>NW_024465556.1:19460000-20886468 GCF_017591425.1 Ochotona curzoniae | reverse complement strand
TAATGTAGCAGTGCCCCGTCCCTTTTTTTTTTTTTTTGCCCCGTCCCTTGTTAAAAGAAGTGGCAAGGTGGGTCAGAGCTCTCTTTCCACTCCGGACTTCTTCGGTTGCAGGAACTGCTGTCCTTTGGGCCCTTAACCCCAAAGCCCCGTCTCGGATGGCTCTCTCCCACTGAGGTACTGTTTACTGGTTTCTCTCTTTCTGGCCAGTTTACAGGCAATTCTTGGGCTCAAGTTGGTAAACTCAGGTGTTTCTCGGTATGAGCTGTGAGGATAAGATGTGTGAATGTACATTTATTCTTGTTATGAAATGAACTCAGTTCCTAATTTGTACACGACGCCACATCTTTAGGAACAAGGCAGTGTTTCTGCTTACTAGGGTGGCGGAAACCCAGGCGCTTGGGCCAACGTCTGCTGCTTTCCCAGGTGCACTAGCAGGGAGCTGGATAGGAAGTGGAGCAGCTGGGACTCAAACCAACATCCTTATAGAAATGTTGGTATTGCAGGCTGTGACTTGCCGTGCAGCTCCACATCACCAACCCCGAGTTTTAGTCTTTCTGTCTTCCCTCCAGAAAGGCTGCTGGGACAGGAACTTGCCCCCTTCACAAAGCCCTGGTCCCTCCATTAACGTGTTGCTGCCCAGCTCCCCTCTTGGTGCAGCGTCTAGAGATGGAGGCTGTGGGTTGTGGGGCGTGTTGACAGCCCCACCCTACAGGATGTGCTCTCCGTTATGGCCCATTCCATCAGGCCCTGGCCCTTCCCCGGCCTTCCTAGTGGGTCCCTGGCTTCCACACCAGTCCTAGCTGTGTAATTTATGATGCTGCCTCAGAAGTCATAGTAACCATGAGGGAGGGTTTGGTGTGGATTTCTTTATTTGGTTCTCATGACATCCTGGAAAAGCAGGTATGCTTCCGATTCCTATTTGACAAGTTGGCAAACTGACAGATTTGCCACGTTGCAAAGCCCTCCCCCTGCTAACTCAGAATGCAAGCGATGCAAGTCTAACTCTAGAGTGTAAACTTTTTTTTAAAGCTGTTTATTTTATTGAAAAGGCAGATTTCCAGAGAGGAGAGACAATGGCTGGAGCTGAACCTATCCAAAGCCAAAAGCCAGCAGCTTCTTTTGGGTCTCCCACACAGGTGCAAGGTCCCAAGGCTCTGGGCCATCCTCTACTGCTTTCCCAGGCCACAAGCAGGGAGCTGGATGGGAAGTAGTCAGGACACGAACTGGTACCCATATGGGATCCCAGCAAAGGATCGACCAGTTGGGCTATCGTGCTGTTCGCCCCCACCCCTCTCACTCTGAGTGTAAACTTTGTACCCCTGTTCCTTACCTATTGTCTATTTGTCTACTTCCTGCTTGGGTGGAGGGGAAGAAAGGAAGGGAGGAGGAAGGGAGGAAGACCGTTGAAGGAAGTGAGGATGACGTCAGAGATTCTGTCCGTGTTACGGTTTATAGGCTAGAAATAGACAGGAGGGGTAGCCATTTCTCCTAGGGGTTGACTTCCCAGTTTTCTATGAGGGTCTGGCTTTGATGCCTTGCACTCACCCCAGATTCCAGCTGCCGGCAAAGGCCGACTGGGAGGGAGTGGCGACTGCTGTAGTTGGGCTCCTGCCACTCCTGTGGGAAACCTAGATTGAGATCCATGCTCTTGGCTTTGGCCCAAGTTCAGCCCCAGTGGTGGTGGGCATTTGGGGCGTGAGCCAGCAGATGGGAGCTCCTTGTCTTTGTCTCTCAATCTGTCTGTCCCTCAGCTAAAAAATTAAAAAAATGAATAAAGAAATGGATCAGAGACTGATCATCATTGTCCTGAAGCTGTCCTTTGGGTCTCCCTCAGCCAGGAGGTGTGGGCACAGCTGTCAGCTCATTCTGCTCTCTGAGGCTTTCTCTTCTCTCTGGTATGTGGGGGTAGCAAGCTTATGCCTTGGCTCTGGATGATTCTGAGATTTCTGCCTGTGGTCATCTTGATACGTGGTATTGGTGAAGCTCAGTGGGTTCTTTCTTTGGCTTCATATAGAAATATAAAGCCAGGAACCAAGTGCAAGTGTAGCAGAATTTTTATTCAAAGTGAAGCAATAGGGAAGCTTGCCTGTGAAGAAGTAGGATAGTGAAGTGTCCGACCGGATACTGGCTTTAGGGGAAACAGCTTGGGCTTCTTAAAGTGTTGTTGTTTTTCCTTTCTTTGAACATAGGGAGGAGCATCCGGGGACCCAGGTGTCTAGGCTGGTGAAGAGGTATCTTGAATGGGAGTATTCAAGCGACTATCTTGTCCTAACCTGGGAGCATGGCCTGCAGCTTCCTGCTCCCTAGGACTGGGCAGAGAAGCAAAGGGAAACTCCCTTTGCCTTGGTTGTCTTGGCAACTCCAAGGTCTTGTTTTGCACAGACAGCCCACTTAGTACTTAGCATGCTCAGACAGTGAACTGTGAAGTGCTGTCCAAGAATTGGGCACCGCCTCCCCTATCCCCTTCTAAGCTGATGGACCCGACCTCCATGCCTTGTGGGACTGGGCGTGAGTTCCTCTGTCTCAGCAAGTCAGCCTTGCCATCAAATGCAAAATCTGCCATAGTCTTGCCCATGCCATGGGGTTGGGTGGCCCATGAGAAGTTATGGAATGAAAGACACGGCCAGTGGCCGTTGTACTGCCCAGCATAGTCATAGGGCATGTCTAGAGCCACAGAATGTTCTCTTGGGCAGCACTGCCCCAGAGCATGATATTTGCTTGTTTTTTTTTTTTTTTTGAGGTAAAACTCCAAAGGCTAGCTCCTGTAAACACAGTTTTCACATTTACAGAGTTGACCAAAGGCAGATAAAAAATATTCAGGAAAGGGCCAGCAATGTGGCATAGTAAGCTAAGCCTCTGCCAGAGGTACTGGCATCCCATGTGGGCACCATTTTGTGTCCTGACAGCTAAAATTCTGATCCAACTCCCTGCTTATGGCTGGGAAAACAGAGGGGAATGGCTCAATTCGTTTGGGTCCCTGCATCCACATGGAAGACATGGGAAAACCCTCTGGCATGGAATTGACTCAACTCCAACCATTGTAGCCATATGGGAGGGAACTAGTAGATGGGAGACTTCTTTTCCTCCCTGTGTCTCCTTCTGTCTGTCACTCTGCCTTTCAAGTAAAATAAAATATTCAGGAAAAAGCCTGCATCTGTCCTGAGCATGAATGGGCCTTCTGCCTTGTCATCATCCCTATAACATTTGCAGTGTAGCAGCTATCCATACAGCATCTATGCTGCATCATGTATTATAAGTCATCTAGGGATGATATAAAGTATGCAGGAGAATGCTTTGCATAGTTTGTGTAAACCCAAGACTTTCATTTGGGGACTTGAGCATCCTTGGATTTCTGTATCTGTAAAGGGACCTGGAACCAACTTACCTTGAACAATAATGGACAGTTGCACAGTGCAACCCACAAACCCACATGCAGGATCTGTCACCTCAGAAAGTCCTCCAGTCCCCTGCCATAATTTAATTTCACCTCTAAGACCAAAGACTACCCCTGTTTCCACTGCTTTTTTTTTTTTAACCATAAATTAACTTCCTGTGTTTGTAAAAGACTTTTGTTTGGTTTCCCCTCTGTTCTGGTGTTCCTAAGGACTGATAATTTCCACGCTCTTTCTCTGGGGAACCCTTCACTGAGGCAAAAAAATGGGCTCCACAATATGCCTTATTCTCCCTGCCTCCACTCCCATCTGCATGCCCTCATCCCTGTCTGAATAAAACCTCCTGTGTGACTCGCTGTGTTTGGTGTTTGGTTTATGGTGTCAGACTGCAAAGAGCTGATATGAAAAGAGCTAAGCTGAACTGAGCTAACAAGAAGGATACTGGATGGGAAGTAGAATGCCCAGAATGTGAACTGGCACCCATATGGGATGCCAGCATTGCAAGTGGCAGCTTTACGCTACTATGCCACAGTGTTGGTCCGCTTTAAAGACTAGCCTCTCAGGCTGGGATTGGTTCTTAAACACTAGCTAGTGGCTCTGATCTGTAGTTAGGATTATAGGGCATGTGACTAATGCTAGAACTTCCAAGCTGGGACTGTAGTCTGCTTTTGGCTTGCAATTCTGGAAAGGGATAAGATGTCAAGCTATATCCTTTTGGTTCAGATCACTAAAAAATGACTCCAGGATGAAAACCAAAATCCAACCATGTTGAGGTATGCTAGCACCAAGGGGGCAGTCCCACCTGATCACAGCCTGTCCTCAGGCCTGCTCTCCCGGAGCCTGCTCTCGCTACACACTGGGCTGTGCTCAAGGCCAACCTGGCATACAGGAACTGTAACTGCAGGGGCTCTAAAGATGGAGGGGAGCGACCTTAACTGACTTCTGGGTGAGGGAAGGGGCCCTGCTGGGGTGGAGGTGGGAGGCAGGTGCAGGATAAATGTCAGAGCCTGGAGTCATCAAAGCAGGGACTTGCCTGCAGGGCCTGGAAACTGTCCCTTCCTTCGCCTGGGGGCGGGTGACGCTTCCTTTGGAGTGCACTGATGAGCAGCTAAACCAGGATGAAAACCCAGGAAGGGGGAGCGAGGGCAGCTGAGGACACCGCTGCTTGGGAGGCAGGAGCTACTACTGTATCCTGATGGGCAAAAAGCAGGTCTGGGGTGGGGGGAGTCCTGAATGCACCTGGCAGCAGGAGGATGAGGGACATCCCTGAAAAGGCAGTGTTGTCCAGGATAGGCAGTGGCAGGCAAGATGTCTCCTCAGGCAACAGGTGCAGGGAGGGGGCCTTTTGGACTCACTGGGCAGGACCCCTAGAGAGAGAGAGAGAGAGAGAGAGAGAGAGAGAGAGAGAGAGTGAGTGTGTGTGTGTGTGTGTGTGTGTGTGTGTGTTTACATGCATGTTCTACAATGAGAAGCCGGGGGCTAAGCCAGCCTCAAGGGTCTTCTATATCAGAGAAAGTGTACCAGGCATTGCTGGGCTACAGCAGCCAACAGTAAGAGTACAAATGGGTATGGCTGGTTGGGCAAGAGTGGCCCACCCCCAGACCTGGCTCTACATGTATGCCAGCAGGTACTGGTGATCCTTGGCCTAGCCTGACTTGGTCCACCTCCTCTCCTGTTAGGAATAGCACCCTTGCCCAGACCCAGCTCTCATGTGTTTCAGTGGGTGCCAAGACCTAGTCCAGCCTGTTCTACACCCACTCTGGCTCTCATGAGCACCAGCAGGTGCTGGAGCCTAGCCTAGTCTGTCATATCCCAGACCTAGTCACATCCATGCCGAGGTATAATGCAGTCATGTCCAGCCCAGATTGCCTCCACCTTTCCAGCTCTTTCCAGCTGTTTCAGCTCACCTTCCAGCTCTTCCCACCAGTGGGAACCACAACCCAGCTGGGGTGTCCAATCAGGTCTGCTCCCAGCCAAGGATTTTGCATGTGCCATGATTGCTCTGACCCAGCCTTGTCAGCCCCTAGTCCCAACCCAGTCTGCCCCCAACCCTGGCTTTCATGCAAACTGGTAGATGTGATAGCCTAGCCCAGCATGACCCAGACTCCATCCTGGCTCCTATACATGCCATGCCATTGTGCTAAGGTTTTGCCTGGCCCTGCCTGGTCCACCCTTCCCACCCTCCCCCACATGAGCCGACCCACACACTTGGACAAGTGGAGCCAGCTGTTCTCTCTATCCCTTCTCCCATGCCTCAGCCTGGTCCCTTGAATGCTTTTGTGAATTGGTAAAACTGAATTGTGTTAGAAGATTATTGTCTACCTCCTTAGCTCAGGTCTGGAGATGCAGTCTGCCCTGATTTGGTTTGCTTACGGGGCACATTGCAAACAAAAGGCCTGGGCAGGGAAGTAATTTTTTTTTTTTTTCACTGAAAGGGTGCCAGTCAGTGAGGCAAGTTTCACCTGGGTTTTGTTCCTCCTTTGGCAGGATGCTAGGTGGGCAGGCAGGTTGCGAGGGGGACGTCCAGGCTAAAGCACCATACCTAGGCCAGAACACAGTAACACTTGGCTGGAGACAAGTTCTCCACATCGCAAACTAGGCCAGAGGAATAAAAGGTAAATTAGTAGGTGATTCTACACTCAGCACCGGAAGAATTGCTACAAGGAATGCTTTAAACAGGCAGTCCCTGGCGAGTTTCAAATGAAATTCTATTTTTTTCCAGGGAGTGATAAGGACTTAATAAGATGACCGTGTTTCCATCAGATGTGTTCTGGAGATGGCTTTCCTCCCAGCCACTGCTAATCTCTTTTCTGTCTCTGTGGATTGGCTTGTTCTGGGTGTTTCATAGAAATGGAATCATATAATATGTGGCCCTTTGTGTCTGGCTTTTTTCACTGAGCATGAGAGTTTCAAGGTCCATGCATTTGTGGATCAGAACCTTTGTAAGGTGGAAAAATAATGTCCCATTGTATGGTTGTTCCTCGTCTCATTCATCCGTTTGTCGGTTGTTTGGCATTTGGATTAGTCTATCCTTTGGCTCTTACGAGTAATGCCACTGTGAACATTTGTGTACACATTTCTGAGTGGAAATAAATGTTCGTTTCTCGTTTCATGACTGCAGAGGAGCTTCTTGGGAAGGGAAAGGTTTATTTCACTTTGTAGCTCAGGATTGTGTGATCCCATTAATCCAGCACCTGATAGAGGCTGAGCATGAAGCAGCAGGTTTGGTGGAGCAGGACTTTGGTGAGCAGGAAGTAGAGAGAAACAAGGCCAATGGCTCCTCTAAGAAACCCTCCTGTGCGAACTACCTTCTGAGAACGCGTTCTTGGTAACCTAGAGCCTTCCCACCAGACTCTTCTGCCAGATTGCACAGTCAGATTAAGTCTTAACCCTTAATTCATCATCAGCCCTTAACACTAAGGATTTCAAGACCTGCATGGTTCTGAAAGCTGGGCCCTATTCAATCTCTAACAGTTGAACACCTGCAAGTGGCATTGCTGAGTCATATGGCAACTGGGTTCAACTTTTTGTGGGACTGTTGGATTATTCATTTTCCAAGTCAGCAGTCCCATTTTACATTTCAACCAGCAGCATGTGAGGGTTCCAGTCTCTCCATTTCCTTCCCAACACTCCCCATCTTTGTCTTGCTGCTGAGGGGTTGGGAAGTGGTATCTCCTTGCGGTTTTTATTTACATTTCCTGTTGCAGGCCTGGGAGTTGACCCCCAAGTGTCTCCTTTCCCAAGGCCTTGCTGGATTTCCATACCAGGGCACAGATGAGAAAACATTGTGTGATGGGGAGGGCCAAGGGAAGGAAGCATAACTGGCTACCACTTCCTGCTGCTGTGTCTAAAGGGATTAGGTTTGTTACCATTTCCTGTGAGAAAATTACATTGCACGCTGGGAGAGGGAGGATAGGACAGTCTGTCTCAATTGATGTAAAAAGCTCAGGCCAAAATAGACTTTAAAAGGTGAGGGCAGGGAGGCCACATGGGAATGTGCAGCTAGTTCATTTGGGATGAAATAGTGAAAAACAAAACAAACCAGAAAAAGAGAAGTTCTCCCTTGTAAGTGAGGATGTATCCCAGGGTGCCCCAGTGGTTTGGGGCATACTGAGCTCAATATATTCTGTGGTTTTTCTTGTGTATATGTACTTATAATGTACAAACTTGGGCACAAAATAGACTGTATTAGTCAATGTTTCCTTACTACAGTAAAACGCCTAGGGAGAGCTACCTATGAAGGAAAGGTATTTGGCTCAAGGATCCATTGTTTAGCTGCCTGGTGAGGCTGGTGGATGATGGAACGTGTGTGTGTGTGTGTGTGTGTGTGTGTGTGTGTGTGTGTGTGTGTGTGTGTAGGAAGGATTACATGGGGAGTCAGGAAGTAAAGAGAGAATAGTGGGACCCAACACAGGCCCACCCAAAAACCACCCAATAGGGCACATTCCCCCACCTTGGGCCCATCCCCTAGCTACCACCATTGGTTGAGTCTGTTTGCTCAATACTAGTAGTTTATGACTTTGGGGATTCAACGTTGCTCGGGTTTGGGAGCCACATATTGTTCTAAGATGAATGATAATTTGCAATAAAACAGAGCAGTTAAAACAATATACAGTAATAACGTTCTGTGAACATGGTCTCAAGATGCAATGCAATATCTTTGTATTATACTCATGCCTCTTGTGAAAATGCAAGTTGGTATAATGTTCATGTGAAGAGAGGTGAAGAGGTGAATGATGTAGGCATTGTGGCATGGCATTAGGCTAGTACATACGGTCACTTGAACACATTTGTTGTGATACTGTGACAATTAATCTGGTAAACCAGATGGCTACTAAGTGGCTATGGAGAGGGTGGTATATACAGTGTAGGAATGCTGCAGAGAGAGCTGATGCATGACTTGAGCAGGGCAGAGCAGATACTCACTTAGAATGACGTATCAATTGTTTATTTCTGGAATTTTCCATTTAAGATTTTTGGGTTGTGGCGGGTGGTGGGCAATGGAAACTGGAAAACCAAACAGTGGAGAGAGGTTGGGGACTATGGTAGTAGCCAATAGCCAATTCCCACTACCAACAAAGTAACTATAAGCATAGTGCTGGCCAAGGGCACATACCCGCTACATTCTTTCCCCAGCTTCCCTGGAAGTGGGGAGTTAGTCCTTGAGTTGGGTTTGGTCCTCCAAGGAAATTGTGGGTATAATCAGCATGAAAACTACTGCTCTTGTGGCTAATATTTCATAGAGTAATTAATTTCACTATTTAACAAGTGAGTTGCCAGTTGACTTAAGTCTCTTTCAAAGGGCAATTTTAGCCTTTGAATTCTCAGTGCCTGGTGGGTAGTAGGCTTTCAATAAATCTTTGCTGGATTCATCCATTCATTTGTCTTCTTGAGTGTTTACTGAGAATCTATTTTATACCAGCACTATGCTAAGCTTCAGGAGGCAGCAATGACTAAAACAGCTCAATATTGCCTGACCACACGAGGCTTACAGGATCTAGGATGAATGAATAAAGTTTAGAAACTTGCATTTGAGACCATGACTATAATGGGAATCCAAGTTTTAAATCAGGAATGTTATCACAAAAATCAGTTAAGAATTCTCGCCACACAACACTGAAGACGTGGTATTGATAGCGTGCATGTCACTGTTCTAATATCCATGCATTTTTTTTCTAATTACAACGGGTGGGGTCATCATCCACCTGCACTTTACACAGGGGAGAACTTAATCATAGAGGGGTAAAATAATTGTCCAGAGTCACACACCTAGAAGAAGCTCAGCCAGAGTCTAAACCTACCAAGGAACAGCAAAAGGAACTCTTGAACTCAAAGATGAGTTGATTTGGGGCAAATATTTTTTGAAATCCAGGCATTTTCCCACAATATGGATTTTCACAAACTGCTTGAAGATTCTCCATCTGCATGTATTTCAAGGCTGATTCCAATTCCACTTAGCTTTTAATTGTATTTCCCATGAACTCTGGAAAGTTCTTTCATAGGTCCTTTCTAGTTCAACCTTCTCTATTTTTACCAGAATGGGAAAACTGAGCTGCAGCAAGCCAAAGTGACTCAGCTAAGCCAATCTGTATACCTAACAAGTAAGGGAGCCAAAGGAGCAGGCTGGCAGCTACTGTGCACTTCAGAAGAAGGGTTCTTTTGGTGGCACCAGGTGGCGGAGCTCTGCAGGTTGCCTCTCCTAGCAGGAGTCCTGAGTGAAGTCCTTGCTTCTCCCCTTCTGAGCTCCCAGAACACCTGCTAATTAGCAGACCAAATTGGATTGCCAGAGGTGGGGAGGAGTCAGTTCACCTTCATGTTCTGAAATACTTTCACGGGCAGAGTGGGAAAAAAAAAGTAGCAATGATAGTAAGGTCTCATATACTGAAGACTTCTGATCAATTAGATACCATGAACAGGCCTCTTGACAAAGATTGTTAAGTTCTTATGACATTGAAAGATTTATTTATGTGGAAGATCAAGACAGAGCTCCCATCTGCTGGCTCATGTGCACAGTTGTTGGGGTAGATCAGGACTGGTACCAGGAGCTGGAAACTCCGTCCAGGTCTCCCACATAGGCGACAGGGACTCAAGTGCTTGAACCATCACTGCTGCCTCCCAGGACTGGAGCCAGGACTCAAACCCAAGTTGGACAGAGTCCTGAGCTTCCCTGACAGCCTCACAGGACCCAGTCGCACCCAAGGCTGGGACAGGGGGCAGGTAGGGGAGTCTGTGATGGGGAGCTAGAGTGGAGAAGTGACCCTGTTAACCTCTGGCCCCAGGACACAGCAGTGGGCATGTTGGCTTCCTATCTGCCACAGCAGCTGGAGCTGTTGGGTGATAACCTGCTTTGTCCACTAGAGGGCCTGAGTAGAAACCCAGGAATCCCGGCAATGCTGTCTTTTCTGATCTCAGAAAAATCCTGTTTTCTCCTGAGGATTGGTTCTGGGACTCCCCGTGAGTACCCAGATCTGCAGATGTTGAAGTTCCCTGTATCAAATGGGACAGTGTTTGCATAGATGCGATAGACATTCTCCTGTGTAGCTTAAATCATGTCTGGATTACTTACAATAACAAATATTATGCAAACACCATATGGACAATTGTCATATTGTATTGCATGGGGGATAATGGTGATAAAAAGATGTCTGTACATGACCAGTACAGATGCAATTAAAAATGTTTTCAGTTAGCATTTGGTTGAGTCTGAGCACTTGGAACTCACTGATACAGAGGGTTGCCTGTCTCCTGTGCCTATGTATTGGGGTAAAACTCAAGTCTGTTGCAGACCTATCCACCAACATGTTTAAGTGTCCTATAATAAGAATGTGTCCAGATTTTTAAAGAAATGAATTGTATAAGCCAAAACCTTCTTACTTGGTGTTGTCATTGCGGGTTACTTTTAAAGTGCAAGAGCCTAGTTATAAAAATTATTATTCCCTTCCCCCTCCCCTCCCTTCCCTCCTTCCCTCCCTCCTTCCCTTCCTCCCTTTCTTCCTTCCTTTTTTTTTTTTTGCCATTTGTGAGTTACATTGCTTGAGGTTGGAATGAGAATGTGGAGATATTTTTGCAAGATGTCAGAATCAGAATAAAATACCTCCCAGGAAAAAACTCCCAGATTTATCTCTCCCAGCGTCCTTTGCAGTTGTCTGTCTCGTTCACATCAATATAAACAATATCTTGGGTTTTTTTTTAAAAGCTCACTGTTCAAAAAATGTTTTTCTTCAGTGTTTTTTTTTTTACTTGAGAGGGAAAGTGACACATAGAGAGGGACATACCCCCCTACACATGAGAGAGAGAGAGAGAGAGAGAGAGAGAACACTTCCATCCCTAGATGCCCACAGTAAGGCTGGGGCTGAGCCAGGCTAAGGCCAGGAGTCAGGAACTCCATGTTGGTCTCCCAGGTGGGTGTCAGGGGCCCAGGCACAGGCCCTGGGCCATCATCTACTGCTTTCCCCTCTGCCTCAACAGCGTGCTGGATCAGAAGCAGAGTAGCTAAGACTCTATATGGGATGGCAGCTTTGCAAGTGGCAGCG
This sequence comes from Ochotona curzoniae, assembly GCF_017591425.1. NCBI lineage: Eukaryota > Metazoa > Chordata > Mammalia > Lagomorpha > Ochotonidae > Ochotona > Ochotona curzoniae. Next base: position 20,875,043 of record NW_024465556.1, on the reverse strand, counting down.
TAACTCATTGAACCATAGCACTAGTCCCTAGAAACTCAATGTTATGAAGAAATGCATTTTTAAAATATTTATTATTTATTTGAAATCCAGAGTTATAGATAGGAAGGGAGGATGGAACGGAGGGAGGGGAAAAGGGAGAGAGAGAGAATCTTTGAGGCTGAAGCCAGGAGCTTTTTACAGGTCTCCCACATGAGTGGCAGGGGCCCAAGTACTTGGGCCAGCTTCTACTGTTCTTCCCAGTCCATTAGCAGGAATCCAGATTAGAAGTGCAACAGCTGGGACACAAACTGGTGCCCACGGGGATGCCAACATTGCAGGCAGCAGATTTATCAACTGTAATATAATGGCGACTCCTGCGAGCGTTTCTGAGTGTGACATAAACCACAGTGTGTCCAAGATGGCTGACTGTCCACCAGAAACGAGCCCTCTGTCCTGTACGGTGTCCCAGGAAGGAGGCTGCCACGGGGAGACTGCATTTCCCAGCCCTCTGAGGGGTAGCTGTGAGCAGTTACAGGATTCTTGCCAGTACTTCCAAGCAAAGAGGATATCACCACTACTCAGTCATGCCCATTGGAACTTGCCATCCACTCTCCTCCATGATGCCTAGGGTTGGTAGAGACTCTGTCAGCCTGGCCTGGGACAGCTGAGGAGAAGGCAAGCTGCTCTGTCCCACTCACTGAATCCCCTGGGTTTGAACCGTTGGCATTTTAGGTCCTATTTCTTTTTAAAAATAGCACTTAGGTGACTTTGACTCATGAGCAAAATATGTGATGGGTATGCTAAACATGTTTAGTAGTTTGACCTTTTCTAAGCCATCACTTTTAAATTTATAGGCTGAATTTTATTTTACATGATCAATGTTTTTAATGAATTCTGGGCCTTATATTCTTGGAGAAAAGTGATAAAAAAAAAAGGAACTAAAAAAAAGGAAAATTATCTACATATCCTTCTAGAACTTTAGATGTTCACCTTTTGCATCTACAGCTTTGTTCCATCCAGAGTTTAGTTTTGTATATGAAGCTGGGCCTCAATGGTTAAGCAGTCGCTTCCATTTGTCTACTGTTTTAAAACACTGATTTGGATTACACTCTTATTGTGTACCAAATTCCAGCATGCACTTGGGTTTGGTCTAGACTCACTCGTATTTTCTGAATCTTTTTGCCTGCCAAGGCTCTGGGACAAACTATTTTAGTTAGCATAGATGCAGGGTAAGTATATGCAAATATTTGGTGAAGTCATTGTGTCCATCTTCATGTATCCGCCATTCTCCTGGATTTCTTTTCCCAGGTAAACATTAGAATAAAGACATGATATTGGGTCATGTGTTTGGGTTGGTAGTGGAGATGCCTCTTGGGATGCCTGTTGTATGAGAGTAAGTGAGTTTGAATTTCAGCTCCACTTTTGAGTAGCTTCCTGATCCTGTGCTCCCAGGGAGGCCGCTGGTGATGGCTCAGTGACAGAGTCCTTGCCACCTACGGGGAGACTGAGCCTGAGTTCCAGATGCCTGGCTTCAGCCTAGCTCCTTTAGCCTAGCTCCTTCAGCCTAGCTCCTTCAGCCTAGCTCCTTCGGCCTAGCTCCTTCAGCCTAGCTCCTTCGGCCTAGCTCTGGCTGTTAGAGGCTTTTGGGAGAGTGAACCAGGAGATGGTAGATCTCTCTCTCTCACTTTTTCTGTCTCTCTCTGTGCCTTTCAAATAAGTGAAAAATAAGTGCTAAAAAAGACATTATGTTGAAACATCAACTGGGCATTGAAATTCTGTATTCCAGAATGTACATCTTTGAATGCATTCAAATGTTATTCAAATTCCTCAGTGGTAGTTTAAAGCTTTTTTCTATAGCGATCTTATACATTTATTCTTGGACATTTTATAGTTTTTTTTTTCTTGCTTATCATACATGACATCTTTTCTTCCAGCATATTGTCTTAACTGGAAGTTATTTTTCTAAGAGGAAGCCATCCAACTCAATTTTCTTTTTGGTTCTAAAGTTTTTTTAGTTGATGGTGATACATAATCGCATCATCTCCCAATCACATTACATTGGCTTCTTCCTTTCTAATACACTTACTGCTCATTTCTCTCCCTGTCTAATTGCATTGGCTTGCACATTCAGGACAACGTATAACGGCGATGTTGACGGTGCCTTGCTGCTCCCCGAGACCATTAGAAAGGGGTTCTGGCCATCTGCTGGCTGTGAGTGGAAGGAGATGGAGAGAGCCCTCCTGCTGCTCCCTGATCCCACCCTCCAATAGTGGCCCATCTCCTTCCTGGCCAGGGGACTGTGCAGCCTCCAGGACCTACCTCCCCCCACTGTCCCCTTTCTCCCCCGCCCTCTGCCTCCAACAGGAACGGAAGCCCTTCCAGGAAAGAGATGTGTCCTTTAACCCTCACCTTTTCCCTTCAGCCTAGTGGGCTGCCTATCACGTGGAGAACAATACACCCTGTGTGTGTCCAGTGAAATAGCCCAGTCATAGCCTGTCCTAGCGCCTCCAGTGAAACACAACTAGACTGATGACCTACGTAGCCTGGTCACATATACTACCCACAAGTATGTCTTAATTCTCACATCACAGGTGCTGCAGAGAGGTGGTTGAGGCTACTCAGTTCAGCAGTGGAAGTAGCTTGGGAGTTGGGGACATGCTTCCTGTCCTCTGTGCAAATCTTCCATTGGGATAATGAAATGTCAATTTTTTTTTTCCTGGTTCCACCTGAAGGATGAATTGGCAGAGGTGCCATGGCATGGCCCTGGGAAAGGCAGAGAGGTAGGAGGGATGGGTAAGCAGCAGTTTGGCTGCTGGTAAGGAGAGATGAGCAGGATTAAGTCCAGGCTCTGTGTAAAAAGGGTAACGTCTGAGTCAGCAGCATCAGGGACAACATCAGGATCCCAGAGGGGGCACTGCATGAAGGTCAGAGGCAGCTGCTGGCTCAAGCATTTCTGAAGATGGGTCCTGTCTGAAGACTATATCCACAGTCTTCATAAGCCTGTGCTTCACAGGAACATGGAGTTGGCTGGGCCTGTAAGGATCTCAATTTCTCTGAAAGGAGACTGGGAGGGTGTGTGCATGCATGCAGATACACGTGCACACAGCACCTGGTTGACACACATAAGGGGTGTTCCTTGTGCTAACCAGCTGTTTGCATTCTTTAGTGTAAGGAGTTGGAGCTGTCCCAGCCTGCAGGCAGAGGGTTAAAGATGCCCTGGTCCTCAGGTGGGTTTGAAGAGAGTGGTTCCAAGCAGTCTTTTTTTTTTGGACTGCCATTCCTGCACCTCTCAAACTGGCAGGAAGGATGCTGCAACACCAGTGCCACTCTCGGCCAAGGTTGTTCCTGTTTACTGGCAGTGTTCTTATCTCTCACCATCTACAGGGGACCCCAGTCCCTGAGAGCAGTGGCCTCAGTTGCAGTCCCTTTTGTCCATTCTGAAGGAACGGTCTCTGTCCCTCCGTACCACCTCCTGAGCCAAGTCACTTTATGATCTTGCCACAGGGTGCCGTGCTGTCTTAGCCCGGAGCAAAGGCAGGAGGTTTATGGGGATTAGGGAAGAGGCAGGGGACACCAGATTTGGTTTCCAAGTGATATTCAGCAGGATATTGGATTGCGTTTTCAGAAGCTACTAACTGGAGATGGGGGTGGGGGGTGGCCTGCCCTTTGGAAAATAATAACCTCTGAAGATTTTCCATTCTGATAGTGAAATTGAGTCGTGCCACAGAAGGCTGCCACATGGGATTGGTGCTCCAGTTTGCTTGTTGAGAGGGACATCCGTGAGCGGGCAGCCCTGCACAGGGCAGGGGAGGGAAAAGCTATTCCCAGGGCTAACTCTGGGTCTTCCCAAGGTCCAAGGACCCCGTGTGGGCTGGGGGGGTGGCAAAGAATTCTGTAGCATGCTTATACCAGGGACCCTTCACAACAGTCTGCCGGGGCCCCGAGGCCTCCGAAGTCCTGGGCACCTCGGGCAGAGACACGCGAGGGACACCATGTGCAGGGGGCACGTTGTATGGCAAACAAGAAGAGGGAGTAGAGTGGACATGAAGCTAAATGCCAAGCCCAGGCTCTGCCAAGGGTCATGCAGTGGCTGGGCTCCCCTAGGGCTCTGCCCTTTTCCCTCCTCCCCTTCTGTGCTGTTTCTCTCTCTCTCTCTTTCCCATTAGTCCTCTCTTTATCCACACTCCTACCTCACTGCTTTCCTTTCCATCTTCTCAGGAAAGTCCTTCCTCTTGGCTCCTGCCCTGTCACTGTGGGGTCTGCCCCAGCCCTCTAGGCTTGGCCACCTGTGTCTCTGATAGGGCGTGGGCTTTCTTTTTTGTGCCCCAGTCTTCCTTTCCACAGGATGTCAGGAACATCCCACAGAGGGATAGATATCCTTCTGCTGACTTCTTTCTTCCTCTGTCTTCTCTCTCTCTCTCATACACACACACACACACACACACACACACACACACACACACACACACACAGAGGCAGGGAGGGAGAGAGATTTTGTATTTGTTTGAAATGAAGAGCCAGAAACTCCACGCTGTAATCCCACATGGTGACAGGGTCTTAGACATTTGGGCCGTCTTCTATTGCCTTCCTAGACACATGAACAGGGAGCTAGAGGTGGTGTGGAGCAGCTGGGAGTCAAACCAGCACTCCAATGTGAGATATTGGCCTAGCAAACCTAGCTTATCCTGCTGTGTCACGAGACCAGGCATCCTCTGTCATTTCTTGAGCTCTTTGTGGGCATAAGTTCGTCCTTCCCACTGAGACTGCGGACTCCATGCAGAGTTCATGACCATCTTCAGGTGCTGGCAGGCTGGTTAAGGCACAGGTGTCCCAGGTGGTAGTGTGTGATGTCCTGTTCTGACTCCTGACTGAATAGTTTGTTGCGAATACAGTAGACCCTGGGAGACAGCAAGTGATGGCGCAAATGATTGAGCTTCTGGTTCCTGGCCATGGCCTCAGTTCACTTTGCGCCATTGAGAGCAGTTAGGGAATGAATCATTGGAAGGGAGCTGACTCACTTGCTTGCTGTCTGTTTGTCTCTTTTTAAAACAAACAAACAAATATTGAAAATCCAAAGAAGGTAAAGCAAAGGAAATGTAATCAGAAAGCTTTTGGGTGCTTTCCACAAGGTGTTCTAAGGGTGCCTGCTTGTGTGTGTGTGTTTGTGTGTATGTGCACACGCATGCATGAGTGTTGTGGGGTATACATACAGCCGCTTGCAGCCAAGGCAAAATTGGACTCATTAAGATATTTGCTGACCACCTGCATATTGAAGCACCCATGCAGACTTTAAATGGACCTTATTTGAGATGCCTTTCTCTTAGTGAGCCGGCAGAAGCGGCAGGGAGCTGGGGCTGGGATGCGTAATGAGCTATGGGTGAATAAATGGTGCACTAGCATCTTACAGATTGTAATTAACATGCGGCCTCTATTATGTTCTATCACAGCCACATCTTGCTGACGAGTAACTTCCCTGAATAATCACTGTTTTTAAACATCTTGAGGCAAGGACTAATTGTGAAGAGGCCCTGCCTGGAAAGGCTACCCGGAGCAATTTGGGGACAATTATACAGGAGCTGGTGGCTGCTGGACACAATTACCTGGCCCGGAGAATGTGGTGAGTGAGATTGAGTGTGGAGAATGTGGGAACAAGAGGAACGAGGGTTTGGCTAAGCATGTGCAGCATCTGCCCTGAGTGCTAGCCTCTTTACAGGGGTCGGCAGGACCAATGTGTAGAAGCATAGAGCACTGCAATGTTAGGAAGACTCGAAAGGACTCAAAGCAAGTCTCAAATCAAATTATGATGGTTATGATTCACTGTAGAAAAGAGAGAAAAACATCAAGACCACTATTGATGTCTTTTTTAGGAGAAAATCATCATCTACATTGCTACTGTCCCATCTGCTGTGCTCCATGCCTTAAATATATTGTCTTGAAGTCTACCAGAAAGTCTAGAAGGTAATTAATGACAATCACATTTTACAGGTGGGGAAACAAAATCTCAGGTCTGTCCCATCTCACACAAAGCAACAAATAATGGAGCTGAGATTTCAGTTTGGGGTCTGCTTGTCTGAAATTGGTGTTTCTGTTGCAATGATCATTTTTCTTCTTAGCTCTAAAATGGGACAAGCACCTTTTCCTCTCCTGACTGATGCAGAAAGATGCTGTGAAAGAGATACTGAATGTGAAAGTGCTTTGCAAACTGTGAAGTTCTGCCTAGCTCCATGGTTTATTAAACGGGGCCTGGGATCTATGCAGGCCCCACATCTGCCATGTGAGTGGACAAGATTAATTGGGGTCTCAGTGGCACCAGGTGCCTGGGAAGGTCTGTGCATAGTGTAGGGAAAGGGAGATGATCAGAGCGAGGTACATGGACATGAGCATCGGCAGTAGAGGGACAGAGAATGACTTGGCTGAATGGACAGGATTAATGGAACAGAAATTGTGCAGGGCAGTGAGGATACCCTGGTATTTCTCCTTAGCTATTCCAGGAAAACATTTAGTTAAAATCAAAAGAATGCTTAGTGTGCAAATGTAGTTTCAAAACAAGTTCCTTAGCCTCTGTTTCAACTAGATGGTCAACTACTTATATAAAAATTCTAGAGCCATCACAGGAACTAGGAGGGATGTGAGCATTTGGAGAGGAGAGGTGGGTAGAGTTGCGGGTCTAAGTGTGAGAGCAGGGCTGGAGCTAGGCTTGGAAAGAAGTTCTCCTGGTTTCAACAGGCTGCTTCCTTTCCACTTTGATGTCCTCATTGTTGTTACTGCCTCTTTGGCTTTCTCTTTCATCCGACTCTTGAATTTAGGAAATATGTGGACTGCAACGTTTTGTCCCTATTGCATCTGTGAGAGTGTTAAAGTCAGACACAAGTCCTCATATAGAAGTCACAGGTGAAGAGGCCCCAATGTCCTTAATGTCCACCCAGAAGACCAGCCAGGTTGCCTGCTGGGCTTGGAAGCTGACCTCTAGTCCCATGTTGGAGGTCCTGATGGCAACCCGAGAAATTAATTGGAGTTCTGTTGGGCAACTGTCCACCAAGGCAATTCTCCAGCCTCCTGTGGCTTCTGCATTTGTCTTGGAAGAGGACCAAGCCAGGAATGGGGTTTGACCAAAAGTAGGTGGAATTGACTTCAGAAGGGTCACTTCAGGCAGTCACTACCATCTGAAAAGGAAAACAGAAGAAAGCTGGGGAGGGAAATTGCAGAGTATTAATGAAGATAGACTTTGCTGAGACAAGCCCACAAACACAGCCAAGGTGGAGGTGGGAGTGGCTATGTGCCACCATATGTCTCCTCTGGCTAGGACCAAAGCAAGAACAGTTTAAGCGTTAACCTCACATCTATTCACTGTGAAGGCCAATATTTCCCGTAGATCTGTAGGGCTGGGCTGTGCTGGATTTGTCCCAGTGTGCCAAAATAGCTAGGCATGTTGAAACTGGCTAACAGTTCCTGAGTCTAACCAGCTGGGACAATTACGGATTCAATGATATGTCCATTCTGTACCCACTGTGTGTGGTGGCAGCATTAAGAGTGGGCACTAGCAGGCACAAATTCTGTTTGTTGAATCTTTCTTCGGAATCGAAATACTATGTAGCCTCATTCTTGACATTGCTGCTGCACTTGATAGAGATGGGAGTGTTGATGTTAATCTGCTCTGGGGAGGTTTTTAGAAATCAAGTGATGTGAGGAGGAAGGTTAATGGATAGAGGAGATTTTCTTGGTGTGAAGTAATGGATGAATGTTTAGGAAGTTAAACATTTGAGTTGCAGCAGTGAATGTATACTTGGATAATTAGCTCTGAAAATCATAATATAGGACTTCAAAATGTCCTTGTGTGTAATAGGTACGTAGTCTAATTGAGGTCAACACTAGAGATCGGCTACTCTATTAACTAGGTTAATAGGACCATCGCTGTTCACTGTTTTCATTTGCTGGACCTTGGTGAGGAGACCGCTACTCTCTTACAGTCTTTGGGCCCATGGGGATTTCCAGGAGAAAAGGGAAGGTCACTCCTAGTGTCCCCTCCCTGTTCTACTATCCCTCCTCTTTGTTCTGCCCTGGTGCTGGGTTATTAGAGGAAAATGAGAGTGAGCTCTTATGCTTAAGGGTAGAACAACCCTTAGTTCAAAGTCTTCAATCACAGGTCAACTCTCCTTGACCACAAAGAGATGGTAACTTTGACAGCATGTCAGGAAGCTTTTCTGATGCCCTGTAGAAGTGGGTTCACATGGAAGTGAACTTCAGAAACAATCATTACATAGCAGAGCTCCCAGGCACTCGATCATGAGACCTGAGCAAGCTGTGACTGCCTTTGGCTCAGGGCTAATCCAGCCAGGGGCCTAATAGTAGTGGTTCTTAAAGGTCATCATACTGGACCAAGACTTGAAGAACCTTCTCTGAGCTTTGAACCAAGGAATCACTCATTTCTCATCCTGTTGCCTCAATCTCTTGGTCCATCTATGTTAGTGTGCCTCTCACCGCACCTCATCTCACGTTTAGGGGTTAGCAGCTATTCTCTCTTTGCTCCCCTTGTCCCTGTCTTGAGATTCTAGGAATGTAGTTTTATGAAGGATGTTTGAAGAGTGACAGGTTGTTCAGATCAGAGAGGGGGAAATACTGAGAGGAACCATTGCACTCTTCAACCCATTGACATGTTGATGTATCTGGAAGAACGGTTAGATTTGGGGTGGTCCAAGTCATGGGATTATGATCCATGGGTGGAATCTTGGGGTAGTTTTATGTCAATATAAGGAATTTAGCATCTCCAGTAATTAGAAGGTGAGCTGATTAAAAAAAAATTAATGATTACATGGTTGATCAGGGTGGAAAGGAACAAGGTTTAGGGAAAATTAGGTGAATGTCCCATCCAGCAGGACGGTCAACAGGGGTTGCGACCAACCTAGGAGAGATTAAAGGGGACAAGAAACACAAAGAATGGACAGCAAGATAGGAAGTCTGATCAAGCTGTCAGTTTATTGATTTTAATTGAGGATTTATATATTCTTCAATAACTAAGGCTCAGGGAGGAAAGGAGAAACTGGGATGCAAGCCATGATCTCAAGACTGATTGGTCTTGAGCAGCCACCATATCAACAATAGTAACCAACAGATCAACAGTAACATAGGTAATCAGTAACAGGATGTCGGCAGGTACAGCATAAATCACGTTCTGAAACAGTTGCTAGAAACAATTAAAGCTAAACGTGTGATTAGTTTCATAACTTCTTTCCCAAGCATTTAGCCAGCCGGGGGTTTTCCACTGGCCCATAGTTCTATATTCAAAATGGCTTCAGTGTGGCTACAGTACACGTCTCCTGACAGGTAAATTCATTGTTTCCAAAGTTGCTATTTCTTCTTCTTGTTCATGGCGGAAAAGAAGAGACAAAGGAGGAAACTTCTCATGGCTTTCCACATATCTCAGTACCTAGGGATGAGGAACCATCACTTTATATCAACCCAGAGTCTCAATGTGTACAAATTCTGATGGTTCTGTCCAGGTGGTTTGGATAGTTCTGAAATGCTGCCAATTACACCGTTCCAAGGATGATGTCATCCTCCTAATCTTCATTGGCTCCGTTCACCAAGATTTTTCATTCTCATCGTTTGACTGGGGTAGTTGTCCAGTTTGTTCTGTTCTCCTTCTTCTGCTACAGCACCAAATGTGCTGCCATATTCACCTTTTACAACTGGGCTGGTGTCCACTGCTCCACCTTTTTCATTAAGTAAGACATGTTCTTGTAGGCTAGTCCAAGTACCCAGGCCAGGAGTCCCAAGCATTGCCTGATCCCCCTCCTCTGGGGCTCACAATGCCAGCACCCAAAGGTGAGCTGATTCTTAAGGAATCTATCGTAAATATCATCATCATCCTCATCACCAACATTCATGCTTGCCTTCTCCTAAGCACTTGACATACACTTGGTTTCTTGTCTACTGGTCACCACTTGCCCCTCTCTCTCAAATCATTCTCCCCACTTCTCCAATGCCCCTGACTTGTGATCCTTCAGAGATTTGAAGGGTGGGAAGATGAATCTCCACAAGGCTGGACAGTCAAAGGAGAGTGCTGGTGATACGGGAGTGCCCACAGAACTGTAAGGCTAGGAATACCAGAAGAAATTCACTCTCCTCCATCAGACAACTGTACCTTATCCTCAGTGGAGAGAGGAGATCAAACATATTCTTTGGCATAACTTATTGCTCTTTAAGGATCTCAACTCATGAACTGTAAACAACATGGCCCTTTCTAGCAGTCTCGACCTGACTCCTACAGAAAGCCACCAATGGGAATGAGTCATTTTCTAGTTCATGTGAACCTTGACAATTTTGATTTCCAGGAGAGGTTTTCCTATAACAAGCCCAGTCTCTTATAATACAGTGAAAGCCTTTGTTCTGCTATTAAGAAATAAGTGTATGATTCAGAGAATGAGTGGGAACATTTTGGGGCTTAGCAGCAGGTTTTGTTCCCTTCATACCATTCTATTTGGTCAAGAGCCAGAACAAATAAAAAAGAGTCTAGGGGGCTGGGCAATCATTGCTTATAGGCATCTTGTACAGGAAGCTTGAGCATCTGTAGGTTTTGGTGTTGATGAGGAACCCTGGAACCAACTCCCCTGGTTACTGAGGGAGATTAGCTATAGAATAGTGACTATGGTGCCAGGCACCTAGATAATCAGAAATACACACCAGAAAACAACACATATTGCATGAAGGGGAATACAGCTAAATTTGAGTGAAGGAGACCTGTGGACACGTCCGCCTGCTGTGTGCGCTCTGCCTTCAGTGACTGCCCGTTCTCTACTGACCACCGATGTTAGGTCAGTTCCGTTGGTTCCTAAAGTCCCTATCAAAAACACTTACCTGCTTGCTTTTGATTTGAAATTGAAACATCTTGTACTTTGGGTTTTTCTAACTTCTTAAATTGTAGCTAAGTCTCTGGGAAACAGTATGTTGCTAGATGGTTGAAATCCAGTCAGGCATTTCTCTGAATTGGTAGATCAAATCCACTCCCATTTACTGTAACTTTAGGCCTGTTTGGATTTATTCTATCATTTTCTTTTGCTATTTTCGTTTCTCCCACTGCATGCTGTTTTCTCTGCCTCCCCTTTTCTTTAACTTGTCCTTCCTTGTTGATGTGCATGTGACAGGCATAATTTATGCTGTTTCAGTATAAAGTTTTACTTCCTAAATTTTAATATTTTTTTCACAATGAAAAACTTATTTTTATCTATTTTCTTTTTTTTTTTTATTGTTGCTTACATTATATTATGTAGTACAGTTTTATAGGCGCTGGGGATCCCCCCCACCCCTCCCATACCCCTCCCCCCATGGTGGATTCCTCCACCTTGTTGCATAACCATAGTTCAAGTTCAGTTGAGATTCATTGCTTGCAAACACATGCCTAGCATAAAGTTCAGCGTCTTATTGTCCAGATAAGTTCAGTGGCCTCTTGGGGAGACCTTCTATGGTCTGAAGATAGGTCTAACAGAGTAAAGATCCAGTCAGTTAAAAGCCCCAACAAGGCCTCAGTATCATTATACAACATTATGGAATTAATTGACATAGTATTGGGTAAACAATATGTTAAAAATAATGCAAGTTCCATTCTTCGAAACATCTGGGTTGAGACAGTATCAATGACAGGTTCAAAAAATAACAAACAACCAAACAAAAAATTACAGGTTAAATCAAGGCAAACATGTGGTATCTAATCTTTTGGGATTCGCTCATTTCCCTTAGCATTATAGTTTCCAGTTGTGCCCATTTAGCCACAAAGAACTGCATTTTGTTTTTTTTAATAGCTGAGTAGTATTCCATGGAGTAGATGAACCAAAGCTTTCTTATCCAATCTTCTGCTGATGGGCATTTCGGTTGCTTCCATGTTTTCGCAATTACTGATTGTGCTGCAATGAACATAGGGGTGCATGTTGGTTTGTCGTAAAACAGGTGTTTTGGATATATTCCTAGGAGTGCTATTGCTGGGTCATATGGTATGCAGATTTTGAGTTGTTTGAGTGTTCTCCAGACTGATTTCCATAAAGGCTGTACCAATTTGCAGCTCCACCAGCAGTGGAGTAGGGTTCCCTTTTCCCCGCATCCTCGCCAGCAAGCGTCGTTGGTGTTCTTGTTTATGTGGGCCAATCTTACTGGTGTTAGGTGGTACCTCATCGATGTTTTAATTTGGATTTCCCTTATTGCTAGGGAGCTGGAACATTTTTTCATATGTTTGTTTGCCATTTGGACTTGTTCCTTTGTGAAATGTTTGCCCATTTCCCGTGCCCATTTCTTGAGTGGCTTGTTTGTTTTGGTTTTTTGGTTGTTTTGAAGTTCTTTGTATATCCTGGAAATTAGCCCCCTATCGCCTATATCGTGTGCAAAGATCTTCTCCCACTCTGTGGGTTGCTTTTTTACTTTGTTGATTGTTTCCCTTGCTGTACAGAAGCTTCTTAGTTTGATGAGGTCCCATTTGTTTATTCTGTTCTCAACTGCTATTGCTTTTGGTGTCCTTCTTAGAAAGTCGGTACCTACTCCTAGGTCTTGCAGGGTATTTCCTACATTTTCTTGCAAGAGTTTGAAGGTTTCTGGATGTAGGTTTAGGTCTTTTATCCATGTAGATTGGATCTTAGTGTATGGTGATAGATGTGGGTCTATCTTTTTGTTTCTACAGGCTATCAGCCAGTTGTCCCAACAACATTTACTAAAGAGTCCTTCCCACTTGCTTAAGCTGTCATTGGTCTTTTTGTCAAAGATTAATTGGCTGTATCTGTGTGGATTCCCTTTTGGTGCTTCTATTCTATTCCATTGATCTTCCTTTCTGTCTTTGTGCCAGTACCAGGCTGTTTTGATAACCACTGCTCTATAGTATGTCCAGAGGTCCGGGATTGTGATTCCCCCTGCTAAATTCTTATTTTTCAGGATGGTTCTAGCTATTCGTGGTTTTTTGTGTTTCCAGATGAACTTTTGAATCATTGTATCCAGTTCCGTGAAGAATGTTTTGGGCAATTTGATTGGAATTGCGTTGAAAATGTATATTGCTTGTGGTAGTATAGACATTTTAATGATATTGATTTTGCCTATCCAGGAGCACGGGATGTTATTCCATCTTTTGAGGTTTTGTTCAATTTCCTTTTTAAATAGTTTGTAGTTTTCTTCGAATAGGTCTCCTACACTTTTGGTTAGATTTATTCCCAAATACTTCATACTTCTCTCTGCTATTTTGAATGGTATCCTGTTGGTTAGATCTTCTTCCATCTTGGTGTTATTTGCGTACACTATGGCTGTTGATTTTCGTTCGTTAATTTTGTACCCCGCCACTCTGCCAAACTCTCGTATAAGTTCTAGCAGTTTCTGTATTGAGTCTCCTGGTTTTTCTATGTATAGGATTATGTCATCTGCATATAGTGAAAGCTTGACTTCTTCGTTTCCTATACGTATGCCTTTGATTTCTTTTTCTTGTCTTATGGCCTCTGCAAGTACCTCTAGGACTATGTTGAATAGCAGTGGTGATAGTGGGCACCCTTGTCTTGTTCCAGATCTCAGTGGGAAGGGTTCTAGCTTTTCTCCATTCAGTATGATACTGGCGTTGGGTTTTTCATAAATTGCTTTAATTATGTTGTGGATTTTCCCATCTATGCCTACTTTGGCTAGAGTTTTTAGCATGAAGAGGTGTTGGATTTTGTCGAAAGCTTTTTCTGCATCTATTGAAACTATTATGTGGTTCTTGTTTTGCAGTTTTTGGATATGGTTTATAACATTTATGGATTTCCGAATGTTGAACCATCCCTGCATTCCAGGGATGAATCCTACTTGATCCGGATGAATGATCTGTCTGATGATTTTTTGAATTCTATTGGCTAGGATTTTGTTGAGAATTTTAGCATCAATGTTCATCAGAGAAATAGGTCTGTAGTTTTCCTTCTCTGATGGTTCTCTATCCGGTTTTGGGATTAAGGTGATGTTGGCTTCATAGAATGAGTTTGGGAGGGTTGCTTCCTCCTCTATTGTTTTGAAGAGCTTGTAGAGGATTGGGGTTAGTTCTGTTCGGAATGTTTTGTAGAATTCTGTAGTGAAGCCGTCTGGGCCTGGGCTTTTTTTCGTTGGGAGATCCTTGATGACTGTTTCAATCTCTACCTCGGTTATGGGTTTATTTAATTCTGCAGTTGCCTCCGGACTGAGTTTATCTATTTTCTTTTAGATAACTGTGAACCTCCGTAGGCGTTCACTTGCTGTAACAGTCCCTCCCTCACATGTTATTGCTATTACTTTACTTTCACCTTGTTTAGGCACCGCTCAAAATTAACTTTAATGTTGTCTTAGAAATCAGTGTTGATTTAACCTCACCCCCGTGGCACACAGTACTTTTGTCCGTCAATGCTTTTTCATCATTGTACCTTCTGGGTTTGGTTTCTTTGCTGTTGGAATTTATCCTTTAGATATTCTTTTAGGGCATGATGAGTCTAGTGGGGACAGGTTCTCTCAACTCTTCTACACATATTTACCTTTAACTTTATAAAGTGTCATTAAACAAGAATTCTAGGTTGACTAGTAGTTTACTTCAGGGTTTGATAGTGTTCCATTCTTTCAGGTTTCAGTCGTTGCTATGAGTAAACTGGCTAATTGGCATTCTTCTGCAAATAGCTTCTGTTTCTTTTTGCTTTTGCAAAAAAAAAACCCCACTGCATATATTTGCAGGTGTGTTTATTTGAAAGGCAAAGTTACAGGGAGGGAGGGTGAGATAGAAAAAGAGAGAGCGAAAGAGAGGGAGGGAAGGAGGGAGGGAGGGGGAAGGGACAGAGAGCCTTTGTCTGCTGGTTCACTCCCCAAATCAGGAGCTAGGAGCTTCACCTGGGTCTTTCGTGGGACCTAGGCCCATTTCGTGGGAACTCCGGGGCCATTTTCTGCGGCTTTTCTCAGGCCATTATCAGGGAAGTGGAGCGTCTTGGACATGAGCTGGCATTGCCAGCGTTGCAGGTGGCAGCTTTATGTGCCATGCTGGAAAGCCTCACCCTGCTTTTGAGATTTGAACTTTGACTTTAGTGAATTATGGTTTCTGCACAAGACATCCAAAAGCGGGTTTTTGTTTATTCTGCTTAGAACTTGTGCACACTAAACTAGCGATTGCTTTTCATTAGTGCTCAATCATTATTATTTTGAACATTATTTACCCTATCTTCTCTGATCTTTGGAATTTGATTAGGTACATGCTTATATTCTCTATATCATGTTAATGCTGTGTTCCTATCATTCAGCTGCTATGTATTATATTCTGAGTATGTTTCTCAGCTCTATTTTTAATTTCTGAAATCTTCTAGTCCAACTGAACTTAATCCACTATATTCAACTAATTGAGTTTTAAAATGTAGGTGGCTGTATTAAAAATTCCCATCAGTTCCTAGCTCTGTACTAACGGTATGGGAAGGTAACAGATGATGACCCAAGTGTGTGGGGCCCCTGTCACCCACAGGGGAGACTTGAAAGAAAGCTCCTGGCTCTTTGCTTCAGCTTCTGTCTGGCCTGGCCTGAACCACAAGATAAAAATTTCTCTCTTTTTCTCTCCATCCCTCCTCGTAACTCTATAACTCTGACTTTCAAATAAATAAATAAACCTTATTTTTCCCATCAATTCTACCAGCTTTCTTGCCTATCTTTTTGCTTTTTATTGTCATTTAAAAATTTTACATTCCTTCTGTGTCTTTAATAATCCTTAGCACCTTGTTTTGTGCTGTTGTATTTTTCGTTTGCCTCAAGATCTTTGTGTTTCTGTTAATCTTTGCTTTTGGGGTGTGTGTGTGTGTGTGTGTGTGTGTGTGTGTGTGTGTGTGTGTGTGTGTGTTTTGCAATTCAGGACTGTAAGTTCATATTTTATGAGGCTTTGTGTTTTGAAATATTTTCCATGTTAAGTTAGGATATTTATCTTGCTTTTTATGTTCTTGGTAATTAATATAAGTTCATGTGCATGAACAACTTAGAAAAGGCACAAAATCTCTATGCTCTTATTGGAAGAGGACCTCATTTCTCTATTACATTCCCTGCAAACTTTGTATTTATGATTGCTTGTAAATCTGTGAGGTTTTCATTGCTGTTCAGGTATATAATTCTTAAGACCGGACAGGTAGATAACCTTGTGCCAAGAGACATGAACAACGTTTTCGAAACAAGAGAAAAGGGAATGGAACAGCCCCTTTATCACAGGAAGGAGAGGCAATACTACTGGGCAGCAGACGAAGGTGAGTGCATGAGAGCAGCATCCTTCCGGGGGCCAGGTGGCTGAGAAAGACAAAGATACATGACTGTGCAGCAAAGGGTGTGAGGGGGACCTCAAGCATGCATCAGAGGATGGAGACTCAGAGGCCATGGGACAGGCAGCGACAACCACCGTTTAACCTGTGTTAGTGGCAGCAGCACACAGGGACAGGCTAGCCCCTGCCATGGGCCAGATGCCCTCCTGGCTGCTTTCACTTGAGTCTCACCACAGCCTCTTGAGCTCACAGCACTTTCACTCTGTCTCAGCTGTAGACGAGGCCATTGACATTTGAGTAGCTGAGACACTTAACCCCCCACCCCAGAGCTAGCCAGAGGGGCAGGGCTGAAACAGGAGCCCAACACTGCCGCATGGCAGGGCCACACAGCCACATCGGGGCTGAGCCAGCATTTTGACTGGGTTGAGATGCCTAATCTTTTCATCCCACGTGGTAGCTCCTCCAGGGCCCCTTCAGGTGGTGGTGGGGAAAAAGGTGGAGATGAGACCATGGTTACAGATGGTGGCAATTGCACCAAGCAAGTGGCATGCAGTGAATGCTCAATGCATTTTTATCAAATCTGTTTTAAAATACTAGTTTTCTCCCTTTTTAAAACCAAGGTGCTAAGCTCTAAACAAGTGGCACAGGCCATGTGACACTGAGAAGCCCAGCCTCTGTCCGTCCCTTGGCAAGGAGACTGGGTTGGGTAGAGTTCCTGAGACACATGCCACATAGCACACCGCTAATGGGATTAGAGAGACCCTCAGCTGGTGTTTTGCAACCTCTCCCACCTGGGCGATAGCAATTTCTACATCCAGTTTCTGTGAAGGTCCTAATATGCTGGGTCCTACTCTTGATGCTAAGAGTAGAATACGCAATGAAGGGGACTTCCTGTGTGCCTGCTTAGGCTCCCCGAGGACTGGGATGTCCATGCTGCAGGAGCTCTTCAAGCACACCCAGCACAGGTGCGTTTTCCTGCAGGAAGTGGGGACAGCCCTGTATGTGCGTGGTTCAAGAACTTGTCACTAGGAATCTGTACCTTTTGTCCATGTGAGGTGTTTCTGATTTCTTGTCCTGAGAGCCTTGGAAACCCTTCCTCTTACAGGTGTAAGCCATGTGCGTTTGTCGGGGCCCTGGCCCCCTGGAAAGAGCCACCAGCCACTTTCCTCCTCCTTGTCTCCTGGGGGTCTCTTCCTCTCCTTTCCCTTTGCACCTCCGTGCTTCCTGCTCCTTCCGTGCTTTCTCACTTCCTTCCCCATGCCTCACACTTTTTGAGTTTGTCTCCACAGCTCTAGCAGCTTCTCCCCATGCCAATGACTCCCTTCTTTCGAAAGGCACCGCACAACACCTGCACCCTGACCCTAACCAATCTCCCTGGGTCCTGGAAAAGGTTCTAGCATGGCCGCAAGCTGTGTTGGCTCCCAGCAGGAGGCAGGGAGCTCAGATGCCAGATGCACCTGCTTAGTTTAAAGTCCCCTGTGGAGGCATTTCCTGGCTTACCTGGGCTTTCCTGGCTCCAGATGCTGTGGGGTGGCCACCCTCCCTGAGTGCCCCTCACCAGCTGGGGACTTCTGAGGCTCTCTGTGCTGGCTCACAGTGCAAGCTCACGCAGCAGTGGGACTCCCCAGTGGAGCATAGGGGTGCCAGCGGCCTCTGGATCCAGATTAGCATTTTAAAGAAAGGTCAGTAAGAAAGGATCTCCCTGACCCACTGGGAGCAGATGGAGGGTGTGGATAAATGTCACCACTCATCACCCAGCAGGCTCAGGCTGGCCAGGGGGCATTTGAGAGAATTTAAACAGGCACAAAGGGGGTACTGGACAAAAGTTCTGACTTCAGCTTTGGGAAGGGGATTAAACATTTCCACAGTGCAGCTTCCTCCTTCTAAAAAGACCAAAAATATCTGTTAAATGCCTCCCTTTCTAAAGTGGTGTTCAAGGAGGTGGCAGAGACAGAGCGCTGGGTGGCCACTGAGGACACTGTAAACTGACCTTGTATTAAGTCTTTGGAATAAACACTGGCCTGTTGTGTGCCTTTGGTGAGACGCTTATCCAACTTCCTTTTATCCTCAATTTTCATACCTGTAGAGTGAGAGTTAAGTGATTATACAATTACCTAAGAATCAAAACAGGTGGAAAGCATACAGTTCTACAAAAAGACTGAGGGAGCTTGTTTTGTTTCTGCAACCTGCAGCAATTTTTCCCTTTCCTGAGGGATGGGTCACATCTCAGATTTGAGAGCTTAACTTAATCTGGTACCAGCATTGTGGTGCAGTGGGCTTAACTGCCGCCTGGGATGCCTTCATTCCGTATGAGTGCTATTTCAGGGCTGAGCTGCTCCAGCTCCAATCCAGCCTCCTGTGAGTACACCTGGGGGAGCAGCAGAGGATGGCTCAGGCACCTGGGCCTCTACAGGGAGACCTGCTGGGATTCCAGGCTCTGGGCATTGGGGGATGGATGAATGAGGGAAGATCCTCCTTCTCTGTCTCTTTCTTCCTCTTCCTTTGTAATGCTGCCTTTCAAGTCAGTATATAAACTTTTAAAGATTTATTTATTTTTATTAGAAAGGCAGATATACAGAGAGAAGGAGAGACAGAGAGGAAGATCTTCTGTCCGATGAGTCAATCCCCAAGCGACTGCAGTGGCTGGAGCTGAGCGATCCGAAGTCAGGAGCTTCTTCCAGATCTCCCACACAGGTGCAGGGTCCCAAGGCTTTGTGCCATCCTCGACTGCTTTCCCAGGTCACAAGCAGGGAACTGGATGGGAAGTGGGGCTGCCGAGATTAGAACTGGCACCTATATGGGATCCCGGGCAAGTTCAAGATAAGGACTTTAGCTGCTATGCTGTTGCGCCGGGCCCCAATGTATAAATCTTTAAGAAAAAAGGAGCCTCCTGCTGATAGCACTAGGTACTGATTTAGGAGCATTGTTTTTCATTATGTTTATTTTGTACTTTTCATTTTTAACTTTTTAAAAAATTGAAACACACACACACACAGGGGACAGCCAATGCTCTCACGTGATCTCACTTCCCCGAGTCCCACAGTTGTCAGGACCAGGCTGGGTAAACCAGCACCTGGGAGTTCAACCCACGCCATCCACATGGGTGACAAAAACTCAGCTGTTGCTGGCACCTCCCGGAAGCTGCATTAACAGGAAGCTGGGATCAGAAGCCATGCTTGGTTATCAGACCCAGGATGCCTAGCTGGCATCCTGACACCCAGGCTACACGCCCATCCCCGTATGTACCATGTATTTCTAGGGATGCTGGTTTTGCATCGAGGTAGTGGTGCAGTAATTTCCTTCTGAAATAAATGTAGAAGAAAGAAGTCGTCGGAAGTCAAATGTCAATTATTTGCAGGTCAGAGTCGGGGACACCGTCAAGTGTCCATCCTTCTGTGGCCTTTGACCTCTTCTCTGGGTGGTCGTGGCTTCACCACCCTGGCTGCCTACCTCTTGGTGCCCAGGTAGTGCTGGCTTCACCTGTCTTTATTGTGGCGGGGTGGGAGCAGCGTGAGTCCTCCAGGCCGTGGGATGAGTGGGTACATTCTGCTTCGTCTCTAGATTGCTTCGGATGGTCTCCTGGTTCAGTTGAATCTCACAGATGGTGACCCGCTGAATGTAATGGAAAGACTTGTTAATAGGCTCCCGGATTGGAGCTTCTGATTCTTTGTACTAATGGTAAAGGGCTGGGAATATAAAATTCCCACCTGAGCCGTTGTATTTTAAACCAAATAGGCTTTGGCTTCTGAAACGGAAGCTGATTATGCATTGTAACAATTTGTTTTAAATTCATGTCACCAAGACAGATCTTGACCGGAGAGCAAAATCGAATAAAGTCCATGACTGTGCATCCCCCAGGGCGTTTCCTGGGGGAGGGATAGATTGTGGTTACCCTACTCGGCTTATGGTTTTCAGTTTTGTTAGGAGTTGTGGAAAACAAAATGCAGTTTGTAGATAACTGAAAGGATGTTTAGCATAGCACCTTGCAGGAGATACATTTTAGTACATGCCCTGGTTCTTCTGCGGGATTGTCCCAAAGAAAGGGCTCAGTCACACGCCAGGCAGGGTTTGCCTCTGGCCGGTGCTAGCCGCAGAACACTGAAGGCAAGGGGCCTTTCTGGAAGTGTCTCTGGTTCACACTCTGATATGCTCGTGTTAGGTGTTCTTGAGGAGAGAAGAGCTGATTGGCCCTCAGCGGATGTGGCTCCAGGCAGCAGGGGCTGTCCAGCAAAACATGGTTCACTGCTGACTGGTGTGGGCTGTCCAGAAAGGCTGGGTCTCTGCCACTGTCAGCTCTCATTCTATGTTGAGCAGGACAGCCAGTGGAACAGCCCCCCTCCTGCCCATAGGACACAGCCAAGCACAGGTCCTGTTCCAAGTGGAGGCCTAACCTCCCCTTTCCTGTCCTCACACCATGTCCCCAGTGCAGTGTTTCCTTCATCGAGAACTCCCGACAGCGACCTGCCACTGAAGTGTGGGGCTCGTCCTGACCTGTCCTCTTGCACCCAGATGCCAGTGCACAGGGCCAGATTTGCATTACAGTAATCGTGGGAGAGCACAGCTGAAGGGGTACAATGTCAGGGGAGGCCAAGTGACAGTGAGAGCTGACGGGCCCCCTGCTGTGGGTCACTCTGTGACACCAGGAGAACAGGTGGGAAATGGGGAGTGAACGAAGCCCTCGGGCTGCCTGCCTTGCTGACAGCACAGCTCACAGGAATGAGGAGAGTTGAGAGGGTGGCCAGGCAGAGAGACAGCTAATGCCGCCATGCTCACAGCATGCTTCCTACTAGTGTGTGGTCAGGAGATTACCTTGGGGGACTAGGGACGAGCTGGGGAATCCTGGCCTGCAGGAATCTTGAATCAGAACTTGTGCAAAGTCGGGAGCTCCCTGGAAGACTGAAGTTCAGGTCGGTTAGCACTAATCACAGACCTCTCCTTTTCTTCCTTCTTTCTCCCTGCAAGTGCAAGTGGTGGGGTCAGTTTTTACCCTGGCTGTTCTCCCACAGTGAGACCCACCAGCCATACCAGTGTACTTGGTGGAGTAACACTGACCGTGCACTGAAGCGGAGGTAGCACTTGCTGCCCTTGTTATTCTGGAATCCTGCAGAAGGTAGATTCCAGCCAAGGCATGGTCTGCTCTGACCCAGCCTGGACTCTGTGTTGGGGAGAATGTATGCTCCTATACATCATTGTGTGGTAGCCTGGTGGGACAATGATGGGAGAGAACAAGGTGGGACCACAACACTTTTCGCTCTGAAGACACTGGTTTTCTCTAAAGATTTATCTATTTTGGAGCCTGGTGTGGTAGCCTAGTGGTTAAAGTCCTTGCCTTGCATGCACCAGGATCCCATATGGGTGCTAGTTTGTATTTTGGCTGCTCCACTTCCCATCTAGTTCCCTGCTTGTGGCCTGGGAAAGCAGTGGAGGACAGGCCAAATCCTTGGGACCCTGCACCCATGTGAGAGACCTGGAAAAAGCTCCTGGCTCCCGGCTTTGGATTGGCTTGGCTCTGGCCACTGTGGCTATTTGGGGATTGAACGAGCGAACAGAAGATCTTTCCTTCTCTGTATCTCCTCTCTATAGATCTGCTTTTCCAATAAAAATAAATAAATATTTATTTAAAATGATTTAAAAATGATTTAAAAATATTTATTTTTATTGGAAAGGCAGATTTACACAGAGAGATGGAGAGACAGAGAAAGGGATCTTCCATCTGCTGGTTCACTCCCCAATACCACCGTGTCCGGAGCTGGGCCAGTTGCAAGTCAGCAACCTAGAGCTTCTTCCAGCTCTCCTGTAGGGGTGCAGGGGCTGGCCAGGCACGTAGGGCCATCACTGTTCTCTTTCCCAAGCACATTATCATGGAGTTGGATGGGAAGTGGAGCAGCCAGAACTCAAAACGGCGCCCATATGGGAATTACACTTCAGGTGGAAGCTTAATTTAATATGTCACGGTGCTGACCCTACGCACCAGTTCTAAAGTGGTACCACATCTTGGTTCATGCATTCTTTATTCAGAACTGGCTGGTGGTCTGTGGTGTAGGCGTGGCTGGCAGGTGGCCCCCAGGCAGCCTCCCACACTCACTGCTCTCTCTGCCGTTGAGAAGAGGGAAAGCTCTTCCTGTCAGGGACCATGTGAAAATGTATAGCCTTCTCTGTGGGCAACACAAGATGATCAACTTGAAAATTAATTGTGTGTGAATTTCATGTCTCGCCTGTGGTTGCCTCAGCAGGGCCAGAGCATGTGACTTTGAGAGTCTTTATAAGGCCTATGGGTCAGGCATTCCCCATCCTTGTGGTATAGACAATAGGTGCTAGGGCTGGGATATAGGAACATCAGTGGGAATCTTGTGTGCATCTTCCAGAACCTACATTTTTTTTTTTTTTGCACACAAGTTTGGCCCCTACTTTAAAATACATTAAAATTTGGAATAACCTGAATGTTGGCAGTATGCCATCTACTGGAGTAGTATCCAATTTTTAAAAATAGTGTTTTCCAAGATGTTTAATGACATGGCAAAATGCTTACAATTTTAATGTTAAAGAGAAATAGTATAAACATTAGATGTGTCGTCTAACCCTAATTTTTCAAAATTATATACCTAGGGAACAAGTGTGAAAGCAATGTTTAAAACTATGGTTTAAGCTGTAGGTTAGATATTGGCAATGAAATTCGTGGTGACTTTAAATTCTTTTAGGAAAAAGAAAGAAAAGAAAAAAAAAAGACTTATTTTATGTTGACTTCAAAAGTAAAATTACAGAGAGGAAAACACAGCAAGATCTTCTATCCACTGATTCACTCCCTGAATGGCTGCAGTGGTCTGAACTGGACTGGTCTGAAGCCAGGAGCCAGGACCTTCTTGTGAGTCTCCCACGTGGGTACAGGGACCCAAGGGCCTGGACTCTCCTCTGCTGCATTCCCAGGCCATTAGCAGGTAGTTGGATCAGAAGTAGGGCTGCCAAGACTAGAGCTTGTGTGCATGTGGGATGCTAGTACTGCAGACTGAGGCTTGGTTCACCACGCCACAATGTGGGCTCCTAGGAAACCTTTACATTCTACCTATGTATAGCAAGATGGAATTGTTTTTTTAAAAGATTTATTTTATTTTCATTACAAAGTCAGATATACAGAGAGGAGGAGAGACAGATCTTCCGTCTGATGATTCACTTCCCAAGTGAGTGCAATGGCTGGTGCTGTGCTGATCTGAAGCCAGAAGCCAGGAACTTCTAAGTCTCCCACACAGGTGCAGGGTCTCAAACCTTTGGGCCATCCTTGACTGCTTTCCCAGGCCACAAGCAGGGAGCTAGATGGGAAGTAAAGCTGCCAGGATTAGAATCAGCACCCATATAGGATCCCGGGCGCGTTCAAGGCAAGGATTTTAGCTGCTAGGCCACGGTGCCGGGCCCTGGAATTCTTATAATCAGAGGTAAGCATGTTAGCTTCTTGTGGAAAAAAAAAAATCAAGCCTCAATTTTTGTTCCCTGAGTGGCTCTTCTCCATCCTCCTCGCCTTATACTCACTGTGGCCCTCCCTTCTTGTTACACATCACAAAGAGAGTAACAGACTCTGACAGCATCGTCATTCAATAGATCTAAGCCTCAGCTTCTTCCTCAAAGTGGATGAGTAGCTCTTGCCGCAAGAAAAGGCGTGGGGTAGGGGGAATCCTGACACCTGTACAGGTTAGAGCTAAGAATTTGCTACAACCAGCATTGGGAACAATAGGAACCTTGTCAATGGCTTTTGTTTCAGCATCTTATATATATATATATTTTTTTACTGACAAGTTAAAAACTATTTTTGTTGCGTACATGATGTTTTGAAATATGTATGCATTGTGGAATGGCTGTATGAAGTAATACATGTTAACTGCATATTGATTTGTGATGAGAACACTGCAGTGTTTTGGTCTACAACAGTGTTAGGAACTGTGGCCACCTGTTGTACAATACTCTGGAACTAAATACTTACATTGTATCCTTTCACCAGCCCCTTGCAAGTTGCAGTCTACTCAGACTTTCCCGTGTCCACCCGCCCATTCTTCCCCCTCCCCCAGCTGTGGCTTCTTTTTTGCAGCATCCTTTCCTCTTAGAATGTCCATATCTCACATTTTAGACTTTACAAAAACTCCCCTTTTGGAAGGCTCAGAAAGTGATGCTGCATGCTGGGGAGAGCCACCAGAGGGCGCTAGATTACTTGGGGAGTCACCCCTTGGCTTCTCCAGTGCAAAACTGACAAGTTTTACAGGAAAGAGTATTGGGTTTGGGTCCAGAAAATGAAATCCAGGGTTCACAAATTGAGATGCTTGGCAAGCATTTTGGTGAACAACCTTGCTTATTCTTGTTGGCTTTTAGTTTCTCTGCCTTTTATTTTTCATGCTCTTATGCTTGCTTACTTCTTTTTAAGAAGTCTCTAGGGATGGCCCTGATAAGAAGACTTAAGAGGCAACTGTTTACCTCTGAATTGTTTGGAATTTGACACAGACACAGTAGCCCCTGGCTGAGAGGCTGCCCTCCTCTCTGAGAGTTAGAGGCAAGTGCCCTGTAGTATTTCCAGAATGGGTGGGGGGGGGGACCACTTCTGCTTACACTGAGGCTTCAGGTCAGTTTACAGCCCACTCAGATGCCAGCCAGCCAGCCACACACCTGCATCAGGTGAATGACACACTGGGCCTTTCCACAGGTGCTGCCCTATTCTCGTCTCACTCCCACAGCTGTCAGGGCATTCAGGACTATGACCAGGCAGGATGATGGGGGTCAGGGAGCTGGCTTGGGCTGCAGGAGCTCTGCTACACTGTGCAGTCTGGCTATAGCCAGATTTCCTTTCCTGCAGGGCACAATGTGTACATGGCCATGACTGGCTTTGGGGGCCACAAGAGCTGGTCCCGATCTGATTAGTGCATTTTTTTGGGGGGGGGGCAGGTAGAATAATGACAAGACCTGTGGTTTCTGTTTGGTCCTTACCTGTAACCACAGGAGTTAGTCAGGGGAGTGCATACTTTTACTCCATTTTTGCAAACAGGGAAACCCAATGGATGAGGCATCTTTAAAGATCCCCTGTAGGATAGGTGCGCATGTCTGCACACAGAATGGTAAGGCCAGGTGCACAGAAGTTTGTAGATGACATGCTGGGCCAGGCCCTGGCTGTGACTACTTCTGGCAGGTGGTGTCACTCTCTTGTCTGATGGCTGCCCATCAGGCCATGCAGAAAAGGTAGTAGAGCTAGTAGACTGGGAGGATCTCTGAAGAATCCCAACCAAGGCAAGGTTCTAGATGACACAGGAATTGCTCAAAGATTCGGGCAGCAAAGGCAGGTGGGTAGGGTGTGTGTATGTGAGAGAGAGAATGGCTTTTCCAGTGCCCTCTTCAAAGATGCTAAGAACTGGGTTCTCTGCACTGGGCTACAGAAGTCCCAGCAGCCAGTGGCCCCTTCCCCAGTTCCCCCTCCCAATCTGGCATTTCAGGGGAATCTAGGCCCCAGAAGGGGAGTACTCTGCCCAAGTTTGGTTTTGTGGGTTAAGAAACCTACTCTGGAGATGGCACACCCCACTGAGAAGCCAGTCCTATTCTCTGCTGCTTTATTTATTTCTTGAACTGTTATGAGTATTTTATTTTGAAATCTGGAATCTTGGGTCCCTTCATGTCCCTGATGTACACATTGAGGCATGAATGCAATGCAGGGCAGCCATTTAGAAGGCCAGAGCCACAACCACCTTCCTGCCTGTCCCCAACGGCAGCGCTGGAGGACACAGGACCCTCGTGTGTGTGGGATCATCAAGGTGGTTGTCATACAAAGAAGTCCCATGCTCACACCTGAAGACACAGAGGCAGTCTGGGGTGACTTCACTTTCCAGAGCAGCTCCTGTTTCCATCTGGGTCTAGAACTCTCAGTTCCTCCCCTCTCTCCTCACTCCCTCTGTGGCTTCAGTCTCTGTTACATGGGCGTGGATGGGGATCCCAAGCTCTGAGTCAGGATGGAAAGGCTGCCCCAGTCCCTACAGCCTCTAGCCCCAGCCAGGCCTCCGTTGGTGAGGGGTGCTGGGGTTGACACAGGCTGACCCAGCCTAGAAGTTAAGGGTGCTAACTTGGGTCTTTACTGAAAGAAAGCTGAAAGGAACCTGAGAATTCCAATTAGATTGAGACTAATGAGCTAGAAACTTTGGGGAGGAAATCACTGGGCAAGAGGGAAGAGTGTGATTGTCTTCATTTGATCGGGCTCTGGAGACACCTGAGATCCAGCTGCTGGCAGAGGAAGGATGGCATTCAAGGGAGGAGCGAGTCTACAAGTGTCACAAGCGGGCTTCCCCAGGGTTGGGGAGCAGGGGATCACTGGAAGAGCCCAGCCTCTTCCTCCATCATTCCGCAGACAGGTGAACCTGAACGAGGACAGAGTGGGCGTCTCCCTGCTGCCCTCCTCACACGGTGGTTAGATGGAGTCTGACACTGGATAACGGGACGGCCCTTGAGTGAACCCCGCAGGCCCTCAGAGCCCACACCACTCCCGGCGCCGTCTCCAGGATCATCCCAACCCACTCTCTGGAGGCAGTCTCTGTGGCTGCATAAGGAAAAGGGGGAAAAATAAACCACCTGCTGCTGTCACAGGCCACAGATCACCTGCTGGTCTCCTGGACAGTGCTGCCCTTCAGCTGTTCGAGGGGCATAGGGGCATCCTGGAGCCGCACAAATGGAAATTGGAGGTGTTTCCCGGGGCAAAGGTCGTCTTCGCTTTCGAGTCCCTGGGTCTGTGGCATCGAGTTAACAGCTGACCCCCCTACCAGGGGCTTTACCAGGAAAACTGGTCAGCTTCGGGAACCCCTCGCTGTTTTCCCCAGCTACCCCACAGCGCTCGCCTGGGGGCGCAGCACCTTGGAGAGAGGCACCGGCTATGCGCCTGGGCTAGGGTCGCTCTACCCCGCGGCCTGGGGTCACCGGCGCTTGGCGGGCAGCCGCTGGGGGATATGCTTGCCTCCTGCCCAGCCTGGGAACACGGGAACCGGCGCGGCAAGCCTCCTCCCCTCCCGCCTCAGGCGGCCTGAGCCCGCGCCCGCTCCAGTTGCTGCAGCAGCTGCTGCTGCTGGCGGCTGCGGGGAGCGCGGGGCGCGCGCAGAAGAGGTTCAGGCGGAGAGGACGAGGACGTGGAAGAGCCGGAGGAGACAAGGGAGAAGAGCGAGAGGAGGCCCAGGAGGCTTGGCGGCGTGACAGCGCGCCTCGGGGGTCCCAGAAGTAGGGGCCGGTGGGCGGCGGCGGTGGCGGCTGGGTGAACCTGCTGCGGCCCGGCGCTCCCAGGGGCGGCGAGCGGGAGCCAAGCGCAACCGGGGGAGGCGGGCTGGTTCTGAAGGCCCCCCCCCCCCGGGCCGAGGGGGCTTATGAACCATTATTCACCAGTTGTCACCTAAGAAGCCCTGAACCACTGGCGAGCGTCGCGGGAGGCGCACCGGAAGGGGGTCCCCGGCCGGGGCGTAGCGCAGCGCACACGCGTGGCGCACGGCGCAGCGTCGCCTAGGGCACCCGGGCCAGCGCACGGAGCCGGGGCGGGCCCGGGGGCGGCGCAGACCCCGGGCGCGGGCGGCCCGCGGCGCCCCCTGGGCTCTGCGCGCTCGGGGCCGGCGCAGCGCCAGGTGAGGGGGACTCGGGCCGGGGAGGGGGAGCCGCCCGTGCGCCCCCTCCCCCTCCCCCTGCCCCTCCCGGGCGGGTGGCCGGGGGAGGGCGGCGGCTGTCCGTATATATCGCGGCGCGCCCCGCCAGGTCGCGCACAGCGCCCCGAGCCCGGCGCCTCCCCGCCCCCTCCCCGCGCCCCGCGGCGGCGGCGGCAGCAGCAGCAACATGGCTGTTGACGGGTGCTCGGGGTGGCGCTGGCGGCGGGAGGAGCTCCCCCGAGCCCCTGCGCCGGCCGCCCGTTGCTAGCTATGGCAAATGGTGGCGGCGGCGGCGGCGGCAGCAGCGGTGGCGGCGGCGGCGGCGGCGGCGGAGGCAGCGGTCTTAGAATGAGCAGCAATATCCACGCGAGCCATCTCAGCCTAGACGCGTCCTCCTCCTCCTCTTCCTCCTCCTCTTCTTCCTCCTCCTCCTCTTCCTCTTCGTCCTCGGTCCACGAGCCCAAGATGGATGCGCTCATCATCCCGGTGACCATGGAGGTGCCGTGCGACAGCCGGGGCCAGCGCATGTGGTGGGCTTTCCTGGCCTCCTCCATGGTGACTTTCTTCGGGGGCCTCTTCATCATCTTGCTCTGGCGGACGCTCAAGTACCTGTGGACCGTCTGCTGCCACTGCGGGGGCAAGGCGAAGGTAACGCGCGCCACTGCCCCGCGTCCGGGTCGCTCGGCCCCCACTCCGCGCAGCGCCTGGCTCCCGCCATCCCCGCCGCTGCCGCGCACCCTGTGCCCTCGGGTCAGGGCAGCAGGCGGCGCGCCGCTGGGGCTGCGGAGTTGCCCCCGACCGGTGCGCCCCAGTACGCGGACGCCCGACCCCGTCCACGTCCCCGTGTTTATTTTCGGCTTGGAGGCGGCTGCGGACCAGCCCCGGGCAAGGGGTCTCGCGCCGCCCGGGTGTTGACGCGCGGGGTGGTCGCCGGGACGCTGGGTGCGCGTTCTGCACGGCTCCGCTGGGGGCTCCTGGTGGGTGGGCCTGGGGTGGGCATGTGGGGGAGCCCATTAGCCTTCGCACTTCAGGAACCTGTTGGGGAGCTGAGTTTGTGGGGTCAGAAAGAAGGAAGATCTTTCGGGTGGGGGCAAGGGAGAATGTTTTACGCCAGGAACTCCCATGGGGGAAGGAGGTGACTGGAGAAAGTGGGGGCGCTCAGGGGGCGAGAGAAAGTTGAGGCGATCCATCCCAGTACTGTAGGTAACCCCTGGGGCCGCCACTTCGGGAATGTGGAGGTGGCAAATCTGGTGGCACCTTTAGCGTTGTCCCTTAGATATTCTGGCCGAGCTCTTACCCCCCAACCCCAAGTTCCTCCGAGGCCTGAGTACCTGAGTACTCTTCTCCCCAGGCCACCCACTTAGGGGTCCCTGGAAATACCACCAGTAGTGTCCCAGCTGGAGCGGGAGGTCTGCCCAGGAGGCGGCCGAGGCCTCAGCGCCTCTCCTTGGAGCGAACAGGAGGTGGTTGGCTGTTGGCTGGAGCTATTCCTGGCGTGGGCGCCCACCCGCACCGGGGCTTGCTGCATCTTGGATGTGTAGGTTTGCTAGGCAGACAGCCTGGCCAGAGCCGACTCCCTAGGGATGCCCTCTCCTGCTTTCCCCCCCGCGGTTAGTAGTGGGGGGTGGAAGTGAGGTGGGCTGCAGGGGCAGCAGGAATAGAAAACTGCAGAGTGAGAAAGACCTGGAAACGCGAGGGTAAAGGAACCATCTGCCTGCCTTTTGGGTGATTCCCTTCCCAGGAGACCTTACAGCACAGCTCCCCCATGGAGGAGTCCACGCTCACACCTTTTCCAGTAAAGTTCACCTGGGGACCCCTCCAACTTGCACTGGATGCGCAGCAACTTGTAGCAGCTTCTGCTGGTTGCTGAGGAGAGAAACTGGGAAGCCAGGGTTTAGGGGTGCAGGCCCAGCAGAAAACCCAAAGGGGTGACCCGGAGCTCTCAGTCGCCTGGGCTCCCTCTCTGGGTCATTAATTATCCATGGTGTTGGGTGGTGGTGCTCGTTTGTGTTTTGGAAAATACCGGTGTGCGGTGGTGGAATAAGGGAGAAGGCAAACCAAGATTCTCTTCCTGCTCTGTGAAGCCCCCAGGGGTTGGGGGGGGCAGCTTTCTTTGTAGTTCCCTTCTCAGAGTCGCACGGCGCAGTGATGCCCCTATATTCAGTGGAGTCCTAACTCCCAGCCTCAAGACCCCAGTCCCCTTGCCATCCCAGCCTGCCTCCTGCAGCCCTGACTCAGAGCTTGTTCTCCCTCACACACCCCATCTCCTCCACCTCCTCCACACAGCCCTCAGTCCTGGCATTGTCACTCTTTCTTCCCTTTTTCTTTTCTTTTCTCTTCTCTTCTCTTCTCCTTTCTTTTCTTCTTCTCTCTCCCTCCCTCTCTCTCCTCTTCTCTCTCCCTTCCCTCCTTTCCTTCTTTCCATTCACAGCAGTATCTGTTAGGAGAAGGATAGCTCATAATTGCAGATGTCTAAAATGTTCTCTAGTTGGAGCAATTTTGGTGAACTTGTTAAAAAGTTAAAAAGCCTATTTTTTTTTTCTTTTCAGAAAGTGGCTAATTTGGGTCATCATGCAAACTTTTTTTTTCAGTGAGTCAAAGTAAGTTGTGGTGTTTCTGTGATGGCAGGATTTTATTGTTGCACTGTGAGAAACCACCCGCTTCGTGGAGAAGGTCTGTCCTTAGTGGCCATCAAGCAGCATACTTTTTGTTAGGTTGTGCAGAGAGGCTGCTTAACCATGATCATTTGAAGACAGACTGCCTGTGTGGACCTCACAGGGAGCTGCTCTGAGGAATGGGTTTGGGGCAGGGGATGATTGGAGAGACGCGAGGCTCGTGTAGAATGACATCAGAGTATTTCTGACATCACAGTCCATTTAGAAGCATGCTCTGAATCTCTCGATACAGTTCAACTCTGTACCGTAGTCATCTCATTATACCCAGTAATGGCAAGTCAGGCCATTTATAAGCTTCCACTTCTCCCCAGGGGACCTGCATTCTTTTTTGCAATCCTGTTCTTTGGGTCTTTTTTTTTTTTTTTGCTTTCCAAGTATTATCCACCTAGAAGAATGCTTTTGGCTTAAAGTTTTTATCAGAACTATCTTAGTGCCAGCTCTCCTGAGCAGATCTCGTGACTTTCCACCACCTCCTCCCAGCCCTCAGACCCTCTCACCTTCATCTTCATTTGGCCCCAAAGAAGCGGGTAGGGGGTAGTGGGGTGACTGGGGGCTGGGAGGAAGGCAGGTTTTTGGTTTCCCGGGAGAGAAGTCTGAAGGAGGAAAGTGCCTGAAGCAGGAGAAATTTTGTTTCTGGGACCGCAGCTTCCTGTGGATCAAAGGTCCCCCAGACCTTGGACGGGCATCGTGGCACTTTTTCTTAGCAGTACTGCGAGTGCCCTTAGCCTTGTGAACAGAGAGCTGTGTGCACTGTTTTGAAATATGTAAAAGAAAACTTGCCTGCATTTTCCCGCTGGTGGCATGGACACCATCACTCCCAGTGCTGTGTTCTCTGCTGTCCTTATTGTTGCTTGTGTCCTGTCCTGCCCCCGTCCTCCCACCCCCAATCCTGTTGGGATTCATTAGGGATCCCCCTTCATTCAGTGGTGACGTGTGGAGGTCCAAGTGGGATGCAAGACAGTGGCGAGCAGAGAGCTGTTCCGGCACAAGGTGTGCCTGAATAAGGCCATGACTTTGAAGACGGTGTCCGTATAACATGCAGGGGTTGGCTTCTGGAACTTCTGGCTGCCCCTCTTGCCCTGTGAGCCCTTGGAGGAGAGTGGGAGGAGTTAAAGCACTGGGTGGAATGTGGTTTTGCCATTCCGCAGCAGTTCTTTCAGGAACCTAGTGTGAGAACGCTTAGGTGCCTTTGTCCCCTTCTGCTGCTCCCCACCGGTGCTCTTTAGATGTGTGTAGAGACTCAGGCCAACCTGCTGAGGGGCTGAGACTGGCTGAGGGGCCTGCCTGGGGCTTGCACGGACCCGCGTCTGTACTTTGTCTAAGCTGTGTGTGTGACTTTTGGGCGGGTGGTGTTCTGTGAATTGTGACTTACTGAGGTGTCTGAGGAAACAGCACATTTGCTCCGATCCTGTGATGGCTTGATAGTCACCCAGGGTCTGCCTGGAGTGCTGCCTCAGGTCCTCGGGGCTCTTCATTCAAGGTTGGCCCTGCTGCATCTTCTTGGCTCAATATGCCAAGCAGGGGTCAGCGGCACCGGATGACCTTTGGATACTTGCCCTTGGTTCCTTGGAACAGCCACGGAGACTCTCTGGGGTCCCAGGTTCTGCATCCTGGGTCCCAGAGGGAAGCTGCACCTGACTTGGCCTTTTGTCTGGCGAGCTTGTGTATTCCTAGAGATGGACTCTTTAGGACAAGACCCTGCAGTAAGACATACCTGGGTTCCAATTGTCCATCTCATGCCCTGAGTAAGGAATGAGCAGGCATCTCGTGCCAGGAGCAGGTATCTTTGGCTGGCAGTGGTATCTGGCCTTGTTCTCATCTTTACAAATGGCACACGGTACAGCTGGTGCAGGGCTCCTACAGGACGTGGCAGTGAAGGCTTCAAAGCTCTCTCAGGCTGAGCAGCCTCTTGGACATGAGAGCTTCCCTGTGTACCGGGTTTCTGGCCTGTGAGGGTTACAGATGATAACTAACAGGATGTTTGAGCCAGAAGGAGCTTGGAGGTCACTGTCATGGGTCGAACTGCCAGGTGAGGTTAGACTGTGACTTGAACTCAGGACTTTTGCCTGCTGAAAGGCCAGAGGTTTGGGGCACACAGCCCCAGGAGGATTTCATGTGGATGAAGATGTGGCAAGAGGGCTGATGTTTGATGGCCTGGAGATCACTGGACATGCAGTGACAGCTTGGGTGAGGAATGGGGGCATCCCAGGGCTGTAAGACTGGCAAAAAGAAACCCTGTGGCATTAGGTAGGTGGGGAGGGGGCTGTTCAGCGTCTTGACCTTAGGAGCAACAGAATGCCATTGCTGGCATCCTAAGCCTGCGGCTCACCCACCTGTCCCCTAAGTGATGTTTCAATGCCCTGGCTGAAGTGGTCTGCACCCAGACCGGCCTTTCCTTGACCACCAGCCGGCCAGCATTCCTGAAAGCGTGCTCTGTGGGGCACTTGCCCTTGAGGTTTCCTTGGGAACAGACATCAACAGTCCTGGCACAGCTGAGCTCCCCTCCTTGGAGGGTCACCGAGGAGTCCTGCTGGTAGAGGAGATGCCGGTTAACCAAAGCCTGGGGGTCAGGTCAGCAATCGGCCTGTGACCTCGGACAAGGACTTCACTGCTTTGTGCCTCAGCTTTTTTGCCTCCATCTTGGGGAGAGCAATAAAGTACAATTTCCTGGTAGGGGTGGGGTGCGGTGGGGAGGACACCTCTCAGGAACTCCAAGGGATGGTGTATCCAAGGAAGACCCTGTGCCTTCTCTTGCAGGCTCAGGGCTGGCCTGGTGTCAGGTGCCCAGAGGACAGCATCAAGCAGCCCTGAGTCTAGAGGGAAACTGCCTCACCTTTTGGCCTGAGGGAGAAAGGATTCCAAAGTCAAGGCCAAGTCAGCCTTCTCTTTGCCTTCCTGCTATTGTCTCCCCTGCAATGAGAAGTCAGTGTTTGCTTTGGGGGCTTTCTCCCTCACCTCCTCTCCCTGCCTTGGCACAGAAGGCTGGTTCGAAGCCATGAGGAAGTGCCCTGGCTCACACCGGCAGTGGCCCCGCTAGCCTGTGAATCACAGCAGCCGACACCACCTTTGCGGGACTTTAGAGCTGTGGAGCTCTTGGAGGGGCACCTTCACGGTGCTGGTGAAAGTGCTGAGTATGTGTGTGGTGCTGCTGGGTCAAGCCTGGGCCTCCTGCAAAGGCCCTGGAGCTCCATCACCTTCCCGTGTGCCCTGAGAGATGATCAAGAGCATCTCTCTCTCTCTTTTTCAGAATGCTTCTGGCATGCCTGGCATCCTGGCCCTGGCCATACCCAGGCGGGGTGTCTTAGCATTTGGGACAGTTGTTTGGTATATCCAAGTTCTTCTTGCTTGTCCTAGGGCTCCTCAAAACCAGAACAGGCACAGGAGTCCCCCGAGGAGTAGTTAATAAAACACATTCTGATTCAGAAGGTGCCTGGAGGGGCCTGGGGGTCTGGCACTTTGTCGTTGCTCGCTGAGCTGAGTATACTCTGAGAGCAAGGATCTGATCCTTCCTTCAGCCTCCAGCATCCCAACCCTGCCAACAGGCCTGCGTTTAACCATGGAAATTCCCTGCTCTCCTGTGGAGAAAAGGCAAGGAGAAGAGGAAGGGTGTGGGTGCCAGAGAGTTGCCATGTGGCCCAGACGCTTCGTGCTAAAGTGGATTGCTTAAGGTGCCTGTGCCCAGGGAACTCCACAAAAGCGCTGTTGATTTGAACTTGGGTTGGGACAGCCAGGGCGGCGTTCCGGAGTTTACAGGGTGTGGTCTACATATTGCCCATCAGTGTGTGGGCTGTCACTCGCGCCAGCTGGTCACACTGCAAGGGGTGCGGCTTCCCAAAGCCCAGGGTGGCAGCTCAGCCAAACCACCTTCTTACAAAATTAAAAGGCTGGTGGTGGAGCCAGGGTTGCATGGTAGTGAGGCTCCGGGAAGCCGGCTGGTGACCACTCCCGCCGGAGGGTTTGAGGTCAGCATCCTGCAGAACTGCGAGCCCTATTTTCCACAGGGACCTGGGTGGGTGGACCTTCCCTCCCAAATGCAGAGTTCAGCTTCAAAGGACTGGGCCTGGCCCCTGGCTGTTGAGTGAGTGTTCGCGTGGGTTGCGGGGTAGAGACATCTGACACTGCTGTGCTGCATCCATCCTTTGCACCTCCCAAGAAATCCTGCAAATGCCAAGTGCAGGTTGCTCCTTCGGCCACCAGACCAGGGAGAGGTGCTGCTTTTTATGTTGTTCCCTTTGTCAGAGGGGAGAATCTGGAATAAACCTTAGCCATGAACCTCTGGAGCAGCCAGAGAGAAGGGCTTAGCTGGACACTCCTCTCACCCCTCACCCCCACACAGAGTTCTGCTGAGTTCCTCTGGTGATTGTTTTTGTTTGCACGGCACACTAAATGCTGAGTGCTCAGGTCCTTGGCTTGACCAGATGCAAAGGGGGCAGTAATCACTTTGTCATGGGCGTGGACACGTCTAGATTGAGTTACCTGCAGACAGTCATAGAAATAGTTACTCTGTGTGTGTGTGTGTGTGTGTGTGTGTGTTGGGGTAGCTCTTTCTGGTTAGCTGGGGCTGGCTGGGAAGGTGGTGGGTGCAAATCCATTTTGCTGCTATTTTTGGGTAATTTGTTCAAGGCTATGAAGAAACTATGGTGTCAAAATGGTGTTTGAGTCATTTCTGGAATTTAATTATTCATGCCACCCCATGTCTCCTGACCATGGGATGGCAAGGATTTCGTTCATGATTGGCAGTTGTTTCATGAGGTGGATGAATCAGGTGGTGGTGGGAGGCAGGGAGGGTAGTTGCAAAAGAATGGCTTTTTCAGAGTGGCGATGGCATTAGTTCTGGCATTGTTGGGTGATTGATTGTCTTTGAGATATTATGTTTAGTTGCCAGTTGGGACTGTAACTGGCACCTTCTGGGCCAGAATGGAGATCCTTAACGTATCCTTAACGTCGTCGAGCCGAGTCCTGGAATCATCCCCCTGTAAGATCTCATTACCTGTGTAACTGATGCTGTTCCACGTGGCCCGAGCAGAATTATTTAAACATCTTGCTTAGTATCTATTCTTTATGCTGGTCTGCTGGCTGCCACCCCACCCCCCACTCACCCGCAACCAGGTTTTCTGATGGATTTGGAGCATTCTTCCCGGCTCTTCTCACTCTGCAGGGCTCTTGTGGAACCTTGGTGGTGTTCACTTTTGGAGGAGTAGTTCCATCTGGGCAAGAAGTCATTCAAAGGGGACTCCCCTTTATTGGAGTTTCCTTTTATTTGGAGGAGAAGGGTTATTTATTTATTTTTTCAGAAACGTCAACTTGGAGATTTGTGATTGGAAGTTATCACTGCTTTTCGTCTGTTGGCTGCTGCTGTCTGGGACACAGTGTCTTTTGCAGGAGTTTACAAGGCAGTGTTTCCAGTGCTCCTCTTCCCAAGGTCACTACAGACTACACCAGACAGTTCAGTCACAGTGTCGCTGCATCTTTGCACATCATGGGAAAGCCAGTTAGCAGCAGCTGCTGGGATTCCAATACATGG
The DNA here is from genome assembly GCF_017591425.1 of Ochotona curzoniae. Classification (NCBI taxonomy): domain Eukaryota; kingdom Metazoa; phylum Chordata; class Mammalia; order Lagomorpha; family Ochotonidae; genus Ochotona; species Ochotona curzoniae. Next base: position 20,839,000 of record NW_024465556.1, on the reverse strand, counting down.
GCTTAAGTTGAATGTTTAAGATGATTATTTATCTTGTTGTCCCATGTCCTGCCTGGTTGTTGCTCTTTTGTCCTTTCGTTAGAGATTGGGATGAACTGGTTAGGGCATGAGTACCAGGGAGGTTGAGGATTTGAAGTTTGCAGGTTAGTGGCCCATGCATATGGGCTTGATGTAATGACTTCATAGACACATTGGAAGTTGTAAGTCTAGTCATACAGGTAGGGTGTTCTGAGATTTCCCAGTGCTGCTTCCTCCCCAGTCCTGAAAACCATCTACTGCATTGTTGCAGGGTGCTGAAGACTAACCCGCCTAAGAATGAACTTTGAACGATCTTTCTCCTTGTTCCAGCCTCTTTTTGCTCTGGCCTGTCTCCTGGACACCCAGAGCAAGTCTTGGTGGATGACAGGTTTCCGATTCTCACTCCATCCCACATTGGGAAGTTCAGCCCCTGCATAGCTTCAGCTGTCTACACTGCTGAGATGTAGAAGGACCTCAGCTTGTAGCATTCCCATGCAGAACCTTCCCTTCTTCTCTGATGGCTCCCCAATGGTTCCCTCCCTCCGAGACTGCGAGATTTCCTTCCTGCCCCTTTGTGAGAAGCTTTGGTCATTGACTTCTTGCCAAGATCTGTGCTGTGTTGTTGGGAGCTGTGGATGGAGGTCTTGGCTGTCTCTGGGCCATGAGGTTGTCTCCTTATCAATGACATGTGTCCTGTGTTCCCTGGGTTTAGCTTGGCCTTGGCCAAGAGCAGATGTCATTTTGCCATCATGCCAATAATCCAGATGCAGGGTGTTGATCCTTTGCTGGGTGGATAGAGTTGGACCCTGCTTTCCTGGTGTCAGTTCCTTTGAACTTAAAGGAGAGAAAAAAGGTGCCCCCTTTGGTATCTTTGGAGTATAAAGGCCAAGTATCCCTTCCCTGAGATGTTTGATACCAACAGTGGGGTTTCTTTGATTTTTTTTTTGGTTTTGCAATATTTGCTTTTATATAACAAGGTATCTTGGCATTGGGACTCAAGACCAAACCTGAAACACATCTATGTTTCTTGTATACCTCATACACACTGTCTGGGTTTCATTTTGTGTGACATTTCTGGTGCACCTGAGTTCTGGCCAGGACTCATCCCATGTGGAATTCTCCACTTGTGGCATCATGACAGTGCTAGAAAACTCTCAGGATTTGGAACAGTTCAGGTCTCAGGTATTTTTGAGTTTCAGATGGTTGAGGGATAGTCAGCTTGCAGTTGTTGCTCTGGTTGAAAGGTTGCTCCTTGCTCACCTGTGCATCTCGTGTCCTATCATCTTGGCTGTGTCCCTTTGCTGTGATTTCCCTTTGCTTGCTAAACAGAATGAACCAAGGAGAGAAAGCAAGCATACAGGAGGAGTAGCTGAGGGGGAGTGGAGGTAGAGGGAAAGGTTCACACTAAGGAATACTAAGGAATAGAGATTTTCCCTTCTGGGTGTTAGATGTTGGATAAACAGATAAATGAATGGATTGTGTGTTCAGTCCTTTACCTTTGTTTTCATGAATAAATCATGTCAAATGACCTCACTTCCAAGGAGGGAAGCATTCAGTAAAGACCAACTTCCCTTGGAACATGTAAGCTTTTTAAATCTGTTTAATTAGCCGGTAGCATAGGGCCCCCTGTGTCCCTCCGGCTTAGATGGCAAGGGGGCCATGGCTTTGCAGGGAATCTTCATGTGCTTGATGTGGGACTGGGCAGAGTGCTACTCGTCTGGGGAAATAGCCCTCTTTGTCTTGCTTTCTCTTCATGTGGCTTTGCTGGGAGGACCCGTTGCGGCTTTGCAACGGGACATGTGGCCTCCAGTGGCATTCACATGGAGAACTCCAAGGGAAGAGATCTCAAGTTTGGGGAGAAGATGAGAGGACTTATCCGAGAGCTGGGGACTTTGATGACCAACAGAGCTGCCAATGGCTCTGCATTGTTCTTCCTCTCCTTTGTGTTTCTGGGAGCAGAGGTTGGAGGGATTGTGCGAGCTGCCCTTGAATGACGGCCCATTCCTTCTGTAGACCGTGGCAGCCACAGCTGATGGGGCTGCTGGATTCTCATGGAATTTAGGAACCGTGTCTCCGGCTCAGCCCACGAGAGAGCACAGTAATTTGCCCGTGTCTTAAAAAAGAAATCCATTTGTGCAGTTCTTTCAGAGCCTATTTTCTCTGAAGGTTTATTTTTCAACTTCACTGTTTTACATTTTTGTCCTGGATCCTAAGTGTACTATGTGTTCATTGAGGAAGATGTAGGCCATGCAGAGGCATTAATAAAAATGAAAGGACACCTCACCTGTAAGGGTGGCTGCTATTAGAAGCCCCAGAATAGAGTCACAGTGGTGATGAGGATGTGGAGAAATTCGAGCCCTTTGTATAGTGTTCTTGGGAATGCAAAAGGGGCGTAGACACTGTGAAATGCAGTGTCTTTCAAATAAAATTAAAAATTATGTCAGATGATCCAGCAATTCCACTTTGGGTGTTTAAAAAAATTAATTAAAAGCAGGGATTCAGGTGTCATTTTATATCCTAGTTCACAGCAGCATATTCACAGTGGGCAAAAGTGGAAGCAGCCCAAGTATCCATTGATAGGTAAATGGATAAAATAAAGTGCTGTAAGGACAAGTACTGAGGTTCCTTTCAGCTTTGAAAAGGAGAGAGAAGGCCCTACACTGTAGCTCAGCATTCTGATCCTGCACCTTGCAGTGTCGGTATCCCATACGGATGCTTGTTCTAGTCCTGGCTGCTCTTTGCCTATCCAGCTCCCTGCCTGTGGCCTAGGAAAGCAGTGGAGGGTGGCTCAAGTCCTCACGTTTCTAGTTCCTAGCTTCATATCAGCTCAGCTCAGTTCCAGCCATTGCTGTCATTTGGCAAGTGACCCTGTGAACCAGTGAATGGAAGACCTCTCTTTCACTGTGTCTCTCTATAAATCTATCTTTAAAAACATTTTAAAAAGAAGGGAGAGAACTGACATGCAGCCGCATGAAAGAACAGGGGGGACCTTAGGCTAGACACAGAAAGACACATTTCACCTGCCGAAGGCACCCAGAGTGGTGGAACCGGTAGACGTAGAAGTGGAGTGGTGGTTTCTGGGGGTACTTGTCATGTGGGGGTGTAGGGCCATGCTGCAGGGTACTCAGCACAGCGCGGCTTACTGCCAGACATGTGGAAGAGGGTACATTTTTATGTTGTGTGTAGTTTACCACTAGGAAAGATCATTTTTTCTTTTTAAAACTTTTATTAAAATAGAGAATAAACATAATGTAATTCATAGGTACAGTTCTAAGACGAGCATACGTTCTTCCTTCTTCCTTACCCTCTCTGTCTGCCTCACTCCTTCCTTTTTACCCCAGTAATTTGAAAAGATAACACTGATTTGAATAAGGTAGAATGATATAAATAGAGAGAAAGAAACCTTCCAGCTGTTGGTTATTCCTCAAATGGTGGTAATGACTGGGCCTGGGCCAGACTGAAGCCAGGAGCCTGGAGCTCCTCCCTCGTCTCCCACATGAGTGGCAGGTACCCACACAGTTGGGTCATCTTCTGCTACCTTCCCAGGTGCACTAGCAGGGAGCTGGATTGAAAGTGGAGCAGCCAAGACTCCTACTGGTGCTCTGACGTAGGATGCCAGTCTTGCAGGTGTCGTCTTAACGCACTGTGCCGCAACCTGGGCCCCAAGATAAAACTTCCCTGGTGCTGTACCATGGCACTCTGGTGTTGGTAGGGGGCAGTGTCCATTCCTCCTTTGAGGATGGCAGCCTTGGAGAGGCACTTGGCTGACCTTGACTTCTGTTGCCCCACTTATTCTTTTCTTTTGTGTTTAACATTTATTTTTCTCTGAAAAAGGCAGAACGACAGAGAGAGAAGTAGAGACAGGAAGAGAAATCTTCCTTCTGCTGATTCACTCCCTAAGTAGCTGCAATGCTTAGAGCCAGTCTGGTCTGCTAGGAGAAAGGACTGTGTTTCTCATCTCCCACATGGGTGCAGGGGCCCAAGGCTTTGGGCACTTCTCTGATACATTCTCAGGCCAATTGTTAGGGAACTGGATTGGAAGCAGAATCACCAGGATTCCAACCAGCGTTCATATGGAATGCTGGCACTTGCAGGTGGAGGATTAGCCAATGAGCCATTGTTTCAGCCCTGGATTTTTTCTTTTTTTGTGTTAACTCACTCTGAAAGGCAGTGCTGAGCCAGCACTGTTGCCTTGCACCCGTAACATGGAGCCTTCCCACTGTGGAAAGCAGGTGTAAGACGACCCCATCTTCTTCGGCAAAGGAGCAAGTGGCAGAAGGGATGATGTTCAGATTCAGTACCCCACAAACAGTAAGCAGCTGGTGCCTCAGAACTTTCTGGAATTGTTTTCATGTGTCACATGGCATCCATTTGGTCACTACTGTTTTTAGCTGATGCAGATCCATGATGCCAACACCCCACAGGCTCACAGAGCACTGGTGGCCTTTGGGATGTTATTAGGTGAGTTGGTGGATGCTTAGGACTGGAAGCAGCCTAGACTGAAACATGCTTCTGCATTTAAAGTCTCTGCAGTGTAGCTTAGCACTTTTTCTGAAGGGGATTCATTTACTTACATGCAGGGTTTCAGAGAGATAGACAGACACACACACACACACACAGATCTGACATCTGCTGGTTCACTTTCCAAGTGGCCACAATGGCTGACATTGGGCTAGGCCCAAACCAGGAACCCAGAATTCCATCCAAGTCTCCCCTGTGCTTGGCAGGGATCCAAGTTCTTGGATCATCCATCATTGCTTTCCCAGACTCATTAGCAGGGAGCTGAATCAGAAGTGGAGCAGCTGGGACTGAACTGACCCTATCAGATAAGATGCCAGCATTTCAAGCAGTGGTTTAATCCCCTGAGCCACAATGTAGACTGCTCTAGTCTAAATCTTCTTGGGTAGCTGACAGCCTCCTCATATTTCTTCTAAAGTCAGCTAAAACTGTAGACAGTAGTAATTGCAGCAGCAATGCCAAATGCTTGATTTACAGCCACGAGCCAGCTATGACAGGGATTTGAGAAACTCTGGGAACCTTTTCCTTTTGGTATGACAGGCAGTGAAGGCATGATAATTTTCATTGGTTCTTTAAGTCTGGAGTCGAAATGTGATCATGCAAATTTCTCCTGAGTTGCATGGAAACTAATAAAATCACCAAGGTTTCTATTTGTACTCTCTATGAACACAGACTGCAATGAAACCGAAACAGCTATCTCCAGGGATGATGCTATTTAAACTCCAGGCAGGACTTGGACTTCCAAACCATTTTAATGGTGCAAACGCAAATGAGCAAGCCAGACAGCACTGTTCTTTCTGCCCTGCCTCAGCAGTGCCTGATCACTCCTTCTCTTGGCTTCCTGACCTCAGACAGAATTCATTTTAAACAGGACCTGCGGGCCCTGTTGTGCCCCATCCATCACCTGTCGTGCACATGGACACAGTGTCTGAAACCTTGTCTCAAAGCCTGTTTTTTCTTTTCCCTCTCAGACCTTTCAGGGAGCCTCAGACTTTCTGGGTGTTTTTGCCCTAAGAAGGCTGTGTGCAATGTTGTTACTGAGGAAAACGAAAATCAAGTTTGACTGAGGGGTTCCTGTACATGCAGGCTTGATGGAAGTTTGGAGTGACTGTGTCTCACTGAGGCAATTTTGCAAATCCCATTTTACAGATTGAAAACCAAAGCAAAGGACATTCTCACTTTTCTTCCTGTTTTGGGTTGCCAGCTCTTTTTTTTTTAAGGGTTTATTTATTTATTTGATAGGCAGAGTTACAGAGAGGGGGAAAAAGATCTTCTTTACGCTGGTTCACTCCCCAAATGGCTGTACGGGCCAGGGCTGGGCCAGTCTGAAGCTGTAGCCAGAAGCTTTTTCCAGATCTTCCCTGTGCTCCAAGGGTCCTGAGGACTTCTGTTGCCTTCCCATGCACATTAATGGGGAGCTGGATCAAAAATAGAGCAGCAGGGACTCAAATTGATGCCCATGTGGGATGAGGGCATCACAGACAGTGCCTTTAACCCTCTATTCCAGAGTGCCAGCCCCTGGATCACAAGCTTTGAGTAAGCTCTTTGTATGCATTGTGTAATTGCAACCACAGCTTAGGCCCACTGCTTTTAATATTAATATTTTGGATATATTATGAATATTTTAGGAATAGAATAGAGAATACAAAGATTTTTTTAAAAAACTTGAAGGATATCTCTGTGTGCATACATGGATGTTTGGGCTCATGGGGGAGCAGAAAAATATGGCATCCATCACTTATGATACTTTAGTTTTAAAGATTTTATTTGAAAGGGAGAGAGTGAGTGAGAGCAAGAACAAGTGAGTTTCCATCCACTGGTTTCCTCCCTAGGTGGCTGCAGCAGCTGGAACTGGTCCTGGCTCAAGCCAAGAGCTTGAAGCTTCATCTGGGTCTCCCCTGGAAGTGTCAGGAAAACAAGTCTTTGGACCATTAGCACGTTAGCAGCGACCTGGATTGGAAATGGAGCAGCCAGGACTGGAAGCAGTGCTCATTTGGTAGCCAGTGTTGTAGGCAGTCGTATCACCTATAGGCTGTTATATCAGCCCCCTCAGTCTTGTCATTAAACCTGGGATCTGTGCATTCTGGTGTGAACTGACATGCTTTTATTATCCCCATATGCTTTCTGCTCCCTTCTCAAATTCTGAAACTGTGTTAGTAAAATAATGCTGATTATATGAAAGAGGAATAAATATACCCAAATCCCTTCACTGCTAAAACCAAGTGCATGTGGATGTTGGTGGCATGGGGAATTTAATCTGCTCCTGGAGGGGAAGCAGTGGTAGTTCACTCAGTGGTTATGAATCTTCCTTTGACTTTGAAAATGATTCCTTGGCTACGTCCATTTGCTTGGCCTGGAAATGCATTAGCGGGTCTCGTTATGGATCTCTTTCTTAGACCACTGTGGTCTTGTGCCTGCGGAGCCCTGTGCATTGGACTATTTGGAAGCAGGACACCCATTGGTGTGTAAGAAAATCCGTATTAGCATGGCTCTTCTTTCCCCAGGTTATTGGGGGTCATGGAAGACATCATTTCCTCTCAGGCGATGCCAGCAGCCACACTGTGGTTCCTGCGGGACCTTTCACATTGTGGTTACGTGTGATGCCCTCTGGAGTTGTGCAGTGCACAGTCTGAACATCCAAACATGGGTCTTATCCAGGTGTCTAGCTGGGTTGGTAAAAAATACATAGGAAGCTTAGAAACAGAGCAAGGCCCATAATTCTTAATGACAAAACATGTAAAAGAAAAATCACAAATTTGTATTCAGAGAAGGTAGAGGAGACAGAAAGTGGTCTGAGAAGGGGTAGCTGGAGAGGGTCCACTGGTGACATGGGGGTGGGACAGTATCCTCTGCCTGGCCACCTTGCTGCCCAGCCCCGTAGCATGCTGTTTCCATGCCTTTTGACCACTGAGTACCCCTGCTGTGATCTGGGTGGTCTCTCGGCCCCCACACTTGGTGTACATGTGAGTCTTTGCAAAGGGTGCATGCTCAGGTGCCAGCACTTGTGTGTCCCCACAGCTCATGGACAAGGACTGACTAGACTCTGATGATTTAGAAAAGCTCCTCTGTTGCCAACTGTGTGTTTTTTTTTTTAAACTCCCTCCCATGGCCCCTTCTGTCCCCAGGTGTTTGTTAGTAGAGCATCCTGTGCCTATGTGGAAAAATGGCAGTGGGAGCCCAGGCTTGCCTTGTGCAGACCTGGTGGCCAGACCCTGATCCAGGGAGGCTGGCAGACTGGGGCAAGGGTGCTTGTGTAACTGACTTTGCTGCTGGTGCAGGGTGAGGAGGTTCAACCAGAGAAACAAGCCAAGGGTTTACTGCCTCTTCCAAGCACAGTGCATCGGGCAGACTCCTGGGCCTGGGGCACAGCCTAGTGGCAGCAGAGGAGCTGCTGTCTGTGTCTGCACAGAGCTCCCAGTTGTGAGCAGCATCCCTTTGGTCCAGACATGGTAGAGGGCTGGGAGGTGGCCTCACAGGTGGCCTCCCAAGCCTCTATCCCTCCATCTTTCAGGGCTTAGCTCATGTTTTTCAGGGGGTGTTCCTGTACCCTGAACAGCCTCCTGGTCCTGCCCTAGCCTGCTTTCTCTCTCCCTTCACTGTCCTGAGTGGGGATCCCCCATCTGATACTGCATCCCTGCTTTTTTTAAAAAAAGATTTTCTCTATATCTATCTATCTATCTATCTATCTATCTATCTATCTATCTATCTATCTATTTATCTATCTATCTATCTTTATTGAGAAGGCAGATTTACAGAGAAAAGGAGAGACAGAAAGAAAGATCTTTCATTTACTGGTCCACTCCCTAAACAGCCACGATGGCCAGAGCTGAGCTGATCCGAAGCCAGGAGCCAGGAGCTTCTTCTGGGTTTCCCACATGGATGCAGGGTCCCAAGGTTTTGGGCCACCCTCTACTGCTTTTTCAGGCCATAAGCAGGGAGTGGAGCAGCTTCGATATGAACTGGTGCCTGTGTAGGATGCTGGCACTGGCAGACAGAGGATTGGCTAGTTGAGTCACCACACTGGCCCCTGCATCCTTGCTTTCTATGCAGACCTCCTTTGCCACAAGCTCCTGATGGACAGAGCTGTAGAGGTGGCCCTGGCAGGTAGTCAGTGAGAGGTAGTTAATTTACTCATTGTTAGTAGCTGGTCCTGCAGATGGGTCCTCAAAGGTGCCTAGCTCCAAGGTGTTCACACCCTTGGGTAGTCTGCTTTGAAACAGGGCTGACTGTGGTTTGCTTGCGGCCAGTAGAAGGCAGTGAAGGGGGCACCTGTGTAACATCGGGGAGCTCCTACAGCTTCTGTCTTGATCTCTTGGGACACTTGCTCTTGGGGAAGCCCCAGCCACCATATGAAATCTGAGTAGCCTGATACCACCATGCTGTGATAGAAGTGCACAGTGCATGCCATAGAATGAGATGCTACATGCACCCATGCATGCACACACACACACACACACACACACACACACACACACACACACACACACACACTCGTGCATTGGAGACTGCATTGGAGCTAGTTCCTTCAACCTCTGCTGATACAGATCAGAGATGGACTAATCAGCTGATCCTCCCATGAATATTTGAATATCCAACTTAAAAATCATAAGCAAAATACACTGATTGTTTGAAGCTGTTGTGTTTGGGCTGATTTTGTTTTATGGCAATTAGCGAGTGGCCAAATACCTGTCCCCAGTGGGGTCCAGTTTCTGCTCTTTGGCTTTCTCTTGCTTCCCCTGGAATTCTTTCCCAAGCTCTCTCCCCTCAGCGCATGGGATCACCTTCCTTTCACTAAACTGGATGACTTTGTACCTCTGGGCCCTCATTCTGCTAGAGCTCTTTCCTTGTCTTCCGTTTTCCCTCGCATGTAACTGGGTCTCATTTATTCACAGGTGTTCTGGCAGATGGATCTCTAGAAAGGAAAAAAAAAAAAGCCCATGTTGGTAATGCATGGAATAAATACCTACCCACACACTGGTCAATTTTAAGATAGCAGCGTGATCCCCTACAACAGGAAACAGGTCCTGGTTTGCATGTTTCATTGGAATTTAATAGAAGTTTAGTCACTTTACTGGGTAAGTCACAGATAGATATGAACTCTGATATGCTTGTTTCCAAGACCACCCCCTTCCCGATGCACCCCACTGTTTCCTGGAGAACCTAGAAGGGTCCCTACAAGCACAGGTAGTGCTGCTCTTGAAAGGGAAATCCTTCTCTTTACTAGGCTACTCCTGGCTCTTTCCCATCACCACAATGAGCCAGTTGTAGCTGCTGATCACTCTGTTGAACATATGGTGGACATGGGTGCATGCATTGGCCAATGAAAGCCAAGAGGGACATGTGAGGTATGGCCAGCTGCTGTAACAAGGAATCTCCCTGTGCCAGTGACTTAGCAGACGTTGACATGTTGCTCACATATGGTACTCTGTGTGTGTGTGTGTGTGTGTGTGTGTGTGTTAGGATGTGTGAGAACCTGCTCTGTGGAGTCATCCAAGGGCCCTCAGTCCTTTCTGGAACTGGGATCTTGTAGGGGGGCCTTGTTCTTGCTTCTTGTCTGGCAGGCAAGGAATAAGAAGTAAGGATCCCGATGGGGATAATCTTGAGTGTGGGTGTTTCTGGATGTCATTTGCATCACTTCTGCCTACACCATCCACTGGTCCAGATCATAGCTGCAGGGGATGCTGAGAAATGTGGTCACTGCACACGGGAGGAGCTTGGAGTAGATTTAGAGGACACTCAGACCGCAGCAATGGCCCCCAGGTGGAGGAATGCTGCTGCTCCAGGGTGGCTTTGTCATCAGTGATTGTCATCATGACTCAATAACAGACCTGGGGGTTGCCTGGCTTTCTGTGAACTGCACTGCTGAGCTGTGTACATCTTTCATCTCATCAAGATGGTGGCATCATTATGCACATTTTATGGGTGAGCAAGAGTAGAGGCTCCTGTGGCTGTCACTTGCCCAAGGGGCTGCTCCGGGTTTCCCTCAGTGCCCCCTTTCCCTTATCCCTGCCTTCAGCTAGTAAGCTACTCTGTTTCATTTTTATTGATCTGTTTGTGTGGAGCAGGCATGCTCCCATCTACTAGCTCACTTACATTTATGTCCTTAACCACTGGAGTCAAGCCAGGCAGCTGCCAGGAGCTGGGAACTCAGTTTGGGTCTCCCATGTGGATGGCAGGGGTCCAACCACTCCAGCCTTTGTTGCTGCCTCCCAGAACAGAATCTGTGTCAGCAAGAGGCTGGAGTCTGGAGCGAGCCAAAGGCAGCGCTCAAACCCAGACACTCAGGTGTGGGAGGCGGGCATCATCCTTCTTAAACATCTTCAGAAACAAAGGAATTCAGGGTCTTCACTGCCTCCTCTGACCATGTTCCATAAAAGGGTGTACCCTGGCTGTTGCAGGATGGTTGTCACTACTCATTCTCCACTGTGGGAAGGGGTCATGCATGGGTTCCAGTTACCTGTACTTGGCCTTAGGATTCAGATGTGTTTTCTGCCATTTGGAGTTTTCTGCTTTGATTGTCATCTTGAGTGGCTGTTTGCTTGGAGCATTAGGAGCAGAAGTTAGATGAGGGCAGAGGTTCTCACACTCTTTGTCTTGTTCCTATACGAAGTGCCTTAGTCTCGGAAATGCTACCTCACTGTAGCCCATTCTATCCAGTTCCAAGTTTATGTTAAGCAGTTTGAGTGCACTGCTGAGAAGCTGGGATACACTGTGAGCAGGAAGGCTGCTTTTCTAAAATCCAGTGGGCCAGAACCTGAATATCTAAGGGAGCATCATCTCTCATTTTATTTGTTCATTGTGCGTGTCCTGAGCGTGGCACCTGGGCCCATTCTCCTGGACCTTTGTTCACAGTTCTGCTGCTTGATGAGTTTTGGGCCTTGGGTAGTTGCTTCACTTCTCCATGCCTCAGTCATGAAACCTGGAAAGTGAGACTAATAATAGTTGTAGTGACTACATGGGGCTATTGGGAGGATAAGGTGCACCTGTGACCCACCAAGTGCTGAGTATAATTGCTGTTTTAATTTGGTGATCCCTGGGCGGCTACACTTTATTTTACTAACATGAACCTTAGCGTCTTAGTTGATTGGTCACTTTGCCATCATAATCCTCTGCCATGCTTTAGCCAGATTGGGTCCCAGGCCCATTTCTCTTTCTGGGATGTGGCATCTCTGGTGCCAGGGACTGTCTATTTCCCATTATTCGTGTCCAGGGATGACCAGAGTTGCCTGAAATATCCCCAGGCTGAGTGCCTTGAGGACAGTTACCTTCTGGTGCTCATCGCTGTTTCCTTAGCAACACAAAGCAGGTGTCCAGCATCACAAAGTACTTTGAAATAAATGCAGGCCTGAGAGAGTGAATGCTTCCATCCTCACTTGAAAGGATGAGATTCTCTAACTTAGAACAGGTGGATTGAGTGTCATGCAGTCTCTGAGTGTTGTCTGAGCTGACATCTCTCCGTCTGATTTTAGAAGAGGAAGAGGCTTCTAGGCGGTGGGTAGGGTTATGTCTTGTGTCCCCAGTGTGTCATGATGGACTATCCACTTTGGTGGCCTGAGTGGCTTGTAAGGTGATTTTCAAAGGACAGTCACAGAGAATCTTTGAGTCTTGGCAACATGGCCTTAAAGTTAATACACTGTCCCCTCCTAATCCCAAAGGCAGTGTGGCCATGCTTACTTCGAATGTTAACTTTCATCTCTTAAATTCAATGTTGTGAACTCCCTAGCCTAACTTGGAGTTAGATAAAAGTGGATTTGAATCCTAGCCCCACTTTACACCAATTAGCTCTGTGGCTTGGCCAATTGACTTAACTTTGCCAAGCTCTTTCTTGCATTGTAAACTGTGAATGCTAAAGATACTCTCCATGCTGAGTTTTTGTGAGGACTAAAGGGGCGCTTAGCACCTGGTAAGTGCTCAATAAATACCACCTGCTGAGTGAGGCCATTGTCATTCTAGGGCCCTCTCCTCCAGAACACCACTGAGACGGGGAAGATGAGGCTGTTGGCTCTGCAGGCTGGAGGCAGTATGGCACCCAGGGCTAGACATTCGTCCCAAGAAGGGCCAACAATGAGGCAATTGTGCTTTTCCACTGGGGCAGAATTGAGAGCAAAAGAGAATGGTGGTCCATTCCTTGCAGGAGGACATGGAGAGGGGAAAGAAGAACTCGGATTCCAACTGTTTAATTTGTGGGGGCCTCAGTTTGCCCAATGGTGAAGTGGGGATGGGAGGGGCAATGCAGAAGATCTCTCATGGCTGTGCTTTACACGCAGTTTGGATTTTTCTCATAGGCCACATATCCTGTGTCATCTATTCCTCCATGGCCTTATGCAGATGGAGTCCATGGCTGGATTGGAAAGTGCCAAGGGCACCCAAGGTTAAGGGTCTGTGGGAAGGCTTGGGAGCCTGAAGGGAGGGTAGGGAGGGCCTGGAGGGGGCTGGTGGACAGGCCAAGGGTTGCTTCCAGCTCCTCAGGACAAGGACACACTCATCTCTGGCCTCAGTGTTTCTGCCTGGTAGGGTGGCAGGCTTCTTCCTTAGTCTGTACTGTCCCCTATGCAGGATCTGGGCTACTCTGATCCATTGAGACATGCAGGTTGGACACCTGTTGTAAGGTTTGCAAAGCACCTGCTATTTGTCCTGACTTTGTCCTTTATCAGGAGCTCAAAACCCCTCCCAGAAGACTTCCAATCATCTTTCTTTTCTGCCTACTGCCTTCTCTAATCTCAAGTTTATTTTGACTTACTTAATTATTTTGCTTGTTGACATATTGTTATAATCCTGGGCTAGGCTGTGAAAAGGATTTTTTTTTAAAGATTTATTTTTATTATTTTATTATTGGAAAGGTGGATATACAGAGAGGAGAGACAGAGAGCAAGATCCTCCGTCCAATGATTCACTCCCCAAGTGAGCGCAACGGCCAGTGCTATGCCAGTCCGAAGCCAGGGGCCTCTTCTGGGTCTCCCACGTGGGTGCAGGGTCCCAAAGCTTTGGGCCATCCTCAACTGCTTTCCCGGGCCACAGGCAGGGAGGTGGAAGGGAAGCAGGGCTGCCGGGATAGAACCGGCGCCCATATGGGATCCTGGGGCGTGCAAGGCGAGGACCTTAACCACTGCGCCACCCGCCGGGCCCTGTGAAGAGGATTTTTAAAAAAGATTTATTTATTTGTATTGGAAGGGCAGAAAGCAGAGAAGGAGACAGAGAAAAAGACATTTCATTCGCTAGTTCACTCCCCAAGTGGCCGCAGTGGCTAGAGCTGAGCTATTCTGAAGCCAGGAGCCAGGAGCTTCTTTTGGATTTCCCTATGAGTGCAGGGTCTCAAGGCTTTGGACAATCCTCTACTGCTTTCCCATGCCCTAAGCAGGGAGCCAAAGGGGAAGTGTAGCAGCTGGGACACGAACTGGCACGTATATGGGATCCTGATGCATGCAAGCTGAGGATTTAGCCACTTGGTTCTTATGCTGGGCCCATGAAGAGGATTTTGAGGTCATCAGTCATTGTGGGAGTCCGGTGTTGAGTGAGAGCTGGGTGAGGATGGAGACAGGGTATGCCTTTCTCCACTCGTACTTGTGGCAAGCCAAGGGTTAAGTAAACTCTTACTGCTCACATCCACGCTCTGTGTGGTATTGGGCAAATGGTCTATTCTACCCCAACTTCCCTGGCTGTAGAATAAAGACCACAGAGGACAGTCTCCCTGGCCTCTGAGAGCTGTTTAGGAAACACATCCATGACATTTAGCCCAAGCTTACCTGTGAGTCCATCCGAGGTGCTGTGTGGGAGGAGGTGGTGTTGGGGAAATGCAGGCTAGAATCCGCTAGGGATTCTGCATGGCCTCACCCTTGGCTGTCAAGCTAAGTGTAAGCTCCTGTGTGGGTCTTTTAGGATGGGTTCACTGGGCTGTGGGCAGGACAAACATGGCTGTTCCTTCTCTATTTCCCAACACTGAGCACATGACACAACGCAAGATGGGTTCTTGGTGGACACTGGAGTGAATCAACAGATAGGTCTCCAGTACCCTCTTGCTAATGAGTTGCCTAAGTCCACATGAGTTCAGTCCATATTTTGGGTGTTTATCTTGTAGGTGCTCTGTGGCTTCTTTTGAAAGCTCAGGTTGAGCCTTTTAGGCCAATCAACCAAGACAGCCACTCTGGAATGGGTGGTGGCAGGATGTGGTGACCGAGGGGGTGGAGCTGAAGAGTTCCTGCCCCTCTTACCCTGCGTTGTAGACTAGTGGCTTGGCACTGTGCTCTTGAAGCGTCTCATGCCCGACTTGCCCAGAAGAAAGGGTGTTTTGTCAGCACTGCTGGAGTCTGTGTTGGCTAACAGCTTTTGCCAGCACAGCCCTTACCTGTGTCAGATTGAAAGGACAAACATGTTCTTTTTTCCTCCTCTCCTCATCTACCTTCTTGCTTTATCCCTCAATATGCCAATGCTTGTTGGGCCATCCACCAGCTGTCGCAAGAGGAGCCAAGTTCCTCATTACACGAACCAAATTGCAGCAAATTGGATGGAGGGACCCTTGGAGCTCAAATGGAAACATCCTGTTGGAGAGCAGCGCTATGATTGCTTTTGCTGTACGTTGGGGGATAATAGCGCGGCACAGGGGGGAATGATGGTGCCTGCTTGCTGCCTCATGCGCACATTGGTGGTGCAGTGCCAGCCATGCCCTCAGTGTGAGCTTGTAGGCTCAGCATCCCCTCAGCTGGCCTATGTACCTTGGTGAGCTTCTGGTTATACTTATCACCTCCTCTGAGGGTCTGATCTTAGACAGGAGTCCTGCTTTTGGGCCACACTAGCTTTGAGTTCTTTTCTGGAGGCTGAGTGCATTGTAGAGAGGCATGGAAGTGGACTACTGGTCATTTCTGGTCAATCTGAGCTTATGGGCTCCTGGAAGGTTTTAACTCTCTGTCTGCCAGTTGGAGATTGGAGCAGAGACCGCTGTTCATCAAGGGCTTGGCCTGGGCTGTGTTCTGAGCTGATGACTTGACTCTGGAGATGGCATTATTTCACAGCAGCCCTGAAGGATCACAGTTGTCCAGGGGCTGAGACCCAGAGAGGTTAAGAAATCTCCTGGTGGTCGCACAGATGTCCCAGAGGTGAATGACGGGCCTAGACATCCAGAAACGTGCACAATTCCTCTGTGCCCTAGGTCCAGTCAGTGTTTAACAATGATTTATTTGCTTATTTAAAAGAGGGACACACACACACAGACTGAATCTTCCACCTATTGCTTCATTCCCTAAATGGCTAGAATGACCCAGAATTCCATCAAAATCTCTTACACGGATGACAGGGCCCAAGCACTTGGACCGTCTTCTGCTGCTTTCCCAGCTGCATTAGCAGGGCTCTGGAACAGAAATGGAGCATCTGAGACCTGAACGAGAGCTCATATGGGATACTGGTGGTACAGGTGGCAGCTTAACTCACAGTGTTGGCCCTGAACTCTTGCCATTTGCAGTTTATCCGTGTAATCAGCAATGGCTAAACAGCTGTCACAGACCTGTGCTCAGTGAGGTGTAGGTAAAGAAATAAGCTGACCCTGAGTCTCTTAGAGAGGACTCTGCACTTATATTGTTTGGATCCAGGAGCTGTGTAAAGGATGTGCCAAGGTGGGGTAAGGAGGTTGATTCCTGGCAGGGAGTAGAAGAAGGTGCCCTGCCTCTGAACCCTGCCTGGAAAGAGGAGAAGGATCTGACTTGCTGCTTCCCAATTGAGTGCTAACAGACACAAGGGTGCCATGGATCCTCTGGGCACTGGGTGACAACTTTTTACGAATGCATTCACTTATAAGCTGCCAGTTCCTCAAGGCAAATTGCTTGCCTTTCCTTCTCCAACCAGGCAGAGTGACGAGGTGCACATGAGTGCCTCAAGGAATTCCCAGGAAACAGAGCTTGACGAACCTTTCCCGAATGGAAAAGGAAAATGAATATTCATGCATTTCCGTCTCTGTGTGCATCCTTTACATTTTGCTTTCTCTGGATTTTTCTGGATTCCAGGCCTCCCACTTGCCCCTCCCTCTGTGTTCTGAAGAATAATTATCATTCTCCTGTTTGCGTTGGGAGGAAAAGGGGGAGAGGAAAGGAATTATTTCGAAAGAGGGGAGGGAAGCTGATGATGGTGTTTCTTGGGTAGCTGAGCTACTATGTTGTTTGCAACTTATAATGTGCTGGATTTCTGGCCACGAGTTTGAAAGGGGCACTTTCTTTGAGGCGGTGCGTGGGAGTGTCATCATCTACTTTTCACTGTTTTAACTACAATGGCAGCTGCTTATGAAGGAAGGATATTTTGGAGATTCACAATCCAAGATCCCTTGGTTCCACTGGTTTGGCATCTGGTGATGGCTGCTTGGGGTGGCAGGTGGCTCATAACATCACATGGCCAGGGCCAGGGTATGCACATGTCTCTGTTCTTACAAAGCGGCAGGATTTAGTTGTAGTCACTCTGCCCCAGTGACCTAATCCAGGCTGATTGTTTCCCAAAGGCCCCACCTTTAGATGCTATACTCAGATTAGGTTTCCACCCTAACGTTAGTACCATTAAACCTAGGGATTTGGGGACCAGGTGTTTAACACACAGCTGAAAGGAGGGCACCCAAATTCATACAACAGTCATAGCAGAAAGTATGTATTGGTGCTGGACTCTGGACTCCTGTGTCTTCCATATGTTCTTGAAGTGGATGTGTTTGGGTCTAGGCAGGCCCATGGGAGAAACAAGGAAGTCACTAGGATTCCCATCTCGCTCTCTCTGGAAGCGATTTAGTTTTTATTATCACAGTCCTTCACTCATGTCACTAGGCAAATATATGCTTTTTTGTCTTGTAGACCTTGATCGCGATCTTGGTTTCCAGGAGTGATTAGACACTCCTCTGTGAGTGTCTAATCACTTATTGTCACAGTGCTTCTACCCCTGCCTACCTGCACTTATCTGAGCACCCAGCATGTTACCCCAAGGATGCCTGTCATGTACACTTACCTGAGGTCTTTGGTGAAGCTGTCGATGACTTTCCACTACAGGGACATGGGGTTGGGTCTACTTCTAAACTAGGAGAGGTGTCCATCTCTAGGCATCTGAGTTAACACTGGCCTTGGTGATCAATAGAAAATTTTGGAAGCAATCACAAGAATTCACAGTTATGAAGACCTCATTATGTACAAGACTGGAGGTCAAAGACTTTATGTACTCAATTCAGATAACAGTGCAGACATACTGGAGTAAATTGGCTAGTCCATTCCAGGGACAGCTTTAGCTCATATGCTCAGCCAGGTGAGACTTGATCCAGTGGCTCAGTGGTGTCTCCAAGGATCTAGTGTCTCTGTGCTCAGTGTCCTGCTGGGGTGTGTTGGGAAAGTTATTCTGTACCGCAAATGTCAGGTACTGTTAGAAGCCTTAGAACAAAAAGGGCAATGAAAATGACTGCATTCAATTGAGTGTTTGGTGATGCAAATGAAACATCAACAAAACCAACGAGATCATTTTTGCGGTGTGGCACAATCAAGACCTCTGAAGAGTGTGGCAGGATCACAGATGTGACCGGGGGGGGGGGTTGGCTTTTCCAATGAGGAGGGACAGATGACTACAGGGTTGGGCTGTGAGTCCTAGGCAGAGAAGCAATCGGTCCAGGATGGGAGCCTGGGAACGTTTGAGTAGTTTGGAGTTGGTTGTCCCTTGCATGCTCGTTTCTGCTTTCCTCATCTGGGTTCCTCCCAGGTCACCTGAGGGCCTCTGCTGTGGACAGGGCTGACCTTCAGACAGGGCCACAAGCGTTGGAGTCTGTTCAGGGCTTTATCTTGCTCTTTGCTTTTGAAACTTGAGCCTTGACTTCCTCTTGTTACTGACTGAGGCATGAGGGTGCCAATCACCTGTGTGTATGTGTGTGTATGGAGGGGAGGGTTATGTTTTCTTAAAAGCAAATCAAAAGATCTTCATGCTCTTCCTCTTAAAACACTGTGTCAGCCAAATTTCAGGGCCTGCCACCTTGTCCAGATGAAGGCATGAAGTCACTCAAGAGTGGGCGTGATGCCAGCCTGTGTCCATTGAGTGCTCTGGTGGCTCTGTCACATGGGGAGATGGGGTTCTTGCCTGCAGGTAATCATTGCAGTTGAGGGAAAGACTTGGCACACAGCATGCCACACCGTTTTTTTTTTTTTTAATTTTAACTTTTACTGAAAATTATCTTAATGGTCAGAAACTGGTATATATTAACCCTAACCTAGTGACAGTTTGAAATTTCACGTGTATTGTGGACTGGCTGACTCAAGCCACGGACTGTGTGTAACAGCTCCCATGCTTGTCATTTATGTGGTAGAACATTTACAGTCTGCTTTCTTCATAGCTGGCACCTAACACGTGGAGATTCACGACAGTCCCCATGTTTGTAACTGATTTTATCTTTGATCAGCATCATCCTGACCCCCTGTGCATCTCCACAGTGCGTAACTGCATCCTACTTCTTGTTTCTATGAGTTCAGGTGTTTTAGATTGTACGTATGAGTAACATGCTTCCTGTGTCTGACTTACTTCCATTATTAAAATGTCCCCCAGATTCAAACATGTTGTCATAAATGACAGGATTTCATACTTTGGAAAATAAATTTAAAAAAATTATTAGACATGCAATAAGAGTACAAGGGAGTTAGGTAGACAGAGTGAGCCAGTGAGAGCTGCTGTCCATTGGTAGGGGTTGAGAACTCAGTGTGGGTCTCCCCCAAGGAGGGCAGGAACCCAACTGCTCAGGCCATCACTGCCACCTTAGAGGATGCACAGCAGCAGGAAGCTGGAGCCCAGAGTGAACCCAGGCACTCTCATGTGGGATGTGGGCATTGTCATCAGTGTCTTACCCGCTAAATTGAACCCCCTCCACTAGCATTGCCTTCTTAAAGGCTGTACCCAGTGGATGAACATTCAGGTTGTTTCTGTACCTTGTTGGCTGCTGATCGTGCTGCTTCTGCATTGAGGGTGGGGCATCTCTTCTAGATCGAGACTTCATTTCCTTTGGATGCATACCTGGTAGTGGGATTGCAGATGATGTGTTGGTTCGAATTTTAAGTTTGTGAGCAACCTCACGACTGTGTTCCTTAGTGGCTTGACTAGTTTTCATTCTCAGCAGAGGTGGGCAAGAATTTTACTTTCTCTGTGTCCTGACCAGCATTTGTTCTGTGTACAAGGAAGAGCCATTTTGAAGACGTGAAGTGATAATAGATTGTGGCCTTGATTTGCATTCCTTTGACGATTACTGGTGTGGCTAACTTTCTTCTGCATCTGTTGGCCATTTCTAAGTCTTCCCTGACACAGCCTGTTTTGATAGAGACTGCTACATGAAGTAGTTTTGGGCAGGGGGAGTGCAGGTACCTGTCACAGAATAGGCTGAGGAGGCACTCAACTGAGCCCTAGGGCGGTGGCCCTTCCCCTCAGAGGCCAAACAGGCTCTGAGTTGAGGCCCAGTTAGTCACCTTTTCTCCCGGTACGTGATGGTGGCCTTGTGCTGTGTGATGGTGGTCCCTATTTTGCTGGGCTAGGCTCAGGGAAGGCTGCTCTGCAGGTGTGAGCTGGGATGAATTGTATTAGTCAGGCCCAAGGTGGAGGCCAGGATGGAGTCCTTACAGGTCCTGAAAATAAATGAATTCTTGTCTCCCAGGAGAGGGTTCTTCTGAGGGCCTTGGGGATCTGCTGCTCGGGTGGGAGCTTTCTGGGAGGAGGTGCTGGCACCAACTCTCCTGTCATTACCTTCCAGGATAGTGGGTGAGGGATTTGGGGCATCCTGGGGAATTGCAGACTGAGAGCTAGCCTGCCCTTTCAGCAGCATTACCTGTCACCCTCAGGGAGGCTATGGCTTGTGAGAGGATGAATTGCAGCAGAGCCTGCCAGGAGTGCCTGGCCACAGGCAGCATCAGTGGGGCTGGAAAGATGACTGGAGTGTGGGCACCTCTCCTGGGTGGCAGGTTTTGTGTGTTTTCTTACTTTCAGGTGTTGAGAGGTAGCTGGCCCGTTGAGGAGTGAGGATGCAGCCCTAGCTCTTGCATTTGCAGCTGCACAACCTGCAGCAAATCTGCGCATAGGCCCTTCTGGTGCAGTGTTTGTGTCTGTATAATGTCTGATGTATGATGCCCATGCTCATGGCCATGGCACTTAGGAAGTACCCACTGCACTACCGTTGGCTAGGCAGCCCAGGGGCCTTTGGGGTCTGGCCTGGAACATGCAGGAGCTTTCCTTAAACAGGAGGAAATTGTGCCTTACCCTGTGCATGCTGTTAGCTGTGTTGGAGTGTGAGCTTATACTCTCTGAACTCCCCTGGGATGTCCCAGCAGTCAGAAGAGGCTGACTGGGAGCCCAGATACCTTGTGTTGGGGAGCTCTCTACAGAAAGTCTCCAAACTTGTTCTAGCACCTGATAGCCCACCCCCAGCCTTGCTGGGGCCTCTGAGAAGGGCTGAGATGGGAGCAGCTGGTGTTGGGAGATGGATAGACTTGACTTGGAGCTCAGTCACTTTTGAGTTGTGTGACTTCTCAGAACCTCGATTTCCCCACGTGAAAGATGGCATCAGAGGTAGGGAAGAAGGGCGTGTTCCATGGGGACCTTGCCAGAGGTTGGAGGCACAGTGCCAGTTCCTTCTTGCCTTCTCTACTTGATACCCTATAGGGAGGGCAGCCAGTGTGGTCCGCAGCCATCAGCAAGCGCTCAGCCAGGTGGCTTCCAAGGTCCCCACAGTTCTGGGGCCTGGGAGCAGACAGATCTTATTGTCTTATTTTCTTTAAAAGGAAATAAAGGGAAATATTTATTGGAGGGCAGGCTGTGTGTATGTGAGAGAGAGAGAGAGAGAGAGAGAGAAAGAGAGAGAGAGAATGAGAGAATGTGAATTTTCCATCTGTGAGCTTTCTTCCCAAGTGACTGAAACAGCCAGGGCTGGGCCAGGCTGAAGCTTGGAACCTGGAACTCCATCTGAGTCTCCCACGTGGGTGGCAGGGACCTAAGCACTGGGGCTATCCTCTCTGCTGCTTTCTCAGTCACATTGGCAGGAAGCTTGATGGAAAGTCGAGCAGCCAGGACTTGAATGAGCACTCTGATGTGTGATGGTGGCACATTAGTAAGTGGTGACTTAACTCGTAGTACCAAAACACTAGCCCCATCTGTTTTGCTTTTTTTTTTTTTTTAAAGATTTATTTTTATTATTTTTTATTGGAAAGGCGGATATACAGAGAGGAGAGACAGAGAGGAAGATCTTCCATCCGATGATTCACTCCCCAAGTGAGCCGCAACGGGCCGATACTATGCCGATCCGAAGCCAGGAGCCTCTTCCGGGTCTCCCACGCGGGTGCAGGGTCCCAAAGCTTTGGGCCGTCCTCAACTGCTTTCCCAGGCCACAGGCAGGGAGCTGGAAGGGAAGCGGGGCTGCCGGGATTAGAACCGGCGCCCATATGGGATCCCGGGCGTGCAAGGCGAGGACTTAACCACTTGCGCCACCGCGCCGGGCCCTGTTTTGCTTTTTTAAAATTATTATTCCTTTATTTGAATGGCAGAAAAAGAGAGAGATAAAGGGAACAGTGAGCTCCTAACTCCCACTGTTTTACTCGCCACATGCCCCACAACAGCTGGGACTGGGCCATGCTGAACTGGGACCTAGGAGTTCAATCCAGGTCTCTCAGGTGGGTGACAGGAACCCAATGACTTGAGCTATCATTACTGCCTCCCAGGATGGGCATTCGCAGGAAGCTGGATTAGGAAGCCAGCGCTAGGAATTGCATCCAGGCACCTCTAATATGGGGCACGGGCCTCTCTTTTCTGGCATCTTAACTACCACGCTAAGCAACCCCTGCTGCTCAGCGGGTTGGATTGCCAGCTAGCCTAAAGGAGCAGAGCAGCTCCTGGCATTGACATATGAGGGGCCTAGGATCCTGTGATGGACGGGCTGGCCCTATCTAGTCAAGTGTGCCAGTTGGCTTTGGATGCCAGAAGCTTCCCTGGGGAGACACCACTCAGGGAGTTCCCCTCAAAATACAGTGCATCCATCTCATACTTCATGGGCCAGTCCCTGTGGGGCCCTGAGAGATAGGAAGTGTTATTCTTCCTATTTTGCAGGTTGTAGGGACTGAGCGTTCAAGGTCACAGAGCTGGTAAAGTATAATGGAGAGGGGATCTGAACCCAAGCAGCCCAAGGCCAGAGTCTGCCCTCACGATCGTCACAAGCCCTGCTGATCCTGAGGCTGATCTTGCTCCAGGAGCCCATAGATCTTGGTCAAGAACCTGGTATTGGACAGCCCCTGGGTTGGGGGTGGGATCTATGGAAGGAGCCAGAGGTAGCTCTTCCTTGCATGGGAGTGGCTGACTCCCCTCTGCTTTGCTGCCTCTTGATGTCAACGGGAACCCAGAGGATTGACGTCCAAGCAGGCAGCAGACCTGCATGCCCTCCTACTGCTCCCATCATGGCACTGGTGCTCAGGGCCTACTCTCTGCAAGGCACTTGTGCTTCTCCCCAAGATTGGGTCTCTGAGCCTGAGCACACCCTTGCAGTAGATCATCAGAAGGAGACATATCCTTGCCTCACGACCCATGCCGGTATCTCCTGTCTTGGGCTGCTTGCCTTCTCCATATGCTGCAGAACCTGGCGGCAGAGGTGGTGGAGGAGAGGAACCAGGGAGACAGCAGGCAGCCCAGAGCAACAGCCCGGCTCGGCAGGGGATCCTGAGAATCCTGGCATTATGAACAGCATTGCCTGTTGCCTTATTTTTAGCAGTAAGAGGGGCCCCCAGGGCAACAGGGGGATGTGGGAATCCTATTTTTTGCTCAGCTTTGCTGACGGCACTTCGCGCGGTTCTTATGCCTGATTTGTTTTCCTCTGAAGTCTGTGTGCCGGCAGCCCTGAATGGTACTTTTCCTTTGACACAGCTTGGAGGAGCCAAACATGATGATGTCAACCACTGAGTGTGCAGTGGCCCTACCTCCCGATTCCAGCTTTTCTTCCCCATCCTGGCTTATGCATCTGTCCCTAGCCCTGGGTTTGGGGGTGATCGTGGCAGCTAGGAAAACAGCCAGCTCTCCTACACGATGAATGGATATTCCCAGAGATATTCCGAGGAGATGTTCTGAGAATGTTCCTTAGCCTGCTGGATTGCCAGGGCTGGATAGATACTAAAGTGTGGGGTGCTGTGGGACCGTAAGGACCCCTGAGGATGAGAAGTTCCAGTGCATGGGTGGCCCATGGTCAGGTGTGTGGCAAGAAGTATTGCCCAACATGATACCCTCATATTCTGTTTTTTTTTTTATCGTCAAATTTTAAAAGAACGACGTGTCAGGCCTCCCTGTGGCACAGTGGCTGCAGCTGTGGCTTCAAAACACTAACATCCCATTGTCAGAACACTCGTTCAGCTTCCAGCTGCTTCACTTCTGACCCAGCTCCCTGACAATGCACCTGAGTGTGCAGGAGGAGGTGGCCCAGGTGCCTGCGTCCCTGCTACCCATGCTGGATACCCAGATGGAGTTCTGCATTCTTGGTTTCAGCCTGGCTCAGCTGTGAGTTTTGCAACCATTTTAAGGGATGAGCTAGTGTATAGAAGATCTGTCTGTGTCTTTTCCTTTCTCAGTTGCTCTGAAATTCAAACAAACAAGTCTTTTAAGTGGCAGATTTATTGAATTATCACTTCCATATATAAAGTTTACTCTTTTCCAGTTGTTTTTTGAAGGTACAAAAAATATTGTAATCATTATTTTCTTCTCCTGTTTCCGGAGCATTCCACCCCCTTGTTGGAAAGCCCATGTTCTTCAGTGGTTGTATGCCACCCGCTGCTCCCTAGCTGTGGCAGCGCTCAGCTGCTCTCTGTTTAGAGGGGTTTAACCTTTCCTGAACATGTCTTACAAAGGAGGTTGTAGAAGGAGTGGACTCACCTTGCTCTGCAGTGTGCCACCCTCATGATCCCCTTCCTTTTCTCTGAGCATGTCTGTCTTCTGCAGAGATGAGAGTTATCAGAACCCAAAGAGTTGGTGTCCCAGGTTTCTTGTTCGCCCCAAAACTACATTGTAGTGCTGGGACATGGTGGGGGGCCTGGGGTGTGTGTGGCTACATTTGATGGTCAAACCCAGGTGATTCTGTGTGACTCACATGGTGAAATTGATTCAGAAGACCCTTCCTGTGGCTTGTGGGATAAAGTGAACAAAATGTGGGCTCTTTGTCCACATCCTTTATAGAAGATAGTTTCAGTGAGGAGCAAGGTGGTTTTGTTAGCTGACACAGGTCTCTGTGTAAACTGGGCTTCCCGCTGCATTCCTTGCTTAGCACTCAGCATTGCCCCGACCTAAACTTGAGCACAGTCTGTGCCACCTGCCTTGGCTCTTGGTCTAAATAGTTCTCTACATCCCTTGAGCAGCTTGGCCACGTCCTTGAGGGCCAAGAGACTTGCCTCGAGGCCCACGTGTTTTCTGGTTGAGTCACTGACAAATAAAGTAGCCTTGTGCTTACCAGGGCTTCTGGGGAGTGGAGGCACCATGGCAATGATCTGCGACAATAAACAGACCGTTGGGGCGAGACCGCTGACTCCCAACTTGGAACCAAATGCAGAAGCTGCTGCATCCTGACGCTTGTGGGACGCCAGCCATAGAGCCTGGCAGTGCCCAGCATAGGCAGGGAGAGCAGGTGCAGGCCCCAAGGGTCTGCAGATCACGTGGTGCCAGCTGGAGGCCGAGTCATTTGCTGAAGGTGTCCTCATCCACTTTGCTTGAGTTTTGCAGGGCAACTTTCCCACTCTAAGCAATGTCATGAATTTGGACTTGAAGCCAGGTACAGTCATAACTTTGCTCTTTCTTGGTAGTTTCCTGGGTACCCATACTTTTTTGGCCGTAAGGCTTCAGTTTGGGTGAGAAAATAGAGGTGGCCAGCATCCTGGCATGTGAGTGTGTTGGCCCTACCTGGGACCATGGGCAGAATCCTCACCTGTAAGCCCCTCACCTGTGCCTTGTCTGTCACACTGCTGCCTCTCACCTGAGTGGATTGTGGTAAGATGAAAGGGGTTGGCCGTAAAATCCATAGAGCCACACTGTCTTGTGGATGAAGGCTCAGGATGAAGTCTCCTGAGTGGCCCTTGGGTACATTGGCAAGTGCTATCCTGTGGCTGTTGAAGGGTTAGGTGGCTGACAAGCAGTTTGGGAGGCAGCATGTTGCATGCAGTGTGTTAGGCACAGGACTGAAGCAGAGGCCTTGGATCCTGACACGCCCCCAGCCTCCACCCCTCCGCCACCCCGGCTCTGACTTGAAACAAGGGGGGTGTGTGTGTGTGTGTTCTGCTGTCACTTCTCCAGGCAGTCTAATCTCTCAGAGGTGGCTGTGAGGACTCTGAGAGCCAGGGCATGCTCTTCCTCCTCTGCCATGTGGTGGCTCTCAGGACCCTCATTTTACAGAAGGGGAGACACTGTTGCTGGTTCATAAACACCCTGGGAGGCAGGCACCGAGAGCAGCATTCCCATCTCTGTGCAAATACCCCTGTAGGTGAGGAGCTAACTGCCCCTGAGCTATCCTTCACTCTGGACTGGCTTCCCACATGCCGTAGAATGTTGCAAGTGGATGGTGAAGTATTTACATGAAAATCATGAGCTGTTTGAGATGACAGTAGGATGAACTTGCTCTCCATGGTACTTGCCCAGGGTTTTTCGTAGCTTGCAGATGGGCTGGCAGTGAGCCTTGTCAGCACTGCGCATGCTCTTCAAACAGGTAGAAACCTGTGACATTTTAAAGACCAGTGAGTATTCAGGCAGGAAGGTGAAGGGAGTTCATCCAGAGATAGCAAGGGGTGTGCACTGCAGGCAGGCAGTCTTGCAGGGCTGAGGCAGTCGAAGTAAGAGTGACATCCTGTCCACGGTCACCAAGCTCCTTCCTCCTGACCTTAACAATCAGCACGTGGTTAAGGGCATCCCACTGCTCTGTAATCCTCTTTAAAAACCTATTAGTGGAGAAAAAAAAGCATGTGATGATGTGATGATCTCCCTAATTGCTGAGAAAACATTCAGCAGATTCACACAGGAACTTTCTGGTAGAACATGACAAAGTGGGCACAGGTGGAAGTTTTTTTTTTTTTTAAGATTTATTTATTTTTTTATTTAATGTAAAGGTAGAGTGAGAGATTGATTGACTCCATCCATTGGTTCACTATCCAAATGGCCCTGATAGCTAATGCTGGGCCAGGCCCAACCCAGGAACCAGGATCTTCTTCTGGGTTTCCTGCGTGAGTGCAGGGGCCCAAGGATTTGGATCATCTCCCACTGCTTTCCCAGGTTTTAGGCAACTGGGCTCTGTACTGGCACCCTCATGTGACACCACTGTTGTAGATGGCCGCATAACCTACAATGCCACAATACTGGCTCCCATGGGAACTCTGTTAATCTGATGACTGACAGCTACAAACATTTATTCTTAACAAACCTCATTCTTAATAGGCCAGTGGGGAGATGCATTCTTTTTGGGTTAAGAATAAGAGTGGTAGCTTTCTGGTTGAATATTGAACTGTAGGTCCGAGCCCTGTACAGGAAGACAAGAGACATCCGCGCTGGAAAGGAAGAGACCGAATTGTCTTTATTCACCGGTGATCTGATCACCTGGGAGGAAATTGTAGACTCGGAATCTATGAATTATTAGTAGCTACAGAGTTCAGCCAGGTGCCCAAAGGTCAAATACAGAAATCCAAGCTTTCTAATAGACTAGCAGGAGCTACTTGGGACCTGTGGTCCAGGGAAGTGTGGCATGGGGTCTGGCCACAGTGGGATAGAACACTGTCCCCTTCGCCCGGTCTGTGGGCCAGGCAGGTAGCTTTCTTTTGATTTTTTAGAGAGGAGGAACCTGTGGCTTGGAGAGGCTAACTGAACCGCAGCTGAGGTTGCTCAGCGGATGGAAGCAGGGCTGGGACCTGCTCCCGCTGGGATCTTTCTCCTTCCTTCGTGCTGTTTTCTCTGTCTTCAGACCTTGTAGTCTACAGTGATTTGTACTAGGTTTTTTGTATTGTATTTCTCCTGGCAGCTGAACTGGCTGAAGGGTAGTCCTGAGCCCTTTATCTTGTGGTTAGCAAGTACTCCATGCTTGCTTTCATGACAGCGTGACTGCCCCTCCCCCTGTGCACCTGCTACATGTGATGCTAGGAGGTGGGGGTGGTGTTTCTCCAAGGGCAGCTTGTCTGGGACCTGTGGAGGGAGGCGAAGGCCCAACAGGCAATGGGGGTCATTGGCATTTGTTCTCTACGTTTTGCCTCACCTGCCCTCCACACTGCTTCCTCCTAAGTCTGATTTACATCTTTGCTTTTCAAAAATTTTATTTAAAGCCTCCTCAGAAGTTATAAAAATAGCAAACATTCGCTACAACTGGTGGGATCATAATCCAGACAAAAGCAGTTTCCTTATTTATCGCTGATGACTCTGCTGCCGCACGCTCTGCTCCTGCAGCTTCACCCACCAGCGCTAAGAGCTTCCCACGGATCCTTCCACTTGCTTCCCCAGGCTCACATCCAGGTGCGCAAACAGGGACACCATTTGGCTTAGTGGATAAGACACCCGTGTCCCACCCCGGTGTGCCTGGCCTTCTCTCAGCTCCGGCTCCTGACTCTAGCTTACTGCACTTGCAGAGCCTGGGAGGCAGTGGTGATGGCTGCAGTGATTGGGTCCCTGCCACCTAAGTGGCAGACGTCACTTGCATTCCTGGTTTTGCCTAGCCCGGTCTCAGCTGTTGCAGGCATTTTTGAGGAGTAAACCAGAGAATGAGAGCTCTCTTTTTGCCTCCCAAATGCATTTTTCTTAAACAATTGTCCAAAATAGGTTTTCCATTCACTCTGTGAATATTAGCGGGGCATTTAATCTGTGCTGTATGCAGAATTACAAAAGAGCATGGTGATGTCGCTAATGTGGCAGCCAACAGGGAGTGCTTTGGTGAAAAATCAAGCAGGAAAAAACCCGCATGCCTCCATCTCATTTGTAGTTTCTGATGAAGAATCTGGATGGAGTTCATGGAGACAGTGACGTTTCTGCAGAGCTCTAAAAGGAAGTAAGCTTGGGATAGAACATTGGGATAGAACATTGGGATAGAACATTGAGGCTGAGGGTAGGTGCAAGGGTCCTGAGGCAGGACCTATCAAAGTGAGAAGGCAAAAAGGTAGGAAGTGAAGTATTTAGAGACGAAGGAGGGATTGGAGGAGGGCAGATTGGGTAGGGTCTTGCGGACCTTGTGTTAGACTTTTTGGTTGTTTAATGAAAATGGGATTCAACTGTAGAGCTTCCTTCTATAACTTGCTGTATTTTTTAGAAAAGGCTTTATTTATTTGGAAAAGATAGAGGGGAGAGAGAGAGGAGAGAGAAATTTGTCATCTGCTGGTTCACACCCCGAAGGCTGCATCTCCTTGGCTGGGCCAGGCTGAAGCCAGGTCCCCAGAGCTCCATCTGTCTCCACTTGGGTGGCAGGGGCCACCCTCTGCTGCTTTCCCAGATGCATTAATAGGGAGTTGGGTGGGAAGCAGAAGAGCCGACATTCCTCACAGGTGCTCTGATATGGGATGCCTGCCTCATGAGTGGTAGCTTAGTGCACTGCGCCACAGCACCAGATCCAGTCTAATTTTCTTGTGTAAGAATACATCCTGGACATCCAATTAGGCCTGCAGATTTACTTATGATTAAGCCCTTATACACATCCTTGGCGTCTCCACACAATTATGCTTCTAACTGTCCTCTTTGGATGGACTTTCCCACTCTTTCCACACTAGTGTGGTACTGAACTAAACAACCCTGGTACTGGCACCTTCCATCCTGGTGCTTTTGTTGCATGCATTGCTGAAAGGGATCTAAGTCAAAAGGCACATGAATTGAATAGCCGTTTTGACAGGTACTATGAGATTCTCTGCAGGCACTTGGAGCTCGTTTTTCCAGGTAGATTTGAGTTCCTGAATCTCTGACGCCTTAAGTTACTCCCCCACCCCCGTTGCTAAGCAGCAACTCTGGGAAGAGGGGCAATCCCGCTTACATAAAGGGCCAGCTCTGTCCTACCGGATGAGGGTGGAGGCTGTGCGACCATTTGTCGTGTGCTACAGAGAACAGTATTGTTTGCTCCCATTTGGAGCTTGTGTTGGATGGCTGTGACGTCAGGAAAAGCCCAGAGGACGAACACGCAGCTGTTGTTGCGGTGTTTGCGTTAGGGCTAATTTTCCATATGCTTAAAATAAGCACAGCGCCTGGATAGCGCACGGCAACCGATTCACACCTTGGCAAATATTGAGCTGTGTTCCTGCAGCGTGAGGGTAGGGCGGGGGAGGTGGCTTCTTCACTGTCTTGTGGGCTTGGAAGTGCTGATCAAATCTCAGTGGGTGTGTGCCTGCCCTCCTCTGCTCCCCGCCTTGCCCCCAGGATGTTCTGAGCAGAATTTGGCGGACTGTGAAGTCACTTTGTTCAGCTGTTTCATAGTCCAATAAACTTGTGTGATTTGTGCTGATGTTAAAATGTTCCAAATGTTCTAAAGGGGAAGAGCTGTGTCTCCACAATGGCCATAGATCTGTGTAGGTTGGGACAGGTGTACAGGGCCATTCAGACAGGCTAGTGCACACACAGGACAGGCCTGCTGAACCCCAAGTCTGCCTGCCTGGGGACATCTTTGCAAGTTTTCATTTTCACCCAATTACTGTTTTGAGGAACTATGAGTAAACCTGGCGGTGGGCTATGAAAACTTGTGGAGTTTGTTAAACAACTACTCCAGGGATCTCTTGTGGGCTTAGGGCTTAGAGGCAGCACATGGCTCCAACTGCAGTAGCTCATAATGCTGAAAGGGTGCTTTCTGCCTCTGTAATGATGATGATGTTGACAATGATGATAATGATTGTAGTGGTGGTATGTTCCTGGCAGGACAGCCCTTCCAGCATTTGCTCAAGGAGGCAGATTTCTGCTGACAACAGCTCTGTCCTGTTTGGGTCCCCAGAGACCTGCATGATTGGATCCTCAACTGAAAGCAAGGGAAAGAGAGGAGGGTTGTTGTTGGTGGTGGTGGTAGGGGTGGGGGAGTGTTTATGGGTTGGGATGCTTTGTCTGTTCTTCACTGGCCAAGACTCAATCTCATGGTTGGCTTGATGGCGGGAGGCTGCCTGGGGGCAGTGCAGGCTGTGCCCTGGTCCTCAGTCCTGTCCCTAGGCACAGGATATGCAGCTGTGTCTTGGCATCCACTGTGTGGCACTTAAAAGTTTTCAGTCCACCTCTTCATGTATGATCGTGTGCCCTCATGTCTCTGTACGAGTTATGAGGAGTTCTTTTAGTCCCTGTTAGAGCCACAGAGACTGGGCAGTATGGTGTGGATGCTGTGTGGCTGGCACAGTGTGGTCACCTGCTGGGGATATGCAGGGTAGGCAGGGGGATGGGGCTGGTTAGTGAGTGGAGACAGGAGTCAGGGGAAAGCCATCTTGCTGCCAGGTGGCTGGCAAGAGGGGAGGCTGCCTCTTGCCCTCTGCATGTAGCTGCCGTGTGGCCAGGGGTGACAGCCAGTGGAGGACAGAGCTGCTGTAACCCTGTCAGCCCTGAGGATGACGGTCCTTCTCACTGTCACTGGGGCCATCCTCCCTTCTTGCCTTGGCAAGGAACTCTAGCTTTGACATGGGGGCTATTTCCCCTCACACACCTTTTTACCTCCATCTAATTATTTTAAGGCATCTGATGCCGTGGTAACATCAGCTGCGATATCTCATCTGTTCTATTTTGAGCTGCAGGGAGACAAATGTGGGATGCTGTCACCTCCCATCCTGGGTGAGGACTGTGCTTAGCAGGTGGGCCTAGCCACACCAGATGCTTCCAGTCCAGGGGACACACCCAGGCTTCTGTACAGTGTGAATGTCTTGGACCCACCTGATCAATACCTATACAGACAGATTTATATATGACTGCATGGTCCTGGTGGTGGCAAAGATAGTACTGCACAGCAGAAACTGTGCTCAGACTTTAGTGCAGTCACTCCTCGTGGAACAGCCACTATCTGTGCCAAAGAGATGACATCCTGACCCCTGTGTGTTAAGGTACTGTTTACAACACCAGCATCCTTTATTGGAGCAGCTGTTTGGGTCCAGGCTGCTCCATTTCTGGTCTAGCTTCCTGCTAACTAGACTTGAGAAAGCAGTGCAAAGTGGCTCAAGTAATTGGGCCACAGTATTTCAAAGTTGAAAACCTAGATAGAGTTCTTGGCTCCCAGTTGTAGCGTGGATCAGCCCTGGTCATTGAGGATAAGGTAGAAGATCTCTCTCTCTGTCTCTCCTCTATCTATCAAATAACTGAATAAGTAAATACTAAGAAAAGTTCTTCTGATCATTCTTACCAGGTTCTCATGCGAATTAAACCAGATAATGTATGTGTGTGTTTGCTTTATGAATAGGAAATCATTTTGCAATTTCAGATATTATTATATTAAGGGTGATGGTTGCAATCTACAGGCCTGGTGATTCACCTGATGTGGGAGCTCAGAGTATGTCGATGCTTCCCTTTCTACCCCAAGTCAGGCTTCAAAGCTATAATTTTCACTTGATACATTACTGATCAGGACTGGGGAAAGCTGAAGGGGATGAACTAACCCAACTTTTAGAAATGCTGGACCCTGGAGGGGAGCCACCTGCTTGAGGCTCCTGGAGCTCAGGCTCTCATATCATGGGCTTTGGGGTACAGATGGCTCTGCTGTGGGATTGTAGTGCCCTGTTCTTTCTGAAAGGCCAGGTATGGGCAGGTTTGTGTAGGATGTCGTTTCTTGGTCATTCGTTGAAGCTGCAGTCTGACTTCTGACTCGTCCCAGGTTCTGGGTAAATTTGCGCAGTGAAGGCTTAAACTTTGAAAACATTGTTCATAGGATATGAGAGAAAAGAGTAGAGACTAAACGAGATTTGCCAGAGAGGAAAGACCAGGGCAGGGCAATTCCAGAAGGAGACAGGAGGTATCCTTTTACCTTGGTTCTTGTTGGGCCCTGCTTCCTTCATGTACACACTGCCCGGACTGCCTTCTCCTGGAGATGCAGGTCTCCCAGGCCAATGCAAGGGGTCTGGCTGCATTCCTACAAATGAGAAGATTGTAGGGGCACCCCGGGTGGTGTAAGTATTTCAAGAGCAGTTGGATTTAGTCTGGGCAGACTCCTGGGAGAACTTTGGCCACTTCTCATCTGCAGGGACCCTCAGAAACTTCTCTGCCACCTCCAGCCCTGCTTTCACGCCGCCTTCTAGAGAGGCAGCCCTCTTTTGATGCATACAGCTTGCCTGCCACCCCAGCTCATGTCTTATATAACAACCATAGCATAGACTGGTGCTGGGACCCAGGAATTTCACATTGGCATAAAACTACTCTCCCTGCCCCACCATCCCCTTTTGCTTCTCCAGGATCCAATCCAGGATCCCACATTGCATCTGTCTACCCTGGCTGCCTGAAGCTCTTCTGATCTGTGACTCATCTTTCGTGACTTTGACTCCTGGGGGAGCACTGTTGAGCTATTTTCATAGAATATGCCTCCAGTTGGATTTGTCTGCAGTTTCTTAGGTTCCTACGAGGAGGTTTATTTGCTGTTCGTTGGGTCTCCCTTGCGTGGGTTCCTGTCTGTCTGGTTTGCTTACATACATGGATGGCTGGAACACACATCCAGTACTTATTTGCTGAGCAAATGGGTGAGGCAGTGGACTCCCCTGTGTTAGCAGAAGCTGACCTGAAGTGAGAGGAACATCATCGGTCCCTGGCTGTGCTCCACAGCAGCCCCGCCCTGCCCCGCCCCTGCATGAGCCTGTTCTGTGACTTGATGCCCAATGCTGCCATGAGGGCTCACAGGTGTTGGCAAAGCATGCATATGTACTGGGCCCTGTGCTGGGCATGGTGGGAGGTGGATGGGCACTTGAGAGCTAGGCTCTGTGATGAACCTGTCTGTCCTACAGAGCCAGGAACACAGAGAAGGTCTGTGAAGGACTACTTGGTGGGTCTAAATCCGGATTCTAGATCTGTGCTTCCTTAAGTCTGCTTCTGACTCCTCTGGAGGACTTGGTTAAAGCACAGAGAGCTGGGTCCTACCCTCAGAATTTATCACCTGCTTGCTGTGATGTAGGGCCTGAGGATTTGGATTTCCAACAGCTACCCAGGGCCTTTTGATCCTGCTGGTTCAGTGAGTCTGCTTTGACCAGCACAACTCTGGCAATTCAAAGGAGAAAAATGTTGCTGCTAGTCAGTTAGAGCCGGAGGGCTTCATGGAGGAGGGAGGCAGGCTCAGGTGGGGTAGGATGTTCATAGTGTTGGTGTGGGGTTTGACTGTGCACAGCTGACTCACTGCTGGCACATGAAATCTGCGGTGCCTTTTGCCTCCTTTGTTCTGTTGACATTGGACTGAACTTGTATTCTTCTCCAGCCCATTCAGTGCCATGAACAGTCTTGGTCAGAGGAGTTTGAGCCCCCCGGAAGAGGAGGCTGACTCAGCCTTTGACTGGAGTTGACCTTGGCCTGCTGGGATGAAGTCACTCCAAGCTTGGATGTGTCTTGTGTTGCACAGCCTGTCTTAATGTGTTTATTTGCTTGGGCCTCTCTCACTGCCTCCTGGCACCGTGTGAGGTGTTGCTGTTGGGCTCTGTGGCTCTATTTCTGTTTTCTCGTCTGGCACCAGCTCAGCAGGGGCAGATGAGGTGTGTGGCCACCCATGCCTTCCTCCTTGCTCCATGGTCTCCTTGATGCCAGTGCTTGGTCAAGGAGAACTTTTGAATCACCCTACTGCATCTGGCGGTGAAGCGGGTAAATCTCTTGCAGGAGGGTGAAGTTTTAGAAGGAGGGAGAAAGCCTGGAGGAGGGTAAATAATGAAGTTATTTAGACTAAAGGCAAAATGGCAGCCATGTTTAACCTGTGTGGGATTCAACCTCCAGGATCCTTTAGGAAAGCTGATTTAAGCAGTGCTTGTCAATCCATGTTACAGGTGGGATGAGGCATCAGGAAGCCTGCGGGAGGCTGTCTTGTCTGAGCAGGCAGAAGGTGCTGGTGGAGAAGGCTGTAGGTCCTCCAAAGCATAGGGTCTTGGAGCTAGAGGGGTGGCGGTGCTCTCTGACCCAGCCCTGCCATTTTAATAAAGATTCAGCAGGTGACTTGCCCTGCTCTAATGCTACCTCCTAACCATCCCTGGTCAGGATCCCTGATTCTGTCTTTTCTCTGGGCTCCAAAGTCACTTTTTAAAAAAAGGATTTACTTATTTTTTTATCGGAAAGGCATATTTACAGACAGAAGATGAGGCAGAGAGAAAGGACTTCCATACATTGGTTCACTCTCCAATTGGCCATAATGGTTGGAGCTGAGGTAATCTGAAGCCAGGAGCCAGGAGCTTTATCCAGGTCTCTCACGTGGGTGCAGGGTCCCAAAGCTTTGGTTTGTCATTGAGTGCTTTCCCAATCTATAAGCAGGGAGTTGGATGGGAAGTGGAACAGCCAGGACACAAGCCAGCGTTCATTTGGGATCTTGGCACTTGAAATGGGGAAGGATCACCCAATTAAGCCATTGAACTTGTACCATAGCTATCTTGCAAGTAGTTGTTGATTTTACTCACTAGTTCAGTGTCAGAAAAGTTTAGTGCAAGTTAAATCTGCCCTCCCACTTGTTTTTATAAATAAAGCTATGCCCATGCGTGTTATTTTGCTACAATGGAGAAGTGAGTCCTTACTACAGAGACTGGCTGGTTTGCAGAGCCTAGTGTCAATTCTGTGACTCCCCTGTACCTGATAGGGGTCTCCTCTGGGAGGGGGAGGGCAGGAATGGCAGTTTGTTTATCTTTGTATCTTTCTGTTCCTCTCTCATGATTGGACTCAGTAAATATAGGCGTCTGTTGATCAGCTTAACTACAGTGAATTTGTGAATGGTGAGTGCAGCCATCAGGCTTTTCTGGAGTCCCCAACTTTCTTCCTGCTGCTTGGTCACTTGGTACCCCAGATTTCAATATAGAGAGAGCACAGTGCTGTTAATCTTGTGGAGTTCCCTGATCTGTGAGTCTAGAACAGGATGTTCAGGTATCTTCCTAGCACTTCAGTCTTCCTGATGGTTGCAGACCAGCCCAGACTGGAGCACTGGACCTGTCTGTCTGATGCTGTCTTGCTCTGTGTCCTGCTCCTTCACATCTCCAGGCTTTTGTTCATCCTCTGTCCATCATTCATCAGCTCCTTTGCTTTACTTTTGCCCTTCCTGTCTGTCTTGATCGCTCATTCCTGCGGTGCAGCCTACTGCTTATTGTCCCCTACAGATGTAGCACTCTGCTTCCTGTTGGCTCTTGCAGGTGCTTCCTCTTCGTGACCTTGCTGGAGTTCTTTGACCTTGCCCAGCATCAGTGGCTATGTCATTGGCCACTCAGTAGTGTTTGATGTTACTTTGACTTAATCCCTGTGCGTGTTTGTTAAACATTCAGGGGTTCCAACTGCAGACTCATGGGATTAGGATCTTAGAGGTGGAGTCCAGGTCCCTTTGTTTAGCGTTAAACAAGCTCGTGGAGTGAGGATTATGGCTGCAGTTGGAATTACCCCTATTGCAGGCAGAGTGTTCTGTGTTATCCCCCTTGTTTGTCCAGACAGGCAGACCTGAGCATGAGGTGCTTTGTGGGTACCATGATCTCCCACATGGGACCCTGTATCTGGGAGGTGCTTGCTGATCGATATAAAACATGGACGAGCCTGGGTGGACACAGCAAGCTTTACAAAGCACAGAATCGTTCCTGGAGGGCAAAACTGAGCCTTCTCCCCATCCTTCCAAAGGTGCCCTGTGAGGACTGGTTATTCAGAGTCCATTCCTGCCTAGAGAGCCACTCACCAGGCCACTTCCCTCGCTCCCTCCAGCTCTCTTCCCTTTGCTCTCACTATGCTTATGGCAGAAGACTCTCTTTTCCTCCCCCATGGCTTATCCGGGTAATGCAAAGCCATAGAAGTGTATGCTGGTGGAGAAGAGTTTATTTGGATACTTGAGAATGTAGAGGAGGGCTTAGCATGAATAATGAGTTTTACCTTCCATTTAAAAATACTCAGAGATGAGTGCCCATGCACTCAGGGGAGGTTGTACTACCTGTTTACCCAGCCCGAACCCTGGGCCTCTGCCTGCATCAGTGTGTGATGGTGTAACTTGGGTCACCCAGCAGGGATCGGGCACTCAAGCCTCATAGGAAAAAAGCTGGTTGGTTATATTTCAGAAAAAAAAAGAAGTCCTAACTGCTTTGTGTAGAATTGGAGTGCAAGATGGTTGACAACGGGACACATGACCACTTGGTTGAGCCGCAAGAAAGAGCTGCAGAGTGAGAGCAGAGTCAGAGTTGTGAGCCTGGGGCTCTGGAATGGGAGTAGGCTGTAGCACGAAGGGCCTGGAGTTCAGCAGTAAAAAGAGATAAACCCAAGCTGTGCCAGGAGTCAGTAGTGAGGGCTGCCGCGGGGAATGCTGTATACTTCCTTGGACCTTTACAGCCGCCTGAACATATGCAAGAGCCACACTCTGCCAAATACTACCTCCGAGGCTGAGATAAAAACCACGTCCACCTGCTGCTGTCTGCTTTTTATGGGGAAGAATTCCTGGACTTTCTGTCTGCTTGTCTGTGGATTTTGCTCCATTTCTATTAGGTTTTTTTTTTTTATCAGTCTAAGGTGTGTTGTTATTTTGCCACTTCTTGTCAAATTGAAAAGATCAGATTATTAGGTTTTGTTTTTGTCTTTTTATTGATTTGTTCATTGGAAAGGCAGAGTTCAGAGAGGAAGATCCTTCCATATCCTGGTTCACTCTCCAAATGGCTACAATTGCCAGGGCTGGGCCAGGCTGAAGAGAGGAACCTGGGACTCCATCTGGGTTTCTCATATGGATTGCAGGGGCCTAAATTCCTGAGCTAACTTTTTCTGCTTTCCTAGGCATATTAGCAGGGGGCTGGATTGGGAGTGGAGCATGACAGCTTAACCCATGCTAACAATACTGGACCCTGGTGATTAGTCTTTTTTTTTTTTTTAAAAAAAAACTATCTATTAATGAGGGCCCATGTCATTGAATTTACTACTGCATCTCTATTTATGAAGTGGAAGAGAAGCCATTCATGACCTTCTGGTCTTGGCTGTCCTGGCTGCAGACAGGAGAGGGGCCCCTGCAGAATCCAGACCTCATTTCACACAGAGCACAGGATGAGGTGATTTGACTCATGACCATCTATATCTAGGGGCTATAGCAATTCTACTTCCACCATCACAGAATCAAGAGTGTGGGTGGGGCTGGCTCTGGGACTGCAAGCTCCTATGTTACGGCTGAGCACGGGACTTAAATGTAGCATTGAGCTCTGAAGTGCTGGCTGGAAATAGGCACCCTTTATTTCATAGGGAAAGTTTATTCATTGACATGCTATTTGATTGGAATGTTGTGATGTATCGTGTGCAAGGTCAGTCGGGCTTTTTTAAAAAATATTTTTTGAGAAATAGAGAAATAGAGATAGACAGACAGATAAATAGATGATGGATAGGTGGTTCTTACCTGCTGGTTCATTCCCTGAATACCAGCAATGGCCTGGGCTGGGCTGGAGCTGGAGCCAGAACCTGGAGCTGAGAGCACAATCCGGATGTCCCAAGGGAGTCACAGGAACCAGTATTTGAACTGTAACTGCTCTGCCCCACAGTCTCAGTTGGCAGGAATTTGAAGTGAGGAGCTGAGCCAGATATGAAAATCAGACGTTTCAGTGTGGGATCTGGTATCTTGACTGTTGGTTTTATTTAAGCACCTGCCTGCTCCTGACTGCTATTTTTAAAGTTATTTCTTTGAGGGAGGGAGGGAGGGAGAGAGAGAGAGAGACAGACAGAGAGAGAGAGAGAGAGAGAGGAATGTCCCCCATCTGCTTGTTCACTCTCTAGATAGCTGCAACAGCTTGAACTGGGCTGGACCAAAGTTAAGAGTTGGGAACTCATTCAGGTCTCCCATGTGGGTGGCAGGAACCAAATTATTTCAGCCATCACTGCTGCTTCTCAGGGTGTTTTGGCAGAAGCTGGAGCCAGAGCCTAGGATCAAACTCAGACACTGTGATGTAGGATACCTGTGTTTTAACAGCTGGCCTAAATGCCTTCCATTTCCTAGGAAAATATATTTATTTATCTGGTGGAAATATATATATGGAGAGAGAGAGAGAGAGAGAGAGATAGCTCTTCTATCTGCTGGTTCACTCTCCAAATGCCTGCAATGGCTAGAGCTGCAAAACTAGGAGTCAGGAATTCAGTTTGCATCTCCCTTACAGGTGGCAGAAACCTAGTTATTTGAGCATCACTACTGCCTCCCCAAGAAATGTCTTGTCAGAAAGTTGGACTCAGGAATGGGATCTGAGTTCTGGTAGTGATCCAAGGTACTCTGCTAAGGAATGCAGACATACCAAGTGCCAGGCCCCAGTGCCTGCCCCTGAGTTCCACCTTTGATAGGAGCTTCCTGGTGTCCTCTTGGGCAGGTGTGTGGCACTGGAGGCTGTGCCATGGACATCCTTCAGGGCCATGAGAGGCTGGGTTCTTTCTGAGGCTACTCAGGGTCTGAAGGATGGGTCAGACTGGGCCCTCCCCTGCTCGCTGGTGTTTGTATTAGAAACAAAAAAAGGGACTGAGTAGTTCACATCCTGGATTCCTGAGAACACTACCTTTGCTGAAGACCTTTATGGGGCAACTGATATGTATGCATGCTGTGGCTAGAACCACAGGTCTTTTTTGGGAGTTCCCTGTTGGTGCTCGTTGCTGAGATGGGGCCTTTTATGGGGTGAGAACTAAGGCCAAACCCGGGCAGTTGGCTTCATTCAACAGCCCAGTGCTTTCTCTGTCTGACCCTGGCGTGCTGATGGGCAGGGACCCCAAGTCCTACTCACTGTACCAAGCAGTCTGTCTAGAGAGAGCATGAGAGCACAGCCCCTTTGCCTTGGGGTCATGTGTGGGAGAGATTGTACTGTTCAGACATAGGACACTCCTTTTTGGTTTAAACAGAATTTTGCCATGTTTTCTGCCTAGAAAGTGTGGCTGGTGTGGTCAAGGTTAGGTTTGAGGCCAGCGCTCTTAGGTGGAGGGGTTGGGTGCCCTGACCTCCCTGCTGAGCCAGCTCTGAGGCTGCACCTGGAAGGTGATGACAAGGATGGGCTCCCTGAGAGTGTCTCAGAGCCAACAACAGCAATCAACGGTCATATCCTTTCATGTGCTTGTCATGGGCCAAGGAGGTTACCCCAGCCCCAGGAGTAACTGGATCCCCCTTGGCTGGTAGGCAGAGGCCAGCAGCACATCTGATGGGAAGGAACCTGTTGTCTTTCCAGAACGGGCTGTTCTTGGTTGCGAAGTTGTCATTGCCATGTTTCTCAAGATTTCAGATGCTCAAAAATGAGAGTGAGTGAAGTGGCTCCCAAGTCCAAACTGTAGGTATGTAGTCATCTTTCCTTGGGATGAGACTCTGCTGCTGCTGTTACAACACAGACACACACACACACACACACACACACACACACACACACACACACACACCCCACTCACAGCTACCTCTGAACGGGTGTCCCCATGTGGGAAACGATACCCAGTCCAGCTCTGTCACGGACTTGCCTGCCAGGACAGGGATTCCAGTGGCCATTTGTGCCCCCATCCATCTTTCTGTGAAACCAGGCCGGTGAGACACTGACCTCATTCTGATGTGCTCCAGCTGCTCACAGTGAGAGCCGCTGTGGTCAGGCCGGGGTGGGGCTGACCTAGAGGAAGCCCAGCCTGGAAGTGCAGATGTCAGGGCCAGAGAAGAAGCAGGGAGAACCCCAGGGACTGTACTGTGAGCCATCAGAGGTCAGCAAGAGCAGTCCAGCTTGTAAGCTTGGCTCAGTGGTGCTGTGGGTCAAGGCTGTCCTGTACCCTGTGAGATTCCTGAAGCCAAAAGCAAACTGGAGGCTCATGGTGCTGCTGAAAAAAGTAGGAGGTGAGGGAGACACCCGATTGCTTCACCTCACCACAGTCTACTTTGTCTTGCACTGTGGCAGGTGGACTGTAGGAGGAAGTGGATCTCCCCCACTGCTGGCTACTGTGAGCTCTGGGGCTGTGCCCTAAGTAAGCAGTCACATGCCTGTTGAAAGCTCATCTAGACCCATATATCAGGCTTCTTCCAAGGCCTCCACCATCCCAACCAGTGGATGTATTGGTCATGGCTCTGCGAGCTGCCCTTGGGGTATCCTGATGGGGGCAGCTTGTCAAGAGAGGGCATTACTGCTTGCTTGTTGCAGAGATTCCAGAAGGGAGCTATTAGGGCCTCTGGGAAGGAGGCCTTGTTGCCTGGTGAGCAAGTCTTCAAGTCTCTAAACAGGGCTGGAAGGTGGTGTTAATACTGCTGGCCCTTAATGCATGAATACTAATGTGTTTGTCCCCATTATAACCCTGAAAGAAGCACCTTTATTTCTGGTTTTGCAGAGGAGGAAACTGGAGTATAAGAATGTGACTTTGCAGCAGGCTGGTCAACCAGTAAATCTGGGGTCCAGGGTTTGAGCCCCAAGCCCACTGTCTCTGGAGATTGTGTTCTGGTCTCCTTGTCAGCAATGGTGCTGGTGTCCATGGGGATGGACTCTGCTTTTGCTCCCTCTGTGTTTCATTTGATCTTGCTGAAGAAATTGCCAATCTTCTCACCCCTGGGAAAGTGAAAGAAATGCAAGCTCAGAGCCGTGTCCTCCGGGCATATCTCCTGATTTGCTGAATTTTTCAACTGAGGTTTTAGATGGTGCAGGCTTTCTTGTCAGGAGATCAGAGAGTAATGGCCGCTGGTGGTGTCGGCTCCGTCCCGGCTCCCTCCCACGCCTCCCTCCTGAAACACAGATGTTCTTTCATGTTTGCTCTCTGTCTCTCTTGGGGAGCAAGCATGTCTGCAGTCAGAGAGTGTGTCCTCCAGCAACCAGGCCCCCTTGCCCTATCCCCAGATGGCACAGGCCATGGTAGGAAGGATATTCTACAGGGCTAGGAGGAAGGCAGTAGGCCTACCCAATGTTTGTCCTGCTTGGGTTGAGTCTAGATTTGAGTGTTACCTAAATGCTGGCCTGTCCTCATGAAGAAGGCTACACTTGCCTTCTCTCCTCTGTTCTCTTCATTCCCTGGCTGGTCATCACCCACCCCCACCCTCCGCACCGAGATTACTTCATAATTACTTTCCTTTCTCTTCTACCACTCTGGTTTAGTGGCTTGAGTAGGAAAAAAGAGGAGATGCCCAGAGACTCAGGGACCTTGGCAGCTGGGTGCTCAGAATAGAGGAAGGGAGACGTGGGGAATAGAAATGATATTCCTGGTCACTATGCTTGAGTCAGGTGCTTAGTGCTCAGGGTTGGAAGCCTTAGCCTCAGCCCTGTCCCTGTGGGGCTCACATCTCAGTGCAGTAAGAGGTCAGAAACAGATTTATTCCCAAATAGATGGAAAGTGAATTTGCAGACCTCTGACCTGCTGTGGGCCTGGAATAGGAAGTGGTGGAAGGGTAATGGTGGGAGCAGTGGAATGCATGAGTTGGGAAGTCCTGAAAGCCCTCATGAGTTGCAGTCTGCACCCTGAGTGAGTTAGAGCCCCAATCTGCCAGAGCTAGGTAGTGAGAAGGGAATTGAGCTCTCTCCTCTTCTCCTGATCTCCCTGTGAGGGTCAGCAGTCTGAGAAGTTGACAGCTGGCTGTCAGGCAGAGTCTGCCCTTGTGAGTGGGTGGCAGGCTTCTCTTGCATGCTTCCCTAGAGTTTTTGGCCTTGGCCCTTGCCACAGGACTTAACTCGAGGCCACTCCCATATTTGAGATCTGCTCCATAGTTTTGCACAGGGAGCAAGTTTAGGGATGGCCCTAACATGGTGGTGATCCTGACATCCAGAGCAGGTGAAGTCCCTCTGTTCCGGGGGCCGTCTGAGCTGTGAGCAGAATCCTAGTCACCAAACCCTTGTGAATGAGATCACTCATCGTGTGGTTGGTACTCCTGGGGGTGCCAGGAGATGCCATTGGCCGGATTTGGATGAGGGCTCTAGAGGGACATGGGAGGTCCTTTGGAGCCAAATAGTCTCCAAGGCATAGATGTATACCTACCAGGAGGCTGAGCTGCAGCCTCACAGACGTTTTCTCACACATCACCTGAGCTTTGTCCTGGAGGTGAAGCCCCATCCCAGGCTACTGGCCCCTGATCCCACCCAGAAGGGCTTTTGTGTAATTATAGCAAGGTGCCCCAGTGGGGCTCTATGAATAGGATGGAAGGCACCATCTGATCACTTGGGGGAAGTTTTTGAGATACCTGCAAAGGCTTTAGCCACTGGGCTGGGTTTGGAGTGGGCCCAGGTATCACCTGAAGACTGTGACTGTGGATTTTTTGTGTTTATTTCTTAAATGACTCATTTATTTGAAAGAGTTACTGAGAGAGAAATAGAAGATATGCCATCTGTTGGTTCACTCCCCAGAGGCCATAATGTCCAATAGCTTCTTCTGGTCTCCCCCATTGGGTGACTGGGGCCTAAGCACTGAGCCAACCTTTGTTACATTCCCAGGCCATTAGCAGGGAGCTGGATCACAAGTGAAACACCTGGGACTTGAACCAGGCTGGCATAGCAGAAGGCAGATTTATCCACTGCAACACAATGCTGGCCCCAAACCGCATGCTCTTTGCTTATCTAGGAGAAGCCCATAGGAGCTGGATGGGAGGGGTTGTGAGTGTGATGTGAAAGTGGATTGTCCAGGTGTGAGTTGGGGTTTTGTCACCAGCCAGCTGTGGGACTCTGGGAAAGTTACTTAGTCTCTCTGACCTTCAGTTCTCATCAACAAATCACAGGTCTCCATATTTCCTAATATTTCCCTATCTCCTAATAAGGCTGTAGAAGGAAGAAATGGGTCATGTAGCTAGAATGCCACTAATGTATTGTGTATCTACAAATATCCTGACATATGGACTCTCATGAAACCACTAGCTGTGATTTATGATTATGTGTGATGGTGGGTTCAGCTGCGGTCTCAGCCTACCCAGGTGTGCCTGGGCTCGCACCAGAGGAGGGTGGTGTCTGGGAGCCCCCAGTCCTTAATGAGGCGACAGCACCCTGTGACTGGTAAGTATGTGGGTTCCCTAACCTGGGGTTCCATTTTGCCTCTGCTGCTTCCAGCCTGGCATGTGGACCTCTTCCTTCCTCAGTAAGATGCAGCCCTGGGGTGGTGAGCACTGTGAGTGATGAGGATGCCCTGCAGAGCTGTGAGTGCAGCACTGGTATTCAGCAGGCGGCTGCTGCATTGGGCAGCTCGTTGTTGTTCTCACACCTCTTCTGGTGTAACCTTGGCAGGTGACCAGCATCTCCGGGTAGATCCCAGCCTGGAGCCTGGGATCAGTGCTAGCCCCATTACCCCTCTGCCTTTTCCCCAGCTTGAAGAAAGCAGTGGGGGAGTTGTGCCTCCTCGCTCTGCAGTCTTCTCTTTTGTAGCTGTTGGTGTCACTCTTCTATGGGGCACGTGGCTGCCTATGTCTCTGCCATTGTGCCCCAGCTCAGTACTCAGAACTGTATGTGGTGGGTGCTTAGGAAACATGTGCCTGGTGCAGAGTTTGTGTGCTGTGATACAGCAAGAAGTGTTCAAGGGCAGGGGAGGGGACAAGAGACTTGGGGGCTGTCCTGGGAGTACGGCACATTTGCTTTCATCGTTAGCTTAGAATGAAAACATCAGAGTGGATATCTGGAGGAGACAGGGCCTGTAAGAGAGTGGGGATTGCTTGGTCTTAGATATGCTTGCAGCTGGAAGGCTGGTGTGAGTGTGGACTCAAGAGTTAAGAGTGTGAGTGCAGGACCCTGCTCTTCCCAGTGTGGTTAGGGGGAACCAGCAAGTGGCGAGTTGTGCTCCAGGCCTACAGAGCCCACATTGGATGGTTACCCAGCTCCCTAGGCATGCGTGAAGGCAGAGACATCAGCCCTCCCAAGCCACAGCTGAAATGAGTGAGGCTAACACATGGGCCTTGAGCACTGCTTCTCTCCCCTATCCGGCAGCAGGAGCCTCACCTGGGATATTCTAGGTCTGTAGTATATATAGCCGGAGAATGCTATTCTCTGGGTGCGTGGGGCCCTGGGACTGGGAGAGGTGAAGGCGCACCAGTGAGACGGAAAACCAGGTTCTCAGGCTGCACACTGCACTGGATCACCCAGACAGGTAGCAGAGCAAGTGCCATATGGAACGAAGCAGCGTTGGAGTGCGGCAGGGACCCTGGCACCTTCTGAAGCTCCCTGGGTAAGTCTTGCGATATGTCTGTGAACTAGGCTTTACCCTGCCCAGTTGGTAGTTGGGAAGACAACCGTGCATGCTGCCATGACACAGAACAGCCTGGAGGGGCCTTGCTACCACCAGAGCCTAATGCTGGGGAGTTACT
Organism: Ochotona curzoniae; assembly: GCF_017591425.1. Taxonomy (NCBI): domain Eukaryota; kingdom Metazoa; phylum Chordata; class Mammalia; order Lagomorpha; family Ochotonidae; genus Ochotona; species Ochotona curzoniae. The sequence continues at coordinate 20,794,167 of NW_024465556.1, read as the reverse complement.
TAATGGGGTATTTTGTGCCACACCATCCCAGAATCTCTTGTGTTCTAAAGGTGGGGCTGCTGGGGAGCTTGCCCCATCACACTGCACACTGAGGTGGCAAGAATGAGGTTTAGAGAAATATTTACCCCCAAGTAATCCCTTTGCTATGCCACTGCCCGTCTCCCAGGAAGCTGGGCAACAAACACGGCATCCTGGTCATCATTTATGGAGGGGACAAGCTGAGCCTTTCAAGGACTGGCATGAGGCAGGATACAAGGGTAACTCTGGCCCCCAGTTGCAATGTCTGCAGGGTCTCGGGGTTGCTGGAAGTGGCTATGAGCCCTGACTGCAGAAGCGCAGGGTGTCACCAGCGTGGGATTTTCTTCCTAAGTGTGAAAAGATAGGACGGATCATCGTCATCTTGTTTTAGAAGTGGCAGGAGCCACCATTCTGAATGTGACTGCGCAGGATCTTTGTGCCCACTCTGTGAGCCAGGTGTAGTCATTTTATCAGTTCAGCGTGAGCAGGTGCATCTGAGCTTTCTGTGATGGTCAGACTTGCCTTTGTTAAAGCAGAGCAAGCGGCTCAGAGACCAGGTGTGTATCCTAGTGGTCATGGGCCACGAGTAGCAGAGAGGAAACGAGAAGTCTGGTGGCAGTCATTGAGTGCAGCCTGAAAACAAAGGGCAGGAGTTCTTGTCTGGGACGTTATCAGGAGCACCGGGTTTACCCAGTACTCAAAGAAAACATTTTACTGTGTGATTGTGCTGGGAAGGGTCAGAGGCAGGCATCCACTGCAATAAATTTGGGGGGGCGGATCTTAGCCGTAGACCACCCACCCAGGTAACTTCTCAATAGAGAAGTACCAGAGACCGTTACAATGAACTTGTTCATTTATTAGCAGTCAAGCACAAGCATATATAAGGTGGGGCCAGGAAAAATAAGCCTCAGGGTAGTAACAATATTTCTATTGGATATAAGTATCTATTACATATTATAAGCCTAGTTAATCAGTACAACGGTCTTGTACTTTGCCAGGTGGCACTGAGTAGTCCACTACAACATATGTAACTTACCCACATCCTGGAGTTGTTTATTACAAGACTATCACAAGATTACTACAAGATGGGTAAGGGCTGGAGTAGGCAGGGGTAGGAGGTAACCAGGTCACTGGAAAGTACCAAAATTACCAGAAGAGGTTGAAGGGGAGGGAAATACTTGGAGGGCCCTGTCTCCTGCCAACTGCATGGGTCTGCAGGTGTCTCAAGTATATGCTGAAATCAAGCGGGGGTGGGTCTTGAGTCTCTAGACATGCACCAAAACTCTTCCCACTGCCCCTCACTTGGGTGATGTAAGCCGAGACCCATCCCAGTACTCTCTTGCTCACAGCAAGTAGCCAAAGTTTTTACACTTGGCCCTCCGTACAAATCTCACTTTGTGGTATGTGACTGTGTATTACACATGTGTGTGTAATTGTCCCTTGGCACCTACAGAGGACTGGTTCCAGGACCTTCTTGGATACCAGGATCCACTGATGCTCAAGTCCTTCATATAAAATGGTGTGGGATTTGCCTGTAACCTACACAGTTCTGCCATGTACCCTGAAACCTCTTTAGATACCATATAATCCCTGATAGCAATGTATGTGCTGTGTGAGTTTGTTCACATGTGTTGTTTAGGATATGGTGGCCAGAGGCAGCAAGTCTGTACGGGTTCGGTACAGATAGTTTTTTTTTTAACTGAAGATTTTCCACAGAAGCAAAAATTCATGAAACAATGACTATTCTTGTCATGCAAGGTACAGTTTTAGTCTGTTCTTTCACTAATATTAATAGTAGCGTTAATCCCAGTCCATCGTGTGGGATGTCTGTGACCAGCCAGATGAAGAGGTATATAGGGTGATGTAGTACAGGACCCCAGCCCAGGACTTTCTACCTTGTCCATTCCCTGAAAGTTTTGCCAGTCTCACTGCTTCAGGGGGAGGGATGTGGGCCTGTAGGTACACTGGGAAGCATGTGCTATTGATGAATCAGCAGGGTTTACTCTCCAGATAGCCACATTAGCAAGGGCTGAGCCAGGGGCCCAGATGTCAACTCAGGTGTTCCACATGAATGGCAGGGACCCAGGTGCTTGAGCTGTTACCTTTTCCAACTGCCTTCCATCCCCACTCCATTCCAGGAAGCTGGAATTAGGAGCCGAGCTAGGAATCATATCCAGGTCCTCTGCTGTGGGGTGAGTGTCCTAAGTGGCTGCTTACCATCTTCCCCAAACAAATTATCTATTTTTAAAAAAGATTTATTTTTATTGGAAAGTCAGATGTACAGAGAAGAGGAGAGACAGAGAGGAAGATTCATTCCCCAAGTGGCCTCAACGGCTGGAGCTGCACCAATCCAAAGCCAGGAGCCCAAAGCCAGGAGTCCAAAGCCCCCTGCAGGTCTCCCATGCAGGTGCAGATCCCAAGGCTTTGGGCCATCTTCGACTGCTTTCCCAGTCCACAAGCAGGGAGCTGGATGGGAGGGAGATGGGGCCGCTGGGATTAGCACTTGCGCCCATATGGGATTCTGGTGTGTGTAAGGTGAGGACCTTAACCACTAGGCCACCACACTAGGTCCACAAATTATCTATTAATCAACTACTAAGACAGTCATTTTGAATAAAGATCTATCAAAGACTCTCTCTCTCTCTATAAAATATATTAATATATTATATGGTCTCTATATAGTTTGTTTATATATATATAATTTTTTATTGGGGGATCAGATTTTACAGGGAGAAAAAGAAATGAAGATCTTCTGTCCAATGGTTCACTCCCCAAGTGGCCACAATGGCTGGTGCTGAGCTGATCCAAAGCCAGGAGCTTCTTCTGGCTCTCCTATGTGGGTGCCGGGTCCCAAGGCTTTGGACTGTCCTCGACTGCTTTCCCAGGCCACAAGCGGGGAGCTTGATGGGAAGCTGGGCCGTCAGGATATGAACCAGCACCCATATGGGATCCTGGTACATGCAAGATGAGGACTTTAGCCACTAGGCTTTCAGGCTGGGCCCCAGTGACAATATTTTTGCAAGATATGATGTACACAGTTTTAGGATTAAATGCCATGGAATATATCAGAGTACAAATTTTGGAGACAGAGACTTGGTTCTTACCTGTTTCACTGGATGACTGGACAACTTTAGGGTATACCACAGGTTAGCCTCTTGGGTTCGCAGTCTCTCTGTGTAATATCAGATGCTACAGTTTTGCTCTGGGGAAGGGGGGTCAGTGAGATGGTTGTGAGAGGCTCTTCTTTGCTCCTTGTTCCCCTTGAAACTGATAATGAAATGACTTTCCCCACAAGTATCTCTCTTCAGGAGGGTCCTACAGTGTCTGGCTTAATTACATGAACTTTGCAAAGGATGTACGGGGATGTGTTTGTACTTGCTCATGGTGCCTCCAGGGACTAGCATTGCTCAAGAGTTACTCCTGTTTTTCTGCAAGCCACTGGGTGCAGCAGGGCAGAGGGTCAGTCCTGGGCAGCGAGAGTGGTTATACTGGCATGGTGATGGATGATAGGGTTCTTCTGCCTTTAAGAGGGGCCTGAGTGTGGTTAGCAGGGTGACAGATACACATCTTCATCCAGCACAGCCTGCAAATCCTCATGAATCTAATCCCAGCCCTTGGGAAATCTGAACATTGTGTTGAGCTAGAACTCTAGGGCTTAGAGCCCGGTGTGTTGCATGGCTCTGCAGGCATCCTGGGCTCCGTCCCTTGTTCAGATACTCTGGAGGATGGGGCTTGTCAAGGCTACCCCAGGGCCCAAGCTCCTTCGGCAGAGAGGAGGAGGAAGGGGAGGGGTAGCAGAGGGCATCTCTTTGCAAAGGTAGTCACTGGTCAGACTCAGCTGCTACTCTTTCCCTCTTTCTCTTTGGTCTCTGACTTTTTTTTTTTTTCTTACGTTTTGCTTGGTCTTTTTGCCTTTCCCTTGATTTTCCCCATTCTCCTTTTATTTCCGCAATTCCTTTTCTGCATCTGTAGCAGAGAAACAAAAGACTTGTTTTTGTTTTGTTTTATTTTGTTTTGTTTTTGTTTCCCTGCTCTGAAATGCATGCAGTTAGAGTTTGGGGAGTAGCTGTCAATTTGGGCTTGCTTGGACCCAGGCTAGTGCAAAGTGAGTTTTTACTAGTGGTCAGATGGGATTGTTCTGTAGGAGTGCCTGACCCTCCCCTGGTGCCATGATGGAATCCTACCCAGGAGAGGAACTACCAGGGCCTGCACAGTGCCCACCTTGGGGTGGAAATGGCTACTTCCGCCCTCCACGATTAGGGGCTCAGCCTGCAGGGGCTCTCTCTGCCCAATCCAGCCTAGAAACTCTGCATGGCCAGGCCTATGGATGACATCACTGGCCTGCTCAGGGACAGCTGCAGCCAGCAGCAGGACGCTCCAGAAATGCCAGTCGTAATCGGACGCTTTATTTTCAAATGCTTCCCACAGCCTTCATGCATGGTGAGAAGAACTTGTGTTGTAGGACTTTAGCAGGTGGCTGCCCAGAGCAAGACCCCTGGGGGCTGGTGTGGGAAAAGGGTTGGAATCTGAAGCCAATTCTCCCCATCCCTCCCTGTCTGCCCATCCTGGGTCAGGACTCTTGGGGAGAGGAGTGGAGGGCATCTTTGCCACGGTAGCTGTAGAGTTCTGTCTATGGGATTTAATCAGAACAGGCCTGCACAGATCATGGGAGTTAATGTTCTTAGGTAAAAATTCTTGCTGCCTATACTTGCTGATCCATCTAGAGAATACTATGGCCTTGTCTTATGTATGTAGCAGGTGAACAGAAAGGAAATGAGGGAAGTGAAACATGAAGACAGATACTAGGGCCAAGGGGAACCATGGAGAGACAGCCCATTACCTTCGTGGGTTTGAGAGCTGTGATGGATTGAGGCAATGTCTGTGCTCTGGGTATGCCTTGGGAGGAGGAATCAGGGTTGTGGTGGTCGATCCACGTGGGGATTGCAGCAGCGTGAAGTGGATGGAGCTGTGGCTTGAGGGGCTCACATTTCTAAACCTGCTGTGCTACAGGTGCTGGGGGTTTGCTCCTGTGCATGTAGGAGACAGTGATGCTAAAGGAGATAACTTCTGGCACAGTACCTGTTGTAGCCACCAGGTCCTAACCCCTCAGCCTGTGCCAGGTGCTGCAGGCCGTGCCAGACCAGCTCACTTGAGTCTCACTCCTGCCCTCTCGGGCAGGAGTTATCACTGCTATCACAGTGCAGAGAGGGCAGAGTGGCACACCCTGAGCCAGGTGGTCCGAGGTCACCATCTGCCTTGGCACCGGACTCTCTGCCCTGACTGGCCTTCTCCTCCCTATGGCTTCTCTATCAGCTTTTTCATTTTAATTGCTGGTTAAAACTCATCTGCTCTATCTCTCATACTTTATTTCTCTGTCTTCTTTATTTTATCAGCATGCTAACTGTCCTTTTAGCTTATCACCTTCTGACCTGGGTCACAAGGGTAGCATGGGGGGAACACGTGCTCAGAAGTGAAAGCTCTGTTAATGTTTCCTTTGTGGGAGAAACTTACAATCAGAGCTGTCACCTGAGCAAGGAGTAGGTCAGTCTGGGATAGCGGGAGGAGACAGGGGACACAGGGGGGAGCACGTGACCACTCAGGGTAGGAGACCTGGGAGCACATTAAAGTCTCATTCCAGGTGGCCAACCACTGAGGTGTCTCTCATTGGAGCCCTGCTTGGGTAAGAATGTAGGTATGGACTTGGGCCTCCTATTGTCTGATTGGCTTGGGGAGACAGTGGGTTCATGGCCTTCTCCCTGTATGCCCCGGCGAGTGCACCTGCCTCTGCCAGCATTACTGTACCCCCTCCTCCAGGCTGTCCTGTGTGCAGCTGCCAGATTAATCTCCCTGAATACTGACTTCATGATGTCACTAACTCCTGAACTCCCTCCACCGCTGGAGCCCAAAGTCATTGCCCCTGCCCTCTGACCCCGGCATGCCTTTCCAACCTCTGCTCTATCAGGTCTTCCATGATCCCCTGCTCTGCTGAGACGGTCTAAGTAGGCCTCCACTGTGCCTTCCTATTGGCCTTGTTCTGATCCAGGACTCCCTCCTGTTTCCCAGAAATCTGAGTCTATTGTTTGTTCAAATTTAGTCCATTCCTTCGTTCACTTAGGCACTCACCTATTATGAGCCTGCTGGCTCTCAAAATGAGACTGGGAAAACTGCGACTTCAAAACGGTCCCCTTGCCCTGCATGAGCCCTTCTCAACATATGAAAGCAGCATGAGGACCACTCCCCAGAGAAAGTCTTCCTCTTCCAGGAAGTTTCCATTCATTGCTCTGTTGCCGAGAACTCTCCCTTGGCTGGAGCCCTGCAGGTCCTGGTCTCTGTTCTTCTTTTTCAGTTCCTTGTTTTTCTATCTAAATCCCTCTCTTTTATTGCCAGCTTTTTTTGGACCTTAACTCCAAGGAGCATACCACCAAGCATAGCGATGGACCAAGTGCCTAAGAATAGCCGTGTGCATTCATACTGACCTTGGATTCCAGAGTGGGTTAATGTCCGTCCTTGGTTCCTGTTGCCTCCTATAGCAGCCCCCCAGGGTGCAGGCAGGACACAGGTGGTGAGCTCCTGCTTCTGGAGCAGTCAATGGCTTTCTCTCAGGGACATGGTTTGTGAGTGGCAGGGATCCAGGTCTTGCAATGGGTCTACCACATAGGGTCCTGGAAGGATGGAGTAGCATGATGTGGACTCTGCTCCTGGGCCTGCAGTGTGCAGGCTGTGCTAAAGGGGAATAAGAGGGCAAGAGGCAGATTTAGTGGCTGAAATCTAGAAGATGCATGAAGGGCTAGTGCTGCTGGGATGAGGGTGATTTATAGTCCATCTTTATCTGAACTAGGTATTCATGAAGACAGAAGATAGGTGGATGGAGTGAGGGGCTAAGGAACAGAGTGGGCGTGCTGGGGCCTGAGCTGAAGAAGCTGCATGGGAAGAGAACCAGGTCTGGGGACAGGTGGCAGACAGGCGCTCTCTCAATCCCCCTGTAGTAGCACTGGCTCTCAGAAGGATGGATGTTTTTCAAAGGTGGTTTTCTCACCACTCGGAAAGGAAGAAAACTTTCAGGACAAATCACTCTGCTTGAGTTTATTTCAGAATCGGTGTGGATTTATTTAAGTGTTTGTTTGGGAGGCAGACACACACACACACACACACACACACACACACACACACACACACACACACACACTCACACACACAGAATATGCTCGTATCTGCTGCTTCACTGCCCCAGGGCCCACAACACCAGCGTTGGGACTGCCCAAAGCCAAGAGCCGCACACTCAATCCAGAGTTGCCGTGTTGGTGGGAAGGGACCCAAGTACTTGAGCCATCACCTGCTGCCTCGCAGGGTGTGTGTGAGTGGGAAAATAGAAGCAGAACCAGGACTCTAACCCAGATATTCCAGCATGCAATTTGGTCATCCCAAAAACCAGCTAAGCTGCTAGGCCAAATGCCTGAGGAGTTGGGGCTGTTACACGTGGAGGACATTCCCAGCTCCATGTCACCCTGCCTTGGATTTTCAGCTTTGTCATGGCAGCAGCTGCCCGGTGAACATAAGTTAGAAAATTCAGCTTCTGAAGCTCAGCTCTTTTGGCTACCTATGTGTTAAAAAAAAAAATCATACCTTGCTGTAGCAAGTACAAAGTGTGTTTCTTTAGCCTGGGCACGAATCAAAAATAGTCGAACATTTTTTTTGGCTACAGTTTAAAAATAAAAAAAAGTCACCTTTGGGCTGAGATCAAGAATGGAAAATTTCAGGGCATAAGAGTGATTATTTTTTTTCCGTCTGTTCTGGGCAAGGGACGATAAGGCATTTGGATGGAGAGTTGTGTGTAAACATCAGCCGGGAGCGTCACTGCTTTGCCTGAGCTGTAAAGATGTCGTTAAGGAGGGCACTCTGTGGAACCCCCAGCAGCATTGAATGTGCAGAGTCCAGGGCAGATGTGCATAACAACTCCTTGGAGGGCCAAGGCGAAATAGTGAACATTTAGCTGTGCCTTTCACAAAGGTGGCAGTACCCTAGATGATCTATTACCAGAAGCTCAAGGTCGGGCTGTGGCTCTAACTCAAGGATGCAGAGCCTAAGGAATATTACTGGCAAGCAAGAATAAGGGTAGAGGATTCTTTATCGTTAAAACATTTGGAGAGTTCTTTGCTTCTGTAGTTAACTATTTTTATTCATCTGAGAGAGAGATGGAACGCTCCTATATGCTTCTTCACTCTTCAGATGCCCATGGCAGCCTGGACTGGGTCAGGCAGAAGCCCGGAGTGAGGATCTCAATCCAGGTCTCATGTGGATAGTAGGAGGCCCATTGCTTGAGCCATCACTGCTTCCTCCCAGGGGCTGTGCTGCTATGAAGCTAGAATAGGGAGTCAGAGTCCGGTATTCTGTCTGGACAACTATAATATGGGACATGGGCATCTTAACTGCTGGGCCAAACACCTGCCCCTAGAGTTAGTTTTGAAGATATTATGGTGAACCACTTGTTTGAGGGCTTCTGTCTCTGTGGTTCAATATTATTAAGGTAGAAAGTGTTTTACGTATGTCAGTTTTCACGGTTTCTGACAACAGCTTCTGAGGAAGTAAGTAGATGTTCGTGTAACAGATTGATTCGGCTGTTCATGCCAGATTTAGATGCCGCCTCCAGTGCATGCAGAAATCAGTGGCCCCAAATTTAGAAAATCTGAATTCCCACGAGGGTGGCAGGGTCCCTGGTGGAAATTTGGACAACTGATTTGGCCCCTGTCTTAGGACCCTGGGGGTTGGTGGGATGTGGCATGCACCAGCTGTGAGTGGGGACCTGGGCATGCACGTCAGTATATGTTTATTGACCAGAACAGTGTGGATGAGAAGACAGAACACCTTGAATGGATCTTCCTCAGAGTGTGAATCTGGGCACCCAGAGTCATTGAATGTTGGTCTTGGATCTGTCACTTGCGACCTCCCCTCACTGGCTAAGTGACCTTGAACATGCCTCCCTCTAACCATATAGTCCCCAATTCCTCTTCAGTAAAATGAGGATGTTGAATCCCACATGCTCCAGCCTGTTCCATGTCCCACTTGAACATGCAAAACAGATACAACTAGGAGCTGCGGCTCTCTCTGCCCTGTGTGTACTGTTCAAAATGGAGCGCCCTCCAACCCCCGCCAAAATCTCCTAATCCAGGAGACTAATCATTGCCAAGAGTTCTATGGGTGTTCCCCTCACCTGATCCCTTAACTGTAAGCCTCTGCACCTTCACCAGGCAGTTGCAAAAGAACTGTTGTCCTGCATAACCACTTGTCTCTATCTGAGGCCCTCGATGTCCACTCACAGGTCATGGCCCTGCCTGACCCACTGTTCAGTGTTTGCTGACCTGCCCCATGGCTTACAGGCACAACCTCTGGGTGGAGCAGACAAAAGTGCTACCACTTTCTCAAGTGCCTGTGTTGGCACCCAGACATGGTCTAATGACAGCAGCTTAGTGGGAGTGGTTATGAGGGTGGGGTCCACAGCTTGGACTGCCTGGGCTCACACCTGACCCTCCCACAGCTGATTAGCCCTGTACTGCTGGAGCCTTTCTCACATCTGTTTTATTACCTGTACAGTGATCTAGTATTAGCACCTACTTTATCTAGCTGACAATGACATGTAATAATACCATGAAGCCGTGGCATTGAATAGGCATTGCAGAAGTAACACAGCTCTGTGCATCTGTGATATTAATACATTTGCTTATATCATCTTGAATTTATTGCCTATATGTGAGTGAGAATATGTACAAAGCCCCAAGCATAACTAGTTGTTAGTAAAGGTTATTATTATTTTCACTAAGTAGGTTCTACTGGAAAAAATTCATTGTATTTCTATACAGTTTCAGAATTGATGCTATTTCTAACTAGCAAATAAAAGGTTTCAATTCATGACCAGAGGGTGTAGAGGGGGAAGCTCCTTGCTTGTGCCAGTTTCCCACAAGGCTCCCAGGATCTCCCTAGTTTTCCGGTTATCATGGGGGATCAGAGGGTTCCGTACGGACAAGAAATCTGGTCAAAGAGAGGCAGCCTCTTTAGAGGAAGCACTTCTTGTTTCTGGCTTAGAAAACTCTTCCCTCAGGCTCACGGCTGCCTGCTTTGCTAAGGACTTCAGTGACTTCAGAGGCTGGGGAATGTGAGTTGGAGGCTGGGCCAGAACCTGCTGCTGTGTCCTGGCTGTGAGAATGGGAGGGATTCCATGAGCTTCTCTTCTCAGGGCCTCCTGGCCTTGAGAGGGCAGGTAATCAGGTTTCCTCTGTGGGAGCATGCTTGTGTTGATACTCAGGACCACTTGGGTACAGTTCTTGGGGTGCTGAAGAGCCTACAGGAAACCCAGTGCCATTATGTACAGTTAGGCTGCAGTTTGAATGGACTCTAAATCAGCTCTCGGGGTTCTTCAGAATCTGAGTGGTCCTGCCTTGGTTAGGCTGCTTTACTGAACTTCGCTTTCTGTGTTGGTGATAGGGTACCATTAGCTAGATCAGGGGTGTTCCTATTTTTTTTAAACCATCTATTTATTTGAAAGACAAAATGACACAGAGATATTCCACCTGCTGGTTTATTTCCTAAATGGCTGTAGCAACTGATCTAGTCAGGAAGTCCACTCAGGTCTCCCACGGGAGTGGCAGGGGCCCAAACACTTAGGGCACCCTCTGCTGCCTTCCCAGCACATTAACAGGGAGTTGGATTGGAAGCAGAGGAGCCGGGACAGGAACTGTGGCTCAGATGTGGGATGCTGGAACTTAACCCCTTGTGCCACAAGGCCAGCCCCAATCGGAGCTTTTGAACTTGAGCTTTTCTTGAGACCCACAATGAGATACATTTTTTTTCAGCCTGATACCCTCGTCCATGTATATAATAAGAAGTTCACACAGCCTTTCCTATTTGCAGCATTATAGCCTCTTTCCCCACCTCCCAGTTTTGCTTTTCCACAGTTTCAGTTACTCATGGTGAACTGTGATCCAAAAATATTAAATGGGAAATTCCAGAAATTAATGGTTCATAAATTTTAAATAACTTTTATTACAGTACATTGTTCTAGTCATTCTACCTTATTGTTTAAAAAAAAAATCATTGTTAGTTCCCTGCTTTGCCTAATTTAGGAGTTAAACTATCATAGATTTGTAGGTATCAGAGAGAAAGAGTCAAACCTGGTCAGTTTGGTATGTCTGCAGTTTCAAGCATCCGTGGAGTATTTGGAAATGTACCAGCTCTGGATTGGGGAACAGGGGTGACTCTTGCCCATATTATTTTCTATACCATTGTTATTTCCATTTCAGTTGAAAAATACCAGTTGTAAGCCATTGATTCTGTGGCCCACCAGGAGGTCATGGCCTGCAGGTTTAGAAGCATGGAGCGCCCCAGTGGTTGAGGGTGCTGGAGAACCGATGTGATGAGATTCTCTTGGGTCTGGAATGATGGGAACGGCAGCTGCCTCTGAGTTAGGCCAGATCCTGCTGAAATATCTAGTGCATTATACAACCAGAGTTTTAGTTCCAGGAGATGGTTCTTCTTTTTCCCCCTTAAGAAGAAGTGAGTAAAAATTAAATGAACACAGACTTAAAGGGTGGAAAGCTATACTTCTTCCTCCTGGACTTTCTGTCCTAGTGTGAGTGAAGCTAAGACAACAGAGTAGGAGGTCTTTGTACACCCAGGGGAGAATGGTTCGTGGCCTGGACTCAACAGATGCTTGATAAGAATGGGCAGCAGGTGAAATTGGGTCCAGCTGTGGTATCACCAACTGAATATATGGGGACAGAGTTCAAAATGCCTCATACTGGTGCAGGCATCTTGTGCAGCAGGTAAGACAATGCTTGGAATGGATGCTTCTCATACCTGTGTGCCTGCATTTGAGTCCCAGCTCTACTTCCAGTTCTAGCTTCCTGCTAAGGTGCACCTGGGTGGCATCAGTTGATGGTTCAGGCAATTGGGTCACTGCCACCTCTGTGGGAGACCTGGCTTTAGTTCCTGGCTCCTGGCTTCAGCCTGGTCTAACCTCAGTGGTTGTGAGCATGAGGGATGGTAGCTACTGTTCCAAACGGGTAAAAGGTATTTTGGTATTTTAGCCTGCGTAGGGCTGCACTTACACATATGTCCCAATCTTTGCTCTGGGCATTTATCCTATAGTCATGGGCTGCCCCAAAGAATGTGCCATTACACATCACTTCTTAGGGCCCTGTTTGGGAGAGGTCTGAATGCCAAGCACCTACCAAGTGTTTCCCTGGCTGAGCTGATCGAAGTCACCAAGGGTTACCAGCCTTCCAGGGCTGAATCCACAACAATACTAACCTGTTACTCACTGTCAAGCCCCAGATCAAAACCAGTTACACCCAAATGTATGTTTTTGTGCTTTGAGGATGTTCTATCAGAGGCTAATGGAACATAGGCCATGCCCACTCTAAGGAAAGAAAATCTCCCTTGGAAATGAGTGTTGTGTGGAGAGGTTTGACCACTGGTGACTGGACCAAGGTTCTGTGTGGAGATGGGCTTAATATTTAGCCCTGAGTGGCTGCTGCTTGCTTTTATTTTGGGTCTTCTGTCATCTTCAATCAGGGAGTAAGGGGAGAGATCTGATTTGCAATTCCAGGGTTGGTATCCAGGCCTCTGTTGAGATGCAGCAGTATTCCCAGCTGTGGAGACTGGACATATGAGTTGCCCATCTCATCCATTTATTTTTCAAAGATTTATTTAAAGGCAGAATTGCAGAAACAGTGATACAGGGAGAGAAAGAAAAATCTTCCACTCTCTGGTTCATTCCTCTAAAGGTCATGATGGCCAGGGGTAGGCCAAACTGGAGCTAGGAGCTTCATCCAGGTCTCCCATGTGTGTGCAGGACCTAAGCACTTGGATCATGTTGCTTCCCCTGGCACATTAGCAGGGAACTGGATCAGAAGTAGAGCAATCAGAATTTGAACCAGTGGCCATATGGAATGTCAGCATTACAGGCAGTGGCTTACCAGCTTGGGGCTTATCTGTTTCTGCCTGCTTGAGTTTCACAGGCCTCTGCCTGACATCGCAGTGCTGGTTTTAAGCTGGGAAAGCACAGGTCTGGGGGCTTAGCCACTGACGCCCAGAAACTTCCCTTCTCCGGCCCCAACCCCCAGCACCATTGTGATCCTGTGGATCTGGGTCTGCTGCGGTAGATGTCCACTCACAGCTTGATAGCATGGGTGCTTAGCATGTCCCTGCCCTTGGATGTCCTCACCCTGAAGGAAGGCACTGCTGGCACATCACCTGACTTGTGAAGCATGTCCGGCCATCTGTGCTCCTGTTATTCTTCAGGTTAGAGTTACAAGCTTTCCTGGAATCCCTGGAATCTTGAGAAGTGAGAATTCACCTACTTTTTGAGTCTTTCTTAATCATCCAAGGGAGATGAGAGTCTCCCCTTCAGGTTTGTTCAGACCATCTCATGAGATAGAAAGCTGGCTCAGGCTTTTCTAGTAGTTCAGCTCAAGGTGAAATAAAGCAATTTGTCTGTAATGACTGTCTGTAATGACTATTGGTGTTATATAGCATTTCCTGGAGTGATCACACATCAACACCTCATTTGACCAGTGCAGTCTACAATTCAAGTCCTGAATTGTAACCTTTTAACTTAGAGAGTGGCTAGTAGAAACTCATTTTTTAGGGATCTGAAACTCCTTTTTTAAAAAATACGTATTTATTGATTAGAAATGCAGAGCTAGAGAGAGGAGAAACAGAAATCTTCCATCTGTTGGTTCACTGCTCAGATATTCACAATGGCTGGTGTTGGTCCAGGCTGAAGCCAGGAGCCTGGAACACTATGTGGGTCCTCCATGTACATAGCAGGGACTCAAGAGTGTGGGCTGTCATCCACTGCCTTCCTTGGTGTATCGGCAGAGAACTGAGCTGGAAGCAGAATGGGGATGGTCTAATCAATATGGGCTTAAGATGCTAGTCTACAATACCTTCCCTGGGAATTGGAAACTAACAATTGCCAAGATAGCTTATGGATTTTTGAAAACCTGGTGAAATGGATGCAAAATCACTCAGTCCTATCTGAATAGCACGTTATTACTACTGTTCATCTGCATCCCTTGTTCACTTCCGAAAGTCCCTGGAAAGGATGAGTTAATGAGATCCACCATTGCCAAGAGTCCCCCACGAACCCACAAAGTACTGAGCTGTACACTGCTCTCATCAGTGCTGCTGGACTGGGACTAGAGACCTGTTTCTGTCCCTTCAGGCTGTCTGGGAATTTGTGTTTGTCCACACATCCTTCATGCCCAGGACACACTCTCCCAGCTAGAGGATGCCCATAGCACAGGAACCCAACATTGGACAGCTAGTTGTAAGCCTTGATTCTCTATGCTCCTGAAAGCTTTAGGGTAAGATTAAACTGTCTTTTGTCAGAGATTGACAGCTTTCAAGATTGCAGTAATGAAGCCGGGGCTCTGGTTTCCTGCAAGTCACTCTGGAGTGAATCTTGCAGAGCTCTTCCTACCGTTCGGAAGCCTGCTTGTTGTGCTGCTCTGCATGCAGTGGCTGCCGCATTTATCCCCTGCTCTTTTGCCAGAATTAATAGCTGGCATTATCTGAGGGCATTATCTTAGTTTCAGACTGATTGGTTATTGCAGCTAGAGGACCATCAAATGTTATGCATGTTCTATTGCCTTGTGACTTGCAGTGTCAGCTCGGTAGGGGATATAGGAGATCGGTCTGAGGAACTGGGGCCTGATTGTACCTGTGAGTGATGGGCTAGAGCTTCAAGATAGTTTTGGCTCACAGGTGTGCCTCATTGTGGCATGACTATCAGGACATGGCTATTGATACAAGATGGTTTCTTGAGGAACAATGGCAAAAGGCCTTTGGTTGAGTGTGCTCATGGCCCTAATTTGACATTTTTTGGGTAGCTTAAAGATGTTTATTTAACAGGCAAAAACCTTCCATCTGCTGGTTCGTTCTCCAGAGGACTGTAGCCTAGGCACTTGGTATAGGGAATAGGCACCCTAGGTGGGATATTCACCATTTTGCTAATTGATCACCGCTTTTTTTGAGTGTTCTTGGCTCACAGGGGTCCATCACCATGGCAGGACTGTTGGGTGTTGGATAAAGCTGGAGGTGTTGACAGTGCAGACAATGGTAGCAAGGACAGGGCCTCCACTCTTCACAAGTCTCATGGCAATGATCACACTGTATCAAATGGAATCCAGGACCCTAGTTAGATGAACCAGACCCACCCAGATCAGACCAACAACATGACCCCTAAGCAAGGGCCTCATTCCCAGCTTTATCCAACACCCAACAGTCATGCCTTCCCTTTGCCAAGCAGAACCAAGATCTCCGGCCTTACTTGGGCCAAATTTGTCTCTAGACACCACTCTCAGGAGGCTTGTGCATGTGCCATGGGCGGGGGAGAGTTGTGTTTGGGTCTCTGTACCATTCCTTTCTCATCTGTTTAGTTTCACCTCCGAAGTATATTATGCCCTCTTCTCTGTGCCAAATGGAAAATGATGTTTGTGCCCCGATTCATGCATCATTCTAACCCCAGCAGGGGGCTGGGATATTGGAACACTTGAAGGCACTGATTACAGCTACAAGGAGCTTTAGGATTTTTGTTTTGCTAAATTGGCTCCTCTAGTAAGATAGGCAAGTTTGAAAAAGTTGGTGATACTGGTGGGTCATTTTAGTAGATTACATTTTTTTTTCCCTGCTAGAGGAGAGGTTTGTTATAGCTCGACGCCAATTTTCAGATAATTTCTCTAAGATTACCCTTTCTGGCTTTGTTTCCTGCCTCATGGAGTCTTCACTCTTGGATGCTCAGTTCTTATAGTAGCCAGAAATGACTCTTGATTCATTGAGCTTTATTTGGGCTCAAATAAAGCCCCTCAAAGCTCCACAGGACCCTTGTGACTGTCATGTGGTTACTCTGAACTGGGAGAAAGAGGCCTGCTAATTCCTTCTCTGAAATTGGCCAGTCACGTGTTGGCCAGCCAACAGTTCACCTCCCTAGTGTAAATGTCCTCTTTCTCTTTAGATCTGGACTGGATCAGGGAATGCTTCATCTAATACACTTTTCTGGGGTGCACACCTTTGTGTGTGTTCGTGTCTCAGCAAAAAGACAGTGGTGCACACACAGGGAGCTCTTTCAGTAGATAAATGTGGTGGGAGGAGTTGGGGAGCCTTCATCCTCCCAACCCATACCCCCAGTGATTGTACCCCCACCTTGCTCGCTTCCCACCTTTCCTAAGACCTCTGGGAACTGTCTGACTCAAGAGGATGCACAGTCATGGTTGACCTTGAGCCAGGCCCTTGAAAGCCAGACATCCATGGGGACATATGAGTCTTGAGCTGCCTGCAGGCTCCTTAGCTAGAGTCAGTGAATGGTTCTATCCAATTCTTTCTTGGTCTTCCTCATCTCTAAGTTGCAGAAGAGTCTCCCTCATTATGTCAGAGAGATACTTCCACCTTGTTGTCAGGCCTCTGCCTTTAGAAACCCCTGGGTTCTTTCTCTTGTCTTTCCTGTGGGCATAGCCTGGGTTTTCTCATGGTGAGAGAAGCAGCAGAGCTGCCCCTAGGCTATGGAAAATCTGGCCTTGGCCTGGCACCAAGGAATTTGTTTGCCCTGCTTTGAAGAGCTTGCTATGCCCTGCCAAGGACCCCCTGTGAGCTTCTCCTTCTATTATCTGTGCCTTACTGCCTAGCTGGTGGCTTCTACTCACTGCTACAGAATCACCTGTTGGAGCCTAAAAATAAAGATGAACTCAGACCCTACTTGAATTGCAATATTCAGGAATAGGGGACACAATCCATTTCATTTAGTCCACCCCTCCAGGCATGGCAAGCTCTGGACTCTGGGTTCATCTAGCAGGCAGTGGGAGAGGGTAACAGCAGGAGGCAGCAGTGACACTTAGGTGGGTCCTCCTGTGTCCTCGGGTCACCTTGAGCTAAGCTCTTGGCCTCAAGCCTTCATGCTGCTGGGAATAGTCTGCTGCTGATTGAGCCCTGAGATGGGGTCTGTGGGACACTCCAGTCCCTGATGCCGTGTTACCTGGGAGCAGCCGGTAGATGAGAGCTGCTTTCCTGGCATCACAACAAGTGGGCTGTCCTCCCAGTGACTCAGCAGCTCCCCTGGGTCCCCCCCTGGAGGCACTCAGGCCCTAGCAAGCTGTGAATTGTGGATGAACAGTTTGGTTCAGGGCCTGTGGGGTTGCCTGGTAACTGCCCAGCAGGAGGCTGGCACATTTGTTGGGTCCAGTGATGATGAATGTATGGGACTATGCCACCACTGCTGTGCCCCCCGGCCTCTGCTTTTCCAAGTGGCCCTTTCCTCCCTTTCCCAGGAGGGTGATCCAGGCCAGGGTACAGAAGGGAAGACTCAAGGACATGTAGGGTATCAGTGGGTTGCTGGCTACCTTTGTCCAAAATGCAGAATTAAGTTTCATGGAGTTTGAGAAGATTGAGATTGTTTTGATTTCACTCAATTGGAGAATGGTAATGAGGAAAACTGGCTTGGTTGTTTGAGATGTTAGTGTGTCTTCTCTTGGGATTTTCTTACCTCTCTGCTTTCTTAGATGAGGCCATGGGCTGCAGACATCAGGACTGCAGGCCACGGGTGGTCCTCAGGCTTGGGATGGTCATAAACACCCTGGCCAAGTTGGCAGAAAGGGTGTTCTGGATGCCAGTTTTCAATGTCAGAGCATTGATGCTTGAAATGGGCAGTCACAAGAAGTGACATGCATGTGGGTCAGTTGCCTCCTATATGTTAGACAGATGCCTCTTATGGCTACCTGAGTGCTGGATGGTGTCTTTCAAGTGCTGGGCAGCAGGCCAGGTACTTGCTCTGTGTTAACCCTATAGTCTTCCATGGACCCCCACAGAGGGTGCACAAAGTTGTGGTTCCCATTTCTATTTTTTAATTTTTAAAAAAGATTTATTTATTTTTATTGGAAAGTCAGATATATAGAGAGGAGGAGAGACAGAGAGGAAGATCTTGCACCCAGTGATTCAATCTCCAAGTGACTACAATGGCCAGTGCTGCGCTGATCTGAAGCCAGGAGCCAGGAACTTTCTCCAAGTCTCCCACATGGGTGCAGGGCCCAAAGACTTTGGGCCTTCCTCGACTGCTTTCCCAGACCACAAGCGGGGAGCTGGAAGGGAAGTGGAGCTGTTGGGATTAGAACCAGCGCCCATATGGAACCCCGGCACATTCAAGGTGAGAACTTTAGCTGCTAGGCCACGGCGCTGGGCCCAGTGGTTCCCATTTTTAAAAGGGGAGACAGATGCAAAGAATGAAGTAATTTTATTAGGGCCACAGAACTGAGAAATGGAGCTCAGGTGACCTCTAGGATTTGTGGGTTCAAAGCACAGCCCTGCGTTGCCTTTTCCCTACATACAGGCTGGGCCATCTGCACCTGACACCTCCCACATCCTTTTGTAAACCCTTATCCCCCATGTGCTTCACATACAGTGCTCTTTCTATCTCCTGCCTGTACTCTGGTCTCCCAGGCTTCTGTATCCAAGCCTTATCCCCACCCCCACAGGTTTCAGAAATGCCTGGACATGGCAGACTGGTCCAAGCAGTGTGCTCAGCGAGGGCCAAACCTGAGTTGCTGTCATTTGATTTCATTGCTCCCCACCCACCATTGCTTGTGTTCCCTCTCAGTAGGGCTGGGCTGTGCCAGCATGCCTGAGTATAGACCCATTTCCCAGAGCCATTTCGTGAGTGCAGCTATGATTTCCAGGGACACATCGGTTCTCTAAGCAGTTTCTGAAATGGTGTGGCCATTAAATGGCTGTGAGATAGGACTTTGCTTCTCGCTTACTGTCCACACACATCATGCCTGGGTGGCAGGGCAGCTCCTGTGATAGGTCAAGACTGCAGTTGACATACAGCTGCTAGTTCCTGGCTGGGATCCTTAACATTTTGTTAAGAATGCATCTCACCAGTGTACAACCTTCAGGCCTGGCTGGAACAGCCAAACTTGAAACAGACCTTGGCCTTGAGAAGGGTGTCGCTTCAGTTGGGTGGTCATGGTGTGACAATGGGAATGGCATTGGTCATGGGCCTCAAGGCCTTGGGATCCAGTCTGTGCTCCTCTTTCTGTGGGTCTCAGTTTCATCACCTATAATTTGAAGCTCTTAGACCATGTCAATTAGCTCCATAATGTTGTAAATTGTTGTTGCTTTTCATTGGATGGGATGATATTCTGCCAGCTCTACTTTCAGACCAGGGATGGTCTCCCAAGGAAACTGTTGAATTTATCTGGACAATAAGATGCTGGACTTTCTCATGGTCCATGCCCACAATGAAGGAATCATGACTGGTAGTCAAATTTTGCTTTGGATACACAAAGCCTCTTGAAAGGAAGTTAGAAGAGCAAAGGTGAATGAGCTGTTCCTTCACCCCTGCTCTCCACACAGGAACAAAATCCATAGCCACCCACAGGGAGCACTGTGTTTGCTTAGTACACCTGTGCAGGTGTGGCCTGTCACTCATGCTACATATGTTCTGTGAAATAGAAAGGAAGTATTCTCCACCCACCTTTGGAGTAATGTCCCGCTCCATGAGTTCATCCCTTGGTAGGTTTGTATACTCTGGACACCAGGGTCTCGGTTGAGGTCTGACATCTGGATAGCAAAGCTCAGGAGAGGGCAGGGCCTGAGTCACTGTTGGATTCCTGGGGGATCGGGTTGTTGGCCCATAAAAGATGAGGGGTGCACCTGGACTGCCTCCTCTGTATGTCCCAGGCCCATACTTAAACTGCTTCCTTCACAGACAACATACCTATGTTCACCTCTCACCTGAGCAACAGAACCTTCAGAACCTGTGCTTAGAGGTTGAACCTGTGCTTGAGGGTGGGGAGGAGAGAAGAGGGGCATGCCCTGGGTGGGGATGATGGCTGGGGGATGTTTTCAGAGGTACCTTCTAGCTCTTTTGTTCCCTGGGTCTCTGAGGCCACACAACTAAGACATACACTTGACAGCCCTGGGAATGCCCCTGGAGGAGGCTGATTCCAGATGGAGGAGGCTGATCTCAGAGACAAAAGGCAAAGTAGGGGAGGAGAAACAATGAAAGCCTGGGGTGCATCAGTGACCAGTGACATTTCCCCAACCCTGGTTGGGGATGGATTTCCTGCTGCTTTTAACAAGAAGCAGAAGGAAGCAAGATGGCTTTGGATGCACCTAGCACCAGACACACAGGTAGGTCTCCATGGTTGACACTATGGGAGAGGCACTGGGTGTATGGGCAGGAAGGATCTGACTTGGCTGTGGAAGCACCTAGCTCCTGGCTTTTCCCACCCTTCAGCCTCTTGCCAAGGTGCACCAGGACTTCGCCAAGAGACGCCTGCTGTCTCTGTCTCCTTCTTTCTCCTTTACTCTACCTGGTGGGGGTGGTAGCAGACCAGACACAAGCATCCTTGCCTGGCTTGGGAGAGTGTAGGGATCCTGATACAGCCTTTCTTCTATACCTTGCCCTCCCTGTCCTCTCAACATCCCCTGCCTCTGGCAGGGTAGCTATCATTGTCTAGTGTCTACCATCTCTCCCGCCCTCTAGCACCTGCAGTGGAGGAAGAAGCCCCATGTGAGCCAGAGGTGATCGAAGGCCCTCGTTCCCTCCCTCTTCATCTCTCCCTGGGAGAACTTTCTGCTTATACACAGCACCATCAAGACAAGGCAATAACATCATCCATGAGGTTGATGGTCAAGGCTTTGTTGATTCTGTGTGTTGTCTTGGGGTCTGCGTGGAACCTTTGAGAACTTTGCTCAAATCCTGGGGCCAGCAACAGGGGAGTCATCCAAGAATGGTAGAGTCATACAGAACTGCCTCTAGGGGCAGAGCTGTCTGAGCTCACAGATCTGATGTCAGCCTCCTCAAGGTTGATGTTTTAATTTTCTTGGTCTGCCCCCACAGGTCAGGATTCCTGGCCTCTGTGAGATATCTCCCCTTTGAGAGGAGAGTGAGGCCCAGAGAGGAAGGAAAGAGGGCCACACTTTCAAGGAGCTTCAGGCCTATCTTCTGGGTGGAAAAGGTCCTTTTCAGAGATGACTGAAATTGGGAGAGAGAGCTTTCAGGTCTAAGAGATGTGGCCTTAGTCCCCAACCCCCAGCCACTAGGAGGGGAGAGCACCAGACTGGGATGCTCACAGTTTCTTCTAGAGGCAGGGCCCTGGTATCAGCAGCCTAGCTTCATGAGTTGTAGCATCTCACAACCACACTACCTCAGGCCTCAGCTTTGGTTGTTCATTGAGTGCATTGAGAGGGCCTTGCTCCATGGGCAGGGGTGTTAACACATGGGCTGTTCCTCCTCAGTGCCTGTTACCAGCAGCTTGTTCCTGGGCCTTCAGCCTGGGTTTGGGTTTCATCCCTGCCTGACCCAAAGAGCATCAGCATTCCTAACCAAAGTGTGGCACCTTGTGGTTTTTCAAAGGGGTCACACAGGTTGCATAGTCTATTCCATTTCAACCTTCGAATGTGAGCTCCCTGGGACAGAGAATTTGCCTGTCTTGTTAGCCACCAGATCTCAGGCACTTTAAGCAGTGTCTGGCCCAAGGTCAGTGCTTGGGCGTTACTTGTAGAATGACTGGACTCTGTGAGTTAGATGTAGGAGGCGGTGGTAATTCATTTGGCAGAAGATGATTGGCCCAGAGCTAATGAAGGACTGCTGTGTGTGCAGAAGGAGTGGGCAGCAGAAGTGAAATGAGAGCCCAAGGATAGCTGTGTGCAGGGCTTCCTTCTGCCTTCTGAGGGGGAGCACATGGCCCCTTGCATTCCTGAGGTGTGAATTGCCTGTGCTTGGATTCCAGGTGTGGGCACAGGTGTTGCATGAGCTGCATGATCGATTTGGTTCCTGAAGTGGTGCACAGGTTGCTCCTCTGTGAATACACTGGCTGTCACCCTGGGTGGCCTAAAGGACATCACACTAAGCACCTCTAGTCTGCCTTGGCTTCTTGGAGGGTTGGGAGAGACACCCAAGGTCACGTTTGTTATTTCTCTATTTACAAAACCATATCTGGGAAAGTTTCTAAATTAAGTTAGGTGACTTTCTTTCTCTGCAGAAGGCCAGGTTGGGTTTGAGGCTTTTGGGCCAGGTTATTGCAGCTGCATACACAAAAGCAGGGATGGACAATACATGCAACAGGACTGTGGCTGTGTTCTGATAAAGCCTTATTGACCATACCAGGCGTAGGGCTGGATTGGGTCTGCAGGTTGGTGGGCTTGTTGAGCTGTGTTCTGGAAGGTAGTGTCTGGGGTCAGCCAGTTTCTTTAGTTCTTGCTCATTATAGACACTGCCTAGAAAGCCAGATAATCCATGGAAAAGGCAGTTCTATGTCTATCCCCTCATCCCCCCCCCGCCCCATCCCCTTGGCCTGTGATTTAAAACCCTTTCAGAGGTACTCAAAGAAGGATTTGGCAGCTTCTGGAATCATGCGCATGC
The DNA here is from genome assembly GCF_017591425.1 of Ochotona curzoniae. NCBI lineage: Eukaryota > Metazoa > Chordata > Mammalia > Lagomorpha > Ochotonidae > Ochotona > Ochotona curzoniae. The sequence continues at coordinate 20,771,738 of NW_024465556.1, read as the reverse complement.
TCTGCAAAAGACTTTCTGTGCATGGAGACATTGGCATGTTCCCCTCTTGCACACTCATTCCTCACATGCAGTTAATCTGCAGCAGCTCTACAAGGTGGAACTGGATAGGGATGGGTGGGGTCTTGAATAGGCTGGGTTACAGTCAGGGCTCAGGCATTTGCTTCATTGGCTCCATAACTCCTTTAAGAAAAATGAAAGACCAGAGCTGTTCAAACTGGGGTGTAGTATTTAACATTTAGTGGGTAGGGTGAAATGTAATTGACTGGTTCTGTTCATTCAGCAGAGCCTGTGTGACTCCTGAATCATTCATGGTCAGGATTGCAGGCCTGTAGGGACACACAGGAGCTGGCAGCAACTTGGGGTGGAAGTCTGGATCCCAAAGGGTGCTAATTTTTAAGAGAGCCAACATTTTCCCGCAACCCTCCCGCCCCCCATCCCCGGTTCCTTTTTGCCGAGGAAAGTTCCTTATGGAAATCTGAGACCTACTTCCCCTTCAACCACTAGCCGCCCCTGGCCCTATGTCTTTGTCATGAGTGCCTTTGACTTTTAGAGAGGGGCTTCCCTGCTTCTGCTCTGATGGATTTTCCAGGCTGGGCTGGGTTCCCAGGTGACATTCTGGACATTCTTTAGAAGCAGCATTCAGTGTGGTAGAAAGATCATGGCTGGGGGGGACCAGATTTGTGTTTTGGCAATGCTGCGTGGTGTGGCGTGGCATGGCCCTCAGGCAAGCTGCTACACCCACTTTGAGTCTCAGCTCTGGCCTGCACCAGGAGGAGGTGAGATCAGGCTCACTGTTGCTGGAGGCCCCAATGAAGTTGTTGCTCAAAGCCCTTGATACACAGTAGGAGCGTTGTAAAGAGAAGCAAAACCTTGGCTGCTACTGTGCTGGGCCGCCCTGTCTTTGGAGCTGTCTGTGTGTCCCTGGTAGGGGACTAGCCAGTAATAAAGTTTCAGCTTAGACGATAAGGTATACAAGTTCAGCCTGTTGTGCCGGGAGGCTGAGAGTTGCCATGTCTGTCCTCATCCACAAGACAGCATCTGGGAAACGGATGCACACCAAAGCATCCTGGGGGAATTACCTTCACCAGAAGAACCAGACAGCAATGGCTTGGAATTCCAGGTAGCTCATGCTGTGTGTTTCTGCAGCTTGCTTCCCCTGTTCCAGTCCTGGGTTTTAGTAGAGTTTTTGAGGCTCTGGGTGTGGGTGAGTCAGGGGCAGAGAGAGGGATTGTTTTCAGGATCCACCTTGTATTGTGTCCAAGAGCTGTCTGAGCACCGTCCTGAGCCGTGGTTATGGTCCCGAGTCCTGGCAGGGTGGGGTAGGGCTGGCTGAGGATGGGGGTGCAGGCTAGCACAGTGTGAGCTGGGTATTTGCTGGAGGCAGAGCCAGGGGCCATGACAAGGAGGGGTGGGTAGAGGCACTGTTGAGTGGCCCTTGCCTTGTGCAAACGCTTGCCATCCAAGCCAGCCCTATGCAGACTTCTCTCTAAAGGAGCAGGGGTGCGAAATGTAATTTTAGTGTCTAGCTTTTACCTGGCTCCCTGTGGAGGTTCCTTCTGGGCCATATGATTGGGTGTCTCTGCTCCCCTCCCAAGGACAGCCAGACCTGGCATGAGCGAGTTCAGACAGTGCTTGTGGTGGGGGGGTGGAGAACCCTTGTGGGTACGCCCTAGGCCCCTGGGGGTTCTTGAACACCCCAAAGGTGACAGCCAGGACTCGGCAGGGGGAACTTAGGGATAGGGTAGCAGGGACAACAGGCTGACTCTGGCTGAGCTATATTGGGTCTCTGTTCCTACATAGGACAAACTCTCCCAGGCACAAGGCCACATTTTCCAGGCCTGGCTCCATGGCCCCAACACAGGTGTATGTCCTGACCTCTGTGCAACAGCAAGGCAGCCAGCAGAGTATGTCCCAGGAAAAGGGGTTCCTGGAATAAAACCCTGCTTGGAAGCCTGTATTTTAAGGAAAGGTCAGGGGGCACCATGCCCGCTGCCTTGTGGCCTGGCACAGGAGATGCCAGGTGGTGTACAGTGCTGGCTGCATTGGCTGGTGCATGCTGGAGTGAAAATTGGCTGTTGGGGAGACTTCTGGACCAAAGGGGGCCCCCACCCCAGCCTGGTGTCTCCCACATAGGCTGGAGTGCTCTCGGAGATTGTATAAGGAGGAATCACACTTAATGGAAAAATCTCCCGAGTGTTTTTATCCTCCATCCATGCCCAAACCCCTCTGCCATTCAGGGTGTGATTATGGGAGTAAAAGCTCATTTAAATGAGTCTATGAAAAGATATCATTAGGAAGATAAATTGAAAAAGGCATGTGATGCACTTACGTGCCAGTTATAAATTACTGTATCCACTCCATTGCACCCATCCGTTAATCTGGAGAGCAGCAAGTTGTCTGCATTATGGAACTCCCTTAGGAAAGTTTCCCAGGGAACCCAGCTTTTAGGAGCTCCCTCAGCATGGAGCTTAGAAATTGGCAAATAGATAGGTACATAATGGAAACGTCACAATTTTATTTTCATTATCATTTGTTGGCTTCATCACGAGCCAGAACAAATACAATCCCTTTTGCACCTGTTGTGGGATCCCTTGAGGAAGAAAGTTGGGCTGGGGTGGGGGTTACCTGTTTCTTGTTTCACTGTCCTGGCAGGCACTGTGGCGTGGAGGGGAGGGGATTATGCTTGTTTGCTGTGTTCTTGAGAGCCAAGCTGGTATCATTGTGTGGGGGTAAAGAAAGGTGGTGTTCGGGTCACTACAGTGCATGCCTTCCTAACAGTGTTTTGGCAGCCATTGCAGGCTCCGGATTGAGCCAGAATGTGCATATACGTCACTTGCAGCTGAGGGACCTCAGCAACGAATGATAGATCTTTAAGGACGTTCCATGATCTCAGTGGTTTGGTCTGAGGATTTACAGGAGCATATGGGAACATGTGCTCATCACAGAGTTAGGACGACTTAATACCAGGGAGGTGTCATTAGCAGCAGGTGGGTAACAGCAGAAAGGAAATGGGTGTGCCCCACAGTGACAGGGGATGTCATGGTGGGTGGTGGTGCTTCTGTACCACTGGGACCAGCAGCATCTCCAGAGTATTGTGTGGAGGTTCCCATGAGACACAGGGGTCTTCAAACTTAGCTGTGACCGTCTTAGCAAATAGGAGCTTTTTCTTAGAAATTGTGGTGGGAGAGTGGGTTTTTAGTTTTACACTTAAGATGCTTTTTTGCCCCCAATTGGAATGCCTTGGTTCTATAACCAGCTCAGACTGATTCTAGCTTCCTGCATATGCGGGCCTTGTGAGTGGGAACGATGGCTAAAGAATTTGGGTGCCTGCCACTCATGTGGCAGACCTGCATTGAATTCCCAGCTTCTGACTTTGGCCTGGTCCAGTCTAGCTGTTACAGGTATTTGGGGCAGTGAAATAGTAGCCGGGAGGTCTGTATCTCTTTCTGTCTCAGGTGAATTTTAAAAAGATAAAACTTTGATAATTGTTTTAAAAAGTTCACTATGAATAATTTAATCACTAGTAATATTGTGAGAATTAGGCAGAAATCACTGCAGAATTTCTCTGTGGTTGTATGTATTTGCATGCAATTTGGGATTATATACTGTGAAACTCATTGTAAGTTGAAAATGTCCTAAGTCTAATGCCCTGTAATATGCCTTACTTAACAAATGTTGAAGCTTAGACTCATCTGGGTGGGTTTTTTTTTTTTTTCCTGAGTCTTATGTTTTTCTTTGAAAGGCAGGGTAACAGAGAAAGAGCAAACATTCCTATTTGCTACTTCATGGCCCAGGTGCTCACACTGGCTGTAGCAGAGCCACATGGAAGCCGGGAGCCAGCAGCTCAATCCAGTCTTTCATGTGAGCAGAAACGCGACTGCTTGAGCCATCATCACTGCCTCTTTGGATCCTGCATTAGCAGGAAGCTGAAGCTAGGATCTGGAGCCTGGTCTTGAACCCAGGCACTCAGAGGTGAAACATGGCTCTTAAGCTAAATGTCTGCCCCAGCCTCTCCTACTTTCAATGTGCTCAGACACATTATCCTGTAGCTGATCAAATTATCCACTACAAACTCTGTTTTATAATAAAGAGTTGAACAGCTGGGCAATTTATTGGTTCTCCGAATCCAAGAATTTCTGGCAACACAGAACCCTGTAGAATTGATGGCTTTTCCACTGCACGGCCTAGAATGTGTGACTATGCTTATGTGAATAGCAGACCGCATGTCACCAGCCTCCTGGGGAAAAAACCCAGTGAAAATTCAAAGTATGGTTTCTGCCGAGTGTAAATCAATTTTTGCCTGATTATAAAGTAGGAAAAAATGCTCAACTGAGCTATAGCTAACTTGGGGACTATATGTATGTATGTGTGCATGTGTCATGAATGTGCATATGTATGGTGGTGTGAGGTCATGACAAGTCCTATTCCTTAACACTCACTTCACTCCCTACTTTTGAGGTTAGTAACATGGGGTGTGCCCACACCTTGTTTGATTGCTGTTCTCTTTCCTCCTTAATTGTTTGTTTGTTTTGCCTAATTATGCCTCAGGATAGAAAATTATTGTGGGCTGGCTCTACTTTGCTGTGTTTCTCCAAGAAAGTATCCTGGAGTATCTTTTTTTGGAAATACCCTCTTAGGATCAACCCAGCCAGGTGGACTCAGGTTCCCCTGGCACACACAATATTTTTACAAAGCTTTCAGCAGTCAGCCAACTCTGGGATCCATTTTTAAGTTTCTCCTAAGAGTCTGTGAATCATGCATTCTCTGTAAGAAGCAGGGAGGAGGTGTTAGCACAAGGACTCTATCAGATGTTCCCATGTGTGCCTTCTCACCATGTGGAGGAATGGGTCACACAGCTCCCCGTATTCTAATGACTTCTTTTTTGAACTGCAGGTAGGAGGTGCCTTGGCCCATTTGGGCTGCTGTAGCGAAAAATAGCCTCACTTGGGTGTCTTAAAAACACCAGTCATTTGTTTTTCACAATGTTGAAGATTGGAGTTCAAGGTCAAGACACTGGGGGTGTCTGGTGAGGACCTGCTTCTTGCTTAATGGATGGCACCTTGCAGGTGCGTCCTTACCCAGAGGAGGAGACAGGGCAGTTCTCTTGGGCCTCTTTCACCAGGAAACTAATGCTATTCTTAAAAGTTGGGATTTCATCATTCAGAGTGGGTATATGGTGAGAAGGGGACAAACATGTGAGTTATGACAGAGGGATAGTCCACAGTGAAAAGTTGCCCTCAAGTTTGTGTGTGGAGAATTTGTTGTCATCACTGGCTGCACATTAGAGTTCTGTTGGACATTTAAAAAGTCTTGATAGTGAGCCTCACCCCCTAGACATATGGTGTTAATTATTCTGGGCTGGATTCCAGACCAATGGCCTTGTCTCACGTGTCTGTGTCCTTTAGGATTGGGAAGCACTGAACTGTCCTTCCTTATTTCTTTAGTGGTTCATGACTCAGTCTCTACTTTGCTTATTTAAACTCTAGGACTTGGTTATGGAACATGTACTTTGCATCTGCCAAATGTTTCTCCCTGGTATTGATGCTTAGAACAGTGGAGTTTTATGGTTGAGTCTAAGAGAAAGCCAAGTGTGGTTCCTTTTTCTGCCTCTTCAATTCTGTGTTCTTCTGTCATCTGCAAATATGGATTTCAGATCTACCTTGCATTGTAGGTACAAAATTAGCTTCCAAAGATTACAAGTCACACAGTTTTTCCTTTTGCTTAGTATTTTCATAGTAAAATTTTTTTTCTTGTCAACTCTCTAATAAGATTTTGAGATGTGTATCAAATAATTGTATTTTGTTAATTTAAAAATATCCAGTCTGATAGTCCTTATCTTCTAACAGGTAGGTTTAATCCATTTATGTTTATTGTAATCATTGGTATTAAAGTTTTCCATACTATTTTATTTTGGGTTTATATTTACTCTTGTCTTTCCTCTTCTTTCTCCTCTTAGTGTCCTATTTGGAATAGATAATCCCAAATTCTCTTCCTTCTTCCTTGTTCACAAGCAATAGGTCTTAGTCAATTCTTTCAGTGGTTACTCTTAACAGTCTAGCATGTATATTAAGATTTTAACTTTTCTGGAAATGTTAAAGTAATACACTATTTTTACTGAAATACTGTGTGTCAAGATTCTAGTATGTATTTCAGTCTTTAAAATGATAGTACATTAATTCCACTTACTAGTGCTGCTCTTTTTACTGCTGGCATTGCGCTTAGTATTATGATTTTGTTCAGAGATCCATGAAGCATTTTTAAAAATCTGTAAGTACATTATCAAGAAGCTGGATTTTGAAAATTATCCAGAAGAAATTTGGACCTGAGCCATGCCAGTTTTTCCCAAAGGAGGGGCTGTTAGGTGAGTCAGCCTTGTGTCTTGGTACATTGTGCCTCTGGACTCAGGGCAGTATCTTTTCACCTGTTTACTTGTAAAATGTTCTATTGAGACTTTACTGGGATGAATCCAAGTGCTCAGTACGTGAGACATGCTTAATAGTTGATAACCTTTAAAGGAACAGTGAATTGAGCTTTTAAAATATCCCACCCATGCCTTGCTCCCCTGGGAGCCAGTTTTGGCTCTTGACCAAAAGCTTCCATGAATTGCGCATGGATATAAATGCTCTAGTGCATTTGACTGAGCACAGCTTGATGGGAGGCAATCCAGGGTCATGAAACTGGTGGTGATGATTTGTTTTGGAAAAAATTTATTTATTTGTTTGAAAGGCAGAGAGACAGAAGACAGAAAGCCAGTGATCCCTCATTCTCTGAGTGCTGCAGTGGCTGGAACTGGGCCATGTTTAAGCCAGGAGCCAATTACTCACTCTGGACCTTCATATGGGTGGCAGGGACTCAACTACCTGAGCCATCACCTGCTGTCTCCCAGAGGCACATTTAGCAGGAAGCTGGCATCGGGAGCTAGCCAGGGCTTGAACCCAGACACACTAACACAGGTATGTGGGTGTCCTAAAGGGCTGTCTGTGCTAAGTGCCTGCCTCTAATGATGGTTTTGAGAAGTCATGTGTGAGTTGTGGGGACACCGTGAGGGAGGGTGGCTCCAGATGGAGGTAGGTGTACAAGCCGGGCTTTGCTGGATGGAATTGCTTTTGCACAGCATATTGATCTCCTTGGGGTGAGGGAGAAAAGAAGTGGCTGCTCCCTGTTGCTTTCCTGGAGTGATGGGTGGGAGAGGCCAGGTGGGAGTCTGTGGCCCCCTCAGCTGGCTTTTTTAAGATGCACCATTTGGTATGGCCACTCTGCTTACTCTGCTCCCTGGTGATGCAAAGGGTGAATCAGGAAGCACGGCTTTGATCTATCTACACTCTGCTTTCTTTTGGTGGTATTAGCTCATGTTGGTGGATGGTGCAGCTACTCTGAGAGGGAGTGGTCCTGTGCCTGGGGTCCACAGACCTAGGGCTGTCCACCCATGGCTGCCTAGTGCCTGGAGGGAGGAGGATGGAGAGCAGTGGCCCTGCCAGAGCCAGCTCCATTCTAGAGAATGCCTCTCCAGCTGCAGCCTCTGTGGAGACAGAGTTCTGGCCTGCAGACTGCAATTCTGTCTCTTGAGGTGACCTAGGCCACGTGTTTCTCCCAGCTGTGTGTTTTCTAACCTGTAAAGTGAGAATCTCAGGTCTTTTTGGGCATTCAGGAGGTCAGGAAGCACAACTAGGTGTTTGTCCCCTTGATATCAGGTGGCCAACTAAGTACCTGGCAGGGTGTGAGATAGAGCTCCTCAGGGACATAGAGGCTTTCTGCCTAGGATGGATGGCCAGCAGATGGACTGTCTGTGTCAAGAGGTCCCAGCCTCTTCCCCAGGACACTCTCCCCGACCCCCCGAGACCAACCAGCTTGTCCTGGAATCTGTGTAGCTCCACCACTTGATGCAGGAGCACTAATAGCAATGGGAAGATGATAGGTTATGCTCAGGTGGAGGGAAGTGCCAGCAGAGCTGCCCAACCTAGGTAGTTTCTTGTGCAGCACAGGACCTCCTTGCTGGCCTTGTGCTTGCCACTGCCCATGCAGCATCCACCTGATCTGTATCCTGACAACTTACCCCTTGTGGGCAGAGACTAGTCAGATCAGATGCCTTTTGAGGAACTTGATTGGTGTCATAGAGGCTCTCTGTGGGGTGAGGATTTCACCTTGAGCTCTTAGCTTATGGAGACATCTCAGGGACTCATGGGAAATGGCCCAGGGTGGGAAGCATTTGGGGAGGCACTTGGATGCTAGCTCTGAGGACTAGCTTCATGCTGGCTTACTCTAGACGTCTCTCAAGGAACTGAGGTTCAGAGAGACCAAGTGACTTTTCCAGTCCCAACTAGTAAGCAGTGGAGCTGGGATTCTAATTCAGATATGATGGCAGGGATGGGTGAAACCCAAGGATGGCTCTAGAGATGAAAAGACCCAAGCAAAGGGGACACGGGGCTGCTTCTGTGGGCACAGAGCTTGATGTGGTTCCCTGGCCCACAGGGGTGTGGTGGATTTTCCTTTTGGCTAGTGGCTGTGGCGGTGTATGAGTGTGTATGGTGTAGAATGTAGCTTGCATATAGAGTGTGTGTAGAGTATTAGAGTGTGTGATTGTAGCTGTTTGTGTGCAGTGAGTGTGGAGTATATGAGCCATGTAATTTTAGGGTGTGTGAGGGTATAGTATGTGGATACATGAGTAGATGTGTATGTGTGTGGAGTGTGTGAGTATAGAAAGTAAGTGTGTATAGAATATTTGAGTGTAGCCTGTGTTTGTGTGCAGTGAGTGAGTATATGGTAGAGAAGTTGAATATGGCGGTGTGTAGAGTATGTGAGTGTAGAATATATTAGTGTGTTTAGAGTATGTGTGTATGAGGTGTGTATATGTACAGTGAGTGTTTAGAATGTGATGATGTGTGAGTGTGTGGATATATAGAGTATACGTGTAGAGTGCACAAGTGTGTGTGTGTGGAGTGAGTGTGAGTTGGTGTGTATAAGGGCTCACCACGGGCTCTGTTCTACCAGCAGCCTGCTCATGCATCACTGTAACAGGCCCAGAATCCCATTCTGTTCTCGCATTTCCCTGCCAACATCTCGGGATGAGAGAGAGCCATAAAACATGGATGTGGCTGACGGAGAGCAGTGGCTGTGTTTTATGGTCAGAATGGCCCATTGTGATGATTTGGGTGACAGTAGGGCCAGCATCGCCACCGAAATTCTAATGGCTCCTTAGGAACTGTTAGATTCTTAATAGCAGATTGTTCTTCATTTCTCAGTGCTAGGCCCTTACTTTTAAATTACTTCTTCTCTTAAAGTTGGATGAGAAAGAAAAAGAGAAGGAAATAGAGATTTCAGGCATTCTCAAGCCAATCTTGAAACTCTCAAGCAGCAGGAAAAGAATTCTGAGGGATTTTTATGTATTTGCAGTAACAGGAGACGGCTGTTATTAATAGATGGGACTTGGTATGGAGGCTGCTTTCTAAGTAAGCTCATTTGTCTTGAATACCTTGCTTCTCAGGCCCTGCTCTGGCGTTTGTGCATGGTTTGGGGAGGGTGGGTCCAGAGGAGCTGATGGGGATGCACTGATTTTTACGACAAAACTTGGGTCTTGCTGCCTTGACTAGGATCTGTTGAGCAGGTAAAGAATGGTGTGTTCTTGAGTTGGCATCTAGTGGGGTTGGCAGAGAGTGGACCAGAAGAAAAGGCATTTCCTATTAACTGCAATTACAGTGCAGGGGGAAGGTAATAGGAGTGAGGGAATTTGGCTCCATAGATCAGGAGCCCTTGGAAGCTCTGTTAGGTGACACAGGTCAACTCTGGGGTTCTGTGCGTTCCCTTGGAGATTTTAGCCACGGGTGGAGATGTCTCAGGAAAACCCACGTGAGCATCAACTAAGGGACTGGCCCCACACAGAAAGTGAACTGGAGTCATAAGTATTTTGCTGCACACTATATTGGGTCTAGCACATTTCTTGGCAGTGAGTAAGGCACAAGGGAACACCTTCAGGACCTCTTGCCCTGTGCAGTTTGCCTTGTGTTGTGTTTTTCCTAGTCACCAACTACGTCAAATCCTGCATCCTCCCTGGGTTCCACTGAATGTGTTGTCAAGATGGCTATTGGGAGGAAGGTTCAGGCTTGGCTCTACTGGGAAGGAAGCCAACAATGATGTGACTTCTGTATCTGGGGTGAGAATTGCAGATGACTACCTGGGAAGTGGGCCTCTGGCCTCTAGCTGAAGGACCCACTATCAGAGTGTAAGGATCGCATCCTAGCTTCTGCAGGCCATAGGATGCTGAGCCAGTTGCTTAGCTCCTTGGGCCTTCACATTCTCATCCCTAAAATGGGAGTGGCACTGACAGTGCCTGCTGCTGTTCCCAAAATTTCTGCATGGGGTGGGGAGATCAGGAAGGGGATGAGTTCATGGCGCTGACACCCTTTGCTTTGCCTCTAGCCCATCCTAATTGATGAACATACCCTCTTGCTCTGGCCCATGGGGCCATCAAAGTCCAATAGGATGATGAAGTGCATTTGCACTTACCAGTGGATTGAAGTCCAGCTTCGGAGGTGGGCAAAGAGCTTTTCCTCTGGGCAGAGCTGGGAAAGGGGGGAGCAGGTGTGTGTGTGTGTGTGTGTGTGTGTGTGTGTGTGTGTGTGTGTGTGTGTGTGTGTGAGAGAGAGAGAGAGAGAGAGAGAGAGAGAGAGAGAGAGAGAGAGAGAGAGAGAGAGAGACAGACACAGACACCCCAGCCTTGGCTTTGCTTTAGTTCCTTCTGCTCTGTTCTCACCAGAGGGAAGGGAGGGAGGTGGAGAATGATGTTGATTTTGCAGGTAACATCTTGTTGGGTGGCCTGTCTAGAGAGCCTGTGAGTCTGAGTGGCAGCATTCTCCTTGCATTCCAAACAGTAGTGGGGAGGAAATGCTGTGACTGGGCACACCTGCTGTGGAAAACCCCTCACTCTGATTTCAATGAGAAGGATGCTAACTTTCCTCCTGCCTGAGATGCCAGCTGCTGTGTTGTCTGAAGGAAAAATCTGAACTGTATCTGTAGACATGAGTAGTTGCCAAACCAGCTCCACACACAGAAGATACCTGCCAGGGTCTGATTGCCTTTTCTTTGTCTTTGCTTTCAAACTGAATTCATTCTTCATCCATATATAGTTTTCAAAAGGAGGATGATACATTTCTTGAACTCAACATGATTGACTAAAGAATTAAAGATGTTTTTAAAAAATCAGAAAACAAAACAAAACAAAAATAGGCTCTGAGAAACACTGGCTAGATAATAAGGGATCACAGTGTGGACGTTCTGACTTTTGGGCCCTGGTAGGAAATGTTTCAAATGTTAGCTCACTCTTTGGAAATCAAGATGGACTTGGTAAGGCTGTTGAAGTGTGTATGTGTACATGCACGTACTTGTATATGTGAGCTTGTGTCTGTGTATAGATCTAAAGAAATGACAATAATTTTGTGCTTCACTTTCATGTCACATCTTGATGTAAGAATTGGCAAACTGGGTGCTCTTTGTAATCCTGTGGAATGTAGATATAGATGCTGATCATAGCTATATGCTGTGGGTTTAGGTCTAGGTTGTAATTATAGGTTGTAGTCTATGAACTGTAGATGTAGGTTGTGTGTTGTAGTTGCAGGTAGGTGTGGGTTGTAGTTGTAGGTAGGTGTAAGTTGTAGGTGGAAGGCTGTGAATACAGGCTGTGGGCCTGTATTGGGAGGTATAGGTTGTAAGTACAGATTATAGGTGAGAAATTGAAAGACAGTCTTTTGATTTTTCCAAGGTCACAGGCCTTTGTGAATTGATAGGCCTGGTCTTGATTGTTTGGCTGCTAAGATCCCTGGCCTGTTTGAAAATGTTATGTTATCCCAGGAGAAACGAGATGTTTTTCAAAGGTCATGCTTATGTTTTGCTGTTATAAATATATTGTGGGGAGGGAGGAAGGACCTTGTCTCTAATTTCTACCTGGAGACACCAGTGAGCCACCTTTTGAGTCATTTCCTGTTGGCCTGCTTACTTTGTGCAGATTTTGAAGTTATTGCAGCTTTGTTGGCTGTGAGTGTACCCTTTCTCCAATTTTGAAGGCCCTTTTTCTACCTCAATAATGAGAACAGACATTCATTTTGTCATATTTCTGATGATTGCATCCTGTCTGGGATGGCTGGAGCATCATTCCTTAGCCTTTCTCTGGTGTAGGCTATTTATACTGTTTGACTCTTATCCATAAGACAACAATCATCTTGGAGCTATAAGTTTTATTCATGTTATCACCTTTAGCTTTGCAGATGGAATTGGGGGCTGGGTGTCTGCCTGTTCTAGGAGAGGCTAGGGAGGGGCCTGGTAACTCCTCGATGGGAAAGCCTAGCCTAGAGCTATACAAAAGTCCTGCTCAAGTGTATCCTTAGCAGGGGCTGTGGGTCCAGTGGTCAGTCCTGTTCAGTAGAGCAGGCAGATGGGACAATCTGTAATTATTGAGCAAAGAAAAATTGATATGCTTTAAAGATTTATATGTATAGCTCCCAGAGAAGCAGGTAGGCCATGGGAGGGAATAGTCACATGTTCACAGCCTCCCCTAGGTTATCCTGCTGTTATTTCTGCCTTGAGTTAGTACCAGTGAGCAAAGGGGAACTTCCCTACAAATAAAATCTGGGCAGGGGACAGTTAGTGTTCCTTTGTCAGGGTTTGGGAAGCACTGATGGATGCTGGAGCTCACCAGATGTGTTTTTGTTTGATGTTTTTTACTTTGAGGAGGAGAGTGAGAGTGCATGAGTAAGCATGAGTTTTTCTCCCTCCTCTATCTGCTTGTTCACTCTTCTGTTGCACACAATGACTAAGACTGGGCCAGACTGAGGTAGGAGCTAAATCTAGATCGACCATGTACATTTCTGGGACCAACTACTTAAGCCATCTCCTGCTGTCTCCTTGGGTGTGCGTTAGCAGGAAGCTAGACTTGTGAGCAAAGCTGGAATTGAATCCAAGTCCCACTAAGCTAAATGCTGGTTCCCTTGAAATTATCTTTGAAGATCAGCAGTTGAAGGAATGACCTCTGCCTTGGGCTGAGTGAATGTTGCTGGGTGATGGTGGAAAGGGAGTGGGGACAGAGCCTGGCACATGGGCAGATTTAGGAAAAAGACTGGCCCCTGTTGAGGAGACTGTGCACTTCAGGATTCCTTCTGTCTCCTTTGCTGGTTCCATCTTATGGGATGTCTCTTGTTTGGTGTGTCTTTTCACATGATTTGTCCAAAGCCACATGCTCAGTGAATGGGATAGGGAAATGGACTGGAAGCGCCAGTTTCCCAGGTGCCTTTCCCTGTGTCATGCAGCCTCTTCTGCCTGTTGACTTGTCTTCCCAGTAGACTCAGGGCTATGTCTGATCTTGTTGAACCTGCTGGTCTTCATCTCTTTCCTCCCTCCTCCCCACTTACCACCTCTATGTGTGACATGACCTTGTTGATACTTGGTGGGCACACTAAAAACGCTGAGGGTCTTCCCAGGGTGAAGGGAATCTGGAACCTATCATGGCATGGGAGGTCAACTCTTGTTTGTTCAGTGCACAAATGTTTGTCCATCAGAAGCATACCTATTCATGCTGCAGTGTTTTTAAGTACTGCTTGTGTCCTAAATGTAATAGTTGAACCCCTATTCTTGCAAGGGAGAAAGCCTACCCCATCAGTTACACAATTAATTAATTACAAGTGGCAGAAGAGCCAAGGAGAATGATTTTCAGTTGCCAAGAGAACCTACTCTGATGTGGATGACAGTATCTAGGGACATCTTTTGGAATCATTGGAGTGGCCTAAGCTGGAAAGCCAGGGTCTCAGTTTTCAGGGAAGGGTTTGAGTATGTATGGATTTCTACATGTGGGCTCTGGCTTTGCTCTTGATCATCTGGGTTACCTTGAGAAAGTCATATGCTACTTTAAGTCTGGTGTATTGAAAAAACCTGTACAAAGTATACCTGCCTTACCGCCACCACCATAGAGGCACACCTAAGGAATGTTAGTCTGCATCAGGAAGGTTCAGCTCACAGAATGCTTTAGTATTTCTGTTTCCTCTTGACCACTGAATGTTCTTTGGTGGGTAAATTTGGAGGGAGGTGTTCTCTGAGATGGCAGACTATCATTTCAGACTGTCATGAATAATTCTATCATAGAGCTGTCAGGGTGGGATTAGGTAGAAGACATGAATGAGGCTTACACGAGTGAGAGCATGGGGGAAGATGTACAAGACTGATCTCGGTTCCTATGCCCTTCATGCTAGGCATTTTTTCTTAAGGACCGCTTAGTCCCTTAGCCACTGCCAGCTTCTTGCCCTCCTAATCCAGTCAGGTGGCCCAGAGAAAGTGTTGCCCTTTAGAGAGGCATTTGTGCCTTTTGCACACATCCTAGGGGCATCTCGCCTTGATGTTGAGTGCCATATTTGCACAAGCCTGCTTGGAGGATCCTGGGAGTTGGCAGACTGCATGATGCATGGGGGTTTCTCTCCATGCTAAAATGCAAGGCGAGCTCCTCTGTGGCAAGGAGGATTGGGTAGTGCGTTCCTCCCTCTTGGCTGCTTGCTGGAGGAGATTCTTTCTGATGCATATTGACTTGCTGCTGGAGAACGCTTCAGCAGGGATAATGAGCCAAGCAGTTTTCCTCTTCATTTTTCTTTGTTATTGTTGTTGACTTCATGTGGGTAACTGGGCTTTCCACTTACACTTTATTGATTCTTGAATTTAGGGGATGGCTCTGTAATTGACAATTTCATCAGCGCCACGTGGACGGAGAGAAGTCCTATACCTGTGGCTGCTGACTCTGCGGGAACTGTGCTATTCCTGTACCAAAGCTCTGGCCTGAGAAAGCCCTGCTCTGACCCAGCCATGTGCTGTTGGGCCAATCTCTTGCTGTGTCTTTGCTGGCTCTGGGTTTCCTTTGCTGTCCTATGAGGGGGTCAGAACAGATGACCTTGAGTACTGTCCTCTGCGGTGGTTGCATTTTCCAGTCTGGGGTGATAGCCCTGTTTTTTTGCATGTGTATGTGTGAAGACCTGGGCCTCTCATGCTTGGGAATGACACTGGTGCTCCTGCGTGCTTTTGCCATTGTTTTTCCCAGAGGGGCTGGATGGAAGTGTGCTGAGTCATGCACATGCACAGCCAGCGTCCCTTGTGACTAAGCTGTGCATTTTAGGAGGGCTGGCAAGGCCAGTGGCGCAGCCTTTGGCCCAGGACAGCCTGAACCTGGTGTTGCCCAGATGAAGAATAAACCTTGACCTTGCTAGTGTGTGTGAGCAGCGACTGGCTCAGAGCTAACCTGGTCTGGATTCACTGAACGCTCTCCTGTCCCTTTCAGCCTTGCTGGCTGTCAGCTTTGCTTGTGCTTGGGTGATTTGCTCTTATTGTAGATTACCATGGAAAACCTTGCTGTCACATTGTCAGGACAGGATTAAGTAGAATACGTGACAAAGGTCATAGGCATTATTTGTAGCCTCTTGGCTTTTGCTCCTCCCTGTAGCCCGTGGATGAGCCGGATGTTTACAAGAGTGGCAAAGACTTGGGATTTGGAATCAGGCACATCTGCGTTTGAAGCCCAGCTGGCTGTGTGCTTTGGTTGCATCCCTTAATGCTGTACGCACTGAATCTCAGTTTACCTTCTGCAAAATGGCAAAAAAAAAAAAAAAAAACCCAGCTTTGACCTAAGAGGTCTGTTAGGGAAGGCAAACTAAGTCCCTTTTGTGCGTTGTAGGCCTTCTACGTTGGTGCTATGGGCAGTGCTTCCAGACAGGGCATACCGATCTGCTACAGATGTGTTTAAAAAGGTGCTTGGAGTGGCCGACTTTGTGGTGTAAAATGCTAAAGCCTCTGCCTGTGCCTCTGACATCCCACATGGACGACGGTTCATGTCCTGGCTGCTCTGCTTCCACTCTAGCCTTATGACCTGAGAAAGCAGCAGAAGATGGCTTAAGTCTTCAAGAATATGCACTTAGGTGGTCGATTCAGAAGCAGCTCTTGGCTTCAGACCAGTCCAGCTCTGTCCTATTTGAGTCCATTTGGGGAGTGAACCAGCAAATAGAATCTCTCTTCTTCTCTCTGTAACTCTGCCTTTCAAATGAAAATAAAGAGAAATCTTAAACAAATGTGCTTAGAGCAGAGCAGAGGCAGAACAGCTTAGCTGGTGACCTTGTTGTGCCGGTTTTTGAAACCCCCAGATAATCATCAAGTCTGAAGTCGGTGCTGAGGCAAAAAGGTGGTTTATTCAGGTTAGCCTAGGTAACCCAGCGACCTCCCCCAGCCCAGCATGCTGGGCAGGGGAGGGGCAGCCGCAGCTGAGGCTGCAAGGATCCACAAGGAGGACAAAAGAAGCGCGAGCCAGAAGAGCCAAGGGAAGGGCCGAGAGCCCAAGCCCCCCAGTTCTTATACATTTCAAGCTATTAATTATACAGTCATGATTTAGTAGGCTTCTATTGGTGGGTTTGAAACAAGCAATTTTCAAAAAGTACAAATCGATGAGCTATTGGGCTGTGAATCTTATCAAACACCAGGTACCTCCTTCCTGAGGAGTGGTCTGCCTACGTGACCTGCCAGGTGTCCTGCCGGGTGTCACGTAGACTATCAGGCCTGAGGTTCGCACAGCCCCCAGCCAAGCCATTAAGGCAGAATCACAAAAGGCAGAAAACGCCTAGGTTCTTCAACCTCACAGACAGTGTCACTTGGGACCATGCCAAGTTGGAAAAAGTAGAACAAGTTCAAGTTGATGTCAAAGACAGCATTCAGTGACCTTTAGTGCAGGGTGTGCTGATGTGACCAAAACAAGGAAGGTGGAATGGAACGACAGAGTCTTGGGTGGTGCCAAACTGGTACTCCACTGGGGATCTCACATATGTGACTTGGTAGAGGCAGAAGCAGTGTCTTGCATGTCTACTCCTGAACCTGGAATGTGGAAGACAGTGGTTTGAGAAGCTTAAGGAGAATAAAGGGCCCTCATGTCAGCACTGTGAGTGAGTGAGTCTCACTAAGTGGTTGGGGACAAGATGGCTGATTTTCTATCTTCTTCTGGGGCAGGTGTGAGTCCTTGCAGTGTTAAAGCCCTAGGAATCTTAGTGATGACATTTCATGCTAGGTGGCTTTATAAAAAAGGTGTATGTATTTGAAAGGCAGAGTGGACTGGATGACAGGTTAGTGTGGAGAGAGAGAAAAAATAGTGAGATAAGGATGCCTTCCGTCTGTGGCTGTACTCACCAAATGGCCGCAACAGCCATATTTGGGCTAGGCTGAAGCCAAGAGTAAGGAAACTCTATCTTGGGTCTCCCTCATGGATGGCAGGGGCCCAAGCACTTGATCCATCTTCTGTGGCCTTCCCAGGTGCGTTAGCAGGAAGCTGGATTAGAAACAGAGCAGCATGGACTCAAATTGACCCTCTGATATGAGGTGCCAGTTTTGCAGGCAATGGCTTACCCCTCAGTGTCACAGCACCAGCCACTGTTAGATGATTCTTCACAAAATTGTTTTTTTAAGTGAAAAAAGTAAAAGGCCCCAGAAATACGTAGACTTCCTCAAAGGAATACAGGTGCTGGAGTAGCTAGTGTAGACTGACATGTCTTCCCAATGAGTTCTTTGAATAGCACTCACCTACATTCAGGGTGTGAGCCCCGTTCCAGGGGGATCCGTGTGTCTCTGGCCTTGTTGTGTTAGTGGGAAGATCAGCGAGCCAATCATGCCTATGCTGTGGGAAGCAAAGGCCAATGAATGTTAAAATTGCCAATTTCTGCCCAGTCTCCCATAGTGTCCATGACCTAGGCATGCTGCTGACCTCATGGGGCCTGGGTTTCTTCTGGAAGATGGGCGGTTCAGGTAAGACATGCGTGAGAAGAGTCTAGACCCGGTTCCTTTGATGAAGGGGTCCAGGTTGAACCTGAGATCAGGCCACCTGCTCTCAGCTGG
Organism: Ochotona curzoniae; assembly: GCF_017591425.1. Lineage (NCBI taxonomy): Eukaryota > Metazoa > Chordata > Mammalia > Lagomorpha > Ochotonidae > Ochotona > Ochotona curzoniae. The sequence continues at coordinate 20,753,852 of NW_024465556.1, read as the reverse complement.
GCTCAGAGCCTCCCCCAGCACAGGATCCCTGGTTCTAGGCCGTGGGTGGGGTTAGGATGTCTAGAAATGGAATAATCTTTCTCTTTACTAATTTTATTTCCCTTCCTGTAATTTCTAGATAATAGAATAGTCTGCAATTTGAACTTGTTTATTCATTTATAGTTATTCAGCTCTAAGTTCCAGGAGTGCAGGGGGGACAGGGTAGGTTAGAAATAGCTCTGCTAGGAAAGCAGCTGAGAGCTGAGTAGGGAGCTCTGTCCAGCCTGTAGGAAAAAAAAGGGTGCAAGGAATAAAGGGAAGATCAGGGCTGGGGTGGGAGCCTGGGGTGGAGATTAGCCAGGCCAGCTTGGGGGCAGGCAGAGGCTGAGCTGGGTCTTAAAGGGTGAGAGCAGCTTATCAGGCAGAGCTGGAGTATGCTGGAGGACAGGGGATACACTCCCAGTGGAGGAAATGGCTCAAGGCATGCCCCCTACTGGGGTTAGGGGTAAGAGGCTGGCAGAGTGGAGACTGCAGATAGTATGGTGGTGGGCAGAGAGGGAGATGGGAGGAACCAACAGCAGCGTAGGACCAATGCCCACTTCACTGCTAACAGCCATGCCCGGTCCTTCCATGTCTCCTAGACCCTGTCAGCACAAAGGGGCTTTAGAACGTTTGGGGACACTAATATTTAAATATGTTCATGTTGATACAAATATTTATTTTTAGATTTTTTTTTTTTGAAAAAAGTTTTTTGTTTTACATGATACAGTTCCTTAGCCTCAGGGGTTTCCCCTTTCACCCTCCCCAATGCCGTCCCCTTCCCCTTCCCATTATAACAATAGTTTAGTTCCTCAGCAACAGTCACAAGTGCCTCATTCTTCTGCTTAAGTGTATCCTGACATTATAGGAATCGGGAATGGTATAAAATCCAGCATTCTAATGTCAAGATATATTTAACAGTTTCATTAAGAGTCCATTTTTTATTCAGAAGTAGAGATGATACTGTAATTAATCTCCATGGTATACTTGCAAATGATTTTTGAAATCCATGGATACAAGGGGTCTTCAGAAAGTTCATGGAATGCACATAATCTGACCAAACTACGCATGGATTTCTGAACATTCTTGTGTTCACACACAGGTATCTTCTAATTACATTTTTATTTTTAAAAAATTAATTTATTTTTGTTAGGCAGATATACAGAGAGGGGAGACAGATCTTCCGTCTGCTGGCTGCAATGGCTGGAGCTGCGCTGATCCAAAGCCAGTAGTTTCTTCTGGGTCTCCCATATGGGTGCAGGGTCACAAGACTTTGGGGAATCCTCAACTGCTTTCCCAGGTCACAAGCAGGGAGATGGATGGGAAGTGGAACAGCCAGGACACAAAGTGGCACCCATATGGGATCCTGCTGCATGCAAGGCGAGGACTTTAGCTGCTAGCTACTGTGCTGTGTTCCTTTTGTATGAACTTTGGGAAGGAGCCTTGTAAGAGGTCTCAGGGTAGAAGGATCTGGTGTGCAGTGTTCCTTTCTGAATCTTTTATTTTTTCATGGTCTTAAAGCCAGTGCACCCTAAGATGGACCATGGCAGTGATAATGCTATACTGACATCATTACTACCTCATTCCGGAACCTTTGCCTCATCCCTAGTGGACACTGTGTGGATAGGCACTGTCATTGTCTCCTCCCTGCAGCCCCAGGAAGCGCTGCTGTGTGTGTTGTGGCTGTGGCTTGGCCCACGCTGGAGATTTCATAAAAGTGGAACTCTGTGTGTCTGCGTATGGCTTCTGCCACCGATCACAGCCTTCCCAAGGTCCCCTGTGGTGTAGTCTGTGACCTCTTGCTTGGGCCCACTGGTTCTCCAGTCTCAGAACACACCACATTCTGTTTGTCCATTCACCCACAGGCCACCCTCGGGGCTCCTTCTTCTGCCTCTGGATGTTGTGATAATGCTTCTTCGAACACAGTGTCCCAGCTTCTGTTTGTACACTGCTTTGAATTCTTCTAGGTATACACCTAGTCATGGGATTGCTGGCTCATGTAGCCATCCTGTGTTTAACTCATTGAGGAAATGGCTGACTCCTCAGGGTCACAGCCCCACCCCTTCTCACCTGCTCTGTTTATTGAGTGCCAAGGCACGGACACTTTGTTCTGGCCATTGTTTGCTTTCCCACTTGGCCACCCGAAGCAGTGGGCACTATTCCTGGTCCTTGTTGTCTGATGAGAAGACAGAGACATTGAGTGATAAGACACCATACTCAAGTTCCTGCGACTCACAGTAGTAGGTCTGGAATTTGAGTTCAGAGTGATTGTCTCCAGTCTGCCTTCGCACATCATGAGATGCTTAGAGAGCAAGTCTCTGTGGAACTGAGTTCTGGAGGCCTTTTAGTCGCAGTGGAGTGCTGAGGGTGTGTTGCAGAATCTGGAGGAGTCCTTGGCAGTGGAGCCAGCTGGACATGCATTCCCCTCAGCTGTACCCCACATCCCTCCTCTGCCTTCCTTGTGCCCCCATCTTTCTCCCAGTGAGCCTTACTTCTCTTCCTTCATCAGTGGAAATGGTCTACAGGTTTTCCTACAACAAACACAACAACAAGATCCTAACATGCAGCACGACTTGCAGGAGAGGAGGAGAAACACAGGCAGACGGACCTGAGATGTGGCAGACTTGTGGGACCCTGCTGGGGCTTCTGGTGCTTTTAGGCATGCTGTGGCAGAGGTGACCTTGCCTTGGGCTCTGGCTCTGTTGTCCAGGACTGCCTTCTCCTCTGCTCGACCCTTTGCAGCCATATCCAGCATGGAACATCTCTCCTTTGTATTACAGAAGAGCCCATGTGGGTTCTCCTGGCTGGGGCTGAATATGGGGATCCCTAGGAGAAGGCAGGGGAGACCTGGCCATGGGGAGCAGGAAGGCCCTCTAAGTAGAAGAAGAGGGAGCCCCAAACCAGCTTGTCCTATGGGAGCTTGCCCTGGTGATGGTTCACGGTGCAAGTCTGGGAGTGTGCCAGGGCCCTGTGAATACTGCATGAAGTGGTAAGGAGACCTCGGGCTTGAAACCCAAGCTGTGGCCTAGAATGGAATGGAGCAGAGGGCCTCATCTTAAAGGGACATGACAAGCTCAAGCTTATAGAGATGTGCCAAGTCTGCCTTCCCTCTCATGTTGTCTGCTATATCTGTAAATGCTGCCCACACCTCAAAGAGGTTTAGAAGCCAGTGGCGATGTACAATGGGAGATTTTTTTTGCCTGTTTTCTTGGTTTATTATTATTAATTATCATGTATTTTAAAGACAAATGAGGGTGGGGGTATTTTCCAACTGGTATTTCACTCCCAAAGTCAACTGCCAGGAGCTCATCCTGGGTCTCAGGCACGGATGGTATGAGCCAATTAGTTGAAGCGTCACTGCTGCATCCCAGAATCTGCATTAGCAAATGGCTGCAGTCAGAAGCTGATTTGGGACTCAAACTTAGTTACCCCAGTGTGGCGTGTGGTTATTCCAAAAGAGGTGTTTTTAAAATTGAGTATGATAGCACTGCTTAATGTCCAGCCACCTGTTGTGATGGTTAGTGAGAGGGGCTTGATGGGGGTAGGGACTTGAGTCTCCCTGAAATGTTGCTGGAGTCTGAGCCAAGTGGGTAAACCGGTTGAGAAATCAGGGGTTTATGCAAAGGCAGAGCCAACAAGGTAACACTTTGGAAGCCTGGCGCTGCTAATCCAAGCCTGGACCCCGCTGTGGTGCTCTGGCCTCCAGTCTCCTGCTCCCCTGGGTTCTTTGGCTGAGCTTGTGTCCTTCATGGAGAATGATGAGCAGCTGGTGGGTCTTGTTAGACTGTCCTGGGGCACTCCTATGGGTCTGGCAAGCAGGCATCTGAGAAGAACAGCTGTCTGGTTGCCTCTGGCTTAGGGCGAAGAGAGAACATCAGCGATTTATTTGAAAGGCTAATGTCCATGCAGCAGATATTTTCCCAGGAATATAAGGAAGCTGCAGCAGAGGGTGGTAGCATAAAGCATGCCGCAGAACACTTTCATTGCATTCTAACTGGTTGACTACTTCAGTTAGGATGCTGTTGGACTGATAATGGGAAATGCTGGCACAAAAGGGGTCCAACAGCATGGAAGTGCGTCTTCCTTCAGTATAGCACGAGTGATCAGAGTAGAGGCCATGGTTCCCCGGTTCAGGGTCTAGGTTTTGGAGGCTGATGTTTGTCCACTCTAGGATCCTTGGTGACAGGCTCATCCATGCCTGGCTGCAGCATGATGGTTACAACAGTCCTAGAAATGATGTATGGCCAGAGACAAGATGGGAGTGGCTCTTCTGATGAGAGTTTTCCAGAGAGAGAGGAACCTCGGGAGTTCCTTCAAGCTTCTCCTTCCTACCCTCTCCAAACTTTGTCTCATTGGACAGAACCAGGCATTTTACCTCCACATCAGTGACAAGTGGAATGGGAAGTTTGCTGTGGAACTTGACAGGATCCACCAGCTGGCATGGAGTCAGTTTTCCTGGGAGCTCGGCAGAGCAGGGAGGAGTGGAGACCTGAGCAAAATGGAATAGTGCTACCTCAAAGGAGGGGATGATGTCTGGCTGTCTCTGGCATTTGGGAATAGTGAAAGGCAACTTTCACTAATACGGAATACTAAAACTTGCAGGGGGAACGAGAAACAATTTGCATCAACTCCTTCATTATATACACGAAGACCCTGAGCCCCAAGCATGCTGGCAACTTGTCCAAAGTCCCCAGGTCCACCATGGAATCCAGGCTCCAGTGGAGTGGGTCAGTGGGCAGGTAGGATGGTGTTCTGGCTCCTCTCACACAGCCTATAGAGCTATTCTAGAAGCCAGGCTGGGAAAATTAGCAGAGCTTCTGTCAGCTGTTTGAAGGGCCTGTGATTCTCATTTTGCCAATTCATTGATCCATCATTGAGCCTGTAATCCTGCATGCTGAACAAAAGTGAAATGAAGGAAGCCTCAAGATCTTTCCATGAAAACAAGGGCCGGAGCTGGGTAGGGTTCCCTGTTGGAACCTCTGTATTCATTTTCTGCATCTTCATCATCTGATTCCAAGGATTTAATGCAGCTACAGGGACCCACTACTCCAAGTTAGGTGGCAGCAATGAAAGCTGCAAAAAGCCCAGAAAATTCTCATTTCTTCTTACTCTGACCTATGTTAAGTCAGCTTCAAAGTTAGGTCATATTAGCTGTCCTCTACACAAGATTGTCTAAAGGGAACTAGTAGACCATCTGGCCCTCCTGAAAGCAAACTACTTTAGAAGTGTGACCTGCATGGTCAGATACCATGTGGGTCAGGGAATAGGGCAATGGTGCTGATGCCGAGGGAGGTCAGAGTACTTATCCATGCAGTTTACTCATTATGATCACAGGATATGGGTCTCCATATGTTTTTTGCTTAAAGTGGAGAAATATAGATACACAAAAAGAAGGAAGCTAGACTATAGCAAACACAAGCCTCAGAGCCTCAGTGTATATAGATGAGGGTAGGTACTGACACCTTGTCCTCCTCTTCCCAGCTGCACAGCCTGCAAGACTCATCGCAAAGCCTGCGATGTCTGAGGGGCTCCAGCTTATCGTGGCAGACTGTGCGAGGGGAGGTAGCTCTTGGACATCTAGGCCCAGTCCATGCGTCATTAGGTGCTGTCCTCAGTAGAACAGCCCACAGACTGACAGCCACAGCAGTGTCCCTGGCATTGTCCCTTACTCTTCTCCTGTCCCACTTGGTAACGGCTGAGCTTTTGATAGAGCAATTTACCACATGACACCTTTTGTCATGTTCACATTGGTTATACATTGAAGATGTGTTCCCACAGGGGCAATATCATTTAATCTTTTTTGTTGTCATTGTTAAACTTTCAAAATTGAGCTATATCATGAAAATGCACATACCAGAAAGACAATGCTTCTTCAAAACCAAATACGCAAGCAGTGAGCACCCTAATTGAGAAACAGAGTTGCTTCCAACTTTCTTGAAATAGACGCGGAGCTGGAGACACGAAAGCACCTATGTGTTCCTTCCATGTTTCTCACCTCCAGCAGCACCTCTCTGACATTAGCTTTGCATACACATTGCCAGGCTTTGGGAATCTCTCTCACATGTGGGAGTTACCTGGCTTGTACTTGCTATAGTTCTTTTCCATTTTATGTCTATTTTAAGCCAAGCCAACACATGAAGAACCGTATTTACCAGTGGCACTGACGAGGGGGCAGAGTCCTCTTTAATACGATGGCTGCTTGTTCTTTTCTTTTTCTTTTTCTTTTTTTCCCCTTGTCCTGTTCCTTTGCATGAGTGAGCTCCAAGGTGATTCATCTTAACCATCCATAACCATTCCTTAGGCACCTGTTTATGCAGCGTGCACTCTGGCAGGTACTGCGTGTGCCTTTTGCTGCAGTGCGGGTGTCGTGGGGGCCTGACCCAAGGTTGAATAAGACAAAACTTCTTAAGGCTGTGCCTGTCTGGGAGGGAAGATCAAGTGTGTGCTAGCTTAGGGTGATCTTTCTACATGAGAGAGAGGGATGGGGAAGAATATGAAAGAACAGAAAGAAGGGAAGACCAGGCCTACTTCTGAGTGGCTTAGAGAATTCAGGAGGACTTCCTGGAGGAAGGGATGTTTTGCAGGGCCATTTAGAAGAACCTGTCCCTTGCTGGGATCCAGGCTTTATACTGGAGGTATGAGAAGTGGGAGGAGGAGCTGTGTTATGCTTTGATATTAGAAGTCACTGGTCTGTGAGACTGCCTGTGGTGGTAGCCTTTGAGTTAATTAGGGGACATCAGAGCTCCCTACATTTCCCATTGTGATACAGTGGGTTGATTTGAACCCTTGGCCACCCTGCTGCTTGACAGCTGGGCAGGGTGTGAGCTAGCAAGCCACACTTCAAGGATGAAGCTGCATTGCCTCCCCCAGCTGCATTGCCAGCCCCTCCAGCCCTACCCCTGAAGGCAGCGCCAGCTGGGCGGTGTGTGTGGGTGAGGGGCTGCTGCCTTGCTGACGTGTGCCTGTGAATTAGCAGGTTTCCACGCACTTCCTGACAGTTATTCATGCTACTCGAGCCTTGAGGGCTGCCAGTGGTGGGGTGTTTAGGAGGAGGAGGAGAAGGAGAAGAAAGGATCTGAAAAGGCAAAACATTTGGTGGTGTCTTTGCAAAAATTCCACCAGAAAGGAGTGTCACCATCTGGGGGATGTCACATTTCAGGCTCCACTGGCTCGGCTGTCTGGTGCCGGAGGCGGCTCCCAGGGTGTCAGTTGGAATGGCTTGTGGGTCTGTGGGGGAAGCCGGTGTCCTCTGGGATGGGGGCAGAAGTCACTGTATTGACCAAGGACTTGGAATGGATGCTTCACAGTGAGACACTCTCCCACCCCTGGTCCTGCCACCACCTCACCCCCAGGAGGAAGGCTCCAGCTGTGGGGACTGTGGAGGGCAAATAGGCTGCGTCCTTCCTTAGATCCCTGGCATCACTCCTTAGGGACTGGGGGAGAGGGGACGTCTAATCACAAGCATGGTGGTGGTGGCTGAGCTGAGAGTCTCCCAGCTGGCCCTCCTCGGTGACTCCCTGTGGTCCAGGGTTCGCACCTGTGTTAGTCTGTGTTCCATGGCTCTCCCAGAACACCTGAGGCTGGTGACTTGCAGACAAGAGAGCTGCATGCTGTGTGTGGTCCTTGATATCCAAGAGCAGGTGCTGGCTTCTGCTGGACTCTGGTGAGGAGCCTCTGGTTCTGGCACAGCTGGGTGGTGGCACTACCACAGGAACTCATGCGAGTCAGGGAGAGGTCATGTATGCAGAGAGACTGGAAGCTGGAACAATTCATAGAGGGAGGGGCCTGGTTGACACTATGGGTAATAACCTGCTCTTTCTCGGATCCTCTGTGTTCTGAGAAGCACATGAGTCCTTCTGGGTGTGTGCACCCCATGATGTATCTTCAATTTGACCCTACGTCTTCAGGGTTCTGTTGTCTGCCATACTGGGCACCAAGCCTCCAGCACCTGCTCGGGAACGTGCTCAAACCATACTCAGCTGCTCGCTACAGATGAGGAAAGTGAGAAAGAAGTGGTGAAGTTAGTGGCAGAACTGATGTAGAAATCTGAGCTTCCTTCCTTAACACACACATACCTCTGAGCTTGTTTGTTGATGCCACCAGGAGTTAGACACAGAAATGGCAACTGAGGAAAACAGCTGGGAGTCAGGATATGGACGTGGAAGGCTATGAATTTATGCTCAGACAAGGTCCCTCCAGTTGAAGGTGGTGCAGCCTGTGACTTCTTGATGGCTTTTGGGTGAGGGTGACACAAAAGTGCCAGCCGGTCCTGGATGTTGTTGTCCCTTACACTCTGTCTACAGAAAGCCCACCATGCTCTGGCATACCTTAAGGCCTTTGTATGTGCTCCTCTCATTGGCTGGAATCATTGTTCCCATGCCTTCCTTAAGCTGGTCCTTTCTCACCTGGTGTATCTGCGTAACACTACTGCTCGCAGACCCTGGGACCTAGCAGATGCCCAGTGCCTATTTGAGATTTTCTTGTCTTTCTAAGGCTGGGGTCATGGGATGGCGGAACGGGATATGGAAATGGTGCCCACCCAACCTGGGGTTTTATCCATCAAGATTCAGTCCAAGCTCTTGGTCATTACTTTCTTGAAGCTGGACTTGGTGGAGTCTGCCAGATTGCTGCCAGCCTGCCTCTTAACGGTGGCTGTGGTGGTGCCCTATCTTCCACCTAGGTCTACAGGAGAGGGTGAGGATACAGCTGAGGGTGAACCTGTATCCCAGGGGATGGGACAGGGCGTGACTGATAGCTTCCCTAGGACACCTGCTGAGTATGGGCAGCTGATGATGGGCAGAGAACCTGGTGTACTTCTGGGCAGGCGTGTGGGCACAGAGATCCCAGCTTCCTGTTCGAGATGGCTATCATTACTGACAGCTGCTCCCTGGGCAGCTCGGATCTGGGGAGTCAGCTGGGTGCTGGGGTCGGGCCTCTTGGGATACCCTGTTGCCCAGTCCTCCTCCTCCATACAGTGCAGAAGGCTCTCTAGATGCAGGGACCCACCTAAAGTTACCTACCTAGTGGGTCTGGGAAGGGGGTCTCAAGCCCAAGCCAATCCCAGATAGTCTCAAAGAAGCATCTTTTCTGAATGTCACTGTCACCATGCAAAATACATTATATTGCCAGGAAAGTCCTGCTCAAATCTTTGGAAAAAAATGTTTTCCATTCTGTTTTGCCGGAGAAGGCCTCCACTGTTAAGATAATTGCAGATTTCCTTTGCTTTACCATCACTTGTGTTATTTATTGTTCTTGTTATGATGAATAAAGGCTGTAATAGCTCAGGCTTTGAGTTGGAAAGACAGCAGGAGCCAGCTGAGCGACCTTGATCGTGATATTAATAGTCTTTTACAGTCTCCCCTGATTATCCAGGCTGATGGAAAGGGAGCCAGTGTCCATGAAAAAAAAAATCAATTCTACGTTTGCTGGGAGACTGACAAGTAGATACTGAGCCTTCTTTGAGGTCTGCCTCCAGACACCACTGCTTTGCTGGTGATCGCTTAGGATGCCTTGTCATGGGGATTAGGCCCTGCTTTACCAGTTGACAACGGAGCTACTGGGCTCCTCTGAGATGGCATGTGGGTAGTGTCAGGTGTCAGGGTAGGGGGACTGGCTCAATTGTCTCCTTCCTAAAGCAGTTGTCTCCATCATCCCCTGAGCACTTTATTGGCTGCTATGGCGGTAGCATGGAAAATGTCAGCATGCTGGCCTGGGCCAGCACAGGTGCAGCTAGCACGCCTAACAGCTCTGCAGGCTGACGTGGCGTGTGACTGGAAGGGAATGGAAAGGTCACAAAGGCTGGGGACAAGGCTAGTGGACAGGACCGGTGGCACTGTCCGGTAACATTATATGGAAGATGAAATTGTAAGCGTGGAGCCGAGAGATTCAGGGCCAGGGAAAGAGACCTCAGCATTTTCCATGATTAACTTTCTAATAGTAACCGTGTGTATATAGTGGCTGCTTAGCAACGGGAGCTGTTCTCCCCTGAGTGCATACTAACCGAGTGTGTGTGTAGCTTCCCACACTTTACAGTGTTTTGTCTGGACAGGGGGCTGTAGACCACAGATCTGTGGCTCTGGGTGGCCAAGAGGCAGCTCCATCTTTCTTCTTCATTCTCTCCCTTCCCTCCCTGTCCCTGTCTCAACTGACCACAGAGCTCCCTGTGCTCCAAGTCACACACTTGAATCAGGCGTACAGAGGGCATTTGCAGAAGTTCAGGCTGGATCTTCAGCCCTTAGATCCTGAACCAGCCACAAGGGAGAAGGAATGGCTTCATGTGAGAGTGTTAGGGAGGCCTGGAGGATGCCTTGGGAGCCCCTGAACATAAAGGACAGGTGGACTGGGAAGGTTGTAGGTTGGTCTGTTTGAGGCACTGGAATGTTGATACTTCCTGAGACCTGATCACCACCCCCACCTCCTTGTGGATTTTATGTCCCAGTTGGAGAGGGAGAAACATTGCAGAAATGCGTGACAACTAACCATAATTATTATAATTATATCCCACTTGAATGATATGGATTCGAATCTGTGGCGGGCCAATGGGGTTAGTGATGTGAGTGAAATGGGGCTCGTGTAGGTGGCCAGGGAGGGTCTCCAAGGAAAAGATGATGAGTGACCTGCCTGTAAGAGGGAACTGGGGACATGTGTGCGAGGGAACAGCACTCCTAATACATGAGACAGCGGCTACGAGGCCCCCATGGAGGGAGCGACCTGGGCTGCAGGAGAGCTGCTTGGCTATTCTGGTGAAGTGCTGCTCTTGCTCCCCTCCCTGCCCTGCCCTGTTCTCTCGGGATATTTATCACCACAGGGTGGTCTTTATATTTGCCTTATCCATTTGCGTTGTTGCCTGTTCCCTACTAGCATGATTCTTCTGTTGGTTCTTCATCACCTGGAGGTGATGATGCTAGCTCCACATCCTCTTTTTGAAGGAAGAGACTGACAGATGTAAGGTAGAGGAGACATGAGCACAGCAGGCAGTGAAAGGGCAGGGAACACAGCCACCCCAGTCTATCTTCTGCCAGCAGGAGTCAGTAGGGAACAGGGTTCTGGCCCTACGTTCCCCTGCTCAGTGGGGAGGACCCAGCTGGCCTCAGCATCCCCGAGCCTTGCTTTTCTTGGTGGCTGCTGCATCCCTTGGATGCTACATTGGAACCCCTGTGGCTTTCTGGAGTCATTGGGGCCTCTGAGCCCATCCCCCTTCACCCTGCTCAGTGTGCTGAGGTGACCCAGCATGGAGTGGGAGTGGGCATACATTTTCCAGGGTTTTGTCTACTGCTGTGGACCTGCCTTTGAGTTTTGTCCACATCCTTGCCCTCATTCTCTGTCTCTCTCTCTCTCACACGCACATACTCTCTCTCTCTCTCACACACGTGCGCGCGCGCGCACACACACACACACACACACACACACTCCTAACTCTCCCTATAACTCCTCTCATCCAACACACACCTGCCCTGTGCCCATTTGCTCACACACCTGCAGTGGCCCCCAACATACTTGCATAAGTGGCACCATGCACCTTTTAGCTCACCTGCACAGGCTTGGAGGGAGGTACATTCACCCCCATATGTCTCCCACAGACACACCCACCCAAGGCTCTTGTACTTACACAGCGAGGCTTTGTGACCTGCTTTGCAGCACCTGAGCACAGAAATGTGATGAGGTGCAAGCAGTGGAAAGTTCTGTAGGTGTCCTGGCTACTGAGTGGAAGGGGTAGAGGAGGAAGCCAGGGTTCCCAGGCTTATTGGCACACAGAGGCCCAGGACCTTCACTGCCTGGAGGGCTATCTGGATGTATTACATTTTCTCCTTATGCTCACTTACACAGTTGACTTGTACCTGTCCCTTTTCTATGATGGGCACTGTCACAGTCCCTGGAGGCGTGGCAGAGCACAAGGCAGACCGAGCCCCGCAGCCAATGCATTTATGTTCTGGTAGTGGACAGAGACCAGGCCCAGGGTGAGTGAGACAAAGGAAGCAGAGACAAGATGACAGAAGCCCCTGGGGTTTCTAGGGGACATGAGAACGCTGTGGTCAGGTGAGCTCTGAGCAGATGTTAGGGAAGGGCACCATAGGCAGAAGAAACAGCACATGCAGGCAGGAGGCTGGGACCAGTGCGCCTGGGAGGAGAGTGGCCCCTGATGGGGGCAGTGGCATGGATTTTCCTTAATGGGGGTTTCTTAGCTACCTGGCAGCCTTAAAAAAAAAAAGACTGGAAACCCCTGATACCCTCTTCAGGGACTTGGCTTACATCGTTGTCTGGTACTTACAGAACCTTTGCTGTCTGGGAAGGTGCTGGGCTCCAGAAGGAGCTGCTCTGGATCGCAAGATGCATCCTGGCATGGGGAGTGGACAGGTGAAGGATATGCCCAACCTCTGCCCTGAGGAGCCCTTGCCAGCCAGGGAGAGAGGCACTGATAAGGCCTGCGGAAGGTGCTAGAAAGAGGAGGAAGTGGAGAGACACTGCAAGCCTAGGGGAAAGCTACAAGGGGGTGACAACAACACTGTGGATGCTGGGTGATTCCTGACAATTCCTGGTTCCTGCCCTTTCCAGTTCCTGGGTGGATCCTTGCCCTCTAGCTGGACTTGTGTGTTTGGGAGGCAACCCGGGAAACAGAGAAGGCGGCACACCTTGGATTGTGTCCCCAGGAGCCAGTCTCCCTTTCAGAGGGAGCAGGTGGGCTGCCCATGAGCGTGTTTGATTTGGCCTGCACTGTTTCACAGTGAAAGATATTAGTTGTGTCCTAGTTACCTGCATTTACAAAGTAAGGGATTGGGGTTAAAAATTTGGGTTAATAATTTTCCTGGGGGAACAGAAGAGTGAGGAAGTAGGTGTGTGGGTCCATGCCTTTCTTGGGGGGTAGTTGAGGCAGAGCAGTTGCAGCCCCTTCATCTGGTTCAGTCCCCCTCGCTTACCATCACAGCCCAGCTCCCCAGGGCATGCAAGCTCACACCCCTGTTTTTGGATGCAGGAGACACACATGCAGGATTGTGCTGCTGCAAGTTTGCAGGGACAGCTCTTGAGCCTTTAAGCTCTTCTGGGGTGCTCGCAGCCAGAAGCCGGCAGCTGGGCGCCCACGCTCTGTGTTCTCATTTGCTTCAGGAAAGGTGGACCTTGTTGTATGGCAAGAAGACGGGAGCTGGGTGGGCAGGGTGCTAAGCTGTGCCATGGCATGACACAGGCCAGAGCTCCTGATTGTGGTCATCATGTCCTAAAGACTAGGGTTTGGTCAAAAGAACAGAGGTTGTTTGGGCACAGAGAGCTCATAGTTGCAAAAGTAAAGTGTAGGTGCAGGGACAGAGGTTTTTTTGCTCTTCTCTTGCTTCCTTTCTATCGCTGTCATTCAGCAAGTCAGGTACTTAGCAAGCCTTCACTAAAAGGAAGCAGAGAGGTGCTATTGTATAGTAGATTAAACCTCCATCTGTAGTACTGACATACCGTATGGGCACTGGTTCTAGTCCTGGCTGCTTGCTGATCCCAGCTCTCTGCTTAAGTCCTTGAGCCAGTGCATCCACATGGGAGAACTGGAAGAAGCTCCTGGCTCTCAGCAGTGGACTGGTGGCTCAGCCCCAGCCTTTGTAGCCACTTGGAGATTGAACTGTCGGAATGGAGATCTCTGTCTCTGTTACCCTTTACATAATAATAAATTGTCAAATAAAAGAAAGGAAGAAGAGGGACATGGTTGGTTTTCTGGTTAAGTACCTGATGAGCTGGATGCCCTTACCTCCATTCTGTGGCTTATGGAATGCACACGTGGTCCTTTGATGTAGATGGAAAGCCTGGTGGGGATGCGGGGAGCAGGCATCCCACAGGCGATCTGCACCTTGTCTGTCTGTGTGCTTCCAGGAGGAGACTGACCTCACAGTACCTGGGAAGGCTGATATGGTATATTCTACCTGGGTGAGGGGCGTGATGTCCCCAGCCTGGGATGGGGGATGTGTTAGGCCCAGAGATCCGTTTGTTTGCCCTATGCCTCCTTTGCTGGAACTTGCCAGGGTCTGCTTTTGGCCTGCGGCTTCTGTAGAGGCCTGGCAAGCTCTGGGAGAAATAGATGAGGGCACCCTTGGGAGTCTGCAGGCTGTCGTGGCAGGGCAGGTGGTGGTGGTGGGGCAAGCTGCACTTTGCCTGCTACTGATGCCAGCAGAGAGGCCCCAGATCCTAATGCCAAGCAGGCACATGAATTCGCAGTCTGCAGAAGTCCTAAAGATAGTCTGCGGAGAGTCCCCAAGCCTATGTGTGAATCATAGGCTTACCCGTTGGTGGGGTCACGAGCTGTGGGAAAAGCAGTGTCGCAGTTAGAAGGGGCGGGGTGCCCTGCTTGCCAGGCCAGCATCCCGCATGCAAGCCACTCATAGGAGGGTATCCTCTTGCCTGGCTGTGGGAGAAGAGCAGCACCTGCTGCATGCTTTCCTGAGAATGAAGTCAAAGGAACGTTATGTCGGAGTGGTCTCCATGGTCCTCTAGCCTCCTGTATTCAGTACAGGGATTGCTAAGCTCATTTCCTGAGCCATCCCTGAACACCCCTCCAAGGTGTGTTTTGAAGCCAGGAGCCAGGAGACTCTTCCAGGTTTCCCATGTGGGCCCAAGTACTTGTTACATTCTTTGCTGCTCTCCCAGGCTGTTAGCAAGGAGCTGACTAGGAAGTAGAACCGCTGGGATTTGAACTGGCCCCTAGATGGAATGTGATACGGAGAGAGGCTTTATCCCACAATGCCAACCCTAATACTTATTTCTTTATCTTTAAATATGCTCTTGTAGCAGTGAGGCCAAGAAGTGAGGACCGGCATGGACAAGTGCCATAGCAGGCTGCTGCTCTGGTCTAGAAAGTCAGTGTGGATTCTAAGGCTCCAGCTGGCTACATTGTTTCCATCCTAATGGTGACACCATGAGGGAGAAGAAGGAATGGAGGTTCCAAGAGCACCACGGACTTCTTCCAGCTAACAAGTAGCTCAGTGTTGCCACCGGGGCCCCAGGGTGAGGACCTCCATGCTCTGTTTTCCCAAGCCTAATGTCTTGGACAACCATTCTCTTTCTGTCCGGCAAGGCCCTGTGCTGGGTTGTGAGCAGAGTGGACCCCATGAGCTTATCAGGGCTACCTCAACCCAATGTTCTGAACAGACCAATAGCTGTTTGCTGCCTCCTAGGTCTGGAGGCTGGGGAACCAAGATCCAGGTGTTGTCAGGTTTGGTTTCTTTTAAGACCTCCTTCCTTAGCTTGTTGATGACCATGTTTTCCCTGGTAAAGGACACAGCTTAGTCTGTAACAGCCCCTTTGTTTTGAGAGAGCCAGCACGATGGGTAGCCTGCAGGTGCTCTGCTGGGACTGGCTCCACGCTAACAGGTTTTTGTGGGTCAGCTAAAACACCAGCTGTCTTTGATGGCTGCACAAAGTGGGAGTGGGCAGGACGGGTGACTTGTGATAGCTCTTTAGTTCCCCGACCTTAGAAGGTGTCACCTGTAGTATCTGGGGGATGGACTGTTTACCAGATAAGGTAGTTACACAACCCCATTGGGAGAAAGCTGTTGCCTGTGTTTACTGAGCACTTACTAGGTACCTGGCACACTCCCAGCTGTTCTGCATGCCCGATTCCAACTTTGCAGGAATTCTGCGAGCTGGGTGTTACCCTTCTTATCCGCCTCTCCTTGGCCATGAAAGAACTGGGCTGGCAAGTGTTAATGCGTTCACACTCAATTTAGCTGCGGCTGGCAAACATGCCCTTTTATGACTCCAAAGTCCACGTCTCTAACTGCGATGAAATAAATGCTTCCTTGAACTGGCCCCAGAAAGACAATGGAGATTTCAAGTTCCAAAATAGACTTGCGTCTGTGGTCTCGTGTTCAACTAATTATAGTCAACATGGCTGTTTTCCCAGGTGGGCTTTCTGGATCAGTAACATTGCTCGAGAATTTGCTAGAAATTCAGGTTAACAGGTCCCACCCCCAGAGTTCCCAAGTCAGAAGCTGCATGTGGGGAAGTTCCAGGGCTCTGCTTTGACAAGACCTCCAGGGAATCCCAGGCTTGCTAAATTTTGAGACCCCCCTTGCTATATTCCCAGGTGCTTCTGTTTGAAAATCTGACACTGTGTATCCCAGAGGAGCAGTATTCCTTAGTTTCAGGAGGAATGTGGAACAGATCAGCGTTCCTCGAAGTCAACTGCCTAAGAGGGTAGCAGGCCTCGGCCCTCTCCCCAAAAGGGTTCTGTGGCCAGTTTGCTTAGGGAACATCGTTGTTTTTTTTTTAATTTTATAGCAAACCTTTATGTGTTAGCTGCTATTCTTTTGCACTTTGTAAAAATATGAATCTTTGTGTTACCCAGGCACTTTTGACCATGAAATTTTTTCTGGTAAGCAAAGGAAGGTACAGTGTTTGAGTAATGCTGCTTTCTATGAAGGTACAAGTGGTTGAGTTTGGATCTCCACACTAAAGAATTGCCTTGTTTCCATCTTTCTTTATTTTTTTTTTATTAGAAAGCCAGATATACAGAGAGGAGAGAGACAGAGAAAGCTCTTCTGTGTGCTGATTTATTCCTGAAGTAGTTGCAATGGCTGGCTAGAACTGAGTTGATCTGGAGCCAGGACCCAGGAGCTTCTTCTGAGTGTCTCACGTGCATGCTGGGTCCCAAGGCTTTGGGCTATCCTCGACTGCCTTCCCAGGCCAGAAGCAGGGAGCTGGATTGGAAGCGGGACCACTGTGCCATGAACTGGTGCCCATATGGGATACTGGCTTGTGCAAGGTGAGGACTTTAGCCACTAGGCTACCATACTGGGCCCCTCCCCCTTAGCCTTGCTCCCCAGGGGTAGATCCTGATTGGTGGGATATATTCTTTCCTGTGGCAGAAGCTATGGACAATTCATGAAACAGGAACAGTGTTTATCAGACACTTCCTCATATGTAAGGCAGGGTGCAAGGCATGATAACTACAGGGGTTGATACTTTCACTCCCAATTAGCAGTTGAAAGAATGGAGTGCAAGAAGTTAACATTGTTGCTTTTGTAGATGGCATGGAGTGGAACTGGGATTTCACTGCTCCCCTCCACTCTCCCCTTTTAACTAAAAATTTATCTTTGCAAAGTAGAATTACAGGAGAAACAGAGAGGCCTTCCATCTTCTGGTTTACTCCTCAAATTGCTGCTACAGCTGGGGTTGAGCCAGGCTAAATTCAGAGCCCTGAAACGCCATCTGTGTCTCCCATGTGGGTGCTAGGACCAAAGCACTTGTGCCACCCTCCACTGCGTTTCTTGGCATATTAACAAGGAACTGAAATGGAAGTGAAGCAGCTTGGACTTGAACCTGCACTCATATGGGATGCTGGCCTCATAGGAGGTAACTTAAGCCGCGATGCCACAATGCCAGCCCCTCTTCTCTGTTCTTTCTAACATGGTATCACCTCCTGGAGTCTGAGGTGGGGTGAGAGAGGGTGTGGTGGCAACTTCTGCTGTAGCTGTGGGTTCATGCTGTGTCTTGCTGAGGGAGTAGGACTGGAATTAACACAGCAACACTGGAAGGCAAGCAGCATAGTGCTCAATGAGCTGTTCTTGGCAGAGTTTTAAAACAAAACATGAATATTTTTGTTTTTTCTCATTATTAACATACCACGCACTTCCTACAGAAAACTCCAAAAATACTTAGATGTGTAAAAATGCATAGTCATTAGGACCTGAAAAGTTAGAAAACAACCGGTGATGCTGAAGATGTGGAGAAATTGGAACCCTGTACATTTCTGGTGTTATCTCGGGAGTACAGTGCTCGTTCCTTAAGACACTAAACATATAGTGATCATGTGATCCATTGTTTCCACATGGGTACACACACACAGGAAGTGGGACACGGGCTCCCCCAACGTTTGCACATTCATGTTCGTAGCAGCAAAACTCACAGGTTGAAGCAGAGTAGGTGGCCATTCACAGGTGGTAGATGGATAATGACAGCATGACTTAGGGGTTATTATTGAGTCCCTGTATCAGGAAGCTGGATTGGAAGCAGAGCATCTGAGATTCAGATTGACGCTCATATGGGTGCCAGGTTGATCCCATGTACTTTTGTTGTTTTAGGCAGAGCTGGAGTCATGATCTAGTTGCGTTGGTTCATTTTATTTGCCTTGTAGACCACTTCCTTGGGCCATACTCCTGGAGGCAAGATTTGCTGAGCCAAAGAATGTGCTTGTCTTGAAGATTCCTAGTACACATGGCCAAGTGATTTCCCAGAAAGGTCCTGCAGGTTACAGGAAAGTCTAGCAGCAGTGTATGAGAAAGAACATTGGTTTCTATGAGCTTTCCTGCCTTTCCCCTGGGGTGATCCTGGAGGAGGGTGCAGAGAAGGAGACAACCATGAACCCTTGGAATCTTCCAGTGGGGATGATGGCCAGTGTGTGCTCTGTCTCAGGCAGTGAGCTGGAGAGGGCTGATAGGCATTCGGGCTATGCAGAGTGCAGAGTGCTCTCCTGCAGGGAAGCCCTCCTGCAGGAAAGCCTTGCCAGTTTGGAAATCCTGCGATCTTGGGGCTTGGTTTCCAGCCTGCAGATCCTGATCAGTGCAGGGTGGGCATCTGGTTGAGCCTCCCGATGTGGCGCTCAGAGTGCATTTCAAGGGAGAAATCTAGAAGGCCATCTCCATGTAGCTTTTGTCCAGGAGACTCCTTATGCCTTTTTAAGGAATGGGAAGATAGCACCTGCTTCCTCACAGGCATTCTATTTCGTGAGGAGCTAAACTAAGTGGCAAGAATATTAATTTTTCCTTTGCTGTCCCTTGAAGACATTAGCCTTGTATTTGTTCGCCTTAAAATAAATTTTAGTGTGTAGGTTTGAGGGCTATAACATGGTATTACGGGGATACAAATAGATGATGAAGTGGTTATGATCATGAACAGATTCATGTGAAAAATGGAACTAAAGGATACATTTATTTTGGTGCAAAACAATATTGAAATGGATGCATGGTTTTCCATAATAGCTATTTTCCATGAGTTAAGACAGTTCCCCAGAGATTAATGGAGAGCCATGTGCTATGATTCCCAATGAGGAAATGTTGAGTTGGTCTCTCTTGCACAGCATGATGTTCAGAAAACGACTTCCTCTCTCATCTTACAAATCTGGGAGGCTGTGCCTCTACCTGTCTGTGCATATACTCCCTGAGCTGCTGTTGCTGGCCTCTCTTGTCCAGTTTAGGCTCCCGTTGCTGCTGGCCCTGACTATTGCAGTAGTTTTTCTGTTGGTCTCATGATGCCATCGCTGATTACTCATACGTCACACTGCCATGTGAAGCCTGCTGTAAGTTAGCTAATTTCACTTTCCTCATCAGATACTGTCCCATGGCTTCTCATTACCTAGAAGAAACTGGAAAGTTCAAAATTTCTTGTTGTCTGAGATTCCCATGGTTCTTTCTTGTCTTCTCCACGTTTCTTATTTTTAAAAGAAATATACTTACTTGAAAGACAGAATGACAGAGTGTGGGGGAGAAGCAAAGAGAGAGATGAAGAAAAGGAGGCAGGGAAAAAGTAGGGAGGGAAGGAGGGGACGAGAGAAGGAGAGAGAGAGGAGAGAGAAAGAGAGAGACAGAAAGAAAAAGGAAGGAAGAAAGGAAAAGAAGAAAGGAAGGAAGGAAGAAAGGAAGGAAGAAAGTGTGAGTCAGTCTTCTACCATTTGGTTTACTCCTCAAGTAGCTGCAACGGCCAGGAAGGGCTGAAGCCAGGAAATAGGCATTCTGTCTGTGCTGCTGTATCTCTTGTATGGGTGTCAGGGATTCAAGCACATTAACAGAAACCTGAATCAGAAGTGAAGCAGCTGAAACACAAACTGCGGTTCTGACATGAGAAATAGGCCTTATAATCCTTAACCTGTTGAGCCACAATGCCACTGCCCTCCCTTTCCTATTTTTGGGGGCTCTAGCCCATATTCCAACTCCCTTCTCTTTCTCTCTTTGTGTGGAAGTTCACCCTATTCTTTCTGCCTCCTTGTTTTTGTATCCCTAAATCCTACTCATTTTTCATGGCTGTGGCGCCAGCTGGCTATTGTAAGCAGCTTCTGTTTTTGATGCCCCAGGCCAGCTGTGATCCTCTTCTTATGAACCAGTATTCCCTAGCCTCCCCCTGCTCCCTCCCCACCACATCCCGCAGTTTCTCTGTGAAGGCACTCATCTTCTGTAACTTCTGTCAGAGCTTGCTGAATACCACTTTAACCTCCTCACACCTTATAAAGGGCCCGTGACACCAGGGTGGGGTGTCTTGACCCTGACAGACTATCAGTCATATCTGGTGCATCTACAACCCAGGAGCCAAGGTGGCTCACATTGGTCCACCTTGTTTTGCAGCCTGCTCTGTTCTCTTCCTTGCTTTCACTGCGCTGGTTCCTGCTGGTGCCATTTGATTTAAGTACACTCATGCATCTCTAGGCATGAAGTGAGGGGCAGCAGGTTAGTGACTCATGAATAGGTTGGAAAAGGTTGAGTTCCTTGAGAGCTGCTGACTCAGCCGCCAGCAGCTAACCTGGGACTGCGAATCAATGAAAGGACTGCATGAATGAACAGATGGTCTTGCAATCTCAGGGGAGCCTGGGCTCCAGAATCTGCACTTCTCAGCTTTGGAGAGGCACAGCCTGGAGCCTCATGGGGATTGCTAGAAGCTGCCATATAATCATGGCTTGCTTTTTCTGGGGAACCAGTGCTTGAGAAGCTTGAGAATTATTAGTCTTTAATATTCAGTTTCATTGATGATGGAGAGAATGAAACATGCCTTTTTTTGAAAACCACTTCCTGCCTGTAGATGTCTTGCTTCAGGTTCTAATTCAGACTCCCTGAGGAGTCTATCTGTGTTTTCTTCTCAGTCTTTAGGCGCTGTGATGGAAAAGTTTGCAAGGCTCTCTTACTAGTTTCCCATCACTGCCTCCCCACTCGCTTGGCTGTTCCCCAGCAGGTGTCAATGGTGATGCCAGGTCAGACTTGGAGCGAGCGTGGAGCTGAGTTCAAATCCCTCTGTACAGAGATCATATCCAGTGGCCTGCACTGTGGCATAGCAGGTCAAGTCATCACCTGTGATCCTGGGATCCCATGTGGGCACTGGTTCCAGTACTGTCGGCTCCCTTCTGATCAAGCTGCTTGCTAAGGAGCCCGAGAAAGCAGCAAAAGATGACCCAAGTGCTTGGATCCCTGCACCCCACAAGGGAGATCTGAATGAAACACTTGGCTCTTAGCTTTGGCCCATCCCAGTCCTAATTGTTGCAGACATTTGGGGACTGAAGCAGTGGATGGCAAATCTCTTTCTCTCTGTGTGTTTGTGTATCCACTTCTCTGTATAACTGTAGCATTCAATTAATAAAAAAAAGCACATCCAAAGTTTAATGGGGTAAGCACCAGCATACTCTGCTTCTCTCCGAAGGAGAGAAGTGAATGTCGGGAACATGATAGGACTGTTGAAAGCGTGTGACATAAATGATATCGCTCGTGAAATGTGAGCTCTCAGCACCAGTGGAAGAGACATGTTCTTCTCAGGCAGGAAGATGACAACAGGGACAGCCAAGGACAGTGCAGGTGATGGTACTGCTCCATTGCGCTACTGTATGGAGAATACCTGCAGTGCTAGATCCTAGCCCCTGGGCCCTTTCCCCACTGTTCCCCATTTCCTGTACACCTTTCAGTTAAGCCAAACCTTGGAGAAACCACAGGTGCTGCTGCCCCTTTCTTTAGCTGTGAGTTGTTAAATGAAAAAAAAATGCTCAGGACAAAAGGGGTTGTGATGATGTCAGGCATGGCACTGTTCATGGCACTGGATATGGCACAGAGCCCTCCGACAGCACTCATGGCAGTCTGTTGGTTGTTGGTTTTCATGAAGGAGGGTAGAGGGCTTGCCTGATTCACCACCAGACTCCTACCTAGATTCCAGTTCTCTGCACCTGCTGTGCCCTGGGCACATCCCACGCCTGGGAGCTCAGCAGCTGCTGGGTTGGACCAGCGGATTAGGCCAGAATCTACAAGAAATTCTTTAAAATTTGTGATAGCACTGTGGGTTTAACGATTACTTCAATGTGAATGAAGCCATCAGGCTTTTCTGGAGCTGTTTAGGAGCCTGGAACTGATGTCCTGGCCTCATAGAATGTCCTACGGATAATGTCTCCCAATGTAGAGGAACTTCTAGAATGTAAGAAGCAAAAAGAATCTCTGCATACTGCTGCTGGTATCAGGGAGTTCCCAAGAAAACTCTCTGAGCTTTGGAAGAAGGAGAAGCCCTCTGTATTGATCTGTCACAGTTTGGAAGATAGATTTCATTGTTACATGTTTATTTTTGTTTGTTTGTTTGAAAGGCAGAGTTACAGAGAGAGGGAGAGGGAAAGAGAGTGGTCTTCCTTCCACTGGTTCATTCCCCAGATGGCCACAATGACCAGAGCTGGGCCAGGGGCTTTTCCTCAGCCTCCCACATGGGTGGCAGGGGCCCAAGAATTTGGATCATCTGCTGCTGCTTTTCTAGGGGCAGTAGCCAGGAGCTGATGAGAAGTGGAGTAGCCGGAACTCACATTGACCTTCATATCAGATGCTAGCATTGCAAGCAATAGTTTAAATGGCTGTGCCACAACACCAGCTCCATCATTATTCCATTTTTAAGTCAAGAGGTCTGATATCTCCATCTCCTCCTCTGGCCTGCAGGATTTGGTGTTTGTATATCTGCAGCATTCTTGCCAACAGGGTTCTGAGCTTTGATAGATTTGCTGAGTGGTCTTGAATGAGCCAGACCAACTTGGAATGGGTGTTCTGTGCTAATGATCTTTAGCACCATCACCGGCAGTATCAGGCTCCTCTTCATGATAGTGATTGCCAGTTCAGAATCAGCTGGAGCTTGAATATAGGTGCTTGTATTTAACACTGATAGCAGCTCAAGAGAAAGATGAGATCATGGTCATTTTCCACATGGAAGAACTGAGGC
This sequence comes from Ochotona curzoniae, assembly GCF_017591425.1. Lineage (NCBI taxonomy): Eukaryota > Metazoa > Chordata > Mammalia > Lagomorpha > Ochotonidae > Ochotona > Ochotona curzoniae. The sequence continues at coordinate 20,730,929 of NW_024465556.1, read as the reverse complement.
TCAAGAAAGTGGCTTGTGCAGAGTCTGCGGGCAGAGGTGAGATTTGAACTCAGAAAGGGACACATCCAAGGTTTGTTGTCAAATAAATCTAAATCCTTTTGCTATTTGCCCGGGGAGGCCAGATGTGTGTGGTCTGGCACTGTCCTTCCAGATGAGCCCTAGGTAAGAATTCCAAGCTCAGATAACATGGTCTGTGGCCACTCTTGAGCTCCAAGAGTCCACCTGAAGATCCAGGCAGACAAGGGCAGGGTAAGAGGAGGTGCCCGGGGAAAGGGCTTTCTTGGAGGAGGGGGCTCTGAACCCTGGGATGGGGGAGGGGCACCTCAGGAGGAGCAGGTAGCTGAGAGAAGATTCAGAAGTAGGTGGCTTGAGGGTGCTGGCCACCCTTTTGCCTCTTCCTGTGTGCCCTGGACTATAAAGGAAGTGATGCAAAAGGCATGTTCTCCATGTGAAAAAACTGCCATGAAGGAAATGTATTTCCAGCGTCAGATTAACAATCATCCCTGAGAACATCAGAAAAAATTGCTCTCTTTTTCTGATGTTTGTTGTTCTAGGCACCTTGGTTGTTTTCACTCCTGGGCAAGCTGACTTTGTGTTTTTTTTTTTTTTTTTTTTTTTAAGAGCCCTCAGGGGTGGGATGTCATCTTTGCTGTTAGGTTTTTCTTCTCTGTGACCTGGGTGCTGCCCCATGGCCTTTTTATGCTGCATGAGTCTTGCCTGTCAGACGAGGAGGTTACCCTGGGTCATCTCTCTGGGTACTTGGAACTCCAAAATGCTCAAGTACATGATGAAGTCACGGTGATGCACACTCATCCACCATGAAATCCATGCCGCATCTCTAGTTTGGATTTGAGGAGTGGAGTGGTTGTCTCCTGCGCCACAGGGCACTTTGGTGTAATTGGAACACATGTGATACTGCCTGCTTGCCTGAGCCCTCTACCTGTCATGCTCATTTCCTGCTGTGGGTAGCAGTGAGACATGTCACTGTGCTGGCTTTCTCTCCTTGGCAGAAACCAGGGCCAGGAGAGGAGAAACGGAGCTTGGTGCCGGGCTGCAGAGCATTGTGGGTGGGAGAGGATGCTCTGAGGTGTCAGACTCTGGAGGTCACCCAGTTGTTCCAGCTGCAGAGCAGTGTGTCATACAACTAATGTGGAACCAGCCCTAGGGTGGCGAAAGCCCAATATTGATAGGGGTAAGGGAGGCAGCAGACGCTTGTCGCTGGGTGCAGGCACCGGGGAGTGGGCATGGAGAGGATTCCCTGAGCTGGCAGGCAGGATAGGGTGGTCCCTCCGCCCTTCCACATACTCGAAGTCCTGGGAGCCAGCTCTGGGTGCTTTGTCAGCAGGCTCCCATCCCACTCTCCCAACCCCCTTTGAGTGAGTGGTGTTAATGTTCACCACAGTTTGAGTGCTGACTCTGATGCTCTGAATGGTTAAGTGATTTGTATGCAGTCACCTGACAAGGGCAGGAGCTGGCATTGGCACTCTGGAGACTCTGGGTTCCATCAAACCATTGTTTGTTCGCCTTAAACCTGCATTGGAAATGTGTGGAGGGCTAGGACCACCTGCTTGGTGGTTCTGACTGTGATTGCATCTAGGGTAGAGCTGAAGGTGTGAGCCCCTTTAACTTGTCTTCCTGTCCCAGGATCTACCCCTGAGAAACAGGAAGATAGGGGTCTTCCACTTGCCTGGTTTCCTTAGTGATCTGTGGGTGCCACTGTTCTTACCACTCTTCATGAAAGACCATTGATAAACCTGCCTACTGCTCCCATGTTCCTGTCAATCATACTATTTTCTCCCTATTTCTCATTATGTGTGTGTTGTAAAGATTTATTATTTATTTGAAAGATTGATAGAGAAGTTCAGTGTGAGTCTCCCACATGAATGTCAGGAATCTAAGCACTTGAGCCATCATTGCTGTCTCTGGGATGCATATCAGCAGGGAACTTGATTGGAAATGGAGTAGGTAAGATTTGAATCAGCTACTGCAACATGGGGTATGGCCATCCAATGCAGGGGCCAAAGCTGCTGTGCCAAGTGCCCTCCCTACATTTAGTTGGTATTACATTTTTCTTTTAAAGATATTTTTGGCTTCTCCTTAAAAATATCTTAGCTTTCCTTTTCATTTTACATTGAAATCCCAGGTGTAATAATTACTGAAACCAAGTGTACCACCGGGCTTATTGTGTGCCAGAGTGTTATCATGGTGGATACTTCCCATTATTGAATTGTTAGGATTGTTGTGCTGTTCATAAATGTAAAACAGTGAACACCTGTGTAGCCTCCTGGACCAGTTTATTCTGAAAATTGCACTTGGTTCTAACCCAACAGCTTGGCCTCTCCTATTGAGTTTTGTAGAGGATGAGTCAGATATTTCTTCCTTTCCTAAGTATACCAACATCTTCTGCTTGTGTGCTTTACCATAAAATAAGATATAGATAGTCGTGGACTTTTTTAGCAGTCGGGGAGGCTTGTAACCTTCAGCTCTGGGTGTGTATTTGATGTTAGAGTGTTTGCTTGTGTTTCTGTCATTTTGTCATCTCAGTTTTCTGCCTTGACTGCAGAATGTACCATCTCAGACCGCACAGTATTTCTGCGTCTGTCTTTTGTCCCCTCTTTGTTTTGGGAGGACTTGCTGTCTAAGGGAACACCTTGCTTCCAAGGCAAGCTCCCTTAATATGGCCTGTTGGTGCAGAATGGAGGGTTTCTTCAAACTTCAGTTCTTGTGAGAGTCATTCCCTAAGTGCTGTCTTGAGTCTTGACCCTGTGCAGACCCTTCTCCAAGTGCAGCCTTCTAGAATCCACAGAACCATCCAGAGAAGCTGGAATGCGGAACAAACACATGGTATGCGGCTTGAGCTTGCTCAGCCTTACTCCTTGGGATCCAAGTCCAGCTACTTTCATAGCAGAACCTATGCCCTGGGCCGTGGCCACAGAATACCTTTCGAATCCATCCTTTGTGAAATCTGTGAGTGCTGTCGGCTCTGCCTTTTATGCTTAAGAATGTGTCGATGGGTCTGGTGTGAGGCTGTGGCATTTCTCAGCCTCAAGGGTTCTCAGTCTGTGTATATAAACAGGGAGGACCCATTCCCCTGTGGCTCGCGGCTGTCCACTGCAAGGCTGATGGAATCCATCTCTTGGTTCTGACATGGCAGTACTGGTTAATTAAGTGAAACCTTGCATGATCCAGCAACCTGGGAGGCCAGGCAAGTGAGCCTGGATCATGAGTAGTTCCAGAAGGGAACTTAATCCCCATGATCTTTCTTCTCTGCATTTGGTAAAGCCACTGTGCTTATGTGCCAACTGTTTGCATCTGGCTTGCTGTTTGACCTGGCTACTGTGCCAGGTACAAACTGTGCTTGAACTTGTCCTCCTTCCTGGAGCTGCCACCTGCCATGTCATGACGAAGCCCCTGCCCCCAGCCTGTCCCTACTACATGATTCCTGGGGCTTCCCAGAGCTGCTGCTGCTGACATGCAGCCCCTCTGTCCCACATGGGTCTCCCCTTTCACCCCTCAAATGCCAGGGTAGGCAGCTCTGGTAAGGCAGGGGCCACTCCTGCCCCTCCTTGTTTCACAGCCATTCAGGCCATTCAGAGATCAGGGCTGTCCAGGGCCTTCTCCCCTCTCTGTCACTGTCCTTGTTTCCTGGAGATTCCTTTGGGTTTCTGTGACATGGATGGTGCCTGTTCCCAGTTGCCTGAGCTGGTACAAGTTTTCCAGGCTTGGTGTATTCACTAGGTGATGTCAACAGGTGATGTCTTTGGGCAGAAAGGCACTGCATGCTCTGCTCATGAAGTCACTGTTCTCAAAAACATAGAAGTTGATTGCAGGGTCTCTCCCCTGACCCTCCACAGCCTCAGATTCTATGATCCTGTTATGTTCCCCCTGATGATGGAAGTCAAGTGAAACCCAGCTCTCTTGTAAGAAATCTTATCGCAGCAGCCCTCTCCTACCTCTCTCTGTGCAGCACCTGATCCTAGCTGAGAACTTGAGTTTCAGAGGGGGTTCCTGGAATGCAGGGATATGCACAGTCCTGGGCAATGAGTTATTGTCAGCAGGTAAAAGCTGTATGTCAGGAGTGGACTCAGTGTATGAGCTTCCTCCTCCCAGAGGGACACTGACTGGATATGTTGCCTGGCTCTTGGAGTGACTGCATCCTACCTAGGTGTTTAGTTGATGGACACTTGTTTCTGTGAAGGTCCCTGATAAAGCTCTGGACATAAATGTGTTGGGCCAAGGCTAAAAAGAGTATCTCTTAGACTTTGATTATTCATAAATGACAGTTGATAATAAAACATTGGATGCTTTGCAGAATGCATTAAACCATGCACAAGGATTTTCCCAGTGAGATTTAGGACAAAAGGCAAGGGGAGGATACCTGAAGACCAGCAGTGACCTTCTGAGGCCATCAAGGTGTCGCTTGATCCCACCTGATGGTATCTATGAGGAGAACAAATGCATGTAGAGGGAAGTTGGGATGAGGTGAAGAGTGAGGCAGGAAAGCGGAAAGTCTGCAGAAGGGGACACAGTGGTTGGAAATACAGAGTAAGTTTAAGGATGCATGGTTCTGAGAACACTGGACAGCAGGAGACGGGAGCAGGTGTGCAGCATGGGGCAGGGGTGACTTCGGGCTCCTGTTCCCTTGACATCTTGGGAAACTTCCATGACCTATGTCACTCCAGTGGCCCAGTCTCTTAAATGGGCTTCCTCCCAATGCTTGTGAAAGCAAGGAAGTGCCCAGGGACCTGACAGAGAGCTCAGCATGCCCTTTTCTGCCCTGAAGGTTGCTCCTTCTGAAATGTTCTTGTTATAACTTGCATGGAACTCTTTCATCTTGAAGGGAGAGGAAAAGCTTGTGATTAGCAGGGTGACAGATAGATGGGGTCTTGGTGGCAGGAGTAGGGTATAGTAGGAGTGGTCTGGAGTCTAGGGTGGTACTTAGGAGTGGCAGGGCCAGATGGGTGATTTAGGGGCTCTGGGTGGGAGGTGGGTGAGAGTTCTCCAAGGCCCTGCTTCTTTCAAGGCTGGGCCTTCTGCACTTGCAGAGTGGGTTCTGGTCTTGATCAGACTGATGTTCACCAGAGACTTTGGCAGATGAGCTCAGACAGCCTTGTTGCCAGTACACACCCATATTCATGTTAGTGCCAGTCCTCCAAGGTGCAGGAGGCCACCTTCTGTCCTCTGGGCAGTGAACAGCCACTGGCGACTGTGGAATGGGCTGGTGCTGTGATGGAAGTGGGGTCTGGTGGTAACATTATGGGTCTGGCAGCATGATGCTGGAAGGAGTAAAGGTAGACAGAGCAAAGCCAGGATACCAGGCAGGGGGTCTATGCATGGAGCCATGTAAATGTGAGGGCACACAGCCTGGGCTGGGGTTGTTGCCTCAGAACTAAGAAGAGATCCAGTTGTTCAATGCTATAACTGCATACAGGGATCATGTTAAGAATTTCCACTTGCTTCTTCACTATCATCAACGTGGACTTTGGGGAAGCCCAAATGCTCTGTGTGGCATTGTGCCCTCCCTGCCTCCCTACCACCCCCCATGAGGTTAACAAGGCCCTGGCCCTCTACACCTGTGAACATGCCATTATGGAAATGGGCTGTTTGCAAAGTGAGTGAGCTCAGATGGGGTCCTGAATCGAAGAGGACTGGTATCCTGATAAAACAGGGTACATGTGCAGACCTAAAGACAACCCCTTGAGGAGATTAAGGTGCAGGTCAGGATGAGGCCTGGAACAGTCTCCGGGTTCCCACCCACAGGAGGAGCCCATCTCACCCACACCCTGCCTGAGCTTCAGCTCCCCTGCCTCTGGGGCTGGGGTTCCCTGTGCTTTGTGAAAAGAAGGATCCTGCCAGATTCACACACCCAGCTTCCCACCTATTCTTCCACAGATATCAGGAACCCTGTCTCTAACCTGAGGCCTTTGCATCTGTCAAGGACTCCCCCACCTGGATGCTGCAAACCACTCTGGGCTGCAGAGAACTGCAGTGGCTATCCGTTCATGGCCTGCCTTAGGGGATGCTGTCCATTTGCTCCCCTGGTGCCAATCTGGCTATTCATAGTCCACTTAGGGAGTTTGCTCTGCACTCCTCCTGGCCCCGGCCCTATGCTTAAATTGGGGGTGGGTGATGAAGGCTGCGACCTACTGTTGGGTCCTCATGGTCTGGTCTGTACAGCTTGATCAGTCTCTTTGGGCCTGAGGCAACAACATTCCTACTCACCTACCAGGGGTGTGTTTATTGGCCTAGGATAGGTGTCCTTGGATGTTTGATTCTCCTCCTTTGAGAATCCTTGTGAGTTCCCCAGGGGACAAAGGCCTGACCCTGTCTTTTCTAGGTGTCTGCAGGGGAAGTGGGCATTTGTGCAGGGCGGGATCCTTCTGTAGGTGGTATGGAATGGGTCATCAGCCTCGCTGTCATTGTGTAAGGGAGAAAATGGAGATGAGGTTGAAGAAGTTGGCTCAGAGTTTCACCAGCCATCAGGCAAGGCAGAGAGACTGCTAGCTCATGCATAGCAGGTTCACAAGAAACACGTTCACAGAGAGATGGGGTTTTTCTTGGTGGTCTCCTCCATGTTTCCACAGATCCCAATTTTCTGTCTCTGTCTCAGACCACAAGCCACTTGGGCCAGGAAATTCCCTGCCCTGCATCCCCTAGGCTCCCAGCTGTGGGCTGAGCATGCACTAGCTCCCCATGCACCTGTGTTGATGGACAGGCATGGTGTTAAACTTCTGGCTTTCTGCAGGCAACTCTAGGAGAGTGATGAGCTTCACAAATCTGCTGGGTGCCTAAAATTGAACCACACACATTCATTCTTGACCACGTGCTGCTCAGGCAGGCCTGCCTGCTTCGTGCCCTTTTGCCTCCAGCTCACACTGGATGCCTTACAGTTCTGCACTTGTCCTCTAGCACACCACAGTGCCTGCCTAGGGCCAGCCAGGACCAAATTCCTGACCTTTGGGCCTTGGGTCCCTATGGGCAGCTTGTGGCCATTCCCATACCAGGCCTGACCCTTGGCATCACTGTACCAAGCATTCAGCTGCCTTTCTGCTTTCGAAGCATCCTCTGAGATGAGGATGAGGAGGAGGGAATGAGACAGGGGTGCCCTAAATGGGACAGGGGCTCCTGACCTGCAGTCAGGGCTCTGTGTTTCAAAACCTGGCAAGTCTGTGGTTGTTACTGAGTTCATTGAAAGGCCTGCTCCAGAGCCAGTGGCTGTGAGGAATATGAAGACAGATTTGTGACAACCCCGTGGGAGGACTTGGGTTGACAAACTTGGCCAAATTCTTGTTCAAATCCTTGCTGGCCAGCTTTGACATTTGGTAAATGATTTTATTTCTCTGAGTTTAATCGCTTTGTAAAGTTGACTAAGTTTTGTGAGTATCAGGTTACAGCTGCCGAGTACCTTGGTATCATGCGTGGTATAGGTGGGAACTTCGCTTGAAACCCTGGTCTCATATCTCCCCAGCCACGGCAAGAGAGGACTGCTGGGTAATGCCTGCTGTGTGCCAGAAAAAGCAAGACACTGGTTGTTCTGGACTTGTCTGAGGTTCCCAGAGGCAGAGCTGGGGTCTATCCCCTTTCATCATTGCTCCATGGCATCGGTTAGAGACTTAACTACATGGAAGCTTTCCTTAAGTCCCAGGTCCTTCATCTTCAACATCAGGATGATGTCGGTTCCACTTGGACCCCTAGGAGAGTTCCTTGGGCCTTCTTCATTCTTTGGTTTTGTTTTAATTTTTAAAGGTTTATTTATTTGAAAGGTAAAGTGACAGAGTTAAGTATTGCATTCTTACTGCACTCAGAGTCTGGAACTCTGTCCAGGTCTCTGCCACATGTGTGGCAAGGCCCCAAGTACTTAGGTCATTGTCTGCTATTTTCCCAGGGACTGTAGCAGGGCAATGGATCAGGAGTGGAGCAACTAGACACATTCCAGTATGGAATACAGTGTCACAAATGGCAGTTTCATCCATTGTGCCACATTGCTAGCCCCTGTAAACTTTTTAGAGGGCTTCGCACGCTGCCTGGGCTATCTGGAGCATTCAGGAAAGGTAACAGCTTCAATAAGACATATCCATATATAGGCCACAGGTTATGAGCATTAGATGGAGGATGCTGTTAAGGTGACCCAGCTCTCAATTTATTCTGTGGAGGTAACAATGGGGTGTGACATGGCTCCTTGGTACATGGATATGTGCAGCAAATGAGGACGATTAACCTGTGTATCACCTTGCACATGAATCATTTCTTCGTGGGGAGAGAACCTTGGAAATCCTGTCGTCTAACTGTTCAAAATAGACAGTGTGTCACTGTTGCTTATGGATGCCCTGCTGTGCAGTGGAGAACCAGGGCAGGCACTGTGCTCCTTTTTTGTGGGATTCTTGGAGTGTCAAGCTCACCTTGGGAGATGCAGAGGGGTTGTTCCTGGTGAGTGGGTCAAGTTGGACCTAAAGAAGAGATATAAAAGAGGGCAGTGAGCAGAGGTTTGAACAGAGATGGCCAGGGCCCCTTACAGTTTTGTCATGGGAAGACAGACAGGGTTCTCATCTCAGTGGGGTCTGGGATGTCCCCGCCACCCAGGGGCTGGCTGCTGGCCCACTGGGCACACCCAGGGCTATGGGTTTGCTGCCTTTCAGCTGCTGTTTATGTCACAGATGCTTGTCACATAGGGGGCATTAAAAATAACCCAGTGGCTAATAGCATTTCTCAAAATAACTGCTTGCAAAGTGCTTTGCTGGGGCGAATGGCTACTAAAATTAGATTCCCTGGTATGGTGTGTTGGGGGTAGTGGTATGTGATTTCTAAATCCCTTCCCTTCCTCTTCAAGGTGAGGGCCACCATCCACATTCTTTGTTCTGTGGTCCCTCCTGTCCTTGGTGATGTCCCTGAGCAGTGACTACAGGGTCACCTAATGATGGCCTCTTAAGCCCTTTGGTCCTTGGCAAACCAGAGCTGCATGTCCTACCTTCCTTGCCTGTTGTCCTGCCCTGAGGAGATGAATTTTGAAGAATCTTAGAGGGTGGGGTGGCCTCCTTGTAGAGGTGGCCTCATTCCTCTCTGTGCCAGGTAATAATAGCACACTGTGGGAGGCCTCTCACTCAACGCACTGTCCAAGGCGGGAAACTGGGCCACGAAACAGTGTGGCAGCCCCACTCAAGGTGACCTAGTAACTGAGGGCATGGACATGTGATTTTCCAGGTTGAGCCTCCAGGATTTGTCGGTGGTCTCCAGGGCCGGTCCTTCAGGCCACCAGGCAAAGCCTGGTCATGCTTTGCTCTGGTCAATCCTCCATTCAACTAATAATGCATCAGGGAATATGAGATCTCAGTAAGAGTTCAGAAACAGAGTGAGATGGTGCTCTGGGGAATTCTGGAGGTAGGAAAAACACCACATGTGACCCAGAGCTGGTTTTTCCTTAGAAGATGGCTTGCCTCAAAAGAGTGGGGCTTAGCGTCCCCATCTTTAAAATAGAGAGTATTTTGTTATTTACATAGCAAGCACTTTTGTTTTCATGCAGATCATTTTGTTTATTTGAAAGTCAGCTACAGAGAGAGAAAGAAAGATTCTATTGGCTGGTTCACTTCCCACATGGCTGCAATGGCCAGGGCTGGGCCAGGCTGAAGCCAGAAACCAGGAGCTTCATCCAGCCTCCACGTGAGTGGCAGGGGTCTAGTTACTTTTCCCAGGTGCATTAGAAGGGAATTGGATCCAGAAATGAAGTAGCCAGGACATAAACAGGCTGTCATAAGGCATTCCAGCATCAGAGGTGGTGGCGTTATCCACTATGCCACAACACTGGCCCTGGGTGACAAGTGTTTGAGTATGTGTCGACTGTGGACCTGGCTCTGCAGTAGGCACAGGAGTTACAGAGAGAAGTTCAAGATAAAAGCAAGACCGGGGAACATGCATCAGCCAGTACTTGTAAGCACGGATGGTTCTCAACTCCAGAGGGTTTGACTTGGGACTTTTTGACTTTATAGTGTTGTAAAAGCAAAACTGTCAGGAGGATCCATGCTTTGAATTCACAGCTTGGACCTGTTCTTGGGTTAGCAGTCAGCAGTATGGTCCTGTCCCTTCCTGCTCCCTGTCACAAGCTGATGGCCCTGTTTTGGTGGCACCTCCATCCTCCAGTATTTGATTGACAGCTCAGTGCCTTCAGTGTCCTTCAGGGGCAGGGGATATTTTGGGACATCTCATATGAGCATTCTGTTGATGCTCCCAATTTAGTATTCCATTACATGAGCTATTCAACATTTTGTTATATCCTAACCTCTATGTGAATGTAGGTGGGTGTAAATGATCTATCTTTTGTTTAAGGTTGATCTAGTTAAGCTGTGATGTTTGGTAGACTAGGTGCAATAAATGCATTTTTGATCAAAGATGCTTCCATTTACAATGTGTCTGTGGAGGTTTCATTGCATCATAAGTTACGGAGCGTCTCTGAGGGCATTTCAGAGTCTGAAAAAGGAGCAAAGCAAAAAGATAAGCCTGTTTGGGTGTACAAAAGTCTTGCAGTTCATACACCATTTTTTTCCATAGTGCTTGTTTTCCATGCAACTTCTTGAGGTCCTTAAAGCATAGATTTCACAGGTATAAGGTTCAGATTTTTTTTTCTTCACCAAAATAAACTGACAACTCTTAGTTTTGTTTTCTGTCAACTCTTTGAAGTGCTCTTGTATGTGGCAGCACCATAAGGACTGGCATTCTATATGGTTCCAGGTGAGAAATGCATCCTCGCGGTGCTGATTGGATGACATAGCCTGCTGGGTTTGTGCCAGGACTTGGGCCTAGGAGAGAAGATCCTGGGAGTGCTTCTCTAGCAGGGAAACTCGGGATGGAAGGAAGGGAGAGATACAGATGGATACAGGTGGAAAGCTCCATGACCTTAGATGAATTGTTTAGCCTTTCTGGACCTCTTTTTCCAATTGCTAAATAAGATGTAGCACAGTATGTACCTTCTGGGACTGCTATGAGGGTCAAATGACATAATGGGTCCAAAGTGTGGGTCCTAGCCGTATAATTTATGGCAGTGCCCTACATATTATTGTATCACTGTTAAAGTGCAGGGACTTCAGAACTTTATGGGAAAACAGAAATGAGAGAAAACATTAGTTTGGTGCAGAAAATCAAATTCAAGCAGAAGAGAAGTTTTCAAGATTTTAGTGGAAATACATTTTACAAAAAAAACAATTTTGTAGTTTCCATTTTTTTCTTATAGATAGTTGTCTTTAACTTCTATCTATGAAGTTTTTAAAGATCCCTGTATTAATAGAAAACTAATGAGAAATGTGTTTGGGAAGTTCCAATAAATCATTGCTTTAATCAGGTTGATAAGAATTTCATCTTGTGGCATTATCAAGTCATTGCTGCATGGAAGGCCGTCAAAGAGCTGGAGCCATCTGCTGGAAGCCAGATAAGGTTGACTGTGGAGTGCTGGAGCAAGGTTGGGGAGTAGGCGAGGAAAGGGTGCTTTTTAAAGGTTTATAGACAATCTGACCCGAGGGCTTCATTCTGTGTTGGATTTATTATGGGAGTTGGATATCAAAGAGGAATCTTCCATAAATCCCAGTGTAAAGTCAAGAAAGTGTTGATTCCTAAAGTTGGCAGAGACCCTGGATGTCAGGACACAGGGTCCTTTAACCTAGCAGTTCCAAGCAGGTGCGAGACCTTGTGCATAGCTGAGTGGTCTGTTCCCCGTGACCTGTGAGCAGAGGCCAGCCATGTTGCTTGCTGCCCTATAATGCATGGGACACCTGCCACACCAGACTGCTGTCTTTAGCAAAATGCTGGGAGTGCTGGGCCTGTGAAACCTGGCAGAAACCTGCAGGTGACAAGACTGAGTCCTGTGGCCAAGGTCAGGTGATACATGTGAGCTGGAGCTGGGATGCAGAATTGAGACCACAGGCCAGGAGCTTGGTGTTTTCCTGTGGAACCCTGGTGAAGTGAATCATCAGCCTTTGCTGGATTCATGGAGTCCTACTCTGAGTCATTGTTAAGGCCCTTCCTCTTGGGAAAACTTCAGTTTTGCTTTGAGATGCCCAGTTTTCCCGATTCTGGGCCTGCTGATAGAATAAGATTGATGGATTTAGCAAGTACAAATGCAGCCTGCCCTGTTAGATTTGATTTTCAGAGAAGGAAGATGCAGTGGGAATGGGGAAAAGGGGCATGGGCTTGTCAGGTTGTGGGGACTGTGTCCCTCTGCGAGTGTGGGACTGACATTTCTGTGTAGCCTATTTCCCCAGCTGACCTTGGAGGGGCCTAAAACCAGAGCAGACTTAGCTGTTCTTCTAGGTGATTCTGTTGCATGGGTGATCGAGTTGGATGTGAGCAAGTGTACCAAGTTAGAAGATTGATGTCAAGTTGTATAGCCCAGTGCAGAGCACACAGAGAGGTATAATCCCTGCATCCAGACAAAAGATGGATTCCCAGTGAAACTGTTGGACATATGCAGACAATGGGATGCTGGACTGTCTGACATTGTCTGTACCAACAGTGTCAGGGTACACTTAAATAAGAGACTGATAGAATTATGATTCCTTATGAAGGACTACACTATTTTAACAAAATGGGAAAAATCTGATGGGGGTGCGAGTTGGGTGGGGGGAGAATCCCAGCCTATACAAAATTGCATCACATAATTCAAAATTCAAAATAAAAATGTATTAAAAATGTAGCCTCTGCTAATGTTTTTCTTTATTGACTAGTTAGTATTATTTCATTTTGGAGACAGGTGTTCCTCATCTATCTATATCTACTAATTCCATCACCAGATGCCCACAATGGGCAGGTATGAAGCTAGCAGCTGGGAAATTCATCAGTTGGCGGTGATCACCTGAGCCATTACCTCTGCCTCTCAGGGTCTCGGCAGGAAGCTGAAGGCCAGAGCTGAACACAGCAGTCAAACTCAAGTGCCCTGATGTGAGCTGCGAGCATCCACTGATGTCTTAGCTGCCAGGTTCAACACTCACTTCTCACTTCGTTTTTTGAAGTGTTGGATTGTGATGTAGTAGTGGTACTTTCTGCAAGGTTCCTTTAAAAAATTTCTGTAAAAATTCAAGGATTTATTTTCATGTCAAATATTTAAAATCCAAACATGTTGATTTTGGTGCAAAAATTTTTTTGAAGGTCTGTACATAGTTTTTTCACAATCATGCATATTGTATGAACTTTTTGAAGACTCCTTGGATGCATGGATTTCAGGTGTTTCTGCACCAAAGTAAACTTTTTCGTTAATCCTATTTTCCACTGCTTATTGGAAATGCCTTCGTACTCAGAAGTGTGCCCAGGGATATTCAGTTTCCTGCTTCCTTCACTGACTAGTTCTGTGAACTTGAGCAAATTGCCTTTTGTAAACTGTGGGTAACAACACCCATCTAACAGAATCAGGTAAGATGAATTGCCTGAAGAACTGTGGACTTTAAAAATGTATTGATTTGAAAGGCAGAGTTCCAGAGAGAGGGGAAGGAGATACCTTTCATCTGCTGGTTCAGTGCTCAAATGACCAGGGGCTGTGCCAGGCTGGAGGCAAAAGCTTGGAACTCCATCTGTCATTTCCAAGCCAATGGCATGATCTGTTGGCCATCTGGTGCTGCTTTCTCAGGCACATGAACAGGGAGCTGGATTGAAAAGTGGAGTAACTAGGACTTGCTTATATGAGATTGCCAGCAACACAGGCGATGGTGTAACTTGTCAGCTCCAGGGCTTTGGACTTTCTGAAATGCCAGTGGTTATGATGCCCACACGTCTTATCAGAGTGCCTGGGCTAATGCCTTTGCTCTGTTTCTGAGTCCAGTTTCCTAGAAAGGACATTGCAAGATGTGCATTCTGGGAGGCAGCAGCTGATGCATCGAGTTGTTGGGTTTCTAGCACCCATTTGATAGGTCTGGACTGAGTTCTGGAATCCTGGCTTTGGGTTGGCCTGGCTGCAGGTGTACAGATGTTTGGAGAGTAAACAAGTGTCTGGAAGGCCTCCTCTCTCTTTCAAATAAAAAATACCAATAAAATACGAGAAAATAAGTACTTAGTGAAATAGCTCTTATTTTTTTCCTCTCTGGAAAATATTTCCCTCTGTCCAAATAATAAACCAGAGTGAGAGAAAAAGAGAGACCGATTCCCACTGCAGGACCTGCAGGCAGACCCACAAAGAACCTCTGTGCAGAGCCTCTCCCCTCCCATGTCCTCCTCCCAGACCAGAGTCTTGCCTCCACTCAGTTCCCCTGTGGTCTGATGCTGATATCTTATTAAAATAGCACCTACAAATTGTGAAAAAGTATGCTTGATTTCCTGGCTGAGCACAGGGTGATGGGGACAGTCCAAGATGTCCTTTCGTCATGTTGATCATTGCAAGGGTGATGGTGTCAGGATGTCAAATCCGTTGCTTCCACCCCCTACAGCATCTCAGTGTCAGTTTTGCCAGCTGATTTGTCCCATTGCAGAAATAAGCTGTGCCCATAGTTTCCTCAGATCCTTGCGTGTGGACAGTGAGCAGACTGCTTCCCTTTCCCACACACTCACTCCCACTCTTTCCACAATGGTATCCAAAGGCCACACACTCGCCGCCCGGGAGGCCTGCAGCTGGCCAACACAGGCTGCTGGAAAGTGGCTGCCTTCCTTTAGGAGTCCCAAGGGCCCAGCGAGGCACCTGAAGACAGGCACAGGATGGCAAGGTCTGGGCAGGGGGTGGGAATTGGTCCCCATACCCTGTGTCTTAGCAAACAGGAGGGAATTGTGTACTTGGTTCTCCCTCGACTCTGGCTTTGCCTCAACTGCTTCTGTCTGGACTGGCTCTGGACGTGGCTCTGCCTCAACTACCACATGTGAATGAAATGAGTGCTGCTTTTGCCATCACATTGCTTGTTAGGCTGGTGCTGAAAGGGGTCAGGAGAGGAAATGGTCAGGTTGTATTTCCCTGGAAGAGTGGAAGGGCTGGGAGTAGAAGGGCTGGAGCCAGGAGATTTCAGATGTGTTAATAGGGGAACAGCCTGTGACAAAGAAATGACAACAGCTATCTAGCTGGCTGCTGGGGTGCACAGGGGTCTCCTCCCCTGGGCTTTAAACCCTGGGGCAAGTTGATCATGTGGATGCTGGCTGAGCACCTGTTCTTGAGCTGGTTAAGTTCCTTGTGTTGTTGAGCAGGGAGAGAAAAAGTTGAAAGGATGAGGGTGAGGGGCTTGGAGATACGGGAATAGATAGGGATAGTTTAGGGATTGGGAGCCTGCTGCATGGCATTTGAGCATTTTGGGGTGCAGGAGATGAAACCTGCTGGCATCCCATCTTGAAGTTAAGAGGATTGGAAATCGGAGCTCTAGCTCCCAGACAAGCAGCTTGGGGCTCTGAAGGACTCTTGGGCCCGAATCCCTTTTTTTCTGCAGCTTCTCCAGGCTCTGGAGGGGCCAGGCTATCTGCAAGGAAAATCTTGGTTGCTGTGAGAGCAGTGGCACTGCTGTTAGGGCTCATGAGGAGCCCCAGTGGTCCCAGTAGGATGTCAGTTGGCACAGAAAGATGAGCAGGATGACCTTGCCCTTGTGCATGTCCTGTGTCTTTCCGGAAGCTTTGTTTTTGCTGTGTGATCAGATGACTGGGGAGGAGGGGGTGCTGCCTCCCCTTCCTGGGGCTTAGATATTTTGGGGTCACTTGTAATTCTTTCCAATCCCGTGATGGCTTCAGTCTGCTGCTGCCTCAGCCTCTCTGCCCTCTACATAGATTTTCTTTAGTAACTTAGAAAAGAGTCCCTGGGCTCTTTGGGCTGGGGGCCATGGCACACTGACCACAGCGCATCGCATCTCTGGCTTCCTGAGCTAGCTGTGGTTCCAACCCAGGGGCCATGGTGGCCTCCTTGGGAGTCATTCCCTCCACTCAATGAGACATAAAATATTAAACCTTAGAGTCATCAAATATTTAATGTGCCTGATGAATGGATACTTGCAGATTCTTATGAATTCTTTGCTTTGATTAAATAAAATTGAAGGATGGCAGTTGCCTGCCTGGCACTTTAGCAAAAGGCAACTTGGGGTCATTGCTTTGTGCCAGGGATCTGGTCCCAAGTCCTGGAGAATCCTCTGGTTCATTTTTCATCACTAGCTTTCCATATTTTGGAGTTCTGGGCTTTGCCCAGGATGTGGTTAGGAAGGCAATTCTTAGGGCCAGTATTGTGGTACAGTGGGTTTACTTGCCTATGACATCAGCTTCCTAGTTTGAGTCGTGGCTGCTCTGCTTATATTCCAGCTCCCTGCTCATGCACCTGGGAAGGCAGCAGTCTCCTATGGGAGACTCAGATGGAGTTCCGGGCTCCTGGTTTTGGTCTGTTTAGTGTTGCCGTTATAACCATTTGGGGGAATGAATCAGTGGATGGAAGATTCCCCTCTCTGTGTGTTTCTCCCTGTCTATAGCTCTGACTTCCAAATATTATAAATACACACATACATACGCATATATATTTTAAAAAGGACGAAAGACAGTTCTAAGATCAACAATACTTTTATAGTTCATATCACATTATCCCAAAAGATACTTATTCCAGTGTGCTCCACTTTGGATGCCTGTTGATCTTTATGTTCTAATGGGAATAATAACAATATCACCTCGCTTATAAGACAAGTGCATGAGATATACATTAAATGCATTGTTCCTTGGCACCAACAGGTTCTAACAACTTGTTAATGTCATTATTACTGTATTTCTGAAATACCACAATTGGATGAGCATCACCCTGTGATTTTGGAGGAGGATGATGGTGTGTAGGCTGCTACCCATAGCCCTGGGAGTTATCAGCGGACAAGTCTATGAACACATTCACTTGCTTGTTTGTTTGTTTGTTCATTCATCCATTCATTTATGGTTGTTGGGTTCCTTCATCTGAATGTGGGGGTGTAAGTAATGGGTTGCTGTCTTTCAGGAAAGTGTGTTCTTTGGAGAAGTACCATGCATACAGTATTTGTGTGTGTGTATGTGTGTGTGTGTGTGTGTGTGTGTGTGTGTGTGTGTGTGTGTGTGCGCACACGCGCATTTGTATTTATTACACAGCAAGGGAAAAGGTACCTGAAAATTAGGATTGCCCTGGGTAGGGTCCTGGGCGGGCTGTGGCTTTTTTGCCTTGCTTTTGATTCTGTGGATTCCGAAGAACTCAGAGTGTGGGAGTGGGTGGGAGGTAGGAGCAGGAGGAGACATAGCCCAGTCTGCAAATGTTCACAAGCATGGGGAAAACTTAGTCCTACAAGGCCTGCGGATACTGAACTTCCCGCTTTGGGAGAGGGAACTGGAGCAAGCCCCTGGCTGCCTGCCTTTGGCTCAGCTGGAGATGGCTTCATGACTGGGGATATGCCTGCTGGAGTCCTGGGACGCTGTGCAGGTCCAGCTGCAGGCCCGTAACTGCTGCTTAATTCCAGGTCCAGATGGGAGGTGGCCAGGCCAGTCTGAGTCGGAGGGACAATGAAGGACACGTTTTGGATATCTCAGAGCCTGCTATTCACTGGCTGGCAGCTCCATGATAAGGGGGAACACATGGTATTCTAGCCGGTGGGAGAGCAGGTCCCACAGGAAGCCAGTCCAGCTTCTCTGTCTTGGACCAGACAAGGACGTGGAACCATTGTCCTCTTTAACCTAGCCAATCTGTTCATCAGTGTGCCAGTATTGTCTGAGACCCAAGGTGTTAAGTCCTGAAGAATTCTCTGTGCTTGCCTCTGGAGGAGCTCAATTCATTGTAAGGCAAGAACTCCCTCAGCTGCCTAGAGAAGTGGAAGAAATAGGTGCATGTGAAAGGTTCAAGACTTGTTTGAGCCTGGAAGACAAGAGGAAATGGGACAGGTGGCAGCTTCTTACAGCTGAAGAGATGCATAGAGGGGAATGACTGGCTGGGGTGACGGGGCAAGGCTGTAGACAATTGGGGTGCTTGTCTTGAGCTTTCTGAGTCTGTCTTTACATCTCTTAAAAGGGCCGACCTCACAGAGGCATAGTAAGGATTTAGGTGGGATGAGACCTGAGAAGGACGTCTTGTAGTTCCCAAGAAAGGAAAACCCGCTCTGTAATATCTGTTGGCTGGGAGGCTAGAAGGCATTAGGAGGGAGGAAAGCTAGATCCTAGACTGGCCTTGGTCAAGGACTGTGGCTGTGATTCCCCCTGCACCCTCCTGTCATAGCTGTACTGTGCATGTTACCCCATAGCTTCTCCTTGCTTAGCGCTGAGCTGGCCTCAGCACCAATAGGCTGACATTTGCCTCCCTGGCAGGTGCCTATGTCTCTTGGTTTTATCAGCTTTTTTGGGGGAAAGGAGATAAATGATCTGTTTCTGTCTCTTTTGGAATCCCAACAAAAATGACTAGTATCTGCAAACATTTCTATTTCTTAGTCCCCTCACTGCTGATGGAAGTCCTATGGGCATGTTGCAAACTATTTACCCAGAAGAGTTCAAGGAAGTGGGAATCAAATCTCCCATAATCACAATGGGAACACCCAATGCTGTTATTCCTCTTCTTTAGGTTCTGCCAGTAGTGTTACTGGGTGCCTTTCTTTATTATGCCCAAATCCCAGAATCTGTGTACTGTGAGGTTCAGCATCTCCCCTGAATGTCCTGTGAGTACCATTGGTGTTTCCGAGTGGGGGACTCTGTAAACATGTTTTAAATTAACTAACTCTTTAAAGATTATTTCATTTGGAAAGGGAAGAGAGGGGGGGATGAGAGAGAAAGATCTTCCATCTTCTGGTTTACTCCCCAAATGCCCACAACAGCTGGTGCTTGACAAAACTGCAGCCAGGGGCCCAGGACCCAAGCTTGGGACTATTTCTTATGTGGCTGGCAAGGACTCAAATGTTTGAGCCGTTATCTGCTGCCTCTAAAGGTATGCAGTAGCAGGAGGTTGGAATTGGAAGCAGAGCCCAGGCTTAAACTCATGCACTCCAATATGGGATGTGAATATCCCAAGCACCATTTTTATCTCGTATACCTGTTCCGAAGTGACTAATGCTAAATGGATACTCACCTGTTTTCCTTGCATTTGCTCTTTAGCTTGTCCTTATTTTTGGCTAGTATGAATAGCACTGTGCTGAATATATCTCCGCAGAGTACATAAATTATCTCACTTGTTCACTTAATGAACTTTAAGTACTTTCAAAGAAAATGGCCTTTTAGGGCCCAGTGTGGTAGCCTGCAGGCCGAAGTCCTTGCCTTGCACACTCCGGGGTCCCATATGGGCGCCTGTTCTAATCCTGACGGCCCTGCTTCCCATCTAACTCCCTGCTTGTGGCCTGGGAAAGCAGTCAAGGATGGCCCAAAGCCTTGGGATCCAGCACTCACATAGGAGACCTGGAAGAGGCTCCTGGCTCCTGGCTTCAGATCGGTGCAGCTCTGGCCCTTGTGGCCACTTGGGGAGTAAATCAATGAATGAAAGATCTTCCTCTCTGTCTCTCCTCCTTTCTGTATATCTGACTTTCCAATAAAAATAAAAATAAATCTTAAAAAAGAGAAAATGGACTTATAGCCCTGAGGGAGAAAGGACTTAGAGGTACAAATGGTGTGGGGAGAAGGCTTATTTTTAGGAGGAAGCCATCCAACATAGCAGAAAGGTATATATATGAGGTGCTCAAAATGCACTGCTTTGTGGTGCTGTTAGCTACAGTAAGTATCCTTGGCTTGTAGCGGGACCTTAGGTTCATCGTTCTTAGTTTCCACCTAGTTGCTAAGCCAGTTGTATGCCACCTCAGTCTTGGGCCATCTGGGGTTCACTAGCTCTCAAGGCAAGTTGGTCCAGAGCCCCTCCTCACTACTCAGGCTATTTGCAGCTTTCCTTGGGGGGGGGCACAGATAATATGGATGGGTTTGGGCACAGTGTGTTCCCTTCCTCTCTGAGGATCAGTGTGTCCATTTGCTTAGCATGTCTTTCTCATAAGTAGTTCAGTCTGACTGCAGCCCATCTCTGTTGGCAGTTAACACAGGCAAGATAGAGTTTTATAAAATTCTGAGTCGGGCAACCAAGGACAAACCCTTCACTGAATCCTGGCTTGCCTGGTGAGAGGTCCTTCTGAACTCTGAAGCAGACTCAATCTTGGACTAAAAAGTCACAATAAACTTGGAGAACATATTGTCCCAATAAGTGGTAAAGGAGAAATAAAAATAATGTTGCAAAGGCTGCAGAATTAAAGAAAAAGGGCTGCCTGACACCTGCAGAATATTTTTGCAAGAGGGATTTTGGGTGGCAGTGTTCAGGGTCTGTAGATCCTGCCTACCTAAGGCATCCACATTGGTAGGGCACTGTTTTCAGAGTAAGGATAACACCAGGAAAAACACCTACCTCATTTCACAGGGATTTAAGGACTGGCTCATTGTCTACAGAGAGCAGTTTCTTGCTTGTGTTACCTCTTTGGCTTTGCTGGTTCCAAGAACTTAGCATTCATGGTCTACATCTTTAGCTCCCTCTTGAGCGACTATTGGATCTAAAGACAGACCCACAGGAAGGATCAGTGGGAGTGTCATCTGTCTCCATCACATGACAGCTGCCACTCTCCCAAACCTTGCCCCCAAAAGACCGTTTCAGTCCGTCAGAACACTATTTCCCAAGAGCGCAAGGTATAGGCTCAGAAACCTGGAGAACTTCATGCTTCAAGCAGCTGCTCCCAAGCCAGTGGAGCTCCTTTGCTCTTGCAGTAAAACTTTTTTCCCTCTCCAGGCATATGCATGTCACCATGGCATAAGCCACATTCAGAAGGCTCTTTGGGTAAGCATAGACGTATGGTGGGTTGGCAAATTGCATTTGAATTCTAGGGATGTGCGTCTAAAGAACTTGAGTAAGACTAGTGAGTATGGAAAAACACAGATAATTCTTCTTCCTCTGAGCCATCGAATCCCATTGGGTCTCTGGGGGAGATAAGGATTTATATGACAGCTGTTTCCCAAGGGGCTGGTTGCTGTATTTACCATGTGTTACCATGGCAACACCACCGGACTCCACAAGGTTGGTGTCGGCTTCATGGCACAGGTGATGGTGGTTCAGGGAGGACCGTGAGCTACAGGAGGCAAGCCACACAGAAGGCAGTATTTTCTGGAAATGAGGCATCCTGCAGGGACAGTTTTTTTTTTTTCCAGTTGGAAAAAACCACCTTTTAGTCTCTCAGGTTTGCTTCACTGCAAGTTCTTAGGGGTGTGTCTTAGTCATTTCTGTGTCTTCAGTAGCTTTTCTTCGTTTATTTCAAGCACTATGCCGATCAAGTAAAATGTGCTATGGAAAATATCTGTGACATGCAAGTCTACAGGAGATTCATTCATTTATTCAAGTGTGGACAGGGAGGTGTGCCCTCCTCCCTTGTGTGCTAGCCTTGCCCAATACCCACTGCTTGTGTGCCCTGTAATACCATGACAAGAACAGGGCTCTGGCTGGGAAGTCTCCTGTGCACACTGACTTGAGCAGGAGCTAATGACATTATCCATTTACTGGAGATGTTTTCTTGCACACCAAGAAGCTAGGCATTCAGTCCTTATTTGTAGCCCAGGAGAACAGAAACTGAAAGTGTGGACCAGCTCAAGCTTTTGACCCAGGGCCAAAGCTGCACAGGTCTTGAACAGCAGATTCTGTGCATGTAAAACGACTTCCACAGGAAGACAAAAGAGCTGCACAGGAGGATGTGTGGGAGGCATGGGCCTCCGTGCTGAGTCGGTGCAAGGTGAAACAGTAAGAGAGGGCAGTGCAGAAGGGAGCTGGGATCAGGATGCTGGAAGGTAGACTGGATCTGGGGCCGTGGAGACAGGCAGAAGGGTGAACAGCCCAGGTTCCTAATCCTTTTCTGAGGCCATCTTTGTTTTTCGATTTTGAATGCCTCCCTTTTGGGGATGGCCTTTTGACTGGTGCTAATTATAAATTGTCCTTTGGTGCATTCTGTGAGTTCTAATAATTAGAATTTCTAATTCCAGCCCTCCAAGCTGCTCCCAGCAGCCTTATCCTGGGAGAGGAGCACTGGACCTCATTTGCTCTCCTTCTCAAAGTCACTGTGGGGGGCCAGCTGCTGGTGCCTTGAGCTAGGGTCTAGGTCTGGGAGGTGGGGACAGACACATCTCTCAAGTTTATGCAGTGATTGCAGAAGAACTTTATTTTTGAGATTTATGCATCTTTGAAGGGGGAGGTATTCAAACAAAAATATCCAGGCAGGGTGGTCTGTGGATGGAATGCAACCTGGCTGGAGCCTGCTTATGAGACCCTTTGAGACTCTGAACCCCAGCTTCCAAGGGAATCTGACGTGATTGCCAAGGGCCCTTCCAATTTCGAGGTCATATGCTTCTATGAAATGTAAGGTGGTGTGGTCTGAGTTCAAGCCCTCTCATCACGTTTTGACTCTTGTAGTCCTATCCATGTGATTTCCTTTGCAAATAATTTGATCACAAGATACTAAGTAGCTTTGCTCAAGGTCAGGGAAGAGCCCAAGCCATGTTTTGTTTTGTTTTTGTTTGTTTGTTTTTCTTTTCCCCTCTCCCCTACTTCATTGTCTTGCCTGACCTCCTCTTGCCTCAGTTTATTCTGTGAAATGCGGATGGTAATCCTTGGTGCGAGGTGGGTGAAAGCACCATGTCAAGTGTCACAAAGTATGCACAGGGATCTTAAGTTCATTGACACCCTGCACTGGTTCTTTGCAACGGGCCCTACTACAGCATCTTCACAACCTCCACTAATGTAGTCCTAGAGTGTCTGCAGGCCTGTATAGGTATGTAGGGAGGTACTGAGGAGGACTCTGGAATTCAGCCCGGACTCACTTGGCTTGTTGCGGAAACTGCCTCTAGTGATTCTCATTGACTTGAACATCGGTCCTGGAAGCCAAAAGGTGTCCATCTTTCCATCTCGTCCGCCTTTGGTGGTGGCTACACTTGAGAATGCCAAGATGTTTCTTGGGATACTCCAGCTCTGCTTGCTGTCTAGCACCCTGTTAACCCATCTTAGGAGACACTGGAAGATGGTTTAAGTACTGGGGGACCCATATGGAATTCAAGGCTCCTGGCTTTAGACTGGCACAGCCCTGCTTTGTGGGCACTTAGTGAACCAGCAGATGGGAGGTTTCTCTCCTCCCCTCCCCTCCTTCTCTATCACTCTGCCTTTTAAGAAGGTGAAAGTATGTAAGTATAGGTCAACCCTGTGGTGCACTAGGTTGTGGTACAATGCCTGTACCTCATATGAGCCCCAGTTCTCGTCTCAGAAGCTCCAGTTCCAATCCAGCTCCTTGCTAATTTGCCTGGGAAAGCAGTGGAGGATAACTTAAATACTCCCATCCCTGTGGGAGATCTAGATGGAGTTCCAAACTCCTGGCTTAAGCCTGGCCCAGCCCTATCTGTTGCAGCCAAGTGGGGAGTGAACCAGCAGATGAAGGGTCTCTCTGTGCTTCTCATTCTTTGTGTAATTCTGACAATTAATAAATCTTTAATAATAAACATCAAAACAACAGAGTTCATGTAAAACCCTACTCCATATGAGCTTGCCAGTGCTGCCATAATGAGACACCGCCCGCCGTGGCTTCAGCTGCCGACTCATTTGTCAGAGCTTGGAGGCTGCAGGTCTCGGAGGCGTGGGTGGGGGGATTGCTTGCTGTGAGGCCTCTTTACTTGGTTTGTAGATTGCTGTCTTCTCTCTGTTTCTTTCCATGAACTTCCCTTTAATGTTCTCTTTCCTCTCATATGAGATACCAGTCCTAATAGATTAGGACCCACCTCACTGACCTCATTTTAACTTCATGACCTCTTTGAAGACCCTATCCCACACACAGTCCCATCCTGTGGTCTTTTGGCAGTAGGGGGTGCAGAATTCAGCACTCCCTCTCATAGGATCCCATGGCTAGTAGCACTTTTTTTTCCTTGCTGTGTGTCCCCATCACATTTCAGTGTTCACTTCCATGTTCCTTTGAAAGTCTCGGTAAAGGATCAGCAGAGAATGTGAGACCTAGAGCAAAATAGATGAATCTCCCAGAACACTAGACAGGGACCAGGTGGGGTATGACAGGGCGAGGGACTTCCCTTGTCCTGGTGACCGCTGTTAGGACTGACCCTGAGTGACAGGTGAGGAAAGCAGGTGAGTTAAGAAAGCAGTGGAGGCTGGCTGTCCTGGACATCAGGGCTGATTAAAATAATTGTTACCTGGCCCTATGTTATGGCCAGGGCTGTATGTTACTAAGGATCTAATTTGAATCAGGACTCTGGGAATTTTATTTTTAGGCCCAGAGGTGAATCCTGCAGACTCACCAGGAGGTTTCCTGTGGCTTTGTGTTCATCCTGTTGGATCAGAGGCTGTCAAGGACAGATGAAGTTGAAAAGGTCCCAGCCACCCAGCCTTGTACCTGCTGCTCCAGTGGACACTGAGGGGCCACTGACCCTCTCTTCTAGACCAGTAGTACCAGGCAGCCTGTCTTCTGCTCTAACAATCAAGTTCTTGAAATTGTCTTATTTCTCCATCTTTCACCTGCTCCTTACAAGTTTTTCTTGAGGGATGGACAGAATTTGTCTCACCACCAGGCAGCTCCTCTGTGCCTGGAAGCCAGAGCTGCAGCTCCTCTCAGCCTTTGCTGGCCCAGATGGAGGGTCCCTGGCTCGTCCTGTGCCAGCACCTCTCTGCAGATGACTGAAGAGCCTTCCCACCTGTCGCTTGTGGGGTGTGAATGTGCTGTTTGCATCCAGCAGCTCCTCCAGTGCCTGCCTCCCAGGAGAGCTGTGATTCTGGGTGGAGCTGAAATGTGGCCAATGCAAGTCAGCTGGTCCTGTTGGGGGCCCCTTGAGAAAATCAAGCTGTGTCTAAAAAAAAAAATCCGTGCATTCTAGGGTAGGTTAGGAGGGAAGAGAGGGCTGAATGGTGGGAGGGGGGAGTAGATCCATGGAGGGGCAGTATCAACAGTGACCTGCTGGGTCAGACCACAGCAGGGAGAGAGAGAAGCCAGGATGCCCTTTTGGGAATGAGCATTTGGGGTCTCTTTTAACCTTGCACAGCCTGAGTCCAGAGTCGGGTGCTTTTCAGTCGCAGCTGCTGAGCCCCGACTAAGTAGGCTTATAAGGCTGTGTCTCTGGATCCCAGAAGGCTCACTGTCAACATCACACTGCATGGGTGAAGCAAGTCTGGAACCCTGGTCCAGCCCTACAGCCAGACTCTTCCTGTTCCTGGTTCCTGCATTCTCCTTGATCCTGTTCTGTTATAGGGGTGAAATGGGAAGGGGCGTGGGAATGAATGGAAGGGCCAGTGCTCTCTGTGGGCTGCAAGGATGTTTCTCTGTGAGGGCCAAACAGCAACAGAATAAAAAGAAATCTATTCCCACATAGTGGGAGAGCAGGTTGTTGAGGGGGCGTCGTAGCAGAAGTAGTAGCCCTAAGGTCTTGGTCCAAATACTCATTTTCCTCTGCTTCCTTTGCAAGTTCTCTGTTGAATACTGAAAGCAGAAAGCAAGCAGTGTGCATGTGTGTGCCTGTGTGTGTATATGATGCATATGTGTGTGGTATGAGGAGTGTAGGTATGTGCCATGTATGTGCATGTAGAGTACACGGTGTATATGTGGGTATGTGTGTGCTGTGCATGGTATGTGTGTATACATGTACTATATATGTGGGCTACATAGTATGTATAAGTATGTGGTATGCATGATATGTACATGAGGGATGTGTGCAGTGTGAATGATATGTGTATGCATGTAGTATGCATGTTGTATAGGTGGCACGTGTGTGGGGTGCATGACGTGTTACGTGTGTAGTATGCATGCTGTGTAGTGGCATATGTGTGGTGTACGTGGTGTATGTGTATGAGGTGTGTATGTCTAATGATGTGTAGTATGCAGGCTGTGTAGGTGGCATATATGTGGCATGCATGGTATATGTGTACGTGTATATGCGACGTGCATGCTTGTAGGTGGGATTTGTGTGTAGCATGTATCTATTTCTGGACACTCCAGGACATTTCCCGGGATCACAGACCCTCCTGCCCCTCACTAACTCATGCTGTGGTTTCCTCCCTTACTCTTTAGTGGCTGAGGCTGAACTAACTTCATCTCCAGGAAGGAAATGGGAGGCTCCAGTTCTAAGGACCACACAGATGTCAGGCTCCTGGGACATGGCTTTGGTGGCTCTCCCAGGGAAATGCAAGTCTCTAGGACTCAGAGAGACCCATGAAGGGTGGCAGGGGTGATTAGAGTCCTCGTTCGTGTGGTCAGAAGTACACCTGAGTGGCTCTTTTTCACAGGATAGCCTGCTCCTTTACACAGACTGAAAATAAGGTTCTTCTGCAATTAGATTTTCTTCTGCTCCTTCATCAAAATGCACTCTGCATGAGAGCTGGCTTGGGTGGTACCAAGGAGGCTGTTGCCCAAGGACCTTGCTTGGGACAAGGGTGCCCGTGCAGCTTCGGGTGCTCAGAATCAGATGCATAGTTCATGGCTTAGGTTTCTGGGGTATGAACCCTCCTCTGAGTGAAGGATACTCCTCCCAAGTTTCCCTCTGTGGCACCCCGTGAAAAACCTCAGTGACCTGATTTTGGGATGCCCCCTCCTTAGACTGTTAGCAACCCACGGGACCAGGTCCATCTTTGCCCTCATAAGGGTACAGGTAGTCACTTGTCATTTGTGGGATGTATGAATGCATTTCCTCCTCCTCTTTTTCTAAGATTGATTTATTGTCATTGGGATGGCAGATTTACAGAGAGGAGATACTGAAAAAAGATCTCCTGTTTGCTGGTTCACTCCCTCAAGAGCAGCAATTGCTGGAGCTGAGCTGATCTAAAGCCAGGAGCCAGGCACTTTTTCCAGGTCTCCCACATGGGTTTAGGGTCCCAAAACTTTGGGTTACCCTCCAGTGCTTTCCCAGGCCTAAACAGGGAAGTGGAGCAGCTGGGACATGAACCAACAGCCATATGGGATGTCGATACATGGAGGTAGAGGATTAGCCAGTTGAGCCAACATGCATTTCCAGTTCTAAGTCCCTTCCCAGAATTGACCCAGGGAGCAGAGACTACTTCCTGTTTCTTGTCTCTGGATTGTTCCAGCTGGGAGTCGGTAGGGAGGCCTGGAGAGAAGGAGCCAAAGGAACAAGTACATCTGAGCCTTGTTCCTTGCTCATCATGACAGGACTAACAGAAATTCTTGGCAGCATCTTTAGATCTTCATCTGCTATTAGCTAATTACAATAGAGAAAAGACATTGTGTGTCCCTGGATAGCCTGCTCCTTGCTGCAGGTGAAGAGAGCCCAGGAGCTATTGGCAAGTGCCTGGCTGCTGGGACTCTGCTTTTGGCTTGAGTGGGACCCATTGTGAATTGCTGTCTTTGCCCCCAGCTTTCCAGTGGGAAAACTCATGAAATCCCCTGCAGAAGTCAGAATAACCTTGGGTTTCCAAGTGACTTTGTCATTCCCACTGCCAAGCAGGTTTGGAAGCCACAGTTGCTGAGACTCTTGCTGTGGTTCTTGTGGTTTGGCCAAGCCTCTGGTTTCACAGGTGATGCCTCTGCAGATCTAACTAGTCCCTAGAGGAATCTGCCCTTTCCTTCATGGGTCTGCCCAATGTGTTGGGCAGCTGGGCACTTCTTCCTCACAGCCTCCAGTAGGTTTGTTCTAAGTTGGTAGCTTCCATTCAGATGAATGAGGCTGAGGCTTTATTCTCAATATGCCATGTACCTGCTATATTGTGGGGGTGAGCGGTGGTCAAAGGAGCTGCACAGGACTGTGTCGCTTCCACCTTGTGTCAAAGGGGAGCAATTTTGTCAGATGTCCTCCTTTGGCAACTTACCTAAAGGGGAGGCTTCTCATTTCTATTATCTGGGGACTTAGGTGGCCTGTGGGTCACCAGCTGTGGCCCAATTTTGATAAAGGGAGGACTCAGGGTTCCTGTTTGGGCTTTTAAAGGTATTGGGTAAAGAGGAGATGAGGTTAGCAAGCAGATCCTACAGTGATGAGCCGGGTGAGTGGGAAGAGCCAAAAGAAGTTTCTGCAAGTCTGTAGTTCAGGTCTGTTGCGATGAAGGGCTGTGGAGTGGGGGCAGATCAAGGAATGTGAGGCTTGCCTCCAGGATTTCTTCCTTCTCCGGTGGTTGTGAGCCATGGAGGAGTCTGATACACCAGTGGAGCAAGACCAGGCCATGGTTAGCTCCTTCTTGGTTTATAATAACTCAGTGCAAGGGATACTCACCAAGTCCTGGGAACTGGGTGCCTTCTCAGTGCCACGAGGCAAGGGCTTTCATCAATCCTGTGTTCCCAGTGAGGAAGATGAGGCCCTGGGCTAGTATGTGTAGGAGGGTTTGTTCCTTGGCTTCCTGTGCTTCCCTGGAGCAGCCTTTCTGAATGCTCCAAACTGCCTCCACTTGTTCTTCCTGATCACTAACTTCTGTCCTCTCCCAACTTTGGAAACTTGGGAATGTGGCCTGAAGTGTAGTGGCAGCAATAGTGGACAGTGAGAAGCCACAAATACCTTGAGGTGACTCCTTTTAAGCAGATGAAGGTGTTGGAGTAGAGGTTGGCCTATGCAGGCTCCAGCAGCTTATAGCTTGCCCCTCTGATACTGTGACTAGAGAGAAGTTCTGCTGCTGGAGTCTGTGGCTGCAACCTAAGTAAGGTTAATGTGACAGTATCTGCAACTCCAAGGGTTCTTCCCCACTGGTGCCCTGGAGTCCCTTGTCATCTTCTGATCATCCAGCACTGCGTCTGCAGAACTGTGTTTGCAGGCACTGTGATTGCAGATGACTACTTGCAAGGTGGGCTTTCCATCATGCAAAACTGCAGTCGACAGAGGTTGATTAAAATGTACTTATTTAGCGCGAAGCCCATCCTGCCAGCAGTGTGGCAATGCAGCTCTGAATTAAGATGAAATCTGACATAGTCAGTGAGTCAGAGCAGCTGCAATGTGAGAGTTGTTTTTTCAGCCGATGACTAGGAGGCCACGAGCCACAGAAGCTGATGGCACATGTCACATAGAAATGACAAAGCTTTGTGGCACGGTGCCCTTCACTGTCTAGCTTGGAGGTCACCCTGAGATGCAAGCACAGGCTCTGTATTCTTTGAGATGAGTGTTTACTGGCATGGGGCTCTCTTTCCTCTTCTCTCTTTTTCTCTTTTTGCTTTCTCCTCTCTCTTCTTTCCTCCATCTCTCTCCTATCCTTTTCTCTCCATTCTTTTTCTAAGATTTATTTATTTATTTGAGATAGATCTCACCTACTGATTTACTCCTCAAATGCCTGCAAAGGCAGGGGTTGGACTGGGGCCAAACCTGGCAGGTGGAAATGTACTCCAGTCTTCCATATAGGTGACAAAGACCCAATTACTTCAGCATGTGTTGCCTCCCAGGGTTTACATTAGTTGAAAGGTAGAATCAGGAGCCAGAACTGGGAATTGAAGCTAGTCAGTCTGACATGGGCTATGGGCATCTTAACTACTGGGTTACATGCTTGCTCTGGCTATCATTTTCTTGGAAATATTATTTTGTTACCTTGGCTCATTATTGTATACAGTTTTTCCAAATAAAAGATATTACCTTGCTTCCTTTGCAGGCACCCTCACCGACCTAACAGGCAGGTACTCTGTAGTAGAAGGATATTGTTGTCGGCAGAAACCCTTTTGCGTCTAAGAATCATCTGTTTCTCATCTTCCCCCCCTTTTCACCCTTATCCTCCCTCACCCCACACATTGAAGCCTCCAATGGTTGAGCATAAAATACAGCAAATGCCTTTCTTGGAGTTTGTCACAACTTAGCACTTAAACAATTTGTAATAGATCTTTGTCTCTGGCATTGGCCTTGCTCTCTCACTAGATTTTTGTCCCCCATGAAGGCTAGGGTACCGTCTGGCTTTTGCACTCTTATACTCCCAGATGTAGCCGACAGAATGTGTCAGTCAATAGGCCCTCACCGTGTGGGTGTGTTAAATCAGGGAGCCTGAGTATGGGAGCTCCTTGGAATGTCCTGCCCCCTGTGAGGTGGCTAGTGGCTGTATCAGTCTCCCTGTGGAGCTGAAGAAGCAGGTTTAGAGAGCTGAGTGGCTTGCACAGATATCCTGTTAGCCTGCAGACTACACTGACCTGGTGTTTTATGGCTCAGTGTGGTTCAGAAGGCATCGTAGTGGCACCATTTGCTCCCCTGGCACCATGGCAACCTACTCTCTAGTTGGGGAGTTCAGGTGAAGGTGGGAGAGGACTTTGAGTGCTAGCATTGTGAAGGGCAAGGAATGAGGGCAACCAGGGGCAGAGAAGCAGTGGGATCTTTGCCAAGGATGGGCAGGTGCATCCTTGGACCACATAACCTATCTTTGCCTGTGTCTGCAGCAGCTTGTGCTAGCTCTGCTCGGTGTGCTTTCTTGGGATGATCCTGTCCACAGTTTGAATCTGTGCTTCCCTTCCCTGAGTTCTATGAGTTTCTGTACAGACTGAGGCAGGATATGGACTACCCAACCCCACAGGGTTCCAGACTCCTAGTCTATAATGTGGTTGTGTAGTGCAATAACCTTGGACTGAGAGATGGAACTGAGAATATAGCAAGGAGTAGTTCCTGAAGAAAGGGAAGGTTCCATGGAAGGGCCCACTGCTGGGCAGCTGTGTTGTTTCCTGTTCGGAGAGGAAATGAACACTCATTGCATGTTGGCTCTTTTCCAGATGGTGCTTTGTGAATGTCATTGAATGTGTCCTGAAACCCTTCTAAGCTGTCTGTGTTATCCCCATTTCCCAGATGAGAAAGCTGGGGCTTGTATTTTAAGTGGCATCCTTAAGGCAGGCATAGCTGGCAAGGAGCAGCCTGCAGAAGTGAACTAGAGCTTTTCCAGCTCTAAAAGCCTAGGTATCTGTGTGATAAGCTTGTAAGACCCGGGAAAGGCTGAACAGCTCCCAAAGCAGGTTAGGGGTGCCATCCTGGAGCCAGGAGGGGGTACCCTGGAGGAGGTCTTTCCAGGGTGAATTAGGACACCCTGGCAGCTATAGACCGGTATCCCTGGGCTTGAAGCTAGCAGATTGGCACTCAGTTAAACCTCCTGCCTTCAGGCCCTTCCCGAAGCCCAGAGCAGGCCAAGCAACTCACTCCCAGCACTCTTGGAGACCAGTTGTGGATTAGGGTCCTGCTGCTGTCATCAGAGACTGTGATTGGACCCTGAATGGAGGCTGTGAAGGCCCAGGTCTGGCCTCCTCTGGGCTTCCCATCTGAGCTATGACCGGCATGCATGTTTCTTTCTGGGGGTGTGTGTGTCTCATCTGTCTTTGGCTTAGAATCTGTGCTGTGCCCTTTCGTTCCCAACTCCGGGAGCATGAAACATGACCATATTCTGTGCAGAAGACAGGTGACAGGCTGTGTCTGCCCTAGGAGCTAACGGAGGAAGCCATGAATTCCATGAAACCCAATTAAGAGACTTTGTCTAGGCATTGTGATGTCATTTCCTCCTTTGGCAGATTTAGTGTCTCGTTTCTGTGCAGCCTGGGCCTCCTTCACAATGACTTTCCCCCTGCTGTCCTCACTGCAGTCTGGATTGGCTGTCAAGGACGTGGGTGCTCTGAGATACAGAAGGAAGTTGGCTCCGGAAAGCAGAGAGCCTGGCTTCTCACCCCGACCTTGTGCCTTCCTGGCTGCTTGACTCTGATGCGTTCACTCACTCTCTCTGCGCCTCAGAAGCTTATTTCCCAAAGAAGGGTTCAATGGAGGATACTGGAGTTGCTCACAGCCAAAGGGTAGCCCCAGGTCTTGCACTTCTGGCTGAGATACACACTTAGGGTGACTCAGATTCACTGCCTCCCCATCTGCTTGAGAGACATTTGGATCCTGTTGGATACCAGTGTCACTGTCCCCTGCCTCTATGTGCTGATGACTTCAAGAAACCAACAGAAAGCAGTCTAGGAGGAGGTGGAACCAATGGTTTGGAAAAACCCAGAGGGTTCCAGATCTCACTGGAACCTTCCAGAACTTGAGAGAGAGAGAGAGAGACAGAGAGACAGAGATAGAACAAAGCTCATTGGCCCTCTGGGTCCAATGATAAAACTGGCACTCAGGTCAAGATTTCTCCCCAGACTATACAGCACATGGGGAGCAATGGCTAGACCAGGGCCCAGGGCTTCTGCAGCAGACCCAGTGTTTCTCAGACTTTGAAGTCTGGAGTGGAGCCTGCTGGTCTGGTTTTCCAACACAGGTCCTGGTGACCCTGAGGACACCACTCTAGGGACCTCAATGGAGCAGCAAGGGGTTCAGGAAGACAGGAGTCCAAACTCTCTGAGTCCTGCCTAGCAGGGAGTCACCCTTTGTCCTGCATCCACTATGCCTCCTGCTACAGGTTGTCATTCCTGATCGCTTCTGCTCCAAGGGGCCCCATCCCCAAGGCCTGCACCCTCCCCAAGAGCCTCCCCGTCCTGTTTACTCTGGTCTCATCTTGTTTAGTCTTTCATCACCTCATGCCAGCCAATTTCTGTAAGGTTCCCAGTCCTCATTCCATGGAGACTTGAGTGCCTGAATTAACTCCCTCTTGGAGCAATAAACCACCCTGAGTGCTAACCTAGTTTGTATTTTTAGCGTGTGTGTTGTGAATTACTTAGCTCACAGAGTGGCTCCTGTCTGCTCATTGGGACGGCACTACTAAGCACACTGCTTCCCCTGGGCTTGCCCATGCTCCCTTGCCCTTGCAGTCAGAGCCTGCCCTCTTTGGTGCCATATCCTTGGTGTTAGCAGGTATGAAGGAAGCACTGAGGCCCAGCAGGTGAGAGGTGAGTCAGGCTTAGGCCTTGGGCAGCACAAAGTGATGGAGCCATTGGAAGTTCTGAGTCCTTCACCTCCTCTTTGGGGACAGGTCATGGGGAAACGGAGATCTTCCCAGGCCATGAAGGGCTGAAGGATTATCCCTTCAAGCCCCTGTTTAGCAAGATGGTAACCTATAGAGAATCTGGGTGAGTGGCTTGACCGAGGTCACCCTCCAGGAGAGGTGAGCTTCTGCTCTGATTTTCACTGATGAAGTTCAGCCAGAAATACCAGGGGCAGGAACAACAGGGCCAAGGCCACTTGCTCCAGGCAGGGGTTGTGTCACACCCTCTCCACCCCAAGGAGTCCTTTTGATGCCAGCCCAGGACAAGGATCCAGCACCATGCTTTGAGTTCCATCACAGCCAGTCCCATTTCTGGCAGAGGTGTTAATAAGCTGTGCTTTGCCAAGAGGCCCAGCTGGGCCATGCTGTAGAAGACCTCTCTGAGTGGGGAGTGAGGGGGTTGTTAAAGATTCCCAGTGGTAGAGAGTCGTGGAGGGTAGCACATAGAGCAGTGGTGCCTTGTTACCCAGCTATGCCATGGACCTGAGGCTATGTATGTGAGGGCTTCTTTTTCCCATTGATTGCAGGTGGTACTAGGTGTGTCTGAGGCACCAGGAAGGAGGCTGTGGGTGTTCCAGGGCTGGGGCATAGTGTAGGACACAGTGTCTTTCTCAGGGGGCTTTAGACATTTTTTTGGGAAGGCATCTGTGTTTATGTGTAGAGGGACACTTGAAAAGCTGAATGTAGCACCTGAGTATGTATATGAATGTTTGTGTGTAGCTGTGAGTACACGTATACTTGGGAGTTGTATGTGTGAGCATGTGCGTGTTTACCTGTGTCTTTATGTCTGAGCATAAATGTGCGGATTATAAGATTGTGTTACTGTAAATACATACATGTACATGTACACACCCTCTCACACATGTTCTGCTCCTAGCATGTGTTTATATGTAATGATGTCTGTGGATATGTTCATACATGTGTGCACGTGTCAGCAGATACATGTGTATGCATGCATTCATGCACAGTTGTGTCTGTTTATGGATGTGTCTGAATATGTGTGGATGTGTGTATCTGTGTGTGCACATCTATGTGCATATGTGTCTATGAGTATGTATGTCTGTATGTATTTGTGTGTGGTTATGCATGTGAATGTGTCTGAATATGTATATGAGAGTATGTGTATACATACATCTGGAAGTATACATCTGTATGAGTACATGTGTATAGCTGAGTATGTGTGATAATGTGTGTGTGTTTCTGTGAGTGTGTGCATGTGTGAGTTTATGTATGTGTATCTATGTGAGAATATGTGTGTATGCTTCTTTGGTGTGTGTGTATCTAGGTGAATCACTGTGTGTGAGAGAGACACAGCAAGCGTGTGTGCATGTGTGTCTGTGCCTCTGAAGCTCACCCTCAGTCAGGGTCTGGGTCACTTGGGTAGGCAGCAGGACGACAGGTGCTCACTGCTAGTCTCAGACTCAGGAAGCAGGTGGCCAGGGCGAACTTCTGCCCAGGAACGTTCAGAGACTGGCTTGCTCCATGGGACTGCCAGTCTCCAGCTGAGTGTCTGGAGCTCAAAATACTAGTGCCCAACATTAGCTGGGCACTTCTTGCTGGGATTCCATGTGAGGATTTTCTAACTTGGGGTATCAGCCCGAATTTGGGCTAGCCATCTGCCATAGACTAGAAATGCTGTGAAGGTGTGGACTGTATCTTGCTGAGTGCATTATCTCAGGGAGAGTGGCTTCTCATCAGCTTGCAGCTTCTGAGGCCACATTCCTCTCTCTGGAAGGCAGTGTGGCTGAGTAGAGGGTATTGTGCACCAGGGGCTGGTGAGCAAAGGGGATGCCTGGAAGGCTCCTGGCGCCCAGCACTCCTGTTTTTCTTTCACCCAGTTGGCCCTTATGTCATTGCTTCCCCCTCACCCTTGCCGGTATGTGAGCCAGGCAGGACCTGGTAAACCTCTGTGCCTGGGGAAGCCACCTGATGGGGTTTGGATTTGTGTTTTTTTCTGTCTGCCTATAAAAGCTTTGGGAGGGAGAGTAGAAGTCTTTCCTTGTCTGACTGCCATTCTAATCCCAGCTGTGCCTCCTGTGTGGCGTGGTGTGATCTTTGGCAAGCCACCAAGTCTCTCTGTGCCTCAGTCTTCAGGGAGGTGATTCCTACCTGCACTCCTGACCTAGTGCCTGCCCTGCTTACCGTGAGAGTAGTTGAGGCTACTTGTTGGCAGAAGCCTACACAGGGAAAGCACAGGTGACTGCCTGTGCGGGGCCATCTGAAGTACACTCCCTACCTGTACTGTGCCTCTGGCCTTATGGGCAGTCAGTATGCCAGGCTTGCTCCTCAGGGTGGATCAACCAGGGTCCAGGATCCAGCAGCACCTGGTAGACACAGGAACTTCCCAAGTCCTTACTCAGAGATGGGGGAGTACTCGGTTCCTCTCCCTCCCTCACTTCCCCAACCTCCCAGCTTCTGCCTACATGCCTATTGGCCAGACTAATCAGAAGGCAGCGAGCAAGGGATCCTGGGAAGTGTAGTCTGTAGAGGAGGGACCAGGACTGGTGGTGTCTGTCCTATGGGTGAGCTTCAGGGAGTCCCTGAGTTTTCCAGAAAGTAGGGGCACATCGTGTGCACCTGCTAGTGTTGGCATCTTTCTCACACTGGTCTGTGTCAGCAGCCAATTCAGCCTAGTCAATAATCTAATCATCTTGTCTTTACATGTGGAACATCTGAGGACACAGACATGTGGCTGCAGTGAGAGTGCTCCCACTGCGGGTCTGTGCTGTTGTTTGTCACCTGCTCTGGCTTTGTATGTCTGTCAGGATAGACTCATCTCTACTGTCAGTTCCCCATAGCCAGCCATGCATCCGTTCCACCAGCAGCTTTCCCTGCTGCTCCCAGCATGCTCCCGCAGCCCCCAGCCACCACGCCAGGAATTGAGATGGTCCCACTCAGTGTTCCAGGTAGGCAGAGCGGGTGCCAGACCACTTCCCCTACCTCAGGTCTCCTTCCTTTCCCAAGCATTCACTTTGTGCCCCCATGTGCCAGCTGTTTTGCCAACTTCTGGGAATATGGTGCTGCCCAAGATAGATGCTGCTCTGATGAAGTCAGAAAAGTCACGAGAGAACAAATCCATGAGCAAGAGAGTTTCTAAACCTTAAGTGTCCAGAAGAGAATCCTACGGAGTGGGTTATTATTCTGTATTATATGCATTAGTAGACCTATTGCTATAGATAATCCTCTAGAGTCAAGAAGGGGGAGTGCGGGAGAAAACCTCTTGCAGGAGGGCATAGTCAAGCTGAGAGTTGTGGACACAAGAAGATATGTCACATGGGGACAGCCATCAGTGCAAAGGCCCTGGGTACGGGGGACAGGAAAACCAGGCCTTGGTGTGTACGACCAAATGAGGGTGCCTGTCTTACAAGTGTGTGACTTTTCTGACTGCCACTGTAGAGCCTTCTGCAGGTTCTTCTTCAGTGGGTGAGTGAATGTAACCAAATGTCTTCCTCAGCTGGCCCGTGCTCCATGGGATGCCCAGCAGGTGGCCAGAATCTGGCTTTCTGCCTCCTGAAGCTTCAGCTGAGTTTTTGCTGTGTCTTACAGATGCCTGGAGAAAGGTAGATTGCTTCTGTGCAGTCCATCAACCACACAAAAGCCTCTGAATCACAGAGACCCAGGCCTAATTTATTCTGTTTGTTTTGCAGAGGAAATAGTACTTCCTTGGGCTGGGAGCTCTGAAGACCAAAAGCTGAATGGAGAAGGGGAGAGTGGATTAGATGAATGGGCTGACCAGCTCTGACCCAGTTTCCACCCCGCGCAGCAGTGTTGGGGGTGGAGAGGAGGGAATTGCATTCTTAGTGCTCTCTGCTCTGGCCCAGGCGTCAGCTGCTCTGCGGCTTGCCTTCTTACCCAGCCTGGAGCCTCTGCATAGCAGGTTGATGGACACGACCTAGAAGGTGACTCTTGGGGAGAGATGGAAGCATAGGGTCTGGCTTAGGTCCTCCCCAAGGTCCTCTCAGAACATTCAGCCCTGCTTAATGCTACCTCATGGCCTTGGCTATGGCACAGGTGCATTCACTTGTGTTTTGTGGTGTGGGATAAGCTTGGGGAAGGAATGGCTATGATTCAGCTTGCTGATGAGCACTGGGAATGCAGGACTTTCTGGGAAGCTCAGGGTGGTCTCTGCTTCTCCTTGTGGCTGGGTTAGTGCTGTGACCACAGTGTGCTAGATGTGGCTGTGAGAGGCCCAATTCTAGGAATCTTGAGTTTGCTTTCCTGGCGTAACATTTTATGAGCTTTGTGACTTCAAGCTAATTGCTCAGTCTGTTTCTTCAACTTTCTCACCTCTAGAATGTGATGGGGGGAGGGCAAGTATTCCAGAAAAAAAAAAAACCATGAGTAACTAGAAGGGGTTGAAGCTGGTATATTTTTCCAGAAAGCTGCAAGGGTAAGGAATGAAAACTGGTATGGTAGTGAGAGGGAGGAAGTTAAGGCAGATGACTGTGAGGTGCCCATGGGAGAGCACCACGCCGCAGATTGGCCGGTGCCTTTGGGGGCCATTGTGGTAGGAAGCTCAGGAGTGTGGGCGCAGTGCAGTCCATCCTGTACATGGAGGGTAGATGACAGGG
Organism: Ochotona curzoniae; assembly: GCF_017591425.1. Classification (NCBI taxonomy): domain Eukaryota; kingdom Metazoa; phylum Chordata; class Mammalia; order Lagomorpha; family Ochotonidae; genus Ochotona; species Ochotona curzoniae. The sequence goes on along the minus strand of NW_024465556.1, from coordinate 20,693,621 downwards.
AAGCACAGCCCTGGGAAACCTGGCCTGCTGCCCAATCTCCTGCTTCTCTAGATGCATGCAGGCAGCAGTTTGCAGGAGAAGCCGAGAAGGCTGTGAAGCTTGAACCACTGCATGTGGAGCATGGTCTCCTAATTGAAAAGAAAGGCAGTGATTCCCAGAGGAGGTAATGGTGCCACCAGAACAGAAGGCGTCCATATATAGTGATGGCTGACAGCCTCTTTGATTTTCAACAGGTGGGACCTTATGAATGAGAATGGAGGAGTTGAATGACTTAGGGGCAACCACAAGAGGCTCAGAAAGGCTGAGGTACCAGGAACTAAAACGGCCGAAATCTACCAAAGAGAGCCACAGGCCTAATCAAGGCATGGGCCCTGGGTTGGGTGGAGAACACACAAGGAAAGGTCCCCACTATGGATGGGAGCGACCTGGAATCTTTCTGTGTTTCCTCACCTAGTGTACCATCCAGAGCAACCAGAAGTGAGCAGGGTTCATGTCAGAGGCTGGAGTGGCATGTTAAACTGCACTTGCAGGGTCAGGAAAATTCTGAGGCAAGGTCTTAAAACAGATTTGTGATGCCTTGATAAGCTATTGGCAATCTTTTGAAAGAATTTTCTCTTTCTTATGGGTTGAATTTTTTATCTTTGAATGCCCAGTGATTGTTGATACAGTGCCAGTAGCTCTTGGGGCAATGTCAGCCCCTTGGGTTCTGCCATCCTGATGGAGTTCCTTGAGTAGCTCCCTACCCCTTATGTGAGAGGACTTTTCTGTGTGCTTTTCTAACATGGATAATTAGCCCCGTGGCCTGATACAGGCTTGTCAATTATAAATAAGCCATCACTATGCCTCCTCATCACCAGCTCAATGGCTTTCACGCCCAGTTGCATTAAGCCTTCTAATACACTTTTTCCAGAATCACCCTCTGACTCTCTGGAGGAGAATTCTGGCATGATGTTCAGTTGTGCTGTCCTTCCTTGTCCTCTGCCTACCTCCTGTGAGGACCCTTCTGGGATAGATCATCCTGCCCTCATCCAGTCTCTCCTGTATGCCTGTAGACAGGACCCATCTTACTGCAAGTGTACCAGAGGGTGCAGGGGAGGAGCTGGGCTGCAAAGAGGGGGGAGCAGGCTGGGAGATGCTCAGAGTCTTATAATCTCCCCTGCTACAGTGACCACACTGGGTAGGGACAAGGACATGATCTTGCAGATTTTTTTTGTTTGACAAAGTATTTGGCCATGTTGGAATGCCAGCTTACGTCCAAGTCTGACAAGGTCAGTGAGTAAATGCAGGCTTCATGCTCTTGTATTCACTGCTGTGAGGAAAGCTGGGGGCTAGGAGAAAGAGACAAGGAGTGATGAGTTTCCATGGAAAAACTCTTCTATAGGCCTTGCTTAGATATTTCATGTATCTCTTGTTACTTTCCATAATTTGTGGTTTCTTATGGGTGTGTAGTTGATCTATATATGCCCTGGGAAAAGCATCCAGGCACAGAAATTTGGAAATACAAGCAGCCTGCAGCTGTACCTGTGCCCTAGGCAGGAAGTGGTCTTCTCCGTGCTGGACCCAGATTACTCTATGCAGAGCTCTGTGGTTTGGACTCTCTGTTGGGATATGAGTTGGTTCTGTGCCTTCCCACCTCACCATCTGGACAGCAAGCCCCTTTGAAGGACACGGGCCAGATGTACGTTATCTTTGGGATCTCTCCAGTGCCTTGCCAATGGCAGCTGTGACCCTGCATGGGTAAACAGATTGCCTTCTGAGGCACCAGGGCCCTCAGCATTTGCCCATGTTCTCCAGCCAGGGTGTTGCTCTGGGTGAAAGCAGAGGAGGATTTCCCTGGTCCTGTTTGATTCTGGAGTGCACTGAGTTGGGCTTCCTTGGTATTTCAGGGCTCCCAGGTAGAAGGGTGTAGCTCACTGGATCTGGGCCAAATCAGGGAGGGTTTGGGTCTCTTGTGATGGGATGGCTTCCATTCTGTGGATTCTGTGGATAAGTTTGGGGTGAAAGGTGCTCTAGAGTTCTTAGGAGATGTGATGCATCCTCTTACTGGTGATGTGTCTAATGCTCAACAACAAGGGTTTTTTTTTTTTTTTGTAACAATAAAATCATGTATCTATGGTAGAAAACTTGGGCAATATATAAAAACAAAGAGAAAGCCTTGGTGTCTTCATTCTGTTGTGCAACCATCACATTTGGGTGTATTAGTGTATTTGAAAGAGCTATTCTGAAAACATGTTTACATCATAATATACCTAGAGCTTTTAAAAATGTCTATTTCTTAAAGACTTATTTTTATTGGAAAGTCAGATTTACAGAGAGAAGGGACAGAGAGAAAGATCTTCCATTTGTTGGTTCACTTCCCAAGTGGCCACAATTGCTGGAACTGAGCTTATCTGAAGCCAGAGTGTCTTCTGGGTCTCCCATGTGGTTGCAGGGTCCCAGGGTTTTGGGCCATCTTCCACTGCTTTCTCAAGTCACAAGCAGGGAATTTAAAGGGAAGCGGAGCAGCTGGGATATGAACTGGCACCTGTATGGGATCCCGGTGCATGCAAGGTGAGATCTTTAGCCACTTGGCTTCCTCACTGGGCCTGTAGATAGACCTTTATATTGATTTTTTAAATAAGTAGAATCTATGATAATCATTTGAATAATTTGTAAAATATATGATGTAAAGTAAAAGTTTTCTACTAATTCTAGTCAACCTAATTGCAAAAGCCTCTCTCCAAAGAAGTTTATTCCTTGTAGGGTCATTTGTCTTTTTTCCAGGGAAGGGATTCCTGTTGATATCATTTAAAAGTGTCACTTATTTGAAAGGCAGACACACAGAGGGGAAGTTGGGGGTGTCTTCAGCTGGCTTACTCCTAAGATGCCTTCAACAGCTAAATGCAGGAGACTAGAACTCCATCCAGGCCTTCCATGTGGTTAGCAGGAATCCAAGTACTGGAGTTCATATCTATAACTTCCCAGATACTTTAGTATGGAGCTAGATCAGAAGTAGAGCAGCTTGGACTGTAGTGAGCACTCCAATATGGGATATAGGTATCCCAAGCAACAACTTAGCCAGCTGTGTCCTGTTGCAGAGGGACAGGCATGGTACAGGCCATACTGCTGAAAAATAGCTACTGAGTTTGGCCTGGTGTTGTTGCTTCAGGATTTATACTTGATAAAGGGAGGAAGAAGCAGGAGGGACCAGAGGCATGAGTTCAGGGCTGATGCCGACTTCCCAGAGCTGCAGTTTACCCAGGAGGTGCTCTGGAGTGAATTTGCCTGATCCAGTTGATCCCCTCTTGCACAAACCACTAGGCCACACAGTCACCAGGTGCAAAATCCTAAAGGAGTGGACAAGGCTGGTGATCCTACTCCCCAGAGTTAGACTCCACAAGTCCTTCCTGAAGAGTGGGGACTAAGCCAACCCCTGCGTGGTGGGCACAGCTTAGCATAGGAATATGAGATTCCACCATGGCCAAAAACTCCATTCTGCTTCATGTTGGTATAGCTAAAGTACTACGTGGAAGCTAACCTGCTTCCCAGCCTCCGGCCCCAGCCTGGTTGCTAAGGGTCTTGCTCTCACAACCAGTCGCTACTCATTCTCCATCTCCTGTGTTGCTTCCCTCTCTGGCCCAGGCTACCTGTCAGCCACTGAGGATCATAGCTGGGGTCCTAGGGTGTGAAGTGTGTCCTTAGAGGCCCCGGATTGGGTGTCCCTATGGTATTTGGGGATTGGACAAAGAGAAGAGACAGTGGCTCCACAGTCTATGTATGGCTTACTTCCTTTGGCCTTGACTGATGGCTGTGGTGACAGTAAGTGCTTCCCCTGCCATCTGCAATGTGACTGTGTAACCTGTTACTCCATATCAGTTCACTAGCTGCTGGCTGCACCCACTTCTACCTAGGGTAGGGTTGAGGTTTCTCCACCTGCCTGCTCCTCCCCGTCTCAGACCTAAATCCTGTTTGGATAAAACAGCAGTTCTTCTGTGGGTAGAGTTGATAGCAGTGTTGGAAGGTAGGTTAATTAGAAATGTGTCTTGTGGCCCCTGCTTATGTTGGCCCTTCAGTGAGATTTTTCTCATGTATAAGTTGGCCACAGGTTACTTGGACAATGGTGAGATCATTGTTTTTTTTTCGTTTTTTTACTTTCCAAATATGTGCTTGCAGTGTGTATGTATGTGTGATGGGGTAGGAGACGGCAGGCAGGCTGTAGAAGATCCCAGCCTAGCTTGTATCCCTTGGGGTCCACACCTGCTCTGCACATTGGCTTTTACTGGAGCTGGTTTGGCTGACAGCTAAGTGGCTTCTCTGAGCTGCTGTCAACCTGAGCCACTCTATCTCTCTGAGCACTGCAGGTTTGACCTGGCTATTGAGGTTCCAGAGGTCTGGCCTGGTCCCTGGGCAGGCCTTGAGCATCTCAACAGATGCTAAGGGTGACCTCAGTGAGGTTGCTGTGGAAACCCATCTCCCGGGTGGGCCTGTTTCATTTTCCAGGTCCTGCCCCAGTGTGGGGATAGCTCATCATAATGATGACATCACTCTTCAGTGCTCAAGTAGGGGATCCCCTCTGCCCTTCAGGTAGGGCTTTTCCCAATAGGAGGAGCTGGCATCACCAGAGGATGGTTGCTCTCCAGAATTCCCTGGGGCAGGAAGTAATTTTCTAGGCTTTGTGATTGTGAGGGAAGCTCCGGGGTAACCCCCAACGTGGTCGATCAGCACCCCATGCCCGGAACCCTCCTGTACGCAGCCTGTGCCTCTGGGCGTGGGAGGCCAGCGGGGTGGATCACATGGCTCTGGGTCAGCTGATAGCACAGTGACCGTAATTACTGCATGGAAAATCCAGGGAGGATGGGGAGCTAACAGGTGTTGTTTCATTGTTAATTCCAATCAAAGTAATTTGTTGCTATTTAAGGATCTAGCTGCTGGGCCACCTACACCATGCTTCATGTGACTGCCTGCAGCCTCTGCAGAAGAGAAGAGGTCTCTGTTTTTTCCCTCGTTTCTTCCTTATTGCTCAGTCTAAAGAAGGTATTGGGATACAACATGGGGTGTACCCCAGGACCCAGCCTTTCCCTAGAACAGGAGTTTGAATGAGTCTTCACGGCCCTTTTCTGTGCTGGCAGCCCTGGCCCTATTAACTGAGGTTCTGTTGTGTAGTTTCTGACTTTTTGAGTTCCACTTCTCAGATGAAAAAACAGGACCACCGGCATTCACTGACCAAGGAAGCACCACAGCTAAGCTTTCACCTTACCTCTGAGTCCAAAGCCCTCTCCTCTCATCTACCTGAGAGCCAACTCCTGGCCAGGTGTATCATGAGGGGCTGTCATCCTCTCACCCTGTCTTCTGTTGTCTCCATGAAGACCTTCCCAGCCCAGCAAATCCCCTGGAAGGATGTCCTAAGCTGCAGTCTTGACCCATCAGTGGCTCTGATGGTGTCTAGGGGTGAGCTTCATGATGGATCTGAAGGAACTGGGTGACTGGGATAGATACAGTACCTGAACACGGGCACTTTGAATCATAGAGAAACCCAATATTGACTTGCAGGAGCATTCTGGACAACTTCCCCTGGGCACAATGGGTTTGGGATAGCCCCTCCCTGCACCTCTTCCACCTGCATGAGGCAGTCTAGCCCTCAGTGGAAGTCTGGTGGCCTCCAAGGATTTTTCTTTTGCCTGATTGCTCGTATAGTCCCATTCCTGAGCCATCACCATGGTTTTGAGTCACCAGGCAAACACATGAGCTGCAAAGCAAACATATGCCAGGCAGGAGGGCCTTCACCACACCTGGCTACCTGTGCAGAAGTGAGAGCCCTGAGTCTAGATGGGAGGAGAGGGACAAAAAAATAGAGGGCAAACAGCAGCTGGTACACAGCTTGGGGAAACATATTTAGATTCATGATGGACAAGGTCAGGAGGTGCAGATGCTGACTCCTATGGACACCAGGCTGTTTCTCTGGAGTGTAGAGGGGTGGAGGACTGAGCTAAGAACCCAGCCATTCGGTGAATATGTGCTGAGTTCAGCCTCTTGGTGAAACTTTTTAAAAAGTCTGTTTCTATTTTACTTGAAAGGGAGAGGTAGGTACAGAAGGTGAGAGAGAGGGAGGGAGAGAAAGAATAAATAGACCCATTTGCTGGTTTATTCTATTAGGGAGGGAGGAAGGAGGAAGAGTATGAGAGACAGAAAGAGAAATCCTCTATCTGTTGGTTTTCTCCTCTAATACCCTCAACTACCTGGGCTGGACCAGGCCAAAATGAGCAACTAGGATCTCTGAGTCTTCCAAGTACCTGAGCTGTCATCTGATGCTGCTTCCTAAGGTGTGCATTGGCAGGATGTTGGATTGGAAGTAGAGTAGCCAAGACTCGAACCAGAAACTAATGTGACTATGCTAGGCACTGGCTGCTGTGCTAAATGCCTACTCCTTGATGACAACCTGGATAAGCATCCCCAAGGGTTTAGCACTGTTACTGCACCTGCTGCACAGTTACTGGACAATTAAGATACTTGTCCTAGGTCTTAGAGTTATTAAGGTAGCAGATCCAGGAGCCATGCCAAGCTCATAGGATCTAACTAAGGGCCCCTGCTGGGGCTAGAGAGGCATGGGAACACTGTGGAAGCTGGGGTAAGAGAGGCCATGCGTGTAGAGCAGAAAGAGCCCATTCAGACAGGTGAGAGCAGGGGTGCAGCAAAGATAGCTTGTGATGCTCAGGCACAGGGGAGAAGGGAGGAGCTGTGGGCACCGGGCTACCTCCTGCGCGCCCTGTTAGTGTTTGCTGAGCTCACCTCCTGGTTCTGGGTCTGAGAGTCCACTCTCTGCAGTGACTGTGAGGACTGGATGGATGAGGGTGGAAGGGAAGGCTGAAGGTAGGTGCAATGGGTGGTGAGGTGGGAAAGGCCTTGGGCCACTATAGTTGGGCTTGGCCCTGTAGCCAATGAGATGTTTTCCCATCTCTTGGGTAATTTTGTTCCTCAAAGCCACCCTACTCTAAAAACTGTGAGCCACTCCAAACATGGCACTGCCTGATCACCCAGGAAGAGGCAGGGTGAGTGTGGAGCCCCAAAGGCTGCCCTGGTTTCAGTGGAAACAAGCGGCTCAGACCTAGTGAGTGCAACTCCTGCTTCCCAATCCTGCCAGCAGGGGGCCCCATCTTGGTTTGTAAGACTAACATGATCTCAGCCATTTATCTAAGGCTTCTATTTAAGCCTTCAGATAATTAAGCCAATCAACCTGCCCAGGATCCTGAGGAGCCACCTGGCCAGTGGGCCATATGGCCCCTGACTTGGCAGGGTCACTGCTTGGTTAATAAAGGGGAGAGCATGTGGATCTTACTTCCATTCTTTCTGGTGCACTTCCATCAACAGATGAAAATAGTACTAGAAAATTCTCTTCCGGGGATGTGACCCTGAGGCCTTAGATCCTTGCTGCTTGTTTCTCTGATGGCATTGACTGGCCCAGGAAGAGGCGCAGCAAAAAAGGCGTCAGGTGTCCCTGCCCAGTCTATGATGCAACTCGTTCCAAGTAAAGACCCAAGGCTGCTAGGCCAACACCAGTGAGGATGCAGCAGGCTATCCCCTTGCCACCTTCAGTGGACCCAGCTTGTCACCAGCCCCTGTAGTCCTCTGTGCACACTCAGATTCCCTCCTTGGCTGCTGGTCGCCATGAAGCTACCTCCTCAGCTCTACACCCGTTCTCCTAAGCTGTCTTCTGCTTTCAGACATGGGGGCTGCCCATGAGGGTTTTTGATTCTTGCTGGAATAATCTTGTGCCCCTTCTTCAAATCTAGCTCATTCTGAAAAAGCCAGTTATACTCCATCCACCGGGCTATTCTTCCAACCTCACACTGTTCATGTTGTTGTTGTTGCTGTTGTTTTTTCCTTCTCTTCCTATTTGGACTTCTGGAGCCATTCAGTGTGAATGCTTTTTTTGGGCCACTCACATTTCAAAGAATTGAAGTCATTTTTAAGCATTTGAGTCTCCATATGGATATTCCTGGGTCTACTTGGAGGGCAGGAAGGACTCTTGGGCTTCTAGAAGACAATGTTGTTATAGAATCTGCCACCTGAATTTTTATCCTGCTCTGCCTCTTACTGATTGTGCGACTTTATGTCTATGTGCATGCTCTCTATGATATCACACGAGGGGAAATTGAGGCATAGAGAGGTGCATGCAGAGGGCTCCATAGTCTTCCCAACTCTTTGTTTATTGATTTTATTTGGAATGTAGAGTTATATATAGAGATCCATCTGCTGGTTCACTCCCCAAGAGGCTGCAATGCCTAGGGCTGGCCCAGATCAAAGCTAGGAGCTAGGATCTTTTTCTCCATCTCCTATGGAGTGCAGGAGTCTAAGGCTGCATCGGAAGTAGAGCAGCCAGGACATGAACTGGCACTCATATGGGGTGCTGTCACTGCAGATCACAATTGAACCCTCTGAATATGTCACAGTGCTAGATTCTGCCCAACTCCTTGTGTGCCTCCTTCTCCAATGCCTAGCACTGTTCATTGCCTTAGGTGTGGGGGATAAGCCATAATCTGCTTGCTGCTGTCCTTGGCTGTGTTGCCATTTGTGCTGTGGCCTAGAGAGGGTGGGAGGGTTTCTTGATAACACATAAAAGGATTGGTGGAGAGCCTGGACCCTTTGTTTCCAGCCTCAGGGTCCTTCTTTGCACACGTGTGCCCCCTGCAGCATTATTTCACATGGAGCTTGCAAGCTGCTTATTGTGGTTGAGCCATTTCTTTTCACGAAACAGGTGGAGTTAGGGTTGGCAGGACCTTGGGGACCCATGCATGTTGTATGGGATAGATGTCCTCATAGGGAAGCAGAGTCCCTGATTGGGTGACTTCCTTTCCAGTCCACCCACCTCACTCTAGGCCCTGGTAATGGGACCTGAGGTTCCATGCACATGGAGCCCTGGAGAGCTGAGGAGGCTAAGGAGATGCTATTTAGCAAGCTACAGAAATCTGTGGGTAGATGCAGTCTCACCCTCTTGTGACCTACCCCATCTGCTGTCCACTGGTCACTGGCAGCCAGTGCAGAAGCTGGGCAGGTGTTTGGAGGTGCTGCCTGGGATGTGTGCTTTGCTGAGTGGCTATAAGGCTGGCCACAGAGCCAGGCTCTCCTTCCTGCCAGCCCCCAAGCCTCCTCTAGGCATGAGCACTTTCTGGAAGAAGCCATATAGTTTCCAACTCAGCAATGGCAGCACCTTTGAAGTTGAACAAAGTAAACATTTTACAGGCTGCTTCTCAGTGGGACTGAAGGAGACGCCCCTCAGGTAGCTCTGTGATGAGGCAGTGCCCCTAAAAGCTGTGCTCATGGTGGAATCAGGTGGAGACACACAAACCTTCAGCCGTGTGTTTGTGTACTTGGTATTTTTCATAGTAAAACGTAGCAAGGAGGAGGCATGAGGGATCTGTGGCCCACTGCCTAAATACCTGCCTCTGCCCTTTCTGGCTGTGTTACCTAAGACAAATGACTCAACCCTTCTGAGCCCCCTGCCCATCCATTCCTTAAGTCCCCGGGGTGCTGAGAGCATACTTTGCGACACGTGGCTCTCTGGTGCAATGCTTGACCAGGTGCTAGATGGCTGTCCTGGTCACTCTTGTCAACTCAAGAGCTTGTTTGGTGAGATACAAGAAGGACCTATTGCATTAGGCACTTAAAAAGTTCTTAGTAGCTGAAAAAAAGACTCCTAGGAACTCCTAGAAGTAGGGCTGTAGATGCCAGGTGATAAGGCCACTGCTCTTTTTTTTTTTTTTTTTAAATTTCATTTGATGACACAGTTTCATAGGCTCTGGGATTCCCCCAACCCCTCCCGAAACCCTCTTGCCATATTGAAGTCCTCCATATTGTTTACAGTAGTACAGATAATAACCAGACATGATTCCTTCATTGCTGGCATGAACCATGCAGGGAGTCCAGCATCTTATTGTCCAGATAAATTCAACAGTTTCATTGGGAGATCATCCTTGGTCTGAAAGTAGAGCTGGCAGAATATCATCCCCTCCAATGAGATACCACTACACAACTTCAACAACAGGAAGAAACATGGAAATTAACAACATCATGAAGCTAATTAACATGGTATTGAGTGACCAATATGTTAGAAAATACAGGTTCTTAACCATATCCTGTAACTACTTCCTCGACATCTTAATTTTAGTGTATATATAACCGGCTGCTATAAACCTAAAAATGGTTATAGGTTATTCAGCTGTCTTGTCTATTTTCACTTTTATAGAATTCAAGTGTGATTTTTACTCAACTTCATAAATTTTAGGATAGTCCAAACAGAAGGCCACTGTTCTTTTCCCTTGTTCCCAGTTTTCTTCAGAACTCGAGAAATTGCTGGGTTATTAATAATCTGTTGACAAATGTGTTGGGGTGGATTGGGGGAGGAAACTCAGACTCTAGGCCTGTTCCTGGAGAGTGAAGAACCTTCTGGATGGCAGCATTCAGTTCCAAGTTCATTCTGGTAAACCTTGAGCTTGTTTTGGTAGGTTTTGTTAGCTCTGCTATAGCAGGGATGTGTGGTAAATGGAAGTTGGGGTTGGGGGTGGCTGAGAGGCAGGGGCCCAGACAGGCCAGGTGGGCTGTGGTCTCTGGCTGGGTTTCCCTGCAGGCAGGTCTCGGGCACACCTGGTGGCTTCAGTCAGTGTTTCACACGCCAGACCTGCTCTGTGCCTGCTGGACCTCAGCTGATACATGATCTCCAATTCTCCTTCTTTTGAGTTTTATTGATTTCAAGGATAAGAAGAGGACCTGGCCTGGCGCGGTGGCCCAGAGGCTAAATCGTCACCTTGCACATGCCTGAATCCCATGTGGGCACTGGTTTGTGTCCTGGCTGCTCCACTTCCCATCCACCTCCCTGCTCTTGGCCTGGGAAAGCAGTTGAGGATGGCCCAAAGCATTAGGACCCTGTACCCATGGACCCTTGCTTTGGATCGGCTCAGCTCTGGCCATTGTGGCTACTTATGGAATGAACCAGCAAATAGAAGATCTCTCTGTCTCTTCTCTCTGTAAATCTGCCTTTCAAATGAAAATAAATCTTTAAAGAAAAGACAAGGAGGAAGAGTATGAAGTGATCTTCTGTTTGTTGGTTCATTCCTCTATAAATGGGTGCAGCACCTAGGACTGGGTCAGGCTGAAGTCAAGGATCCTGGAACAGCATCCAAGTCTGCCATGGGGCTTACAGGAGCCCAGGTACCTTGCCCATCTTCTGTTACTTTCTCAGGGGATCCTAATTGGAAGCTGAGCAGCTGAAAATCAACCTGATATTCCTGTTGCTGATATCACAGGTGGTGGCTTAACCCATGGTGCTGCAGCGCTGGCCTCTGGTCTCCATTTCTTCAGGGCTATTGGGTGAATTCCATTGGTGGTCTGAGATAAGTCTAGGTCTCATGGTCTGTCTGTGGAGTCAGGATTCTGAGCCCTGTCCCTGCACTACCTGAAAGATCAGATGCTTTCTCTCCTCTTTGGGCTCCATTGTCCTAGTCTGTAACCTGTAGACCACAAGGTCTATTTAACTTGAACACCCTGGCCTCTGTAGACCTAGTATAATCAATTGGCCAGTGTTGTTTTCTCATCATCTCTCATCAATGTGCTTGATTTCTTTGGTATTAAGCAACCTGCCTGAGCATGTTGAATCTGAATGCTCAAAGAAATGTTGACATTTGCTTAGAATCTACAGGTTCTCCAGGTTCAGGCAGCACACCAGTGGTGGCATTGCCAGCTACCTTCTAGGAACACATGAGCAATAGGTGAACTCTGAACCCTATACAGTGTGCAGGGTAAATGCCAGTCAGAGGTGACTGGTAGGGTGAAAGAGCACAGGTGATGGTGTGAGTTTTGTATGAGCTCATCCATCTCCCACCAGCAGGGAAGAACCTTGGCCTCTCCTGAAGGCATTCCTTTGCTCCCCAAGCCTGAAAGGTTCTGGGGGTGGGGATGGGAAGCAAGGAGAAAGAGAAAAGGTGTGGCTGGCTGACTTGGACTCCTGCCAGTGTGAGAGGCTGGCTGTGTACATCTCCAGTTCTGGCTGCCATCTCCCAGCCTCTGCACCCTTGACTCTCGGGGTGAGGGCGGGGATGCTGCAAGGATCTTGCAGTGACTCTGGCACCTGTGTTGCAGCTGTGAAGTCACCCTGTGGCTGCAGCTGTGCTGGGTCTGAGCCCTCAGCCAGCTGGTCTTCCCTTAATGTGCTCTTCAGCCTGGCGGGAGCCAGCAGAGTCCTGTCTCTGGCCCAGGCCCTTCATCATTCCTGTCTTTATGTCCCTCTGCTTGGGAAATCATATAGAGCTTGGAGCAGCCACCTCCTGTGGGACCCTGTTCTGCTCCCCAGGGCTGAAAGAGGATCTCGGGGCTAGCAGAGGGCCTGAGGTCTGATGAGGTGTCAATCCCCATGCAAAATCGAAGAATGTCACACCCTCCAGTTTCCCTGTCAGTGTTAGTTTATGAGTTTTGCAATCTGAGAATGGGAGCTGTTGTGTGGCCTCAGTTTTGGCACCTGAAGCCATCCAGTGTGAGAATGATCAGTCAGTATATGCTGTCTGGCCTCAAGCCACAGGAATCTGGTGCCTGGATGTACTGTGTCCCACAGGGAGGGGGAGTGCCTGCCACAACAACCTGGGCCGGAAATAGACCTCTTGGCTCCTGGAACTGGTGCAGGTATAGAGATTGACAGAGGATGTGTCAGGGATGGGGAGACCTCCCGCCCTGGGGAAGAAAAGAGTTCTTTGCAGCATGATAAGGCCAGGGAGAAGATGCCCCAAGAAAATGACAAGGAGGCCAGAGGAACTAACAGGAAAGCTTCCTTGTGCTGTTGATGACCTATGAGTTGTCACGCAGGCTTATGGGTGGGCGAGACCTTGGCCTTTATTGGCTGCCAGCTTATTCCTTCTGCTTACCTTGATGGAAATCTGCTCTGTGGCTGCCGTAACACAGAAGTGCACAGTGTTAGACGCTGAGATGATGCAAGTGTAGGGATTCTCATGAGAATTGCACTCAGGGTGGAGGTGGAACTGTGTATGGACACTATGTGGTGTGGATTGCACCTCCTTGCATCTTGCCTCCACTGTACCATCATGGGGCCCTCCTTGGCCGTGTCTACTGAAAGAGGTTTGACTCTGTTTGTTCTTTTGGGGAATGTTCTCACTAGGTTTTGCACTGAGACTGGGGTTCTGGGTGGTGATAGTGGAATCAAATTGGACAAGTTGGTGGGAGGATAACATCTTGTATCTTGTCATGCTGTTTGCATAAGACAAGAAGGTAGACTGGGAATTGGGGCTTCATGGTTCTGTCATGGTGGGGATTTGGAAGCCATGGCTTGTCTATTGCTTCAGTTATTCTGGGGAATGGGTTCCCGTTCATGATGTATCTATCATAAAAGATGTGCTACAATATGTTCTTTGGAACATCAGCTATGAAAGATAGAAATAGATGGCAGGAATAAAGGAGTTGGTTTGAGAGAGTTTGCAAATGCTAGGCTGAGAAAAGTTCTTCCAACAGTTTGTGCTTCCTGCCATCTTTTCAGGGCCTTTATTATGCTAGTGAGGGGATTCACCAAAGAGGGGTTGCCTGTGCAGGGATTCCCTAGGAACTGTCCTAGAAATGCTTGGGTTAGGAAGCAGTTTGCTGAACTGTGATGTCCTGGTAATCTATTATTTGGGTCTTGTGAGGCCACATGAACCATTCTCAGCTGCTGGGAATTTTGCTGTCTAGGGGACATTTGACAATGGTGGGGGTGGAGTGGGGGTTGGGGTACTACTGCCGTCCAGTGTAGAGAGCCTGGGGTTACAACTGAGCTTCCCACAGCAGGCAGGGAGCAACTGCTACAACAAAGCTGTATCCACCCCCAGTATCAAGTCTGAGGTGAGGATTCATGCCCCTTTCACACCCTAAAACTCAGTTCTCCTTCAAGCTCTAGCACATGAGAAAGCATGGCTGGTCTGGGGACCCATTCCCCATCTTGAACATCTGTGGACCCTTGAACGATGTTGTTCCGCAGAAGGCAGGAGAGGCAAGATCCTCTTTCCTTCTCCTCCTCCTTGCAGCTGCTCGCACATTTCTGGTGTTAAGAGCTCTGTGTCTCTACACAAACATATCTGTGTGCCTGACACGCACAGCCTGGCCTTTCTGGCAGCTCTGGGGCTGGCGGCGAGGTGAGAGGTGCACGAAGTCTCCCTCGCCTTGGTCCTGTTTCCACCCTTGAAGGCCACGTTGGGAGAGCTCACTTTGCTCTGTTGCCTGAGAAACTTGGATTCCAAAACCGAGTGCCTGCCAGGAGCAGTTCCCGCAGATGGGGTTGAGCTTCCAAGAAGACTTTGGGGCTCTCAGAAATTCATCATCTTTATGAAGTTTTAAAAATCACAGATGGTTTTTATGGATGTTCAAGGTATTCTAGCCTTTCACGCCTCCCTGACACTGTTCTCCGCCATCCCTTGCCCAAACACGTTTTTCTCTAGTACCCAAAGCACAGTGGGTAATGGAAGCCCTGTCAGAGTCTGCCCCACAGAGACCCTAGCAGGGCTGGTATAATTGTATCAGAAGCAGGCCCTGGCAACTTGAATGAGCAATCCCTAGAAATGACTTTGCCTATGGAAAACTTCAGGACAGACCCTTCCTTCTCTAGCCTAGGAAGCCATGTTTTCTCACTACAGTGTCTCAAGAACAGTGAAGTCCAGGAAAGTTCCCTCCACTACTCACTCTGTACCCTGAGTTGTGGTGTGGACAGAGGCCATCAGTGCCTCTGTTGCTCGTGGTGACTTAGGAGGACCCATGGGGAAGCCACAGCAGCATTTCCCGATTTCATCTTCCTGTGTGGACCTGGGAGAACCCTATCCCAGATCCTGAGCAACCAGATGGGACTGTCTGAATGAAATGCATGCAGCAAGCCTGTTGCTCAGTGGTGGACGGCTTACTGGGCACAGTCTAGGCCCTTGCTGCCGTGGTGCTAGTATTTGTTGAGATGCTACTTGGTGCTGTTTCTTCTGAAGGCTGCAGAGTTTGTAAACACAGAGAAAGGAGAGAAAGGTGTGAGCCCAACCCTTTGTGAGGTCTGTGGTTAGGCTTAAGAGGGACCAAGAAGACTTCCCACAGCTACCCGAGAGTACCCATTTAGTATTATGCACTGGGATACTGTACCAAGTACTCTGTACCTCTCAGCAACCCCATAGCCACCTTTGGTGTGGGTGCTACACTGAAACTGGGGGAGCTAAGAACCTGTTTAAGGGGTAGGTTTTTAGCCCAATGCTCAAACTTAAGAAGCCCATTGGGGTGCTTAATGCTTAAAAAGTCCTGCAATGAAGTAATTGAGTGTTCCTCTGGCTTCCTATAAAGCAGACCCTGGGAGGCAGCCCTGATCACTCAAGGAATTGATTTCCTCCATGTGGAAAAATTAGGTTGTTTCTAGCTCTTGGCTTGTTTCTGGCTCAATCCTGACTACTGTGGGCATTTGGAAAGTAGACCAGTAGAGGACTGTGGCTCTCTTACGTTCTCTTTCTCTCCTCCTTCCCTCCTCTCTCCCTATGGAAAAAAAAAGAACCTGCTCTAGGACACATGAGTTGGTAACCAATGGAGTTGAGATTTGAACTCAGTTCTGCCAGATTCTTCAGCATGCTCGGCATCCTGTGCCTCATGAGTGCTGGCTTGAATTGAGTCCTTAATTTCATTGGCTCTGTACCCCAGCCAGGCATGGGGCTCAGGGATGAGGAAGGGTCTGAGTGACAGTCCCTGCTGAGATAGCACCAGGGACTGCTTTGGGGAAGAATTGTTGGGTGCTGTGCTTAGATGTCACATGTGCTGGATACTAGAGCTAAGCAGATTTTTCCAAGCTGTGGCCATAGGCATAAGTGGATTAGGAAATCAATTTAGCAAGTTGCAACCGATGTTAAAAAATAAAAATAGAAGTAATCAAAGCGCATCCCTTGTAATAAGATTAAGTATTGTTTCATGAATCCCATCTTGCAATTACCTGTGTAGTAGGTATATATTGGGCAGGATCAAAAGCATATTTTTATATAAAAGATTTATTTATATGGAAGGCAGAGAGAGATTTATCCCTGGTTCATTTACCAAATGGCCACAACAATCAGATATGGGCCAGCTAGGAGGCAGGAGCCAGGAATTCCTTCTGGGTTTCCTATTTGGGTGGTAGGAACTCAAGTACTGGAGCCATGATTTGCACCCATCCCAGGATGTGAACAGGGAGCTGGATCAGAAATAGAGAATCAGGATTAGAACCGACATTCCCATTTAGATGCTGGCATTGTAGACCATGGCTTAACTTACTGTACCATAGCACCAGCCCCAAACTTTCTTTTTTAAAGTTGGTGTTATCAACACATCATTATTGTACTTATTTGTAGGATCCAGTATGATGCTTCATTAGAGGTATATGTTGTGCAATAACCAAATGAAAGTAACTAGCATATCCATCTTTTGTAAGAACTTCTAAATTCTCTCTTCTGGCTGCTTTGAAGTATTCAGTACAGTGCTCTCAGCCAGTCTTCCTACTGTGTAGTGGGACTGCAGAGCTGACCCCCTCTCTTTGTACCTGTTGACACAGCTTCCCCTATTCCTGCAGATCCATTTCCTCCCCTGCTTCCAGTAACCACTACTCTACTTTTGGTTCCTAGGAGATCATCTTGTTTAGGTCTCACATGGGAGGGAGAGCATGTGGCATTCCTCTTTCTGTGTCTGGCTTATTTCACCAATATGATGTCCACTTGCACGCATTTTGCTGCAGATGGCAAAATTCCCTTCTTTTTTAGTTGAATAGTATTACATTGTGTATGTGTGTCTCTGTTTACCTGCCCGTTTACCTGCCCATCTATCTCACATTTTTTGTGGATGGGGGAATGAATATATGAAGAAGACTGAGCCAGACCCAGGTGGGGCTGATTCTGGAGTTGCTGTTGTTTGTTATTGTTAAAATTTGCAAATTTATTTTTGGAAGAGTCACAGAGAGAGAGGGAGAGAGAGATCTTTCAGCTGCTGGTTCACTCTCCAAATAGGTGCAACCACTCATTCTGGGTCAGGCCAAAGCCAGGAGCCCCAGTGGAGTCTCCCAGATACCTGAGCCATCTTCTGCTACTTTAATGCAGAACATTAGACGGGAGCTAGATTGGAAATGGAGCTGCTAGATTGGAAATGGAGCTGCTGGGACAGAAACCAGTGCCTATGTGGGGTGCCAGCATCACAGGCTGTGCTACAATATTGCCCCAGAGCCTGTGCTCTTGTACCAGACCATCTTTGATCTGCACTGTTTCCTTTAAAGATGTGTTCCTTTCCAGGTTCTGAGCTAAAAGAGGACAGTGTCCTCTTGGAGGAGAGAGGGAGGATTTGGAAGCCCCCTACCCTAGATCCACTATGGAGACATACTTTCTGATGGCCCCGAGCCCATGTCTGCATTGTGCAGAAGTCTTTAGAGATAGGTTCAGAACCTGCCCTCTCCTTTTCTTGGCATATCCTTGCTCAGCCTCAGGACCCCAGGCCTGTCTGGATATATAGCCCTGTGAAAAACCTCAGGTTCCTGTTGGCGATGCTGTGTTGTTTCAGTCTGGAGCACAGCGGGTTGCAAGGAGGGTGCAAGACCCAGCAGAGACCCATGCATTTTTAAACACCTGCTTGCTTTTGCAGGAAGGTCCTAAAAAATAATCCGCATTATTAGGATTCTTAGTCATCCCATTGAGCACCAGGGAACTGAGGATCAAGGCTCTGTTCCCAGCAGGAGAACGCTTGTGCTTGGACAAAGTCGGCAGGGCAGCTCCCAGGGCTGCATCATGGGTGCCTCAGGACTGATGTTTCTGGGGTGTGTGTAGGCTAACTGGCAGTTGACCCATCGGATTATTGAGGACAGCCAACAGGTGGGGCATCCTAGCTCACAGCATGACAGAATGCAGACTTGTACTCAGTGCTGATTATGTCCAGGTATCACCCAAGCATAGCGGGCACATGGGCAGAAGGCGAGTTTGCTGGCCATGTGAGGAGATGGGTCTGCTTGGACCGATACTTGTGCTCAGGAGCTGAAGTCTGAGTGCTGTAGGAATCCTGAGGGAAACTGGAGTCGATATGGAAAACCTGCCACAAAGGGGAAGTCTCAAATGAGGGTAATTGAGGGTTTGGAGTAAGATTTGGATAGTGCATTTAAACAGAACTTGCAGTCCTTCAGTAAGCAACCATCAGCCCTGCCACTCTTAACTTCCTCATTCATTCATTCATTCATTCATTCATTCATTCATTCATTCATTCATTTCTTCTTGTGTGCCTGCTCTGGTGCCAGGTCTTGGGCAGACAACATGCTGCCTGTCTCCGCTGGGTATGGTCTCAAGACAGAAACCAACATTAAATAAATGTGCATTCAACTGTGCACTGAAAACTCTTGCAAGCCTGATGAAGGAAATGAGTGCATTGCTATGAGAAAAAAGAACAAGGAGGTCCTGATTTCTACTGAGCCATGCTGGCTGCATCTGTTAAAATCATGTCCATCTTTCACAATTTGCAGAGGTACCATCTCCCTCATGAAATGTGCCTGTTCCACACACTCTCTCTGCCATTTAACAGGTCCTCCACAACATAGTCTTCTTCTCCAGGATCTTATTCTGACCTTATTTAGTGTGGGCACTTACTGATCCTAGCAGACTTCCAACACCTGAAAGGAGAGGTTGTTTCATGATCGCAAAACCAATTGTGAGTGATCTGTTTTGAGAGATGTATTGATGAATTGTTGAATAAATGGATGAATGAATGAATGTCAGTCTCCATTCCCAGATATGTCTTACAGGGTGCAGTAGATCCCTGTGGTGAGAACACACAGATCCAGAGCTGGTCTTCCTGGGCTCAGCTCTACCACTTACTGTGTAGTAATGGGCAGGTGCATTGAGTTTTCCAAGCCTCTGAGCCCTCATCTGCAGAATGGAGGAGAAGCTCAAATGGTTGTGGGGATGGAAAGGGAATAGTGGATGTGCATTCCTTATGTTCTGACTTGGCACATCGTGCTTTATAAGTAAGTTGTTATGTGCCAGACACATCCAGCATCTTTCAGGATTTCTACAAGGCCACTGCCAAGCATTTGTCAATATTCCTGTCTTAGTAGCTCATAAAACTGAGGCGTTAAAAGGTTTACAAACCTGTCTCCATTTGCATAAGAAATCAAATTTAAAGACAAATCCAGCCAACCAAAGAAACAAAATGAGGCTTGCCTGTACACCCAGATCTGTCCAACTCTAAAGCGTGTCTTCTGTGACAATGCACCCTTTCCCTAGGAGCTGGATTCTCAGCTCCCAGGTCAGAGGTTGCAATGTGGATGTCCTGAACCTCCACTGCACTGACCAAAGACTGATGCTGGCCTTGGGACGGATGAAGGAAGCAGTGTCAAGTTCTAGGGGTTTCTGCTGCAGACGTCTTACCCAGAACCTTCTCTTGTTTTTCCAGGGCTTTTTTGGGTGGCATCCCAAAAGGGTCAGCATATCATGCAGCAAAAGGACAGCATGGGACATGTGAAGGTTTTTAAGTTCAGGCAGACTCTGTGTGAGCAGTCAGCGCTTAGTAGGTCTCTATCCTTGGTAGGTAGAGAAGGTGTTTGGTTGGTTTTGAGTTTGTATTCTGCAGCCTCTTAGTGTGACAATACGGAGGCCCCACCCACTGGGTTCCCCTTGCTCCCACCCGTGCTCTCCATCAGCAACAGCAAGCTATATCTGCATTCTCTCCTTGGCTCTTTGCCAAGGTATCGGCTACATATCTGCCCGAGTCTCCTTTGGAAATAAAAAATTATACCCCTTATTTTCCAAAAGGAGAGGACTGTAATTTATGGCTAAAACCAGGGTACTCAGACTGTGAAAATGTCTACTGTTTGGCTGTTGCCCTGTTGATTAGAGAAGGCATTTATAGCTCAGACCCAGAGGAGAGGAAACCATTTCCTTGTCCCGAGAAACCCTTTGCGGGTGCCCCCCACTGAGAAATAGGACCCGTGGGGTGGGGCCCAGGATGGGGGAAGAGCCAAGTCACCTCGATTTATTCATTGGATTTTTTTTCTTTTTAGACTGAAAATTAAGCATAAGCTTTCTGCCAAAAGCAGCCCCAAGGCACAGAGCCAACAAAGCCTCACATGTAATTAGATAATATAATTTCCAAAGGGAGACCCCCAGCTCCAACACCTTCCGGCCAGCAGCAGCGACAACAGTCTCTGAGGGCTGAGGCCTGTGGCTTGCTTACAGCTCCTGTGGACACCCACCAAGAAGACGGCTTGACCAGGGTGCTGTCTGTCCCCAGACTAGGTCTCCTGGAGCCACTGTGGCAAAGTGCCGCAGACTGCACAGCTGTAAGCGAGAAACACGCATCGCCTCACAGGCCTGCAGGCCGGACGTCAGAAACGGACAGCTGTGCCTGTAGTGTGCTTCCAGTGGTGGCCAGGAGCCCTCTGCCCCTTAGGAGCCGCTGCATCACTCTCTTCTATGTTGTTACATGACCTTCTTCTCCCTGTGTGTGTCTCTCCTCCTTTTACAAAGCAGTTACTTTGAATCAGGACTGGTCCTCCTCCTCCAGGATGATCTCATGTTACAAGTGCATGTTTCCAAAGAAGCTCACATCCATAGGTCCTGGGGATTTAGATAGAAATGTATCTTTTTGGGGGACACACTGCAGACTGAGCGTTGTGGGCACCTGATGCTGGAAGGCTCTGTTGGTGATGCTGGCACCTGATGCTGGAAGGTTCTGTTGGTTTGAGGATCTGGACAAGTCAGGGTTCTCCATGGGATCAGATTCTTGGACAGAGATGGGAACCCCAGGTGAAGGACTTAAATCCTTTTTTCCAGGTTAGTGTTTCTCAAAAGGGGTGCCAAGACCCCAAGCACCAGTGATAACTTAGAACTTAGGAGGAATGTGAAGTCATAAGTCTCTACCTATTGAACCAGAAGCTCTGGGCAGGGACAAACCATTGGATAAGCTTGCCAGTTACTGAGGTTTGAAAATGCTCCCCTGTTCTCTTCTTTCATTCTCACTGTGGTCCTTTCCATTTGGGTTGCTCTGGTAGAAAGTTCTATGGTCAGGTGAGCTTGAGTAGCATCACATTGATTGGGTCAGATACATTCCTTGAGTGGAGGATGGCTCTGAGCTTTTGATATGCTTCATGCACTCGATATTGAGAGCTTCCAGGAAGGGGAACCATGGCATTTCCAAGTCACATTAGTAAGGGGACCATCCTTTCTGTGTGGGGCATCTCAGTGCATGGATGTTCTGCAGAATACACGGGGGAGACACTATTCTGGTCCACACATCAAAGCCGTCAGCAGATGTTTAAGAATTGCTTTTTGGGAACCAGGTGCTATGTCAGGTGCTACATCAGTGAATAAGACAGTTACCCAGGAAACAGTCCAGTACAAGAGCCAAGGGCCAGGTTTTAACTGACTTCTGTTTGCCCAAGGCATATGACTTAAAATTAGTTTTTATATTTCAAGATAGTTGAAAGAAATTTTAAACGTGACATAGTTCCTGAAAGGTATAAATGATATGAAATTCAAATCTCAGTGCCCATGAATAAAATTATATTAGAGGACAACCATGCTCACTTTTTCAAGTCTTATCCATGGCCATTATTGCTTCCCAAGAACAAAGTTGGGTGGTTAGGACAGAGCTTCTGCTTGTAGAAACACTGTGCTGCTCCCTGTGTGGAGATGCACAGAGGCACTGAGTGAATGCAGGTGCAAGGCCCGTAGGGCTGGCCGGCTTTGTGGACTGGTGGTGGTGGAAGTGGAGGCTTTCTAGAGAAGATATTGAGGATGAGGAGAGAGTCTGGAATATTCTGGATGAAGAAGGTTGTCATGGACCAAGGAAATGGCACATGCAAATCTCTGAGGCAGGAAAGAGGCATGGAAATCCAGTGTGTGTGACTGAACACCCAGGTGAGACCAAAACGTACTGGGGCATCTTCTGCGGTCACACCTGAAACTGTGAGCATTACCCTGAGAGCAGTGCAGGTCACTGGAGAGTTCAAGCCCAGGGAGGATGTGATGGACCCAAACTTTGTGATGTGTCTCTGATTTCACAGGGAGGTAGTGGAGGACATGGTGCCAATAATTATCAAGCTTAGTGGTCAACCAGAGGAGACAAGTGGACGGGTTCAAGATGTAAGGGTTCCCCAAGGTACCCGCCTCCTGCTGGATCTTTGGGCTTCCTTGACAACCTAAGAATCCTGTTTCCTAGTTGCTAGGCCTGTGCTCTTAGACCTTGATTTATTGTTAAATGTTTATTGCTCATTGCACACCTACGATATATCCATTAGGCCCAGTGCTTAAAAGCTATGTAATATTACAGATTGCTAAGTGCTGGGTTCTGTGGTAGATGTTTGACCTATGATTAATATGCCTACATCCTACATTGGAGTACTTGGATTCCATACCTGTCTGCTACGCTCGACCCCAGCTTTCTGATAATGCAGACTTTAGAAGGCAATACCTGTGATGGCTATAGTACTTGGATTTCTGCTTCTTCTACAGGAAACCTGGAATGGCTCCTAGATTGGGCCTCAGCTGAACCCAGGCTATTGTAGGTGGGCATTTAGGCAGTGAACCAGCACATGGGAGCTGGTGGTTTCTCATTAATGAAAAGAAATAAGTAAAAATTTATGCTAGCTCTGGCTCCTGACCTAAGATCCTTCAGCTGGGGGAATGACTAGTGTTTCCACAGGACTTGAGCATAGTGGGGGCTGATCACTGGAGGAATCAGAGACACTGCCATGAGGGGACAGAGAGAAAGTGTGGGCCAGTAGCACCAGCAGAAGTCAATTCCAACAAGCAACGCTCAGGAGGCTTCCTGGTGGAAGTGGCTTTTCAGCTACACTTTGAGGATGGTATAGGGTGTGGCAAGAAAGGGACAATAATTATCCCAATCTGAGTCAAACAGTGGGCTTGGGGCAGGGTGCGGTGCAGGCAAGGCAAGGCAAGGCAGGGCAGGGCAGGACAGGACAGGACTAGGGTAGTTAGGAATCTGGTCAGGAGGGTGAAGAGGTGGTCCTGGCAGTTCCTCACTTAGTTTGGAAATTGAGCCCCAACTCCAGGTTGTTTCCTGGACTGAGACCTCAGGCTGTTCTTTCTCTGATGGCTGGGACCCTCGCTGCCTCATGTTTATGACCTCCCATGCAGGTCCAATCCACTTGTCCACTTCTTGTGGTCTTGCTTGTAGGCACAGCTGTGAGCTCTTGTGTCAACAAGGCAGCCCCTTGAACCCACTTCTCTTACCTTTGACTTTTGACTTTTCCTTTCCACTTTCCTCCTACTGGCCCCTCACTGTGTCTGGAGCTAATGGTGTTTCCATACATTTTCTGGTTCCTGCTCCTGCTGTCCCAGGCTGGGATACAGGGTCACCAGCACTCTGAACCCTTGTCTTATGTCAAAAGATAATGGGTAAATGCTGAAGATGATGGCAAATCCTTTAAAGGAAAGTTTGGCTGATGAAGACATCAGAATCTTTTTAGAGAGAGTGAAGTGAAACAGATACATAGAGAAACACATAAAACACACAGATACAAACTAATTAACGCTGATGAGAAAATCCATGGCACTGTCAGGAAAGAGAATACGCTCAGCAGTCCCTGCCTGTAAGATTCTACAGCTATGGTTTCAACTAACCTTGAAGCAAAAAAAAATTCTAGAAGGTGTGTATTCTGAACATGCACTGACTTTTCCCCCTGTGATTCTTGAAACAATGCTATGTTATCACTACTTCCACCTTGTGCTGGGTGTGGTAAATGATGTAGCCGTGATCATGAACAAAGGAGGATGCCGTACCACTCTGTATATGGCACTTGTACACCTGTGGATTTGTGCTTCTGCCAGGAGTCCTGGGATCAACCCTGCATGGCTACCCGCATGGGGTGGCTTCTCTACTAGTGCTGTTCAAGGGAGCTCCCCCGTGCTTCCTTTCTGCCTGATAGCCCAAGGCTAGGAAATTCGTCTGTTTAATGAAGCAGCTACAGCTCTGCCTAGCTTCTAGGCAAACAACAACAAAACCCAGCTAGAGAAAGGGAGAGTAACAGAAGGCTATTCTCAGACCACAGCCTGACTTTGCATCTGGAGCTGCCCACACACAGGAAAGTCCCCGAATCTATCAGCACCAGACCCCAATGATCAGGAAGTCACAGGCCTTGGAGGATGCGGCCTGGGGGATGACCATGGCTTCGGGGATGACCACTCCCTGGGGCAGAGGCAGCTGTCACAAGGCTGTCAGGTCCTCACTATTGTCAGCATGAAAGTTAGGACACTTGCATTATTAGTAAGATAACCCCTCTTGTGGTAAATTACCTTGATCCCACCTGGTAAAGCCTCACCCAGCACAGTCAGCTCAACAGTTACAGAGACCACATTCCTTTTTATACAGATTATGGGTCCTCAGGCAGGAATGAAACAGGACCAACAACAATCGAGGAATCATTCATGAGCAAGCTTGACATTGAGGTGACAGAGACAATTTTCTAGTAACTACTTGAGTGCCCCTCTGGTTGCAGTTAGTACACATGGAAGGTGATCAGACCCAGCAGGAATGCGGGCAAACAGTTCCATGGCAGGAGCCTGGCAGACTGGGGCCTGTTCTAAGATGCATGTCTATCTGGATTTCAGTTGCTGATCCATTTTTGCATGATTTATCCAGGCTATCTTGCAAGTACAGCCCTAGTTCAGAGGATTATGTGGCAGAATGGAAGACAATACCCTATGCAGACACATGCGCCGGCAGTACTTCTAGGTTGCTGTCAACTCATTTTGTGGATCTGACATCATCATGAGGCTTTGTCCAGTGTGGCCTGCTGACCAAGGAGGTCAAGAGATGGGGAGCAGGCGTGGGTGCCCTGGGTGTAGCGTGCTGATGCTTCCAGACACTTGGTGTCTGGGTGGAAAACCTCAACTGAAGCCAGACTGAATCACACCAGTTTCTAAGACATTCCTCAACCATGTTAGGCAAAAGAGGCTCCCGCTGACGAGCTGGGCTAAGAGGAAACCTGATATCATTTTGGAAAAACCTTCTTTGAGCAAGGAGGTTCTCACAGATAGTGAGGCTCTCCTGATGTCCAGGCCTTGGAGGGGGTCCCAGGCCACAGTGAGAAGATGGATTGGGGGATGTTAGGTGCCAAGTCCAGGGCTGAGGTTTAGCAGCGCCAGGGCACTGTCCCTCCCTGATTCCCATCAGGGAGCTGGAAGGAAAGGAGGAGTCATCCAAACTGTGTGGAAACACAAGTCGTCTCGTGTCACCTAGTTGCCGAGCAGCCAGGATAAGACTCCTGTTCTTGGTTGCTGTGCTGAAAATCTAGACGCAGAGGGGACCTTGTGGAAATGCCGGAGGCTAGGCTTCCAGAAGATGGAGCAGAATGAATGCAGGGAGCAGAGGTGCTCTGGTGAGCCCTCAAAGTTGCAGCCTGCAGGGCTTGGAGCTGGGGATCCAGACCACTCCTAGGCCTGCTGCCCTGGCCAGCTTCCTGTCTCTTCAGGTCTGACCGTCTGGCCAGGTTCTACTTCCTCTCCAGAGGGTTGGGTTTTACCTTGGGAAAGTCTGTTTTAGGGGCTCATTCCAATATCCCTTCTGACCTGAAGCCACACCCTGTGCACGTCTAGCGAATGAGACAGTAAAATGCGCAGTCGCTGAGGTCTATAGGCACATACTGGATTAGGTCCTAATTGTGGTAGAAATTTTCCTGGATGGGGACCACTCCTTGTATAAACAAGGACATTCATCTCTTTTTGACTGACAGGCCTGGGGAGGTGTGGGCCTCCCCCAAAGCCTCATGACATCTGATCTTGTTTGGGAGCCAGTTTTGTATTTGAAAATGTAGCTGACCAGGACAGTGATTAGGAGCCTGTGCCCTGTGGAAGATATGAGCCATGGAAAATGGCCTAGTTTTACAGGAAGGCAGCTCCCACAGGAACCAAGGTCCCCATGTACCCACTCAGTACTGAGTCACATCTGAGATGTCTGCTGGGGCAGCAGGTTGGTGAGGAGCAAGGAGGGTAGTAGCAGGCCTGAGGCAGAGATTTTGAAAAGGAGGCCTTGGGCAGTTTGTGCTCTGAGCTTTGGACAATCTGGGCTTGGCAGGATTTGTGGTTCCAGAAAAGATGAACAAAGAGTGAAAACAAAGCAGAACAAAAACTAGGCTTTGTTCCATCATCCTCTGGACACTATCGTGGAGTGCCTGCTGAGTGCCAGGCTCTGTTATGGCCTCGAAGGACACAGGAAAGACACATCTGGCAAAAAGCCTGGCCTCCTGCAGCTTCAACCCTGACAGTGATGGCAGGAGAGTGAGCACAGATCTGTGTGTGGACAGTGGTGGCCAGTGCTGCGAGGGAAAGTACAGCAAGCTAAGATATGGGGAGGCCTTGTCTTGAGATAGTCAGTTTTGTTCCCTTCCAGATTGATCATTTACAATGCAGTTACAAAGAAAGGGATACAGAGAGAAAAATCTTCCATTTGCTGGTTTATTCTCTGAATGGCCCCAGCAACCATGGCTGGGCCATGTGAAGCAAGGAGCCAGCAATTCCATTGGTTCAGCTATGTGGGTGGCAGTGGCCCAAGTACTTGGGCCACCTTATGCTGCCTTCCCACACACTTGAGTAGGGAGCTGGATCAGAAGTGGACTCAAACCAGCATCCAAGAGTCAAGCTAGCATGTTCATATGAGATGCTTGAATCCTAGATAGCTGTTTAGCTCACTGTGCCATGATGCCAACCCTGAATTTCTTAGCTTTTGACTCCATGTTGCTTCTGTCTGTCACCTTGGAGGGGGAGTATTTAGTCACAAGCAATTGACCAGCTATCTGTGGCTATTTGTCTCCCCATTTGGCCCCCAAGTGGTACCTTGGGCCATGGCCACCACTGCAGTATTTGCAGGGACTGTTTCAGTTCTGTGCATTTCCTGCAGTAGGTAGGACAGATCTGCCAGGAGCTGGGGACATTATTTTGCTTTGGACTTGAGCTCTGAAAACTGACACATTCCCTTTTCTCGTGCTTTCCAGTTGACCCTTGGAGCCATGAGGCACCATGCCCTCAGGCTCCCAAATACCTGCCTTTCCTCATCCTGGCTGCTATGACAGCCATGCCCTGGGCTCCATGCAAAGCAGCCTGGCCACAATGAGTGCAGCGAGTTGGGAGTCTTAATTTTTCACATCTGCAGAATGAAGTGTTTGGACTTAGGTGAGCAGTTTCTAGACTTTTTATCAGGTAGTTAATTAAACTTTAAGAAACAACATCACAGAGCTGCCAGCTCCCTATTTTGACAAGCAAGGACACAGAAAAGAGACCATCAAATGCCAGCTCTCTCGTCATTGTCATTTCATTCAAAGGGCATGTTAATGCCCAACAAAGGAATGACGACAGAATGTCAAAGAAAAGGACAGTCCTTCCCGGGAGAGGAGTGTTGCTTGTCTTCCATGGGCACAAGTGTGTCACATTATGCTGTGGCTTGTCATTTTCAAACCTCATCATGGAGCAGTGCTGTACAGTGACCAACATGGGGTTCATGGGATAGAGAACCTGTGGTCGGCAGAGCCTCCTCCCAGCCTACACAGTGATGCCAAGCTCCCTTCCTGTGTTTCCTCCCCTCTTGATCCTTTCACTGTCTCTGTGTCTCTCAGCAAGTACTGTTTGGGGGCTGGGAGCTGGGAGGGAGAAGATAGGAAATCAGACTAAATAGACTAATTCCTCAAATGCCTCCCGGTCTCTTGATGTTGCATTATTTTCACTTGTTCCCTGTCCCCATTCACATCATTGTTCTAATGGGATTAAAACTTGAGTCATAAAATAAAGTGGGCCATACCACGAAGGCTTCTTTCGGCAGCGTTTTTAAGACCGTGAAGACCTCAGTTATTCGTATCCCTGTCCCTCTTGATTGGAAACCAAGTTGTGCATCCATTCTGGTGACGTGAATAGAGATCAGATTTGCTCTTTGCAAAATCTAGATTCTGAAATCCAAGGGGGTAAGCTGTGGTCCAAGGTCAAGGTCAGGAAGGGCATTGCCTGGGACTTACTTAGTTATAATAATGTCTTCTTACTGAGCATTTTTTTTTTTTTTGCATTTACACACAGTTGGTTCTCACTATAGATTCTACGCGAGGAAAGCATTTTTATAGCCCGTTTTGAAATGTGTAAGTTGAGGCTAGGAGGGGGAGTGACTTGAAGGCTGCATGGCCGAGGAGAAGCCTGGAGTCAGATTCCAAGGCCTTTCACACCGTAATGCAAAAGCTTTCCATACTGCTTCTCGCTGTCTGCACATCCATGTAGAGGGGAAAATGGCAGGGGGACTCTACATTGCTCTTTTATGCTTTCTTAAAAAGGAGCTCATACTGTGCTGATGGGCTCACCATTCTAAAGAATGGCAAGCAGGGGCAGTCACTGACTCAGTAGATGCCACTTGGGACCCCCAAATCTCATATCCAGGTGCCTCCTTCAATCCCTGCTCCATTTCCGAGCAGCTCAGCTTATGCTCATCTTAGTAGGCAGCAATGATGGCTCAAGTTGCTGTTTCCTTGCGATCCATTAGGGAGTTTTAGATTGTATTCCTGGCTCCTGGCTTTAACCTGGCCCTGCCATGACTGTTGGGTGGGGGTGGTATTTGGGAAATGAACCAGTGGATGGGAGATCTATCTCTGCCTTTCAAATAAGTAAATGAGTTGAAAAGAGGCAATTAAATTATATGTGTTCTTTGCAGTTCTGACTTGTTCGACTCTCTGGACTAGGTTCATTTTGGTTTCGGTGTTTTGTGGCTTTATACATTTTATTTGACACACAGGAATCAGTCCTCCACAATGTCTGCCTGTAGATTTACAGAAAGTGGTTGGGAATGACAGGTGCAGAGCATGGAACTTGTACACGCCCAACCACATCATGTCTTCTGGAGAACTGCACAGGGACGTGCTGGGGCCTTTGCTTAGTCCTTTGGCCCAGATGGCTTGTTGAGCCTGGGACCAGGCATACCTTACACAGGCCCCTCTCCTTCCCAACGAAGGCCTGGATCTCTCCAAGTTGCTCCAAGGATACTCCATGGATGTTCTTTAGGATGCTGGTGCTGTGCTCTTGAGTGATTGCCTTGCTGACAGCTGAACAACCCTTTCCTTACCACCCTGATTTGCAGGGACTGTTGTAGTCCAGGTTGGGAAGAAAGTCTAGGAATTATGGAAGAGGGCAGGCAGACATCTCCATACCTCCTTTCAGTTTTCAAAGCAATATAATTTTTTTTAAAGGTTTGCATGCTGTCCTTGAAACAGGAAGCTCTGCTATCCTGTCTTCCATGAAATGCGAAGTTCTTTCCACAGTGAGAGGGGGGTTGTTCTGAACTCACAGGGTCTTAGTGGGATTTGATTTCCTAGTGGCTTCATAAGGCCATTATGTTAGCTGGAATCGCGTGATCTCAGTTCATGGTGAAAATGGGACAGCAGTGCCTAGCTTGCAATATAGGGTAGTTCCAAAAGTTTGCATGTTTACTATTTTGGTGCAGGAAAAAAATCATGCTTGAAATCCATTCCATTTTTAAAACAAAATATGCAATTTCATGATTTTTTTTGAAGTTCCTATGTAGACAAAGGTTTCAAAACATTTATTTTTAGATTTCATTTTCCATAGACTCTTTGAAGTACTCTCATGTTATTGACAGAATTCACTGAAATAAACTCCAGGTACTGAGGAAACTATCTCTGTGGTTAATCTGTCTGAACTCCTAGCCTTGCTCAGACATGCCTGGTGAGGCTCCTGTGTTCTGCCTGGGACCCTGCCACTGTTTTCCTACCTGGATGATTCTCCCAGGATGGAATGGTCTGTCTGCAGATTGTCAGGTTGGTCTCTGTGCCTCTGCAGGTCCGCAGGCTGAGCCGTGGACCCTGACAGGGATCACCCTGGCTGAGAAGTCATAGCTAATGTAATTGGGAATCTCTGCAGCCCCAGTCATGAACTCTGGACTGTCATTTGTGTTACCATTTACTGGAGCTTATTGAAGGAGAAGCAGCGCCTTCTGTCACAGACGTGGTAAAGTGGCCCAGGTATATGCATTGGCCTTGAAACTATGGGGCTGGATTTGCTGTATCTAGTGTCTAAAGGGTCACTCTGTTCCTGGATTGGTACCTCTTCCCCCGGCTCATTTCTCCAACACTATGCCTGAGTCTACACTAGGCTGCTTCTAGAAGGCCAGTGCCTGGGAAAAGCCACAACCAGAGCCTCCGATGCCTGGTGATGAAGCCTCTTAGGGCCGGCACAGATGGCTTTTCCCTCAACTCTGAAGTACCCAGGACCTGAATCTACGGACAGTGTGTCCCAGTTGCTACTGGATGAGTTAATCTGGTAGAAATATCTCAGCCCCCTGGTGATGTGGGATTTCCCCAAGGCGTAGAAGGAAAATGGTGCCTTCCTGGGCAGCAGGTGCATAGGAAGCCTGGCCAACTAGGGAGAGGCTGGATAGCAGAATGTCCCAAGGACAGAAATGGATTCTGTGCCCACTCGTTCCAGCTGTGGGCGGGTGTGGTGACCTCTGTTGCCCTCATTCCCCTAGCCAAGCCTTGGAGTGATTCCTCCTCTTCCTCTTCCATTCACAGAACTCCCTGGCCATGTCACTGCCAGCTGGTAGTGCCTACATTGTGCTTTATTTGCTTGAGCTGTTGTCCGCAACCTACTTAATCCCCTAATATGCAGGATTACTGGTACCTGGGAAGGTGCCCACCAGGGCCAGCTGCCTGGGAGGGAGGGAGAAGGTTGGGCATGGATTTTCTCTTTGCCCTGGGCTGTGGAGTGGCTGGGGCAGACCTGAGGCACAGGGACCAGGAGAGGGGGTCTGTATGAGGACCCCAGGAGTCTCAGGGCTCCAACATGTATTAAAAGCCAGACTTTTCAGGACCTTGCCTTAATCAGCATAATCATCAAGTAGCGCTCAAAGGGCCTACGGGTTTTGGCTCTCTCTCACATGCAGGGTAGCAGAGACTGTCCCACATATAGATGATTTGATTTTACAGGGGTCAGGACTTCTGTCCTCCATTAGTGGTCCCCTTGGACACATCAGCAGGCTGGGCTCCAGGGAGCCACAAACCAGAGGACGAGCCACCTTCCTACCATCCACTAAGATGGGGCCGCTGCTCAGAGGGATGATATATCTCCCTGTGGCTTACCCAGTGTGGGCTTCCTCCCTTCCAGTCGAGTCCATCGTCAGTCCCAGTCTCTACAGTAGAGGAGTGGCTGTCCTGCTCTATATACCCAGCTGTGGGTGACTCTGGCAGAGGAGCAGGGCAGGGATAAGCATGCGAGCTGTCAGGGCATGTGGTTAGGGTCCTGGCAAAGGCTCAGGGGAAGTGACTTTTGATGTGGAATGGGACAGGCAGGGGCCAAGAGGCCCAGCAGAGGACAGACAGCATTTCTTGGCCTTTTACTATCCTGGGTGCCAAGGCCTTGGGCAGAGATTCCAGCACAGAACTTTCAAAGGATATGGGTGTTTCCGGGGTCCCTACTGTGGCCCTAGAGGGAAGAAGTCCCAGGTCCTTCAGACTCCACCAGAACTGCCTGCAGCACCGTCAGAACTCAGGGCTCAGTGGCAGGTATGCAGGGCAAGGCAGCCTCTGCACCTGCACCAAGAGCACGTTTCTCGGCCCGTTGAAGGACTCCCTGCCTATGGGCATAGCCACGCCCACTTCTGGTTCAGTGCTGTGCTCCTCTGAAGGATGGTTGGCGACACTGGGCTGTGCGGGTTTTTTGTTTGTTTTTTTCCAGAAAAGGGAACTTTACTCCTCTGCCCTGGATTCATGTACCCTCTCCAGGCTCAGGGATCTCAAAGAAGGGCTGCTGTGGTACACACTGCATTTCAAAGTGGGGTGAGCTGGGGGCTTCTGGTTGGTACCGGCTTGTCCCAGGCCCTTAGCAGCAGCTGGTGCTTCTGCAGCTTGCACTGGCCCCTTTGTGCTCACATTGGCCTCTGCCAAAGGGCAGGTGCTACCCTTTCTGGCACCAGCTTGGTGTCACTGCTGATACTATATTCCTGGGCCTACTACTTAGCCCTCATCTGTCTGGTGGGAATCAGGACCCATATCGCACAGCTGCTGTAAGCATTCCCAAACATGGTGGCTAGAATGATCACTCTCTTTATTGACAGTGTTACTGATTCTAGAGACTATGCCCGCCAAGAATCGGCACTCCCTTTACTGTGGCTGCCTCTTTTTCCTTTCTCCTCCCCTCTCTTTTAACCTTCCCTCTTCCCCTACTATCTGTCAAGATAAGGCACGTGCTGATTGTGTACTTGCGCTCTTGCATTGTTGAAGGTGGCACCCCAAGCAAAATGGAGGCATGTTCTGTGCCTCCTGAGGCTTCCAGGACGTAAGGGGCAAATCCACCCCCTGCGTAGACTCCCTGGTGGACCAGCACAGGACAGGATGCATCTGGGACCAGGTAGGCGGGATTAGGGAAGTGCTGAGCAATAAGGCAAGAATAAGGACAAAGCTGAGAGAGAGAAGCATGCACATACCACCAGAAGACCCTGGCTGGAGGCTGGGCCACAGAAGAAGCTACTCAGAGTGACCGAGGCTCTTGAGCTAGGTCCCAATCACCTGGTTGGGGAGGCAACCAGAGCAAAGGTGACGGGAATCTGCATGCTGGCTGGTTGACCTGGCTGGGCTAGGTGAGAAGAGTGCCTGTTAGGAGGGGAATGGAAGGTGACCACAGCGCCCCCTCCTCAGCTGTTGCACCTGCTGTGTGCTAGGAAGCTACCCACCCTCTGGGCACTGCGAGTCTATGTAGTTTTACTTGGGCTGCTGGAGTTGGAGGGCAGGGCTGGAGGCTGAGCCTCCCTAGCCAGGCTCAGCCCCTTTTCAGGGAGCCACAGGGCCTGTAGGCTTGGAGACGAAGGGCTCCAGCATGACTCTGCATCTGGGATAGTCTCTCTCAACCACTCATTCACACTCTCCAACCCTGGAATGTGGTGATGGACAGGCCTGTCTGCATTTCCCCTGAGGAGGCTCATGCGTTACGTGCCCATGGTGGCTAGCTTGGAAGTGGCAGTATGGGCCTGAGCCCAGGGTAGGTTCTGTGCCTTCCCCTGAGAGAGGTGTGCCATTTGAGACCTTGTCTGTGAAATGGGCACAGTGCCACATACCTGTGGGCTCTAGCACAAGGCCCAAGAGGGATAATACACAGGCTACATGTCATTCTGTGTTGCTGGCACCCAGTTCTGGCTTGATAAATGGTAGCCATCACTGTGATAATGGGTTCTGCCCCTACCACCATTTAGCCAGGACTAAGGACATGATTGTCCTTGCCTTATTCCCAGCAAGGTCACTTGCTGCTCTGGCCCTCTCGGCTCCTCTCCTGTAACACCTGCCCCCGAGGGGGGATGCTCTGGGCAGGGTGAGGTCAGTCCCCTGGCCAGTTTGGCCATGACCATCACTCTGTGCAGCTCAGGTTTGCTGTCCCCAGCCACTCCCTGAGTCCTGCTTCCCACACTGGTAATTAAGCTCACAATATCTAGTGTAAGCAAATAATAACAAGGGCATTATCTCCTTGTAGTCTGTGTTTTTCCTTGCCTATCATAAAGTAATTAAAATAATGAATGCCTTGGAAAACAATAGGTAAAAAGGCTGGCAAAATAGCATTGTCTGCTGTGAATTATTGATGCATTTAGCACTGCTGTGGCTGCAGGGCACTCTCTACTTCCCAGCCCTCCCATGCTGCCAGGTGGCTGTACAGTCAGAGCTATCCAGGCTCTCAGGTGCTGGCGATGGGACCAGTTCAGCAAGAATCTCTATCGGGCATTCCCACAAAGGAAACACCAAAGCCCTTGCTGGAAGGGTCTTGCCTGCCCCAGGCTCTTCCCCATCCCTTTCTCTCTGTGTATTTCTGGTAGAAGCAGGCAGTGCTTTCCCTGGATGGGTGAAGAGGGTAGGACAGAGCACCTTATGTTGCATCAGGGTATGGGGAAGGAGCTGTAGCTCTTTTTTTTTTGTAAAGATTTATTTATTTTCATTTGAAAGGCAGATTTTACAGAGAGAAAGAGACTGAGATCTCCCTCTGCTGGTTCACTCCCTAAATGGCTGCAATGGCTGGAGCCAAGCCGATCTGAAGCCAGGAGCCAGGAGCTACTTCTGGGTCTCCTGTGTTGGTGCAGGGTCCCAAGGCTTTGGGGCATCCTCAACTGCTTTCCCAGGTTACAAGCAGGGAGCTGGATGGGAAGCAGAGTAGCCAGGACATGAACTGGCACCCATATGGGATGCTGGTGCTTAGAGGTAGAGGATTAAGCCATCATGCCATCCCCGAGCTGTGGTTCTTAAAGTGCCAGGCCAGCAGCATCCGCCTTACTGGGGAGCTTGGTGGAAACACAGGGTCAGGGGTGAGGCCTAGCACCCTGAGCCTCTGGCACCTGCTGAGTGTTGGGAGACACTGCTCTGCAGTGTTAAAAGCTGGACTGGGGACACTCTGGGTGGGACACAGACCAGGAGCCGCTGAGTGCTGCTCTATCCCATAACGCAGCACAATTGTCATGCAGTTCAGGGGTTCCGGGTTCCTGCAGTGGCCACAGGGTTTGATTTTTTCCCTCTGAATTCATACCTTGAGTTACTCTGGCTGCTGCAGTGTTAGGGCCTCTGCCTCTCCCTGGGTGCCCACCTGTTGAGTGTCTCAAATGGCTGAGTCGCAGCGACAGGGCAAATGCTAAGAGACCATTGAGATGAGAGACTTGGGAAGTGAGTCCCACACACATCAGATGGCCCTGACTAAACCCATCCTGTAGCTGCCCCCTTCAGGGTCTCCTCTTCATTTCTGCTCCACTGGGCCACAACACACTTGGATGTGAAACACCAGCATCCACTTCTGTAGATGCCACCTTTCTTCCTTGGCTCCCTGGGGACCGAGCAGCCAGAGGGAGACAGGCAGGTCTCAGGAGCAGCTTCCTGTCTTCCAGGTCAGGTCCCTTGAAAGATGACTCATCCATGGTGCCCCTGGGCACCCTGCCTCCCTCACTCCCCCTTGCCTTCCCTGCCCGCCCCCCCCTTACATCCACTGCCAACTAAGGGTGTCCATCTGCCTGTGCTTTCTCCTCTTCACTCCTAGGCATAAGCATTCCCAGGAAGGATTGGGTTTGGGTGTGAATTCTAGCATTTCAAGTAACAAACATGCTGGCATCTCTGTCCATCTTCATCTGCAATAGTCATCCCAGTGGATATTTGAAAGGATTCAGTGAGATTCCAAGTTCACACAAATGCTGAGTGTTTAGAGTAAGTGTGTCCTGTGTCATATGGGATAGATGAATAGCGGCACATGTGGTTTTCAAAGGTCACTGGATGTCCTACCCTTTATCTGGCCACCCTAAGCACTGACTTTATCTGGCCAACCTAAGCACTGACGTTGGTCAGGAGCCAATGAAAGACTAGTGCCCATGGATCCTTTTGAATCATTTGTTCCTGTTTTCTGAGCTACCTTTGTGCCAATATGTTGTTGGCTACTTGGGGTACATGAGTGATAGATGACATAAGTCAAAGTGGGTTACAGAGTGTGTTGGGGTAAGTGCCATGGGGAAAACAGCACAGAAGTGTGGGAACGAAAGGGTTATGACTTTATGAGGGGAGACTTCATTAAGAGCTTGCTCTTTGGACAGAGTCTTGTGGGAACCCCTGAGGGAGAAGAGTATTCTAGACCTAAGCCATGCTGTGTGCAAGACCCAACAGTTTAAGGTCCCAGAGAGGGGCTTGGTTGTCATCTGCTTTGATTCCTCAAGAAGTACATTTCAGCTGTGAAAGGCGAATTTGTTGTTTCCTGAAACTGGAGAGTTCTGATGTGGATTGCAGGTGCAGCTGGATCCAGGTGTTCAGATGATACCACCAGGATTCCATCACTTTTTTCCTCTGAGGTGGCTTCATTTTCAGGGATTGATTGTGTTTGCCACTCATTCCAGTAGGTTTGCAAGCTGTGTTGTCACAGAGCCATTGGACCACTTGGCCCTGTCACTTTGCTGTAGTGGCAGGGGAGTGGATTTGGATACAGGGTACTGATGACTGGAGCCAGTGTGAGGCTTGTTGAATGGCACACACTGAGATGGGGAGATGGGGATTTCTTTAAAGAAAGTAATGGTGAAGATGGTAGGATGCTGGGCAGACAGAAATCATATGGTACCGAACCAACCTCTTTCCTAACCATTCTGAGACACACAAACACTCCAACAAAGATTTTTTTCCCCTCCTAAATGTGAGTCTTTTTTTCTTTAATATAGCAAGAGAGTAATATCCTTTTATGGTCACAGAAGAAATAGAGAAAAGATTTCCTGTTTGTAAAGGATTTGTATATTTATTTGAAATGAAGAGTTACAGAGAAGGAAATTGTCCATCCTTTTGTTCAGCCCCCCCCCCCCCAAATGGCTGTAATGGCTTGGGTCTGGACAAGACTAAAACCAGGAGCCTTGGAACTCCAACCAGGTCTCCCACATGGGTATAGGGGGCCTCTTTTGCTGCCTTCCCAGGTGTGTTAGCAGGGAGCTAGATGAGAAGTGGAGTCATCAGGACTCAGACCCAGACAGATGCTCCATGATGGAATCCAGCATTATAGCTGACACCGGCCCAAGATTCCTTTTTGAAGAACTTAAGACACAGTCAAACCCGAGCTTCTTCCTTTCTGTCCCGCCTGAGTATCCCTAAACCAATTCCAACCTTAGCCAGAGACCCCTTTGGATTTGGGTCTTGATTCTTTATGGGAAGAGTGTGGTATTTAAATCCACCTGGTGCCCGTGTCTCAACTCTTTCTGTTCTTTCTGTTTCTAGGAGGCCCAGAAGATTAACAATGGCTCAAGCCAGGCAGACGGCACACTCAAGCCGGTGGACGAAAAAGAGGAGGCGGTGGCTGCGGAGGTTGGTTGGATGACCTCTGTGAAGGACTGGGCGGGGGTGATGATATCTGCCCAGACGCTGACCGGCAGAGTCCTGGTGAGTCCCCATGCGCTCCTAACCCCAGGAGGCCTGGCTGGCTGGACTGTGTTCTCTCTCAATGTCATGTCGTGTTCTCCAGGCCACTGACTGTTGAAGGGGGCGGGGCATGAGCAGTAAGTGATGCTGTGTGGTCCTGATGTTGTCTGTGGACTCTAAAGCCAGTGGTTTGTGGAGGGATTTGCAAAGAGTGGGCCAGCATTGTGGGCAGAGAGAGTTTGTCGGAAGGCTATGGCACAAATAGGTGCACATGTGTGTGTGTTGATGTGTGTAATTTACACCTGGACTAGCTTGATACAAAGGGGAAGTCAAGCAAACATGCAGCAGAAACTTATGGAAGACCTGGAAATACTGAAGTCATGAGTCTGCACTGGGCCAGAAATGTTCCTGGGTGGGAGACTGCGTGGGGTGTAGTGTGATCGAGGCCGTGGGGCCTGGGGTAGACTTTGCCTAAGGCCCTTTGTGAAAGACTCTCACTGATGGGCTTTGCAGTGGAACTGTAGGAGGTGGAACTCTGTGCCTGGCACTCACGTGGGGCTCCAGGGAATTTCTGCATTCTGTATGTACGTTGGTGATGGTGAATGACGAACAGCAGACAGTTGGGCTGATTGCATGTGACAGTGGCTCCCTCCACCTGGCCATCACAGACAGCTCTAATTATCTCCGTCTGCGTCAGCTAGGAGTTACTGAGCATCAACTCCAGGCTGAGTGCTTCCCCCGCCCCCTACCTCCCTGCAGAAAACCAGGATTGATATGGATTCTACTGCACCACGCATGTAGGGTATTGAAGGAATGTATGGAGCATAAATGCTGTGGACTACCAGCCATGTGTGGAGTGAAGAGGGGAAGGAGGAGGGCAAGAGCTTCACGTGCCTCATAGGGAGAAAAGGTTTGAATGGAAATGGCTGAGTGGATGCTTATGGTAGAGAAGAAACAAAAATGATGCCATATTTGGGCTTTGAAATGAGAAGCGGCACTGCTTGGTGAACCAGCCGCTGTGATGACACCTAGTAAGATGAAGCATTTGGGTCGACCTTTGAGTTGCGAGTTAGGATCCTGGAGATTAGAGGATAAGAAATCATTCTAGAGAGAGTGAACCTCAGGGGCAGAGAAGCCCTGTGGGAGTGAGTGGAGCACTGCCGATGGAGACCCAGGGCTGTACATCAGCAGGCGGCCTGAACAAGCGAGAGCAGGGAAGGTGGGCCGCAGACAGCTTGTAGGGTCTTTGAAGCCAGGTAGAAGATGCTGGCCGAGTTTGAGAAAAAGGCCTCGTGTTTTGTGTCCCCCCTCACGCCCAACTGGACAAGGGATGTTGGTGGACGAGTGGAGGTCCAAGGGAGAGGCATAGGAAGATCCCGGACTTGCTAATATCTGTGCAGCTTAGAGTGTTAGAGCCATACTAGCACCATGAGCCTCCCGACTTGCAGCCTCCTGCTTTTCATGTCATTACCTTCCAGTTGAAGGCAATGCCTGCACTTTTCTAAGCCCCTGCTGCCTGTCACTCTGGCATGGACATCTCAAAGCCAATTAGGTCCTGAACCTGCTTGGCCTGGCTCTCTGAGCATTTTGCATACAGAAGTGCAGTTGGTTCATGCTTCCTGTGCCTGGGCTGCCAAGCTACCAGGCTGCTCTCTGAGGGTCTCCTTGGAGAGAGTTGTTCTTGGACTTCTTGGAGCATAGTTGGGCTGTCCAGACAAGCAGCAGGTATCTCAGAGTTCAGACGGGACCTGCACTTCCTCAGGAGAAGGCTGGGCCTTCCTCTGAACAAAGAGCAGATTTTGTGCACAAGTTGTGACTCTGCCCAACAAGAGCCTGAAGCTGTGTTTGTCAGGAGCCATCTAAATGTTGATTCCTGTAATGGGGAGATCAAGGCAACATTTACCCTGTTGGTTTTTGTTTCTCTTGAAACATATGCTGAGGAGCTCAGCCTCCACTCCTGGGCCCTGTTCTCCCTTGCTAATGGTCACAAGGGAGAATCTGGAAGCTGAGGCATTGGGGTCAGGTCTAGCCTGGGGAGATTTCTTGGACATTCATTCAGCAGGTGCTGTTTGCCACCTGTGCTGGCCCCTGTTTCAGGCACTGGACCTGAAGCATTGAGCAGCAGGGATACAGGGTGTGGAGCAATTCTACTGATAATGCTGCATACAAAGTCGTAAAGCTCAATCTAGAAAATGACAAGTGATCATCGCTGTTGATCCGTGCTTTTTATAGCCAATGCCTAGAGCTTCAACTTCAGATTGAAAAAAAAAAATCCCTGACCATGACATGGCTCTCGAGCTCAGAATAGTCTTTTTGTTTTGCCTTGCCTCTTACCCTGGTACTCAGATTTAGTTAGTTGAACAAAAATAGCAAGCCTGGACAAAGCCTTCTCTTGCAGAACCTTGCTGAAGGATTCTATAATCAGGTACACTGGACTATCAACTACTGTTGCCATTGCTTTTTCTGAACGATAAATTGATTGATCTACATCTATGTATGTATGTATGTATGTATCTATCTATCTATGTATCTATCTATCTATCTATCTATCTATCTATCTATCTATCTGAAAGGCAGAGTGAGCAAGTTACAGAGGCAGGAGGAGAGAGAGGATGAAGAGATCTATTTTGAGATCCGCTGGCCCAGAATTCAAATGCCCCTAGCAGCTGGGGTTAGAACCAGGCTGAAGCTAAGAGCCTGGATCTACACCCAGTCTCTCACATGGGTGGCAGGGGTCCAAATACTTGGGCCGTTATCCTCTGCCTTCCAAGCCCATTGGTAGGAAGCTGGACCTGAAGGCAGAGGCGGGACTCCTCCCAGGCACTGCAGTGTGGGATGTGGGTTTCCCAAGCAAGCAGCTTCATCTGTTTTATCACAATGCTTGCTCCACCTCTACCTTTTAGGTTTAGTTGAAAAAACATATTATTCTATAATTATAAAAATACAATCATCTCTCCATATTGATTGATTTCACATGCATGTATTCAATCAACTGCAGATTTTAAAAATTGAAAAAAAAATTACTGAACAGTTATAGTCCTTTTTCTTGTCATTCCCCCATAAACAATACAATTGAACAGCTAAAAGACACAAGGTCATATACCAGAGGACTCATTCATAAAGGGAAAGTAGTGGACACAGGTGCACCTACACACCTACAACATCACTGTCAGCAAATGATTCCTAGCAGACATCCTCTTACCTTAGAATGCCACCTCCCTGGGAAAGCTGTTCTGGGACCAAGGATGGACTGACTTCAGGGTTTGAGTCATGTCTACATGACCTGGGTTTTACTCCTAACTTCCCTCTCCACACTCCTGCCCGCCCCCACCCCTGAGAGTCAGTGTTTTGTGCTTCTCTTTGTAGCTCTTTTTTTTTTTTTTTAGGATTTTTTTTTTATTGATTGTATTGTATTATGTGACACAGTTTTATAGGCACTGGGATTCCCCCCTTCCCTCCCCATAACCTGCCCCACCCCCCATGGTGGATTCTTGTTGCATTACCACAGTTCAAATTCAGTTGAGATTCTTTCCTTGCAAGCATCTACAAAGCATAGAGTCCAGCATCTTATTGTCCAGATAAGTTCAACAGTTTCATGGGGAGACCATCTCTGGTCTGAAGGTAGAGCCGACAGAGTATCATCACAATCAATTAAAAGCCCTGACATTACATCAGTAACAATTTATAACGTAATAGAATTAGCTGACATGGTATTGTGTAACCAGCATATTAAGAAAGAGAGAGATAGAGAGAGGGAGAGAGAGAGTGTGTGCACATTTTGAACCACATCCTGTGACTTCTACATTGACATTACAATTATTAGTTTATATACAACTGGGTTCTATATACCTTAAAATGGCTATAAATTTCTATTCGGCTGTCTCATGTCTATTTTAATTTTAGTATTTAGCAGTTTATAGCGTTGAAGCATGATTTTGCAGAACCTGGCTGTTTTTCGGGTAGTCTAACTCTATAACTCTAACTAGACATATGTCAACAGTTTAGGTGAACAGTTTTAGGAGGGGTGTGCAGAGAAATCTTCAATACCCTAGTGAGGAGTAACTAATCTTTGTGTCCCACCCAGTGAGTTATAAGTGCATCCCCACTGCCTGTTTCCTGTTTCTAAGCTTTCCTTGCTGCTCTCTATCTGTTCTATGGTTTTTTTGTTTGTTTATTTGTTTATTTGTTAGTTTGTTTTGGGGGATTTCAGGAGTGATCCTGATGGTCATTACGAGAGAGGGTGGGGACCCAAAGTTGGCACCAGGCAAGAACCAAAGAAAGCTCATCTCCCTAGTCCCGAAGGAAGTTTACTGTTTTGTTTCTGCGGACCGCTCAGTGCTCCTGGTTGTTGTTCCGATGACCTTGGATCCTGCAAGGCAGGGTATGGGCCTCTTCCATCCCATGTGGGAGATCCAAATGGAGGTGGGTGACCTCAGAGTTCTCGGCCTTTGAAGGCACTCCAATTCCCCGTGGTCTCCTTGGCAGTTGGGATGTAGTCCTCGGAGCTCGTACTGATAGTCCTTGGAGAGGATTTAGGAGTCTTCAGGGTTGAGATACAAGCCTCCTCCTGTCTGCCTGCTCCATTCTGGGGTCCCCCCCTGCTCTGTGCATATGATCTCCTGTTAAGAGGTTGTTGGGATTGCTCCTGATTCCCCCCATATGCCTTTATAGTTTTGCTATTGTCTAATGCTGATTTGAGTCTGTTGTCTATGAGTTACCAGTTATGATCCTGATAGGTTATACTTCCCATCTTCCTCACACCTTCTTGGGTGATGTAAGATTTCTCTGCTCTCCCTCCCTGTAGCTCAGTCTTGACCCTACAGTGACCATGTCCTTCGGCAACTAGAAAGCCCTTAGGATCCCACAGTTTGCTTGCTTTCCCATGGTCCTATGCTGCTGGATTTTGAATATTGCTCCAGGACATGTCCCCATCCAACTCCATGAACTGAAAATATTTGCTGCTTACTGTAATGTCTGAGGGATGATTTATCAGCCTAAGGAGAAATAAAACACCAGTTTCTCTCATTACCTGACTAAATATGTCATACGTGTGGCATTTTACATTGGCATTATATGCCTAGCCGGGGCCATTTGACTCTTATCTCTTAGGGCCCAGAAGAAAATATGCTTCAAAAACACTTTTCAAATCAACAGGACCCTGTTGGTTTAATAGAGGTAAGCAGGTGTGTGTGCTCACTGCTGAGCTGCTTGCCCATGAGGTTGGATGGGCTGAACCCAATGGGGGTGCCCGCGGGTGGACACACACCTCCTCGGATTTGCAATTTTTGCTGTGTTCCTGTCTCCCATTTGGTGGCTCAGCATGCTGGTGGCATTTCTCACCTGCACCCTCTGCTGCTTTCCTCAGTGGAGCCCGGTGGTAAATTCACACACAGCCCACGTTTCCATCTTGCTCTCCTTTTCCCTCCTCTGTGTGTACTTGAGGCAACTCTGCCTGGAAGTCTGATATCAGTGCTTTATGTAGCTGAAAGATCAGATTTCACAGGACTGTCTTTGTAGTAAAGACACTGCTGTCTTGAGTAGGTGTGTCCTGCTTGCTGTACTATTGGGAGTGAGTGAAGGTTATTTTGGAGTTGATTTATCACCCCTTAGTGTGTTTCTTTTCAGAGGAACCATGTGCTAATTCTCTTCCAAGACTTCATAAGGGCTCCACATTTTATTTGGTACCTGAATGCAGAAGTTCACGTTTTACATATTCGTCAGAAAGCCAAAGATGGTGCTCTCTGTGTA
The DNA here is from genome assembly GCF_017591425.1 of Ochotona curzoniae. Taxonomy (NCBI): domain Eukaryota; kingdom Metazoa; phylum Chordata; class Mammalia; order Lagomorpha; family Ochotonidae; genus Ochotona; species Ochotona curzoniae. The sequence goes on along the minus strand of NW_024465556.1, from coordinate 20,651,014 downwards.
TTACAACAGTGCACTAGATTTGCTATGGGTAACCCAGGTGTGAGAACATGAGTTGGAGGAGTTACTGGATTGGGCAGGCTTTGATGACAGGGAGTGAGCTGCCTGCCCATCATTGGAGTGGTCCAGAGAAAGGCAGGCTTGCCTTTAGTGGTGCTGTTGTTGACGGTTGGTTAGACTTTATCCTGGTTGCTTTAATTAGGTTCCCCGGAATGCTAGACCCAGGATAAAATTGGTTCCTTGGGAATGTGGACAGACTCCATTTATCATCCCCTGCTTGAGGCTGTCACTGTGTGGTGGGATGGAAGTGCTTGTGGACCGCTGCAGTGTAGAAGCAGAGGTCTTCCTTTTGGCTCAGCAGTTTCCCTGACAAACACCAGTGGGCATCCTTTCTTCCACCCATTGATTCTTTAAGGCCCAAGAGCCAATTTGCCTCACTACTCCTTCTGCTTGGCATGTAAGCTAAGGCTGGTTTTCACATCTCTCAAAGGCTTTTCAAAAACTAAAAATAAAAAGGCTATTTTGTGACATCTGAAAATCCTGTGAAATTCAAATTTCAATGTCCATAAACGAAGCCTTATTGGAACACAGCCTTGTTCACTCATTTATGCATTGTCTATACCACACTACAAAGACAGAGTTGAGTAGTATCTGCAGGATCCAAACTCCCACCAGACTAAAATAATTACCATCTGGCCCTAGCATAAAAGAAGAAGAAAAAAAAAAAAAAAGCTTGTCGCCTCCTCTGTGATGGTCAGTATCTCTTAGTGGCTGTACTCAATGAGATGCAGGTACACATATTGCCTGTGTCAGAAGGTAATAGATAAATGGTGACATCTGTGCCCTTTTCTAGCAACATACCTCCATATGCTTTTGTAAGTTCAACTAAATAGCATGCCAGAGATGGGGAGACAGAGGCTACAACCAGTGGATTGCCACATCTCCCAGCAGGTCCCCAATGGGGCTTAGCCTGTGCCATTCCACTCCCCAAGGCTGGAGAACTCTGGTGCAAGGTACTTGTCCAAATCTCTACCCGCCCATACACACCTTCTATATCCCACACTCCACCAGGGAGCTAACTTAGGGTCAAGTGCACAGCAGGTGGAGGATTCCTGGTTCATGTCCATCTTGGCCGCCACCCTGCAGGCTATGTATTTCATGTGCCCAGTGCTCCAGCGTGTTCTGCAAAGAGCAGCTGTGAATTTTACTAGCTAGTGCATTGGCTCCTCTGAAGTTCCCCAGGGCTTCTGTGAAAATGAAGGAGAGTTTCAGCAACTAATCCTTGGGTAGCTCTGGGAAGAGGAAGAGCCTCCTGCCAGAAAACAGCCCACTTCTTGCTGTTTATCTCTGGTCCTTTGGGTGTTGGTGACTGGCTGTACACTACTACTATCATACCTCTTGGGGTGCTAGGTGATATTGGGTCTTGTTCTGTCCTCCTGTCTCTGTCCGTCCATCCACCTCTTATCTCTTTCTTCCTGTCTAAGCCACATCCATTTATTGGTGTTGCCCAGTGTAGCACACATCCCTGGATGCTTCTTGAAGGAAATGGAGTGTGAGCAGGCCAGGTTGCTTGCCTCTGCAGTCTGCCCTCACCTCTGTTCTCTCTGTTGGGCCTGGGAGGTAGGGCCCCTGGCCCTTTGCCAGATTGACCCTGGAGCTCTCATTCCCTTTCCATCTTCATCAGCCTTTCATTGGAGGAAAGATGGAGTTCTTAGCAACCCCCTAAACTGCAGCCCCTGCTTTTATTTTCTCCAGGGTATGTTCACCTTTGGGAAGGAGCTGCTGTCACCCTGTGGACAAGGGTAGCTGCCATGTGTGGTACAACTGGGCAATGGGCAGCCCAGCCCCCAAGGCCAGACAGTGGCATCCATGCTGCACCCCATCTTAGGGCTTCTCCCCTGCCATGTTGCTTCATCTTTTTAGCACCTCAGTTTCTTCTTCCTCCTCTGTAAATGGGAATATAGTCACTTTCTCTTAATGTGATGAAGATTTAAGGGGTCAGTGCCAGTTGAGCATTGAGCAGCATGTCTGTTATACTGTTACTGTACTGTTAGGATTGTGTGTGTGAGACAGCTGCCATATGCTGGAGAAAAGGGGCTGGTAAGGAGATGCACAGGGGCCGAGGGCGGGAAATAAAGCCTCCCTCTCCAGAGCAGAGATAGAACCAGAGCCAGATGCTGTCTCCAAGTACTGAACACTCCAGACATGGCCGTGTGTAAGGCTCTGGGTGTCCCAGGTGGGCTCTGGGTTGGATACAGCCAGTGAACAATGTCTGCTCCATATACATACTTATTTCAGACTCGGCCAGGCTCTGTCCTTTCTGCTGCTGGATCATGCCAGCCTGACTCACCATTGTCAAGTCTGCCAGGAAATTCTCACTTCATATAGCCTCCCTGAGCTGGCCGAAGGGAGGATGGGTTGGGCTGTCCCTGGAGCTGTGTATCATAGGCCTGTGTGTCACAGGAAATGTCTTGGCAGAAAGACAGATGAGTCTTATGGAAAGAGGGTCAAGTGATTTTCAGTGTGGTCGCCGTGTCTGGTCCCTAGATGAGACCTGAGTCTGACGGGACAGAGACAGGCTGGCTTCATAGGGCTCCACAGCCCCAGTGTCAAGGCAGGGGTGGGGGTGGGGCTGTGTGTTTAGCATCTTTTTTGATGTATAGCACCCCCAGAGCCATGGGGAGGACATGGGACCATGCCTCCTGTCACTGGTGATACAGACACTGATCCACTGCATACACAGGCATTTCCTCGGACCAGTATTCCCTCCTCCCTCCCTTCCTCCTTTCAAACATACATTCCCAGGGCATCTGCTAGTGGTCAGATCCTATCTAAGCCACCGGACACATGTCAGTTCTGCGGGAAAAATCTCCAAGCATGTTGAGAGCAAAGATGTCATGCTTGCATTTACTAGAATGCTTTAGGCAGACAAGGCTTTTCGAAGTAGAGTTTGGCGATAAACCAGAGCCCATATCCCATCCCCAGTCCTTTGAAAAGGCTTGAGAACTCTTCTAATCCAGTCTCACATCCTGTGTCATTCTGCTGTTGCATCTCAGGAGCCTGAGCAATCATTCCTATGACTTTGGTCAACCTAACTACCATCTCTCCCTCTCTCCCTCCCTGCTGCTTTTCTCCCATCCTTCCCTTCCCAGTGAAAGCTGGTGCCCCCTGGAGGCTCTGAGGGGCATGGGCATTCTGCAGTTGAAGCTCACTGCCTTGGAATGAGAGTTTGTATACGCAGCTCTCCCATACAAGGCTTTCAGAAGATGCTGATGGCGTCACAGTCCCTGTCTGTTAGAAGGTTATCCTGGTGGCCTGAGACACTTCCTTGAAGCATTCATTTCAGCTGCAAGGAAGCTTGTTTAATCTCCTTTACTCCAAAATAGAGATGAGGATGATGATGGTCACCAGTGGGACCATATTTATGCCAATGCTTCCCTGCTCAGTGGCAGAGACTATTTTTAAGAGCAGGTCAACTGACTTGCGACTTTGGGCCCCAAACATCCCAAGTTGGTTCCCTCAAAAGCCCCATTTTTAGAGGCTGGATTCTGAAAGAGGTTCCCCCACCCCCAGGAAAGCAGCTGCTTCAGGAGTACAGCAACAATAGGAAACTATCATTTGCCCTCAAAACTTTATGATGATAAATGTTCTCTCTTATTTCTTGGGTGAGGGAACTAGGACATGGCAGTTGTTTCTCTTTCTTAAGGAATTAGGGCACTTGAAAATGCAATTAAATGCACACCAGGCTCTCAGGCACTGGGGCTATCTTTTTACTCATTCAGTTAATTTTAGTTCACAAAAATTGGCCTTGGGCTGACACAGATGACCCAGGCAGCAGGAGGAAACAGGGGAACCTACACCCCAGGACATTGGCTTGTGAGTGCACAGACCTGCCCTGTTTGTGCCTCCTCCCTGGACAAGCCAACCTCAGGGCTTGTCTGCTTTGCTACAGGTGGGCTCATCTACAAAGTGGGCTGATCCAGGATCCAGAAGATTAAATCTAAAGAGATGGAGAAACCATCACCTTTTGAAATTCTCAAGTAGTTTCAGCATAGAGGTTAGGTTTTTCTCATTTCCTTTGTTCACTCCCCAAATGGCTACAACAAATGAGACTGGGCCAGGCTGAAGCCAGGAGCCTGAAACACCATCTGAATCTCTCCCATGGGTGGCAGGGACCCAAGTTACTGCTTTCCTAGGTGCACCGAGTCAGAGAGCTGCCAGGACTTGAACCAGTGTTCAGATATGGATGCAGGTGTTATAAATGGTGGCTCAACTTGCTGTACCACTATGCCAATTCCTTATTTCTCTTTTCATTCCCTTTCTCTCTCCCTTTGTGACTGCAGGGGAGAAAACTGTCCTAGGGAGAGCAGGGGACAGCTCATTGTAAAGGAGAGAGGGACACCCCTTCGCCAGTGCTGTCGCTTCAGTCTTGTCTTGGTTACTCTAAAAACAGGCTGGCTCAAAAGGTCGCATCACAAAAAGGCAGCACATCCGAGGCCAGAAGCTGCTGGCTGTCCCCCAAGCCTGCCGGTTGGCTAGCATCAGAATCCTGACTTGCCCAGGAAGAAGGTAAAGTTTGGAAGCCCACCAGGGAGGCATTCAGACTGCACTGCTTGTTTCCAGAGTGGGGCCTGAATGGTCAGAGACTAGGGCTGATTCTGTCAGCTGGAGACTCACAGAGCCCCTTGCTTGGGCTTGGGCCCTAGGGATGTAGCATAACTTCCTGGAAAAGAAAACAGCAGTTTGTAGAGACTGCTAAAGCCCATAGGCAGCTGTGTGGTTGCAGGAGCAGCTGCCAGTGGCTGAGCTGTCTCCCTCTGAGCCATGAGATGGGAAGGTTGGGTTCTTGGCCACCCTGTGTATCTGTGTCTCTCCAGGAAGAAAACTTAGGTTATCTGAAAGTGAGAAAGCCATTTATTCCCCCAGGCTCATGCTATGTGTTGCTGTCTGGGCCTCAGGCCCAGAGTGGAATTGAGGATCATTTACTTTCATCTGGGCAACCATGGTCAACAGATGGCCTGGGTTTAATCCGAGCACTGTTATGACCTTTCCAGGTGACCTTGACCAAGCCAATTCCCTCTTAAGACATCCATGTCTCCATGCAAAGCAGCAGCTTGTTAGTAGCTGGTTCCCTTGCAACCCTTTCCATCCCTATGTCCCTACTCCCTTTTCCTGTCTGTCTGTCAGCAGGGTTTACCTCCAGCCCTCAGTGCCCTGGGCACTGTGCTGGGCACAGATAGAGCTGCAAAATGAGGAGGAAGCATCATCATGTTTTTGAGCTGCTATAGCAATTGGAGAGACAGTGACAGGATAAAGCAAAGAGCTGCCACTCCATTGTCCTTCCCAGGTGCATGCTCCATTTGGAATAACTCTTTCTGGGGATTGCGTGGCCCTGACACATCGTTTCTGATTCTCTGCTTTTTGCTTTCTCCTTTCTGTGGGGATCACTGTGTGAAGGAGAAGGGAAGTTCTTGATGGAACATCCAGGTAGGTTGTGGCCATGGAGCTGGTAGGGAGGACAGATCCCTTGGGAAGAGGAGATGATGACCGTAGCACTGGTGGCCACTCAAAGGGGCCAGTTCCTATAGGGGGAGTTGACTCCTTGTCCATCTGCTCAGCCTTGGAGTTCCCTCCTTAAGTCATATCCTAGCAGTGGAAACCTCTGAGAGGACTGACTTCGGTTAAGTGTGGTACTCCAGTGCTGGGATGCACTTGAAGGGTCCATTTCCCATTGGGCAACCACTGAAGGAGAAAGCCCTGTGCGGCATGTAGCCTCTGTCCTTTGCTGTTTGCCTGGCTTTGGTGAAGTCCCCATGCTCCCAAGAGCCTGCTGTGCTTCCTGAATCAGATGTAGCTCCATATCTTTCTACCTGTGAACTTTTCATTAAAGGAGCCAAATTTATTTAAAACCATGACCAGCAGAAGCACCCAAGGTCAGGGCTGAGCACTATGGAAACATTACTATGGTGATTTTAAGTATTTTTTTAAAAAATGATTTATTTGAAAGGCAAAGATAGATAGATAGATAGATAGATAGATAGATAGATAGATAGATAGATAGATAGAGGGAGATAGAGAATATTTTTCATCTACTGGTTCACTCCTCAAATGATCGCCATGGTCTAGGCTAAATCTAGGAGCCAGGAACTCTAAGTAAGACTCCTACATGGGTGACACAACCCAGGTTTGGGCCATATTCCACTGTTTTCACCATGCACCTGCTTAGTAGGGAGCTGGATTGAAAATGGAACATCTGGAACTCAAAAACTGGTGCTGGAATGGATGCTGGCACCACCTGTGACCACACCAGCCCTGCAAAAGCCATTTTTGCAGGAACAAAAAGTAGTGGAGTTTGGGTTGTCAGGAGCTGCCAGGGGGTATCCACACATTGGCAGCAAATGCCGTTGCTGCTGAACATGGGACACACTCAGTGGATCTGACATTGCAGGAATTGCCCGAATGAGGCTTCCTTAGAGATTTGCTTCCAAGATGAACTTTGAAAATGACTGTCGCAGATCCTCCGTGGCCTATTTCCAGTGCTTCCAATTTCATTAACATGATTTAAGGCAAGGCTGTCCCCTTCCTTGGGAGGAAGGAAGAGCTCAGCACTTGCCTGGATGCTGAGTTATAGCACCACACTGTTCTTCTTCCCCCAGGCCCTGTTTGCAAGCAGCACTGGGTATCTTCCCAGAGAGTCTATGTGAGGAAGCTGGTTTCCATAGCACCCTGGCCTAGAAGGAGTTGCCTGTTGGGGGTTCCCAGTAGCCTTGTAGAGGCAGTGGGGGTGGGTTGCCAGCCCTGTGAGGACACAGTTCTTCCTCCCCAGACTGAGCTCCTCTTTCACTTACCTTTCCTTCAGCACCAGACTGAGATGCCAATTATTTCTACTGCAAATCTGATCAGACTTTGCATCTCAATCCTTTCGCCATACGTGATCTATTTTAGAGAGATGAAATGACACAAAAAACCCCATTATGTTTTCCTGAAAGATAATTTTGTGTACATTAAATAGACATATTAATCCAGTTACAAGAGAGCTGTTTGTTCTCAGGAATCGGGAGGAAATCTGAATTTCTAATTCTGGGCTCTTTAATAACTTTTAAACAGAGCTGAGGGTATGAATTAAATATTTTTGAACTTCTCCCCCAGGCTAACCTTCTATGCCATGATCTCAAAGAATTGAAAAAGAATGGAAAACTCTACCTCCATAGGATCCTTTAGATCCTAAGGGTATAGGAGGCATTGGGCCAGAGAGGGGTGCTTTTCTGAGATGGGGGAATGAGGCTCACAACACACACAAGGTAACGTTCTCAGCACTAGCAGGGTGCTGGCGAAGAGCTCTCCTGTCAGTTTTTATGTCACAGCCTTGGCTGCTCGGGCTGAGAAAGAAGGCCAGAGAGAAAACAGGTGGAGCTTAGAAAGGTTCCTCCTGAGATTGCAAATGCGGTGTGCACAATGGCATATTTTTAGTTTGTATGGGAGCTGGGGGATACCCAATCCAGGTACAAGGAACATGTTTCCTCTCCAGGTACATTCTGGTCAATGCACAGTGGCTGTACAGAGTGCCCTTCCTGCAGAAGTTTCAAGGCTCAGCCTCTCAAAGCCCATTGAAACTCTCCCGTAGAGAGTACTGTGTGATTGATTAACAATATCTGCCATGAGTGAAGGCTTTGAGGCTGGCAGTACTGGTGTTATGGATACCATAATTCTTTGTTCCCTGAAGTTGCTGTGATTACAGTGGGGCTTGGCTTGGGTCATGCATGTGGTTATCCTAGGTAAGCGTGTGGACTAGAAAGCATGAGTATGACTCTGTCTGTCTGGTGTTTAATACCCCAGCTGCCCAGGATCCTTAGAGGAACAGTAGAGCTGTCAGCTTCCTGTATGAGCCACCTTTTTCTCTTCTCTTTTGTACTGCAGGATGACTCCAGATTTTTCCATCTGGAGACTTTCTTTACTGTCTGGAGAGGCAGAGGGGGTGGATTTCAGAGCCACAGAGCTTCTACCGACAAACAGAAATGCAAGCATGATTTTCCCGTTTGTTATGCGCAATCCCAGGATTCTGTTAGCATGTAAGCAGCAGGCGTTGAGCAGAGCCTCCCACTGCACAGCTCACCCCAGGCTGCTTGTGCAGCTCCAGTCTCAATGTCTGCAAATTGCCTCCCTCCACTACCATAGGAAGCTTTGGGTGGTAGGGTTGATGTGTTGTCCTCTCCTATTGCAGCCCCACCTCTTATGTCTTCCTGTTTTCCTCCTTCATGTTCTTCAGCTTCTCATACTCACATCTCATTGGTTGTGCTTACAAAGAGACATAAACGGTACCTTTTGCCTCTGACTGTAAGCCATTTCTGCCCTGACTTGGATTGAGCAGAGGCCTCTGCCTCAGCCTGAGAGCCTTAGCAGCTGGGTGAACCACTTTTCCTCTCGAGCAAGATGACAATGGGATCCTGAGACTTCAAGTAGGAAGATAAATTGGAAGGAAGTCTTCAATATTTGCTGGAGTTACGAGTCTACCTATTGTGCCTGTACCATGGCATTGATCTCATTGTGATGTCATGTAAGACCTTCTCTGAGAATTTATGTGAAGCCAAGACTGCATAGAGGATTGCTGGCAATTGGGACAGCTTGGAAGAAGGCTGGTGAATCATGTTCTTGCACCATAACTCACTCTCCCTCTTGTCATCATTCTTTAATATCTGCTTCCTGCCTTCTACAGAACGGCAGTCGGAGGAGAAAATCCCATCACCCGGAAGACCCAGGCTGGGTTTAGATTGAGGGATGGTGATTTATGAGGCAGTTTAACCAACAGGATTGCTGTCTGAAATACTGGTCATCTTTCATACTTGAGATGGCTAGGATTCCTTGTCAGGATTGAATTTGCAGTGTTGGCTTCCATAATTAGCTGAATGTGGTTCAGAGTCTTCCCTTCCCTGAAAAGCAGTACCCAGGGAGCCCAAGTGGTACTCTGGGTGGCAAGCAAGGTGCCCTGTGAGCACTGCCTGGAACATGTTTCTGATTGGCATGATTTGGCGGAGAACTAAGAGGTGTTGTCCTTCCTGGAAGCAGCTAAATCCTGTGGATTTACTTGCCCTCTGTGCTCCTCCATCCACTGTCCTCCATTGTAAACTCTTCCTCCACTGTCACAGTTCCTGTGTCACTCCATTCCTTTGTCCTAGCTCCTCTCTTCAGTTCTTTTTGCATGCCATTGCCAGAGGAATTCTTCCCAGGGCCAGCTTTGCTGAAGTTCTGGCATGCTTCAGAGGCCTTTGGTGGATTCCTTCGGAGCAAAGCCCAGGCCCCTTAAGTGGATGGAGGGGGCTGAAGAACTATGTTAGTAATGATATAGAGGAACTAGGTGGCGGGGGGGGGAGGGAATAGGGGAGGGGATAAGGGAATATGGAACTGTATCATAAAATGATAATAATAATAAAAAGTTAAAAAAAAAAAAAAAGAACCCGTCTGGCTTAGCCTGACTTTTGCCTGAGCATGCACTGTGTGACCTCAGGCCAGTGATAGAGAACAATGTGGTACTCACTCCATAGGATTGTGAAGCTGACTAAATGACCTAATGTTTGTGAAGTGCTTAAAACAGTAGCTGGCACAGACCAAGTATTATATAATTTGTTTGTTAATCAAATGTAGAAAACTACAGATTCCTCGAGAATAGGAAATACATATTTTAATTTTATAATCCCCATTGTCTTGTACTGGACTGAAATAATCCTGAGCCAGATTGCTATGACAATGAAATTTAAATTAAAAGAGAGTGGTGGGAAGGAAATATATGGGAAGGAAGGCTCTTTATCATCTCTTTATTCAACTGATATTATTAAATACCTGGAAGTAGCAGGCTCCCTGCTGGATAACCACTGCTGATCAAAGCAGAATGAGAGACGGTCTTGACATTTGATGGAAGTCAGTGTCTAAGCACATTGAATGTAACTGTGCAGAAGACACGGGGTAGACATTGCTTTGTCCTCATCACTGTGTGATGGCCTATAAGAAACCATGGCACAGAGTTTCCATAATCTGTTGGCATCTGAGCTGAGATTCAAGGCAGGGTCCTGGTGACTCCATGGGCTAGAATCTGCTTCCCTGTGGTGCTCCTCTGTGACAGTGGGTAAAGGAATGAATGAGTGTGTAAAGAGGGAAGACAGCACATGCATGGCACCAGGAGATGAAACCAGGGACCTGGCCCGGGGCTCAGTTCAAAGACAGGTTCGTCGGAAGGTAAATGTGGAAACCTTCACCATTTGTTCCGTGGTGCCTTTCCTGTGGTGAGGGGATGATGGGGTTGCTAGTTTTCTTCCTTTTCTGAAAGCACCCTCCTCCACCTTGTTGCCATACCGCAATGCTCTCAAGCCGTTTCTCCTTGTGGCAAAAGAGGTTGTATTTTCTTCTCTTTTGGGTGGTACCCAGAACAGATGGTCAATGGAAGAAGTACATAATCATGCCCTCTTTCGCATGCTTTACCTTAATGGGCCCATTTGGAAGGTTTCTATAGGGACGGGGCAATGCCCCTCCACTGGGCTTCATAAACACCAGGTGATGGAGATGCCAGGCAAGAATCTGGAGTGAGGCTGGCTGGTTTCCATGGCAACCACTGCTTGCCTCAAGCCTGCACACACGCTTGCCTCTTTCCACATAGCCATGTGTTTGTTTATTATTGGCTGCAACGAGGAGGGCCCCTGTGGCTCTGTGGGTGCTGCTTCTGTTGCCATCACTGAGGTCATCAGTTTGGAAATGGAGACCTCCACAGGGGCAGCAGAAGTGCTTTGATTGACTTCATCAGGAAAAGCTCTCCATGAAGCCCCAGACATCGTGTTGTCCATCAGCACAATGACAGTGGCCTCTGAGGAGCTGCAGGTGACGATCTAGAGGCATTCATGTCATACAGCGTCTAGGGGGCCTGCAGTGAATCACGCGCTGCCCCGGGGAGCTGACGCACTGGCCTCTCCTAAGTACGTGTGGTTCTCACCTGGGCTCCTGGAGGCTGGCTGCCTGTGCATGGTGGGCATGAGAGGCCTAGACTAGCATAGTTTAATCCAAGTGGCTGTGGGCCATCTAGAAGAGCCAGCCAGGGAAGCAGGGAATTTAGAATGTGAGGTCTGTAGATGAACCATGATGATGACTTGAAAGGATAGTCTTTCTTCATTGATGATGTTAAGTCAGTTAGGCTATTAGGATGCCTTTCTTTTCACTTTAAAAAAATACCTTCAACTTGGATGGAGTGATGGTTACACAGCGGTGGGAATGACCTTGATAGCACCATGCTACATCTATCATATCCACATTCATCATCCATGGACTCAACCAACTATGAAACAAAACTTTAAAAAGTTGTATCTGTACTGACCACGTATGAACTTTTTTCTCTTGTTCTTACTTCCCAAATAATAAAGTAGGACAACGGCTTGTGTGACATTTACACTGTATTTGGTATTATAAGTACTCTGTAGGTTAAAGTAGCTGGAAGACGAGCAGGTCTTTAGCACAGTGGTTAAATCATAGCTTGGGATGCTCACACCCCATGTTGTAGGATGTAAATTCATGCCCCAGGTGTGTTCTGGATTCCAGTTTCATTGGGAGGCTGAAGGTGGTTGGAGTCTTGCCACCCACATGGGAGATCTGGATTATGTTCCTGACTTCCAGCTGCAGCCTGGCCCCATTCCACCTGTTTCAGGGATTTGGGGGAGAAATCCAGCAGATAATTCCTTGTCTCTTTCTCTCTCACTTTCTCTCTCTGCCTCTCAAGGTAATAACATTTTAAAATTATGTGGGAATATATATGTAGGCTAGATACAAATACTGTGTTTTTTTTAAAGTACTTGAGCCTTCCTTGATATTGCTATCTGTTGAGGTTCCTGAAATGAATCCTTTGTCGCTATGGAGGGATGCTGTATTCAAAAATAATTTATTTTAAAAAATTTGTTATGCATATTTTGCCACATTCATAAGAAAGTAAAAGTAAAATGTTCAGCAGAGAAAAGCACTATTTCTCCAGGAGCGTGTCTCAGGAGTCTGGGCTATATTCCTGGGGATTCCAAGCTCATCTCTGCATTTACCACAGGGGCCAGAACTAAGCCACTGGCTTGGTCCTAAAGACTGAGGCTGGCAAAGGACTGAGTCCACTATGGCTGGCTCTAGGTGAGGTCTGCCTAGATTGTCAGGGACCAGTGCTCTTTGGATGAATTGCCCATGTCCCTGTGTAAAAATTAGGATCCTCTAAAGGAAGCAGAGGGGGAAATGGCTGTCCAGAGGACAGCCAATGCTGTAAGCCTAAAGGAATGCATACAAGGGATTGAAGATGTGTGAGCTGCTAGTGGTGGGAACAGTGTGTCTTTAAGTTATGTTTGTAATTGTAAATCAGTTACCCTTTGTGAAGTACCATCTGATCAGGCTCCATCTACACTTACTGAGCCCTGGCTTACACTGAGTAGTCGTGTGGCTCCATCTTCCCTGGTCCAAGGTAGAATCCTGAAGGAAGTACAGACTCTCCTAGACACAGTCAGAGTTGACAGGCAGCATAGCGTAGCCTGATGGGGCAGAGGGGCAAAGGCTGGCCTGTGAACTAGGTGCACTTGATATGGTTTTATCTTATTGGTGAAATAATTACCAAGAGTTACACATTTGTACTCCTGTAATCATAAATCTGTGATATTGCTTCGAAATATTTTACTGGTAAGCTCCCCAAATTAGAGCTCCTTCATGAAAATTTCTCTTTAGTTTTCATTGTATTGTTTTTTTTCTCTTTTCTATCAACCTATGTGTTATTCGTCTCTTTTAGTATTTTATTTATTTACTTCCATTTCTTTTCTATCACTTTCTATCTAGATATTTTCTCTCCCTACTTTCCCCTTTATTCATTTTGCCTGTTACTATCTTTTAATTGCCCATGAAAAAGAATTCAAGTTAGTTCTCATTGCTTAGTGGGTAGAAGAAAGTTTAATGCTCTAATCTAAAAATGGATTGGTGTTTTATAAAATTTTTTCTCTATAATATAATGCTATGTTCCTTGTTTTACTTAATTAATACTAGAAGAAGATTCTGAATATCTGTTGGACAGCAGTCCTTGATGGGGAAGGGCAAGAATTAGAAATCCTGATAACCAATTGTGCCAAGAGCTTCTGATTCAGTTGATTGAGTCTCTTGCTGATTTAGTACTGAGTTTAGCAAAGATGTTGTTTTCTACAGTGTTAGGGGAAAGCTTTGTAGTTTTCCCTCAAACCAAGTGAAACAGGCACTGAGCTCTTGAACCGAGACCTGAACAGGAAGCAGACAATTGCCAAGGGTGTCGGAGCATAGCATCCTGAAGTCTGCAGATAAACAGTGGCAATGAATGTGCATGAGGGGGCCAGAGGAGGAGGCTTTGACTGTCCATAGTAGATGGGACCCAAAGCTTTCAATTAGCAGTAACCCAGCAACAACCTATCATTCTTTCTTGAAATGATATCCTTCCCTCCAGGGGCTGGGTACCGGTGTTGGTGAGAGTACTTTCGAGGTGCACAGTTTCACACCTGCTGAGGTGCTCTGTCTTACACTCAGTGGGATAGTCATAACAGCTGAATCGAAGGCCTCCGTTTCTAACACGAAGCTGAGGGCTAGTGGCTGTGACATGGACTTTGACTATGGCAGATCAGTAGTGACTGCAAACTCTACCCAGCCTTAAACCAAAACACACGTTTTCCTTCCAGTGCTTCTGGCCAGAAAGCCCCACCATCCATGGTGTACTGAAAGCGGAAACCAACAACCTTGCAGTGTTAGTTCATTCGCTGTGTCCAGTTCTCCTTTCTCTCCCTGTTAAGACAAGAGCAAATGTCTTAGATTTTTAAAATATTTTTCCTGGCTAAAGCAATCTCAGCGAGGTGGAGGTGGGCTGATAGAGGCTGATAGACGGAGAAACAGAACCCTCACTGCTTCACCAGGCCTCTGAGATGCTCACCTAGAGTCGTGAGCCCGCATACGCTTCCATGTACTGTTGGCCCCATGGTGCCCTGGAGCTGTGGTGAGCAGGGCTGCTTCTGCTGGATGAGTACGAAGAACGTGTTCAGAACCATGGCTTATATTTTCAGAGTTGAAAGTCGTTTAAACCACAGGGGGATTGCTTTGAACTCAGCACAAGAAATAAAACTCCCCCTCACCCCCTGCCGTCTTTGTATCCCTGGAACTGGAAGCTCATTTTCTATTCTTGGTGCTGGCGAGGTCATATGCTCGTTTAGAGAAAGTGGAAAACATCTCCCATATGTTGAGGACTTGGTAAGAAGCCAGTGCAGCACCTAACACTCGCTTCCATACCTCTTGCCCCCTGCCCCCACCAGGAGCTAGACAGAAGTAGGAGCCTGGGCTCAGAGTGGTTGAGTGACCTGCTTAGGGTTACCTATTTGCTAAGCTACCCCACCTCCATAGCCTCTGTGCTCTGGGGGATCTGCAGCCAGGAGTGTCTTCTGGGGAGGTAATTTGACCCTCTTCAAGGCCTGGGACTCAGGGTAAAGTGACAAGAGCTGGCTGCTTTGGTGAAGGGGCTGGAGTCAGGAGGTAGCTGCTTTCCCCTTAGACCCATCAGGAGTTCCAAGTGCAAGAAGAGGTTATTCTGAAAGGTGGTGTGGACATACCTGCCTAGATCCTGCTCACTCCCCTGCTGCCAGCTGCCCTAGACAGTGGCCATGAGTTCTGACCTGTGCCTCTGTGTGGGATCGACCCTGTCTTCCTTCCCCTCCTGCCACAGAGAGCTCCACAGCAGTCTAAATCTAAGTGTTCCAACTCTTCATTTGGAAAGCATCTCATAACTTTTCAAATGAAGTTTAAAAACAAAAAAGCTTAGGTGGCAGTTGATACAATAATTTTGAAATTAACCATTTCTATTGAAAAAATGGTCTTTTTTGGCTATTCTGTTACTGGTAGGAGCTTTCTCCTCTTCCCAGTTGAGTTTTCAAATGCTACCCGAGGTGTTGTTCTCTGTCGTTTATTTTTATCCGAGCTGTTCCGGGCTCCCAGGAACTCCCGGGAGGCATAGAATAAGTGCAAGGGTTCCCTCTGTGTGTGAGCTGTTGCTTTGTTATCTCCCCATCCTGGCCGGATGCTCCCAGCTACATGGGGCAGTGATAGAGCTGGGCTGGTGCAGTAACCAGATCATGGGAAGATGACTGAGTGATTTCTGGGTGGCCCCTGCACTACCATATGCCATTTGGCTTGTCCTTGCCTCTTAGCCATATGAGAACAGCTTGGAGCCAGAGAGTCAAGGGCTACAGAAGGTCTAATGATGAACTCTGAACATAGGAGGTGTTAATGGAGTCAGCCAGTGCTATCCACGTGCGTTGTAGGTAGGAATTTTGGAGACAGAGTTGAGGAGGGCTGTGTATGAAGGCATGTCTGTGGGCCAGTGCCTGTGGATACAAGGGAAAAATCAGGACTGCACAGCCATTATGCAGATCCCACATGGTCTTGGCTGAGGTGGCCAGGACCTCAAGATGATGTGAGTAGGACCTTTGGTCCCTTGCCCTGGCCTGACCTAGCCTAGTGGATAAGCTGAGCATCTGAACCAGACCTGCAGAGGCTGTCCTCTGCCAGCTGGGTACCAAGTCTGTCTCCGAAAGGAACTGCTGCATCCTTCACAGGATTATTTCTGTGGCTGCCTGTAGCAGCCCTGCTGTGCAGTGGCTGGACTCCAGCAGCCATACACCACTATGAAGGGCTCTGGGGGCATTGCATCATAACCCTGGGTGAGTTCTAGGTCTCTGCCCACCTCGTGAGTCCCCTCGGCATCCCTGTTTTTGGAGTGGTAAACAGTGCTCTATGATGTTGAGTACTCTCAGAGGTCACACAACTGGTTAAGGAAGACACTAGGACTCAGACTTGACTCCTTCCCTGAAGGCAGTGTGCTGTCCTGTGTTCAGAATTGCCTTTGGCATTGGAGGCAGAGCCAGCAGGAGCCATGCACTGCAGTCAATGAGCAGTTTCCCTTCTGCTGCCCCAAATCCAACTTTGACTCTAGCTCTCTTTCGCCTGTGATGTCATACCCCACGTTGCCTCCGTCTGTTCTTCTGGACAAGTTCATACTGGCTGTGATTGTTTGCTACCGTGTTGGGTGAATCCCACCAGTGCAGAGCCTGTATACTCTGAAAGGGCAGGGGTGTTGTTTGCATGCTGATACTTAACATTGAGAGTCTCAGGGTCAGAGTTCAGGAAGTTGTGTGTGTGAGTGACTTTCTTTTCATCATGGACACTGCTGGGAGCCTCCTCGCTGAGAGTCAGATGTTGGGATATGCTGGTCCCCCCTGGACCCTAGGAGAAATAGGGAAACCAGCAACTTTTCTCTGTTGGAGAAACAGCCTTGTGTCTACCCTTAGGGAGCCTGTATTCTTCCTACCCCATGAACATGCAAGAGGTGTAGGGTAGACCCCTGCCTGTGTAAACTCAGGGGAAGGCTGGTACTGAAGTCAGGTAAAAGCAGATTTGGGGAAAAATAAAGCAGGCTTTGGGCTCAGAGCCTTCCTGCCCTCCTACCTTTTGACCACCACTTCAACAAGTGGCCAAAGATGTGTGAAGAGGGAGAAACATGTAAATGTTTAGAGAGCAGTATGTCGTGGGCTGTAAATGACCCTGTTACATTTATAAAAAATGAGCTGGCCATAAATGAATGTCTAACAGCTCTGTGTGTATGTTTGTGTGTGGGTGTGTATAGAATTACCAAACTGAGGGATGGAGGGAGTGTTTGGGCTATTAAATATTTGGGCCTTGGGAATCTTTTGATATAAAACCCTGTGACAGCTGCTTACAGAGTGAGCTCAGACTGCCTTAGATCAGCTCAGAGCCACATGTTCAGAAGGAAAGGCTAGATGGAGGCTTCCAGCCTGCCATAGTGACTTGCAACTCTGCTGTCTGGCAGTGCAGAACACCTGGTGAAGGCTTTGTCTCTGCTTTTTATCGCCACATGAAATATTCACGCTCTGGGGGCTGGTAGAGGGAGCATCAGGGCAAGGAAATTCATACTCTTCAGCCGCCATTGACATCCGAGGGGACTTCAGAATGATGTGAAAAGTGTTTATTATGAAAACACTATGCACATATTTCCGGTTTTGTTTTTGCACTAAGATAAACTTACCGTTTAATTCAATTTTTCCTGAACTTTTTGAAGTCACCAAAACCGATGATTCTCTCTCCTCCATGGCCTTTTCAGCTGCCCACTGGACAGTCTACATGTGCATCGCTCCTCTTCTTCTCACTTCTCCTGCAGGCCATGAGTTCTCCAGTTGAATTGTTTGGCTTATTTTCAAATAGTTCTGCCTGAACCTTCAGGGTCCAGCTCAAAATGGCATGTCTTCGAAAAGGTCTTCTGGGCCCAACAGCTGAAACCTAATAGGCAGATTAGATCATCCCACAGGGTAGGTGGGAACCGTCTTTGTTTTGTGTGATGTACTGTGTAGATAAAGTAGACAGTGAAAAAATGAACAGAGCAATAAGTGAAGTATCCGCTGTTTCAAAAACCCTGTGGTTCAGCTTTCTTAACCTCACCTGTAAATAGGGCTGGTGACTACAGCGTCTATCTTGTTTTGTGTGAATTAAATAGAATGGTACTCGATGCCTAGCACTGGATGAGTATTAGCCGTTACTGTTGTTATTTTATTTTATTATTATTTTTTTTACCAAACTCTGTAAGGTGCTAAGCACTACAAGGAAATTATTATCAAGGTTCTGTCTTCAAAGCTCAGTTTCCTAGGGCTTGTAGTGTCCCATCTAAGCTGAATCCAAAAGAGGGAGTGGAAGAGCTTTCCATACTCTCAGAGTCTGTGGCTCAGAGTCTGAGTGGTTAGCTCAGTAAACGACCTAACAAGATGACAGAGTGAAGTTAAATAGGTGTGAGAGCAAGAATGTTGAGATGAGACTGCTAGGTTGGATACAAAACTGGGTATTGACAAACAATAAAATCATTACCTTTGTGTATGTTCCTACTGCACAAAAATCATTTGTATTTCTCTAGGCATTGTTCACAGATAACTTCAGGGAGCACGAGTCCTTAAGTTAACAGTGAATACCAAGTAAAAAGAGGATTCTTTCCCCTGGATAATTAAATATTTATTGAGTGGACTGATAAACCTTGCTGCAAATATGGCACTGAGAAATGTGTTGTAATCCAGTTGTGTTGTTCCTGCTCAGAAAGCCAAACCTGTCTGCCTGAGCTGTGCTAACAGGACCTCTGCTCCTCCATCCTGTTTTCTACTCCTCCCCCTATTTGGCAAGGGTAGGGTAGGCATAAATATCACAGTAACCCTGCCTTCTACCAATTGAACTGTGCTCATCTATGATTTGGAACTGGGCAGGTCGGTGGGAGGAGGTCCCGTAGTCCTAGACCCAGAGGAGTGTCACATCTAGGAAGGAGTCACGTAGGGACCACACTGAATGACTGACAGTGTGACCTTGACAGGCAAGAGCAAAGTGCTGCAGGAACCCAGAGACAGTCAGGGGGAGGCTATAGGACCAAGAGAAGGGTGTGAAACTGAAACTTGGATTTCAAAGATCTGTGGGTATGCCTGTGGGAAATTGCAGAAGGGTATGCTTGCCTTGTCAGGAATTTAAAAAAATGGAAGATGTGCCAGGTTCTGTGTTGGACCCTGAGTGAAGGAGCACTAGTGATGGGGACACTCATCAGCAAAGCAGAAACCAAGCTGTAGTCCTTTGGGAACAGTTCTCAGGATAAGGGATATAGGTCATGGGTGCATTTGGAATGAGAGTAGAGTGGAGATGAGAAGATTTGAAATTTAGGAGACAATGTAACCTTTCCCTGCATGGTGATAGGGGTGGTAACCCTTGGCCAAGCAGCTAATCTTTGTTCAGCTTCTTCTCTGCTGACCTCTGCAAGCACCTGAGGAACTGCTCCAGAAGTTTACAGTGTAGCAGGGAGACATGACCTGCTTACAGGTGTGATAGTGACTGAGGTAACTATTGGTCGAAGGTGTTGGGAACAAGAGAGAGCTCTTTGTGGTGTGGATGGTCAGAAAGACTTTCTGGATCGGACAGACTGAAGAACGAGGAAGGGGCAGCAGGTGGGATGGAGGGGGGTATAGTCAGAAGTGTTGCCAGCAGAACCAAGAAGCCAAGAGAGTTGTGAGGATTCTGGAGTAAAGATCAGAATAGGTGCCTGGAGTGGATGGTGAAGCATTGAGAATGTGCAGCTTAGCAACTGTAAGTCCCTGAACGTCGGAGTAAAGTCAGATGCTGATTAGGCCATGAAATGAGGGGACCAGTGAAGCAAAAGTCTTCCCAGCTGAAGGGAGCAATTTACTTAGAACTCTGGTCCATGTGGTTACTCATTCAGTTTATGATTTCAAGTCTGCAGTTTTGTGAAATCTCTGGAATTTTACATTTTTAAACTTTTCATTTAAGATTTATTTTCATTGGAAAGTCAGACACAGAAAGGAGGAGAGACAGAGAGAAATATCTTCCATCAGCTGATTCACTCCCCAAGTGGCTACAGCAACCAGAACTGTGCTGATTCGAAGCTGGGTTCCCATATGGGTGTACGGTCCCAAAACTTGGGCTGTCCTTGACTGCTTTCCCAGGATACAAGCAGGGAGCTGGATGAGAAGCAGGGCCAGTGGGATTAGAACCGGCACCTATATGGGATTGCAGTGCATGCAAGGCAAGTACTTTAGCCATTAGGCTACTACGCCAGGCCCAGAATTTTTCATTTTTCAAAAAGTTCTCAACAAGATAAAATATGAATATCAGTCTATAGAATATGAAACAGACCTCCCTGACTTGTAAGGGGGGCATTTAGGGCTTTCATATGTAGTCAGAGAAGGCCCTGCATTGGGATCACAAGGGCAGATGGCAGAGGGAGGATGGGGTGGAGCATTTCTGTGAGAGCTGAAGGAGTAAGTTGCCTCTGGAGCAAGGCCAAGTGCAGTCATGGCCAGGGGTCATGGAAGATTGAGCAGAGCTCACCCAAGCAGAAACCACAAACCCAGAACAAGAGAAGGGAAGATAAAGAAGAGGTAGATGAGGTGTTAGGTGCAGGTTCAGTAAACAGCACAGATCCAGAATCTCTTGCTTTGCTTCTTTTAAGAGGCCTGGGCAGTGCTGACATGAACGGAAGAGGAAGGCAGGTCATGTGATCCTTACCCAGATGTACTCAGTGGAGTGGCTCAGGATCATTGTATGCTGGGACTGACAAGAGCACTGCACTGGGCAGCTGGGGTTGTAGCAGTCACTCATGTTACCTGAGACCCACGTTGTGTCAGACACAACTATGTGTATATATTTCAGTATTTTCTCTGAACTACCCTGTGATGTAGAGAGCTCGGTGAGTCTGTTTTTTATGTTGTCAAGGTCAAAGTCACAGAGCTAGTCCATTGCAAGGCTGGGATTAGATCCCAAACGCCACCTTTGTTTCCCCCGATGGACCCCACTATTGGTGCTGGTGCATCTAATTTCCCTCATCCCCCATGTGTAATCCTTTGGCTTTGAGATATGTCACTTCCACCTTGCTATAAAAGATCAAGAGGAAACCACAGGACTTCCCTGGCTTTATTTCAATATGCCACTTCCCCTCCCACCCTACAGTTCAGTAATTTATGTTGTTGGGATTTTACGATTCTGAAGGTCCTGGAATATTTAGCATCAAAGAACTAGGATGCAGAGATGTGTCCATCTCACATAGGCAGTAACAGCAGTGTTGATAATGAACTTGGCAGCCCTGCAGGAAAGGATGTGTTCTCATCACACTCAGAGGGAGTTTGTTAGGAAATAGGTACGCGAGTGTTTAAAGCACAGATATTCCAGCCTGGCCGACCTAGAGGCCTTGAGAGCAGCTTTGGTTGTTTTTGCTTTACTCTCTGAATGTTCCCAACCCTGCCCCCCGAAAGGTCCTGCGGCTTTAAAGAGAAATATTATTGATGCAGTTGAGTCTATTTTTAGCCTGAGGAACTGGTATGTATCCAAAGCAAAAGCATGAAGTTTTATATGTATTTTATCTGCGTCAGCCTCTCTTTCTCCCAAATCCATACAAAATAAGATGCAGCCTGTCCTATTGGTTCATCCTTTGGGGTCCAGTACCTCATGTCTTATCCTGCTCTAGGTGAAAATGCACTTAACTTTTCCAGGGAGTCACAGGAGAAGGTCAGTTGCTCCTAGAGATTAGGAGAAGGTTTTTACTTAAGCATGGAGTTGCTTCCGTGATTCGGTAGATGGAGAAGGTGGACAAGGAAGTAAAAGGTGCATACTTGTTCTCTTTCTCTGTCTCATGCTGACCTCGTAATGTCCAGACGCACTTTCAGAAAAGAGAGGAGACAGGCAGAAGATGGACTTGTGCAGTGTTGTTCCAGTACCTGGGCTTGGGCAGGAAAAAGCAGTTCTCAGGTATAGGAGATGTGTTTGGTCATCACAGGGTGAATTTGTCAATCAAACTTCTCCTTGACAATTGGCAGAGAAACAACTCCTATCTTCTGGGGGTTCAGAAGTGCCACTAGACTTGATAAGCAATGAATTGATGGCCTTGGTCAGACTAATTAAAGGAGCATAGGACCAGAGCTGCATGAACTCAGATTCTCCTAGGTTCCATTCTAGCTCTAGAGTAGAAGTTCACACCTGGCTTCCCGCTACAGTCACCTGGAAAACTTGCACAGAATTCCAGTGCTGAAGCTTACTTTCAGATTCTCATTCAGTTGGTCTCAGTGGGGCTTCAGCAACTCTATTTTCTAAATCTCATCAGACGACCTCACTCTCATTTCAAAGAGCAAAATTTCCCAAAATCTAATGTACTGAGAAGTTATCTGGGGGTCTTGTTAAGATTCTGAAGACCTAGTTAATGGCAAGATATAACATGTTTATTAACTGAAAACACACTATCATAAAGATATTAGTTCTTCTTAAATGTCTCTAGGTTTTGTTAAGCCAATACACTTGAGACTGAGGAGTTTCTACAATCAAAGGATTTGCTGAGTCATTATAAATCTTACCCAGAGAGACTAGTTTCCACAGTTACCAGCAACGAAGCTAGATAGCAGCTGGGAAAATGTCCACTAGACTCAGAGCTAAGGATATTTTATAACAAATATTTGGGGAAAGAAAACATGACTTGTTTCTGTGGAGCCTGTTTTGCCCATAGGTCACAGGCACAGGACTACATCGAGTAGAGAAAGTACTGGTATAGGAGAGTAATCTGCAATGAGAAGTGTGTGTTTCTTCTGAATTGGTTGGTGTTATTTATGCACAAGCTTCCTAGATAATTAAGGTAAGCTGGCAGGCCATGGTGGAATTTATTTCAAGGTGTCAGCATACCTTCAGAAGAGTGGAACAGTTATTTGTTGGTTTTGCCAGTCAATCGATTGGAGCTGTCAATTGATTATCTTCCCTTTTTGCTCCCCCCACTATCCTCATGCACTTGCAAGTGAATGTAGGACACCTCAGAATTTTAAAAATAAATTTAATACAATTACAATTCAGATCTAAGCAGAGCATTTTATAATATAAGTAAGACAGTTTCTAAAATGTGTACAAAGTAGCTAGAGTAAAACAATTTTGGAAAGGTATAGTACATTTAAAGAAATGGCTTTTATCAAGCAATATAATCTAGACAATGTGGAACTGACAAAGGGACAGACGTGTAAACCGATGGAACAGAATAGAGCATCCAGAAATAGAGCCACAACATATTGGTGAATTGTTTTTTGAGATACATGGATGATTCAATGAAAGACAGTCTTTACGATAAATAATATGGACGCAAATGGACGTCCAAAAAGTAGGCAAAAAAAAAAATCATAAGAAAACCTCCATTGAAACTTGATACATTCTACAAAAGTTTACTCAAGATGAATCACAGATATAAATGTAAAGCTATAAAACTTATTTAATAGAAATATTTTGGCACCTGAGGTTAAGAGTGCTCAGACATGACACAAAAAAGATGATTGATAAAAGCAAAATGGATCAATTGTACCTTCTCTCAATGAAAAGTTATTATTTCTACAGTGATGCTTTTTAAAGATTTATTTAATTATTGGAAAGTCAAATATACAGAGAGGAGGAGAGACAGAGAGGAAGATCTTTCGTCCAATGATTCACTCCCCAAGTGAGTGCAATGGCCAATGCTATGCCGATCCAAAGCCAGGATCCAGGAACTTCTTCCAGGTATCCCACATGGGTGCAGGATCCCAAGGCTTTGGGCCATCCTCGACTGCTTTCCCAGGCCACAAGCAGGGAGCTGGGTGGGAAGTGGAGCTGCCAGGATTAGAATCGGCGCCCATATGGGATCTCGAGGCAGGTTCAAGATGAGGACTTTAGCCGCTAGGCCACGCTGCCGGGCCCTCTACAGTGACTGTTATGAGAATGTAAAGACTACATGCAAGGATAAAACACTTGAAAACTACATGTATCTTAAAGGGCTTTGTAGAGCCACAGTATATCAAAAACTTGTAATTCAGCAGCAGGAAGAAAACTTAATTGGGAAACAATCAAGTGGCTTCAGCAGGCATATCATCCAAGAAGATATGTGGATGACAAATAGGTACAGGGAAGATCATCAGGGTCTTAAGCCGTCAGGGAAATGCCACCTGAACCCAAGGGGAGATGACACTATTCAAATGGATAGAAGGAAGACCAACAATGCTAGATAGTGGTGAGGATGGAGACCAACTGGAACTCCCATATGTTGCTGATGGAAATGCAAAATGGCATAGCTATTCCAGAAAATAGTATCAAAGGACAAAATTACAGCAATTTAGTTTAGGGATCTTAATTGGCTTTATTTTTTATTCTAGAATCATGCGACAGTTCATCCCATAAATTAGAATAAGTGTTCTGATGAGTCAAGCAGAAAAAAAAGTTGATTTTGTAGACAGAAAAGAAATGATGAAAGCAGAAACCAAAAAGGGGACCAGGGAAGCATGGATTGGTCATTTCAGAGTTATTTTTCTTATAAGGCAAGAACAGAGAGAAAGGAAAGAGGACAGGAAAAATAACTCGTTACCATCAGATTACTTCAGTTACTTTTTTAATACAAGTGTTAAGATAGAGGAAACTTCATTATCAGATCAGTTGAAACTGGCCTATTTGAGAAATTTAACTGTCATCTAACTCATCACTTTTCTAGAAGGTCAAATCAACATATTTTTTTCAGAGTTGTGGTGGGCAAATTTAGCATGAGTGACTCCATTTTGATTTTTTTTAAAGGTTTATTTATTTTTATTGGAACGTCAGATATACAGAGAGAAGGAGAGAGACAGAGAAGATGATCTTCCTTCCTCTGGTTCACTCCCCAAGTGGCCACAATGGCCAGTGCTGAGCATATCTGAAGCCAGGAATCAGGAGCTGCTTCTAGTCTCCCACACGGGTGCTGGGTCCCAAGGCTTTGGGCTGTCCTTGATTGCCTTCCCAGGCCACAAATAGGGAGCTGGATGGGAAGCAGGGCTGCTAGGATTAGAACTGCTGCCCATATGGGATCCCAGTGTGCCAGGCAAGGGCTTTAGCTGTTAGGCTACTGTGCTGGTCCCCATTTTGATTTTTAGCCTATAGTGTGAAAGGCCTAGTTCAGCAGTTTTATCTAAACTCGTGGCCTCCTGCGGTTTGCAGTAGAGGTTTTCTTGTAAGCATCCACTTATGTGATCAGGAATTCCACTTCTAGATATTTACCTGAGGATCTAGGTAAACTTACATTTACACAGAAACCTTAACACATAGCTCTAGCCAGTCTCAGTTCATAATCATCCCAAAGAGGAAACAACCTAAATGTTCTTTGGTGAATGAATGGTTAAGCCAGCTGAGGGGCATCCATGTAGTGAATACTCCACAGGAACAAAAAGGATGAGCCACTGACACATGCAAGAACTTGGTTGGAGAGCAGACACATGCTAGCTCAAGAAGCCAGTGTCAGGGGTGTCATATTCTGTGATTCCATTTATGTCGCTTTTTTGGATTGATGAGATTGTAGTGGCAGAATCTATCAGCTGGTTTTCGGAGGCCAGGGGGCTAGAACAGTGGCATGCAAGATGGGTTTCTAGTGTGATGGAACAGTTCTGCATGCTGACCGCGGGTGATGCCTACCCAAATCTATACATGTATTAAAATTCATAGAGGAGTACACCAGAAATGAAAAGTTAATTTTACCATATAATTATTTTAAGAAATGAAATTCTAAAAGAATGTAGTTTCTGACTCAAGCTGTCTGGCAGTGGGGCCTTGGATTCTGCTTTTGTGAGCAGCTCCTGGTGGGGCGGGTGCCATTGCTGCTAGACACACGTAGAGAAGTCTCTAGGAGGGAAATCTTAGGAAACCCAGTCTCAGCACATTTGGTCACTCTGCTGAGGTGCCTGCAATAACCCCATTGTTCCTCCAGGATATCATTTATCTGTGTTGTCCCTCCACAAACTAAAGGAGAGCTCTCTCCCTGGCAAAGGTCATCCCAAGCCCATTTCCCATAGTTACGCATGCTTGGCCTGGGCTGCAGCCTGAGGTCTCTCCTCTCACTCATCTTGCTGGGATGAGTTGTCCTTTAGTCTCTAGGGGCAACTCCTTCCCAGTGAGACTGCCTGTGACCCTGCCCATGACTCCTCCTGCCCAGGGTGATGACCCTTGTAGTACAGTATTCCACTCTCATGTTCTGTTTTGTTTGTTCACATCTTTCGTCTATCCTGGGAACAGAAGTTGCTCAAGAGCAGGACCCATGTCTTATAGGTATGGTGGGTGGCATACTGTGAAGACCTTGGGAAGTAGAAGCAAACTCAACCAACAAGAAACTGACCTGTTAGTAGCCATTGATAGAAGAATTAAAGACATTTGTCAATGTTCCAAAGTCAGAAGATGCCCGGGAAGGAGAATAACTCCTCCTTTGTCACACCTGTTGAAGTTAAGTCCTCAATGCAAAGCTGTAGTCTTGGTTCCTTGGGGATCTGTAGGTGTTTCTTTTTTACGGTCTAATAGCCAGCCCCTCCAAACTGCATGCACCAGTGGGTGGTTGTGCTGATCTGAGTTTCATTGGTACCACTGAGTACTTTGTAGCTTCCTGTGTTTTCTTTATTAGAGAGAAAGAATGAAATACCAAGAGTGAGGGGGGGGGGAAAGAGAATGGTGCACATCTACTGGTTTATTCCTCAGATACCCACAGTGGCAGACGCTGGGCTATCCATGAAGCCTTTAGCTAGGAACTCAATGCGCATCTCCTGTACAGGTCGCAGGGACCCTCAACTACATCCATCATCACAGATTCTTTGCAAAGTCTGCATTAGCAGGAAACTGGGATTGAACTCAAGCACTGTGATGAAGCATTTGGGCATTCCAGCTGGCATCCTTAATTACCATGGTTTAGCTCGTTTAATCTACACAGCATTATCTGGGTCAGAACCATTATAGACATTTTATGGATGAGATAGCTGAGGCAGAGAGGGCTTAAATCACTTGCCTAAAGTCAAGCAAACACTGCAGCAGACTGCCTTTCTGAGCACCCACTGCAGGCTCTCCAACTCAGCACCAAGGACTTCGGAATCCAGTGAAAAGATGCTTCTGATTCTGAGAGGAGAAAGGGCCCACCTGTGTTGGTAAGAGTGTGCACTGCAGGGCAGAACTGTAGGATCATCATAACCCTTGTTGCCACCACCATCAGCCTGTCATCACCAGCATCACTCTCTTTGGTGCTGTCACCATCCACAGCACTGCCACTTTGACCAACAGTCATCACTACTGCCATTGTACGTGCCATCATCATTAGCCACCAGCATGTCAGTCACTTTGCACACTTTATGAGATGGCTAACAACTATGTTGGCTCTAGCAATGAAACAGTGGTTTTGAACATACACAATGACTGCCATAATATGCTGACGGCTTCTTTGGAACTAATTTGAGCCCAATAAGGAGGATGTACTGGATTATTCATTTCAGGAAATTCTGAGTTTTGTTCTTTTCTCCATCATATAGGATTCTCTCTAGATTCTGTGCATTTTTGTAGGACCCTAGACAGGATTCCTCCCATTTTACAGGTACTATGACAAAGATCTTGGGAGGGTAAACCTCAGAGCTCATCAGCACAAGCACGAAGAGGAAACAGTTTCTTTCTAGGGCACTGAAGTGAGAAGGATCCCTGTGTGAAGCAAGGTTAACGGCTAAGCCATCATGGAGCACAGAGGAGGGGGATTATAGGATGTACTTGGGAAGCTGGCTGCACATCCATGTTCCAGGGCACAGGTAGCAGCATAAAAGGGAGGGAGGAGGCATGTGGAAGACCAAGGACTGGAAAGAGAGGAAACAAAACCCCCAAATGGCCATGAAGTGGGAGCTCATAGGTTCATGAAGGGACAGAAGGTATGTCTTTGTCCAGTGGCTGATCTTCAGGAAGCTGTGCTGTTGCCTACTCAAAATTACCTCTTCTCCACCTCTTGCTGAATGAGGCTGCTCCTGCCACTGCTAGGAGCCTCCTGCTTCAGCCAACAGCTACCATGTTTGAGGTCCTAAAGTGATGGGTTGAGGCCGTGTGGCTATAAGGTTATTAGGTATGGTACCTGAGTGTCTCAAGATTTGGGAATGGAGAATGTCCCTAAATAACCACTGCATGCCTTATGACAGATGGGCGGGAGGTGATAATATCTCTATCACTTAGCCCCAGTTGTCACTGCCTGCAGGTGTGCTCCAGGTCATCACCTGTATGCTTTCTTCTATGCAGGTGGCTCCTGCACCTCAATTTTCTTGGCAATTACTCTCTGACAGTGCCTTCCTTGCTGCATAAAACCTCAATTAATCCTTCATTAAACTGCTACGGAACCTGAAAGCCCTTTCCCCTTGTTCCCCTTTTCCTCCCCTGAGCAGATTGAATTTGTTGTGGCTCCACTGGAAAAGAAGTGAGCTTTGAAAGCAGGCTCAGCTTCCAGCCCTGCTCCTATTTATTTTTAGCCCAGGTTATTTCAGCAACTGCTGTCAAGTAGGCTGTTTAATCAGAGGCAGGTAAACAGGCCAGTTCCACCTCATTGCCTAGGTAGCCCTCGCTGCTGCAGTAGGGGAGGGGAAGCACACTGGGAACCAACATGGCCAGGCGTGGCTCTGCACTCAAGCCTGCATGTCCACACTCAGTCATGGGTGTCATTTGGTAGAAAACCCAGAAGTAGGAGCCAGAGGTTCCAGTTCTGGTGTTGTTACATACACACCCCATGACTTAGGAAGTTTGCAAGCTTCTTGGAGTCAGGATTTGATTTATATTTTAAAATATGAATTGATTATTCTTTAATTTTTTGAAATAAGGAGGAGATGGAAACAGAGAGAGAGAGAGTGAGGCTCATATCAACTAGTTCCCTGCCCAAATACCCACAGTGGCTGTGTTTGGGCCAGGCTGAAAGCAGAAGCCTGAAACTCAATCCAGGTATCTGTTGTGGAGTATCTGAGCCAACTGCTGCTGTGGAATGCACAGAGCCAACTGCTGGAGCCATCACTGGCTGCCTACTGAGTTGGGTGTCAGCTGGGTGTTAGGATGGAGAGTGGATCTGGGACTGAAACCCAGGCATTCCCAGAGAGGATGTGGGCATCTCAGCAGCAGCTTCTGCAGATTTGATTCAACCTGAAAGTATAAGTGAGCTCCTGTAACAATACTCCAAAGACAGTGGTCTCTTAACTTGTGGTTCGTGGAAATGATAAAAATTGGCATTTTAATTATGAGTCTCCCATTAGAGAATCAAATTTTTTCATTTAACCAGCAAAGATCATTGAGAATCTGCTAGGCATCAACCTTGTGCAAACTGGTGGATGAAATGAGATCTTGTTCTAGCTTCCTCTAGCTTATGTGATCAGGATGACAGACACCAAACATGTACAGTCATGCATGCAGCGGAGTCTGTTTTTAAAGTTTTATTTATATTTATTGGAAAATCATATCTACAGAGAAAAGGAGAGACAGACAGATCTTGCGTCTGCTGGTTCACTGCCCAAGTGGCTACAACAGCCCAGAGCGAGCTGATCCGAAGCCAGGAGACAGGAGCTTCTTCCAGATCTCCCACATGGGTGCTGAGTCCCACATGAAGGTTTGGGTTGTCCTTGATTACTTTCTCAGGCCACAAACAGAGAACTGGTTGTGAAGTAGAGCAACCGGGACACGAACCAGTGCCCATTTGGGATCCCGGTGCATGCAAAGCGAGGACTTTAGCCACTAAGCTATCATGCCGGGCCCAAGCAGAGTCTATTTTTAAAAGAACAGGAGACTGTAAGAGAGAAAGAGGTGGGGCTAGCTTAGTTTGAGGAGTGGTCAAGAGAGTTCTCCTTGGGGAAGCATTATCTGAGCTGAGACCAGAAAGGAAAAGCATGCATGTCTAGTTCTGAGATGAGAAATAGCTGGGTATGGTCAAGGGAAGACAAGAAAGGCCAGAGGCTGTACTGAGTGTAGGGAGACTGGAGACAAGGTGAGGACATTGAGTCTTGGAGGGTGAAGAAAGTATTCTACACTTCACCACCGGTCCCATGGAAAGCCACAAAGAGTATTAAGCCAGAAAGCACTGTAGCACATCCATTTACAGGACCAGGTGATGTTGAATTTACTACCAAGAGTAAAAATGGCATTTGGATAGAAGAGCCTGTGTGTTCCTTCTGAGGGCTGGCACAAGTGCCAGAGAAGCCACCAATCAATGAGTGGTGAGTATCTGATGCTTGCTGGCTGTGGCCACTGCAGTGGAGCAGGGGAGCAGCTCATAGATGCGGCAGCCTCCAGGGAGCAGTGGGGTTCTCCCCATCTAAAGCCAGAGACATTCCCATGACAGGGGGCCATCCTGTCTTGCATCGGAGAATTTCTGAAGTAGGAAACTCCAGCAGGATGATTTAATTCCTCTGCTGACTGGGAGAGATGGACAGTGAGTCGTGGGATCAGCAGATATTCTCTATGCTGAGGAAGCTCTTCGTGTAAGCTTTGGAGAAAAGAATGTTGAGAATCTTGCCACATGACAGCACAGGTTTGCGTCTTGGCCTAATGGTCCTGGTGCTCCTGGGTGCCCATGCACTGTGGGAGATGCTTCTTATGTCTTTGCTTTCAACAATCTTATTTTCTGCCTTGACATTCATTTATTTATTCAACACATACCCACCAGACACCTGCTGGGTGCCGGGCACTGTGTGAGGTAGGTGCTGGAGAGATAGAAGTGAACAAAAATTTGATTGGCTGGTCTCATCGAAAAAAGCAGAAGGTAAGGGCTGGCTTAAGGTGAAGATCCATCTGTTGGCTCAACAGTCTTGTCCTCAAAACTGATGTTCCTGTGGAAAGAATCTGTGTGGGTCCACAGTGTGTGAGGGAAGGGGCTTTCCTGGACTTGTCCCAAGTCTTGTTGGAGTGAACGTCTCACCTGGTAATGAATGAGGCCATGGTGGCACACATATACTCATCATTCCTGTAGTTGGAGCCACCCTGAATGCTTTCGTAATGAGACCATGCTTTTCAGGGGAGCAGGTGTGTGGACCGCAATACTCCTACGCCTTTGTTTTCTGATTATTCCCAGAGAACCGCACCTCTCCACTCTGGTTTGGCTGCAACTGTTTTTGCCACCCCCACAGGGCTGTGTTGTTTGTTCCTGGAGCAGAGAGACATCTGTCATCCTCGCTGAGCCTTGACAGATGCTACATTCAGAGAACCGACACCAGGTTGAACACATGCAGCAGCTGTAGTGGTGCTGTCACTGCCGAGCTTGCTCAGACACTGGCATCCTCATTGTTCCCTCCTTGGGGGCAAACTTTGCTGTGCCTCTCCACCATCCAGTGCTCTCACTCAGCAGGTACATAGGCAACAGTATCTGTGCATGCTGTGATGCCCAGTGGACTTGGACCGATAGGATGAAAAGGGGAGGGGTGTAACAGCAGAATTGCTGGCTGTAAACACCTGCTGGGCAGTGAGCAATCCTCCCCGTCCCTTGGATGCATCAGGGTTTGCAGGGTTCTCACCGAGCACAGTGGGGAAAAGCAGGCAAGACCTCTTCATGGGCAGTGCCTCACCTGGCCTCTGTTGTGCGCAGGTGTGAGACCATGGGGAAATGGTGTAGGTATATGCACTCACATGGCACTTTCAGAATTGAGGATGCTCTACTCATTGAATACAAGAAAGAGGTTTGACATGGATGGGGTTTTAAATCAAAGCACAGAGTTGGTGATAAGGGTGAATGAGGCAGGATCAGAAGGCAAAGAACTGCACCCAAATTCACATGTAATTGGCAAGAAGAGCCTAAGAATAGTTTGTATGATTTAGAACACATTTCCTTACTCTGTGAAAGCATCCCTGTTTTTGGTGTTTTTATCACTCCCTTATGATCCTGGCAGAAGTAACCCAGAAGGTTGTGTTTGGATTCATTCTAAAGAAGAGTGTTTTGAGGGTATAGGCCGAAACACCAGTCATCTGCTTGGCAGCCTCCTGGGTGGTTTGGGGAAGATGCTGAATGGGAGAGGAGGGCATGGGAATAAAAAAGAAAGAGATATGTTCAGTTTAAACAAGAGCTGCCCAGCTCTGGGATGTTGGAAAGTATCTCGAGGGGAGGACTGGCTCTGTAGTTCTTAACTATCCCTCTCTGCTCACCTGTAATCTCCACCCCGTGAAAGAGCTGGTGCATTTGTATCTTTTACCTTTTATTTTGTGCCTGTGCTTACACTTTGATTTGGGAAAGGGCTCTGGGAGTGAAAACCTTTCTCTCTGTCGTGGATCAGATGACCTACGAGCTGCTGTGACTCTGTGCAACTTGGTAGCCCAAGAACCCAGCCCACGGTGCTTCATCTTCCTTTTTATTTTTAAGCGACTCTTTCTTTCTTAAGCTGACATTTGAATCCCTTGGTTGTTCTTTCTACATTTCCCCGGATTATGTTTGTGACTCATCCTCCTCGTGTTAAATAATGAAGAGATCTGAATCCAGCAGTAACACTGAGAGCTATCTTCATAACAGTGAATGCTTCTGGAATGTATAAAACATTGGGTTTGTATATAGGAAATTGAAGTTTAGGAAGGATGCGGTTTTCCTTTAAATTATTGCATCTATAGGAAACTTAACTTTTTAAAATAAATCACATACCCCAATAAAGCAGAAAGTGCTAATAAGATAAACCAGGAAGATGTTTGCTTAAAAAAATGGTACTTTATTCAGCTAATGAGTCTGCAGAGGCAGAGAAGATTAAAAAGTGCTGAGTGGAATACACAGACCAAATTTTTGAAATCAAAGTTAAGTTCATCATGTGTCCCTCAATGGCCTCTATCCAAGCAGAAGCAGGCAGAGAAATTCTCTCACCCTCTGTCTTGGGTTTGACATCCTTTGCCACCATAGTGACTGTCCCCAAGTTTGTGTGTTGGAGTGCAAAGCTGTGATCTGTTGGCTGGGAGGAAGCTTAGAGCAAAGAACAAAAAGGGAATCTGTTGGACCAGAGTTAGGCTTCCCTTCAGACTTAGTTGCTGGCAGGCTCTTCGGTGACCTGTGTGTCTCCTGCTCTCAGTAGTTCATCTCTCTTTTTGGCTCTCACCTCTGCTTTCTTCTGTAGGCTTAATACTTGTGTTGCAGGGAATTTGATACAAAGGACAGTAGCAACCTCGTTTCTTGTCTCACATGAAAGAAGAATGTTCATGTGGACAATTCTAGTGAGCAAAGCAAGACTTATTTAAGAAAGAGAAAAAAAGGACTCCTGTTGTAGTAACAGGAGAGGGCTCCAAGGGAGGAAAAGACCCGAGGAAATTTAACAATGAAAGAGCGAGATCTGCCATAGCAATAGGAGAAAGCTTCAAGGAAGGAAAGATCCAAAGAAATGGTAGACATGGTGTGTTTTATGCACTATCTCAGGAAGGGAGGGTCAGAGGGTAAGGAAAGGGGCACTCATTCACTTTGGCAACAATGTCTGGCACTTTGCTCAGGACAGAATGGATATCATGAAGGTGTGTCTGGTGGCTTCCTCCTCCCATCCTGATAAGCTGAAATTTCAGGCACCAGCTCCCTGATGGTAACTCAGACATGAGAGATGCTTTAGCTTATCTCCTTGCTTTTGTCAGGGTAACCACTCTAACAAGAGATAGAAATTGGCATGTTGATCCTGTCTGTTGTTCTCCTTCAAGAGGCTAGGGAGAACGTGCTCTTGAAAGAGTAATGGGGAGAAGCAAGATTTTATATTTTACAAAGGTAACTTCACCAGGGACTACTTATTGTCCCATCTGAATTCTCACACTTGGGCCAGCTTCTTCCTGGTGGAGTTTCATAAGAGACTGTATTCACTTATCCTTAGCTTTGAAAGATTGCTTCTTCCAGCAAAAAACCCAGAATTGGCACTCACTAGAACCGTATTGTTTGGGGTAGACTGGCTGAGCCCATGACTCTGGGAAGATAGATTTTGGTGGTCCTACAGGGAAAGCCCAGGTAAATCCTACTGCTGCAGCTGAAAGATAGATGTAGGGCCTTGCCCTTTCTTGAACTTGAGGGATTGAGAGCAAAGGGTAGTATCAAGTTTGGTTACTATATAGGGCAAAGGATACTAGGAAGTTGGAGATAAGAGGGTGCCACTGTGTCCTGGTTTGGTCAACTGGATGTGAGGGGCCAGCTGTTCCAGTGAATTGACATTCTCCTGTTCAGTGTCCTGTAGCATTCTGCAGTTCTAGTTCCCATCTTCCTGCCATCTTGTTCCTAGACTTTGACAGGGCATCCAGAGCCTGACTTAACAGTATGACTCTGACCTTATAGAAGGCCAAGATAAGCTGTATGCCCATCCTGTCCCCCAGCAATAGAGTTAAGAAACCACTTCCAGCCAGTAGACTTAGAATTTGATTTTCATCATCAACATTGGGTTGATGGTTATTGCAAACATTAAAAATTATTTCATTTTAATTATGCTGTTAATTAGCAAATTTTAGTGAAATTTCTATATCTTCCAGGTAGCTGATTGCTTTACACAAGTGAAATCATGTCCTTCCCAATCATATTAGATGATTAGCCTTATTTCACTGGAAAGGAAAAAGAGTCAGAGTGAAATGTGACTTGTCCAAGACCATGCATCCTGGGGCATCCAGAACATATGTATTTCGTTCTTAGTACATAGAGAAATTAAATATTCTCCAGTCTTAAAGCTGAATATAGTTGTTTTATGTGTACATTTACATCAAAGAGTAAGTGATATGTATCTGAAGGAATAAAACAGAGGGAGTGATTAATTTTCCCTGAATGTAGTCTAGGAAATAGCAAGGAACAATTGATGTGAATCTTGCTGAGTGAGTAGGAGTTTTCCATGTGAGTATGCTGTAGAGGGAGTCTGTTCTTTAACTCATGCATGAGTCTTGTAACACGCTCCACACTGCCTTCTCATTTTCCCTGATGGGCGGCCAAAGGGATCTATATTTGTATTAGTTTAGATGCTTTCAGTTTAAAGAATGGAGACTGAGACACAGTCAGGCTTACATAAGAAAGGAGCGCTATTGTCTTACTCTCTTTGAAAAGAACAGACTCAGGACTCACTCATTTAAGGTATAACTTGATCTATTGGCCTATAAGTATCACCAAGGAACTGACATTCTTGCCACTCTCTGTCTCAACTTTTTCTTTAGCATTGTCATCAAAGTTGGCTCCTCTTAGATGACCAATAAAGCTCTTGAAATTGTATGCTTCCATTGTTATGCCCAACAGGAAGGAAATAATGTCATGGTCACAGCATTCTCAGCAGAAGAGCTGGTGTCGTTGGACTGGTTTGGGTCACGTGCACATAATATAACCAAGCAAGTTGCCACTGCATTGAGATTGTTGATGGAGTAAATTTGATCAGAGCCACATGAATCCCCAGATGAACTGTGGGGAACGAATGGAAGAAAGGACCCAGTGATTGCCTAGAACTCATTCTACATGTGTCTACTTCAGCATCTACAATTGTCTGTTCTATTTTTTTGCATATTATGTTTGTGTATTTGGCTTATATTTCTGGCACGTAGTTCTTGATGCTCAGTGTGTGGCATCTCAAGCTCTGGGCCCTTCCTTGGGCAGCCCAGCCTTGAAATAGCCTTTTTTTTTTCTTTGTGCAGTCTAATCCCATTTTGTCCTCTGCAAATACAGTTTTGGCTTTGTCCATGGACACCATTTTCTAGTTACATATAATGCATTTTGTGGACATTCAAGGATACCCTGGGCATGATGGCAGAATTCCATGCCAGATTATCTAGAAACATTATCGCAATTGACAACCTAAGCCTTTTCCAGAATTAATTTCTTCAGACGGCATAAGATCTGATTCAGCATTTTTTTTTTCCAAAGTTGTTCTCAACCTGTCCCTTCTTTTGTGCTGAGGTACCTTAACTTACTTCCAGTCATGGAATGGTAGAATAGGAGGTTTTCTAAGGTGTCCGATGGGGGGAAAAAAAAAAACTGGTGAAAAGAAGAAATACCTGAAGTTATTAACTGGCATGGTGGGTCAAAAAAAATGCTGAATGGGTAAAGGTAGAAAGGCAGACCTGGGTTTTAAGTCTAGGAGGAGCTGCAATAGGAGTGCACATTGTGGGGCAGTGAGTGGAGCCTCTTTTTGGGGTGCCAGCATCCAGTATTGAAGTACCAGGTTCAAGTCCTGGATGCATTACCTCTGACCCAGCATCCTGCCCATGCAACAGGTGATGGCTGAAGTACTTGTGTCCCTGCCATCCACATGTATACCCACTTGCAGTTCTGGGCTGCTGGCTGCTGAGGGCATTTAAGGAGTGCACAGCATGGAAGAGCTCTCTATCTTACACTGTCAGTTTTTCAATAAACATTTGAGAGAGAGTGAGAGAGAAATGAAATAAGGATATGAAGGAATTGCCATGTGGGCAGAA
Organism: Ochotona curzoniae; assembly: GCF_017591425.1. Lineage (NCBI taxonomy): Eukaryota > Metazoa > Chordata > Mammalia > Lagomorpha > Ochotonidae > Ochotona > Ochotona curzoniae. The sequence continues at coordinate 20,615,269 of NW_024465556.1, read as the reverse complement.
AATACACTGTGTCCAGACTGCCTGAATCAGAATTCTGGTTTGACTGTTTTATATCCCAGCTCTCCCAAATTCTAGACCTCAGTCAGGTTCATGTCAATGATTGTTTTCTGGTATTTCATCTTACCATGTGACCTTCCTGCTTAGTTGGGAGGAAGTACTTTTTTGGCCTTTATTGTTTCATTTGTAAAGCATGGACATAATACAATATCCACAACACAGAGTTGTCATGAGAATTAAACAATTTAATCCTTTTAAACTCATTTTGAAGCTATAATATCTTTCTCCATAGATAGCCATATATGAAAAACACCTGGAATACTTCTAGTAAGCTCTGTTGGCAAGGGCCTATAGATATATCTAGTAGGGTTGCAGTAAGACTGAGAAACAGTGCATGTATAGGTTCGTCTATTGCAGGCATTTGATAAATGTTAGCCATTATTAATAATCATTATATTGATGGGATTACTTAATGATGCAGTTCATCTGGATGGAGCTTTATGGCTTGCTGGAGTGCTTGTTGCCATCATTGTCCTCCTGCATCCTTACATCTCCTCAGTGGTGGGTTCCTGCTGTCCTGTGGCTCTCAGGGAAAGGTGCCTGACTCCCAGGGTCTCCTTTCCAGGTGATCATCACCAGAACTGGGGAGTGAGCCAGGATGGGGTATCCTCATTAATCTCATTTAAGCTTCATGAGAAATACAACAGGTTGGATTACAAACAGCTACCCAGCTCTTACTTTGTATTCGAGGGTTTGTTCACCATGGACACAGAGAATGATGTTTCCCATTTGCTGTTCAGCTTCCAACCCGAACTGGGAGAGCTGTGCATTCTGAATTACTGACCAGTTCACAAGGTTGCTGCTGTTCACAAGGTTGCACCAGTTCTCTGTTTTGCTGCTGAATCTGCCATACTTTTGGTTGCTTCTCTGTCTTCATGTATTCTTCCAAGTGGAAGTTCCATGGTACCACCCAAGGAGATGGGAAGGATGCCTTTTGAAGAGATCTTAGGGGAACAAGAGCCTAGAACTTTGACACATTTTCTTATGCATCTTCCTGCCAGAGAGCAGGAATGTCTGGCCCATGGGCTATACGATGCTTGCAAAATCATTTGATCTGATCCTGCCAAGGCAATCACAGGCAGGGATCAATTCATTAAATTTACAGCAGACTGATTTTTTAAGTTGGTAACTTTGTATGGCATGTGAATGATATTATAAATATCTAAATGGCCCTTGGCAGATAAAGATTCCCCATCCCTGTAGCTCTAACCACAGAACAGTTCCAATGAGAGAAAATGTTCGTTTTGTTGAATTAATTACATATGCACACATACAAACACACAGAGAGCTCCAAGATCCTGAATTTCAACTTAGGTTAATGTTTGATATAGTGGCTACTAGCCATGTGTTGTTTAAATTGGAATGAACTTTCAAGTTCAGTTTCTTGGTTATGCTAACCACATTTGAAGTACTCAGTAGCCACATGTGGTTAGTGACTACTACTGTATGTCCATATATTCATAGATAAGGAATTTTTCCCTCAGTGCAGAATAGCTACATGATAAGGTTTAGTATGAAGGTGTCATGAGTGTTAGCATTTAATTGTGTGATGTTGCAGACAAAGGAAAGGCAGTTTTACAGATAGAAGGAGAGACAAAGATTTTCCATCTGCTGGTTCACTTCCCAAATGGCTGCAATGGCCAGAGCTGAGCCAATCTGAAGCCAGGAGCTTCTTCCAGGTCTCCCATATGGGTACAAGGTCCCAGATCTTTGGACCATCCTCTACTGCTTTTTCAGGCCATAAGCAGAGAGTTAGATGGGAAGTGGTGAAGCTGGGATGTGAACTGGTGGCCACATGGGATCCCAACACATGCAGGGCCGGGATTAGCTAATTAAACGATTGCACCAGGCCTTAAGTACAGTCTTATGCCACCTAATGACATTTTGGTCATCGGTTGACCAAATATATGATACTGGGTATACCATCTAGCCTCGATATGTAGTAGGCTGCAATCTCTAGGGTTAAGTCCACTCTGACATTCACAGAAAGATAAAAACTGCTAAATGGCATATTCCTTGGAAACTATCCTTGTTCTAAGAGTGGCCTGGGGCTATGGTCCTCTTAATTCTCGGTATCTATTTGGTTTTTTTTTTTTTTCTCAATATCTAAGGGACCCTTGGGCAAGGAAAAATGAGAGACAGTTATTTCCTGACTTAGCTTTAGTGTTTAGTGAAAAATGGAATGTTTTTCATTATGTAGAGAAATATTAGTGGGGGTTTGTGACTTAATTTGAACCCTGTGCTTGGGTAGCACATGACAAGTGTGTGGCCGAAAAGTCAGTGTAGAACCTTGCTTTTGGGAGAGAGAGTAGTTCAGAATGATTGTTCTGGCACATTTCCTGACAGTTCCAGGAGTGATCAAATACTTATAAGTACCCCAATCCAATCCGAAATAGAGTATTTCTGAGTGTGGATCACTGTGATGGGCAAATCTCACTGTGGACAGTTCAGGCTACCACTTCATTTCCACAAAAGCATGCATGAGACATGAGTTGCTTTAGATAATACCATGTTGGCCTTTGCCGTTGTGTTGTTGGTGAACATCTGCAGACTACTCCTTGGTAGAGCATCCAAAGACGGGATCATGGCTGTATGAATATTGCCAAGAAACCTGCAGAACTCTTGGGACCCTCCAGACCACCTTTTGAGGTTGATTCTTTTCTTCGGTTTGCAGAGTTGGATTCACTTACTCAGACAAGAGTTATGAATTCTTTTGTCTTCAGAAGAGAAAACAGAGGGTAGAATTACTTCTCTGGGCTACCAAGGTGAGGTGAGGACTCGAGCTGCCCCTGAAATCTGAGATCTGAGTGATGTACTCCAATTCAGAGAAGGGCTGACCTGCTTGCCTGGAGTGGGCTAATCTGGCAGTGCTCAGAGCCTCTGGTGAATATCAGGGTTACTACATTCCAGACCATCTGTGGCTGACTTGAATCTGGCAGAGAAAATCTGTCCAGTTTCTCAGCGATCAGAATCTCAAAACCCAAAGATAATCCCCCTGAAAATGTCCTGGGAGTCTCACTTCACTTCTGGCATTTCCCACCCATGTTATGGGTCATGTTTTGGTGCCCTTTGACTTTTAGTCCTCTCTGAGTTGACTAGTAAAAAAAAGATGAGTGTTTCCTCACAACTATCACTGATTAATTTCTTAAAATATTAATGATATTCTAAACATGTCACAGCCATAAACATAGTGCTACTTCTTCACTTTTTTTCAGCCTTTTGGATCAAGGCTTCTGGAAGCATGGTCCCAGTGATTTTCAGAGTCTTTCCTTTGGTTCTTGAAAATCTTGGCTCTGATGGCTTCTTGGCTAGACCTCAACATTTAGCACAAATGAAAGTGGAAGCTGAAGGGAAAGGAAGGGTGGAGCCCAGCCCACTGGAGTGCTGTCCCCTCCACCTCCTCAACCCTCCCCCGGATGTTGAGTCAGCCCTTGAGTCACCAATGAGCAATCACTGTGGTGGCCCAGGCATCGTCTCAGCAATTCCTCTTGTTCGTCAGGTAGGATTGTGAAGTCATCACCGTGACTCGGTGCTGCCCCACTCTGGGGGTTTAGGGAGTAGCTGAACAGCTGAAGAGAAGGGAATAGACACTCCCTTCCCGCCCAGTTCCCCCAACCCTCTCTGCACTGTTCCCCAACTTTGCCAGATTCAAGGAAGGTCTGCAATGACAGCAATACAGGGGAAGGGGCTCATCCAAGATCTCTGGAGGAATAGGATTTGGAATCTGAGTCGGCTCTTACCTAGTGTAGAGTCTGTTTCTAAACAGACCTTGACTCTAGTTCTGTCATGGTTTCCTAGGCAAAATTAGAATGTGGCCAAGCCTCTGTGTAACCTTACTGTAGTGGGCTCCCTGCTCCATGTAGCCCTTCTGCTCTGAAGACCCTTGGGAGGTCTTCAAGCACTTGCACTTCCTCTTGTGTTGCAACCTCAGGTGTGGGCATTTGAAAGCCTCTGCTGCAGTCCACCCTAGCTTGGGATCCAGCCACACTGGTGTTGTCGCCAGATGTAGGACGGCCTCAGACATAACGTCAGTGGGTGTATTTGGTTGCTGAACAAAAAAAAATCATAACTGTCTTCTGAAGATCCAGTCTTAGTAACATGTCATATGCCAGATGCCTCAGTCAGAGTGACCCAAAGTGACATTTCTCTGTAAGACAAATAGGAAAGCATGCCTTCCAATTGTTTGGAAGAAAGAGCCTCTGAGTTACAGGGCAATGAGAGGACATTTAAATGTGTTCCTAATCTGAATTCTCCAGATAACCCCTAGCTAACAATTTGGCTGTCCTTTGGCTTGGAGGACAAGAACAAAATCAATGATCCGAGGTACCAGATACCAGAGTCTGAATAGGAGAGAAGGGGGGTTGGTTTCCTTACTAAATTGGCTTTCTGACTCAAAGAGAAGAACTGAGGTGGGTGATTAAGGGATTATTGATTTGGATGTACTGGGCTCTTGGAATATCTGTGTTTCCTGGACATGAAAGCACACTTGGCTTTGCATGATTGGGTTTTAAATTGTTCAGCTCTGTGATACACTGCAATTCAGGAAGAGTGTTGGCTGCAGTGGTTTTCATTTCAAGCTTCTTCGTGGACGAATAGTAGTTTTTTCAATTAAAGCACTATATCCATAACATCGCTGTTTTGCCTGCCTTGGTTTAAGGTCATGGAAAGCTTTTTTGTTGGAAAAAGGAGTATGTCTTCAAAGTCAGTCCACACATGCATGTGTCCAAGATTTGTGTGGTTCAAGGAGATGGAGTCTAGTGCCAGCTGGATGTTGGAGAAGGGAATGATTCTGATGCAGCTGTAGACAGGGCAATGAGAACCCTTGTTCATTTACCCAGACAATCTTTGGTGTGTCAGTCATTGCTCAAAATATGGACAGATGGCTGTGCCCAATGTGGTCAAGTAGAAACACACTTAGACGTGTCATAGTCACTGAACCATGGGAGAAAGAGGAGTGCTGAGAGAAGCGTGTTAATTAGGGGTTGAAGCCCTATGTTGTATGGTCATGATACTAACTTAATAACCCACTTTTGTTCTTCTCCAATCTTAGAACTAATTGAGCAAGTAAAACACTTTTTTCCTTGCCTCTCTTCCATTTAAGCATTTAGCATGTGTTATTGCAGGCTATTTGTTTTGCTTTTGTCCTTTCAGCTAAAGGATGGATGCAAGTTGAAACGCCTAATGATCTCTGGAGTTCAGATTCTAGATAGAGAGAGGGACTCCAAAGAGTCTTTTGGATCCATTAAATCAGAAACACTTCCTCCTGAATCTGGTTTGAGTTTTCTTTTGAGGGTCCCAAGTCTGTGGTTTCAGATCATGGTGGTGCCACCTGGCAAAGCTAGAGCTGGACAGTGAGTGCAGAGCCCAAAGAGAGCAGGGAAGGTGGCAGCATTCAGTGGAGTGATGTGTAATGAGAGTGTTGGACCACATTTGGCACAGAGAGGGCTCAAGAAGAGCTGGGTGGGAAGGAAGGCATAACATTTAAGGCAGACATTTACTCATGATTCATTCTTCAATAATTTTTAAATGCTTATGTGAAAGATGCATTCTGGAGGCAGATTATTTGGTTTCAAATCCTGGATGTCTTATTTATAATCTATGTATACTTGAGCAAATTACTAAATTATTAGGTGTCCCTCATTTGCAAATTGGCAATAATCAGTAATAAACAGAAGTTGCTATAAAGACTGAAAAGACAGAGAGTGCTATGTGTTCATTAGGATCCTTATGTTCATTTGATTGTGTTGTTGGTCTGATGCCAAGGTATAGCCGAAGGAGAAGGCGAGGTCCTCACTTTTATCCACCTTACATTTCACTGGAAGAGCCAGCTCATCAAAGAGCTCATAAATCAGTAAATAGGATACTTCAAGACTGAGACAAGTACTCAGAGGCTAATAAAAGTGGATTACAGGAGGCCTCACCATATGTACGGAGGACCGAGGAAGAGGGAAAACCATCAGTCTGCACAAATTCATTTAAAAAAAAAACATGAAATAAGCAAATGTTTAGATTTTTTTTTTACCAAATATATGTGTGCATCTCACTCTGTGGGTTTCCAAGGAAAGCAAGCAGGATGAGCAGCCCAAAATAAACACAGTTAAATAAAGATGGATTCTGAGGCCAAATATGCTTCAGGATAATTATTTCTCCTGCTATTGAATTGCTGTGGCTCACAGATGAATTCATCTCTTCTTGTTCTCGGTACCAAAGGTCCTTGAGAGATGGATTAATATGAGTTGCACTTCACCTCCTTCACCAGGTCCCCTCACCTCTTGTTAAATTAAGGACCATTCATTTGGAAAAACCTGTTAACCTCCTGCTGTAGATGACTTTTTACTCAGTCTGACTGGGGGCTGCTTCTCAAGCCTCTATAAAGGCCCCTTTGGGACTTGGGGATGGAGGCAGGAAGGATCACTGAATATTCCAGTTGCCCTTCTACCTTTCCCGATTCCCAGAGTTAGGCAGAACCTGGAAACATAAGAGGCCCAATCACCTGCCCTAGCAGCATGGAATCTTCATGTGGAGTGGTGATGATCTCATGACACAGTGCAAGATAGTGGCCCTTCCATGTAATAAGACCTGAATGGGTATGGGCAGGGCTGAGCCTCTTTTTGTCTTCATGGGTCTGTTGTCTCCTGCAGGTTCTGCCACCCACATCCTTTCTTTTGTAAGCAATTGAGAACATCTTAATAAAGGAGTTTTAGCCTCGCATAATCTGGCTCCTAACCAGTTTTCTCAGGTTCTTAACACAAAGTCTTTCCCTTTCTAAAATAATTCCCTGATTTCATTTTTGAGGTAGTTTTTGCCACTCCTGAAATGTCTTACTATGTTTCCATGAAATTTACCTCTCCCTCAAATATAATCTGCTGTCTGGTTTTGTCTGCTGCATCCTCACTTCCCCGTCCCCTTCTCCCAACCTTTCAGGCCTGGGTTCGGTGGACTCACTGATGCTTTGTAGTATGTGGTTAGGCTGAGGGACTCTGACAGAGCCAGGTTGCTTGAGCTAAGCTACCATTTCCAACTTGTGAAACTTCAGATAAGTAAATTTCCCTATCTCTTACATTCCTCATCCACAAAATCAGAACAGTGGCAGTTCCGTATTACATAGGCTTGTTTCTCAGATTACATGAGTTAGCATATCTAAATCCTCCTTAAAGTGTTTCATATAAGTCAGTACGGGCCATTGAGGAGTGGTTGGGGAAGGAAAGGACCTTATCTGCTAGCTGGGCCACTAACCTTTGGTAACTGAAAACTTGTTCTCTGATTATTCACGTGAGAGCCACATTACAGGAAGGTACAGCCACATCAGCCCTTCGGCCCAGGAGGCCTCACCATCAAAGTCAGAGGGGGTGTCCCTGAAGAAAGTAGACACTCTAGGCAGGGAGAGAAGATTTTTTTCTCAAGGTTGAAGCTTCATGAGGCCTGCTGAGACCCTGTACCTCAAATCTGTATCCTTTCCATAGTCCTTCAGCCGTATTTCCAAAATTTCATTAAAAACTAGTATCTGCTGGCCATATGAGCGACACTTCCTAGCTATGGGCTTTGCTCTGCTTCTTGGGGGATGGATAACTTTCAATTATATGCCACTCCTGATCCGAAGCCAGGACCCAGGAACTTGGGTCCAATCACGGATGCACATATTGACTTCTGATTATGCTCTTATTGAGCTTTCTTTGGCAGGATAGAAATGAATTTACCTCCTATCACCTCTGTAGTGCACACGCAGCCATGGCTTCTGATAGAAGAACCTTTTACACCTTGTATGACCAAGGAAGAAATGTTGGTGTAGCCAATAGTTGTCCTTGACAGCCTGTGTGTTCTGAACCCAGAGTGGGCTTAATCTGGTTGTTCTTGGGATGATTGCCTCTGGGGTTTGTAGAGGAACCTCGGAACTCATAAACAGGATGGTGCAGGAGTCTTCACTGCTGTGTAGAGCAGAGCCATGAATTCACACTGTTAGGATCCTGTATCACTAAAGCTTTGGGCAAGTTACTAAATTCTCCTAGGCCTCTCTTAGCATCTGTAAAATGGGGGTAATAATGTTGGTTGTTGTGAGATTAAATGAATGAATATATGGAAAGCACTTGTGACAATGTCTGGTGTAGAGTAAATGCTCCATCTTGGGTTTTATAGTTTTAAAACTATTTTGCTATTGTTTTTATGAAAGGGCTAGAACCTCAAGTTCAAACATGTATTTGCCATTTGGTTTCTGTGTGACTGTGGACATATCACTATAACCTGAGGTCACTTGTGTCATGAGAAGCATGGTGCATCATTTAGTGTTGTTTGGTCAGTGGACATGCACATGAGTATCACTTAGTGAAGTGTAGACATGGGGGCCATGCACAGTGACTGGGAGTCACGGTTGACTGGTATCGGGAGTGGCCTGTCTCAAGCAAAGCTGGAGGCGCTATGGGGGTCTGTAGAGGTCAAGCATGGAGTCTGTCTATAGAGGGCTGCCATTAGGAGCCAAGGTTGTGCTTTCCATTGAGATAATAGCTTCTTAAGAGGCTGATCCTGACTGTAGGATGATAGGGTTGACCTTGACCATATGAAAATCCAAGTTTAATGAGAAATCCCGGGAGCATCCAGGGAGGGAAGCAAGAATGGGGTTGGTGTTGGAGCGTGATACTCTGCCCAGGGCACTCAGGCTCCAGGCATTGGAGCAAGGGATTCCTGTGACTGTCAGAAAGTCTTCCTATCAATCACTTTGGAATATAGGATCCAAAGATTCCTGTCCAAGAACTGTAATGAAGAATCTGGGAAAGGTTTTCCCTATGCCTGGGAAGGGCTCATGTCACACCAGCCTTTCTTCTGAAAAATCAACACACAAACATATCCACAGTCTTTTCCTTGGGGTTCCTTGCTGCTCGATTTTTACAGTTACACATTTCCTGTTCCTAAGTAATTGCCAGAAGTAATGTCAACTTGCTTGGGGGAGGCACTGTATGGAAGGTATAGAATGTTCTACAAAGTTCTGGCATTTTGGTCCAATTTGAAATTCAGAAGCTAAGTATGACAGTCTTGGGGCACTCCTTGCTGGGTCTTCTGGGACATGAAACAAACCTAAGCAGCCCTAATCCTCTCAGAGGCTGCTAGGATGTCACTGAGGTTTCAGTTCCAAGGTTGATGGGTTCCACTGAGTCCTCTGAACTCCAAATCAGCCCAACCTAACAGCTACATCAAGAGCCCTTGTTTCCAAAGAAACCCAGGCCTGCTATATCTGGGGACCTTGTTCTGTGCCTGAGGGGATAGAACCTTGAGACGTTTGTTGGAGCATACTTATTGTGAAAATGATGGCAAGGGAGAGAGGATAGGGAAGGCGCAAGGCAGAGACAGAGACATTTGAAGAGAGATGGAGACACCAGGAAATGGAAAAGGAATAAGTGTGAGATAAAGGAATAAGAGAACTTTAGAAAATAGTGAGTTGTGAAATGAGATGACTTCACCAAGGATACAGACCTGCAAAGTAGGAAATTGTCGAACAGCTTGTTAGTCTCAAGAACAGAGTGTGGCCCAGGCACTGGGTGGAGCGCTTGGCAGTCTCACTTAGTCCTTGACAAGGAGAAATGTGAGACATTCTCTCTGTGAATAGAGATGTGTTTGTGAAGGGACTCGAGGAACAGCAGGTGGATGGGTGCTGTGCCTTTCATTGCTATTTATGTCTTAGTTTGCATGCTTTGGGGCTGCAAATGACAAAGAGAAAGACTTCTCCCACAATGAGAAGTCTGGATGTAGGTAGTTGCTGGTGCTAGTGCAATTCCTGTATTATTATTAAGTTGACATCACCAGGGTATCAAGAATCTGTTACTCTTTTCCCATGGTTGTGAGATGGATGGGCAGCTGCAGATTTTGGGTCTGTTTGAAGGTGGGAGGAAAGGGGAAAGGGCAGCTTCAGGTCCTCTCACCAGGCTTCTTTCCTTGCAGAATAGTGGCATGGTCAGCCATAGTGGGAAGGCAGGCTGGAAGATAAGTGTTTGACTTTCTAGCATCTAGGAAAGGCAGACTAGAAATAGTCTTTGGGTGGCCAAACTGCAGTCTGCCACATTCTAGCCCTAACCCAAAACCCACGCATGACTCAGGGATTCAAGAGGGGGACATAAAATTCTCTTGGAAGTTGCAAGCATGTCCATGGACTTGAGCACTGGTCTGAGTTGGTCTGGGGGCAAGGTGGCCTTGGAGAGGCAAGGTGCTTAGCCACATCCCACCCTGACATTGCTGGAGATAGATATGCATGCAGCCATGTCTCTCATGTCTGAAAAACCTAGACAGAAGCTCTCAGCTCTGCAGTGCCTGCTTTTCTAGCAGCCAGCAACACGGCTCACATTCAGGCAAGGTGACCGTGAAGGAGGGGTAGGCAGAGGAAGGAATATAGATTGGACAGTTTTCTAAAATATGGTATTGATTTGGAAGAGATCTGAAAGTGAAAATATAAGAGCCAGGCGATCAGAGGCTCTGCCAGGATGAGCACAAGAGTCCGCCTGCTCTGTGTATTGATGAAGGCAGCCTGGAACCATGATTCTTCATCCTGTTTCCCTGCTGGCCATCTGTGAAACCTTTCAATCCCCATTTTCCAGCTCAGCCCTTCCCAGCATCATTTAATATTGCAGATTCTCCTTGTTTATTTTCTTTTAGGATTTGCTTGTTTAATGGCAAGGCAGAGTGACAAAGAGGAACAAAAAGAGTGAGACTTCCATCCACTAGCTTACTTCCCACATGACCTCAATATCCAGGGTTGTGTCAGGCTGAAGTCAGATTTTCTCCATGGGTGACAGGGCACCAAGTGCCTAGGCCATCATCTGCTGCCTTCTGGGTGCATTAGCAGGATGCCAGTTTGGAAACAGAGTAGACAAGACTTGAACTGGCACTCCTACATGGGATGCTGATGTCATAGCTGCCAGCTTTATCTGCTGCTCCAGAATGCTGGTCCCTCGTGTCTGTTTATATACTGCATGTATCATCTGTGCATATATGAAGGATATTCAAAAAGTCCATGCAAAATACATACTATGAAACATTTATGCATGAATCTCACTTTTTGCAACAAAATAAATTTACCTTTTAATTCAATTTTCCATAAACTTTGTGAAGTACTCTCAAGTGGAGTAAAACTTGTTTACCCTGCTCCCAAAGACCACTTTGTGCCCTCTCAGAGAATACCTGTATTAGACACATTGGGGAGGGGCTTTCTTCAGGGAGGGAAAAGCTGCCCGTACCCCCACTGGAGAAGGGAAGCTGGGAAGAGTCTGTTTGGTGAGCAGCTGTTAAGTGCGAGGCACTAAGATAGGTATTTTCGATAGATCAGCTCAACTGATAATTTGCAGCAGCTGAATGGTCAGACCAGAAACCAATGTCAACTCACAAGTGAGGCCATTGAGACTCAGGTTTCACTCCTCCTTAGAAAGACCAGTTTGTCCAGTGAATGAGATAAAGACTCTTCCCAGGTTGGTGGAGGTGTTGCAGAGTGGGCTGGGATCCTTGGTGGTGCTTCTAGGAGGAGGGGCATTTGAAGTGGACTTTGCAGAAAAGACATCCTCAGATGTCTTTTGTGGATGGTGGATTCCTGTCCACAGATGTGAGAAAAGGAGGCAGTCTAAGCAGGGGGTGCAGCAGGAGCAAAGGCTGAGGGACCCTAAGGGATTCTGGCTAAAGGGGAGGAGATGGCAGTGCAGAGCTGAGAAAGACTTCAGGCAGAGCAGAAACAGGTGTATGCCCTGTGGGCTCTGATTCTAATGGGTTATTGAGCTGAGGCTCTAGCTTGAGTATATTTAGCATCGCTTCTGTAGACATTTCTTCATAGCTGTGGTTGGAAAATGGAGACACAAAAGTCGGGCATGTGGAGTTCCTGGCTCAGGGGCTTCTGGAAGCTGCATCATCTTTTCAGAGTATCCTAATGGAGGGCATTTTTGAAAGGAAGATTGCAAAATATGTGACCCAAGAGAAATGAAATTTTTTTTTTTGTTTCTAGCTCACTGACTCCTTCTTTTTACAATTGTTTTGCTAGAGCACTTAATGATGTAATTGCCTCAGTTAGGACAAGCTCCACAAACAATCCCCAAATCACCACAGATGGATGTATTCCTTCCCTGTGCCTCATGCAATGCACAGGTCACAGTGAAACAGAGGCTTCTGAATAGCCTGCCGCCTCCTGCTCCCAGAGCCTTCCTTCACACAAGTGCCCTCACAGTTGATGCAATGAAGAACATGGAGATCTGTGCACAGCTCCTTTCTGTTGACATTTCATTGGCTGGTGGAGGTCACATGGCATAGCCTCACTTCAAAGAATGGTGGATTCCTGTCCTGTCCCCAGGCTGTGAAGAGCAGGAAATATTTGTCAACAGCCTTAAAGATGACCACTGAAGCCTTTTGGCTGTCTCAGTTCCAACAGGGCAATCATCAAGAAAAAGTGCCTTATGAAAGGGGATTAAAAAAGGGAGCCAAGAGAAAAGTGGTTGGTCCATTTTCTACAAAGATGAGTATGCTGTAAAAACACCTGCTCTATTCAATTTAAGAAATACTGGGAAAACACTCCTCATGAGGATTCAAGGAGCTGCAATTGCATCTGATGGCCTCAGGGTCATGTGTTTGAAGTGAGTCTTGCTGATCTGCAGAATAATGAAGTTGCATTTAGAAAAGTCAGGGGAACTACTGAGTACATTCAAGGTAAAAACTGCTTAATTTCTGTGGCATGGATCTTAACTTTAGACAATCTGTGTTCTGCAATGAACAAATGTCAGGTGGTGATTGAAGCTCACGTTGATGTCAGGAGTGCTGTTGGTTATTTGTTTTGCCTGTTCTGCATTGGTTTTATGAAAAAATGCAACAACATGACCAATAGATGTGCCAAATCCAGAATGATAGAAATCACAATTAGGGGCAAACAAATGGAAAAAGTGCTTTAAAAAAAAGTTGGTTCCAGACAGCAATGGAAAAGACATAGAAACGGTTTGTGTGTTTAGCCTTTTCATGACCTCCTCATTAGAAAGGTAGAAACACTGAAGTCCAGGTTTCGACAGGGAAAGCTGCTGGAGCTTCCTGATGAGTGGTAGTTGTGGAAAAGCTATTGAAGATGAGGCAGTGGCTGGAGTTGAATGAGCTAATGGACTGAGAATCCGTTTAAAATTTAGACTTCAGCAGTGACAGATGAAAAGTCTTGTTTATAGTGGTTTGCTTCTGGGGGAAAAAAAAGATGACCACAATAAAGATATTAAATGATGAAGTTATATTGATTTTTTTAAAGATCAAGCTGAAATAATTTTTTCTCCGTTTTCTCTGCAGCCATCTGAATGTCCATACTCGTTCACAGCAAACCGTTTGTAGAGTATTTATTTATTGTCCCAAGTAAAGTAAAACATCTTAAGGGGAAGCAACACCTTCAATGAGAAAAATGCACATTTTTTAAAAAAATTGAGAAGCAACTCTATATACCAGGCACAATGCTAGACACACAAAACAGAATGCCAGGTTTCTAGGGTGAAAGGTCCAGGGAAGATGACAAATAATTTGCCTTTGAATTGCAGAACATTTGGAGGTCACCTCTAACTAGCAGGACAAAGTAACCTTTTATTGACTGACTCTCTAAGTAAAAAGTGGGAGGTAAAGGGAAGTTTCCAGAAGGATATGGCCTATGCCCCACTGACCTAGCACAGCTACATAGAGCAGGTACATGATGCATTGTGGACCTTTGTTTTCTTTTGCTTTGGGCAATGGTTTGCTCACCTTCTGTCCCACTTATTTGCATAAGTAGGAATCCCATTTGACTGATGGGAAAATTGAGTATCACAATTGCCTCATCAGCCTGCTCAGTTCCCTGAAGATGGGTATTCCTCTCTACTCTGTTATGTCAGCTGTGTAAGATCTGCCAAGTTCAGGCCTCATTTCTCAGTTCCCAATGCCATCAGTCAAGTGTTCTGAAATTGGTGGGACTTAAAAATGACAGCCATTTGAAATCGAGTAGAATTCCATATTATTAAAATAGCATTTTAAATTTTAATCTTGTGCATCAGCTTTTTAATAGCTTCTACTTTCACTGAAAATTATGTGCCTTGCTCACAGACATTTAATTTAAATACTGTCAGGCAAGACTCATCTCTCTTCCAGCATTGCCTGATTTTCTATCTTTGCCTCTTTTTTAGTTAAAATATGGAATTAATTTTTCACTACTTGGAAATTATACAGAATAAGAAATCTAAGAAAGAGTATATATCTTTGTGCACTGTTATCCATTGCCTTCTATTCTGGGGCTTTTTCTCTATCCTGTGCATGATGATGATGTTGGGCAGACCCCTGCAGAAGCTAATTAATGGGTATTTCCCTCCGAAGCATCCATTCACATCTATGTTACTGTTACTTAGTGACCAGTGTTGGTGCCCTCCTGCATGCTGGCTTTGGTGCTTAACCTTTCCATTACTTGTACAACCTCCCAGAAGATATTGTCCATCCATACACGGTCCATCCTGCATCCTTCCAGGCCAGTTATATGCATTCTCCTGCCCAGCTTGAACTACAGTGGGACAGTAGACACAGAGGGAAGGATTGATGAAGAGTATGAAGGCATACAGTTTGAATGGATCTTGGAGCCAGGCCTGATCTAGCTGGAATTTCTTGCTCTGTTAGTTGATAATTTTGTGAACCTTGGAAACCAGTGTAACCTCTCCGAGTCTTCTTTTTCTTGGCTGTAAAATGGGGCGGTGATGTGATGATGTGGATCCAATGAGAAAATGTACATGAAATATAATGGCCACCACCAGGCTAACTGGCCTCTCTGGGCAACCAGCCTTCTTGCCTCTCCTGTATTCTGCAGTTCCCATAGCCCCATCCAACAGTTTTCAATCCCAGACCCGTGTTAGCATCACCCGGGACCCTACAAGAGGCGTCGTGAACCACAGGCCTCAGTCTGGACCAAGTAAGTCGGAGTCTGAAAGTGTACACTTGTGGCATCTTCCCTTTTAAAATTCTCTCCAGTAAGTCGGAGGCATACACAGAGAGGGCTGCCTGAGCATTTCTCTTCTAAGATCTCAAGAACCTCATTTCAGCACTGTGGGCCAGGAGCCAGATCTCTCATGAGTGAGGTGATAGGATTCTACCTTTCCTGACTGCCTGAGAGAATTACGAGAAAAGGTGTAGTAGCATGGAGATTTCTCCTGGTTGGGATGAGGGGATCTGTTTATTTTTTTCTCAAGACTCCTATGCACCCTTGCTTCCACTGGGGTTTGGCTAAGGCAAAAGAGAACATGAGGAAGGAGGAAGGAGAAAGCAGAGGAAACAAGGGGCTTTCCTTTGCAGGCTTTCCCTGAAGTCTTCTGCCCACTGAATCACCGTTTGGTCTAACCCTGAGCCCTCAGGTATGGTCTGTTATGTATCTACTAGCCACACAGAATACTTGAAATAGGTCAGTTTGAATTGAAATGGGTTGTATCATATGCATATTTTAAAACTCACTGCAGAAGTGCATAGCTCATCAGCGATTTTTTTTTAAATAGCCAGGTGCTTGCTTAATGAGATCATGTGCTTGAAATGAGCATGTTTTGAATATGTTATGTAAATATTAAAATTATCTTCACTTGTTTCTTATTACTTTTTAAAAAAGATTTATTTATTTTTATTGCCAGGTCAGAGATATAAAGAGAGGAGGAGAGGCAGAGAGGAAGATCTTCCGTCCGATGATTCATACCCCAAGTGACCACAATGGCCAGTGCTGTGCTGATCCAGAGCCAGGAGCCAGGAACCTCTTCCAGGTCTCCCATGTGGGTGCAGGGTCCCAAGGCTTTGGGCTGTCCTCGACTGTTTTCCCAGGCCACAGGCAGGGAGCTGGATGGGAAGCAGGGCTGCTAGGATTAGAACCAGCACCCATATGGGATCTTGGCGTTTTCAAGGCAAGGACTTTAGCTGCTAGGCCACCGCGCGGGCCCTGTTTCCTATTACTTTTAATGTGGCTAATAGAAAATCTAGACTGCCTATGTAAGAAATTTCCATGAAACATCACTGGTTTAGTCTGTCATTCAACATACGATGCATGTGTAAGTAAGGCTTTACCATTGCATTACTTAGGGAGTGTGAGGCCAGGCAGCTCAGAATTTTCTGTCCTCAAGCACCTGTCGACAAAATTCATTGTGCTCATCAGTAAACACGGGCAAATGTTTTCTGTAATTGTGGATGATGGCGGTGATGATGAGGGAATAAAGCTCAAATGGTATAATGAAGCTAAATTTTAAAATGTATTTTTTTAAACAACCATACAAGAAATGTGGGCATGTGATGCAGTAATTAAAGTGCTCTGTGGCATACCTGTATCCCATATCAGAGTATCTGCTGTGCGATTGCTTTTAGTTACAACTTTCTGCCAGTACACACTCGGAGAGGAAGCAGGTGGCATCTCAAGTGTTGTGTCCTTGTCACGCACTTGAAAGATCTGGATTGGGTTGCATGATTCTGGCTTCTACCTACTACAGCCTTGGCTGCTGTGGGTCTTTGGGAGGTGAACAAGCAGGTGAGAGCTCTGTTAGTCTGTCTTTCTGCTTTTCAAATAAATTAATAAATAAAATGGAAAGATTTTGCAGAATAAAATCATTATACTTCTTAGAATAACAGGCTTCAAATACATCTCATCTTTTACATTCAGTTTACCATGGAAAGATCCTTGATACATGGAACACAGATGTTTGCATTCATCTCTATTGAGAGATGGAATAATTTTGAAAGGCTTTTAATTCAAAGTCTCCTAAAATGTTTACTGAATTCTTGCTTTGGTGGCAGAACTAGGTGATAGGGACTGAGCAGTGAATGAATAAGATAAAAAAAAATGCCCTTTGAACTTTAGGGTATCTCCTTGGTGTCCCACAAAGGCTCATGTGTTAAAAGTTTGGTTCCTGAAGTCTTCTGTTAATGTAACTATGAGGGTGGAGCCTTAATGTGGTTATGACACCAGAAGACAAGGTCTTTGGGAGGTGAAGGGATTGGATAAGGTCATTAGGTTGGAGCCCTCATGATCAAATCCTGGTGGCTTGGTTGGGAGAGACACAGATGAATACACTCTCTTGACATGTGATGCTGTATGGCACCTCAGGACTCTGCCAGCATGAATGTCCTCGTCGGAGGCCCAGTCACTGCAAACATTTGGTCATGGGCTGTGAACCTGTAGAACCAGAAGCCAAAACAGACTTTTTCTTTTTTACATATATATATATATGCAGTCAACATTTCTCAAAGTATATTGTTGTAGAGATGGAACAATGTCTAATATGCTGTGGTTATTATTATGAGTCTGCTATGATTTGCAGCCTAAAAGTGCTGCTATTTCATTTCAATGAGATAGTCTGAATTCAAGTGCAAAAATTTACTTTTGACTTATAACTTGTGGTAATGTCATTTGGGAGGCCTGTGAGTTATTGATTGGGCCACTCTCTGTACACATGTGTTTTACCCACTTAGTCCACAAAGAAAGGAGTCCACAAGGTTCTCTGTCCAGGGAAGTCCAAGTCAATTGGGTTCACACCTGCAATGCTCTTGTTGTTTCCCCTTTCTGAATTGGCCAGCAGAATGGAGACACCCTTCCTGACCAGAAGACAGCATCCTGGAACTCCGGGTAGGAACTAGAATGAAGCAGGTCTCTGTTTTACTACACCTGATGAGCGTATGTTCTCTCTGTTAGGAGCTCCTCTGCCTAAAGAGAAAAGAACATGGGTTTTGTTTCACTTTTGAGACTAGACAAGTTGCCTTTAGCTAGATGAACAGGCTTGTTGCTAGGTGAGTCCAATATATCTCTGCGTAATCTGAATGTTGGAAGTTGAGATGAGGCTGGTTAAGTGGTTTTCTTCTGAGATCTGTGTGCTTCTCTGCTTCTCCATTTCTTTTAGCACCTCATCTCTCTTCTTCTGGTTTTCTTGCTGCCATCCTAAGGTTGTGCTCAGCCCCAAAATTTGCTTGCTCTATCCAGGCCTTGGAAGGGAAGCCGATGGCAGAGCTGACTGTTCTCCCACTTAGCAGTGAGGCCAGTAAAGGCTAGTGAGGCAAATAGCAGCAGGTGGAGATATAGAGTTTCTGAGCTGAACCTGCAGGGGATACCACCACCTCGCCATGAGTTGCCTCTGCTCTTGACCAGGCAGAGTAATATTGAATGGATGACAGAAGCTGCTGCATTTCTGAATATCACCAAGGATCTGTGCCATGAGGCCCAAATTCTTTGGCAAGTGGGGTTTTGGCCAAATGATTTCTTTACTCAGGACCTCTTACCTTCCTTCTCTACTACCCTGGCCAATTTCTGTGTACTCTGTGGGTCTCAGCTTTGAGCCTCAACTTCAAGGGAGGTGCATCTCCTTTGTTCTGGCCTTTAGTCAAGGTCTCAGCCTACCAGTCTGACCTGGTATGACTCTGAATTCTGTCTCACAGACTGGGCTTTGCCTTGCTCGATAGCAAAGAAATTGTCTTATTCCTTGTTGTCTTTTCTAGAAGTATCTCTATTGAGTATCTATAGATGATCACTGTATTTATTAGAGTAGATAACACATCTCTGTATTGCATTATTTAATTGTATGCAGCTCTTGGTTGTCATTTTAGTGAAAAGAAATTGCATCTTTTTTTTTTTTAAGATTTTATTTTTATTACTTTTTTTATTGGAAAGGCGGATATACAGAGAGGAGAGACAGAGAGGAAGATCTTCCGTCTGATGATTCACTCCCCAAGTGAGCGCAATGGCCGATGCTATGCCGATCTGAAGCCAGGAGCCTCTTCCGGGTCTCCCATGCGGGTGCAGGGTCCCAAAGCTTTGGGCTGTCCTCGACTGCCTTCCCGGGCCACAGGCAGGGAGCTGGAAGGGAAGTGGGGCTGCCGGGATAGAACCGGCGCCCATATGGGATCCCGGGCGTGCAAGGCAAGGACCTTAACCACTGCACCACCGCGCTGGGCCCAAGAAGTTGCATCTTTATAAGGCAACCAAACAGATGAATACAAAATTTGCTTCTTTGAGGCACTGCAGTGTTTCTTAGGGGAAGGCGGGGGGAGATAAGTTATCTAATTCTTGGTCCTCTCCTTGTTTATTAAATAAAATGATTTTGATGGTATGTGACTATCAAGAATTATATTTCCCTTCCTCCTCTTCCTCTTCTAGTTGAGACTAGAGTGATTGTTTATGGAAGTGGGTAGGTTTTATTGCCATGCCTCATAAAGCACTATTGTGTAAATTAAGCATCAGGATGTTCAGGTTGTTGTTAATTATTAACATATTCATGGAGCTCAGCCGGTGGAATCTGGGATAGAAGGAGAGAGCCCAGCCAGAATGGGGTTTTGAAGCTGCCAGAAAGGCAGCATATGCTGGCTGAGCTCTCTGAAGTTCAGCTGTGTGTGGTTGGCAGGTGCACTGGGTGAGGGGGGCAGCAGGGTGCTGGGACTTGGTTGAAGCTGTGTGTGCCATTGCCTCCTTTAGGTTGCACACGATGATGTTCACTGGGAAGCAAACAGGACAGACCTAACCATGACAGTAATGACCAAGCTGTCCTATTTAGTCCTCTTTCTCTGCCAAACTGTCGGCTTGGTGCCTCCTTCACATTAGTGTTCACTCTCCACCATTCTGAATGGAAGCTAATGTTTTCATTTTATGAATGATAAAACTGGGTCCTCACCTGTTGGGTCATATGTGGTGAAACAATAGCTCCATGAAATTCTGCCTCACTACTTTTCACATTAAATATGGATACTGGGCGAGCCACACTCCAATGGCCTGAATTTGCTGTTCAGTGTTACCTAAGTGTCTCTTAGCACACCACATCCAAGTTTGGGCCTCTGCTCTCCTTTCTACATACCTACATTGGAAGGAAGTGTAGCAGATGGAAGGCACCAAAGTGTATTACACTGTTTGGCGAAGTATTGGGAGGTCAGGATAAAGTGAGGTCATTTTCATTGTTGGTCTTCCATCCTGACTCCATGAGTTCTGGGTCATGGGTTTGGAACATTGAGCCAACATTGAACAGTCTTCAAAAGAGCAAAGCAATCAAGGTCTTGGAATTGGTGCTCTGCACAGCTTGTTTTTGTCCCCCGAGCCTGCTGCGTGCCTCTGGAGGCTGACGGGTGATGGAGAAGCAATGGGGATGGCCCCATCCTGGCTAGGTTGGGGGTGAGGAATGGCTCAGTTGTGATACTGAGGATCTGTGACTTTGCCACAGCTTTCAGGACCATTGCGCATTTTATGTTAGTTCTTGCTTGACTCCCTTTTAAGGACTTTTATGAGTACTTCCTTCTGTTGGGTTCAGTTGACAGGTAAGTAGCCTTTCACTTGCTCTTCCCTGATCTGTGCACAGTTTGTTCAGAAAAGGGAAAGGGAATATGGGTGTTAGGAACAGAGAGACAGAATGGCATCCATGCCAGCCAAGAGAGGAAAGGAAGAAGGACTTTTTGTTAAGCCTGAGTAACAACAACAAAGTATAATATTAACAGTAATATTTATCTTGTGTGAGTTCTTACTTTGGAGCCAACACTTTATAAGTTGTTTAAGTGTGCTATCTTTTTTTATAATGTTTAAAGTTAACTCATGCGTTCAGTACTATTTTTATGATAAATTTTACAGATGGATAAACCAAGGGACTTAATCAGCATTGCGTCTTGGCTAGTGAGTGAATTTGAATTAAAATTCTAGTCTCATTCTAGGTAAGTATTCTCTGCTATCTCTTTTGCAGTCAGTTAGGGATTAGGAGACTTAGCTCATTTCACAATAAGAGATCTCATGTGTTCAGCTTGTTATTTTCCAAACCAATAAAGGTAGCAGTCTTAGTCCATTCGAGGTGTCCTAACAAAAAGGCCATCGACAAGATGGCTTCAAAAGCAGTCATTGACCTTTCACAGTTTTGGAGACTGGGAGTTCCAAGATCAAGGTACCTGAAGAGTCTCTGGCAAAGAACTGTGGTTCATGAACACTAGTCTTCTTGCCATGCCCTCACACAGTGGAAGGAACAAAAGAGCTTACTAGGGTTCATTTTCAAGAGCAGTCACCCATTTATGAGGGTTGCTTGTTGTGGCCTAATCATCTTTCAAAAACTTCACCTCACACCACCATATTAACTGTTCAGGTTGCAACCTGTATGTTTGGGAGAAGCCAATGATTGGTTTGTGTTATGAGTATTTTTTTTCTTAATGCATGAGCTTATAATCAGGAGCCCTACAGGTAGGGAAATCAAATCCCTAAGCTAAAACGTTTATTCTCAATAATGTACTTCTTTGAACATGATAACCAAAGAGAAAAAGAAATCTCTTTTTACTCTTTGAAAACCTTCCAGGCCTCATTGCCTTCCACATGTACTTTGTTCTACAGCTTTTTGTCTTTATCTGGTCACAAAGGGAGAAAAAGTGTCATGATCTGTCAGCCTCCATTTGCTTGGCTTTTACAGGATCACAGATGGGGGCAGGAGTGTTTGGACACACATTTTAATTTCAATTTTGGTAGCCCTGTGTCTTCATCACAGTGTATGTCTCCAGAACATCGTCAAATCTTTGTAGGAAGTCACAGCATTGTTTGAATTCATACCTGCTGATGTCAGAGTGCATGCTATTTTAAATATTTTTCAAGGATAATCTGCTGGAGTAACTGGCTCCCTTTGCCTTTCTGTAACCTTGCCAGCACCTACAGTATCATCTGCCTACCTGAGATTCTAACCTATCAGTGTGGTTGAGGTTGATGTCCCAAACCAAAGGAAGTCATAAGAATTTACCTGTTGGTCAACAATGTTGGCTGACTATGACATGAGTTGATAAGTACATATTAATTGAGTGCTTGCTACAGGCCAGGCACTGCCCTGAGTGCTTTCTGTATAATATTCCATGCCCACAATACTAGTGGACTTGAATATGGATTATCAGTTGTATAGGTGATAACGATGAGATATGGAGACTGAGTATATTGTCCAAGTTGTATCACAAATAGTAGAACAGAGTCCCTACTCTGAATTTCCAGGTCATGCTGTGTGCACTCCCCCAGGGTCTTTGGGAGAGTCGGGGAAAGGCTAACCTCTTATGAGTACCTGTCTCTGTGTGCCTCATGAATGTCATATGGCTTGGTGACTGTCTCCCAGTGTTGTGCTGAGACTAGAGTCCCAACTTTATAGCAGAGGAAGCTGAAAGACAATTTGAGATCACACACATTATAGACAAGCCAGGCTTGTTTGCCTTTGGTCCCTGTGCTTGTCTATGTTGGAGACAAGCCTATCTTACAATGAAGTCTGGCTTCTCACCGTGGGGACATTGTAGGTGATACCTGATAGGATTTAATGCTCACACCCTGTTTCTGCTTAGCATCCGAGATTCTCCAGACAAGAGCTTGCTGGCACTGTCAAAGCTAAGGATGGCAGGTGAAGTTGCCTATTTAGCCATACCATCCCTGTGAGGCCAGAGGCAAAGATGGGATTGCCATGCAGCTCCCGTTAACAAGCAGCTCCCGTCTGGAACATTTTGCTGCAGCATCTGTTGCTAAGCTGGTGCTGGGAGGGAGAATATGAGTTGGGATGCTGCCTGGAGTAACCTTTAAGACAAACAAATCCTTTGCCTATTATGGTGAGGACCGGTGTTCTACTTGTTGGCTGACATAAATCCCAGTTTTTTCCATTTCCTCAGTGGTGAGCTTACATTTGTGTGCCCAGCATGCTGGACAGTGATGACCTGTCTGGATGGACAGGCTGTGGCATGAATAAAGCTCACTAGTAATCACAGAATGATAACGCTTTCCCCAGATGTGGCCTCGGGTCATCCTAGAGAGCTCGTTCATTCAGGACTGAGGGAGCTGAGGCCTGGAGTTTGAAAGCAGAGTGGAGGTTAGAGTGTGACCTCAAACCCAGTGCTCTTCATTTACATTAAGAACATGAACATATTATCAATATTATCAGCAAAGCATCCATCCATAAGAAGAGGTCACACATTGGGTTGTGGGCCTGGAAATTTGTTAATTGAGCAGTGGTTCTTCTGCTCCAAGATAAAAAAAAAATAAACCAAAATATCACTACTACCAATAGCACCACCGCCCCTGCCACCTCCATCATCATCATCATCTTTACAGAAACATATGATGAGCACTCACCAAGTGCCTAGCTCTGTGCTGTTGTTGTCTCTATATTGTATGTTCATTTAAAACTTACAGCAGTCTTGTTAACTATGGTTACAGGATAGGGTCACAGGTGTTAAGTACGTGTTGTAAAGTCCTCATTGTAAGTCTCCTCATGTAGAATGTAATTGATCAGGAACAATAGATGCTTAGAAAAGACAAGTTTCAAGGAGCATGGGGAAGGGAGGAACTTGAATGAAACTGCAAGGAGTGATTACTACAGGAAAGAGGACAACTAGGCTGGAGGGGACAGTCCAGACCATGGTGGGCTACTGAGAGGTTATTGGAGTAAATAAAGTTGAAGTTTTAGACTAGAGAGCAATGTGTACTGAAATTTGATGAATGAGTGACCTTTTGGTCAATTTGTGAGCTAGTTCTGTGTTCCAGGCCCCAGGCATGCAGAGATGAGAGCTATAGTCCCTGCTCTCAGGATTAGAGAGGAAGACCCTAAGTCAGACCCCTACGATCTTAACAATTGTAGCTGGACAAGGTAAAACCTAAAGAACCAGGTGTGTTCAAAGGAATGGGCTCTAACTCAACCATCAGTGACTTGCTGAGAGTTAGACTTGATACTCAGAGGCACTGGGAGCCATGGAAGAGTCTGAGTTAGGAAGTGATCTGGGCAGATCATCTGTCTGAGCCGACACTAGAGGACATTGGAGACAAGGAGACCTGTTGAGGCAGAGCAGGCAAGCACCGCAAACACCCAGCAAAGGCAATGTCAGTGTTAGTGCAGACAAGAGACGGAGAAAAGTGGGTCCTGAGGGTTAGGGTAGAAAGGGACTCACTCGTGGAAGGGACGGAGATGGGCTCCCTTTATTTGGAGTCAGCTGGAATCTGCCCTTCCAGGTCAACCTCCCTCCATGCTTGGCTGTTCTCTGTGACCAGAGCCAAGGAAAGCTTCTGCTAGGGTTACGCCTCGGTTTGTGCAGCTGCCCAAGCTTCAACCCTGAGCTCCTTGGTTCTCAAAACCAGAGCAATGGGCCCGTTAAGGGCCCCTCCACCCTGCACCCACTGCCAAAGGCTGCTTCCTCCCTGCATTTGAACTGGTCATGCTTGGTGTTTGCCAGCCACACCTGCTCTGCTGGATTCCCAGCACTGCAGCTGGGAGGCTGCTCGAGGGCGGGCTTCCCACAGCCCCAGCTCCCTGTGGCACGGAAGGAGGGGAGAGATGCAGCTGGTGCCAAGAGAAATATTAACCTGACATTTAGTAAAAGGGTGAATCCATTTACTGCTCTGCAACAATGGGGTGCGTGCAGCCTGAGTTGCCTTCTGTTTTCCTATCATCTTTCCTTCTCAGTGGTCTGGCCAGCCGGCAGTGTTGACAGTTTCAATCAGCATGGTAATGAGGGGAAGGTTCCTAGTCAATTCAGAGTCAGTGTCTCCCTCTTCTCGTCTTCCCTTTCCACTCCCCATCATCCTCCTGCTCCTTTCTTCTTTGTTCTCTTCCTTCTTCCTTTCCACCCCCCACTGTCTTTTCTTCTTTGCTTCCTCCTCTTTCTCTCTGTCTCACATGTACACACACCAGTGCCGTACTAATTGTTCACTAGTTCTTGCACTCGTTCTAAATTTGCAGCCCCAGCCCAAACAACTTGGAAACTTGCCTTTTTAATGGGATTCCTACTGTTTCAACATTTGCTTCTGCTCGGACCTGGGTTTCCAGAAAGTAGAAAAGAAAACTTATATGCAGCAATTTGGTTTTTCTTTTTTATCCTCTCACAGTGGTCTTAACATCTCAGTATGGCTAGGTGAAGTGGGCAAGAGAAGCACCGTTGTAGGTGAGGAAGCTAAGACCTCCTGGATATTGAAAATGTTCTATACCATTTACTGTGATTGCATCACATAATTTAATTCTCACCAGGGGACCCACCCATTGATAATGTTGCTTGTCCCATTGTGTAGATAAAGAAAGTAGGAAGGGAGAGTTTAAGGATTTCTCAGTGAGGAAGTAGCAGAGCCAAGGAGGAAGCCATATTTACCAGATTCTGAAGTGATCATGCCACTACTGTAGGTGGCACGGGTGACTTCAGGAAAGTGGGCATGATATCTGTGGTCCTGTTCTCTCTGTTCCCTGTCCACTCCTGGAAGCTGCAGCAGTTCATGATAGTGTTCTGAGGAGGAGGAAACGCACCTTCTGTTCCAGTGCCTATTCCATCCCGTAGTCCTTGGAGATAATGACACATATTACCCTCTTACCTTACACAAGGCAGATCAGCAATTTAGGAATCCTATACCTAACACAGGACCATTTGAAAATTCCCAAGATGTTCTCTCCAGAAAGTGCTTCTGGACTTGCCTTGTCCATGATAACCAATCTATGGCTGGCTCTACTGCTGTGGGGCTTTTTCAAACTCTAGAACAACCCTAACCGGAATTCACTTGCCCCAAGCCCTCCCTCAGGGATAAGAGGGAGGTCCTACAAGGGTGACATGATTCTTGAATTCTAAGGCTGGAGAGTTGAAGATCTCTCAGCTCTTCCAGGCTCTGCCACGTATGTGATACATTGGTATCACTTATCCCACATCTGAGTAGATCATAAAAATTAATATTTTTGTAAAGAGGTGAGACTGACCGCAGTTGGTATTGAGACAGAAGAAAACCCACAGACCCAAAGCTAACTCCTGTCCCTTCTGGGTACCTCTCTGTGTACCAGTTGGTTTTCCCAGCTATTTGGAATTTGAGCCCCACTGTGCTACCACTCTTCCATGCCTAGAGACATCTTTCTGGGGGAGTTCCATTTATCATTTTTGCTTATCTTTGTTTTCAGACAAGGGGATCAGTTGTACCTTTGATGTGTCAACTTAGCTACTTTGCCCTACTGTCAGATACTGTTGGGAGTCCTAGGGTCTGCTGAGCTTGTGGAGTGGAACTGCTGCACTGTGTCTTCTGTTGCCCTCTCTTGGGTGTTGTAGAGCTCTGTGTGTTAAGATGGTAAGATAAGCCTGGGATCACTGAGGCAGCTTTTCTAAAGAAGCTACCTTGGAGAGCAACCAGACCTAAAGTGACTATGTGCATGAGAAATGATGAGATATTATGTCTTGGTGCTTTTAGGGCTCATGTGTTGCTGCACGCAGTGTAATACCACCAATGCTGATGAATGCAGTTGGTATCATCCTGAAGTAGACTTCCTTGTGGAGGAAGCTTCTAGATCTTGACAACTGTGGTTTATTTTTTCCTCCTAAAAACTGAGTACAACTAGAACTTTCTAGGGAACCTTTCAAGCTGCAGTAATGATTTACTGGAGCAGAAAGGAGATGCTTATTTTGAAGAAAATAAGCAGAAATAAGAAGAAAAAAAAAACAAAGCGAAAACTTAGGGCTGATGTCTTTTCTCTAGAAATGAATTAAAAATAGAGACATATGGACATGTGAAAAAAACCAATACCACTGTACCACTGCCTAATCTGGTATGGATGTGTTCTTCAAATGTACTAATTACACGCTCATGCCATTTAAAAATATTAATTTGAATGCAGAGCTTGCAAATTACTTGTTCTGTTTGCTGGATGACTTGGGACAAAGCTAGCTGAGAATTAATTGATTAATAACACACTGTAGCCTGTGTCTGTTTTCACTGACAATATCCTCAAGACAGCTGGGAGCCAGGCTCTGTCTGGAGGGGAATTATTTTCCCCTTTAGGAAAATGAAGTCATTCTGCAGTTTTTTGTGCGTGATCCTTTCTCCTCTGGCCACAGCAAAGCTCTCTTAGGTGAGGATGGATGTTTAGGTGTTGTTTTTGGAGTTGTGGCTGAAAAGTTCACTCTGTGCCCATGGCATTTAAATAATATGAGGGGAGGGGCGCATGGAAAGATCCTGCAGGAAGGACCCACTGGCTGTCATGATCTTTTACGTACTGAAGAATCGCATCATGAGTAATGCACATCTTTACATGACAGGTGCATCACCCCCAGAAGTTGCTTGATTAGACACAAATATCTTGCCCAAAGAGGGCAAAATAGGAAGCCATTAGTGGCATGAATCTCAAATTCCCTTTGAAAGATCTTCAAAGAATGAGCACAAACCAGGTTTTGATGTGGGACATGAAATTAGGGAGCTGAACTGCTCAGGATAAGATCTGCAGCTGCGCGTGTGTAGAATGCTTGAGGGAGGACTTCGGCAAACACACAGCCTTGTGTGCTGGAGGCCAAAAGTAAAGTGAGTTCCAGTGGGCTGTATAGGGTAATCCGTGAAGTCTGGCCTTGGTGTGTTGTAAAGGTACTTTGGGGTTGATTTCTTTCACATTAGATACAAGTTTTTATTTATTTATTTATTTTAATATTTAAAGACCTTTTTTTAGTTGAATGGCATATTTACAGGGAGCAGGAGAGACAGAAAGCTCTTTCATCCATTGGCTCATTCCCCATTGGCCACAACAGCCGGAACTCAGCTGATCCAAAGCTAGAAGCCAGGAGCCTCTTCTGGGTCTCCCACATTGATATGGGGGCCTAAGGACTTGAGTTATACATTGCTGGCTTCCCAGGCCATAAGCAGGGAGCTGGATTGAGAGTAGAGCAGCCAGGACACAAACCGGTATCCATATGGGAAGTTGGTTCTTGCAGATGGAGGATCAAACTGTTGAGCCACAGTACTGTCCCTGTGATATAGGATCTCTGAAAGTTTTTCAACAGGATTCAGGTTTGTTGTTATGTCATATGATAGAGTATTTCAATATCCTTGCAGGTGAGAGGTCTTCAAAAGGGTGGTACAAAGTGCTTATTATGAAAAAAATGTGTACATGGATTTCATCATGTTTGGTGCTGATATAAATTTATGTTTTAGTTGCATTGTCCATGAATTTTTCATAGCGTCCTTGTGTGGGTCAAGTAATTTCTCTGCTATCTTCACATGTTCTGGGGTGGGCAAGTATGAAGAGAAGGGTTCTTGTGTTTGGCCAGTGGTTTCAGATCCTTTGTGGAATGCCCACATTCTTTGTTTCAGTGCTAGGGTTCATGTCTCAGCTCTGATTCCTATTCCAGTTTCCTGCTGATGTGCATCATGCAAGTCTGCAGAAGACAGCTGCAGTACTCGGATCTTTGCCACCTCCCTGGGAGCCTTGGACTGAATTCCAGGCTCCTGGCTTCAGCCTAACTTTCGGGAACACTTGGAGAGTGAACCAGCAGATAAAATATGTCTTTTTTTTTTTTTTTTTTGTCTCTCTGCCTTTCATATAAAATTGAATGGATAGAAGAAAATCAAAAGAGAAAACAAGAGAGTAGTGAGACATGGTCCAGAATAGGAAACATATCTCTGACTGGGGAATTGGGTGGGAGGAAGGCTGGCGAGGGCGGCCCTGCCCAGACCTTTGTCACCTGTATGGCGAGAAGAGTTGAACCTAGGGTATCAGACTGCTGAATGCTGTGGAGGTTCTTTCCTCTTCCTTTCCATTTGTCTGGGGTCTCAGCACCCAAAGCCACATTCGTGTTAGAGTCTTAGCCACTGTCTTCTTCCTTGCTCGGTTGCAGAGAAGCCTGTTGAATGTTTACGCATCTTATGTCCATATTATCTCCATTGCTTACCCTGTCATCACTGCGCTGACATCCACCTTTCTGTGGTATGTGCCAGAACATATTTTGTGGTGTTTTATTTTTGGTGCCAGTGTAATCCTCCTCCTGCAAAATTCTACCATTTAGTTTAGAAAAAAATGTTGATGAAGGTAGGACATTTGACCTAATGGTTAAAATGCCTTTGTCCCACATTGGAATGCAAGGATTCCATTCCTAATGCTGGCTGGTTCCCAACTCCAGCTTGCTGATAATTTAGACCCCAGGAGACGACAGTGATGATGCATGTAACTAGGTTCTTGCCATTCAGTTGGGGGATTTGGATTGAATTCTCTCAATTTCTGGTGCTGGCCTAAATTCATTCCCAGCAATTGGAAGTTAATTAAAGCACTCGCATGTGCTCTCTGTCTCTGTCACTCTCATTCTCTTTTTCTCCCCCTTTCTCACTTTTTTTCTTTCTCTTTTGGATGAATTAAAATGTTTTTAAAAAAAGCTTTATGTAGTGAGGCAGATGCTTGGTCCAGCAATTAAGCTGCCTCTTGGTACATCCACATTTCATATCAGTGCAGGGGTTCCAGTACCAACTCTGCCCTCAATTCCAGCTTCCTCCTGATGCACTTCCTGGCAGGTAAGAAATGATGGCTCGTGTGATTCGATTCTGCACTGCACCTGCCTCTCAGGTAGTCCTGGCAGGAGGCAGGTGCATAGCTCTGACGAAGGGGCTATGTCCAGATGGTACTCACACCATGTGCCTTGAGAAAGCCACTTGACCAAACTTAACCTCAAAAGAGACCAGTTTCCCAGACAAAGGTGTGTGTGTGTGTGTATCTGTGTTGACTTCCACAAAGGGTAAGGCCTGCTTTTGTGGGAAGCGAGAGTCAAGAGGCTCTGGGAAGAAAAGTGGGGGACTCTGGACTTTGAGGAACATGTTTGTATCTGGAGGGGCTATATGGGAAAGGCTAGGGAAGAAAATGCTTGGGCATGTCTTGGTTTGGGGGAAGCTAGGGTGGGCTCCAAATCTCTGAGAGCCATTTACCAAGAGGTGAGTGAGAAAACACCCCCTCCCCATTGTACCTGTGAAATCTTCCATGGGCAGTGTTGTTCCGTAACACTTGTGTCTGCAAGCATCAGTTCTAGTAGTGCTGGGAGGAAGTGGTGAGCAGGAGGGAGGGGCTTCAAGAAGTATCCTGTTCAGGATGCCAGTCCCTCAGGGGAAGCCAATGGGCAGTACATGTGGGCTCAAGCACTGACTAAGCCAGAGGCGCATGTTCTTTCCCCTCTTAGCTTACACATTCTTTGAGGTCCAGAGCTGTTTGGTGTGTGGCTGTATGTATGCCACGGAGCTCAGAACTGCTCTGGATGCACACACAGCCTGCCTCGCCTGAGCTGTGTTTGCAGGTGAATGGATGAGTGGTTGCCTTTCTGTCTTTTTCTCTTGTGCTCAACAACTTGTTGAGGCCCAGCAGCCAGGGAGGATGTGAATGGAGTAGGACAGCCCACTTGAGGCTTAGCACAACTCTTGCTTCCTCATCCGACCTTGACATCTAAGCCTGCTGAAGAAACAAGGCTCCAAGTGCACTTTCTCCTTGTCCATGCTGAGGAGGCTGTAACCCTTGGCAGGTGGCACCATCGACACACAGGTATGAGCAGCAGCCTGGAGGAGCCAGTGCAGAAGCAGTTAAGGAATAGAAGATGGGGGAACCTTCATACCTGGGATGAAGGGGCTGTGGGTGTGTAGCCTTGGAATCTGCCTTCACTTGCCTGCACTCACCTTCATCCATTCATGCTTCACTGCTTTCATGCTCCTTTTTATCCATAGCCAGAAAAAAAAATTCAGTGCCTGGCACCGTGTGAGCACCAAGTGAGTGTGCATGGCTGGGTCCTTCATTGATAGTGCTGTTGCACTGGTCCCTCTACCTACCACACCTAGAGAGACAGCTGACAAAAATAAAACCCAAATCCCTGCTCCCACACTGATGCCCAAGAGAAGCATCAAGTTTTAGTAATAATCCTGTGTTGTGCAGTGGTCTCCCCACCTCCCACCTTTGCTGCAACTTAACTTCCCACAGTTTCAGTTGCTCACTGTTAACCATCTGAAAACACTAGATAGAAAATTGCAGAAACCAGCTATTCATAAGTTTTAAATAATTTTTTATTATGCTTGTTCTATGTTACGATGAATTATTGTTGCTCATCTCTTACTGTACCTGAGCTACAAATGAAGTTTTTATTATAGGTATGAATGATAGGAAGAAATATAGCACATATAAGAATAGGATTTTGTGCTTTGCATAAGTTGAGGGACTCACTGGTGTCTTTGGACATATCTCCCCACACTTAAGGGATTTTTGCATTTATGATGTCCTGCCAATCCCTGGAAACTGACAAATTCTCACCATACTGGGAAGGAAAATTCTTGTACTTGGAAACTTGAGATCAGAGGAAGTGGCATGCTTTAGGGGTTCTAGTACCACGGAGTTGCTACTGTCAGATTGCCAGTGAGAGAGTGCTCAGCCAGGGCGTAGGACTTTGGTACTGTTGAGTCCCTCGAGGTTTCTGGCTGGGGTGAGGTGTGGAGTGGCTATTGAATCTGCATTCTGCTCTGTCCCTCCTCGCTGTGGAGCTGTGCCATCTTCAGTCTTGGAGAAACCTCCCAAGGCTGCTGAGACTTAGTTTTCTATGAAGTTCTTGGTACTTCCAGGCATAAATAACCAGGGCATAGAGGTGTATTGTATCAGAGGTGATAAAGGAGAATCCTGTGGGAAGGTGCAACCGGGCATGAGCAGCCTTAATCACACGGAAGGCATGTGGGTACTGCTCCGTGCACTCCCAGCCTCCTCTCTGCTCTGTCTCCCCTTGTCCTGTCTGTGTGTGCTTTCTGTCTCTGCTCCCCTCATGTCTTGCACAGTGCCAGGAAGACAGATGGTGTATAAATACCCTTAAGTGACAAGCGCAACGTGCTCTCATCACATGCCATCACCACGTCGTACACTTTTGTATTCAAGGACCGGCTGTGACTTCCAGGGCCCTAAACCCCCACACTGGGACTTGAGGAGGGCAGTACCTGACACAGCTCTGTGCCCCCAGCTCTCTTGTCCTCTGAATGACAGCTCTTCATTGACCTTCTGCACATGCTGGGGAGCGGGGGAGGGAGGTCTGTCCCCAGCAGGATGCTGCTCCAGGCGTTGCAGGCAGCAGGGTGGGCAGGTGGAGAGGAGATGCTAGATGAGGGGGCATAGCATTAGCTGCTGCTTTCACTGTCCTTGGAGAGCTTCCCAAGGACAATAACAGTGACCGTCACCACCATGACAGCAAATAGCATCTTATGTGGGTGTTCCCTAGTCAGCAGGCCACTAAGTCTTTTCCCTGCCTGTAGGCAGGAGTTTCTGAGTGCCCCACACGTACTCCCATGGCCATTCCCAGAAGGCGCCTGAAGTGACCTGCAGTGCACAGAGAGGGCTTTCTGTGTCTCCTACACAAGAATGCTCTCTGTCTTCATGAGGCTGGAAGTGCCAGGCATTCACCTCCCTATGGTGACCCGTGATAGGTGAGATATTGGAATGGATAACCATACCTTCTCATCCTCAGTGAGATAACCCCTACACAGTCCACGCTACTTGTTGCAGGTTCCCTCATGTTCCTGGGCCCCAGTCATCAACAGCTGGAAGAACCCATCCCCAAGAGAACATCCTTGGTTTCCTACTTCTCAGCCCCTCATCGTCTCCCTGGTCATTTCCCAAGGAAATGACTTGCATTCAGCTCCTAGCCAGAATATGCTCTTGGGGGAAGCCCAGCCACCTGCTCATCTTATACCCACTTCACAGTAAATTGCAACTGAAGTCGCCTCTTATCACAGCAATCAGAGCTGGTTAGGGGTGCAATGGGACCAACACTACACTGTTAGGTCCCAAACTCCTGTGGTGCCCTGGCACCCTCCCTCTGACTGTAACTTTCATTTTAGATGCTTAGGCACTTTGCTTCAAATCTTGGGGGGCTCTGAAAGCTGATCCTCGTAACCCACATTTCCATAGTCTGCTATCCTGGATGGGGGCAGTACAAGCACCAATTCTCTGCCTGGTCCAGTCAGCAACTCAGCTCCCTCCACTGCCAACCCACTTCCCCTCAGTCTTTGCTGGCAAGAGCCAAGAACATCATTCCTCAATTAGAGGCATGGTGCAATGACACTTGAATTCTCTAGGGAACACTTGGGTGGTGATGGATCAACATGTTAATTACTCCAAATTTAACTGCAGCTGCTGCTTTTCCAGGGCTCTCTCCTCTCAGCCCTAGTTTGAGACCTGGTGTGGCAGATTCAGAGAGTGCTGTCTGGCCTGGGAGAGCTTCCCTTTAGCCTCTGCATGGATTCTGGCCTGTCCTGCTCATTGGAGGGGTACCTGATATCACCCTCAAAGGATGGGACCAGGAGGCTGTGGGCAGAGAAACTGAGGGCATGAGCTTGGCTGCTCGGTGGCCTCTGATATAATCCTAACTGTTACTCAGGACTGTGGGACCTCAAGAAAGGCTGTTGCTCTCTGCCTTGCTTCTTCTGTCTGTAAAGTGGCTGCTTTTGGGCTTGAATGTGTTAGTAAGGTTGCAGACTTGGTGGGGCACCTGCTGTGTGAGAACAGGGAAGTGTGTGCTGCAAGCATTCCTGCTCAGACGGGCAGATGTGCACCTCCACTACATAGACTAGATTTTTATGGGAGCAGTCTCTCCCCTCCCTTGCTTCCTACTATCTTAAATAACTTTAACTCACTTTTTTCTTGAGCCTTTTATGACCTCTCGCAAAAGTACAGCAGTGGGGTGTACTTTCACAGTACCTTCTAGGCTGTGAGTAGGGATGGGGACCCATTCATTCACTTATTTGTTAAATGCTTAAACAGCACCCGTCAGTGCCAGGCCCTATGCCAGGAACTGGACTGCAACCTGCAGCGAGATGTGCCCAGGTTTGCAAGGTACTTTCTTAAGCATCCTATGGGTTGGGCAGGATTTTACTCCCCAAGGTCACACATGGTTTGCATCCCACAGGCTGAGGGAGTCATTGATGGATTCACACTAATGGCTGATGATGATCCATTGATGATGTCTGAAGGTTGGGTCTTTGGGAACTGACTGGATTGGGTTAAGTTTTGAGAATGAAGCCCATGATCATCTCCTGGTGGCTTTATAAGGAGGAGAGGAAGAGCGGGTGCTCCCTCTGTCTCTGTTCTCTGGCTCACCATGTCATAGTTCTTACACACATGCTTTGCCAATGCCAGATACCAGAACAATGGGTCTGCCCCAGCTGGGACCGTGGACTTCCCACTGGGAGCCAAGACAACCGTCTTCCTGCTTAGTTGTTTCTCTCACATATTTTACTTAAAGTGATGGAAGAAGTGATCACCATATATGAGAAGGCAGTGTGGCAGGTGGACTGTGTTCATACCTTAGAGGGGCAGGTGGGCTGATGGAAGAGCCAGTCCTTGCTGGTGTTTGCCCTGCAAAAAGAGCAGCCTGTGACAGTCTGAAGGATCCATGATGGGCTCTGCCATCAGTACTGCATCCTGTGTGTAACTTTGAGCCACGTGTCTCAGTTAAGCCTCAATTCCCAATTCTGTCAGGTAGGGTGATAGTGCTTGATAGGCTTGTGGAAACTTAAAGGTGAAAATGCAGACACAATGCTGAACAGTTACATGCAAAGCATTAAGTATCCTCTAATGATAACCTTTCTAAGTTGGGATTTCTCACCTAAAAATAGCTCTTCCATCACCAAGCCTATGGTGGTGATGTAAGATGATTGGTATAAGACACTGGGTATTTTTTGGCCACAAAACAAGAGTGGGCAACATCTCCCTATGACTTTTGTGCCAGTGCCCTTCTTCTATCGCTTTCTGTCTCACCTGGTGAAGCCCAGGTCGGAAGTGTGGCTTAAGGTTGCCCAGAAAGCCAGGCAAGAAGTTTGCAGCCTTCAGGTTGCATTCTGCAGCTCTGTAACCTCCTGGAGAATGGCTCCCTGCTGATGGGATCATCAAGAGTGCCAGCCAGAGCTGATCGCTGCATTCAGAGGGTTATTAATATCACCTCAAATTTGTCTTCCCTGATGGGGAGATTTCGCCAGCATCTGATAAAAATAGACAGCGGCCCTGTGCCAACGAGAGTGCTTTCCCTGTCATTCGCTGTCAGGAAGCTAGTGCAGCAAGCTGCAGCGGGACTGATGGAAACAATGGGAAGAATGGGCTTTGCATCTTTGGGTTTCCTTCCTCCTCCTGAGGACCCGCTGCCATCCCAGCCTGAACGTAAAAATGTATTTCAGAACCGTGACTCCTGCTGAACATGTGGACTCTTTTTCCTAGTCATTCTTCAATATTCATTGGGACAGAGCACTCCTAATGAGACTACCATTGTTCCCTCTAAACAGAACGATGAATTCTGCTTGTCTTCCAGTCCAGGATGCAATGACAAAAGGATAGCAGTGAAGAAGAACTGACTAGTAAGTGTAAAGTAGAAAAAAACAGCTTGGGTTGGATGTGGTAATATTTCAACAAGAAACATCCCAGGTTAAGCTGCTGCTGTGGAAATGGACCCTGTAGTCTAAATTAGTAGAGTCAGGTGGGGGCACAGGTGCAAAGGAGCTAGGCTATGTTTCCAAGGTGGTCTTCAGTTTGTTCTGCTGGAGCTGACTTGGGAAGTCTCAGGTGATAAAGGGGAAGTGCGGAGGCTGTACTGGTAGGAGATGTTGTATAGTAGGTTTGAGAGCAAGGGGCTTTGGAAATTTCTAACTCAAAACCACTCTCAACTTATTATGTAAAACTCAGCATTCTCATTTTACTTCTTAAGATGTGAACCTAGGGAAGTGAGCCCAGTTGTCCTGGGTCAAATAGCAGGTGAGTGGTGGCACAGCTAGAGCTAGAATTGGATATGTGGCATCCCTGACTAGTAGTTTCTCTGCTAGACCCTATTTGATACCTTTCTTTTTGCGTGGTTAATCAAGCCAGCTTAACACTGGCCTAAGCAGTGGGTGCTCTCCTCTGACATTTCACAACACTCCTGAGAAAGGTGGTTCAACAGAAAGATGGCTGGTGTCATGGGACATTGAGAATGGAAACGACTTGAGCTGATGGAGTTGATGGATGGATTTAGGGTTGCAGTTGAGACAACCAGCTCTAGAGACTTGTTGTTGCTGCTGTTGCTGCTGCTGCTGCTTTTCACAGAGAAAGAAGTAAGAGGTCTTCTCTCCACTGGTTCACTCTTCAGATGGTTGCAGTGGCAGGGGCTGGACCTAGATGAAGCCAGGAGATTCCTCCATATCTCCCATGTGGGCTCAGGGGCCCAAACATTTAGACCATTGTCTGCTGCTATTCCTAGGCTGTTATCAAGGAACTAGATTGGAAGTGAAGCAGACAGGCATGAACCAGCTTCTGTATGGGATGCTGGTGTTGCAGGCAGAAGTTTTATTTGCTGTGCTACAATGCTGGCCCCAGAGCCTTGCCTTCTGACCTTCTAAACCAGAGCTTCTCAAAGTAGGGTATCTGGAAGAGCAGCATCCCCTGGTGGTTGGTGCATGTCAGAGATGCAAATTCCTGAACCCAAAAGGGGTTGAGGGAGAGATGGAGTTGTGGGGAGGGGCTGTCAGCCCTCCAGACAATGCTCCTGCAAGCTTGTTTCAGTTGGTCTAAAACCCTGAAAGCTGATAGTCTTTCCTTCCACTCTTTGTAAAACAAATGGCTGACTTCTTACACCTGAGACAAAGTCCAAGGTCATTGCCACTCCTCAGCAGCCCAATCTCTGACAGCCTCTTTTATCTATGGGATCCATTAAGAAAGCTGAGATTGGCAGAGGTTCTGTGCCACCCAGTGGGCCTTCTGAGCTTGAAGACAGCAAAATTGGTGTCGCTGAACCTTTCATTGGCTAGAGGGGATTTTTTAAGAGTCCCACCTGCTTTCATGCAGACTTGGGCAATTTGATCTAGTCAAGTGGAAAATTAACAAACCAGAAAGGAAGGAGGCACAATATGAGACACCACATGTTCATTGCAAACCAGGGTGCTGCCAGACTTGTAAGCGCTGTTTTAGGGAAACTGTGAGGCATTGCACCCTGGTGATGTTTTCCTCTCTGTCCCACAGTTATTTATCTGACATCCACCAAATTCCAGTCGGATAAATATGAAGGAACTTGGTCCCTCTGACAGGGAATCTGCAGTCTTGCGTCATGTTTTGGTGATAGGTTCTCCATCAGCGACAATGCCATGCCTTCTAACTGTTGCCGTTCATGTTGTCTGGTGAATAGAGTATCACGTAAAAATAAAGCCTTCGATGCTCCCTTTGGCAGTAGATGGCCTGGTGGACTCACAAAGGTTGCTCTTCTTTATAGTGGGGGATTCAAGAATTACAACACAGTGAAGGACAGTCTGATGAAGACTTCATCATTTAATGAGCCATGTCACTGTGAACAGCTGTGGTGTCACCCAGCTAGGACAATTAGGCAAGTTGGATTTGCCTCTAGTAAATTGATTCTACTTTATCTGATGGGGCTGTTTCTCCAAAGACAGATTCTTCCAGGTTGGGTTGGGGAGCCTGGGGACCATCCTTTAAACTTGGTTTCTGACTCAGTTTTTGAATTGCTTTTGCTTTCAAACTGGAAGAGGAGACATATCAGTGCGTTATCAGTGGGAAAACCAGGAGCCATGTGTCTGTTGTAGCCATGAATATGCCCTGTGTTTTCTGTGAGTTCGCTCAAGTCGGTGGGAAACTGTCATCATTTCTTTGTGAGCCCCCCAAACAGCTGGAGTCCTGCTCATCTGCTGTTATTATGCACCAACCATAGTACGTGATGACAAAAATAGGCTCTATGTGTAACTCTTCTAGTATCCACATCCCTGCCATTTTCAGAAAATTAGACACTGTCCAATGAATAAGATGCCACGCTAGGCCTTGTACATTGTAAAGGTCAGTATTGCTTCATGAGACTGAGGGTTCTGCAAAAACTTAATGGAAAATGGAGTTGAAAAACACATTTATTTCAGTCCAAGTTATTTTGAAATGTGAATTTTTCCATAATTTGCATTTTCTATAAATTTGTAAGAGACTCTCATGCACAGCTTTCAGAATATTTTCCAACAAAATAAATGTTTGTTTTTCAATTATTTATTTAAAATGCAGAGAGAGAGCGAGACAGAGAGAGAATCTTCCAGCGGGGCTGGGCCAGGTGTAAGAGCCAAGAACTCCATTCAGGTCTCCCATGAGGGAGCAGGGGCCCAAGCGCTTGGATCATCTTATGCTACTTTCACAGGTGCATTAAAAGGGAGCTGGATCAGAAATGTTGCAGCCAGGAATCAAACTGATGATCATATGGGATATGGCCAATGCAAGCAGTATAATGCCAGCCTCCAACATTTATATTTTAATTCCATTTTCCTTGAACATTTTAAATAGTCTTGTATTTTCCTTAGGATAATTTGTTTCAATCTAGGAAACTTTTTTTTTTAATGTTGAGCTTTAAAAATTTTTTTTTTGATTTATTTATTTTTTATTAGAAAGTCAGATATACAGAGAGGAGGACAGACAGGAAGATCTTCTGTCCATTGATTCACTCCCCAAGCGGCTGCAACAATCAAAGCTGTGCCAATCTGAAGCCAGGAACCCGGAGCCTCTTCTGGATCTCCCACATGGGTTCAGGGCCCCAAGGCTTTGGGCCATCCTCAACTGCTTTCCTAGGCCACAAACAGGAAGCTGGATGGGAAGCAGGGCTGCTGGGATTAGAACTGGCACCTATATGGGATCTTTAGCTGCTAGGCTACCACACTGAGCTCTGTTTCTTTCTATAGTGTCTCTGACTGGTCCTATTTACCACAGCAAGCAGAGTGGGTGTCTTATGGATGAAATTCAGTTCCTGTTACAAGAGGGGCCAAAAAAAGTGGGCAATCACTCATTTCAGATGTGACTCTGGAGGGCAGCTAAAGCAGTGGATTCCACGGTTGATCTGTCTGACTTGGGCTTTGTTAAAGCATCTGTGCCCTATGCATGCCTACCCACTTCCCACACGTAAATCTGGCTTACCCTACCTATGCAGGGGTGCTCTTTGCTAGTATCCATTCCAGAATGTTCTGCTCTATTCTGCATTCCATCCAGTTCCATTTCATTTCTTCTCAGTTTCATTTATAAAATAATGGTCAGGATTCGGTATAAATCAGTTTCATAACACACTAATGAGTTGTGGCCTGTAATTTAAAAAGCATTGGATTAAGTTATATGCAAATTCCCTTTCAACTCCCAAACCTTGTGACTCCACTTCAAAGCATAGCTAAAACATAGAGATGTAAAAATTCATGTGCAGCAGGCTTCTAGAACAGCTGCAGGCTGCCTGTTAATTCACTGCTCCGGTTGCTGAGCACATCTGGATTGCTCATTGGCTCTACTCATATCTAGCCTTGTGCGATAACTTCCCATGTGTCATGGTGATAGAAAGTGAGTAAGACCAGTCCCTGTACCCGGAGATTCCCTAGTACGAGAGACACAGATTGGCTCTCCTAGGGTCTCTGAGTCCCAGCAACTGTTTGCCCTAGAAGCTGATCTCCAGTCCACCCTCCCTGATGTTCTCACATGAAGTGTTTAGCCCTAGAGCCTTAGTCCATTGGCAGAGAACTTTACATCCCCCTGTAAATTCTTAAAACTGTTTAAAGGGCTGATGTTATGGCTTAGTAGCACTTGGGAAAGCAGTGCATCATGGCCCAAGTACTTTATCCCATGCCAGCTATGTGGGAGACCCAGAATAAGCTCCTGACTGTGTCCTGGCCCAGCCCTATTGTTGTGGTCATTTGGGTTGTAAGCCAGTGAATGAGTGATCTTTCACTTGCCCTACCAGAGAAGTGAAGAAAGAATCATAAACGTTTGAAATTCACATTGTGAGTAGACAGGCAGTGGAAGATGATGACAGGCAGAGCTGTGGAGTTCCGGTCTGTCCCCTCCTGGACCCCAGACCTCATGACAGACAGCTTTAGGGGAAGAGAAGGGTTCCTTTTGCAGGTACCAGGAGTCCTAATTACTGCTTGGCTGCTGATTCATTTCCTCCACTGGCCATTTATCTTCCAGACCAGTGTACAAGACTCATAAATGAGGCTGCCTGTGTTGGGAGCTAATCAGATTTCTTCTGTTTAGACCAGCTCTGTGTTAGTTTCTGGAAGCTTCTGACTTAAGCACCAGGAATTCTGTTTAACCCTTTCCCAGCCAGGGGTGAGCCATTGCAGACCCACATGGAGTCACTTGAGGGAGGGAGGAGTGCCTTGGGTTTGTTTGGCTGGATAGTCCTGAAGGCTCGCCACTGTGACAAGCCGCCTCCCGTGGCCCATTCCAGGCTGCACCTGTCTTAATTCTGGGCTTTGAGGGTGGTTCTGAGGGTGGCCCCATGTCAATTTTAGAATCAAGGGGGTCATTTTTTTATGACTGCTTGTCTGTCTTCCTAGCAGAATTATAA
This sequence comes from Ochotona curzoniae, assembly GCF_017591425.1. Classification (NCBI taxonomy): domain Eukaryota; kingdom Metazoa; phylum Chordata; class Mammalia; order Lagomorpha; family Ochotonidae; genus Ochotona; species Ochotona curzoniae. The sequence continues at coordinate 20,575,186 of NW_024465556.1, read as the reverse complement.
ATTGCAGGAAGGGAGTAGCCTGAAGACTGCATGGGGCTGCTATCCAGAAGAGCTCCTAAACCTTTGCGGAAAATTCACCCAGTCTTTTAATTAGTTTTTTTTCTTTAATGTTTGAAATCCTCCTTGTGCTTCTGAGTTGCTGCTGTTTTTTTTTTTTTTTTTTTGTCTCCCAAGGAAACAGATGTGTACCCCAGTGAGCTCGTGGAGAGCTTGGCCATGAACCTGGCCCTCAGGAAGGGCCAGTCCCTGTCACCTGCATAAATGCCAGCAACAGTCCCAGGGCTTACACCTCCAGATTTCCCCTCTCTCCCAAGGCTGGCCCTGGAGCAGCCCTGTCACAGAGGCTCCTGGCAGCATCTGCATTGTCCTTCTCCTCTCTACCTTCTTCTCATGCTGTACCCCTCTGTCCACCATTGCTCAGTCAATCAGAATTGCACCCACTTCCCCATGCTCTAGGGGCTTTTGGGGCCCACAGCCCTGTGTTTGCTCCTGGCTTTCCCTTTGCTTCCCACTCCCCACCCTTATCCACCCCTAGCACTCTTTGCACGTGTACCTCCCTTGAGTCCCTTCTCCAGTGCAGTCATAGTAGGAGGCCCTTAGTGGGCTGAACGCATCTGGATTGCAGGCTGAACCCAAGGATGTCAGTGAGATGGGAAGCAAGTGGCAGGTGCAGCAGAGTGGGTATCTTGCTACCTTCTGGCTTACTTGCCAGGTGTGGCTGTGGAAAGCAAGAACATAACATGTGTCGTGGGTCTTCTGACATGACCTCCATGAAGGTATGATGTGGAAAGTCAAAAAGACTCTGGTCCCTGAGGAAGACAGATACCCTGCAGTGTGACAGAAGGCCATGCCTATTTTGTCTTTGACATCGAAAGCTGCAAGACCACACAAAGCCACCCCCTGGTGACCAGCCTGACTAGACAAGTCATTGGCCCCTGAGACCTTTCTGCTGGAGTGGCTTCACTGAAATGTCTCTGGTTCAACCTCATCTTTTTACAGATGAGCACATGGGGGCCCAGAGCTGGGACTAGTCACGGAGGGCTGGAACCACCATGGGGTAGCTGCTGCCTAGACTTTGAAGGAAAGGAGCCTACTGTCACTGCTTCCTTCCTCCAGTTGCCATCATCTCCTCTGGGGTGTCCTTGTCCTTCCACGGAGTCAAGAAGCAGAGAGGAAGGAGCCCTGTTGCCATGGCAACCAGCCCCCAGTACAGGCAAGCTGCTCCCTGTGCTGGTGGAGGCTCCCCCTGGGCTGCATTGGTTCTGCTGCTGGGCCTGGATGGGGTTTCTGGGACCAGCCACTGTTATCTGCTGGGAGAGGAAGCCTGGGCTAGTGGCTCAGCAAAGTGGGATTTGGGTGGCATTATGGTGAGCCCTTTTGCTGCTTTAAACCAGAGACTCCTAACAGGCCCTGCAAATCTTTTTACATCAGTCTTGGGCAGACTTTGGCCTTGAGTTGTCAGAACCGAAGCAGCTGTGTCTGGGAAGGTTGTGTTTGTTAGATCTGCCAGGAGAAAATCTCTAGGTGGGGAGTTGGGAAAAAGGAAAGGCAGGCAGTGTCTTCTGCTTTCAGACATTAAGTCCTCCAAGTTGTCCAGAAAGTTAAATTAGGGATTTACAGATAAATGAGCTTTCCTGTTCACATGGGAATACCGAGGTCAGGGCTTGGGCAGGGCCATTCTAGGTCACCCCATCAATCCCTCTGCCTCCGTGCCTGTCCTGATCCCTCTTGTTTATATAACTCTCTGGAAAAGGCAATTTTATAAGCTCCTACAATCATTTGTTCCACTGCCTAACAATGCTTGATCTTAAAACCATCTTCCTTGTAGCAGGGCCAAATTCCTCCTGTCATCTCCAAAGCAGATCTGTCCGTGGGCCAGGGCTGCTGAGATTCTATGAAGTGAGCATTGGGCTTGGGTGCAGTCATGTGTGTTCAAGTCCTGCCCTCTGCACTCGTGAGCCAAGCAACTTTGGACAGATCATGGTCAATAAGGTGGTTATGAGAGGTACTATGCCTCACTGGGTACCTGACATATGGGGTGTGCCTGCGCTGGCCTAGGGTCCCTTTTGGGTCAAGAACTCAAGGATTGAAGTCTTGCCTGCTGGGTGGTGGGGTCAGGATGGGAGATGAAAGGCTGCTGCAGTATAACATGGGCAGCTGGGGAGGTGGCATTCATAGGGGTCAGTAGTTTAGGGACCAGGTTAGCCATCATAAGGCATCCTGTTGAAGCCATCAGTCCCATGCCCTTTGTGCCTTGACACAAAGCGATCAAATTTATAAAATAAAAGTTGCTTAAATATGACTAAATCAAATTATAATCTGATGAGGCTAAAACAAAAGAGGAGGCAAAAATAAGGTGTAGGCTTTGTTTAGAATAAAAGCTCATTGTTTGAAGAAGACAGTATTTGTAAAGGTAGTGCACATATTCTATAGGCCCAGTAATGAGACCATAGAAACAATGTACCTGACACCTACTTCTCTCCCCAGGAAGACCCAGCTCAAAGCCAGCCGCACCTATGAATATGACTCGGCTCCACACCCATACGCCTCATGCCGTATGTGCTCTGTCCAGAAGTGGGGGGACGTAGAAGAAAGTATGGTTGGATGACTGGAGCCATTGCATACTATTAGCTGCCACTCAGCCCACAGATCATAGAGGAATAAGAGGGGCAGAGGGGTGAGGGATCCACCACAGAGCACCCCCACAAGGCTATCACATCAGGTGTGGAAGCTTGGCCTTCTTTCTGCTTATACTTCTTGTCCAAGACTTTCTCCATGACTGAGGCTGTTCGTTGAACCAAGAGTTAGAAGAGTGTCCTCCTCTACCCCAATAGTACCCTAGCACCCTGAGCCTGGTTGCTGAGTCACTTGAAGGGAGGGGAAGGCCATGGGGAGGAAGCATCCTTTGACCTGGAGAATGTACCAGTCTTGAGGAACCTTGCCAGGCACAATTAGTATAGGTGGGGTCTTCCTCCAACACACAGCCCCACCCAGAACTCACACTTAGTGTTGGGGCTTCGGAGGCAGAGGAAAGTTATAGGCACCTGACCAAGCTAAGTAGGGGCAAGTGAATAAAGTGGCAGTCATGGTGTTTACGAGGAACCTTGCCTGGCTTAGCTTCTACAGCGTTTGGTTTTAAGGGGACATTCCTTATGTATGCATGTTTTCTCCCATCAGGGAGATGCTGGCCAACCGTGTAGCACCTGGGTTACAGAACCATCTGGAAAGTGTTATTCGGGGTAGAAGGCTCTGAGGTAGCTGTGGATTTGTGTGTGCATGTGTGTCTGTGATCCCTGTTGCTGGCTGCAAATGCTGTCATTGCATCATGGAAAAATCCTTCCTAAGGAGAGTAGCAGGTGCAAAGATGCTGATGATGGACCCATAGAGGAAGTACAGTTTGGGTGACAGAAATGGTATTTATGTATTTACTTGGCACATAGTTGACCCAGCTGGAGAAAATACTGTTGAGGTGGCCAGATTCCTTTTGATCAGGAAGATGAAATGGCTTTCAGAGAAGTGGGGTTCAGGGTAGGATGAGGAACACTTGGTACTTTGTAGCTGACTGGACTGTGGTTCAAATGCTGTCTTTGCTGCCTTGTAGCAGTGTGGCCTGAGGCCTCCCTGTAACACTTGGAGCCTGCACCGTGAGTAGGTGCTCGGTGTTAATGCAGAGTTCTTTCTCATAGGGCTTTTAGGGAGAATTTTGGCTGGGTGTCTTAGGGTAGTGTGGCCCAGTCTTAGACATGAAAATGGACTCAAGGCAGATGAGGGCATGCATCATGGTGGAGAGACTCCCACTTTAAGTGACCTCCAAGGGCTGCTGTGTCAGCCCCATCCTGGCAGGGGGAATCTGCCAGCTGGCTTGCTGTGTTTCCTGGGTTCTGACAAAATAGCAGCCGGATCCATCTTCTTAGCTGTTATCTGGAACAGCTGCTGGGATTTAATAGTGCACTTAGAGGAATTACCTGGAATTGCAACAGGCATTACAAAATGGGAATGCATTTCTATAAGCCAAGCTAATGTTTGAGAGTGAGGGAGCAAGGGTTTCCCTTTTTGGAGGGGGAGACCTAACACAGGTTGGGCTTTTCGTGCTGCCATCCTCAATATGGAAATCATTGCATCTGGTTTGTGGGATAAATATGTTGGTGAGGGGAGGGATATTTGAAAATGAATGGCTAGGTGAGACAGATTTTCAGATCAAATGCTCCATGAAGTTGTCAGCTCTGGACTGCTGTGGGGAGCAGTGGCTGCTTTGGTCAGGACTTGGGACCTCTCAGCATAGCCTGTTCCCCTACTTGGCTCCTCCCTGACTATGAGGTATCACAGTAGCCCTGTCAGGAGGCTCCCTTTATTCTAAAACCCATATCTTATCTCCCCACTGCTTCACATCTCTCAAATGAAGCTATTGCTTTTCCTGTCAGCAAGTGGCACCACGTGACTGGGTTCACGATACCTGTCTCCTGGTGGCTTGAAGTCTACTTGATTAAGGCACATGCAATTATTAGACATCAGTAAAGGGTGTATACATTCTGGCTGTAAAGTGAATATAATTAAGGTTGCTGTGTGAGTGGGCTGATATAACTGGCCTGGGAGCTTACAAAAGGGAGAAACTTCTGAAGGTGGGAGTAGATGGGCTTGGGACGAATGGTGACAGCCTTGCTGAGAGAAGTCCTGAACTTAGAGGGTTGTGTACCCCTGCTGATGCTGTAAAGGGTGAACGCCAAGCCTAGTGTAGTGGCAGAGCCGAGGATAAACTGAAGGAAGGAGGGTCCTACTTCAGCTGTCCTTTGGCAAGCTGGGACTTCCATTTGGCCTGAAGACCAGATGGGCTGCATGTGTTGTGTTGCCTTGTCCAAGTGGTCGCTTGACACAGCCTCAGTGTTGGTGACTGAATATCCAGCTATGACCGTGGCTCATGAGATTGAATTCAGTGCACTTCACAAGTGCCCCGTTAGCTGAGCGTCGTGATCTGCTGTGCATTTGTGAAGTGCCCATCTCTTTCTGCAAAAGCTGAGGCTGCCAGCCCCAGTCAGCTCTCTCTCCTAGATCCAACCAGTAACCCTTCCATTCTTGGCTTGTTCAGGCCACCACGACTTCCGGTGAGCACACCATCATCCTTCCAACAGTGGCCAGCCCACCCTTTCTTAAATGGTTTTCTCAAAATGTTTGTTCTCCCTTTAAAACTCTTCAGCGACCTCATTATCTTAAGAAGAAAATTGTTATCATGAAAATCCTGAGGAAAAAAGCCTGTGGGAGAAAATACTGTTGCACATCTGACATTGGTCATCTGATCCTGAATTTTTCCTGCCCTGTGTGTGCCAGTCATCATGTGACTTAATAGTGGCAAATAGTTGAGTTCCACCCAGGCAACACTCCTTACTTGGGATGTCCTCTATCCATCGCTTCCCCTACTCCCTCCAGACTCCCTCCCCATCCTGCTTCATGGGCATCACTCCTGTAGGTCCAGGTTGCCTGCCTGGTACTCACCTCATAATTTGTGCCCTCTCCTTTTTGAACTTCTGCCCTGTCTGTTCTGCATGGTTGTTTTTTTCATTTTGTTTTTTTTTTAATTAAATGTTGAAAGTCTTTCTCCCGCTTCCTATCAGTCATGTGATCCCAGGACAGGAACTAAGGGCTAACATTTGGCTACTGCTCAAGGCATGGAAGCCTTCCGTTCTGCAGGTCTCAGGACCTATTGGCTGAAAGGGAAAGGCCCTTTGGACTTCCAGGACATTCTTGGCAGGATTCCATTGACTAGAGAACTCTGGGAATGAAGGGGTGCCAGGCATCCCAGCCAGAGATGTTTCCAACTTTAGATGAACTTTGTTGCCTGGATGTGTCGCAAAAAGAAAATATTTCTGTTCATAAACAAAGCAAATTTATAGTGAAAATCTGGATGGTTTATAGATGGTAATCGCCCATTTTAGAATTTGCAGGCTATTAATTTTGCTTACAGAGTGTCCAGGACTCCTAAGGCCAGAATTTGCAGAGCTATAGTGTCTGACTCAGGGAGCAAGACCCTACCCTTCTGAAGGATTTTGAGGAGAGCGACAGGAGGTCTTGCAGGAGCTGGAAACCTATGGGCCCTTGCTGTAATTCTGGTGGACATTTGAGAGGACCTCAATAAATGCATGAAAAGTGTAGAATTAAAAGACGAATTTATTTTAGTGCAAAAATGCATTTTAAAATATCCATTTGTTTATTAAAAAGGCAGAATTTCAGAGAAAGCTGTTGATTTATGCCCCAAATGACCACAATAGCTTGAATCTGGGTCAAATGAACCAGAAGCCAAGAAGGCTACCTGATCTCTCACATGTGGCTAATCTTTGAATGCTTTCCCAAGCACATTAACAGGGAGTTGTACCAGAAGCAGACTAGCTGGGATCCATCAACACTCCAATATGTGATGCCAGCATCATAGATAGGGCTTAACCTGCTGTCCCTGAAAAAATATTTTTTTTAGAAATCTATGCATAAGTTTTTAAAAGTAATTCGTATCTCCCAGGAACATTTTGAAGACTCCTCGTATACACAATTTCAAAAGATTTTTGTGGCAAAATAAACTTATCTAATTCCATTTACCCACAGACTTCTTGATATATCTAATTCTATTTAGCCACAGACTTCTTTGTAGCTGTAAAAATAGTGGCTTGCTGTTTTGCCATCTTGATTTTATTCTGGTCTTGGGGCTCTACCTTCTTGTGAACTAAGTGACTTTGAGGGGTTTGCCTTCAGCCCTTGGTAGACAGCTCTACACTGAAAACTTGAGGAGACCTCAAAGACACATCATGGGGCAAGACAGAAATGGATGGAACCCAGCTCTGCTCTTTGGCTTGTGATCTTGAGTCATTTTGTGGTTGTTAACTTTTTGAACTTCTTCCTCTATAAATTAAGACCAAAGCTCTCAGCCTCAAAGGGTGCTTATGATAGAGATAAAATAGCAAAAGAACTTAGAACTCAAAAAGAGAATTATAGTTCCTAAGATGATTAGGGCGATAGCTCTGTTGAAGTCATCCTGGTGTAGTGAAAAGAAAGTGAAAACTAAGAGTCAAGACACCTGCTCCAACTCTGACGAGCTTGCTGGCTGACCTTGGGAATATTAATCAGTCTGTCTTGTCCCAGACTCTGCACTGTGAAATGATAGTGGATATACCTGCTTCCTCATAGCTTAGTCAAGTGTCATGCACTGCAACTGGAGTGCTGGAGTTGGGCAGGTGTCCAAAAGGTCACGCAGGGTGTTTCAAAGAGACCTTCCCACTGTACTGTCTTCTTTTACTTGAGTCTTAATGAAGTCTTTAGTCTCCCTTGGACAATCTTTAAAATGTTTTTTTTTAAAATTTATTTGAAAGAATTACAGAAAAAGCAGGAGAGACAGAGATTCTTCCGCCTGCTGGTACTTTGTCTATATGGCCACAACGACCAGGCTAAAGCCAGGAGCCTGGAGCTTCCTTCAGGTTTCTCCTATAGGTGCAGAGGACCAAGTACTTGGGCCATCTTGTGTTGTTTTCCCAGGAGCATTAGTAGGGAGCTGAACTGACGATGGATCTAGTCAGCATGTGAACCTGTACGTAGAAAGGATGCTGGTGTCACAGGTAAAGGCTCAGCTTGCTAGACTGCAACACTAGCCCCCTCCTTTGCACCTTCTTTTTTGGAGAGATCTTTGTAACTTTAAATAGGTACCTGGAAGTATCAGGTACATTGTATGCTTTTGCATCTTCAGGAGAATGGAGCTACAGAGGATTTATTTATTTATTTACTTATTTATTTATTTGAAAGCCAGAATTACACACACAGAGAAAAAAAAAATCTTCCATCGGTTGGTTCACTCTCTAAGGAGCCGGGAGCCAGGAGCAGGGAGCTTCATCCAAGTCTCCCACACGGGTGGCAGGGATCTAAGCACTTGGGCCATCTTCAGCTGCTATCCTCGGTACATTATAGGGAACTGGATCAGAAGTACAGTAGTTGGGACATGAATGGGCACCATATAGGATGCCAGTACTTTACTCACTATACCACAGCACCGGTCCCCAAAGCAGGTCCTTTTGAGCAGTGATGGTTGCATTTGTTTTTGATAAGATGCTCTATGTAGTTTCTGTGGAAACTACACTTGGTCTTGGCTTCAGGTCAACTATATACAGAGGCTGTATGCTTATGATTAGCTCTGAGCCATTAGAGGAGCAAGACAACACCATTTCTCCCAATGCTGTTTCTGGGTACAAATGATTCTGCTAATCTCTGGGGCGATCAAGGGCTGGGCTTCCCCTGGGCCAAGGAGCCAGATGGTCAGGACTGCCCTGCCCCAGCTCACCTTCCAAAGAAGATGCACTTTTTGGACACTCTACTCAGACTCATGGCTTCTTCCTTCTGTTAACCTGGAGCTTCATGAGTGTATGCTCTAGACACAGTCCTCAGCCAGGCATGGGGAAGACATGCTCTTCCAGGAGTTCACTTCCCTGGTGGTTCATTCCCAGGAGGTAGGACTGAACAAATTATTAGCACAGGCAGATATGAGAGGCAGAGAGATACTTAAGAGCCAACATAAGGGCTTGTAGTTGGCTCTTAAGTGGTGGAAAGACAATTAAGGGGAAGTTACTTTAAAATATGTATATTTATTTGAGATGGAGTGGACGAGGGAACACTTGTGCTTCTGTTTGCTGGTTTAGCATTGCTTACAACAAGAGAGAACGGGCTAGGTTGAAGCCGGCAACCAAGCACTCAATCAAAGTCTCCTATGTGGGTGGCAGGAACCGATGATTTGGCTCATTGCCATTGCCTTCTAGGTTCTGCACTGGCTGGCAGCTGGAGTCAGAATCTGCAGGTCAGTGTCTACCCAGGAAGCAGGTAGTTGGACATTCAGCACATCATCTTCACCAAATGCAAATGCTTAGCTCCAAGTTAGCTGCTTGAGAAAACAAAATTGTGAGAACAAGGACACGGGCAGGTGTGACAACATGTAGTTCATGCATCTGCAGTAGCTCAGGTCACAGACTTGGGTTTTCCCACACTGTGTCATCTTTATTTTTTTATCTTCTCATCAACTGATATCTGACTCCACCTTTTCAGCTGTATTCACCCTTGGGGTGGTTTCCTGCTGCTCAGGACTGTACAGGGCTATTGGATATAAGAAAGTGCCTAGCTGGGCCTGGCACAATAGCCTAGTGGCTTAAGTCCTTGCCTTGCATGTGCTGGGAGCCCATAAGGGCACTGGTTTATATCATGGCTGCTCTATTTCCCTTCCAGCTTGCTGCTTCTGACCTGGGAAATGACCCAAAGCCTTGGACTCCTGTAGCTGCAAGGGAGACCTGGAGGAAACTCCTGGCTCCTGACTTTGGATCGGATCAGCTCTGGCCATTGTAGCCACTTGGGGAGAGAACCAACAGATGAAAGATCTCTCTCTCTCTCTGTTTTTCTTTCAGTAAATGTGACTTTGCAATTTTTAAAAAAGAAAGAAAATAAAATGCCCAACCACCGGCCCATTTCTTTTTTGGCTTCTCATGTGTCCCTTGGTATGAGGTACTTAATGTAATACCTTGCAGCTCACTGGATTGCACCCAGAGCCAGGGGATCCCTTGACAGACAGGAATCTGTGTCCTTGGGACAGCCCCACCCTTACAAGAGGTGACCTTGCATCACCCCTTGAGTTCTTGCTTTGAACTTCTGCTCATGATCCACCAACCTCCACCTTGTGTTTGGAGAAAAACCCTCTGTCTCTTCCTTGGGAGCTCACAAAGACACTCCTTTGCTCCCTTCTCATCCATGGATTCCCACTGAATGAATCCAAAGAAGGATTCGTATTATCCAAACAATTATCTGTATTCCCCATATGCAAAAATCACCTTATGAGACAGCTTGTTGGATATGAGTAAATTACAAGGGGACAAACCTAAACCAGTCTTTCTGGGATCTACCCTAGCACACAATTTAGAGCCAGAAGAACAAATAGCATTTTAGGCAGTCAATGTCAGTTCTCCATTGACAAAATGTTAGCTGTTTTGACAAAATGTTAGCTGTTTTCTCAGTGCCACACAGAAGATGAGGATGACTAAAGTCAGGTACCTCTCAACCAATGATCCATTTCTGGATGGACAGAAGGCAAAAGCAAATACTTCCTGGGCCATTTATCCTCAGATTTTCCAAGCCAGGTCATCTTACCTTCATAGCACCAGTTGGTCCTGCTTGGAGGTCATCTCCTACAGAAAAAGCAGGAAGAGGCTATCCCTGCCATTGGTTGTTTTTTAGAGTTCCTTGCTTTGTGGAGGCAGGACACAAGTGTTGAGGGAGGAGGAGTGGAGCCCCTGTTGCTGGGGATGCCCACTGCCTTGCAGAGGACAGTAGGGGGAGTTCATAGTAGATCGTGGGGACCACCCCAGATGCCTTATAGTCTCTAAGAGATGTGGCCTGTCCCCAGGAGAGCAAAATAATAGTATTTTTTCCCAGTCTCTTACTGAAATTCAGTCATTTCTCAAAGCTCTCCCTAGTAGAGGAAGAAGCTTATCATCTCAAGATTGCAACTTGTATTCTTTGTTATATTTATAAATTTATTTATTTATTTTAAAGATTTATTTATTTTTATTGAAAGGTCAGATTCACAGAGAGAAGGAAAGACAGAAAGATATTCTGTCTGCTGGTTCACTTCTCAAGTGGCCACAATTGCCAGAGCTGAGCTGATCCAAAGCCAGGAGCCAGGTGCTTCCTCCAGGTCTCTCAAGTGGGTGCAGAGTCCCACAGCTTTGTGCCATTCTCTGCTGTTTCCCAGGCCACAAACAGGGAGCTCAATAGAAACTGGGGCAGCTGGGACATGAACCAATGACCCCATGGAATCTTGATGTGTGCAAGATGAACACCCTAGCCACCAGGGTCCTCACCTTGTATTTTTAAAAACACGTATTTATTTGAAAGGCCCAATAATGGGAAATACAGAGAGATAGATCTTCCATCTACTGATTCACTTCCCAGATGGTCACAGCTCCATCCCGGTCTTGCATGTGGACCACAGGGACCCAAACACTTGGGCATTTTCTACTCTTTCCCAGGTGCATTAGTTAGGAGCTGGATCAGAAGTGGAGAGGGTGTGACTGGACACAGCACTCTGGTAGGGGATGCCAGCATTCCAAGTGGCAGCTTAACCTGTGTGTCACAATGCTAGGCTAGTCTTCATTTTTTATTTCCCCTTCCTATACTTCCATGTATAGGGAAAACTGGATTGTTGAGCTGTGATTCAAAGAACACACTATGGTCCTGTAGCCCACTGATACCTTTCATGTGGGCTGTGCCATCAGAGGTCCAGCCAGGAAGGTGTCTTCTCAGATGTATACTGGTATCTGAGCAGGAAGATAGGCTTCTTTAATGTGAAAAGCTGATGTTTTAAGCAACAGATAGTGGAGGCTGGTAATGAGTCAAATTGTCTACTTTGCTGCTGTGGAAGTTGGTTAGACACGCCCTGGAGCAAGACACCCTGGACTCAAACTCTGAGTCTGAGGCCTGAGAACATGCATTTCTCACTGTCCCAGGGTACACTAATGCTGCTGGAACTACTCTTAAGGCATAAGGAGGAGGGGCTGTGAGGGAAGTCATGGAGGTCCAATGAGGATGTGAGGCTTTGACTGCCATCGCTGATGGACTTCTCTAGAATAGTGGTCACAGATGGGGAAGTGGGTAGATGGAGTCTGTAGTAGGAATCTCAGAGCAGCCTTAAATTTCAGGGATACAATTATAGGCTGCACTGTACATTAGGAAATGGTGATCATCAAGAAGGTACAGTGAAGGGATCAGAAAAGAATAATACCTGTCCAGGAGGGACTTGGACAGTGTATACTTTGTATTTTAGATGTATTTATTTGAAAGGCAGAGGGAGGGAGGGATGAAGGAAGAGAAAGGGAGAAATAGATGTCTTCCACCAACTGGTTCACTTCCCAGATAGCTGAAATGGCCAGGCACTGTGCCAGGAACTCCATCTAGAACTCCCACATGGGAAGCAGGGGCCCAAGTATATGGGCCATCACCTGCTATTTTCCCAGGTTCATCAGCAAGGAGCTGCATTGGGATGGGAACCAGTACTATGATATAGGGTGCTGGCATTGCAGGGAGTGGATTTAGTCCACTATACAACTCTGGTTCTGAGATGCATGATGGTTACCATGGTAACTTGAGGAGGGCAGAGTTTGCTACCTGGCTGCTAACCGGAAAGGAGGGCAGAATTCTGGTGGGTGCCTGGGGCAAAGGCATATTGTATTTCTAACAATACACACCTTTGGAAAGAAGCTGACATGGATCTGAGAGGCTACCCTGCCAGCGACAGTGTCCACAAGGAGAGAAGGGACAATTAGTTCTGGACACGCCTCTAAATTCCATCATAAATAGGCTTGCTTAATGTCCATAGTGGAGTGGTATTATTTCCATGTTGAAGATGGAGAGCACCGGCCAGATAGGTTTGATTAATTTGTCTAAGACTACACACAGCTTGCAAGTGGTAGAAAGGGGATTGAACCCAGGAGTGGTCACAAAACAGCATTGGTCAAGTTTTTCTTGGGAATTGTGTAGACAGGAAGCAATTGTAGAAATGCACGCAGAGAGAGCAATTCTCAGCTATGAGCTGCTGCGATTCAGAGGGGCATCCATTCCCTATGGATAGACTCATGGTTGCTAGCTACTCCGCCTTTTGGTGAATAGAGGCTTGAAAGTTACCGGAAGCAGGGCTGAATCCATGTGTACCTGAGAGTGGGAGTACCTCCTCATATCCTGAGAAGGAAGTGAGATGGGATAAAGCCTGCTTGCCAAGTACCCAGCTAACGCCCAGCACCCCAGGGCATCGTTGGCAGGTGGTAGCTATTCACCACCAGGGACCAACGACTCTGCTGCTAATTGGGGCTTAGTGAGCAGGACAAGGGGTCCCTCTGCCCAGTCCTCATTGGCCTCAATTTCCCACGGTGCTTTCTGTATGCCCTGAGATTCTGCATTCTGATGGATTGAGTTGAAAGCATGAATCTGCTGTTTGATGCTCCCAGGACTGAGATTCAAAAGCTTTTCAGATGCCCAGTGTAGCTTTCTCCCTGCATTGACAGTTTCTTGGAGAATGAACCATTTAGTGCCTAATGAGATATTTTGCTAACCTGGATACTGGGGTAAGTGCACACACACCCCTTTAGGCGATCAGCTCAACTACAGCTGAAGCTGCCTGCCTGTAATTCTCCAACACCGGCGGCTTCTTTGTGGTGGCTAAGATGAATCATGAATGTGTGTTTTGCTGGACTCCATCTCTGAAGGTGGAAAGAGAGAGGGAAACAGATGTGCCATGAAGAAGAGCAAATAGTGTGGATGACAGGGAGAAAATGAAGGGGCAAAAGTCACCCATCCAATGCAGATGCAGTTTTCCTAGAAGCAGATTTACCTAAATCGCTGGGGCAGATTGCTTTCTGATGGCTATCAGTGCCATTGGCCTGTTTCTTAGGGAATCCAGCCAGTATAAAGTTATCTTGCAGTCTCAGCATGGCTTATTTCAAGAATCAGATCATTTGTAAGTCAAGGGATTTCTACAGAACTTAACAGGTAAATTTCCAGGTATCTGAGCTTCCCTGGATCACCAGAGGGGATAGGGGCAAGAGAGAGTCCTTAATTTTGTAGCTTAGAATTGCCTTTGAAGTCTTGCATGCATTTTACAACAAAGGCACTGCCTGGGATGAAGGCTATCTTTTAAAAAATGTATTTGTGAAGTCTTAAACTCACCTGGAATTCAAGAAACTGGCTAGTTTGGTGTTAGCTGTGGAGGTAGAGGAGAAATCCGATGCCAGGTGGAAATAGGACAGACTGGAGCCAGAGTACTTCCATCCTGGGGAAAGTTAAGAAATGTTCCCAGCTGTCTCTGACTCTTCTTCTCTGTAACTCTCTGTAAAATAAAATAAATATTTTTAAAAAGGAGGGGAGTCAGCCCTGTGTCATAGTAAGCCAAGCCTCCATTTGCCAAGTGCTGGCATTGTGTATGGGTGCTGCTTCGTGTCTCAGTTGCTCCACTACCAACTGCTCTCTGTTGGCCTGGGAAGGCAGTACAGCATGGCTCAAGTCCTTGGACCATTGCACCCATGTGGGAAGCTTGGAGGGAGCTCCTGGATTCCAGTTTTGGCCTGCCCAGTTCTGGCCATTGTGGCCACTTTGGAAGTAAACCAGCAGATGCATGGTTTGCACTCTCACTTTCTCTTCCCCCTCACCTGCCCCCATAACTCTGCCTTTCAGATTTTTTAAAAAAGAAAACCCTATGGCATGGCCCCACTTTCTCTGATGACCCAGACCCTCCAGAGTGCTGGCCCCAGGGATCCCACTAAGCTAGGTGCACTGTCTGGTCCTCCTACCGGATTTTCAAGCTGAGGATGGACAGCACCCATGCAGGACTGGGGAGAGAAGGGGATGCAGGCTTGCATGGCCTGTACTCCTCCAGGAGTGTTAGTGAAGGCTTCTGTGTGAAAAAGAAAGGAGTTAACATTTTCTACCAGGCATGCACAGTAATTTAAACACTGTAGTTCCCTGATTGGAAAATGCAGCTGTTAGGAGACCAGCACTGTGGTATAGTATGTTAAGCTGCTACTTGCAGGGTTAGATCCCACATTGGGTCACTGGTTCAAGTCTGAGCACTCCGCTTCTGATCTGTCTTGCTCACTGATAATATGCATTGGAAAGCAGCAAAAGGTGACACAAGAGCTTGGGTCCCTGCCACCCATGTGGGAGATCAAGATGAAGTTCCTGTCTCCTGGCTTTGACCTGACCTAGCCCTGGCCATTGTGGCCATTTGAAGATTGAACCAGTGGAGGCCATCTTGCTCTCTCTCTGCCTCTGCTGAAATAACCAGATATATTTTAAAAGTAGATAAAACATGTCTGTTAATCAGGTGCACCATGGATTTAATCTGGAGGACTAAGGTGGGAGGAGGCTTCAGTAAATGTGTTAAAATATATCAGTTTCATAAGTATTGTATGTTTAAATATGACTCTTAGAACTGATCTAACATAATATTGAGTTTATGTAAATTAACTCATGTCATTATTTTAAACAAGTGTTGTTACCTATGAAACAGGTGCAAACATTTGTCTGGATTTTACAGATGAGGCCCCCGTGGATTAAATAACGTCTCCCAAATCTCAGTCTAGCTTTGAGCAGTGATGGGACTGGAGTCTGAAGATTGATTTCCGGAGTTAGACAAACAAATGCCTTAAAAGCTCTGCTTTCTCAGGCTTGTTACTTCCCCCCAGAGCCCAGGGAGGTAACTTTGCCTTAATCACAGCCCCACATCCCCCAAAGCAGGGAGTGTTCTCTGCATGTGCTTCTGTTGTTCTCTGCCCAAGGATACTTGGCTCAGAAAATGAGTGGGAGTGAATTCCAACTGGATGTCACTCACCAAGGCCTGTTGAGCCCAGGGGATTGCTGCTTCTCATTCCAGGGCTTGACACCAAGTCTGAGAGACAAGCTGCCATGTTTGGGTGATGACAAGGCAAGCACTGAGCTTAGAACAGGGCCTTCCTCCTGACCCCCAACACCTTGGTGTTTGCCTTTTGATTCTAGCATAGCTTCTGGAAGACTCACTTTAATGAATGGGTTTGATACAGAGACCACTTGGGGTTGCTGAGGAACCTCAGCAAAAAAAGGCTCCATTCCTGCCATTCATTTGCTGCCATAGTCACCATAGAAATGGGAACAGGGAGGGTGGCCTGAGTGGGATGCAGCAGCTTCAGCATCCTGCACCTGCTCCTCGCGTGGCTTTCCCTTTTATTATTCCTCCTTGTCTCAGGAGCTGCATCCCAAAACAACCTGGTGATGGAAAGTACAAAAACCACAAAGCACTTGTTTCCAATGCTGGACAACCCCTCTGACTTCTTACCAAGTATCTATCTGGATCCAAAAGGTGAAATCACATTGTGAGGCTTGCTGGAGGGTGGCCAGAGGATTATGCTATGGCTCAGGCATGGGCTAGATGGGAAATGCAGACCTGGACCTCTCAAGTGAGGACTTGGGAGTTGCTCATGGAGATGTTAGAACAGCAGCCTTTCTGGGACCTGCTCCAGAAGCTCAGGAATGCTACTTGGGGTGTTGGGGAGGTGGGGGAGCACCGGTGTCATTGAATTCATGGTGGAAGTGTGGTTTCTTCAAATGAGAGTGATCAATAGCTGCAATAAAGCAGCCAGGGGGAAATGTAGGCGTGGTTTTGAACTTTCTTGCTTGTCACATGCCTTGAGTCTCTGTGATTCTGCATGCAGTCCAGATGGAAATGTTCCAGATGGAAATGTTCCGGTAATCTGTACCCCTCCATCTATCCATCCATCCATCCACCCACCCATCCATCCATCCATGCATCCATCCATCCACCTACCTACCTATGTGGCAAAGAGAAGACCAGCTCTTTGTATGGCCTTCCCTCTAGGAAGCCAGGCAAATGGCATTAGCCAGGGAATGAGATGTCCCTGCCTTCAGGAATGAAGAGGCTGTGTACTGCCAGGGTTGCCAGACCTGGTGGAAGAAGGAAGTGCAGGCTGTTTTCTGATATCCTTTCCTCTCCTAGGTAGCAACTGTGTCCTTTGAGCCTGTCCAAGGACACAGTTGCATTGTGTGTGTATCTGGCATTTACTAGCTCTGCCACCAGACATGCGTAACACCTGTGAGTTACAGAGCAGATTCCCATACTAATCTCATTCGAATTAATGAGACAATGATTCAGTGGGTTATAAATCACCCAAGCAGCATCAAACACTGTACACAGCAAGCACAAAGCCAGGGTGAAGTTGTCAATTGAGTAGAGAGATGATGATAAGGGAGTGTATTCTCTAAGTAGCAGAAGGAAAGAGCTGTAAAATCTCAGTGGAGATTGTGACTATTAGTATCTTCAGCTCATTCTACAGTATATATTTATATATTTCAAAGGTAGCGTGACCAAGAGAGAGATCCATCTTCCATTGGCTGATTACCTCCCCAGATGGCCATGGGACTGGACAGCTTGAAATCAGGAGCTAGGATTTCCATCTGGGTCTAGTGTGGGAAGCAGGGGACTCAAGTATTTGTCTTATTCTGCTGCTCTTCTAGGCACATTACCAGGGAGCTGGATGGGAAGCAGAGCAGCCAGGACTCAAACTGGTGCTCAGATACGAGGCACCAATATCTTGGTACACCATTAGCACTGGTCCCTGTATCTTTAGCTTTTTGGTGCTTAAGATACCTAAGATTTTTTCCAACAATACCCTGTAGATGAAACATGGACAGAGACAACGATTGGGCTCCCAGGGTACCTATGCTGGGTGGGACAGAAGCTTCTGCCTTGGCTCTGTTCTTGGGTCCAGAGACAGTGGGAGTATGCCTGGTTTTGTAGGTGCTCCAGAAGCCACAGGGAGGCTCTGATGATGAATTTCACCCCTTACAAAGCAGGGACTAGGTATCAGTCCCTTCAAAAGGGCTACTTTTATGACCTTGACTTCTGGAGCAATGAGGCAATTCTGTATCCTATTTGCTGTCTTGAGTGCAGCCAGGTGAGTGGTTCAAAGCAATGCTTCCCCAAGCCATGGAAAAGCTTTGTCCCTCTCCACATAAGCCCCCTAAACATTCTTTTTTTCATTCCACCTCCCCTGTTAATCAAGCAGGTTGGCAAGGAGCTTCTTATCTGTTTCCTTCTCATGGGCACCCCACTGCCTATCAGGTGGGACTGACATCTGCTTGAGAACAGGTGTTATTCTATTAAGAGAACAGCTGTGAGGCCATGTGGATGCTGGAGCTAACTTTGGTGGGTGGAAATGCCAGCTCTGTCCAGGAGTCTCTTGTCAGACCAACTACTGGATTGGTCTATCACTGATGAGACTTCGTTGTTAACTAACATGGTACGGAAAACTTACCTGTCTGCAGCAAGAGGCTCAGGCAGCTGCCAGGAGGGGTGGGACTGGATGATGGTCCCACTTCTGACACATGGACTAGACTGATTGCAGAGGCCTACTTTTGTCTAAGTGTCCTGTTGTGTTGTGGCTTTAAACAACACAACCCTGTCTTGTGGTGTTTGTTGTCGAAAGCCCCCCTGCATGAATCTCACTGTGTCAATATCAAGGGCCTGGGGCTTTCTGGAGAGACCTGCCTTGTCTTGGTTTGGGGGCTGCTCGAACTTCTTGTTCTTAGCCCCTTCCTCCTAGCATTGACCTCTGCTGCTGCTGTCAGAGTTCCTTCTTCTTTCCCTGCCTCCCCACCGTCAGGCCCTGCTGTGATGATAGGGGCTCCATCCAGATAACCCAGCCTGGTCTCCTTGTCTCAAGATCTTTAGCAAAATCATGCCAGCAAAGCCCCTTTGCCATGATGGTAATGTAATCCCAGGGGTGTGTGTGCATTCCATTCTTCTGTGTCAGAGGACATCATTTGAGCACACTAGGTGTAAAGCTTGACTCCGAGCAGTACCGCTCTAGTGACGCAGACAGGTGCTGGGAGGAGCTGGGCTGAGTACTGGACTGTAGGCACAAAGGCCTGGGGAAGAAGAACCAGGAGGCATAGCTGACTTGGTGTTCTCTGAGTTACCTTCCTCACAGGCTTAAAGCCAAGGGGACTTTCTGGCTGCTGTGGATTTCCTGGCTTCTTGTTGGTTGAAGCTGGCCTGTGTTGAAGTTCAATGTGAGAGTGTGACAGCTGGAATGAATGATCTATTCTGATTTGGTCTGGTCAATGGGAGCCTGGTGTAAGAACCTGTGCAAAACTGCAGCCTCTCCTGAATTTTAATTAACTCTCTTTCCCACAGCTTCCAATCAGTAATTCCTCTCTTACTCCATAGAGCTCCAGGAGCCCTGAAATTGCTCCTTTAAATAATTATTTCTTAAGAAATGAAAGAGATAACAAGTACTTGTGAAAGAGAAAAAAAACTATTTAAAAAGCCTGTATATGGAAATGGATCTGCAGCTCTGGTTTCTTATCCTCCATTTCTGCTTCCTAGAGGTGGAAACTGCTCATTCACATTTCTGGCGCGGCCTTTTAGTGGGAATCCATGCATATCCTAATGTGTCTATGTAGAACCTTCTCACTTGAAAAAGCTGATAGCATATTTTCATGCTGTTGTATTTCTTGCTGTTTATTTATTTGGTACATAAATGCACCACGAGAGATGGAGAAATATCTGCCATAGCTGAGACCAGGCCATGCCAAAACTGCAAACTGGGAACGCAGTTTGGGTCTCTCTTGTGGTGGCAGAGACTCGGTTACTTGAGCCATCACCGTTGCTTCAATGAATCTGCAGTGACAAAGCTGAAGTCAGGATCATGAGGTGGGACTCACTCCCAGGTGCTTCGATGTGGGATGTGATTGTGTTAACCTCCAGGCTGAGTGCTTGCTCCATGAAGCTGTGCTTCCTAGGGATCTGTTCAACTCAGGACCCACCCATCTGCCCTAGTTAGCAGCCACACAGTTTTACATTGCGTTGCTGCATCAGAATAGTATTTGTAACCAGCCTCTTCCTGACACACCTTAATGTGGTTCCTCATCCTTGGCTGGGACTGACAGTGTTGCTGCACATGCCTTTTTACACTTGACTGTGCACGCATGCACCAGTATTTCTAGGAGTGAACTCCTGTGGTGGCCCCCAGCTTATAGACATCTCAATTTTGATAGTTGTTGCCACTCTGTCTTCCAAGATACCTATATGGACATAGACTTGGAGATGAGCATTCAGATCAAACTCAGTGCCAGACTCAGCAATGTCACTCACTAGTAGCCGCAGGGCTTCTTGTCCTATTTCTGTGGCTGAAACGCCCACCCTCCAGGGAGGAGCTCACTCTTTTGGGGTTAAATCAAAGATTACAATTCACACTCCTACTATCATTGGGTAAACTACTGCAAACCTGGTCCTCATGTTGCAACCAGGACAGCTGTGCTTGTCCTAAACGATATTCATTAAGGAGCTGATGCCAGGGTCTCAGGGATACACATAATTCTTTTCATTGAAAATTGCTGACACTGAATTTTTTCCCCCTCCAAGTCCTAGGGGCTAGACAGTGCAAAGGCTGTGGTTTGAGTACTATAGTGGCAGGGCTGACCTGAGAGGACTAGATTTGAAAGAGGTACCACATTTGCCAGGGATGGCTGAGGTGCTGGCTGGGACCAGGTGCTATGACACAGCTATTGTGTATGAGAAGATTTGATGCTTGATTCCTTAGAGAAAAACGGTGTATGGAACATGACTGAGGTGTCCTAACAGTTTTGCGATCCTGGGAGCAAACAACATAAACGCTAAGATTAGTAGCATTTTGGGGAAAGACTACGTGAGGGGGTACTGCATTTTCATTTCCTTCTTTCCCGCAGCATTGCTTGGCGGCTGACATCTGTCACTTGATGGAAATAAGAAAGCGGCCAGCAGTGTGGCAGAGAAAGAGGCAAGAAATGCAGTCAAGTTTGGAAAGGTGTAGGTGTCTAGAGTCCAAGGGGCCAGGCTGCAGATTCTGTCCCAGTATGTTCAGCTCCCAGAGCTGCAGTGGGTTGTGAAAGAGTGCAAGGCTATGCTAGTGTGCAGGAGTCCTTCTGCTCCAGGGTCCCTGAGTGACAGGACTGACAGGCACATGGGTAGTTACACTTTCAAGATTTTTAATTTTATTTTTATTGGAAAGACAGATACACAGACAGAGAGACAAAGATCTTCCATGTGCTGATTCACTCCCCAAATGACTATAGTAGTTTGGAGCTGAGCTGATCAGAGACCAGGAGTATCTTCTGGGTCTGTTATGCAGGTGCAGGAGTCCAAGGTTTTAGGCCATCTTTCACGGCTTTCCCAGGCCATAAGCAGGGAGCTGGCTGGAAAGTAGAGCAGCCAGGATAGGAACTGGTACCCATAAGAGATACTGGTGCTTGCAGGCAGAGAATTAGCAAACTGAGCTATCTCGTTGGCCCGAATGGTCACCTTTTTTCATCCTTGACCACAAAGCTCAGTAGGCCAAGGGCATTTTCAGCTCTCTGCCACAAACCCCCTTCACTGTCTGAGATGGTCCACCACCACTCCTTGCCACTTTGCTGCTAGTTGCTTCCACAGTCCCACTCCCTCTTGGCTATCATTAAATGTGAATTCAATGTGGCACAAAGAACTTTGGAAACCATCCCTTGTTAATACACATTATCCACAAAGTTTTTGAAGGCATGGATCTCAAAATTTTTCTTGCTAGAAAAACATTCACAATTCCATCATCCTTGAACTCTCAGAAGTGCCCTCCTGATGTGTGTTTCTCTGACTGCTTGCCTGCCTGTGGCATTTCTCCCCACTAGTACATAAGTGCTTAGAGTTCAGGGGGGCCCATCAGTTATGGTCAGTGTGGGTCAAAGGCAGTATCCACTTAGGACATCCAGGGGGCCCAGGAGAGGGACTGAGTGCAGGGGTCCTGGTGTCCTGATGTAGAAGGGCAGGGAAGGATTGGTCATGAGTGGACAAAGTGGAGGAAGTGGTGTTGTCAAGGCAGTCCAGGCTGTGCTGAAGCAGTGACAGAGGGACTGGAGTGGGGGTGGGGAAGGGGTGCACAGTGACTGGGGCAAGGGATGGGTACACTCCTACACTTGCCTTCCTGCCACCTCCCAGCCCTCCCTTTGCTCCTCTGGGCTCCACCAAGGCATGAACCTGTAGGAGAGGGTTGCCAAGGAAGCGTAGCTGGTGGGGGCTGGCCCCCATCTTCTAGAAAGGCAAGGAGAAAATCCTCTGTGAGCTTTGTTGGGGTCGTGCCTGGCTTCAGCCCCAGCTGCCCTCTAGTTTGAAAGGGCCTCAGCTAATCTCCTTGAAGGGCAGAGTGAATGGAACATACCACTCATACCCATCAGCCCCTGGGGGTGGATTCCAGTGATGGGTCTTGTCCCACCCAACTCCCAGAGCTTAACTGTCACTTCCTGTGCCTCTGGCAGGCTCCCAGCCTGGTGTGTCTTCTCTCTACCTCCTTAGGTCAGAAGCAGGAAAAGGGTTCTGACTCCTGGGAATAACATTCCTCCATGAGCCCTTTCATCTGAGCCTCCTGACACCTTTAATACATGTAGAGCAATGCAACCTGAGAAATTCCTTTGAAGACATTTTTGAACTTCCATCCCTATGTTCACTTCTAAAACTTGTAACATTTGGGATCCTTTCCCAGAGCCTTGGATTTATTCCTTGCATCAGGGTGTGAAGGCAAGAGAGCAGCGGGAACAGAATGCCCCATTCCTACTGCTCGGTATCCCTGACGAGCCTGGAGAATCCGTATCACAGACCTGGGTCTTGGCTTTTCTGGCAGATGGTAAGAACACCTTGGTGGGAACATGAAGTGAGGACATGGAGGCCCCAGGGAAAGCAGCAGCGCATAACACACACTGGCATGCTCAATCCTGGGAACGGCTTGAGAGCCCCCAGTCGCAGGTGCCTCCTGCATCACATCCTAGCGTACACAGTTTATGGATTTCCTTCTGCTGCTTTCTTCTGTTGCAAGAATCTGCTTGTATCAAAGGAAGGGCCTGGCCATTTGTGAATACGTGTCCCTCTCGTTGTGGCATGTCACTCTATTTTTTTTTTAATACTTAACAAGAAATTATAGAAAGGGAGCACATGTTATATATTTTATATATACAGTATTAAGGACATAATGAGGCTCCCTCCTTCCCCCTCTACTCCCTCCTTCCCAACCTCCCTCTTCCTCCCTTCCTAAAGGAGTGATTGTTGACTTTCCATGAATTTTCCTGTAAAGGTTTTTGGTTTTGTTTATAAAAGTAAACTGTCTAACCTGATTTCTGAGTCATTTATCGAGTGCGTGTTTTCCTTTTTTGTTTTTCTTTTCTCATTCCTTTCCTTGAGAAGGGGCTTCTGCTGCCTGGTTCCTGGAGTTCTATGCAAGGGTTCAGTTTGGAACTGCCACAGATTTTCTCCTTTGAAAGTTAGGATTGGGCCTGGCGCGGTGGCGCAGTGGTTAAGGTCCTTGCCTTGCAATGCCCGGGATCCCATATGGGCGCCAGTTCTAATCCCGGCAGCCCCGCTTCCCATCCAGCTCCCTGCCTGGAAAGCAGTCAAGGACAGCCCAAAGCTTTGGGACCCTGCACCACTCTCTTTGGGAGACCCGGAAGAGGCTCCTGGCTTCGGATTGGCTCAGCTCCAGCCGTTGCGGCCGCCTGGGGAGTGAAACATCGGAAGGAAGATCTTCCTCTCTGTCTCTCCTTTCTGTATATCTGCCTTTCCAATAAACATAAAATAAATCTTTAAAAAAAAAAGACCAAAAAGAAAAAAGAAAGTTAGGATTGGCTGGGGTTGTATCAAAGCTCTCTAAGTGACTTTTCTTATAGGAATTCTCAACAGGCTAGAACCCAGGGACTTTGATTCAAACCACTAATGTAACAATGACACCAGCCTGTAATTAAGGCATTTTTGCAAGTGAGTTCAGTTGATTT
The DNA here is from genome assembly GCF_017591425.1 of Ochotona curzoniae. NCBI lineage: Eukaryota > Metazoa > Chordata > Mammalia > Lagomorpha > Ochotonidae > Ochotona > Ochotona curzoniae. Next base: position 20,551,816 of record NW_024465556.1, on the reverse strand, counting down.
GTAGAAGCAAAGGTAGTAGCCCCTGGAGTTGGTGCTAGATTTTAAGAAGAGAAATGTCCCATGTGAGTTAGCATGTTAACATCTCCAGGGTTTTGCCTGCCTTGCTAATGTGATGGTAGTGAAGGGCCCGTTGTGAACCATGCTGGATACCTGATGCACAAATGCCTGATGCCTGGATGCCTGTCTCCTGAATCTCCACAGTTCTTGACCCAGTCCCTCCCGGCCAGTCTTGTGAGAGGCTAAGGAGAAATACACTGCCACTTTCAAATGCAGCTCACCTTGCTGCCTAACCATTCACAGCTGAGTGGAGTTGATGATGGCACAGACTCTGCCTGTCTTTGAGAAACACTGGTTAAGTCCTTGTGTGTTCCCCCACCCCCTCAAAAGCAGAGTCATTGTGTTTCCAGGGCTGTTCAAAGTGGAATTTCCTACAAGATGGGGATTTCATCAGCATTCGTTTGTGACCTTGTTATTCACTGCTGAAGGAAAGATTTGCCCTGTTTTGAGCATAGAAGGAAAATAGCTCCTAATTGTACATCTGGGTGCTAAAATAGGCTCCTAATGGGGTGAAAGGGCATAAAGAGACTACTGGGTGTCAGTGTCTGGGGCCTTCATGGGAGTCACCTCCTGAGGCAAGAGGGTTGGGAAGGCGCCGGATCTTTGGATGTTTGGATCTTTGGGAGGTTGTAGGCCTCTTTCTGTAAGCATTGCCAATTCCATTACATCCTCCCTGATTCCCTTTAAGACCATATCAATATGTAATTTTGTCCCTCCTGTAACTCCATACATTTAAAATTCATTGCATAATCAATAGTGTTCAAACATGAGACAATGTAGGAAGAAAATGGAAAAAATAACCTGCTTAGGGGCCTTCAGATAATTTTCTGTTTCAGAGGATCAGATTGTAAAGTGAATATTTTTTTTTTTTTTCTTGGTAGATAAGACTTTGGATCTGAGCAGGTGCATGCATGCACGTGACCACTTGATGCACATAATCAGGACCCAGAACCATTCTTGCTCTTGCTCCACCCCTGACTCCTGGCAGGCATGGGTCTTTTCCCAACCATATTCAGACTAGTTCTATTATGAGCCTTGTATTTATTTTTTTTAGTTTGAACTCTCATTGAAAATAAACAGTCCATTGAATTTCCCTATTTGCCCAAAACTGAAAAGGTGGATTTGGATCAACATATCTCATCATGAAGACTTTTTTTTTGTATAATGTTTATTGCATGTTCTGTTAATAGCCCCATATATTATTTCCAAATTATAGTCCTAGTTACTAAATTAATGTATTGTTGAAATAGTAAAAATTGATTCAAGATACTTCTTCCTTATGTGGAAGAAAGAAGTGTTGCCACCTCCCAACATTGTGGCACAGCAGAGAGCCACCAAATGTGATACTGGCATCCCATTTGGATGCTGGTTCAAGTCCTAGTTGCTCCATTTCTGATCTAGCTTCCAGCTAATGGCCTGGAAGATGGCTCAAGTACTTGGGCTTCTGCCACCAGGGTGAGAGATCCAGAAGAAGCTTCCAGCTCTTGACCTCAGCCTGGCCCAGCCTGGCTAAGTAGCCATTTGAGAGTGAAGCAGCAGCTGGAAGTGCTCTGCTTCTGTGAAACTTCTGTTTCTGCCTCAGGTACTGACACCCATAAGAGCTTTGGTAACTTCGTGCTGACCTGAGGGCAGCTGAGGGTTGTGTGCTGGATGGGAGGCTGGTGGGCACTCCACATGCCTGCTCATCCTTAGCTGGAGATGTGCTAACATACCATAGAGAAGTTTTGTGGGATAATGGACTGGCAGCCTTGGGGGCCAGGGCAGCTGGATTCCAGGTGGAGAAGTAGCTGCACAGTGTGGTTCACTGGCCAGGGAGGTTAATTGGAAGGAGGGCTTGATGATCCTGGTCTGACAGCCACCAGGAGACTTCCTAGAGAGTTGTAGGAGATAAACCTGTCAAGAGGCTCCTTCAGGCCCTGGGATGGTGCCTGCTACAGCAGCAGGGTTTGGCCCTTCACAGCAGGGGAGCCAGCAGCTAGCCTTTCTGGTCCTTCTCAGAGCCCTAGGGTGTCACAGTGTTGAAGGCTCAGTGAGGTGGAACCAAGCATGCCATGTGGTCAGCAGACACTGAGCACACATTCTTCTGGGGTAGCCAGCTCACAGTGCTCACTTTTAGACATGAGCTTGTGGTTGCATTGTGAAGCTTCCTTGGAAGCTTGTGGCAACACCAGGCAAGGGTAGCCTACTGTTTTCAGGCTCAGATCTCTGCGGGTTGGTCATCTGTGCGCTGAGTAACTGATAGTTGCTACTGAACATTAATGAGAAGCATTGGCTTATGAAGAAGTGAGTAGTCAAGACCACTTTGTCTCAAGTCCTACCTAAGCATCAGGCTGGCTCAACCACCCTGGGACAAGCTATTGACCTTTCCGAGCCTGGGTTTCTTCATCTGTAAATTGGGAGGAATAGCAATAATACTTTCTCCCTGGGATTGTTAAATTAAGTCCACACATGTGAGGCAGCTAACCACTACTTGCACCACCAGCCTGTCATCATACGTTTATTCTGAGATGTTTGGCCACCTCAATGAGTACATGTCACATCCCCATCAACACCTGCTGATCTGCCTGATGGTCTTGCTTTACAGTGACAAAAAGCTGAAGTGTGTGAACTAATACACCCAACAACATACCAGAGCTAGGTTGTACCTTGGGCCTTATTCCATTCATAAAGCAGAAGGCTGGCTGCCTGCACTGGCTGTTGGCTGTTGGGCACTTCGTTATCAGAAATTCCTAGTAAGCTGGCCTCCTGTGTCTTTCATGGCAATGATAATTAAGCTTTAGGGCCAGAACTCCAAGTCACTGGAGAAAGATGTCCATAGATTTGGGTAGAGTTTTACTGATGAGCGTATTTTGGTTGTGCTCATTTGTGAAAGGCAAGCTAGTAGTTCACTGGCATGTGTGTTCTGCAGGCTGTTTGTTCAGGGACTAGAAGTGATATCAGAGTTTATTGCCACTTAATCCCATCAACCAGCCCATCCGGGTCAACTTGTTTCTTTCTCTCTGATGGTGGCTCTTTCTGTCATGTTGCTCCAGTGACTAACAAGCTGGCGTAGTGATGACAAGTTTGTTAATAGCAGAACTCAAGATAAGGCCTTGGTGACTGCCTTTGCCCTGAGAGCCTGCCGCCTGCCGGGTGAGTGACGCAGGGACTTGTCAGCCCTTTGAGTTGATGTGTGGGAAAGAGCACTTGAGGTGCTTTCAACCCTGTACGTGTCCAGCTCCACATTCCATGACCCCTTCCAGGAAGTCTTCTCCCCTTGTCAACAACTCTCACGCCAGCTTCATCTGGCAAATAAATGCCCATGATTTGGAAACACATTTTCTTAGATGCCCAGACAGACATTACCTAGAGTTTTGGCTTTTTTTCGGTGTGTCAACTCGGTAACTCCCAGTGATCTAGATGAATGATCTGTAGTCAAACCTAGGATCCCAAATCAACTTTACCTGTCACGGATGAAATTTCTAAATGTAGAAATGTCATCTGGCATTGCTAGAGTCAGTGTGACAGGAGAGGAACTGACATTGATTGGACACCTACCTCTCTCAGTGCAGGTGTATCATTGGCACTTTCCTGATACAGGCTCTGTTCCTGTAAAGATGCTTTGGGTATTGGACTGGGATTGTGCTGCTTCAGAATTATTTGTGCAGGATGTGGCAGTGTAAGAGGAGGCAAGCGTGGTCTGCACATGGTAGGGAGGGTGTGGATGCACTGAGAAGATGCCATGTACTTAGTTGTCTTTGCATTTCCATTCATCTGAGCAGGGCAGGCAAAACCTAGAGTGTGAATGAACTGACTTGTGACTGAAAGAGCTTAGATTTGCTGAGCAGACAGATTCAGGATGTTGTCCTAGCTTCTCCTGTGGCTTAACACGGAATGATGCCTGTCCTAAGTGAAGGTGGCATTTGTATTGGATGAAGGCCATAGCTCAGCATGAGATGTGATTGCATGCCTACTCTCATCCATAACAGGACACTTTCTACTTAAGGTGCCTTAAAGGACACGGGTGCTGTTGGACTCACACAGTACATGGGTCAAAGGCATTTAAGAGATGGAGATGAAGGTATGAACCATCTACTTGGAAATCTGACCTCAGGAGAGACAGGATCTTAGTTTCATTAATTAAAAAAGGCAGATTTACTTATTTTTTCAAAAGGCAGAGTGCTGGAGAGTGAGAAACAATCACTCAGAGAGAGATATTCTATCAATCTACTGGTTCACTCTTCAGGTGCCTATGGCACCAGGCTGGGTCAGGTCAAAGCCAGGACCCTGGAACTTCATGCAGGTGGCTCATGTAGGCAGTAGGGACCCAAGCACTCGGGCCATCTTCTTCTGCTTCTCCAGGTATATTAGCATAGAGCATGGATCACAAGTAGAGCAGCCAAGACTCAAACTGACATTTCCAATATGAGAAGCTGGCATTGCAAGTGGTAACTTAAACAATTGTACCCTGAAGTGAGGGTTTTTGGTTTAGTACCCACTCCCAAATACACATACATGCATGCTGAGGTAACTCACAGGTCTGCAAATTTCATGAATAATAATTCTCTGTGTGATTTTATTTTATATATATATATTTTAAATATTTATTTATTTTCACTACAAAGTCAGACATACAGAGAGGAGGAGAGACAAAGAAGAAGATCCTCCATCCAATGATCCACCCTGCAAGTGACTGCAGCGGCTGGAGCTGTGCCGATCTGGAGCCAGAAGCCAGGAACTTCCTCCAGGTCTCCCACACAGGTACAGGGTCCCAAGGCGTTGGGCCATCCTTGGCTGCTTTCCCAGGCCACAAGCAGGGAGCTGGATGGGAAGTGGAGCCACGGGGACCAAAACTGGTACCCATATGGGATCCTCATGCGTTCAAGGCAAGGACCTTAGCCACTAGGCCATTGTGCCGAGCCGCTTTGTGGGATTTTAGAAGAGGGGAATTTTTGAAAGTTTTCTGCATGGAGCAGGTTTTTTTTTTTTTTCCCAACCTGTGACTCCAGGACTACAATAGATTTCCCAGATGAAACCTTATGGTGTAGGTATCACCAGAACTTGGGCCATCCTCCACTGCCCTTCTGAGCACGTTAGCATGGAGTTGGCTCAGAGGTGGGCATGTAGCCAGGACTCAAGCCAGCATTCATATGTGATACTGGCGTCAAAGGCAGCAGCTTCACTTGCTGTACTACAACACCAACCTGAGAAACATGTTTTCATGTTTTTGTCTTTTGAAAAGCAAAAACAAACACCAACCTGCACTCTCCACAGTGGAGATCCCTGTTGTCCACATTGGTTCTAGGTTCATCCCAGTCACGGCCTGTTGCACATCTGTGCAGTCTCCAATCCCCAGTGTACATCGTAACGACTCAAAGCTTGGCTTGATGAAACCTTTGCATTTGGAATGCACTTAGCTTGGATATACATCAGTATTCATACGTAGATGAGAGGTGACTGTGGACTCTAAAGGAGGGGTCGTCTTCTAACTTGACTGAGCCCACCAGCAAGTGTGAGCTTTGTAGGACAACTTATACTTTCTATAAAAGTGTGCCATGCTCAGGGCATTTGAATGCATTCACTTTTTTCTTTTGTGAGTTTTCAGGGTGAATTTCTAGACCAACTGGGTATTCCTTAAGTTGGTAGATTTTTATGAAACCTCCAGGAAAACAATTAGCTCATTTTACACATTGTTAATGCGTATAGAAACTTGTGATAGATGAGACCACTTAAGATCATTTTATAAGAAAACAGGAACAAGTAGTTTGTTAATGCTGGCCCTGTCTCTGATATTTTGAGAAATAAATGGATGTTTATCACTCGCTATTATAACGCTAATTGGTGAATCTTTAAAAGGCAATTATGTACATTGACACAGGACTACCACTGGTATTTAATTCAGTGTTCCCAGCTTAACAGAGTGTCCTCTGAAAAAGGATTACAAAGCAGCCAATAAGTCTGAGTTGTTTCTGCTGTAATTCTAACCTTTTAATGTAATTTTTTTCACAACTTGCCTCTTTCGAAAAAAAAAAAAATAGAAGTTCTCCATGTGCAACTTCCAAGTGACTGCTTTTTATTCTACTCTCCCTGGGACCTGGAAGGGTTTATTTGAATGACTGTTCCTAATTGCTTATTGTGAGGTGTTTCCAGTACAAAATTTCGGATGTATCCCCTTGCTACTGATTGTGCCTGCAACCAGTTGCCATTCCTGAACCATCTGGTATCCTTACTCTCTTCCCTAACCCTGCCTTTTATTCTGCCCTCCATGTCTGGGTAGTGGTTATGTTGGCTTTGGCGAGCATTTCATACTCCTTCTTTCTTGTACATGACATTCCACCAACACAAACTTTATCTCTGTCCACGTCACTGCCTGGGTTTGCAAGGCTCTTCTCTTTCTCCTCCTCTTCCTCCATTTCCTCCCCACACAACGCACATCTGTCACCAAGGCTGTACTTGCTTACTCTTCAACTCAAACCTAGGTACCTCTTTTTGAGAGCCTTCCCTTCACCTCAACCCTTGTGTCAAGCCCTGTTTTTTCCTGCTTGTATCTCAGTTTGGGTTTATACATGGGTTCATTGGGTAAATGCCTTGCATTGTTATGCAAGGTGCATTCACCAGCATACTGCATCCTACCAACCTTCCTAAGTGCCAAGAAATCTAGTTCTTTCCCATCTTGCTGGAATTCTTGCAGCCCTAGCTTTTGCATTTGAACGATGAGGTTGCTAGTGTGACAACTATACAGAAGGATCCCTGGCATGCACTGGACTTGATCAGAAATCTGACAGGCAGTAGGGCTGTTGCTGTCAAGTGGTCATGCCTGGGAAGCATTGATGTGGTGGTGAGCTGTGGGGCCATGGGAGTGTTTTCCTGGCAGCAGGGCAGCTGGGTGGCAGGGAGCTGGCTGCTCTGGGAGTAAAAACCTTATGCCTCCATGAACCAGAGAGCAGGTGGCTCTGTAGTCTGTCTCGACAGCACTGCAATTGACAGAAGATGAAACATTAGGCTTTTATTGGCATTGTTAGTACTGAGCAAAGGGGCAGAACAAAGTGGGCATTTCCTGATGCCGTTACACACATTATCTCCCTTAATTCAATTTGTATGTTATTATCGGTTAGTCGATGGGACCACCAGTCACTCACTAAAGGGTTTGCATTTAATTATTATGAATAAATTTGCTATTATTTGAGAGAGAGATTAATGGACAAAGCAAGTGAGTACCATCTATTAGTTCACTCCCAGGTGCTTGCATTGGCAGGGCATGGGCTAGGACTGAAGCCAGAAACTGGGACTCCATCCAGAACCCCACATGGACAGCAGGATCCCAGTTACTTCAGGCATCACCACTACCTTTCATGGTCCGCATTGGTACAAATGGAGTCAGGATCCAGACATGGGAGTCAGACCCAGGGACCCAGATGTGGGTGCCTTAACCACTCAGCTGAATGCCTGTTTTAGGACTGACACTTAAACGAGGCTCGTTGAGCTTGGAAGCCTGTGTTTTCCACTGCAACTTCTTACCCTAAAGGAACTTGGGCCCTCCCTTGTCTGACTTGGAAGGAGGTGGTGCTCAATCCCCAGAAGTAGGCAAGTGTTTGGCTTCTGGGGCCATGCAGGTACTCCTTGGGGAGCAAGAGGCTGTGAGGTGGAAGATGTAAGATCCCTGGGACAGAGTGGATGCAGGATTGATTACTCCATGGAGGAAGAAGCCTGTCCAGACCCCTTCCACCTCCACATGCTTTGTCCGCCTTCACCAAGGCAGGAGCTCTAGTCAGTGAGTTTAGCCTTAGGGAACTAAGATGTACAGGGCTGGGAGATGCGTTTCCATGACAGACATCCAGGGACTGGAGATCAGCAAAGATTGTGAGAAGAATACTTGGCTTAGGGTTTGGAGGACCAGAAGAGTCATTGGTTAAAAGTGTTGGCAGGAGGAGGACGAGGAAGGAGAGCACGTGTCCCATGGCAGAAGGGCATTTGCCAGGATTGGTGGAGCTTAGAGGACACTGACCACAGCAACACTGAGGGCAGTCCTGTGAGGCTGTGGCTCCAGCAGCTGAGGGAGCCAGAGGCTGGATGCCATTTGGCCAGGGCCCTGACGGGAAGAAGTCTGCTTGATTCTTCTATCATCCATTTGGGTAAAGAATAAAGGATTGAGTTCAAAGTTGTGTTGTAGCAGTTTAAGCCTACCCCTGCAGCACCAGCATCCCATATTGTCACTGGTTTGGGCACTGGTCTTTGTCCCAGAGGCTCCACTTCCAATCCAGCTCCCTGCTAATACACTTGAGATAGAGGTGGAGGACAGTCCAATCTGTGGGCCCCTGAACCAAAATGGGAGACCTGAAGGATGCTCCTGGATCCTGGTTTCCAGCTGGGACTGGAACCATAGCTAGGCTCATAATTGGTGGCTTAACATGCTATGCCACAATACTGGCCCTGCATCTGCCATTTTCATTACCAGAAACTCAAGATCTAGACTCATGATTTGTAGTATCCAGGGGAGATCCCTTGAAAACCACCACCACCCTAGGCTGCCACTAATCTGTTTTCTGTTTCTAATAGATCCGCCTGGTTAGTACTTTAATACCTTGAACGACTCAAGTTGTTCTATATCATCTATATCTGGCTTTTTGCCTTAGTAACATCAGTTTGTGGTTTGTGTATATCTTGACAGGTATCATTAATTCAATCAATCATTCCTCTTTATTGCTGCTGAGATATTTTTTAACATTTTCATTTCCCTGTTTATTTCAGTGACAGAAAATGAAGCATATAGACATGAAGCATAGAGACTTCCAGTCCCATATGTGTACAGCAGCCAGGGCAGAACTGTGCTGAAGCAGGGAGCCAGGAACTCAATCTGAGTGTCCCACAGGTATGGCAGTAACTCAACTATCTGAGCCATTACCTGCTGCTACCAGGGTCTGCAAACTCCGACCTGGGATGCATTTGCCCTCAGTGACATCAACCACTTGGCCAAATGCTCCTCTTCAGGTACTTTTTGATTCTCTTACAGATGCACCAGGTCCTGGGTTAAACACCAGTTCCCAGGTATGCCTGCAGCAAATGTGTGCTCCTCAGTTTCCTTAGATCTCAGGTGTCTGGATCAAGCCAGCCTGGGTGCAGGCCTCTGGGTAGTTCTCCTGCCTTCTGTTGAACAGCCAGCTATTCTGTAGCTCTACATCCTTATTATGGTTTTGGGTGCTAAGAGTTCCTCCTACCCAGTTGTATAGGTTGAAAGTTGTATAGGTTGTATAGTGAGAAAGAGTTCCCAGCTGAAAACATGAGAGAGGACTCCAATGCAGCCTGCACCCTACTTGCCAAGACATGGGCCATAGAATGGGGCTGTATCCATCCAGAACTGGCAGCGTGCCTTCTTCTGAACTCATGCAAGGCTTTGCAAGTGCTTCTGGCTGCCCTTTGAATGGCATGCTGCCATGGATTTGGCTGAGGTCTTGAACTCAGTTACCATGGTGAGTTAATAAGAGGGAGGTGGCAACAATAAAGAATAAAATTATGGATATTTTCTAATTCATGGGTTTATTTCCTAAAGTAGAAACTCCTTGCTGTGTGTCTAGAGCTTTGCAGTTCCATTGGGCAAGCAAGGGGGTATTTTCCACCTGTTTTTTTTTCTCCCTCAGTTCTTGTCATCTGAGTTCTAACATCTGTTTCTAACTCCAGGGTAGAGTCTTTCTGAGGTTAAATTGGTATGTAATTCCCACAAAAGGGTCAACTCATGACTTTCAGATATCAGAAGGAATATGCCTTAAAGATTTTATTCTCCTTAATCTATGCATTTATTTTATACGGCATAGATGTTGCAACCAGTTGAAAAATATATATACATGTGAAGTTCAGGGACATAAAGATCAAAGTGCAAATGGAGGCAAAAATTTTTGTTTGTTTTTTTCCAACCAGGGGAGAGAAGTCAGGGGAGAGGCTCCCTTCTGCAGCCAAATTTGCATCTCTGCAGAGTCTGAAGCTATCACTTATCTACAGTTTACAAGATTGTAAAATGATGTCCCTACAGAAAGATCAGATAACCCAGACATGTGTTTTCTAGGGCCTGGCAGCACAGATTGGGCCCTGCCCTGATGCTCTGTGTTGTTTCTAGCACATGGGTGAACCTGCCTTGAAATTTCACGATAAAGGGCTTCAAGTCCTGTCTGGCAGGTAATTGGCTCTATTGGAAGAAGAATATGGAGATTCTCCAAGGTCCTGCAGGTAGATTGAAAGAGCAAGGTCTGGGGTTGCACAGTGGATGGAGCTCAATGCAGTAAGGATAGGGATGAGGGGCACCTGTTAGACCAAAGACTTGCGGGGTAGGACTTGGGTTTTACTTTTAAGAGCCTCCCTGGTTTTTTGTGAGACCCTTGTGTTTGTATATGTTTCATTTTCTGAGTCAGAATAATGAGTATCGTCTGTAAAGTGAATTGAGATTCTCTCACCAAAGGTACCACTTAACTACAGTGCATTCTTATTAATTTGCTCAGACTTCCAGTTTTTCTTTCAGTGCCCTGGGTGAGTTTGTCTTCCATATCTTTTCGCTTTCCATCGTTAATCTCCATGGCAGCAGGTGGGAACCCCATCGTGGGATAAAACATTCTAAATGACTGAGCTGAGATTTGTCTATTTACCCTTGAAAAATCTCTCATAAAAAGTCGCAAACATTTCTTCCCTTTCCGCGAAAATGTGGAAATAAAGAGTTGATGGAATAATTATCCTAAATGTAGTAGAATTCATTTTATCTTAGAAAACTTGCTAAACATTCTGAACTAACCTTGTCAAAGTTTAATAGAATTTCTGGGCTCTGTGCCCTAGGCTGTGGGTGAGGACAGGACTTGCCAACCCTTTCAAAAATAAATGCATAAATAAAGGGTGTGGGAGCACCTCTGAGACCTGTTCATCTAGGACTGATTGCTGTGATTAGTCATGAGGGCATCTTCAGGTGTACTTTCACTTTGAGAAAGAAGCATTTTCTCAGAACATCTATAGTAGTAATGTACTGTGAGTCTACTCCATTAGCTTCACAAAACCAGCTAGCAGAGGGATGAAGTCAAGGGGCTTATATGACTCATTCTTTTAGTTGTGATGTTTTGATGACTTTATTAGTTTAATCTTGCCCTCCTCTGTCCCCAGACTGCAGTGATATGCTTTAACAAATCGAGTCATGGCACTCTTACCTTTTCCATACCTAATACTATGTGAGTACTTGAAAAAGTTCATGGAAAAAATGGAAATGGAAGCTGAGTTTATTTTGGTGTGCCAAAAACAGACATCGCTTTTCATAAAACACCTTTTCACACATTCTTGTTTGCCTGCACATCTGTTGTTTTTTGCATTTAAATCAATGTATCTTTTGATTCCATTTTTATGAACTTTATAAAACATCCTCATTCATACCTGACTTGAACTGCTGAGTTGCTATCAGCAGAGAAAATAGTTTCGATCTCTCCTGTCATCAGCATTGTCTGTCCTGCTGGTTTGAGACTGGACTTGTGAGCGCTCTTTGTTCTGTTCCAGACAAATGCAGGAATGAAGAACAGCAGCCATGGCTCTGTCTAGCACACTAAGTATTTGTAGCCATTGGGGACACTGTGCTGGGTTGCATTTATGCTTCACACATTTATCATTCGACTTTCTTTTGATGAATTCTTTCCCCAGCCACTCTAGCCACACTGCTGAGCTGCTCCTCAATTGCAAAAATCCTGCTTATCTCTTCTACTGATCTTTCCATTTGGCTATACACACTCTGTTAGGGTTGGGTGTGCATTTTTTTGGGGATTTCATGTTGTCTCCCCATGAGACATACACTCTTCTTAAAGCAGAGAATCATACCTTGTGTTTTTCCTTGGTCTTCTATAGCACTGAGCAGGTGGCCAGGGTCACAGTAGATGCTAAGATGGCATTGAGTGGACACACGCTCAGTTACTTAGACCCTCACAAAGGCCTACCGTGCAGTACATTGATTATCTACATGGTATCCACATTATAGACTTCAGACATTCACTGAGCTGTGCTCATTTATGAATAGAAGCAGGCATGGTCAGAGGTGAGCTGAATGCACAGCGTTTGGCATTGATAAGTGGAAAGACAGAAATCTGAAATTGGTGGAGGAAAAATCTTTCTGATCTTCTTTTAACCCTTGAGCTCTCAGAAGCCAAGAGCCTCACCAGCCCACCAGCCTGGAGATCACCGTGGACTCTACAGGCAGCTTTGAAACTAAGTGCCCCCAGCTCCCGTTTGTTACTTGGTTCCAGTGCAGGAACAGGGAGACCAGCTAGGAGCACTGTGCAGTAACCTGGAGGAAGACTGTGTGGCTGGGACCTGCACTGGTACATTTGCAGAGGTGAGCAGTGGGGCTGGTTACATGAATAAATGATCAAGGCTGGAAGTCTAGAGAGTTAGTCCCACGAGGAATGTCCCTTTGTTTGGAAGGCCCATGTCCCTGGAGGCCAATGTGGGGCAGAGTGTTGGTGAATTACATTCAGGGATGCTGTTTATTCCTCTTGGTTCTGAGTTCATCCTTCTCTGTTAGAGGGGAACTGGACCGAGAGAACCTATATCCCTGGGTTCATTCTCTCTTGAACCTCCAGCTGAGCTGGGAAGTCAAGAAAGGAATTCTGCAGCTCACTTGCTCCAATCTCGGTGTGATTACTGCTGCACAGGCACTCAGATCAAAGCCATCTTGAAAGAAATGGCCTGCCTTCTGTGGGATTGGGGCAGTGATGGGCCAGGGAAGAACCTCCCAGAGAAGAAGGCCTAGCACCCCAGAGAGAGTCTTTGCTGAGCTTTTACACTGGAGCATCAGCATAAACAGGATCTTGGCGTTAATCACCAGGTGTGAACTGCCAAGGTTGTGATATTGCAGTGGGAGGCACTCTCTTGAATGGCAGACTCTGTGCTAAACCAACTCCTACCCCATCTTAATCATTTTTAAAGATTTCTCTATTTATTTGAAAAATATTATATATAGAAAGAGAGTGATTGATTGAGACTGAATTTTCCTCTGCTGATTCACTCCCCAAATCTGCACAGCAACCAGGGCCACCCCAGGCCAGACTGAAGCCAGGAACCTGGAACTCTATCTGGATCTCTCACATGGGTGATGGGGACCTAAGTACTTGGACTGTCATCTGCTGCCTTTCTATGTGTATTTGCAGGAAGCTGCATTGGAAATGGAATAGCTAGGACTCTAATTGATTTTCTGATATAAGATGTGGGTATTCCAAAGGGCTGCTTAACCCATGTGCCATAACGCCCCCAGCTCTCTGCTTACCTCTTTCGTTCTCAGCTTCTCCTCTTATCAGAATTCACCACCAGCTGGCTTCTGGCTCAAGGCTTTTACTTCCCACAGCAAGGAATCCCCATGACTTTTGGCTAATGGGCCAAACTTCACTTTTTTCAACAGTTGATAGTTATTCATCACCTCTATTCTCCCAAAAACTGCAGAGAGCCTCCCTTCTGTGTCTCTGGAACAGCAGGTAGAAGTAGACTTAGCCATTCATGCTTTATGGTGTCCAGTTGGCCAGTGCCAGTGCTTTGGACTCATCTGTATCCTTTGTTCAGATGAAATAGTGGCCCTTCCACTAGGTATGGTTCAGCAACTCTGCTAGTGCCTGTGCTTTATTGGGCAATAAATTAATTCAGAGCACTGCCAAGGAAACAGATAAATGGATAGGACAGCAAAAACAGTTTTTAAACAAAGAAAATGGCTTTGTTTCTCAGCAGTGTCATTTCAATGATTAGCTCAGTTATTGTACAGGTTTCTTGATTGGCGAAGCTGGGAGGGATCCTAATTAGATGCTTCATTAAGAAGACCGGAAAGGGATCCTTTTCATCACCTTAGGGACTTGGGGAAAGACGGGCATTTCTACAACTAGGGGCAAGCTGGGCTGGGCCAGACTACAGCATCTGCCAGCAGATGCCAAGGTTAGGTGGTGCAAGCCTGGTAGGGGGACTATGGAGAGCTCCCTTGCTGGGCCACTACACTCACTGGTGGGCAGAACTGGGATGGGGGAAGACCAGGCTGGGCAGGGTTACAATACCTGTGAGCTTGGTCACGGGAGAGTCAGGCTGGGCTAACTGATTGTATCCATTGCTGCATGCATAAGCCAGAGTAGTTGTAGACTTGTAGACTTGTTGAGTTTTGCTGCAGCATCAGCTGGCAAATGGTGGGACTGGGGGTGAATCCTGTTGAGCTACACTGTGGAACCACCTGGAGACTGCAAGATTTAGGACTGGGAATAGGCCCAGTAGGGAAACTGTGGGCATCTCTCTTATGGGTTGCAACTCCCACTGGGGGTGGGCCTGGTTAGACAGGTGATGGAACTTGCTGGCTTGAATGTGGACTGGAAAGGGGGGTTGGTTGGGTTTAGCTAGGTTTCAACACCTATTCACAGGTATGAGAGCTGAATGGGATGTGGGACAGAGTGGACCAGTATGCTGAACAAATTGGCAAGCACAGGAACCAGGGCCTGGGACAAGCCTAGTGGGGGTCAGTGGATTTTGCTCCAACTAGTCTGCAACTCCCACTGGTGAATGTGAGGGCCAAGTGTGCAGTGGGGAGGGTTGGGCTGGGCCACAGTATCCATTGGTTTATGTTAGAGATGGGGCTGGAGACAGAACCGACCCAGCAGTTACAACTACTAGTTTGTGTGTAGGCTGATGTGGGGGATGGAGAGAGCTGGACCAGAACTGGTAAGCGCGCATGAGTCAGAGCTGGAATTACTTCAAACAAGGTGTCTTTGGGTATGCCCCCTAACTGAACCACTGGACTCAGAACCCCAACCATGGGGAGAATCATAGGATCTGTGGTCTGACTGTGGAATGTGTTTGTCAGAGCTGAAACTGTGCAGTGGCTTGGACAGAGCAGTGGACAGCATACTCAGATACACATGGAGGATGTGCTGGTCCATTGGAGCCTGCAGAGGACATCTGGTGGCATAGCAGAACACGTTGGTCAACTACCCCAGCCAAGTGTTGGCAGCAAATATCTGGGCAAATGGAGACTCTAAGATGGATTATGTCAGTCAATGCACTTTGGAAGGATTTCCTCATCTTTGAATCAGCGAGATAATCAGCATTCAGAACTATTGAACTATTGAAACAACTTGAGTAGAACCCTCAGAGCATGTTCCATGCCAGGAATCCTGGGATGACATTGAGTGAGTATCCCTGGATACTGCAGCAGTTGGGAGGCTGGGTGCGGCTTCTATCTTTATCTCCACCCTTTCCCCAGATATAGGAAGAAGAAAAAAAGAAAAGAAAAAGTGGGAGCAGTGGTCTCACCCACATTCCCCTAACCCTCGACCCTTCCCACCCTAATCAACTATGTAAACATCATCAAAAATTAATTTTTTAAAAAAGAAGAAGAAGAAAACAGAGGTATTTGTTTAGTGTCTTAGGTGCTGTGGAGGCTCGTGTCTCACTGTGGGTGACGGGCATTATGCCTGGGTATTTAGTCTATAAATAGTGAGTGGTTCAAGGCAGGCTGTACCTGTGAGCTATGATCAGCATGGTCACCCTTGAAGATGCTGGGAGAAATCTTTTATGATTTGTTCTGGTCATTAACTGCATTTTTATGGTCAATAATAATGCAGGGAGGGAAAAAGATGGAGGAAGCACCTTGTTTGTAATTGTCATGATACAAAGTTAAGAGGAAGTTTGAAGTTCAAACCTTCAAGACTGAGAAAGGAAGGCAGGAAAAAAAAAGAATCCCTTCTTTCTATATTTCTGTATAAGTATCATACTATGCATGTATTTTATAAAGGTTTTTTTCCTCTATTATTTTTTTATTTGAAATGCAAAGTTATAGAGAGACACAGAGAGACAGAAAACCCTTCCTTCTTTTTCAGCAACCACCAGGATAGATCTGGCTGAAGCCACGATCCAGGAACTCTGTGCTTGGCTCCCATATGGATGGCAGGGGTGCAAGTACTTGGATTATCTGCTGCCTCCTTCCCAGGTGCATTAGCAGGGACCTGGATCAGAAGTGGAGAAGCCAGGGCTTGAACTGATGCTCATGTAGAAGGTGGTGGCTTAGTTCACTTTGCCACAACATTGGCTGCCATAAAGGACCTCTAAAAGGGGTTCTTTTCAACTTGAATATCAGCTGCATAAGACTTTGGTCGTTGATTCTCTGTATTGCCCTCACATTGGGGGTGGTGCGTAACAGGTACTATGAGGTCAATAAATGTGTGTGGGGGAAATGATAGAATAAGTGGACTATTTCCCACTATCCAAATTTTGCCCCTTTCCTTACAGCTTCACCACATTTCAGCCAGAACCTTCTCTTCTCCTCCTGTCTGAATGATTGCTTAGCTCTCTGCTCAGCTGATTAACTCTTCTTTTTGCTTTTATTGGAAATCGAGGCCTTGCTTTGAGCCATATTTTTTGTTGTCTCGATTTGACATTAAAATCTTACAGTATTGATCCTTTTTTATATCCATTCCACAAACCTTTTCAGGTTGCCATAAAATGTTTTTTATCTGTATTTCTCTAGGAATAGATGTGTTGCACTAGTGTGAATTCAATTCATCTTGCAAGTAGAATAGCTGATCATAACAGACTCTTCATGTAAGGTGCCAAATCCTTCAAAATGTAACATGGGTTTTCCTGGATTCTTGTTTTTCACTTTGAATATTTGGTCTGTATGCAAAATTGCTCATGAACTCAGCTTTCTAATGGAAATTGAATTTGTATTTTTTCTGAGACCAACCTGAAATTTTGTTTGTTTGTTTTAAAAAAAACTGCCACAAAGGAAGAATCAAAGGCATAAGGGAAATGGATCACAGGGGGTAGGGGGAGGTTTGGGAGAAAAAAATGAATGTGAATGTATGTTTTGCCCAAAGCTTAATTTTGAGGACTTACTTGGGGCTCTTTCACAGAAGATATTTACAAAAATGAAGAGCTGTCGGATTATGGAATTAGGGACATGGTAGGTAAACCAATGCTTCTGCTATTGTCTAGTGTGTGTTCCAGTAACTTCTGACAAAGGGGCCTTTCTCCTGCCTGGTGCTTGGAGCACTCCCCACTCTTGTGGGGGTGAGGTTTGGGTGAAGCGGCAGCTCTTTGCCCAGGGATTGCGATGTTGGCACTAGTCACTTGCAGCAGGAGTGTGTTTGTTAAGATAAGTGCCATTTTCAGTGTAGTGTGCTAGAGCCCTGGCATGGGATCTCAAAGATGACTCAAAAGGTTTTTTTGAAACACTGCCATGTAATTAAAGAAAACCAATTTAATGATCTAACATTTAGCATTATTCTTTACAATTTTACTCTTGGGTTGGAAATTTTTTGAAAAAAATAGCATCACTTAATCAGCTTGAGAAGCAGTGCACAGACATAAATATGTATATTACTTTATTTTAAAAATTATTACTTATAGAAATAGTCCACTATGCATGACCAAGAAGACTAATTGAGGATCTATGCTTTGTCATTCCATTCATTCATCAAGGATACAGCCTATGCTGGCATTGAGGGGATTTAATGGGAACATGACATTCAGAATGTAACACCAAGGAGAAATAAGACCTATACAGAAATCACCTAGGTGTGCAAGGTCATATGGGAGGGTGTGCTCTTGAGATGAAAGAATTAAAGCAATTAGAAACGTTAGGCAAGATTGGATGGGGATGTGTTAAGCAAGGAAGGCATTCCTTCATTGATTGATTCAACAGTTGTCTGTAACATTCATAGAGCTGCGCTGCAGCTCCTGATCTGGAAGCTGGGGATGGACCAAGGAGAAACCAGACCAGGTCTCTGTCCTTATGGCATTCCTCTTAACCTTGAGGTTGGACAAACATTAAAGAAATCAAGATGGAAATATGTGAGTGATTTCAGGGAATGATGAGCCAGTGAAGGAAATTAAGCTGTGGGACAGAGGGGTCAGACCAGCGTCATGTGTACCTGTGTGTACATACATGCTCACTCACACTTCACAAGTGGAATGCCACAGAAAGGACTGAGGAGAACTCACCTGTCACACTTGACTCCAGTTGGGTTTGGTGGAGGAGTCTCTTATATTGCACTCCTGCCTCTGCTCTTGCCTGGTTCTTGGCAAGGACTGAGATCTGCATTACCTCCTGATAGTGGGGTCCAAACCCTGTACATGATCCCATAGGTACCTTCAAGCAGACAAGGAGAGGGCTGTGCTTGCAGAAGGGACCCTGAAACTCAGCGCCCCAAACTCAGGCAGCAGCAAGTGATCCCATCATTGTTGGGCTCTTGCTCAGCTGATCCTTTGTACTTAGTGAGGACAAGCTTGTTCCAACCTTGTCGCAAGGAAGGTGAGCATGTATGGGGGGGAGGTAGGGTACCTTCCCTTCAGTGACTGAGTGTACTGAAGACCACTCCTCTAAGGTCACTCACGTGGAAGCTGGAGATCAGAGAGTTCCCCAAGTGGCCAGCTCAGAGACCTGGTTTTTGGGCAATCCGGGTCTGTGATTGCAAGGTCCCCTTCACCCTGCCTTGTTTCTGCTAAGAATCTTTGTTTGTAGTTGCTGTTAGGTGACCACCATCTTCAAATTCTTGGGCTCAATGTTCCTTAGCCCTGGCTGTGCATTGAAAGTGACTGGGAGTTTTATTTTTCTAATACTTCATGAGCATACAGAGAGGCTGAGGGGTAAGCCTGGCCAGCTGGGTTTTTAAATCCTCATATTCTCATTCCCCAAGAGGATCTGAGGCGTTAAAATGCTCCTTCTTGAAAAATGTGTCAGATTTGCAGGGGGAGGGAGGTTGCTGGTTGGAAATATAGATTTACGGGATTCATCAGACCTTTGGAGTCAGTGCCTGCGTATACATTTGATACACTGCAGTTTCAGTATCACTGTTTTAAATTGTTCACAAATATAAGTGGATTTGTTTGCTGTTCTTTGTGGTTTTTAAGCAGGAGTTCAACCAATAAAGTAGAAAGACCACTTTTCAGCAGGAATATGGGCAAGGACTATAAACAATAGTTCAAACATGTCAATTTCACCCATAAAGTAATTTAAAAATATGTTATTGCAAACATTAAGAAAGAGAAAGCATGAGGAAGGAAGACTAGAAAGGAAGGAATGAAAATATCAATGTACTCTCAAAGTAGTTACCTATGAGCCCCATTAAATCTCTCCTCTTTATATTAATAAACATGTAAGTAAGTAAAAGAAGAAACCCAAGAAAGAGAGTTGGTATGAAACTCAAAGGAAATCATCTCTAATGATGAGATTTCAAGAGGTCATATGGGAAGCTCTTTTCTAGACATGAGGTTTCCAGGAGCCCTGCTGACACAGCGATGAGAGCCTGCTCCTAAGCCACAGTGGAGAAGTGCTTCCCAAGCCTTCCTGGTAGGGTCGGGGAAGCGCTGCCTCTGTGTATTCAGAAAGCAACTTCTTCTGTATCTTGGGTCATTCTCTTTCTCCAGGCTGAGAATTGCTAGAAGTTTCTGCAGTGAGAAGCTTGCATTGCCTTGCTCTGCAATGGTGCAGTGTCTCTTGGGAGTTGCTTTTCTGCCATTGTTAGTGGGCTTGTGTTCAGTGAATCATCGCACTCAGTGAATCATGCAGTCACCGGTGGGGAGGTGGGAACTCCCTCTCCACCCAGATGGAGCCAGCCCTTCCCGCTCAGGCTAATGTTTTCCTCAGTGACAGGAGCTGTGAGCAGCTCCTACCCACCACTGCCACCCTGTGACTTTAGGTACGGACAACGTGTGACACAGACCCCCACTCCACATGAGAGAGGTCAGTGTGGGGTTAGAGGATCAGGGCTCCTTCTTCCCAGAGGTGATTTTGAAATTGTTTAGGTTCTTAGCACCTGATGAGGCCACTCCCCTCAGCCAATCATAGGTGCTGGGGTTCACAGCTGCTTTTGATCTGAAATCTGGAGGTTCCCTGTTTTCCTCTCATGACTCAAGAAGAAGAGATCAGTTCTCATCATGTCCAACAATTTAACCATGTCCCAGGCCAGACAAGGCCTTTCAAAGAGCAACACTCATTCATCAAAGGAACAGTACGATCATGATAGATCACCAACTTCTCACAATTTCCTGTACTAGGCATGAGTCTTCCTCCCTCCTTTTCTCCGCCGCCCCCACTATATATATATATATATATATATATATATATATACATATATACATGTAAGAAATATGGGAATTTCAGATGTCATCATTCACCTGCTTCTGTGTCAAATTCATCATTATTAAGCAGAGAATTGACAATTCCCAAGTGCCTGTATGAGTTCAGCACATTCTACATTGTTTCTCCCGTGTGTTGGGTTGTGTTAATCTTTTTGGCAGCCCAATGCAGCTTACATTGGATGGTTGTATTCTTAGACATCCATACAGAACACTTCAGAGTGGGGTAAAGAGGAATTCATGTGTTAGTCATTCCAGGACCCCAGCAGACTACAAGTCGAGTCACCATTGGTATACAGGTCTGGCACAGCATACTGGCAACAAGCTGCTATCTTGGCTTGTTGAGACACTGTCAGAAGGGAACAGCACTCTAATGGAATAAGAAATTCCTTCCCTGGTGTTCTTGGCCAGTTTCTGTGTTGGCTTGAGACTCCCTAGGGACAGGAAGCTCAGCACCACATAGTGGTTCTGTTGCTTTTATGATTCTCACAGTCAGATTGGAATTTGATAGAAGACCTTTCTAATATGGTGTTGGACAAGATGCTGGTAATGTAGGCAATAACCCAGTGAATGTTCATGCTCCTTGGGGAGGGAGAGAGGGCTGATGATGGTTTGGGAATAAGATGGGGCAGTGCAAACCCTTGGGGACCCCATGTGGTCTGAAGGAGTCCTGCCCTCCACAGTTGTCCCAGAAAATGTCTCAGCTTTGATGTCGTTTTGCTAAGGAACTCTGCTTGCTGATGATGCCCCAGACTCTCATGAGGAGTGTAATGGAGGGGGTGGATATACATTGGCAGCCTCCTTCTCCAACCCCCTGAGTTCAGGAAGGAGCTTTGATGCCATGGATGAAAAGGAGTTGAGGCCCAGCTCTGCTTCTTGTAGACATTTAAGCTAACCATGTCTTAGCTTCCCCACATGCAGAGTGGAAATGCCTTTTCCAGAAATGAGGACACTTGTGTCTCATGCAGTTGAGTTCAGCTGATGCTCCTTAGTTTCCTCCATGCATGGTTCTGCACCTGACCTTGCCATGCTGAGTTCATAGACCCATTTCAATCCCTCCATTCACTCAAACAATACCCATGGGGGGGGGGTGATTCAGGAGCTTTGGACATGCTGTAATGCTGCAGAGGGAACAGGGTTCATCTGCCTCTAGTGGTCTCCATCTCACTCTTTCCTGCTTGGCGGAGCTCCCATCCAGACCCTTCAGGGTCTCCAAAGCTCTTGGCTCCTCTCATCTACCACTTGTTCTCCATTTGCATGTTTTACTGTCCCCTAGGATCATGGCCTCTCTCCAAAAAGTGAGGCTCGTAGGGGCAGAGGGCATACCTCTTTGCTGTTTATCTGGGTTTGGCATTGAGGTTGGGAGATGATAGTCACTCATGAAGTATTTGCTGAATGAGTGAATGAATGAGCAAAACACTTTCTGCCCTCAAGGAGAACACAAACAAGTGCATAAGAAGAATGCATGTCACTACAGTGGTCGTACAGGTGCTTTGAATTAATTAGAGGAGTGAAAGAGAGAGTACAGATTAGCCATAATCAGGGGAGGCTAAAGGTTGTTCAATTCAACAGAAGAGGCCAAAATGGAAAGAAAACAATCAAGACTTTGAGGCTTGCAGACAACCCAAGCACCTTATGAAACGTCATTTAAAGCAAAATCAAGAATAGTGACATATGTAGATTATACTGGGGAGAATGTGTTCAACGGGCCAGGCTCTTTCTAGAGTCACTCAGCACAGGGAACCTCAGAGAAGCCATATGGCTACCAGGTTGTGGAAGCCATGGGGACACCCTTGTCCTTTAGCACATTTGTTTTTAACAATGAAGGAATCCAGATGGATGAGTTCCCCTGTTCTATTTGAGGCACCTTCCAGTAACTTTCTTTGAAAAGTCTTCAGCCACATAGTTACAAATCTTGTAGTCCTGGGTGTAAGTCCAGTTGGCTTTGTGTGGTTTGCAATTCTGTATCTGCAATTTCAATCAATTGTAGTTTGAAAATGTTTCAGTCAATAGTTGCATCGGTTGAATATGTAGTTTTTCCCCCTTGTTATTCCCCAATCACTGCAGTGTTACAACTTTCTCATTGGCATTTGCATTTACATTATATTAGATATTACATAGCAACCTAAAGATAATTTTAGCATGGGGAGGATGGGAATAGCTTATATGCAAAAACTGCCATTTTATAGAAGGGACCTGAGCAGTTTTAGATTTGGTGCTGGGAGGAGGGGGCAAAGGTTGCTAGAATCAATCCTCTATGGAGGCTGACGGATGACTGTCTCTCTTCAGAAATCTAACCCCACATATTTGAAGGGAGCATTTTAATCATTTTAGTAGTAAAAGTGACAATATATCTTAGTTAAAATTATTTCCTTAAGTGGCAGAGTGGCAGAAATGGAGAGTGAAGGAGACAGACATCTTCCATCTGCTGATTTACTCTCAAAATAGCCACGATAGTTGAAGTTGGACCAGGCTGAAATCAAATGTCAGGAGTTCCACTGGCAGGAAACCAAACACATGATCCATTACCTGCTGCCTCCCCAGCGCATTCGAAAGAGGCTGAAATGGAAGCAGAGGCAGGACTCAGTCCCAGGCACTGCAGCATGGGATGCAGGCAGCTCAAGTAGTGACTTTCCGCAGGATACTGCAACACCCACTGTAATGACATTACATCTAGATTTATGAACTTCATTTCTATGGAAACGATATATCAACATACTTCCTGGAATCAACCAGATTGTAAACTAGACTGTGAGAATGATTTTGAATAATAACTTCATGACAATGAGCCTTTTCTCCCTTTCAGAAACCATAAATATCAGAAAACTCAACGATTTAGAATGTTCTTATGTTTACATTTGAAGAAGTTCCATAGATCCAGGGACATTTTTCAGCTGTCCGTCCTTGTGAGCTTAACCCTGAACCTAGAGTGGACACAGCACCTTTGTGCTATGAATGAATGAAGAAATGAATGTGAAAAAATGAGTGAGTGTAGAGTAGCTGATCATATCAATGAGTTCTTGCATCTGATAACCCTTCGCAATTTTTGATTTATTTGGTGGTGAGGGATGGGGTTTGCAGTGTTGGGACACAGCAGGTTAAACTACAGTTTGCAATATTAGTATCTGTGTTAGCACTGACTTGAGTCCCAGCTGTCCTACTTTCAACTAGCTCCTTGCTAATATGCCTGGGAAAGCAGTGGGAAGCAGCCCAAATATTTGGGTCATCCATGAGAGCATTTTAGATGGAGTTTTTGACTCCTGACTTTGGCCTGGGTGTAGTCCTCGCTGTTGCAGCCAACTTGGGAAAGAACCAGCAAATGGAAAAGCAATCTCTCTCTGTGTATGCCTCTCTCTTTCTCCCTCTTAAATAAGGGAATCTGTTATTTTATTGGTGGAGAGGCAGAGAGGCAGAGGAAGATCTTCTATCTGCTGGCTTATTCTCCAAGTGCCCCCCAACAGCCAGAGCTAGGCAAGACCCAAGCCAGGAGCTGAGAACTCTTCCCCATCTCCCATGGGGGTGGCAGCAACCTTACTACTTAAACCTTCACAGAGTACATAGGAATAGGAAGCTGGAATGGGAAGCCGTGTAGGCACTCATGCCCACATGCTCTGATATGGGGTATAGGTATCCCAGCCAACTACTTAGCTGCTAACCAAATTCCTGCCGCCTAATAGTATTTCAATGGGGTATGGAGAAGTGGAATTCTGTGATCAGGCTGAGGCTCTCCTGGCCACATTATGATATTTAAGGACCCCTAAGACCTGAAAAGATGCCAGCTTTCCCCTACCCATCCCCACTTCTATGTAAAAATGGGAAACATTGGAAAAGCATGCAGTAAGCTTAAGGTAATCCAGCTCAGTCTTGGTTCTCCCTGACAACTGTGTCAAAGCTGTTGAATATAATAAGTAACAATGTGTTCTCTGCCCCCTGCCTTGCTGATGCCCTAACTGTGCCCTTGGCATGCTGCTTGGAGCTGTTGATGTCCAAAGTAGATCTGAACTCTCTCCCAGACACACACACACACACACACACACACACACACACACACACACACACACACTTGCTCAAGTTAAATGGTCTTGAAAGGACGTGTGACATTCCACAAAGGGTCTCCTTTTCTCCTCTTTTGATTCGAGATTAAGTATGAAGCTGTGATTCACAGGCAATGTACATCCTCTGTTCATATCCCAGTCCCCCAGATGCCAAACATGTGCCCCATGACAGTGGAGCTTGTAGGTTTCAAGCCTGTCACCTGTAAGCTAGTGCTCCACTCCACGGGGTGTCATTGTCTTGCCAGCCTTACTGGGTGACCAGCGGATTTGAGGAATGGTGGCAGCTGGAGTGGTGGTTCATCTACTTGTGGATGAGTAACAACTTGCTGCTTAGTGGGGGGCCCACCATGGCTCCATTTATTCCCAGTTGTATATGTTGAGACTTAGACTTCTGACCCTGGCTTCTGATTTTTCTGACCTGAGAGTGAGAATTTGTGAGCAGGCCCAATGCGCTCATGAAGTTTTCTGTTTCTTTGAGGAAGGGTAGCTTATCTGTGAGAATTCAATAGTTAATACCAACAAGTCATTTCAAAGGTGGGAGAAATGTCGGAATTGGACAGGTCAGGAGCTTCTCTTTGGAGATCTGGGTTTCCACTCACTGGAAACCTTAACATAAGGGGCCTGCTGGTTTCATTCTTGGCCCTGATCACTGTTGCCAAGGATACCTTCCTTGCTACAGGCAGCTGTCAGACCCTCCAGAGAAAGGGTCTTGTGGTACCAAGGATGTACCTGTGAGTGTCCATAGCCAAATCCAGGGTGGAGCAGGTCAGTGTTGACGCCTAGCCAGTTTGCATGTCACTTGTCTTTTGAAGGCTTGTCTATCATCTTTGGCCAACTTCCTTGACATTGATGGACTGTGGTGACATTGCTTTCCAGGGCACATTGATAATCCTTTTTGAAAGCAAGACCTTTAGAAACAAAATCATTACAGTAGAAAAGGGTACTTTTAGATACCCTCATGTCCAGCTTACTCACTTGAGGGCCTGTGACCAAATTACTGTGGATTGACCTTGAGATTTAGACTGGAAGAAGGGCACTGTGTTTGTCCCATTATTTCTAGAGGAAGTCACCATGGGTTTGTAAAGTGGTTTTATGAGCAAGGGTACACGTTTGTTAAATTCCCAGCCATACCAGAGACTTTAGTCCACAGTTAACATAAGGCAAAATAAATCTGGTTTTGGTCTCAGTCCCTGATCCTTAAGAAATTCACAACCCACCATCACACATCAGTCATAGGCTAGGAGGGAAGTGGAAGGAGAGAATGGAGATTCAGCTAGAGTCCCTGTGGCTAAACAGGAATAGATTCTGAAGAATGAGGAAAAAATATATAGTTTACTAATGGATAAGAGCAAACATCTGGAGGGGCAGGAGTTACTTGTTGAAATACAGGTTTTTGGAGATACCTACCATTGCTGAAAGCAAAGATAGGAGGATACTTCTTCAAAAAGTTCATGGGAAACACACCTCACCATGTAATTTCTTCTTCCAATGAAGTTTTGGAATCACTTTTGTAGTTAATATTCCCATGAGAGTGATTTACGGTAGGTTTTTAAATGAAAATCTACTACTTTTGGATTCCATTCGCAATGTCTCAATTTAAATTAAAAAAACCAAATTAATATATATAACACATGATTTACCGTGTAGGTCATTTGTAAGTGTGCAGGTCAGTGGCATTCAGTATATTCACTCTGGCACCAACATCACCACCACCCTTCTCCCGGACCCATCACCTATCACAGGCGCTCCAGATCCCATTATACAGTAGAACTGCCCATTTTGTTTTCCTGGCCTTCTAACCACCATCCTAGTTTCTGTCTCTGTAAACCTGACCACTCTAGGTGCCTCATTGAGGTAGATACTTGTCCTTTCATATTGGCCTGTTTCAATGACCATCAATATTATCGCTTGTGTTACAGTTTCCTTCCCTGGTTAGGGGTGAATGCATTCTGAACGTGTGTGAAACAAGTGAACGTGTGTTCACTTGTTTTTTGCATCTTTGGATGGATGCTTACTAGTGATGCTCTAAACCTGGATGTGCAAGTATCTCTTTGAGAGCTGGCTCAATTCCAACTTTCCTTTAATACAAGAGCTGGCAGGATTTGAGAAGCAGGGCAAAGATAGCCATCATCTTAGCCTTTGGTGACAGCGAGTGACAACTGGTGACCTGACAGTGTTATAGATGTCCCATCTTATAAACCTAATTAAATTAAAAATCAAGGCCAAATCCACATCTACTTCAGGCAGACAATTTCTCAAAAAAAAAAAAAAAGGCTCATTAGCTGAGAATTTGGGCCTCCACCAGCAGATGGAACATTTTCCCCCAGATTTTTCAATAATTAGACAGGAAAGGTCTTTCAAACTCTAGACCTCAGATGGAAGATTTTATCTTGTTGCCAGTGCATCAGTTTTAGTGCCGTTGGTAAAATTATGCAAAAAGTAACCTTTTAAGTTTCATAATGAAATGATGTAAGATGTCAGTGTCACTAAGCCTCAACTCTTAGCAAGGATGCAGTTTTTTTTTTCTTATTTATTTGAAAGGGGGGGACACACACACACAGACACAGAGGTGTCTACATGGTCTGTCCCTCTCAAAATGCCTTAGTGGGTTTCAAGCTGAAGCCGGGAGCTGAGGACTCAGTGCTGGTCTCCCGATGTGGATAGTGGACGCATCCCAAGGTTTGCTTCAGCCACAAGTCCAACCCAGACACTCTGAATCGGCACTTGGTATGCCAAGTGGCATTACAACTCCTATGCCTATTGCCATACCAAGGTCATATGTTTTAGGGAAAATTTTCTGACTTACCATTATCAGGCCTTCCCTCATTTCAGTTTTTTGTTTGTAAGAAATTGAGGCTTCATAGGAACACAGGTTAAATTTTCTGTATTTTTATTTGGGCAAAATGAGATGCCAGGATTTTATAAGAGAACATCCTTGCAAAATTTGAGAAATCCTCACCTGTAGAAATTCAGGTAACTCTGGGCCTAGAGTTGAGTCAACATGAGCCCTCCACATAGGTGAGATTATATAATTAGCTTGTAACTTATGTCCCGGAGTGTCCTTTGGGGGACATGAATACTCAGTGATTCAGATGCTCCGTATCTATCTGTGTCAGATACATTCTTTCCTCTGGCCCCCAAACTGAGCCCTTTTTTGTGCTTGGCTTTGTGTACTCTCCAGAAGATCCTTGACTTCTAGTAGATATATCCTTTGTAAATGACACAGTGAGAAGTCCAGCTGTTCTTAGTGGTTGTCAATTTTGAAAGGATCTGATCTGAAAGTAGAGACACATGGCCAGGGATGTGGTTGAACAGTAAATATGGACAGGCACCAGCATCTGTGAGAATGCAGGATAGGTCTGTGTCTGTGTCCCTAGCAGCACATGTGTGTGCCTGTTGATAATGTTATATGTACATTGACATGTGCGTTATTCTGGCTTTCACCTCTTTATGACACACATTTTTCTTTTGTTGCCTGGAGTCTTAGTCCAGCTCCAGCTCTGAATTCTCTACTGTTCCAGGCAATACTTGCTACATCAGGAGTCTCCTCTCCTGTGACCCCACCATCCATCTGTCCGAGTCCTCCTGCCGGCCATTCCTGATGCTATGTCTAGGCCTTTCCACTCTCTTTACTTTCCCCGTCAACTTCTAATCTGTGTGTCCAGCCCTGCGAGTGCTTGAGATCACCACGTGGGTGATCTCAACTCTCACTCCTACTTTGCCAGGTGTACCCAGGTGCTGCTGTCACCTAGAACCACACCTTATTTTTCTCACTCTCTCTCTCTGGTTTTAAGTGTACTGCATGCACTAGTAATAGTCCATGTTCTTCTACCTCTCTTGTTTTCTTTACTGTTCATTCTGCAAACTCATTTCACCAATCCTCTCTCCAAATATTTGTTCATTGAATAACCACTTTCCTAGTTTTTGGATTCAAGTGATGGCTGAAAGTGAGTCATCACTGGGCCTTCATAGACTTTTCAGTCCATCGGAGGGAGAGCAGTTCCTGATAGGATTGTAAAGGGATATGTACTGTATCAGCTGCAACAAAGACCTGGCAACACTGCTGGGGCCCTTCTTGCCCAATGTGGGCAGAGAAGTGATAGTGAGCTGATTAACCACCTACAAGAAGGTGGGGGGGTGTCAGACTTCTGGGAGGTGGTTGTGCACAGATCATGTGGTCTGGGAGGAGGCAAATGGCGAGTGTGAAGAACTGAGAACTCAGTGTGACAGGAGCCTAAAGCAGGGAGGAATGGAAGACCAAGGCAGAGAGGAGGAGGAGAGTGTATTTCCAAGGTCTGTAGATTGATTAGGGAATCATTTTTTTTTTCATACAAACAGCTATGGAATGTATTGAAGTAATTTCAGGAGGGGCCTCTCCAATGCACATGAATGCTGTACAAATCCAGTCCATTTTGCACTGAGTGTGGCATTGTAGAATCATGTTTCCTGAAGTACAGACTCAAATGCCTTGAAAATCGCGGGCATTTTTTACAAGACTCCTAGCAAGCAGATACACCAGTCTTGTTCTCTGAAAGTTGCATGCATTTTCTTTTAACACTGTGATTCCAAATACATTCTTTTTCCTTTCTTTCATCCTGAAAACATCTTGACTGACACAATTGTTTGCAAGCCTCAGTTTACAGGGAATTGGTTTGTAGCAATTTTATGTCTGTTTCTATAAGTCATGTGTGATGTTCCAGATTGTTAGTGTGGAAACTTGGGAGACCTTGGGGTATTTGAGTGACACTGTTGAAATTCTGGCTCTGGTAAATCACAGGCAGGTTTATTTATGATGACAAAATTACCTTTTATGGTAGCAGCATTGTATCTTTTAAGAACTGTTAATGAGAAAACATATTTCTAGACTTATCACACTGGGGGAGAAAAGATTTCCTTTTTTTGTGTGGGGAGGAGTGGGTTAGGAAACACTGAGATTGGGTTGTGAGTTCCCCAGGACAAAAGCACAAGAGCTTTTCAAAGATTGTGAGAGGCATGAGGGGAAAGGATGGGATCTCGGCCCTGAGTCTTCTCCAAGGTCTGTGCTGTTGTGTGTTAGTTCTGTGGGAGGCTGTACTGTTTGAAACAGTGAATCCAAGTGCCCGTGGAGTTTGCTCTGGTGATTTTTACAAAGCAAGACTCTTGGATACAGATGTAGTGACAGGTAGCTTTGTTATCATTTTGAGTCCTAATGAGATGTGAGTGGTATATAATCAGCTAAAAGAGCACCACTTTTTCAAGATTTTAGCTCCAAACTGATTGCATATCAATAATTATCAACCACATAGTTATCTGTCTCTACCATGCCATTTCACAGATTGGAAAACTGAGTCCCAGAAAGATGAAGTTACACACTTAACTAACTTCTTATTAGCATCTGCTGTGTTTCCCACCACGTTTCACTCACACAATATTCCTGCTGTCTGGTTCTCCCTAGAAAAGCCAGGTACACCCTCAGGGAAGGAGCAGGGGTCAGGACTTGGGTCCTCTTTCTAACTTCTCAGTTGCTCAACTTGCATTCCTTTCCAACTTGGGATTTTGCAGTTGAAGGTAGTGTTCCTTCCATGCCCAGTCCTGCCTTAGAGACCCCACATGTGCCAGTTCATAGGTACAGTAATCCTTCAGCCCTGATGGAGTTTTCGAGTCATTTCAGCTTCCAGATTCCATCTCATTGAGAGCCAAGGGAAGACTTGACTTAGCTGTTTCAGCTTTGCATTTCCTTGTCTCTCAGGCTGTGTGATAGACATTCAATAAATGTTTGCTGATGGTCTTCGATTCACCAGGCCACACTTGGTAACTTAGATTCTAGAATGATGTTCTGTCTCAGAAATGCAATGCCCCCCAGGTTGTTTTGCCTTGGGAGTCTTCATATCTGTCTTTTTATTAGGTAGATTTTATTGTATATGTTATGCATCTCGTAAAAAAAAAAAGAAAAAGAAAAACACCCAGGTGTCTGGGATCATATAAGGAAAATTGTTCATTTTTTGAGAAAGGCTTCTTTCTAACTGCCAGGAACCAGCCTCTATATCAGATGTGTAGACTCATCAGTTAGGGTCATTTGCTCTGCAGGGAGCTGAAGAGAATGTGTACAACCTGCTCAGAAGAGAATCCATCCCTTCACTATGCAGAATGCCTCTAGCAGGGCTCTCCAGGCCTACAGGCTGCCTATCTATGTCCTAATGGGCTGATGGGGAAAGTGACATTTGTAAATTAATCTCTGACTGGAGCTAAGTGGTTTCCCTAATGGCTTTTAATTCAGGGACTCCCATTCTTGGCCAGGCATCAGATTCACTGGTGAAGCATGTTAAGAATAGAGAAGCCCAGCTTCTTCTATCCACTGTCCAGTCCCTGACTCCTGCTTACCATCCTCAGGCTCTTAGAATGCGATGAGAGCCTTTTGGCTTTTAAGGGAAAGCCTTAAAGGGTGATTGGATTTTGGCGGTAGCCCCCTTAATGGTCCATGCTTCCAAACGCATCTCTGATAACCCCTGGAGCCTCATGTGTCAAAACCAGCAATGGAGCTTAAGTTCTAGAATAGGCAGTTTGTCTAAAAAGCACAGCTTCTTGATTCTCTCACATCCCTGAGTCTTCCCTTTTCATTCTGAACCTGAGCGGCATGGCTTTACTGTGTTGCATGTTAATGAATGTCCTCCGACATTTGGAAGGTCTTTGTGGTCCCATCGCAATGTCTACTTAGGAAGACAGCAGTGAACATCCCCCTCTATTCTCTGCCTGTCACCAGACTCCTCAAGTTAAGTGTTAGGAACAGACTTAAGAACACTGTGTATGTGTGTTCCTTGGCATTCTTCTGTATAAATACATGTTGTGTTTGATCTTGGAGTTTTGAAAATAGATGACGCATGAGGGCCATTGTTCCGATTACATTTATCAAATTGCTTTTGTTTTTAGGAATCTGGCACTCTGCACATACCACCAGCACTCAGCATCACCACACAGCATATGAATGTTTTCAGTAAATTTGAGAGTATCCTGCCAGGTAGCCAAGGTGATTTGGTAAGCTCAGACTGGTAGAGAAAGCTGGATGGGCTTCAGGGAAGAAGGCAAACAGTAGCATTCTAAGAGGCAGTTCTCCAGTTGTCTTGGGCACCGGATTGCTTTCCGCCTTGGTGTCCAGGGAGCAGTGCCTTGTCAAGGGAGTGGTCATTGTCAGAAGCCCGTGACCGGAAGGCAAGTGTCTTTTACTGTCTCAGGTCTTGTTCTTTTCTTGGCTTCCTCTTACCAAATCCTTTGGGCTTCAGTCTCTCTTGCCATAGGACTACAGCAAACACCCAAGGACCCCAGAGGCCATGCTCCTTATTGAGAGGCAGTTGCATGCGAATGGGCAGGACATTTTGAGGGTGCTGAGGACACTGCAATAAGAGCCCCTTTTTTTGCTGCACCTTCCTAACTTCTCTTTTTTGGCTAAAGATTCACCAATCAATAGCTTATTATATTTTGTTGATACCTATGCTTAATAGCATAGGCTCAAGCTGTGTAAGCATTATTTCAGAAAAAAATGGTATCTTTGTGAATCCAAAGGGACAGCTATCTTCTGGTTTTCTTGGGCCTTATGCATATCATATGTTAAATAAGTGTTTGGATGACTGTTTAGGAATGTCCTATAATAAAGGCATTGTAAGCATTACTATTTAGTTTGAAATCTAGTTCTTCTGTGTTCTCAGACTAATATTTTTTCCCATTTTGAGTACAGTTATCAGAGCATTAGGGATTTGTTAGAGAAGGAAAATGAATCAGCCAGTCCTTCTGGGTGGATCTGCTGTGGCTCTGTTGAGGACACACCTCTGTTGTGTTTTGTCTTCATGGCTAACTCCAAAGAGCTGCTGTGTTTTCACCCTGGGCCCAGGATGACTGTAGTTAAGCCTGAACTGACTGAGAGGCAGTTGGCAAGTGTAAGCAATGCCCTGCCCTTTGTAGGAAACCGAGCATCTCACTTGGGCATGGGGACCCTTCAGTGTCTCCTGAGATTTTTCTGTTTCTGACAGATGCTGATGTATGAGTCTCCTCTTACGATCATGGCAGGACCCCTTTCCTTCTCTTGTGTTTTGCGTAGTTACTTCAAGAAACCACTACTCCCCATCATGCATGTCAAGAACACATATTGGGGCTGCATCAATGATGGTCACTGTGTCTGGCCATCCTCATGCTAGGAGGTTATGGCCATGGCAGGAGAGCTCATATTTTAATCTCCTTGTAGATGGAGGTAGCTGCCGTTTGTGAGGCCTCTTTCCTCCCTCACAGCTGTAGCGTTTAACGGCAGCCTGTCTAGCCAGCTGGGAGAGAAGCTCAGCCTTCAGACACACAGGGAGTCCCATTGACAGGGATTAGTTTTGGATCAGCTGTTTATGAATGAAGAGAGGCCCTTCCCCTCAGCGCAGGCCACACCCCTGCTCTTTGCAGCTTTTTTGAGAACGAGGTCAGGACCAGCATCTAACTGCTTCTGTTTCAGAAATAGCAGCATGGCTTGAAAATTAATCTTAACCTATTTGTTATGCTGCCTCCTTCAGAAAATACAGGAAAATATCAGAGACCTGCTTAGGTTGTTTCTGTGTTTTTGTGTAAACCTTTGCAAAGAATATATGAATGAGTGGATGTGAAGCTAGACAGGGGGTGAGCCAGCTGAGAGGGATTAGTATTGGTTAGAGGGTAATTACTGACAGGCTGCTGGGTTTCCTGGCATGTACCAGACCAGGTTTTGGTTTTTAAGACAAACTAGAAAAATAAAGTCATCCTCAGGGATACATTATTTTAAAAACTCCCTTTCATAATATTTTAATAGTTGCTGTCAAGTGGCAATATGCCCAGTTGATTTCATGGTCATTTTCTGTCTTCTGTCACCTACAATTTCTCCTCAGCAGCTCCGTAAGAGATGTGCAGTGTTTTAATGAGTATCTCATACAGATTTTATTTTCTGTCAGTCACTTTGGCAAAAATGAATCAGAGAGAGAGAGAGCTTATTCATGTTGATACATGGATAGTCCACAGCCAGTACCACAGTGTGGGTCTGTGGATGCTCTGAGGAGGGAAGTGCTTGCAGTGCCCTTCTGGCTAGGTCTTCTTTGGGTATTGGCACATCAAAAAGCCGTTTGTGAGCACTGATAAGGCATTGTCATATGCTAATGGTGTTTGATTTTTTTTTCTTTTTCTCACATTTACTTAGTCATTGGCCATTAGGTTCTTTCTCTATTTGTTTTTGACCATAATGTCTTTTCACTCATCTGCTCCATCAGAGGTGAAATGAATTAGAATGTTGAGGACCTGCTGGTCAGGATGGGCTTCATGTGCTACATGTTTGTCGGATGGACTTCAGTGTGACAGGTATCCACTGAAGTAGGTGCCAGTGTTCTGTTTTATACTCGGGGCAGTTAATTCTGAGTGAAGAGTGTGAAGAGGAATGTGACTTGTCACAGAACTTGCCTCATGTGTTATCCAGTTTGGCATCCTGCAACTGAAGTAGTTTCCTGAATGCGTGAGAAGTATAATAGCCGTATGTCTCTAAATCACATCTATATTTGTTTCTATGTATACAAACACAGGGGAGTTTTCATGACAGCACACTGCTGCTTTCCAAACTAATATTTCTTGTGTAGAGAAAGGAAATAGGTGGTGATTTGGGGTAGGGGATGGGAATTAATGGGCATGAGGGATCTTGAGGAGATGACAAAAACATATTTTGAAACTGGATTACAGTGATACCTGCAAAACTGGGCAGATTTACGAAAAGATGTTGATTCATTGCATGAATCAGATGAAGTTTATGGTATTTAAGTTGTACCTTAATAAAAGTGGTTACCTTTGCATCTGAGTCTTTTGGGATCCTAAGGTGACATATAATATGAGACATGGTATCCTTCCTAATTGCTAACTTCTCTATTCCCACTCAAGTGTATTGATTTCAGTTATAGAAAAAAAAAAAACTAGACTTTTAGCTATTAGGGTGGTATAAAAACACCATGCCATAAGCTAGAATGGTCTGCCCTGACCCCCATTGGCAAGAGTAGGGCTACTGCCTGTGCCAGGTAAGGAGTCAACATTAAGGAGACTTAGTGGAGGCAGCATGGGTGTGAGATTTCCCAACTAGCCTCAGGAAGCATGTGGGATAGGGTCTGAGAGCTGCTGCTTGTGAATGCCAAACATCCCTCTGTTCACCCTTCAGTGATGACGTTTTTCTCTTCTTTTACAGGTTGTCTTAGTCTTTGCTCTCAGCATTGGTGCACTTGTAATATACTTCATAGATTCATCCAAGTGAGTATTCAGATATTTTGTCCTTTGCTAAAATGATCATGAGCCCTGAAATCAAACGTTTTGTTGACCTTGACACCAACCTTGGTGACAGCCTCCTGAGTGTGAGGCAAGGCTGTTCCATGCTGGCTTTCTGAATGGAAAAGAGAGCTCCTCAAAAGTAGGGCTGCCCATGTCCTGCTGGTATGGGAGGGAAGACGTCTAAACTCAAGTCTTCTTGATGGGTGTTATTTTAGTATTTCCTGATGTAGCATTTCCACTGATGATGTCAAGGAGTTCATAGCACTATGGTGGGAATCCACAATCTGCAGGCAAATGACATTGTTAATGAGTGGGGGATTGAGCCGTTCTTGCTATGACTGTACCATTCTTACCTCCTTTGGGTTTCCCTTGTTTTGGTCTAAGTAGGGGACAGCTTAGCAGGCATGATGCTGCCTCTTACCCCCACCTGAAGAGTCAGTGGACGCGTCACACACTGCTGCTTCTTGACTGATGAAATATATGGATGTGGGATGATAGCTTTTGTGGTGACCCCCAGAAGTGCAGGCCCATGTGTGTGTCAACATCCTTAGAATAGACGTGAACCACAGATCCCTGGGGTGCCAGCTGAGTGTGATCTAGGGTGAACTTGAGTGACAGACACTAAATACCTTGCAAGTGGTCACACCAAGAAAAGGGCACAGCAAGGCTTCAAGGAGGCATACAGGCATGTCCTGATTCCTGCTGGTACATTCTCTGTTTCAGTCTTAAAGTCAGTGGCTTTGGGGAAATGTTTGGAGCTTACTTTTTCTCTTACGACTTGAATTTGGCAACTCTGGTTAAGGAAAGTGGCTTAAGTTCATTGCCCACTGTGAGAATGTTTTTAGCTTGTTCAGTGCTATCTCTGCCAAGGTAGATTCTAGACTTTAATCCTAGGAACCCTCCTGTCATCCCTGTTGGCTCAGACCTCTGTGTGTCTGAATTCTGAGATTTCTCTTTGGTGGCTCGGCTGTTGGCAATTTCATGGATATCTCAACTCTGAATTTCTCAGAGCCATCTGGTCAACAGCCAAAGGATATTCTGCATTTGGATGCATAAGCCAAAATGTCAAGCCAGGAAAATAAAGAAAAGGCCTCTTGTCACTTATCTCTGGGAGCCAGCCAATACTGGGTGAAGAGAGGTCCTTCAGCCCAGTGCCAGGCTGGACAGCCCTTGCCCATTTTGGATGCAGGGTTTCTAAACATCTTTGGGAAATGAGATTTCTCACCCTCCCTCTGACTGAAATCCCTGGTCAAAGAGCTTATTTAGGTATGGAAGACCCCAATTTGTGTGTCCTCAAAGGTAAGTTGCCTTTAAATATTTACTCTTGATTATTCTGCTCCATCTTCGAGTTCAATGAGAGACCCTCCAAGGTCCTTGATCTTCTTTCCCCATTTCTCTTCAGAGGGATTCTCACATGTTGTGGGTTATGCTCCTTGTAAACTTCCGTGTTGGGGCTCAGGATGGAGGCTCAGGCATGTATGTTTGTGTGTCCGAGATACAAGCTCCTGTATGAAGGTGAGCAAAGAGATCGGTTAGAAGGACAGATACTTTGGAGACATCTTCCCTACCTTATTCTCCCTTTTTGTTCCTCTGTACTACTCATAAATAAACTGCTCTTCCTGGATGGGATTGAATGTTGTCTTTTTTTATGGTGTCTGTTGTGAGGGCAATCCTTTGTGCCGTAGATCCTGGTGCTTTCACCTGCACGGGAGAAGACAGTATACCTCCTTCTTGGTGTCCTTTGGGTTTCATTCTCGTTTTGCATTAGCGTTGGGGAAGCCAGTGTTGAGAGTCCTCTGTGATTCTGATGTGTGGAATGGATTTGCAGAGAGTCCAGACTGAGGGTAGACCTTGAGTCCTATTCTCTGAAATAAGACTGTCCCCACCATCCTTGGGGCTGTCACCCAGCTGCATAGTTTAGCATAGCAAAACCCACTGTGTTTAAGAAGATCTTATGGCTGTTGGTATAACCCTTTCCACTTTTTTCTCTGCCACCGGGCCCTGAAGTAGCCTCCTATAATACTATCAGGGGGCCCACTCAACAGAGTTAGCATGAAGGAACATTGCATCTTCCTGGGAAAGCCAGCAAACATGCCCACTCTCTCTCAGGAAATTAAAGAGTTAAAGTAGAAACTCTAAAGTCACCTTTGTATAAATTCTACAGATTCCCAGAGGGAAAAAAATAATAAAAGGAAACCTATTGTGCAAATGATAGTCAAGCTTAGTGAATAAGATCAGGTTAATCCACATAGAATATGCCCAATGGAAAGAGAAAAAGAAGAATGTAAAGTGTCTTTAAAATGTTACTAAAATATTTATATAAGAATGTAAATTGTTAAGGCCCTCTTTTTCATTCAGATCCATTAACAGCTTTATGCAGTTGTGGTTTGGTTGACTATCTTGGCGATACAGCTTTAACTTCTCTTGGAAGTTCTGTTGAATCATCATCCTGGGAAAAGTCCCCAGGATTTTACTGAGAAATATTTCTTAGCATTGACACCTTTCAAATAAATATGTAAGGAGTGAACTGAACTGGGCAGACCCTGTCTACGTAATGACTTAGTGAATTTGAATCAGAGCTGCTTCCTCCAACTAGTAAGGGATATCCCAGTGAAATTCAAGGCCCTCAGCTCTTTGGAGAGATGAGGAAAGCCACTTAAGATACAAAGCCAGCTCTGGTGACAAGGAATGATGATGAGCTGCTTGGCCAGCAGAGTCTTAGCACAGGATAGCCTTGGCTGTGCCGGTAGACAAGCAGTCTGGGGCATTTTTTCTGCTTCCATCCATCAGCCTGGGAACAAGGCAGTTCAAAGAACAGCTATTTATTTTTCTGAGTATTTGAACCTTTCAAAACTGATTTTAATAGCAAGAAGTGGTAGATAGTCTTTTCTGAAGACACCTACCTGTGTACCTCTGTTCTTTTCCATTCTTAGACTGAGACAGATTCCTGAGTGGGTCTTGTTGATTCAAGAAGCCCTTTTTGGGGGTTTTCATTCTTCTGGAGTGATGGTTATGAAAGGATCATTTGTGTAGCCTCAGTGATCACTGTGTAGATGAGACAGATTGTCCTTGGGGCTCTTGGATTGGAAGGAAATCCGAAGAGAATTACATTAGACTGTGTTAAAATTGTGCTTTCTCACCCCAACAGCCGACACTCCAGAAATGTGTAAGCAGAGGGAGTTGGTCTCCCACATCTTTGATAGACATAAATGTCAGTGCTTAGCAATGAAGCAGTAAGCCTGTCACACGTCCCCCCACCCGATCTCCTCCAATTAGCCATAGTGTATTGGATATCATCCATAGAAACACTTTTTCTTCTTAAAAGGTTTCTTGGCTCAATATGTGCTCCACAGTACTCCAGCTTCTAATTCTGACATCTTCTGATGCCTGTACCAACTCCTTCTCCTACACACTCTGATTCCTACATTGTAGAGACTTAAAAAAAAATTGTACAACCAAGCCTAAAGTATTCACAGATGCCCCAGGATGCTAATGTCATCATCAGTGTTCCATTCATGTCAGCTTCCTTCTTTTGACATGAGAACAGTAATTCTTATCTAGTATATAAGGAAAATAAAAAAGACCTCACGGTGACGGAGTGAGGAGGGTGGGGAGCATGGATGGCATAGTGCAGCAGCAGTCTGCATTGCTTCCAGAATGCCTAGAATAAGTTGGAAGAGAATGGGCTCAGAGCCCAGGGTGTTTGCATTTTTTTTTCTTTTCTAGGAGCATTCTGGGAAGGGATGACTCACACATGTGGAGATACGTATTCCCTAACTCATGGTTAAATGCTCTTCCTTCTTATGCTACCACTATGTGGATTTTGAATATTTAATGCCACCTATACTGAAAATGAAGGTCAAGTCCTG
This sequence comes from Ochotona curzoniae, assembly GCF_017591425.1. Taxonomy (NCBI): domain Eukaryota; kingdom Metazoa; phylum Chordata; class Mammalia; order Lagomorpha; family Ochotonidae; genus Ochotona; species Ochotona curzoniae. The sequence goes on along the minus strand of NW_024465556.1, from coordinate 20,513,469 downwards.
CTCACTGGCAGCTTCCAAGCAGGCATTTGTCTCTGAAAGGCAAGCTGCCCGCTGCTAGCAGAGTCAACTTGAAAGGTTATACATTGTTGAGGTTTTCCTTAATGACCTTATCTGTTCCAAACTGGCTGGCACGTGGTGGGGCACCTGCTGATTTTGCCAGTCTTTGCTCTCAGCTTCCGGAGTCAGCACTCTTGTTGTGGGAGTATGGCCCTTAAGCAGGAGGAGGGAATGGCAGTACTAATTTTGTAGAGCATCTAATCCAAGGGCTTGATTGCTAGGTAATAGTAGAATTACAGTTAGAACAAAGCCTGTCTCCAATCTTTTGTGATTTTGCTTTTGTTTTCATTCATTCTCTTTGTAGTCATCCTTCATTCATTTGAAACATCTTCAGTGTCATCACATTGAATGCTTCCCAGAGGGTAAAATTGCTTTGTGATTAGGTGTTTGGTTAAGGAAAACTATCTTCAAGGTTGCCATAGAGGTTAACCAGATTGTTTTCATAGTCTCTGGAAAAAAAAAGCACTGTTGTTGTAATAGAGAGACCCAGAGCTTAAGCAGAGCTGGTTACAGTTGCCCAACCATTTCACTCACCGCATTCTGCACACATTCTGGTTCTCCTACCTCGGCTTAGGTGTCAAGATGTGAACTTCCAGATTGTGGAAGCAGCTCCAGAGATTTAATGACATGTTACAAGAATGGAAGTTGGCTTCAACTCATCCTGCCAGCTCATCTGTGCTGGATTTCCTTTCCCTCTCTATTCTCATTTCCTACCTTGGGATCCAAGTCTCTGCAGGTGACCCTGATTAGAGGGACCTGTCACTGGCTTTCCCCATAAGCCTCTGCCCTCCCTCAGGTGCTGTCCACTGTCTGTCAGTGTGGATCTTGACTCATTTCTTCATTTAATTACTTCCTGTGATTCCCTTTATTTCAATGGAGTAGCAGCATTTTGGGATGTGATTGTGTCAAGTTAGCAAAGAACAAGGAAATTTTTTTTTTAATTTTAATTTTCTCAAACAGATCCTTCGGAGTTAAAAGGCTCTGTGACCTCCCTGCTCTTTTCCTGGTTCTCTGTGTCTGTTACTTGGCACACTAAACTTGAGATACTCCATTTCCCTCTCAGATAAATCCTTTTATGCCATAGAAAATTACAGAATTTAGTTCATTTGTTTATAATTCTTAATGATGCTGTACAATATTTCCATGCCTAGAAAGTTAATGGTTTGTTTTCTTAAGATTTGCTTATTTTTACTGGAAAGGCAAATTTTATGGAGAATCAGAAAGGAAAAAAAATCTTCATCTGCTGTTTCACTCTCCAAGTGGCTACAACAGCTGGAGCTGAGCTCATCTGCAGTGAGGAGCCAGAAACTTCTAGGTTTTCATGCTGTGCAAAGTCCCTGGTCTTTGAGCCATCTTCCACTGCTTTCCCAGGTCACAAGCAGGGAGCTGGAAGGGAAGTGGAGCAGGCAGGACACAAACTGACACCCATATAGAATCCCAGTACTTGGAGATGGAAGATTAGACAATTGAGCCATCATACTGGATCCAGAAAGTGTTTTAAGACTAACATACTTCAAAAAAGTTTGGCCTCCCATGAAGGTCTTTGAAATGATGTAAGATGTCTGATGTTCTTACTGTGTTCACTGAAGACAGGCAGCTGTTGACTCTATACCTCCTTTGTGCCGGGATTTATGGTAGGCCCCTGCCAGAATTGTGAGGATGCCATTGGTTATGCCTCTGACAGCAGCACAGACTCTAAAGTGCTGAGAGTGGAGGCAGTTACTGTCACTTAGCGTGCATCCCTGTCCATAACCTGATCTGCAGGACAGGCCATGACATGGAGAGAAGCAAAGTCTGAATCCTTTCCTCCCTAACTCCTTTGTAGAACCCTTCTAGGGAGGGTTCTGGAAGTCTGCTGCAGTTGCTTGCCCTCATGCCCGTTTTGAGAACTCAAGGCATACATTTAACCTGCATTACAGAAGTCAACATGAATCACTATGTGTGCAGAGCATCTTCCCTGCTCTTTTCCTTTTTCTCCCTTCCTAAATAACACCCCCTCCCCCACTTTTCTGCATCCTTCTCTGACATTTTTATTGCCAGGCTTTGGTTCGGAAAATTATGGGTAGGGAAAGTTCAAGGGCAGGATGTTCAGAACAGCCCTGCACATCTGTGAAGGGAACACAACAGGAGAGCCAGCAGCTGTTGAGAGAATGGAATGTCAGATGGTAGAGGAGCTGAGCCCACTTAGAGATGGAGGAAGAGGAGCCGCCCTCTGGGCAAAGAGGCTGTAAATAACTCCCACTGGGAAGTCCTTGTCCCCTTTCAGAGGTTAACCTTTCATGGCAGTACTCTGTACTCTGACATGGGAGTCAGTTCAACTCAACCTGTGAACCTCATCTAGTTTTTCTAAATTGCCATTTTTTTTCAATAATTAGATTTAGACCTGATAGAGAAGACAGGGGAAGAGTATATACAAAGGAATGGAGCCAGTTGATATTTCCAAGGGCACTTCAGAAAATTCATGAAAGATGGAATTCAAACATAAGTTTATATTGGTGTAAGAAACTTGAAAATGTATGTGGTATTCTCAGAATGTGCATTTTTCACACAAATGTTTTGAAGACCTAACACATTCATGGGTTTAAAATTTTTCTCTAGCAAAATAAGCTTACCTGTTACATCCATTTTCTATAGGCTTTGGAAGTACCCCCATACATCCGTATCATTTTGGGTAGATTTTGGGGGGCCAAATCTGTTCATTGGTTGTCAGGTTGACTTCTTTTATCTCCGAGTGTGAGTGCTTTTCCTCCTTCAGCTTTCTGCATTGGAGACACATTCTTATCTTTCTCACTTCCTTGTGCAGTTGGTACCTAAGCATCGCTGGTAATAGCATTTAGAAGGAACTGCTGATCTTGAGCAATTCTTTAGGAAAGAAATCAGGAAAAAATAGTAGTGGGAAGGAGGACTGAGCTAGATTTTCCGGTTTGCTCCAAAATGCCACTTGAAAAGACAGTGTTAGAGCTTGAAGAAGCCCTGGAATCCATTTGGTGCCATTGTTGCCTGTGCTTCTTCATCCACTCCTGAGGAGCAACCTGCTCATGGCTGTACAGCTAGCTTGGGTCAGAGCCACAGCTAGAAGCCAGAGCTCTTCCCTCCTAGTCTAGGCTCTTTCTAACTTGATCTCTTATGTTGTTTATATTAAGTCAAAAAAAGAACAACTATACGATCGTCTACTCATTGAATTGCAAAAAAATATATTGACTTTCAATGCCAGTTTTAGACTTTCTGGTCTTCGTCCTGGGCAATTTAAGGTCCATGGGAAAGAACAAAGATAATTCTAGGTGAAAAAGTTCAAACCCAGTCAGGTGGCTGAGGGGAATTAGACTACATCATCCAATTGGCCAAAGACCTTGAATTCCTTGATTTTCTGCCCTGTTGCTCTCTCTCCTTTTCTCCACTCTGGTGGTGGTGTTAAGAGTTAGACTTTGTTGTGGGAAGTTCGCAATGGTGAGCACAGTGACTTTTTCTGTTTGGAATGTGCTTTGCATAACTTTGGGGGACATTTTGCCCAATTGTTCATTTGTTCTCCCTCTGAAAACACTATCTGATAGTTGTGCCTATAAATTCATGTCTGTTCTACCTTCCAAAATTAGAATGAATTATTTCTTCCAATCTCTTCACTCTGCAGAATTCAAGAAGAATGCTTTGGAAGACCTGATACTTGGCTCCCTTGTCTTTGTTGTTTGTTTCTTAAGGAATGGCTGTTCCAAAGTAGATGAAGAAAATGGATTCTCCTTCTGGCTTAAAAGTCTTTTGTGTGCTCTGCAATTAGCTCAAGTCAATAGCACATTGATGTCTGTTTTTTCTCCTCAATGCACAGTGCTGGTTCTCTTCCTAAAGTCACAGACAGATGTGCGTTAGACACTGTGGAGAGATGCTGGTAGGAGCCAGCTGGAGGGAAATGCTATGTCTCAGAACAGTTTAATCCAAACACAGCTCAACTGAACTTGGCTAGAGTGGCACTGAAGCATAATGACAGCCATACCAGCTTGAGTACAGGTTATAGACTATAGGAGATTGGACCTTTTTCTTGTCTTTTACCCCTTTTCTGTTGTGACCGCCTGACTAATTATAACTGTGGGAAGACCCTGGTGGATGAGGAATGATTTGTAGTTTAAAAATAGAATCATTTGTAGCAGGAACAGTCTTGGGATTTCTTGATGTTTATGTCACTCTTCAGAAGACTTGGAAAGAGGTGGAGATAGAGATAAAGAAAGAGGGCGTGTGTGTGTGTGTGTGTGTGTGTGTGTGTGTGTGTGTGTGTGTGTGTGTAATGGAAAAACCAGGTTGCATATGTACTTAGATTAGGGAAGCAGAGCATGAGGGGTTGACCATTAGGATAGTCACAATAACAGATGAATAGAAGAGCTGGATATCCATGGCTTATGGCTTTAAAGCTGTTGGGTAATAGATGAGTACCAACTGTGTGCAAGTCATTTTGTTACCTGTTGGGGGACTTGGACTAATGTTAAGGCTACACCTCTCCCATTAAGATATTTAGATTTTGTACATATTTACTGAGTTCAGGAAGTTTGGCTGTAAGTGTAGAAAAACAGGGAACAAAACATGACAAATGAGAGATCCCTGGGAACAACATGAATGGTTCCATCTAGGAGCATTGCCACTAGTCAGTGCTGGATGTTGAGAAGTTGAAGGGAAAGCTGGATCCCGTGGAGTGGTTTGGCTCTGGACAAGGTTTATTGAGGTAGGGAGACAGAAATCTCAGTGTGCTCTGCATTGAACTCTGGGAGTCTGCAAAGGGGTATTGCCATTGTGGCTTGAACTTACTTCAAGCGTAACATACCAGCATCAAAGAAGCAAACTGTTTGCAGTGATGGTGACACGGTTATTCAGTTGCACATGATTAAAACATCTGGAAATTTCCATTTAGAAATTTCTGGGAGTGACTGGAAGGCAACTGCTTGGTTCCAAAGCTGAGGTCAGGGTATGAGGTATGATGTGATTTATGGGGGCCTTGTTCGTGAGTTTGCCACATGTACAGCATTGCAGGGATGTGATGGGGAAGAAAGTTGGTAGCAAAATAAGGCTGTGTTGTGGACAAATAGGCAGTGAGTGGACCCAGAGTGCCTGTCTGGAGTCCAGTGCTTGTTCTTAGCATCATGTTGTATACTTCCTGGGCTCCAGGGATCCCTTCTTCCATAAGTTAAGGGTTATATATGCCAGCAGTGTTGGAATAAAGACAGATGTAATATAGGCTAAATTGATTATTGTTGTTGAGTGTTATCATTATATTTTTTTCTTCTGATTTTAAGGAAATTGAGATGAAAACTGTGTGTGTGTGGTGTTGTTGCAGGCTCTGGTCCTTTGAGGACTGGTGAATAAGTCCTCATGTCTCCATTTATCATTTGCCCCATCCTTTAGGAAATCTTCCCTATAAGAATGTATGCTTTGGCAGGCATTTGCCCCAGTGGCTTACATTTCTGGTTGGGAGGGCTTGCATGCCATTTCAGAGTATCTGGGTTCAAGTTTATACTTTCCTTCCAATTCCAGCTTCCTGTTTGTGTGTACCTTGGGCGGCAGCAGGTGATGTCCCAAGTAGTTGGGTCCCTGTGACCCATGTGGGAGACCTGGATTGAGTTCCAGGATCCTGGCTTTGGCCCAACCCAGTCCCAACTATGACAGGCATGTGCAGAGTGAAGAAGGCAGGAGCTTTGTCTATCTCTCTACTTAATACCGCAATGAAAAAATTGTAAAAAAAGGAAACATGTTCTGAGATAGATGCCCTCCATCACACCCTTCTCCATGCTGCCTGATTGTTTCAGATGAGAACATAAAAACAGACATCTCATTTCAAGCTCTGTCTTTTGACTTGTTCAGGACATATTGAACCCCAGCAACTTCCAGCACTCAAGACAAATGACACTTGTAAATATAACAAAACTTTTAGAAGACCTCAGTGATCTTACTTTTCTGTTGGGTTTTGGAAATATGCATGCTTGTTCCAAATTTATATCTGATAATGAGACTGGCTGGGGAAAGAGTTGTGCTCACTGAAAGCACCACAGAGTCAGTTGACGTTGTCTTTAATAGTGGCCAGCAAGCTCCAAGAGGCAGGGGAGGCAGTAGCCAGAAAAGGGAGGAGGTGGACAAGATACAGGTGTCGTGAGCTGGCCCCCGGGATTCCCCTTATGTGGCTTGTCGGCTGCATGTAATCATTCTTTGGAAGAAGTATAGGTTCTAGTGGCTGGATCTTAAGAGGAGAAAGACAAAGGGGCTTTTACATTGAATCACCAGTATTTCAAAAGGGGCTTTTATGTTGACTCTCCAGTATTAAAATACTGGTCACACATCCAAAACTTTTCAAGTACCCTGCAGCCAAACAAAACACCTTTGCAGGACAGATTCTGGCTGCCTGTTTTTAACCTCTGCTCTGAACTGTCTATTTCCATGGTCTTGGATTAGTTGTGCTCTGAGCGCCAGGAAATGTTCTTCATTTTTACTTACCACCCTCACCCCCCACCAACCAACTCCCAGAAAGGGACCTTGTTCTTTGCCAGGTGGGGAGCTCTTAGTCTCAGGGTACTTGAGGTTGTTTCCTACCAGACACGTTCTTCAACATGGCTGGATTACATTTCCACTTTTCTCCAGGCAAATACTCTATGTCAGAGCAGTAAATCACCCCGACGTTACTGTAAGGCCCAAAGCTACATATCACTGACTCGACGTCATCTCTGAAAATAACGTTGTTAGAACCTAATAAACATACACTCTGTTTGGTTAAGAACGGCAAGAGCTTTTTAAACATGGTTGCTAAGACACCCCGGTGTATTTTCCAGGACATAAATGGAAGTGAACATACCCTTCCTTAAGTTGTTAGATTCTTTCTACAAGACAGGCCCAAATCTGTCCATTCTGCCAGTGCATGAACTTGACCAAAACAGAGTTGATTATATGAAATGTGTAAGTGTTGATAACCATTGGAGACTATCTCCTGACCTACTTAGCTAAAATGGGTATGTGATGTGAAATGGGGTCTAACTCCTAGCATGTGTGTTTATAAAGCACAGTCAACTTAAATAAGTCCTGGTGGTAATTTTCATCAACTTTCAAGTTCACAATTTGCTAATTATTATGTTTAACATTTACTGATAACCTCTTTGTCATGGTCTTTCTAAAATAGAATTGGAAGCTGGTCTGGGTTTTTCTCCTTTATCATGATCTCAAGTCTGGGTTATAGTTCTATTGTTGACCTTTCATTTTTTTACACAGGAACTTGGCAACTCATGTCTTGAGGCTGCTTAAGCTTCAAGTCTACTGCTTGGCTGTGTTTAGAGACAGGAACGTGGTGGCCGCCTTGCGGCAACTCAGTTCAAGAGTGCTGCTCCTCTAGTCTGGTCTCCTTTGTGGAAACCCTCTTGGCACCTTTTGGGAAGACACACTGGTTAAAGGTCCTGGATCTCCAAGGCTGGAATCCACTACCAAATATTTGTCTGGCTTAACAAGAATCTCATGCTCCAGGGGCACTGTCTTTTTTTGAGCACTGGTGTTCCCATGGTCTGCTGTCTTTATCCTATGCCAGGAAATGAACCTATCACCCAGTGTGAGATATGCTTGTTCTTGCTTGCCTTAGTGGGAAATGCAGGGACAGTATGTAGAGAAAAGTGGAATGGACCTGGATGCAATTACATGACTACCTGGCACGTGTTCTTCTCTAGCAGCAGAAGGAAGTGGACAAGGAGTGCATGGAGGATTTTTGTCCTCTTCATAATAGCATGAACAGGAATAATAAGGCAAGGGCTGCGAAGAGCAGTGTTAATAATTGAGATGTGCACCAGGCAGCTGTGCAGCTTGGCAGTGCCTTTGAGCACAGTCTGTTGTCAGAGACAAGGTGGGGAGGAGACCAGGAGCTGCTGCTGATTGCTTGTCTGGGATGTGTGTACCTATGTGCTTACACACTCAGACACTCAGAGGCAGTGGAGCTAAGAGTGGAAAGCTCCAGCAGGTAAGCTTCAGAGAAGCCAGTGCGGATGCCAAATGGACTGGGTTTGGGTCAAGCACCCTGTTGGGAATTGGCAGAGAACCGAAGAAACTTTGCTTGTCAAGAGTCCTTGAAGTTGATCCAGGGAACCTCACCTGGGAATTCCTGCTCTATGACGTTGGTTTGTGTGTTCATTGCCTCTTGTTTCTTCTCTATGAATACCACATGGCCAAGAAAAGACCAATTACATATGCACAGCGCAAAGAGAGATTGGGAACCGTCTTCCTGTTTCTGGGATGCAAAACAGGTCCAAGTGCAAATCACTGTATGTTCTCTTTTCTCTCTCTGAGCAAGCATTCCCTTCCCTGAGCCATCCCTGTGCATTCGAATCTTGCCTATGAAGAAGCCAGGTTCATGAAATAAAAGAAGGCCCGTGGTTTCCCAACTCTTTACAAACCCAGGCAGCCACTGAAGGGAGTTTGTAAGGCCACATGCAACTGTGGGGCAGAGCCTGTGAGCTCTTCCTTCATGCTTGCTTGATGCACTGAAGTCTAGCACCTGGCTGGGGCAGGAAACATGCCCTTTTGGCTGGGATCCTGGGATGCAAACAATCTCCAGCTGATCTTTCCATTCCAGCTCCATGCTGTTGCACCAGGACCTAGGCACCCAAGGGGTGCTCACCCTGACACAAACAGCTGGTGCTTCTCCCTGAGGCTGTACCACTTACTTATCACTGGGGAAATAGATGCAGACATGGAGAGCCGCTGGGGATGTCTGTGGACTCATCTCTCCAGTCTGCAACCAATCTGATGGAAAACAGAAGAGCATTCGGCAGAGGCCCCATCTCCCCTGAGTACCCTGCTTCCTTCAGATTTTTCTGCCCTCACCTGTCTTCAAGGCAGCCAGCCGTGACAGTTTAATTGGTGTGGGAAAGCCAGGCAGTGAGGGAGCAGGCAAGGGGTGACTGGTGTTCTGGAAGAAGGAACCTCCCCTGAGATGAATGAGGGAAACCAAAACAGACAGGCCCAGGAGTGCTGCGGTGGGCAGAAGGTCACTGAGCCCTGCTTGACAGGAGTGCTGGTTGACAGGCCACGTTTGCCAGCCGCCTTCTCCCTGAGCTGTCCAAGCCAGAGCTGCATGTTTGTGTTTGTTCTCAGCAACTTCTTCTTTGAAGAGCTGCTGGGAGCCTCCAGACTGAGATGACAGTGCATGAGAAGGAGGCCTTGTGGCTAACAGCAGGGATTGGGAGCAGCCTTCCTGGCTGCCTTCTCCTGTGGTGCTTTGTAGCTGGGTGTCCCTGCACAAGCCCCATGGCCTTTCCAAGTTCTGCCATCTTCCAACCGGGGTTGGAAATAGTGATTGGGGATGACTTTATGATAATGCTGGGAAAAGAAAGATGTGGCTTGGAGAAGTTGTCCGTACAGTGCTCAGGCTGAGTGTATCCTGTATAGGAGGAGAGCCTATTGCTAAGGTCCTCCTGAGGTCTGTTTTGAAGCTTTTTGTCAGGTGAGCTGTGAATGCAGCTCGGAAATTAAACAGGATGTATCACAAAGTTGAAAGGTGACCCATTATTGAGGTAGTAGAGAAGACTGGTGCTCCTTAAATCTGTGAATCTCCATGTGCTAATGGTTTGGGAAGGCAGTGGAGTGGGTCGCAGCAAGCCTTCCAAAAAAGATGAGATTGAATAACCTGAGACCAAAGTGTGGCTAGAGAGTCAGAATGATTGAGAAGGGCTTTACTTTCAGTTGTTTACACAGATCCATATGCCAAGGGTTCTCAAAAAGTTTGTGGAAGCACAGAAATAAAAGATACACTTATTTTTGTGGAAAATGTATATGATGAAATACCTGCCCATCAGATATGGATTTCAAAACATTGTGCCACAAAAATATCTTGCGTGTCATGTTTCAATGGACTTTGTGACATGTTCTTGTATGCTGTGATAAACCTGTGTGGATAATGGTGTGTGGTGGAACCATGTGTTTCTTACTGTGAGATTTGTTGAAAAGTAGTTTGAAAAACACCAGCTTTTAGTATAGAAGAGCATGTGCTTTCTGGGCTGCAGAAATATAGGGATGCAGTGTTGGATCTCAAGGCATGAGTAGAACTAATTCTGCAAAGAGGATGGAGTGAGTGTTCCCTAAGACTGCCCTCACTTATGACACCAACTGCAAGTGTTGGGGAGGTCATTCCCAGAGCCTCTCTTATCTTCAGTAATTCACTGGGAGGAAGACAGACCTCAGAAAGGCTATCTTACTCACAATTGCAATATATTACTGGGAAAAAAGCTAGACTGACATCAGCTGAAGGTGAGGTACACGAGGCACAGTCCAAGAAGGCTCCAGATGTAGACAGTATTGCTTTTTCATTGATGTGTGCAACTGCAAGCCAGGAATATTGCATATCAGAGGAGCTCACGTGGGCCTCAGAGTTCAGAGATTACTAGGACTTGATTGAGTCCATCTGAATGACCTCTGGTTGACATTGATGGATAGCATGTGACTCAAAACCACCTTGCTGAAGCTTTCCAGCACACTGCTGTTGTCAGCTCCACCCAAAACTGCATGGGGACTGTCTGGCTGGCACAAAGACATTTTTATGGGGATGCCATTCCAGGAGTTTAGAGGTTGCTTTCTAGAAGCTGAGGGTAAGGGCAATACCTAAGTTAACATATTTGTCAAACAACCAGTGCTATCTTGTTGGGAGACTGGGAGGGGTTCTCTGACCTGAATAGCAGATGGGAGGGAATTACCACATCATGAACTTGACTGCTGCCAGGTTCTGTGGATTTCAGATATATCACTATTGAAAACAACATGATATAGCCATTCTCTTGGCCTCTGTGCACTCCCAGGTGGAACAACAGCAGTTTAATTGCTGGTAATGCTAAACTGAACACATGAGTCAGGAAGGGACCAGTCCAAGTGCTTGCTTCTCATGTGGGTGAGTTGCCCTGAGTGTAATGGACCACAGGTTTAACCCCATTTGCTATTCCTTCTTGGTAACCAAGACTTTTCCTTTGTGGACCAGATGAATGGTCAGATGTCCTCAGTAACTCAAGTAAGGACAATATCTGTCTCCTCGCTCCGATTTAGCTTCCCTTCTGCAAGACTTGATGAGGTCAAAACCAGAAAAAACGGAGATCTTGAATTGGGGATGCAAAGCAGAGCTGATGTGTCATCAGGCGTTTGTGCCCTGTGTAACCTGACAAACGAGGCAATCTGCAGCCAGGGACAGTTTGTAATTGTGTAGATTAACCTGCATCTCAGCATAATGAAGTGCTTAATGCCCTGAATGAGGCTGAACTTTAATACTTAGAGAAGTAAGCTAGACTGTGCGAAAAGTAAGAGTGCACTTTGGTTTGTGTATGAATTGTACTTGCAACCTGTTAGCACTCCACCCTGTTGTATTTTTGCTAAGGAGTTTTTCTGCCTTCGCTCACAAACAGAACAGTGGAAAGAACATTTTATTGGAAATCTCTACTGAACTCTGAGTCCTGGGGCACCTTGCTCAACCAGATCTTTATTTATTTTTTTTTTTCAACTGAACAAGAAGAAAATTCTTGCTCTTTTTCTTGAAAAATTTTTTTTTTTTTAGTTAAAAATCTGATCAGTTGCAGGCAGGCACATTGGTTACAAATACCAGTTCTGTTGCCTGTGCCCTTTGCGACCTTGAGTTCGGAATTAACCCCTCTGATTCTTACTTTCCTCGGCTGTAGATTTGGGTGAGAAACATTCCTGCTTCTTGGCTCTGAAAACATAAAGCACTTCATAGGTTACAGCTGCTAGTTTAAAATCTAATGGCATTGAGGAGGGTTTGAGACTAAATTCATGTTCAGCAAGGATCACATTTCAGCAGTTCAATATCCATAGTCTTTTATTTTCATTACATTGGTGATTTAACTCTGATTTAGAAAACCACAGATGATTCAGTTGTTCATCGGATGATTATTTATTAAATGATTACTGTGTGTCAGGCATTGTTTTAAGCCTTGGGCCCTTATGTTGTAGCATCAGAGAGAAGCAAATTAATAAACAAGTCAAAAATAAATAAACAGCATTTCAGCAGGTGATACGTGAAGGGAAGAAAACCAAGCAGCTGATAGGAAAAGCAGGGCTTCCCAAGTTTTGCTGTGTTTAGGGCTCCGTTGACCATTGGTGAAGTCTGTGACCCCTTCCTCAGCATATGATTTGTAATATTGAACAAAAGCATGAGATTACAAGAAAACCAGTTATGCTGATTATGGTTACTAGTGTATGAAAACAAATTAATGACACAGCATGCTCAGTTCTTGATTAGGATATTTTTATCAAGATCCAGCAGCAGAATAAGATTTACATAGATGATACTTTTCAATTATTTGTAAATATCTAGGATTTCTCTCGCTAGCAAAGTCACATGTAGTATTCTGGTTATTGCCTATGTTTGTCACAAGCATAAATGTAAAAAAATTGAATTAGAGATGAATAAAAGTAAGCTTGTAATTTTTCTCAACCAGGCTCATGGGTTCCCTTAGTACTATCAAGATCCCTCTTCATCCTATCCAGTCTTTCCTTGGGAGACTGTGGCCCCAAGTTAAGAATTCTTAGAGAGAGAAGGATTGTGTGGGGTTTGAATTATTACTATGTAGAAATTAATAAAGTGATTTTTGTTTTTTAATTTATTTAGTTTTTAAAATAATCTTAGTTGATTAGGGTACAAAAGGTCAAGGGCTACAGGGAAGTGGGTAATACCATTGTTTCCACACTAATATAATTTTTTTCCCTGTATCTGGGGTCAGGGGAGAAACAAAGGGAAATACCCCACTCAGCCTCCCACTCATCCCAGGTCCCTGATATGAGGCACGCTCCAAGGGTCCTGCTCAAGCAGTTTTGATAGTTCAACAGGTCTGAATTGCTGCCAATCTCACCGTTCCAATTGTGATGAAATCTATTCAGAATCCAATGGCTGACATAGTCTCTTCATGGTTGGGGTTGTGAGATCAGCAGTTCAATTGGAGGGATCTCCAAAGAAACTTCAGCTGAGATGATCCTAAACCTGATTCTTGTGTGAATTTGTGAGTATAAGGTTTGGCACAGTCCGTCGCCCCAGTCAACTTATGCACATGGTGGTCGTTGTAATTGCTGGGTCAGTTCTGTTTCCAGCCCTGTCTTCCACATGAACCAATGGATGTTGTAGTTCAGCTCGATCCTACAAACTTCATACTTGGTCCTCAGGCAAACCAGTGGGAGCTGCAGCCTAGTTGGGGTGACTCCCCAAAACCCCCACCCTACTCCCTACCCTGATTCCCATGCATGCCAGTGTGTACTGCAGGCTTATTCAGTCTGTCCCACATACCATTTGGCTCTTGTACTTGTCAATAGGCATTGAAGCCTAGTTGAACCCAACCAACTTACTATGCAGCCCACACACATACTGGCAGGTGCCTTTCTGTCAAGCCACCCCAGCCACTGTCCTGGTTTTTGTGCTTTCCAGTGGGAGTGATTACCCACGAGGGAGGTGCCCACTATCTCCCTACTAGGCCACTCCAACTTCCAGATTATGCACTCTCCAGGTGGTTCTGGCATTTAACTTAACAGAATTAGCCCCCAGCGCCAGCCTCTGCCATCTGATGATGTGGTAAAGCCCAACCAACCCTCACCCACTCTAATTTTTGCTTGCACCAGTCAGAACAGTCAGCCCAATCTGGCCCTTCCCCAATCTAGCTCACATGAGGCCCACAGGTGTTGTAGCCCTGCCTGGTCTGGTCTGCCCCCATCCCAACTCATGCTCTCCAGTGGGAGTGGTTGTCCAGCAGGTGAGCCCACATTCCCCTGCCGGCCTTGCCTCCTCCCCAACGCGTACGACACACCCCCCGCCAGTTCTCACATGTGCTATTGGGGTGCTGCAACCACATCTGGTACATCTCACCTCACCTTGGCATTCCTTAATATGCACTGGTAAGTGTTGTGACTGAAGCTCGCCTGACCCACACTCTATTCTGGTGCTTGGATTCACCAGCGGTTGATGCGAACAGGTTCAACCTAGTCTATCCCCCACCTATGCCATATGTATGATGGTGGGTATTTTCCTCTGGCCTGGCCAGGGTTGCTCCATATTGTGGTTCTTGCGCTCACCTGTAGGGGCTGTGTTCCGACAGAGGAGTTTCCCAAGCTCTTCCTTCAGAACCCCTCCCTATACCAGGTCTTGCGTGTACTGATACTTCCATGGGCCAACCCTCATTGCTGGCCATCAACCCATTCCAGTTCTTGGTGTTGGTTGTTTCACCCCAACCAAGGCTTGTCCATACCCAGACACTGCTCACATATGGCTCAGTGGGGGCAGAGACCCAGCCTAGTCCGTCCTACATCTGCCCAGGTTCTCCAGAGCACCAGATGGTGCTGGCATCTAGCCCAGCTTGTTGTGCCCAGCCCCAGTCCACATTTGTGCCTAGGGAGGTTGCACCCATATCCAGACCAGAACGCAGCCCCTACTCCAGCCCCTGCACCCTCCCGTGGAAATCCCAACCCAACAAGAGTGTACTCTCACAGCTCCCCAGCCGTGTCTATTTCCAGCCGTAGATTGCACACATGCCAGTGGGTGCTCTGACCCAGTTGGCTTAACCCCTCATCTTTCTCAGCCTTTGCCTTTGATGCTATGCTGTAGTATCCCTGCATCATCAAGACCAGTTGGGGTAAGAGCCTAGGTCGGAATGACATGTGCTCCATCCTGATTTCTTTTTTGTGAGTTGAGGTTTGCTTGGCCCTGCCTAGTCCGCCCCCTTCCTGCTGCAGCTCAGTCCACCCCACATCCTATTTTAGGATGCACCTTCAGGTGGTGTTGCCTTGACCTGCCCAGATTGTCATCGGTTCCTTTACCTGTAAGTGATGGCAGGTGCCATGGTCACTCCTAGCTTAGCCCATCGCCACCCCAGCTTGCGAGCTAACCTGTGGAACTTGTATTTCCATAAGGTTGGGCCCACAGTTCCCCCACAGAGTTTACCCTCGGACGAATTTCTCTTGCATGCTGGTTAGTGTCTTGACCCTGCCAAATGTGACAGTCCACCAATCAAGTAAAGGTACCTAGCCCTGCGAGACAGGCCCCCATCCATAGCTTTGGTGTTTACTGGTGTGTGACGATGTGATGCTCTGTGCTACCAACCCATTTCAGGATTCCAAATTGGGCTGGTGAATCAGTCTGGCCCAAATAGATCTTATGGACACTCTCCTCCAAACCATCAGGTCTTGGTCCCCATGCTTGCCTGAAAGTTTCATGACCCTGTTACTGAGAATCACCCAGAATTCATCTCTCACCTACACTAAAACTGGCCTTATTCATGGGTGTCTCTAAGCAGCAATATCATACCCTAAAAACCCCAGAGCTCGCTGTTGGGTGGCCAGCAGGCAGAGCCTGGCACCATTTAGTGCACTGGCGGTCCAAAGCCAAGGATTCAGTCACTGCCTTTTGGCAGTGGCTTTGGCCTAAGTCCCCAGAATTGGATCCGGCCTGACAGGGGCACCCCCCACAGCCGCCACACTGCAGAGAGCTGCAAGCCGTCCACAGCCCCAAGGCCCAGACCCCTCGCAGGCTCATCCTGCCACGAGGTATTATTCTGGACATGTACATTACATTCAATATATTACATATACATTCAAAAGTCATTCTGGACATACACATTAATGGCATGAAAATCAGAGTGCAGAAATACACATGTCTGTAACTGATAAATTTTTGATGGGTATGTGAAAAGCATTCAATGAAGAAAGAACAGTATTTTCAAAAATCAGTGCTGAAGGTAACTGGATAGCCACATTCGTAAGAATAAAGTTGAACCCTTACCTCATAGCACATAGAAACCTAAAACAGATCAGGCATCTAAACACAAGAGCTAAGTTGCTTAGCTTTCAGTGGAAAACATAGCAACAAATGTTTGTGATATTGGATTTGGTGATGAATTCTTAAATGTGATGTCTAAAGAGCAAGCAAAAATAGCAGATAAGTTGGACTTCATCAAAATGAAAAGCTTTTGCATTTCACAAAGAAAATGGGAAAGGAACTCAGACTGGGATAAAATGTTAGTATATCACTTAGGAAGTTTCTTCAGTATATTCTTTGACAATAGATAAGAGAAATTTGGCTATAAAAAATTAAAGTTCATAGATATGCACACTTGTATCTCATAAGGAATTTGTAATTAAAGTACGTGCAAACTCCTATAACCCATTTTTAAAAACACACTTATAAAAATGGGTTGAACTTTTTGCTGGATCTTTTTCAAAGAAGATATACAAATGACCAACAAGCACATGAAAAGATACACAACAGATTAGTCATTGGGGGAAATGGAATCGAAATAACAGTAAGATACCACTTAATGCTCACTTGGAATACTGTAATAATCAAAGTGCCAGCCATAACAAGGGTTGGTGAGGAAGGGGATAAATTACAATTGTTGTGCCTTGCAGATGGGAATGTAAAATGCAAGACCAGCTTTGAGAAGCAACCCTATAATTCCTCAGAATGTTAAATGTAGAGATATTGTATGACACAGACATTTCCCTCTCAACTATTTACCCAAGAGAGTTGGAAACATGTTCACCAGAACTGCACCCAAGTATTCAGAGCAGCAATATTCATAATAGCCAAAAAAATGGAAACAAATGGAATGCATGCCAGCATGTGATTGGATTGACAAAGTGATACAGGCCCATAACAAGGAATATGATTAAACCATAGAGTGAATCACTAATATTTGCCTCAGTATTGATGGGCCTTTAAAATACTGTTAGAAGCCTGCCACAAAAAATTGCATACTATTATGACTATGTGGAATATCAAGAATAGGTAATTGTGTTGAAATAGTAGATAAGTGGTTATTTAGGACTGACATGGTAGTAAGATTGATAGCTAAAGGATACAGGGCTTCTGATGAAAATATTCTTTAAGTGATTGATATGCTCTGTAAATATACTCAAATCCCTGGTGTTGTATGCTTAAAAATGGGTGAATTGTATAATACATGAATTATAACTCAATGAAATTGCTAATAGTCATTCCATGGTGTGAAAAACAGAGTGCATGCAAGACAAAGGCAAGGAGAGTGGGAGACCACATCATGAGTCTCAGGTTGGGAGTGATTTAGGCAGCTGGAACACATCTGAAAGTATGGACAAAATGGCTGCTCAGCTGAAGACAGGGAGGAATCAGACTGAATCCTAGTTAACAGACTTCAGTACTGGCATTTCCCTTCTAGAGAACCAGAGTTATAACCATTGAAATGTTAGGGAAATTAGCAGCAGAGCCAACACCACAAGCTCTTGGGAGAGTTGGGCTGCCCGGTGTTAAGACATGAATTTCATCATACCTTTGAACAATGAAAGCTGTTCATCTTCCACATGCACATGCATTCGCACATATTTCTGTGTGTGAGCTCATGCAGACCAAGCGATGTAGAAGCCATGCACTTCAGAAAGCTAGGCTGGAGAGAAATAATGAGTTCCAGACTTGGGACTTTCTCACATCAATGTTCAGTTGCTTCAGTGGAAACAAGGTGGAACAAATATGAAACAATCATTGCAAGAACTTACATTTCTAATTTTAAAAACATTCATTTGACAGAGTGGTAGATGCATAGGTAGATGAATCCAGATCTTCTGTTTCTGTTTCCAAGTGACGACACTGGCCACGGTGGGTCCAGGTTGAAGCCAGGAACCTGGACCAAATGGACAGCCCACAAGTACTTGGGCTGTCCTTTGCTGCTCTCCCAGGCACATTAGCAGGGAGAGCTAATGTTCTGGGAGCCCAGCAGCCAGAACTCAGAGTGGCACCCTGATGTAGGCTATCCATGGTACAAAGTTTTAACGCCAGCCCCAAGAATTTTATTTCTTAAACATTCTTGTTTTCTTTCAGTCACATGCATAAATGGTAAAGCAGAAAATGTAATTTTAGGACTTTCTGTTGGCAAAATAAAGGTTGCACTAACCATGGCTTCTCCCTTCCTGGACCCCATGAAAGCCCAGTTAAATAACCTGTCAGCCCAGGTGTGTTAAAATCCAAGTTACCCAGGATCCTTCTCTGGAGATCATGTGGTTCCTGCTAATTAATAAGTTGTGGAAATTAAAGGCATAATCAGATTTTTCATTGAGATTATCTCAATTAGTCATCTCAAATGGAAGCAAATCAGATGGACTCTCCCTGAAGAGGGGAAGTGGAGTAAGTGTATTCTACAACACTGGGTTCTCGCAGGCTTCTCTGTGTGCCAGGATGGGGCTGTTTTCCCCCGGGAGTGGGGGAAGCGGACCATTTCCAAGGCATCTGAGCCTTCAGCCAGAGAAGTAGGAGCTGGGAGGCTCTCAGTTATGCTTGAAGAAGATTTACTTCCCTCAATATCGCTCTCCTTTTCCTCCAGTGCCCCCCTGGGAGCTGGGGTGCCAGCTCTGTTAAATTAATTGACAGAGGGTTGATTTCTAACTCTGATGGTGCCGGCCAAATTCCTGCTGTGTAATTCTAGGCTAGACAGACTTACATGGTTCATTCTCTCTTTTTTTTTTTTTTTCATCCACAAAGGATATTGTGCAACAGAGAACTTGCAGAATATCTTCTCATATACCTCACTTTGTTTTTTTAATTGTAACAAAATTCACAATATATAAAAGTAGCTTTTAACCATTGTGGAGTGTACAGCTCAGTGGTGTGGATTGTACATGTATTGTGTAACCATCACCTCTACCTGTGTATGGTAGGTTTTCATCATCCTGAAAAGAAACACTTGACCCATTCCTCTGGCCTTGCTGCTTTGGGCAGCTACAGGTCTGCATTCTGCTTTGGCTGATCTCCTCTGTTCCATATAAATGGAATCCAATGTACCCCACTCCTAGTATCTGCCTACTTTTCCTTAACACAACATATCCATGACTCACCCACATTATAACGCATTTCAGTACTTTATTCCCTCATATGGCTGAGCAGTACTATGCCACACTGTATGTCTATACAAGATTTTGTTTGTCCATTCACTAGTTAGTGAATTTTGGAGTATTCCAACCATTTGGCTCTTGTGAATAGCATTCTTCTGAACATATATGCACAGCATTTGTTTGGGTTTCTTTTTTAAATTTTTGCATGTATTGGAATTGTATTGCAGGGTCATCTGAAAATTCCATGTTTCCCTTTTTGTGGCATCAATGAATTATCCTCCATAATGAATGCACCATTTCACATTCCCTCCAGCAATGTATGAGGGTAGCTGTTTACTCACATCCTTAGTAACACTTCTAGTTTTCTGGTTCTATTTGTTTACTTTTTGTGTGTTCTCCATGTAGCCACTCTATTTGCTCTTGACTTCTGGAATGAGAGTAGCTCAGAGCTAACATTTGAGTCCCACCTTGAGATTCATCTCAGCTGACAGCTTGAAGGATAGGACAGAATAACAAAGTGGGTGGAGCATGGCTTTGGACTCAGACTAAGTTGGGATTCAAATCCAAGTCCACCTTTCCTGGGGGTGTAATTTTGGGTAAGTTACACCCTTCATAAGTCCTGGTTTCTCCATCCAGACAATGGCTATGATAGCACCTACTTTGATACCAGAGTGAAGGAAGCAGTCTGTTCTGGCACCTGCCTATGGATAATTGGCTGAATAAAGGCTGTCCCTCCACCAGGATGGATACAATTGAGAGGGCTGAGATGTGTTTTAAACAGTAAATAGGCTTTGGAACCATTTGTACTGCAACATTTGGTATTGGATCTTATTGGAGAATGTTTTCCTTGCAGGTTTTTTTTGCCAAAATATGATAAATTAATATTGAACTAACGTATTTTTTCTCTAGGTGAGTGGATGCAGATAGGGTGATTTGCATGAGGAGTTGGGGAGATAAACTGGGCCCACCACTGATCTTGATATCCACAGGTGGACACCCACCCCATTTACTTTATATTCAACCCAAGTTGCAGAATGGGCTTGAAGTAACCCATGCTCCTTGAGTTCCTTCAGAGTGTGGGCTTCTTACTCACTCTAGAATGTGGCGTTCCCATAGCCACAAACTGCCTTGTTAACTTTGGAAGCACAGCACTATCTCTATTATTTGTAATGCAAGCATTCTTTCCCATGTACATGTTTAGCTACATCTTTTCATTATACTCACTAATGAGTCCCAGAGATGCAGTTTTCATGGTAAATTGATCATTTTTGGATCCCATGCACAGTAGGTCCCTTTGCCGTGAGTGCTGGAAATCCCTCTTCTTTTTTTTTTTCTTTATTGTTTCCTTAATATATCTGATGTAAAAGGAGATTTTAAGGGAGAAGCCCCACCCAATCTCCCACCCACCCCAGGTCTCAGATGTGGGGCATGCTCTGAGGGTCTTGCTCAAGTGGTTTTGATAGTTCAACAGTTCTTAATTGCTTCCACCCTCTCCACTCCAAGCACAATGCGGTCGTTGGAGAATCCACTGATTGACATAGTCCATCATAGAGTCTCTGTTTGCCCAGAATTTTCATTGCCAACATATAGCTGAGGTGGTTAATTGACTTGTTCTGTCCTCTGTCATTTGATGGTTAGCGTTCTGAGTGTGAAAGCTCGATTGGGGGGATCCCCAAAGAAACGTTGTCTGAGGTGTTCCCAGACCAGGTTCTTGTATGTATTAGCAAGAACAGGGCCCGGCACAGTCCATCGCCCCAATCAGCTGGTGGTTGCAGTTGCTGGGTTGATTCTGTTTCCATCCCTGTCTTCCACTGGAACCAATGGGTATTTGCAGTCCAGCCTGGTTCTGCCCAGCACGTACTTGGCCCTCACATAAACCAGTGGGAGCTGCAGCCCAGCTGGAGCGACCCGCAATAACCCCATCCAGGCCCGTCCCCTACCCTGGTTTGCCAGTATGTGTGGCAGACTAGTCCAGTCTGTCCCACATTCCCTTCTGCTCTCATACATGTCAATGGGTATTAAAACCTTGTTCCATCTAACCAGCTCAACTATCCAGCCTTCACGGATGTTGTTGGGTGTCTCTGTCTAGCCACCCCAGCCTCTGTCCTAGTTTTCGTGCCCTCCCATGGGGGTGGTAACCCAAGAGGAAGGAGCCCACTATTTCCCTCCCAGGCCACTCCCACTCCTAGATTATGCACTCTCCAAGTGGTTCTGTGATTTAACTTGACAGAATTAGCCCTCAGTGCCAGCTACTGCCAGCTGATACTGTGGCTAAGCCCCAACAACTCTTACTCACTCTAATTGTAGATTGCACCAGTAGGAATAATCAGCCCAGCCTGGTTTTTCCCTGATCTAGTCCACATAAGGGCATAGGTATTGTAGCCCTGCCTAGTCTGGTCTACCCCCATCCCAGCTCACGCTCTCCAGTGAGAGTAGCTGTTCAGCAAGGGAACCACCCCTCACTCCCCTGCCGGTTCTGCCCCCTCCCTTCCTGGTTCTCACATGTGCTGGTTGGATGCTGCGGTCAAATCTGGCACAGGCAACTTCACCTTGGCATTCTGTGTTGCGTATTGCTTTTGTGGCAACCGAACCTGGCTCGATCCACACTCTCTTCTGGTGTTTAGATTTGCCAGTGCATGACGTGAACTGATTCAGACTGGTCTGCCCCCGACCCTTGCCAAATGTATGCCAGTGGGACACTTTCCATGACCTCTTGGCTGTTTCCTTACATGCTTTTTGCACTTACCTGTAGGGTCTGTGTCCTGCCAGAGGAGTTGCCTAGGCTCCTCCATCAGAACCCCTCCAAGTGCCAGATTTTGCACATACCAGTGGAAACCCCTCTTCTTTTCAGGGTGGCCCCATGGTGATGAGAGCTTTAGGAGGTGCCCAAAGAATGAACTGTATGTGGCTCCAGCTTGGAATAGCTTAATCCTGGGGATGTTTGAATAATGAGAGAATTAAGTCAGGCAGTCAGATGTCGAGACCCTGTTAATATTGAGAAGACGCTTGCGCAGCCTGACACTTTTGCATGCATCTCAATTGATATTCTTTCCAAATTTATTAACACTTAGTTAGCAGAGACTCAGCTTTTTGTATAGCAAGGGAAGAAGGTAAAGGAAGAAAACTATTATCGACGTTCTTTGGTGGCCTGGACTGGCTTGCCTGCAGGCTCTGTTGATCCCTGGATTCATCTTTGTGGAAGTCTTACTTGCTCACATGTGGTGCGTGCGCTTGTGAAAGTCCTGTTTTTCCATCTTGCTATTCCTCCAGTAATCTTTTGGGCACCCTGTTGAGCACACAGAACAAATGTTTAATTAAACACCAACTTTATGGTAGGTACTTTGCTCAAAGTCCTCTATATCACCTCATTTAATCTTCACAAGCACCCTCTAAGGCCCATGCCCATGTTATACCTGTTTATAGATGACAAGAAACCAAGACACAGAGAGGTTCAAGTGTCTTGCTTAGAGTGATAGCAAGGAAGTAGCAGGGATATGATTTAAATCTAGACCTCTAAATTTAATCCTTACCCTTGGCTTTGGAAAAAAAAATTGTATTTCAAAGTCAAGATTTCAGGCTCCTCATACTGACAGTGAAATAAAAGTCATTTGAGGACACTCTCATTTCGATACATCATATGTTCCAAACTTGGTGATTTATTTTCTGATTGAGACTTACATGATACTGAAGTAGAAATAGCTACAAAAGAAGTATTTTGGAGAGCTGGTGGGAACCACCCCTCTACTAAGGTGTTTCTGTTTTAATTTTAGCTCCCAATGGCTAGGCAAATGATAGATTGTTTTTCCCTGTCTGCACTTAATTATTAAAACAACGAACAAAAATGTGATAGAAAACGTTTTCCTTCCTGCTTATCTCTGTGGACCCCAAAGTGCTTGATTTTATCACTGCTTCCAGAGTGTTGACATCAGTGGAAATGGCATGCACAGAATAATTAATCTGATATGCCAAAAACTGCACGCTATGGTGTGACAACGGAAATAGTATGCCAGGCAGAGGGGAAGTTAGCTTATATAAAATGGTAATACACCTTTCCTTAATTACTCCCCAAAAAGGAATATTTGTGTTTTTAAGATGAATGAAAAATAGAAAAGGAGCCCATTTTATAATGAGAGCCATGTACCTCTCTCAAGCATTCTGCAGTTACTCTTCCAAACATCGGCAGTTAGAAACATGGAGAAGATGCAGAACCCCACGTCATACTCTCAGGAGTGTGTTGCCATCCAGAAGACCCCCTCTGCTTCTACCTAAGCTGCCAGCATCAGTTCTGACTCATTCCTCTTCTGTCCTGAAAGCAGCCAGTCCTGGGCTGGGCGAGAGAAGGATAAATGACTCCCCGTGGCCACACCGTAGATTACTTAGTGCCAGTTGTCAGCTCATTTCTCCCTGGGAAGGGTTTGAAATGAGATTGTTTTCGACAGACTGTCCATGATAAATGATTTTCCGAGTAAGAAATTGCTTTCCAGTGCTGAACTTCACCAAATCACTCTGACGAATGTCTGTGACTGCGGGAGGGGGGTGGGCGGGCCTTTGCCTTGCTGTCTCATCCTGGGATCTGAAGCTAACAGGGGCCAAACAGGATGTCTCTCTTTTGTTCCTGGAACGTGCATTTGATCTGCTTTTTTTCTGCAATGGCTATAAATGAACTAGTAAGACCCAGAATATTCCAGATCCAAGAGAATGAGAAGGTAGGCTATAGGGCTGTGTGAATCTCTTGGTTCTGGATTATTGAGTTGTTTACATGTTAAACTGTCGGGAGTGAGGTTATAAATAGAACTGGGGTTGTGCATGTAGCGAAGGGGAAAGGCGCTTCGGGCAATGTTCTCAACCTGTTATTAGTCCATGACCCTTCTTGAAAAATCATAAAAATAGCCTTCCCTCCTTTAATATCATGTGGCATCTCAAAAGTGATTAAATAGAACATTGAAAATCACCAGGGACTGTTAGAGTTTGCCTTTTCCAGCTGCACAGAGAGGACTTGTGTGATGAGAGTCATCCTCCTTGGAACATAGGCCCCAGGGCACCAGCAGGCAGCCAGCTGTAGAGCTGCGGGACCTTCATTGGTGGCATCATGGGGTTGCTTTGTTAGGGGCTAGGTGAGGTAACTGTCCCACGAGAGGGACCCAGGATACCATCTGAACTGTAGACAGAACCTTGGCAATTCCAGTTTCAAAGAGGGGCAGTCTTCTCCTTGGCTGAGGTGTGTGCTCTCTGTGGTCCCTTGCGGTCCCTTGGTATCTGCCTGTCCTTGCCTCCTCTTGAGACCACAAACCTCCCCATGGGGGGTCGCAGGAGAGTCATGTGCTTCCTGCTTGTGGGTTCTGGATTAGGCCAGAATGGTTCCACTGCATTTCCTGGGCCTGGACTAGGGAGGAACATGGAGTCCTCTAACACAGCCTTCAGAATTTCTGGGGACAACGGAATTGGTTTTGTTGAGTTCAGAGGCAGGGCCTGTTGAGGGTTTGCTTGCTTTCCCCATCTGTTGGGATTCTCCTGGGGCAGGTAGGAAACAATGGGTCTCCTCCTCCACCTTCCTTCCTTGTTCTGCTGGATGATATCCTGTCTTTCCAGTTGTTGTAGTTTTGGATGCATTGATGGCCTAAGGGGAAGATATGTGTGTCAAGATTACCCATCTCAGTAACTCTAATCCTAGTCCATTAAAAATAAATAAATTTTACTTCTTTTTATTATTATTATTATTATTATTATCATCATCATTATTATTATCATTTTAGGTTACAGTTCTGCAGGCCCTGCAATTTCCCTTCCTGTCACTGAGTACCCCTATATTATTACTATGGTATAGTTCTTCATACACAGTCATATGTCCATCATTGCAGGCAGAGTCCAGCATTCTATTGTCAAGATATAGTAAATAGTTTCATTGGGAGTCCACCTTTGGACAGGAAGCAGAGATGCATACTGCATTGTATCCTCACATGTGCATATGATAGCCTCTATTACACAGTTACTATACTTCCCCTTAAAGGAAAAACCGTAATACAAAATCAACAACAGGAAGAAAAATAGAAATTTACAATGCCATGAAGTTAAATTAACATGCTACTAGATATGCTATTCTCCATTACACAGATACTATATATCCCCTTAAATGAAAACCACAAAACAGAATCAATAACAGGAATGAGTTTATTCCTAGCTCAGTGCACATGCAGTCCTGTCACATAACCTTTGCCTCCTTCAACAAAATGGCACTCAATTCAGCTTAACGGGGCAGATTGGGCTGTGAAATCCCTCCTGTTTCCACACTGCTCATCTGGGATCTACTGCTCTCTCTCTGCTCCTGGTCAAATCAAACAGACCAGCAGGAGAGGCAGTTCTTTGTCTGGGTTCACCTCCTGAGCTCCCGGTGAACATCCTTCCCGCATACTTGCTGGTGTAGTTCTGGCTGCTGCTGCAATTCAGATCACTACTCACTGAATGCTGCTGGGGTATAGGTCGCTGCAATACCATTGTGTCCGCTGCTTTCCTGTGTCTGTCAGTCTCCAGGTGCCCCTCTGCTGTTCTGTCCTTTCCTGTTTCCTGGAATGTGCCCTCTCTGCTTCACACTGGCTGATGTTTCTCCGTCTGTTTAAATGTGTCCTTATCCTATTCTGCCATCTTGATTCTCCCCAGTCCTACTCCACTTTTACTCCACTTTGCTTGACTTTGGCCATCCTAAAGTTGCTCAGTTGCTATCTGTCTGGCGAGCTGATGTAGTAATGGTCTCCTGTCACTCAGGACACTGCAAGAGAGGACTCTGCAAGGCGGTTGTCCTCTGGTTAAAGTGAGTGAAGATATTCCAGCACTTCTCAGTGAATTTTCTTCTTTTATTCATTCATTACTTATTGGATACACATCATGGTTTGTGTTTGCTATTGGGACTACAAATGGGAAAAAGTTTTAAGGAATGTCTGGTCTTTTGTGGAATCTGGCAAGTGATAATACAGGTTGAACATTTCTAATCTGAAAATCCAGAATCTAAAATGCTCTGAAGTTCAAAAGTTTTTGAAGGTGGACTTGGTGCCACAAGTGGAAAATTTTGTGCTCAAGATTTTAAAACTGTTAAGAATATTTTTTACAAAATTGCTTCTAGTAGATTTATGTAAAAGCACATCCTGCCTTTTATTCATACGTTGCATCCGAAAAATAGAAAACTGCATTTAGTTACAATCCTCTGCCTGGCCTCCGCTATAAGTTGAAGGGTTTTTTATTTTGGTTTTGTCTGATGGTGAGAGCGATCATGTGTTGTGATGCAGAAATACAGAGAATGGGTTTCTCTGGTCCCTAGTCTTTTCCTGTCCTCTTCTCTTTGGAATCTGGCCAAGAAACCAGGCACTGACTAATCAAGATATTTCTTAAAACAGCACAGTGGCTTTGGAAAATCCCAGCAGCTACAGAATTTAAACTCAGGCTACTACTGGATTGGGAAGAGCTGGGTGGTGTGTCAGGACCCCTAGCAGCCAGCTCTACAGGTTGTCATGGGTCCATTCCACATCTTTGGAGACATGCTGCTGCTTTATGTTTTACCTGATTGAAATGTTGGGACCTCTGCATTATTTATGGTGGAGGAAAGAGTAGAGCATTGGCAACTTGTTGTCATTCAAATTGGACATTTCACCGTAAGATTCATAAAAAGGATTGTAACCTAGTATGCAGCTCTTCCTATCCTATTCTTGTGGATTTCCCAGTGTTGCAATGTGATTGTCCCTGTAGCGTGGTGAAACACATCTTCCATCAAGGCGGATATACTTCCTACACACAGGAGTGTGCAGCCTAGTTCACATCTTCCTTTTTCCTCTTCTGAAATGTTTTCATTTCCTTGCTTCTGTACACTTGTGCTGTGTGCTTTCTTGTGTTGTTTCCTTAATAATCTTGCAACAAACTAGTCATTATAGTTTTCATTTTACAGATTATGAAACAAGCTCAGAGAAATTCAGACATCTGTCTACCTTCATGCATCTGATAAAGTGACAGAGCTGGGATTTAAACTTGGGTCTGTCTGGCTCCGAAGTTCAGTCTGTGCCTGAAAAGTGTTCTTGTGTTGCAGGGCTAAGAGAGGTGTGGATGAGTTCTTCAACGCATGGTGTTCTTTTTCTAGATATCCTTCAAGAGTGAATGAAGCTTTGGACCTCTGACTATGTGGGAGTCAGGAAGCAACCCAATCACTTTAATTTTGCATGTGATTTTGGAAAGTTCCTAAAGTTCCTTAAGACCACCTGGGGATTAATTGTCCTTAGGAGTATCCAATGAGCTAATGAGAATCTTGGAAAAATTCATTAAAAATTTAAAAGGGTTTATTTATTTATTTGCAAAGAAGAGAGACAGGGGCTGCTATGTACTGGGCTGGACTAGGCTGAAGTCAGGAGCGTCGTCTGGATCTCCCACAATGGTGGCAGAAGCTCAAGTGCTTGAACCATCTCCCATTGCTTTCTAGGGCACATTAGAAAGGAGCTGGATCAGAAGTGGAGGCCCTGTGGGATACTGGCATCATCATAGCTTGACCTACAATCTCAAAACAAGGGCCCTCCCACACCATTTACATGGTTTTGTGTGTGTGTGTATATATATAGTGGGAAGGCCATTTCCAGAAATTTCCTTTTAGCTCTCTGGGAATAGACCCAGGAGAGGAGAAAGAAGGAAGGTGGGGGGAAGGGCAAGCAGGACAGAAGACACACAGGCATTATCTGGCAGGCAGGAGAAGCAATTTGCATTGTGAATAATTAAGGTGTTACAGACCCCTGCAGACTTAGTTGGAGCACTACGTCTGAGTACTTTCTTTTCAGTTTAAAATTAATTGGAGTCTTAGTTTATTTATCTTCTCCCTTGGTGAACCCCTTGGCTCGTCCTGATTTAGAAACCTCCACTTCCTCATTCTCTATTGAGGTCGGTGGGGGTAAGCCAGTGATGGTTTCCCTGCATTCCCCCAGGGCCACTGTTTGTAGAATCCAGTTGCTGGTGGCTGGTCTGTGACTGCTGGAGACTGCTCTGGGCCCCAGGACCTCTCATCTCTATGGAAAGATGGGGACCTCTTTTGAGTTTGGGTGTCATTTATGTCCTGGCCAGATGTTTTAGCAGAAAGTGTGCTGTGTAATAACAGTGATAAGAACAGATTCAAGATCTTGGGAAATCCTTATAGTTTATAAACTGTTCCAAGCCCATCCTGAAGGAGTCCAGTGTTAAGATGCTGTTTGCAACATCAGCATCCCATATTAGAAGCACCTTTTGGAGTCCAAGCTGCTCCACTTCTGATTCAACTCCCTGCTAATGCTCCTTGGAGAGCAGTGGAAGAAGGCACACGTATTTAGGCCCCTGCCAACTTGGAGTCTATGGCAGATTTCATGACTCCTTGTTTTGGTCTGGACCAACCCTGGCTTTCATATCCATTTGGGGAGTTAGGTAAGAGATGGAAGACCTTTGTCTCCTTGCTTTGCTCCACCTTTCAAATACATTAATGTTTTTTATTTTATTTTTTTTTAAAGATTTATTTATTTATTGGAGAGTCAGCTATACAGAGAGGAGGAGAGACAGAGAGGAAGATCTTCTGTCCGATGATTCACTCCCCAAGTGAGTGCAACGGCCGGTGCTATGCCGATCCGAAGCCAGGAGCCAGGAGCTTCTTTCGGGTATACCACTTGGGTGCAGGGTCCCAAGGCTTTGGGCCATCCTTGACTGCTTTCCCAGGCCACAGGCAGGGAGCTAGATGGGAAGCAGGGCCACCAAGGTTAGAACCGGCGCCCATCTGGGATCCCGGTGCATTCAAGGCAAGGACTTTAGCTGCTAGGTCATGCCGCTGGGCCCAATTAATATATTTTAAAAATAAAACCCACCAGAATGAAAGTGAGGGATCCTGCCACTACCTCCTATCTCTTTTTATCTGGAAGAGACGTACTCCCGAAACAACCATCAGGATGGAGCCTTTATATGTGCCGAGTAATCCTGACTTCCTTCCTATTTCTCATCCTTGCTAGGAGTTTCCAATTCAATCTCACATTTCAGAAGAAAACCTTTCTCCCAGCCTCGCTCAGAGAATGACAGCTATATGTCCCAGGCCCTGCTGTCTTCAGCAGTCCTACAGAGAACCCAGTAGAGGCCCAGGCAGGATGTTGAGCACATAGCAATCCCTGTGTGCCACTGGCCCTCTTGGTAGGATACTTCTCTTTTCACAGCACATGGTTCAGTCAGTGTGGCTACTTTATAGGGTGGTAAAGTGTTCTGAATTTGATACTCCATATTCATCTTCATCTGTTGTTTACTTAATCCTGTTCCCTTTGTCTAGCTAGGCAAATCAGGCAGCATCTCGGTTCTAAGTCTGACTGTTGAAAGCTTAGTGAGTTAAGTTAAGCTTAGCTTAAACTATGCCAGCTCCACAGATGCTCTAGTTGCTGCTCCCCACCCCCACTTTCCCTTTCTTCTGCATCCTTTTCTTCTTCCAATGTAGTGTAACATGAATGCATCGTAAGTGGTTTGATGGTTTGTAGTATATTCTGAGTTGTGTAATCATCACCACAATCTAGAACATTTTCTATACCTCCAGCAGAAAATCTGGGTCCGTTACCAGTCATGCCTACACTGTCACCTCCAATCTTCCCAGCCCTAGGCAATCACAAATCTACTTTTTATCTGTAGATTTGCCTATTCTGGATAATTGACATTAATGGAATATTGCAAGATGTGGATTTCTGCAACTTCTTTCACTTGCTGTGATGCTTTCAAGATCCTTCATGTTGTAACCTGGTTGCTGCGACTGGTGTGGGTGAGTGGTGGCATGGACAAGGATCTGAGAGGCAGGCATTAGTGAGGGAATGATGGAGGTGACCTCAGTGAGACTGCATGAGAAAGACAGCTACATCCAGGGAATTGTGGTTAGACCGATGTGTAATTGTGTGTGGCATTTTCCCATCCTGTTTCTTCTGCCTAGATTAGGATTTCAGATTTAAAACAGACATGCATGTGTGTCTGCATCAGACACTGATGTCCATCTCTTGTGACCCTGTTGTTTATTTAAGGAATGATTCTTGGAAGGGCAGGAGTGGCAGTCCTCATAAGTAACTGCTTTCAACCTCCACTGATGCATAGCATCAGAATGGGTCAGGAATGTAAGGAGAAAGAAGGGCCCTAGGATAGAGGCTGAAGGCGCCTTCCAGGTCTCCAACCATAGCTGCATTCCAAGAGGCAGGACCAGAGCTGTCTTCTTGGCGCTTCGCAGGGGACCCTGAGAACATTACATTGTCACACATCATAATTGTATCATTGCACATCATAACAATAAGATTTCAATGGCTATTATTGCACATTCTAATTATGTAATTACTCAGTCTTTCACCAATTATATAATTAGATTTAATTATACCAATTGCACAAATAAGCGAGAGTCAACTACAAATTACTTAAAATAAAATCTGGAGTTGTGCATATGTAGGCAGTTGCCCCACAAGCAAGAAAAGGAATGAAAAAAGGGAAGAAGGCTTATGAGCTAACTGGAAAAGGAGTGCTGTGGTTGTGACAGAACTCTAAGGATAAGGGCAGCGAATTATCTTGTCTGGGAGGTTTCTGTCATTTTCTTTTTTCCCCCTCTAGTAAAGTTCTAACAATTGAGGCTGGCAGAGTCAAAGATATATTGACTCTCCTTTGCTGTGCCTTGCCATTGAGAATGTTCCTGATTCCTTTACCATGCACCTCACTGAGAAAAGGACAGGGGAGAGAGCCAGAGAAAAGACCAAGAAATTAAGGGAGAAGAAAGATCAAGATCAAGGTGAAGATCAAAGTGGAAGGAAAAACAAGAGAGAGAATATAACAAACCTGACATCAAGCCATTTAAACCAGTACAGTGTATAAATTTTTTTTTCAATACAGCATTTTTTAAAGCTTTTACTTATTTTTATTGGAAAGGCAGATTTGCAGAGAGGAGAGACAGAGAGATAAAGATCTTTCATCTGCTGATTCATTCCACAAGTGGCCACAATGACTGGAATTAAGCCTATCCAAAGCTAGGAGCCAGGAACTTCTTCTAGGTCTCCCAAGTGGGCACAGGTTTCCAAGGCTTTGGGCTGTGCTTGACTGCTTTCCCAGGCCATGAGCAGGGAGCTGGATGGGAAGCGGTGCAGCTGGGATTCCATATGGGGTATTGTTCATGTAAGGCAGGGATTTAACCTCTAGGCTACTGCTCTGGGCCTGTTAGAGCATATTTTTGAAAGACGATTTACTTATTTAAAAGACAGTTGGACAGAAATGGAGAGAGGAAGATCTTCCATCCAATGGTTCACTCCCTAAATACATGCTATAGCCAGGGACTCCTTCTGAGCCTCCCACATGGTATGCAGGGATTCAAGTGCTTGTGCCATGACCTGCTGCCTTCCGGATGTGTTATCAAGGAGCTGGATTGGAAAGTGAGCTGGGATTAATGCAAGCATTCCAATGGAGAATATGGGCATAACGAGTAGTGGTTTAACCAACTGCTCTACAGTGTCCATCCCAGCACAGTGTATTTTAGTGTGGAACACAGAAGCACTGTTAAGTCAATTTGAAATTATTATTCAAACTTTAGTCTTTTCCAATATAACTCTGCTGTTTGACTTTTTCTTCCCTTTAAACTAAGTCAACTCCCTAAAAAAAAAATTCCTTTTGAGATTGTTACCTGGCATAAGGGCATTAGAGCCAATATCCTATCACATTTGAGTCAAACGTAAATTGTGAGATCAAAAAATTAACAGGTGAGATTTCAGTCATACGTACAGAAATAAGCATTATTACTATTAGTGTTTTTCTTTCAAGTTACCTTTGCTTATTGGTTGGTTTAAAAACAGATGAGGGTGACAGCTCAATGATGAAATCACAACCTTTTAATCAGGGGAGGATGGCCCAAAGCCTTGGAACCCTGCTCCCACATGGGGGCTGATCTGAAGCCAGGAGCCTCTTATGAGTCCCCCATGTAAATGCAGGATCCCAAGGCTTTGGACCATCCTCTATTGCTTTCCTAGGTCATAAGCAGGGAAATAAATGGGAAGTGGAGCAGCTGGGATATGAATCAGCACCCATAAATGTGGAGGATTAGCCAGTTGGCCAATATGCCAACTCCCAAGGATTTTTATAAAACTTTAGGAACCTGCTGTGGTCACAGGTGATCTTTTATTTCTCATGAAGATGTCCCAGAGGTATGGTTTCCTGGAGAATAAAAGGTCTCTGGCTCAACTCCCAGAGCTGAAATGGAAGAGGGTGACAAATTCACCAGGTGCTGAGTCTACAACGCAGAGTATTTTGTAACTGGAGCAAGGCCACCTTAGAGCTGCAACAGGGAAAGGAAAGAAGTAGGGAGAGGACTTTGTGGGGGTGGGAGAGGAGCACACAGCTGGGAGAGTGGGCCTGCTGCATTTGCACGCTTCCATCGAGACAGAATTGGTAGGTACCATTAGGCACATATATACTTAGAGAAAATTACCCACTGACTTTTCCCAAAGCTGTATAACCACTGAGCCCCGTGGTTGTCTAGCATCTGCTTCGGGATCTTAATGCCATTGACAAATGAGTATTGCTATAAAAGTTCATGTGATGGCTGGTGTTCCTACTTAACTTTGCTATTAAAAATAAGTCTGGGGCCCTGTGTAGTAGCCTAGCAGCTGAAGTCCTCACCTTGCACACACCAGGATCCCATATGGGTGCTGGTTCTAATCCTGGCAGCCCCACTTCCCATCCAACTCTCTGCTTGTGGCTTAGAAAAGCAGTTGAGGACACCCCCCAAAGCCTTGGGACCTTGCACCCATGTGGGAGACCCAGAAGAGGCTCCTGACTCCTGGTTTTAGATCAAGTTAGCTCCAGCTGTTGCAGCTGCTTGGGGGTGAATCAATAGATGGAAGATCTTCCTCTGTCTCTCATCCTCTCTGTATGTCTGTCTTTCCAATAAAAATAAAATAAATATTAAAAAATAAGAGTAGGTCTGGCTGCTGCTGAGGGTCACATTGAGGCATCTTTGTACTTGATGAGCTTTTGCTTATGCATTAAAAATGAATGACTACATAGCTGCCATAACACCAAAGGGGAAAATGTATTTTAATTCAGTCTTTTCTATTATGTTTTCTCTGTATGATAGCTCCTGATGCAGGCATTGTCAGCCCAAAGACCTTCCTCTAGATTCATCTGTCCTTTGGTTTCCATGTCACTCCACAATTGTGCTTCATGTATTTGCTCTGCAATCCTGGGATTATGATTCCTGCCTGCAGGTTTAATGTCTGGGGAAGTCAACCCACAGCTCTGAAAGGTGGCGCCCAGCATAGGGTAATATACTCATGCTAGAAATTTGAGCAAGCAAGTCCCGAGACATTGCAACTAAGAGAGGGGAATCAGACTGAAATTTTGACTCCCAAATAGCTTGTCTTGAGAAATCCAGTAGCTTAAGCCTATGCTTATCAGCAGGTTTGCAACACTATGGCAGTCACTCTCCACTTTGCTCATCAGAAACTAGGAATGTGTCAAGCGGCAGATGAGCTGATACAGGGCTGTGGAAGCTAATGGAGAGCAAGGAAGCACTGGATAGTTTACATAAAACAAGTGAGCTCCCTGAGCAGTTATAATCTGCCTTCCTGAATCTCAGCTCAGAGCCAGCCATTCTTGGTTTGTTCTCAACAGAAATGTCATTTCAAAGATTAAAGGGGAATGCACTGATGTGGAGGCATGAGCAGAAACCAGCATCAACACCTTCCCAGTGCATTTCCCCAGTTAAGTATCTGTGGGAAATGCATGCAGTTCTGGCCATCACAGGCTCAAGAAAAGGGATCCTACAAAATACACCCTCTCAGTGTAGAAAGCCCCGAACAACATGAGCAGATAGCAGAAACGAAGGGAGAGAGGGTGCAGGTCAAGCAGTTAAAACATTGAGTTAGACTCCTTTGTGTGCAGTGCCTGAGTGACTTGTTTCAAAGCCCAGTCTGCTCTGATTCCACTTCCTGCTAAGCAGTGATGGCTCTAGCGTTCCTGTCGTCTGTGCTCTGTTCCCTGCTCCTGGCTTTGCCTCAGCCATGTGCACTTAGGAAGTGAACCAGTGGGTGGGCATATGAGCTAGCAAACATTGTGTGTGTGTGTGTGTGTGTGTGTGTGTGTGTCTGTATGTGTGCCTCACAGATAAATAAATAACATTAATAAAAAGGATAGAACTACTGCATGATCACGCCCTGGAAATAGCCATTCATTGTACAGGCATTTATCCACTGTTCACTAGGCCGGACCCTTGGTGAAGATGGCTGTCATTAGAGGATTCCTCCCTTAGTTTGAATTTGCCCTCTCTAGGTTTACAAATAATTTCTGCCTTTGTTGAGAACCGACTTTATGTAAAACACCATGATAAGCGCTGTACAAACTTATTCCATGCAGTTGCATTCTTGTGATTTGTCTAATCCATTGAAGAAACTGAAGGTGATATGGTTAGTAACCGAAGCACAAATCTAAGAGCTACGACTTAACTCTTAAATTACATGGTGTGTTCTATTCTGGTATCTTTTTTTTTTAAGATTTATTTTTATTATGTTTTTATTGGAAAGGCGGATATACAGAGAGGAGGGGAGACAGAAAGGAAGATCTTCTGTCTGATGATTCACTCCCCAAGTGAGCGCAACTGCCAGTGCTATGCCAATCCGAAGCCAGGAGGCTCTTCCGGGTCTCCCACACGGGTGCAGGGTCCCAAAGCTGTGGGCCGTCCTCGACTGCTTTCCCGGGCCACAGGCAGGGAGCTGGATGGGAAGCGTGGCTGCCGGGATAGAACTGGCGCCCATATGGGATCCCGGGTGTGCAAAGGTGAGGACCTTAACCACTTGCGCCACCGCGCTGGGCCCTATTCTGGTATCTTAAGCACGCTTTAAGTGTGGCAGTACAATTTATTTAGGGGATAGGCAGTATTCTATTATATCTAGATAATAACAGAATTTTGAACTCACATGGGACAGGTTGTCAGTGTCTTCTTCACATAGCATAGAAGAGCAATTGGGAAGGAGTCTGGCCTTGAAACAAGGTTGGAACTCTGTAGTTAAGTGTGGATCCAATATAGAGGTCAAATATATTTCCAGGTGTATATAGGACAGTTTAATAAATGGTCAGTGGACTCCGGGGGTTACAGTATGAGAGATGAAAATCCTTTCATGTGAATGTTATGGATGTAGGAACTCACATACAGGCAGCCTCGTAGTAGCAGCAAGTGTGGTTCCACGCAGGGAACATCTAGGGAGCTAGGAGTGATTGTAGACTTAATGAGGTTGAACGAGGGCTTTGGCCATGTTTCCTTCCCTTTCTCTCCTTCTTTCCTCCATCTCTCCTTTCCTCCAGTTATGGATTTGTCCTGTGTGCCGAGGCACTAATCTAGACTTTGATGAAACAACAAGATAAATAGATTTTCTGTTTTCATGGAGCTTGAGTTCCAGTGGCAATGACTAAAAACTGGGGGATTTGGAAAAATAGAAAGGAGGTGAGTTTGGTATAGTGGGCAAAGGGTCAAGGCAGAAGGAGTGCACTCTGCAGTTAGACCTGCCCAAGAGCAGCTGGATACTTGGTTATCGTTTACCATTAAAATCAGCAGCTGCTAATGGTTAGTGAGCCCTCACCAGGTGTCCTTGGCTGTGGAAGTGCTTGCCGTATTTTAACTCACTTAAGCTTCACAGTTCCACTCAGTGAATTCTAAAACAGTTCCACTGAGTTGAAAAACAATGAAATCAGTGTCAGTTGATAATTTTAAGTACTCTTTTATTGAGTTAACTATGAGTTAGGACACAATGAAAGTGTTTTTTCCACTTTCAAGCAGTGATGGTGTTTACTAATTTAGACGCCTTGACACTAATAGATTTGTGTTAACCAAGGAAAAGTTATTTTGTATTAATGTGATTGTGTATTAGCACAAGCTAATGCTCTCCCTTCTCATGATGAAGCTGACTTGTCTGCAAATGGTCCTGGGAAATGACTGTTTTGTTCTGCTCACCCTGGGATATCATGTTAGCCGTGGTTTCTTTTGTACAAAGGCAATGTATTGATTCATACAACTTTGTTACTGCTCATAGTCAACAATCTTACATCTTCACCTCTCTGATAATGTCTCACTCATCATTCCTAACAGTCATTCCAAATTGCCTCTACGGGGCATGATATTTCAGACACTAATGACAACTTGAAAGTTTCTTTTGTCATTTTAGAAAAGACTCCTGATTGTTTAAATCCACTTAATATCCAGAAACAGTAAAATGTAGAAGCTACTGCCCATCAGAATTTATATTGAACTTAGAGAACAAATTAAGGGAAAAGAAAACCATTGTTAAATGAGTTAAATGCTTGGTTTAGGTGGACTCGCTGATAGAATCATCACCAAATGTGCATCATGGAATAAAACTATGATAGGAAGCACCTTCGGCTGTATTCAAACCTATTAAAATTGCTACATATTTTGAAAGTTAGAATATGCTGTATTCAGCAGCATTTGAAGAATGAGAGAATACTGGTCCTTACTCAGTAAGGCTGATCTTTTTAGTAAAAGACTCTTGGAGTTAGAGTCACCATCCAAACTTCTCTGTGTTTTCTACATGGACATTTTTATTTGTGTCTTTCCGTGTTAATTGAACATTTGATTCTGGCCGTCAAGGGTCATCAGGAGTGTAGAACTTATTTCCCAACTTCTGGTGTGCAGAAGTTTTAGCTTCTGCTGATTAGTTCACTCTGTGTCATGTTTCAGGTAAACTTCTTGAGCTAGAGAGCCCCGAATCTATTATTTGAAGCAAACAGAAAAAAAATGCGCTGGGATTCCAATGGGCTCTGTGTATTATTTTCATATATTCCTTACTTAGATACCCTCACACAAAAAAAGAGAAAACTATATATCCACTAGCTTAAGAGAAAGGTGTTTTCAGTATTCAGTTTTGTGGTATTTAGTGACCCAGGGAAATCAAACTCCTTGGGAAATGCCTTCCTACTGGGGGTGTCAAAATCTCCTCTGATGATTTTGAGAGGTTGTCCTTTCATGGCGGTAAGGTCCTGTGGCTTTGCTGAATGGTGAATCTTGCTAGTCTTGGATCATTCCTGTGCTTTCCCTTATATTTAGGTGAGCCAGCCTGGAACTCTCATGGGACAAGAAAGGTGTCCTGAAATCAGTCCTGTGAAAACATCATATTCTCTAGGGCTTGTAAATATATATAGCTAATGTCACTGTCATATGATTTTACATCAGAGTCTGAACGGGCTCCAAGGGCCATTGGAGAGCAATGTTGGAAGATGGCTTCTCATCTTCATACTGTTGGTTTATCATCAACTTTTTCACCTAGATTCTTCCATATCATTCTTCCATCCTTTAATTTTTTTCCTCTTTCTTGAACATTTATGGAAGGCCAGCTCTGCAGACACCTTGTAGTCCTCAAGGAGTTCACACAACCCAGTGCTACACAGCCAATTGAGTGAGTGATGAGTGCTGTAGTCCGAGGGTCAGGAAGAAAGGGAGAAGCCCAGAAGCCTTTCTGGAGGAAAGGACTACACAGCTGACTATTCAAGTAAGTCTGTATAGAAATAACGAGAGTGTAACAAATGAGGGCCTGAGTGCAGGGACATTTTGCATTCTTAGCAGGTGTTCATTCTAGCACACACCAGATCTTCCTGGGAGTGTTCAGTCCTCTACCGGCTAAGAAGCTCCTAAAGAAATTGTGCAATAAATAACTCGGATAGGCCTCTTCATCCAAAAATAGGAGCTTCCCGGTTCTCCAAGAACTGCATTGGCAAGATTCATTTGTCCTTAGCCAAGCTGTTCTAGCTATTTATTCTTTAAGAAGACAAGGGTGGAAGTTGTAGACCCATAGGAGCCCAGCCACCTGCAGGGAATAGCTATGTCAGGATAGCTGAGGCTGTCAACTCCAGGAAATTTTATTCTTTTCTTCTTTCTCCACTTTCCTTTTGTCCCTATTGGAAGCATCTCAGAAAGATAAAAACAGTAGATCTCTTTTGTATAAAGTACTTTGCATTCTAAGGACCCAGCCGGTTTGCTTTCTCTTGAGGTTGGCTTAATGGCCCACAGTACTGCTAGGATAAGCAACACTTCACAGGTGAGAGGATGGCCATCCATGGGTGACTGGGAAGTGCTGTGAAGATCTTTATACTCCATCACATCTCTGCTTTTAACCTGAAGCCTATTTAAAATGTTGTGTTTAGATATTCATTTTAGAAGCCTTTCTGGTTATTGCTTAAAGTCTAAGTTGTTCTAAAAATTAATTAGCTAATTTGAAGGGCAGAAAGAGAGAGAGAGAGATCTTCCATCTACTGGTTCACTCTGTAAATCATCTCAACAACTAGCAATGGGCCAGGCTGATACCAGAAATCAGGAATGCGATCCAGGTCTCCACATGGGTTCAGGGACTCAAACATTTGGATCATCCTCCTGCTGTTTTCCAAGGGGCATTAGCAGGGAGCTCTATTGGAAGCAGAACAGCTCGTACTGGAACCAGCACTCTAATATGGAATTCAGCATTGTGAGCAATGGCTTACGCTGCAGCACTACAGCACCAGTTCCCTCCCGCCTCCCTGCTCTACACTGAATGATTCTTAGTATAACTTTGTACCTGAATTAAGCAGGTGTCAGTCATTGGCTCCTTAGTGCATAGCAACCCATGAGCTCTGGGACGGGAAGGCAAGATCCTGAAAAACGCAAGCCCAGTCCAGGATGAGTTTATTTGAAGTAATGGGTCATGGGGTCCTTGTTGCGGTGCTGTGCTGTGCCTCCTGTAACCTGACATTCATTTACTTGCAGGGAGATCTCTGGATTCATTCTAGGAGCTTCCTGATGTCAATGATCTATAGTTATTGGCAGGCTTTTTTTTTTTTTTTTTTGCTTTGCTTTGCTTTACTTTGATCAATCCTCCTTTGAGAAAGGGAAGAGTGGTTAATATTGATTTGTATCTTTGTGTTTTTTTATAGTTCTTTGCTTTTTTTTTTAATCAAATACAGTATTACCCCTATACCAAGTGCCACATAAATACTTTTCAAAGAAATTGGCTTGGAGATTCTTTTTTAAAGACAACAGCTAGATCACTTACCTGACACTGTTCTGGCTGCAGTGAAGCACAATAGTTGAATATCTGATTTTTCGTTTATGACTTTATTGTGGAATAGTTTAAGCTTTACAAGAAGTTCCCAAACCAGAACAGTTTCTATGTATATCTTCCTCTGCTGCCCTCAGTGGCAATGCTGCATGTTACACAGCTACAGGGTGTTGTCAGGATGAGGATCCTTGACATTGGTGCAAGGCCAGTCACTCCAACACAGGCCTTCTGTTGACTTTTGCCATGTTTTGCAGCACCTTTTTTTGCGTGGTTCTGAGACATTTTGTCCTGTGTAGGTTTTTGTTATCCCCTCAGCAGTCAGCAATGTAGAAATCAGCACAGAGAAATGCGCTTGTGAGAAGCTGGATTTAAGCAAGAGAAATAAATAAAACACAAATACCAGAAGTTATATTAATGTATTCTAAAATGGTACTCATTTTAAAATGACATAGATTGAGGTTCAAAATCAACTGCAAAACTATTAGTATTCAGCTGATTACTTTTAAATACAGATGTTTGGTTTTTTTTAATTGTCTATGTGTTTGGTCTTTTAAGCCCTTCCTCACTCCCTGCTCCCCAGTGCAATAAAAGTATCCTTGAACATGAGTCTGTTCTGTTCCTGCAGTTAGCAGCTCACTGTGCACTGCAAAGTCCTTCTCACTTTGTCATGATCGTGTCCCATCCCACACTAATTCCTACACGAAAAGTGCACAGCACCCACAATTGCTTAGCATATCTTCTGGGCCAAGATGGCACCTTTGGCATGGACTGAGTTGCCTGGAAAGACACTGAGGGAGAAGAATGGGAGCTTTAAGACCTTCTAATTTCCTCGTTGTTTTTGGCTCCAAAGGTGACAGGTGGGTGATGTGGGGAAGATAGCCAAGCTTTGATGTTGCTATACAGTTCCCTTTGTGATGTTTCATCTATGTGTGTGTGTGTGTGTGTGTGTGTGCACACTTGTTTGCTGTACAAGACAACAGTAAGAAAACTGCTGCTTGGTTCTCCTTCTTTTCCCCATTTGGCAAAGAACAAGGGCATTATCAGTGACTAGAATAATTCACACTCTTAGAGCAAGGCAGTCTTCTTTCCTGTCCTCTGTTCTCAGCAGGTGGGCAGCTGCCTGGATCAGGCCTTGGCTTTGCAGCTTTAGTTACACCCTGTTCTACTGCTGCTTTGTCAGAGCCATGCTCCCACACCTGCCCCTGCCACTGTCCCACATGGCTGCTTTCCTTGAGTGGCTGCTAAGCGGTTCAGTGGCCATTGCTTTAGGGAATCTCAGTTCTGATATTCATAGCATCATGGGTTTTTTTTTTTCTTACCCACAGCTGGCTTACAGAAGATTCATGTCTCCCATGCCAGCATTTGTACTTTTGTCTTGGCTTCACGGGAACCTCACACCACAGTGGGCAGGGGATATGGAAATCCACCAAACATGCACAACCCCACGATCACCACAACACAGAGTCAGAATACTGAGTTCCCAACAAATACAGACTTGTCACTTTCCAAACAGAATATCTTATCAGAGAAGGACATCTTCCTTCTTGCTGTCTTTAATCTTACTTGACAAAAGTGTCACCCTCTAGAATTCACCCTGTCAGGTCATCACATTCTGGGAGCCGAGGATGTGTAAGTCCTTGCAGGAAGGAATTTTGTGAAGCAAAAGCCAGATCATTTATGCTTGTTGAAGCCTAGCTGTGCACACAGTGGGTGGAAATTTGAAAGGCAATTCCATCAGGTGGCTGTGTGATCTTGCTAACCAGGTTCTTATGGGATGAACCACAGGTTCAGAGAATATTTACTCACCACAATTCTGTATGGTTGTGTGTGAGCGCGTGTGTTGGCTCTTCCTGCCGTTGTGTATCCAATGTGAACATGTGTCCCATTCAGTGTCCAGAATTATGTCTATATCATGTAGATCTAGCTATTATTTGGAGCAACCCTCCAAACAGCAGAGAATACAGCATATGAACAGGGAGGGTTCTATAAAAATCTGGGGGTTTGTGCTGTGGTTTCTTTGTGCCACAAGCAGCTGTAATTAATGTGGTGATAGGACACATGCTAAGAGACAGGACTCTGTGATTCTGTGAGTCTGTATCTTCTCTCCTAAAGAACTCCTGGTAGCATGCAGCCCTGGGGAGGTGGCACTCCACAGGATGTTAGGATGTCTTATTTGTACTGCAACCATTTTCATCTTAGTATCTGCCATGGGTGACGTTTTTTATTTAGGATTTAATTTGACAAAACAACCTCATTACCTCCACATTTTCGTGCTTCTGGTTCTTTCTCTTTATTGTTCCAGGAATTAATTTGCTATAAAATACAGATAATGCTAACATTCTCTTGCGTTTAAGCCTTTGTTTGGTTTTTAGCATTAAACTTTATCAACTCTGAGTCTCCTATGAGATGGAAGACTAGACACAGGTGCCTCCTTGTCTCTCCACTCCCCATCTCCTGTAACTCCTCATTTTTGTTGATCCTACATGCTATTTCAGCCTCTCTAGGCTTGCATCTTTTGGCAGCGTCCCTGGGTTCCCCCAGACACACCATGTCCCCCCGTATGTACATGCTTATTCTGCCTCAGAACCTTTTCCTGCCTCCAATCCCTGATCAGTTTGTACTCAACATTCAAGCTCTTGCCTCAAAGCTCAGAGACTGATCTCTGCTTCCACAAGCATCTCTTACCTGCACTTGTGTGTAAAAGCAGCTGCCACATTTCATTTCAACCTCATCGTCTGCACTCTGTGCCATAGGGATCAAGTTCGGTAGGCATTCAGTTCTCCCTTGGCAGGGAGGGCAGAGACAGAGATCACCTGCTCTGGGCCTAGGGTGCCTTGTCCAGGCTGTCATCAAGCACAGAGCAGAGAAGATGTGAAGAGAAATAACTTGAAAGTATGAGGCTTGCTTTCCCCCTACTGTTTACAGTCAGAGCCAGGTGGGAGTAACTGCGATTTAGAATTGGAATACACCCATTGTGTTCAGAGCTCATGAAAGACAAACAGGCAAGAAAATGAAAGCAGACATTCTGCCAAGGAGACAGTTTAGATGCTGCCTTTGGAGCTCCAGGCAGCCTTGATGGTAGAGGGGGAACTTCATTGGGTGTCTGCTGACCCAGGAGTGTCTTGATTTCTTTAATGTTACACGGTGTTTTCTTTCTGATTGGTGGAATTTGATTAAACAATACCTACAGGAATTTCACCTGTAAGTAAGGTTCTTTTATGGGTCAACCTACAGAGAGTAACTTGCCATGTGATCTGTCATGCATGCGGAGATGAACAAAAAGATGGTTCCCTCTAGGAGTGAGTTTAAATTCAGGGCCATGGATGACTTCTGAGGAGTGTCACTGCATAGAGTTACCTACCCTTGCTTCACCTGATGGTTCATGGCTGCTCATGACCATTTTAGTGCCACGTGACACCTTGCAGGTTGTCATGAGGTTTGTGACCAGTGTTAAGGTTGTGGGCACTTAACTGTCTCTTATTATTCTGACCAGCCTCAGCTTTGCCTCTGTAATGAACTATAACTGCAGGAAACCATGGTGTGCATTTTAAAAGTCACTGATACCTAACTCATCCTAATATTCAAACTATCTTAACAATGATGGTTGTTGTTAAACTCCTCATGAGGTTATTTGTTCATGCAGGGGATGTGATAAAAATACATGCCTATGTAAGGGCGGCCAGGGAAACACTCTCATCAGAGGAACAACTAGTTTTGTCCTCCCCTCGTCTCCCTGTCCCTCACCTCCTTGTCCCCCAAGCTGCCTCTTCTCGCGTGGAACGCCAGCACTCTGTATAGTGTACTGTTTATGGTGGTTTGAACATTCTTCTGCCCGTGTCTTTCATTGCTGAAGTAACTCACCTCTCTCATATCGACTCTTACCCAGGAGCCGCACACCAGACTCTTTGATGTAGGTCTTTTCTGCATGGCAGCCGAGGCCAAGCCGTGGTGTTCATTGCATGATGCAACCTCAACCTCACCCTTTCGATTGTCAGCTCCAGGTTCACCAGCTCTTTCCCTGCACTGCCCATGCATGCTGACATGCTTTCCCTGGCGACCTGAATGCAGTGAGCACTGGACGCATGCATGGAAGTGAAGTGGGGAGCATTTGGACATACTGAAGTGCTGTGGTTGAGGACTTCCCCCTTTGATGTCATGGTGGACTCCCATTTTGCTGTGGTACTGCCAAGGCCACTCTGTTCTGTGAAAATTCAAGACTGAATATTGGGAGAGAGAAAAATGAATCTGCTAAAAATATGTGTGTTGAAAAAAAAAGGCATTTAGAAGTGAAGATCAGCTTCTCAGTGGTAACTCTATGAGGATCAGCCCTATAAATTCCCAACTCTTGGATGTGCCCAAGGTGACCACTTTCACACTCCCTTGCACATCTTTCTGAACAATGTTGCCTAGTATTTTTTTTTGCTTGCATAAGCTAAATGCCATGGCAAGTACAATCATCTGCCTTCCTCAAAGTTTATTATATTTAGGAATTCAACTTTTAAAAATGTACAACAGTGGTACTATAGAATATCATAGTTATTAAAGCTTGTTGGCACTGCATTCTGCTTCATTGATTAATGTGATCATTTTCTATTCTTGTTGAAAGATAACATTTTGACTTAGGGCTGTCTGAGAGCTTTTAAACATTTCTCTTTCAAAGATTTATTTATTTTTTGTTGGAAAGGTAAATTTACAGAGAGAAGGAGACAGAAGGAAAGATCTTTAATTCACTGGTTCACTCACAAATGGCCACATGGCCAGAGCGGAGCCTATCTGAAGCCATCAGCTTCTTCCTGGTCTCCCTGTGGGTACCATGTCCCAAGGCTTTGGGCCATCTTCCACTGCTTTCCCAGGCAACAACAGGGAGGAGCAGGCAGGACATAACCTAGTGCCCATAAGGCAGCCTGGCACTTGAAAGTGGAAGATTAGCAAATTGAGCCCACTGGCCAGCCCCTTAA
Source organism: Ochotona curzoniae (assembly GCF_017591425.1). NCBI lineage: Eukaryota > Metazoa > Chordata > Mammalia > Lagomorpha > Ochotonidae > Ochotona > Ochotona curzoniae. The sequence continues at coordinate 20,469,557 of NW_024465556.1, read as the reverse complement.
ACTTCTTTCTTAATATGTACTTCTTTCTCCCTTGTATTCTAAGGATGGATTTTCATAAAATGATTTTCAGTATCTATTTTTTCACAGGGTTTTTTTAATTTCAAGTAAATAGATCCTTTACTTTTGAGCTATTGCTTGGTTGTAAATTGAGAAAAAATGAAAAGTAGAGAGCATTTTCTTGCTGTAAGAATCCAGAAGCTTCCAGAGCATTCTTCCTGGTACCATCTCATCAGGGTCCCTTTGACGAAAATTACACAAGATGTCCCAATATGGCAAAAATGAAGGTTCTTATTTTGTATTTTTCTCCCATAAATCATTATTTCATTCTATCTTGCGGGCTTAGGAGACTGAAGAAATTCCCACACTGCTTTATTCCCCTGTTCACCTAAACATATCCTGTTCACTCTATTGAACAGGGTTTACTTCAAATTTCATACATAATCCATTTTTTTTGGTAACCAGCAAAAAGGTCCTTTGTATGGGGACATTTCCATTTCTGAAAAGAGCATGGAAGGAATTCTACATCCTGCTGACCTGTGCGGGCAGGTGATTCTGACCAGCACATTGGAAGCTCTCAGTTCGTGTGGGCTTTCATCTCAGGGCTTGATAAAGGAGACATGCGATTCTCCTTTGTGCGGTTCTTCAAAAAGAAGCCCATTTCCTCTTTCTTGGACAAAACACACAGTGCTTGCTGCTGCACTGAAAGAGTTCTGAAGCGAGTCAGGAGAAGTGATCCTTTCACGGAGACAAAGGAGAAAACCCTGCAAAATTGGCTCCTGGGGACCCAGAGGTGCGTGTACAGTGTGGGAGAGCATATCTGGAGGTTGTCGGACACAGCGATGAAATTCAATAGCGGAACTGCAGCAGTAAACGAGGAAAGAGAAACGGCACCCCAACGAGCATGTGGCTCGCTATATTCCTTTCCACATCGGGACCTGAAAGCCAAGTGAGGGCACGTCGGTATGGCAGGACATTGCTCTTGTTCCCGAGGCCTTGGCAGGACATTAATTGTGATAAGTGAATGGTTGCCAGTGTTAGCCAGAAGCAAGAAGAGAAGGAAAAAAGAAAAGAATACGCAAATGGAGTATATTTTCCAGGGGTAAAGAAGTTTTCATGAAGTAGTTGAAAAGGAAATCATTAGAATGCTTATTTAAAGACAGGGTTGTGTCATCCCAGAGTTTGGTTTTGACAAGTCCTCCCCGCCTCCTCCATTAATGAGGACAATGTGTTCCTGAAAATAGCTGTCACCTCTGATTTTCCATGGTGGTCATGGTCTCCACTGGCCAGGTTGCTTTCTGACATTCCTAAGGGATGATCCTGCTCAGTACTACGCAGTCGCCTGACTTCTAATCAGCAACATCTCAGGCTCTCCCTGCTGGCCGTGAGGTTCCTGAGCTCCCAACCGAACTCCAAAATAGGAATACTTACAAAACATTCACACCCCAGCAGCCATCTCAGGACAGGGCTGAAACACAGCTGTTTGATTTCATCTTGCAAGAAAGGTACAATTGTTTTCCATGCCAAGGTCAGAAAAAACTATGGGAATTCTTTTTTTACTATCAAGAAAAAATCTTGATAACCATCATCACCACCACCACAACAACAACAATCAACCTCAAGATGCCAAAAATACAACATCATGTATACAATTCCTGTGTAACTTTTAATATTCTCATGGTGAATATGTGTGCTTTGTGCATTGTTTTGTCTTCTTCAAAGTGATTTAGCCAAAGCATGGAGCAGCTGTTTTCCTTTACATCATTTTCTCAGATGCTCATGGGCTCCCTCACATCAGTACCAGTCTACAGCATTGGTGCTGTTGTTAGTGTAGACTCAGGCAGGATGATGTGTCACTCTGCCTGAGAGCAAGTGTGGCTAGGGAGCATCAAGGCTGGAATTGTTGAAGTTCCCTTATAACTCTGGTTCAATATAGTGAAAGCAGAAAAGGAAGCTTTCTCAAGAACCTTCATTCCCAGCCATCTAGTTGGATTTCTGGTCTAGATCCCAGAAAAGGTTGGGCCTGGCTAGGGAATTGGTAGTATTAGCTTTCCTACACTGAAGGAGGCTCCAGGCAAGGAGGCCTCACCAAGATCAGCTGTCCTTGTGTGACAGAAGTATGACAAGGCCATGGAGGTAGACAGGGGAAAGGAACTTAGGGCTCATGAGAAAACACTAAAGTGATCCAGAGACTGTAAGACAAACACTGGAAAAGAAAGGTTAGACAAGGATCTTGAAGGGTGCACCCAATAACAGCCCAAAGGAGTCCCACCCACCATGATATGAGAGCCTGTTCAGCAGTGGGAATTGGGATCGCCATGCTCAACTCTTCCCCAATTGGCCAGTTGTTGGCGATAGACAGCTCAAACTTTTTCTGATAAGCCTTTGATATGCTGTATTTACAAAGGTGGCTTAGTTGGGAAACTTCAATGCCGAAATGCCTCAGGCTCCAAGATGCCTCCTCCAGGATATTCTCCTCTTCATAAATGATGATACTGGGACCCAGTGCAATGGCTGCATGGTTAAAGCCTCACCTTGCAAGCACTGGGATCCCACAAGAGCACCAATTTGTATCCTGGCTGCTCCACTTTCCATCCAGCTTCCTGCTAATTGGCCTGGGAAAGCAGCAGAGAATGGCCCAAAGCATTGGGAGCCTGCACCCTAGTGGGAGACCTAGAAGAAGCTCCTGGCTCCTGGCTTTGGATTGGCTCAACTCTGGCTGTTGTAGCCGTTTGGGAAATGAACCAGTGGATAGGAGATCTTTCTGTCTGTCTGTCCTTTTCTCTGTAAGACTGATCAGCCTTTTGAATAAAAGTAAAGTCGAAAAAAGAAAAAAATGATAACACAACCATGGCTTCCCGCCTTACAGGAGCTTATTGCTATTTTCGGCTAGAGGGGATTATCGGCCTCTTAATGTATGTAGCAAAACGTAATATTCAGGGAAAAAAGCTACCAGAGTCAAGGGTAGCTGTTGGATTAGTCCTCTGGTTTGGTATTCCAGATGTGGGAAGAGTAAAACTTTAGGAGTCAAGGGACCCAGTTTCCACATGCCAGACTTTGTGTCTGAATTTCCAGATCCCCATTCAGTTCTAAGACTTTCTCCCTTCTTCACTTCCTTCCCTGCCTTTAGTGACTTCCACTAGGCTGTCCTGTTCCCTTGGATGGCCCCCAGGGTGTGGTGGGAGTGGTGCAGGGAGCTTGAGTTTGTGCTGCAGGGCTATGGAAATGTGAGGCGGCATGCCTGTGTGTGTTCAGTCCCAGGTATCACAGCATACTTATTCCTTGACCCTGCCCTTGGAGAACCTACATCTGTCTCCTGTTACAGGCACAGCAGTGTGTGTGGGTGCATTTAATATGGTTTGAGCCATCTGCTTCTCCTGCCTTTTCTCTACTGGATAAGTCAGAGTTGAATAAAGGAGAACTGGCTGGTATCAGCAGAGGTAGGGAAATGAGTAAGAATTGGTGTCTCGTGATTTCACAGTTTAGTGAAAACTAATTCAGGCAACACCTGTTTGGCAAGACTTTGTTTTATGTAATAGCCAAAAACTCTGATTTATTACATGAAAGTTGGTGGCAAATAGGAGCACTAATTCTACTCTGGGAACAGCTGTGATTGAAATAATTGTAGTCTGTAGACAAGCTGGAGAAAGCAAACCTTAGCAGAGAGGTTGCCTTGCACGTCGTTCCAGGAGTCTAGTAGAGGAGAAATAATACTATTATAAAAATAATTGGAAATCTTGGAAGACATGTGACTGATGCCTCTTTCTGTCTCTCCTCCAGAAAAGGAAGCTCTCTCTGCTAAAACCTTAGAAAAGAGTATGCAGCCTCCAGTGGCCATTCATTAAAATGACTTGCGGCTTTCTCTCTCAAGAAAATGTGGTTAATTATTTAGTATTTGATGAAAATATTCAGCTGACATTGTGGAAATATCATTTCCCTAGGTTTCTTCCCTAGTATTATTCAAAATTAATACTTTGTTAGAATCACCATACATATTGATGAAATCTCCCAAAATAGCTAACTGTCCATCTTCTTGGACATTTGCTTTACAACACCTAATAAGGATAGACTAGAACAGACATGAAATAAAGCACAGCAATAATTGAGTCTATTGATTTCCTTTCATTTAAATGTGATTTTTGGACTTTTCCATCAACAGTTATTATGACTATTATTTCTTAGTTATAAAGATAGCTATTACCTTGTGAGTGCTTAGTCATCCAGTTTTTTCCTTACAACTTTGAAATCTGTGTTCTTATCTCCAGTTAACAGATGAGAAAACCAAATTAAAAAGTCAAATTATTTGCCCAAGATCATGCCGCTAATAAATGGTATAGCTGGAATCTAAATCATCCATCAAGCTCCAAACCTACCTATTAAATGCTTTTGAGGTCCACCTATTGCAAATGTGGAATTTTCCTTAGAGAATATTCAGGGAGAACTCCCCAAGAAAGTGGTAGGGATCTCACCATTTTGGTTTCATGAAAACAATTTACCAGCATGTTTCACTGAAAAATACAGTATGTAAGAAACTGATATGTTCTGCTCTCTGCACCAGCAATCTATGTCATTTTCTTTGTCTCCTAGAAGACTGCTTCATTCTTTGGACTAATTGTTCAGGTAGCTGCCCTGAACCGTACAAATGCTTGTGATTCTTGGTTCAGGATTCCGTATTTTACTCAGAACTCCAGATTGTAGGAAAGATAGGGATTGCAGAGCTCAGTGAGTTAATACATTACCTCCTGTAGGCTCCAGTTCACATCAGTGTGATTCTGACAGTGCCAGTGTGTGTGGTTATTGGCTCACATCTTAATTTGGAGAAGCATAATGAGAAGCCTGCTGCCATCAGAAAGATCAATAGACCTATTCCCACAAACCCTTTTTCCAGCACTTCCCAACAAAGCCATCAAACCAACTGGCTTGGGATCATGAAAGGTCAGGAAACAAAAAATGTTTCCTATTCCCATTACCGGCCATATCTCAGAAAAGCATTTTTTAGGTTAAACAAGGGACTCTATATTTAATTTTATTATTATTAATAGTGATGAATTATTGAACATAATCCCACCTGTCAAGAAAATATCTTAGGAGATAAATGCTCCAAGATGTTCTGGGATAGTTTTAATGTTAGTCAATAGAAGATATTTGATTCTGCTTAGTCAAATTTAGTATAAACACCAAAAGAACCAGTGTTGGAAAGATAAACTCTTAAGCACACCTCTCTGACCAGGTCAAAAAATAAGGGTACTGAGAAAAGCAAAGGGGTGTGAGGCTCTTGGCTTGGGTTTAGTCAGGACCTGGCCAGTTTAGAAGACAAAATATATGCTCTATATAAAGATTGTTGCCTTCTCAATGATTAATTTGTGTCATACATTTTATACTAAATCCATTATTGTTATTATCTTGCAAGTTGTTTTTCTGATACTTAAAATTACATGTATAAAATCATTGATTTCTGAATTGGCATTTATTGCCAAGTCTTGCCTTCTGTTTAAAATCAATCTCGTCACTAGATGCTACTCCTCCTGTTTGTAGGCATGAAAATCGAGGCACTTAATTGACCCAATATCTCTAGATGCTACCAGGGAGATTTCCAGTTATGGACATATTCCCCCACATGGCTATAGACAGGTTCTCTAGAACCCATGCCTGAGGGTGTTGCCTGTTTTTATTTTAGTAGGATGGGAATGGAGTACACAATTATCAGGGATCTGCCACAGATTTTGAAGGGACCAAAGTACCTAAATAGCAGCCTTCACTATGTACACACCTTTTTTTTCTTCATAATAAAGGGTTGAAGGGGGGAAAATAGGAACCTTTGCAAGCCATCCATCTTTAAGCAGGTGGATAACTAGGAGTTACTCCTGTATAAAGCAGAACTTTCTCTCAATAGCTGGGGTCAGTCTTCACATATCTCAGCATCATGAAGTGCCAAGAAGGACTTAGCAGGCTTCTTATCCCATATAACAGTCTTTACAGAGTGGTTAGGAGTATGTTGGACAGGTCAACCTCCTGTGAATATTTTCAGATTATCCAACACACACCCAGTTTCTTTCCTAGGGCAGTTTGACCTCCTGTATACTTGGCAATACTCATTGTCTTTGTAAAAGTTCCCTGCAAGACTCTAGCTGGGAGGTTTCATGCTTTGCACTGCTTGTTCCTTTCCAATGAGACCATAGTTCATCTGGAGAGAGGAGGAATGACAGTCAAATTATTGTCTCTCCAAAATTTACCATTTAGTTCCATGCTCTTTATTCGGTAGACATCAGACCGTCCACTTCTCTGTCTACAAAATGGGGATTAAAGCAAAATATCTCCACCACCCCCCAGCACTGTAAGGCTCAATATGTGACAGCATGTTTCAACTGTATACAGTTTCCTCCTGTTACTATCTGGTATCCAATAGGAATCAACACTGTGAGTCCATTGAGAAGTCCTTGCTTCCAATAGCATAGGAATCCATAGAAAGAAGAGATCAATGAAGACATGAATTATTTGCTGAGATGAGTCTTTGAATTTACCTTCAAGACTGTCTAAGGTTTGATTGCAGATGGGAGAACATTTGAAGAGGGCCACTGCCAAAGTCCAGATCTAGAACTGGGGCTATGTGAGGCATGTGCATGACACTACGAAGGTGCCAGCTCACGGTATACCGCAAAGGGGTTGGGTTGAAGCATAGTAGTCAGTGAAGTGGGAGATATAAGGGAGGCCAGGATCTGAAGGTTCTTCACAGCCTGACTTACAGCTGATGTAGAAGACAGGAGGGAGTCATAATACTGGATGAATGACATCTTTTAATTAAATTAATCTGGCAACATTGCAGAGGCAAGGCAAAGAGAATAATCTAGGATCTTGAGGCATATTGAATTGACTCATGTGTGTGGTGCCATGGGCCCAGACTCTGGTGGTCCATAATCCTGGTGGGAATTGAAAGGGCCTCGTTCAATTTAATAAGGGACTAGCCATGAGAGTGAGGAGAATTTGAATGCTGGAAATTATTTTCACCAAGTGCTATTTTGTTTCTCAGCCAGTCCCTTCCCTCTTAAATCATCTCAAATGTCTGCTGTTGTTGTTTTGTTCCTAAGCCGCTTAACGTTTTTTTATCCCTTATAAACCATGGTCTCTGAAGCTACCTCCCCATCTCTACTTCATCATCTTTCTTTTTAATCTTCAGCTAAAAATGTGCTCAGCATGGACTCCCTGATTGTTAATTGCAGCAGCCACTGGTGAAGCTTGCCTGATGGTGTTGTAATTATCTCCCTGTATCCTTTTAATTTTTACCCCCTTGTTCCCATCAGAAACTGAAAATATCTGTTCCACCCCTTGATCTCAGCAAGTAGTTAAGTGGTATGCAGCTGGTTATCTGGGGGCAGGCTCAAATGCTTAATCATCTCTGTGCAGGTCTGAGTAGTGACACCTGTAATTAGCATGTAGCTGCAAGAGTTTTTCAGGAGCAGTGGTTCTCAAAGTGGATTCTCTGGATGAGAGCCTCCATTGGTATTGTCCAGGACACTGTTAGAAATGCAAATTCTTGGATCCTTTCTCCAGACCTATAATGCAGAAACTACAGTTGGTTGCCCAGCAAAGTTGTGCAAATTCTCTAACCACAAGCCAAAGTTTGAAAACTACCTGTCCATGAAATAACAGCATCCCATGGTTGGGAGCCAGCCTTAGAGAGCTGGGAAAACAGACTTCAGGACTCACCAGGAAGTGAGAAGGTCGGGGTGACCCTTCCCTGCCACAAGCAATGGAGAGGTCTGGAGTCCGCTCAGTGAGATTCTGTCCTAAGGCCACTGCATTTTGAACAAAACTCTGGGTAGCCCTTGTCAGCCTTGTGCTTTGGCTTTTAGGCAAGCTTACGAGGCAATCTCCAGGAAGGGCAGTGGGATCCTCCTGTTTAAAGACCTTTATTGCAAAAGAAGATGTTTCCCATGCTGGATGAGTCTCATCTTCACTTACAGAGAACATCTAACACCTGAGGATAGCCTTGCTTGTTGTTCAAGAGGAGATAGGATTTGTATCTCAACCTCTCTCCTACACTGAAGAACCTTATAGATAGCAGCCCCGTGTTGAGGTTCTTTCGAGGGTGCCTCCATCATAGATTCTGGGTCAGGATACTAACGTTACCTAGGATTTTAGTATCACACTTGATTCATGGAGCTTGGGAGCCTGAGAATTGACATTCCATCAGCCTGCCAGTTATTAAGTCATTCATTAAACATGAGCAGTTTAGGTTAAGTCCACTTTCTAGACTAGAGTCAGAAATAATATCCTCCATCAGATTCTTAAAATCATGTCTTTCCCCCATTATCAACATAGGTCCACACAAAGCTTTCTCTAAGCTGGAATGACCATTTACAGTACAGTGTAAGACCCAAAGGCCGTTTCCTTTGTAGTTTCAATGAAAATATGATTCCTTTGCTAGCTCTTAAAACTCCTGTGTGCCCAGACCATGAAACAGTCCTTTGCACAAAAAGGAAGAGATGTGTGTTTCATTCCCTGTCCTCAAGTGAACATTCATCATTAAGATCAAGTCTCCCGAGGAGGAAAATAAATCCTGATTGATATGGCCAGCCCTTTGGTTGTGGCTTTATATTTTTGCCTTTGAAAAGATCGCTGAACTTCTCCATGGGTTGTTTCCATTTGGGTAATGAGATAATGGGGCTTTGGAATCTCTACTCGGTGGTCTCTGATTGTCTGAATCCATGAACTATAGGCACTTGGAGGATTTATCTCAGAGGGGATTCTGATAAACAGTTCTGCTGCCACTTCAAAATACCAGGCAGAATATTTTCCTTGAGGCTCTTGTGGCAAGCAAAACAGATATATAAAGAAATATAAAAATATTTCCTAATCCTACCTGGTCCTACCTGGGTCCCAGGGCCTGGCTCTGTATTGTGTTTCCTACCCACTGAATCTGTCCATATTATCAGTTGCCTTCTGTAACAGTCTGTGGTTTCAGCCAGAGGAAAAACAACTTGTTTCAACAACATCATACTATTTCTCCCTGAAGTCTAGGATTCCATCAATAATGATGGAACAATTCAGTCATACCTGAATTTTTCAAAAGGAGGACCACAGGAAAGGCTCATGATCATCTTAACACTGTTTTCTGTAAATCAAGGGCGTTATTGAGCTATGTTGTACAACACAAGTCCTCTAGCTTCAGGTCCCCTAGTTGATGCCTTTATGATGGGCTATCTAGGAGAGAAACCCAGCATGACCAGGAAGGCAACAGCCAATGGAAAGAAATTACTACAGTCCAATTCCTTATGCTTTTTAAAATATCTATTTCCATTGATGTTGAACCTCAGTATTGAGGCTTCCCACCTCTCTCCCAAATATTTCATTCTCTACTATAGGCTTGCAAGTATTTTTCCAATTAGATGAATCTCAGCAGAGACCATGAAACTAATAAGAGCTAGAGAACTCATAGGATGCCCTCCTTCCCCCTCCAAAAAAAAATTCTACCAATAGCAACCATTGTGAAGATATCAGTAAGGTCAGTAAGGTGTTGTCCTTGGTGAAGCAGTGGTGGATTTTCAAGATTTGCAAACCAGAGTTTTTCTTACTGGCTTAACTGTGTGTTCATTAATCTAAGTCCTTACTGGAAGAAGTGAAAAAGCAAGTACAGCATTTACTTACATATTTTCCTAACCTTACTCACTTACTAGTGTTTGGGGCATGGGTGTGGATGTGTGTACATGTGCTCAGGGCTTTGCATGAGCACACACACATACACAGCACATTGTGACAGAGGCCCTGTAGCACAACACAGATGTTTATTGTCTGGTCAACCCTTAGAATCTATAGAGGATTTCTGGTCCACCCAGTTCATACATCTGTTCACTGCAACTGGTTAGGAGTTCTGCCACCCGTGCACCTATAAGTCTTGTTCTTGAAGCAGAGTTCCACCATGGACTGAGAATTGCAGCAGTGTCACATATGAACTTGAAGCATGGAGATCCAACAAGGAGCTGTGATAGGATGTAATGTTTAACTTCTTTTGCTCCTGCCTCAGTTCCACATTGGACTAACTCAATTCTATATTGTCTTTCTTTCCTCTTGCGTATCTTAGTAAAAAACAAAACAAAACAAAACTGGCAGCTGTCATTTCTCCTATAAAAGAATTGTATCAGTGCTATTTTTGTTCAGTCTGCTTAGTTTGTAAATGCAAATGTAGGCTATTCTTAATGCTTGCTTGGACATTTTACTACATATTTGTGTTTTGGGAGATAACAAAGGGCATGTTTGACTTGTAATTGAGATGAAAAATGGATAAGTCCAGTGCATGTAACACGAGCAGAGATTTCCACAGTTGAATTTAGCAGGCATCTAAATGGGCCATTCCCCTTCTGGCACTGCACAGACCCCTTCCTGCCTGTTGAACAGCCAAGCATTGTTTTTACAGAGGTACAACTATACTGACTGCTCTGACAGACAGCCACTTTCAAACTGGTAATGCCCGGGAATTAATTTTGCTCTCCTCCGCCCTGGAGGGAGGAAGTCCATGTGACTTCCCATTTGGGGAAAGTATTTTGCTTTCTCCTAAACTCCATCTCCTTTCCCTTGCCTCACCTTGCTATTCTTGGCATGGGTGTTACCATGTACTGAGTGATGAGAGTGCTCTATGACTTTTCAATCACAGTTTTGAGATGCTTGGCAGGCTTTCCTGCTTCCCACCCAGTCCAAATTTTGGAGCTTTTCACACATCGATCAATGTGATGCAAGAAAAGTACATCAAAGCCGGGTACCAGTTTGTATAGTAGTACCTTTTGGAACTGCCTACTCTGGAACAAATTAGAGTGTGCTGGGGTCTGTGGTGGCTGCTTGACTCTTACACAAAGCCAGTTCACATGCATGCTGTAAACAACAACAGAATTAACCCTTAGAGTACTGCTTCAAAGTTTTGGTTTTATCATCTTCAAGTTACCCAGTTAGGCAATGTTTCTTTCCCCAGATCAGGGTGCCACAGGGAAGCCCAGGCTTAGTCTACCCAGAATGCCACCCAGGATCTTCTCTTTACACCTTTCCTGAGATGCTCCTGGGTTCTTAATTTATTACCCAACCACTGTCTTTAAAAAGCTCTAAAGGACAGCCACTGTGTTTAATTGGAAATGGGCTCCACTTTGATGTGTTGAAGGAAGTAAACGTCTTTTAGCTCTAATAAATACTCTGTGAAAGAAGTCAGTTCTTTAAGGGTTAATACAAATCAAGGGATTGGGTCATCCCTGTCCCTCCTGCTCGTTCTTCCTTCAAGAACTGCATGATCCTCTTTAGATTCTTAGCTCACCTATTGAATGAAGAGAACAACAATCTTAAGTGTAACTACAAAATAGAAAATAAAAGAAGAAAATACTGAATGGTTGAATGGAATCACCCCTTGATGATGCTTGCTTGATTATACCAGGGGGGAAAAAGACCAGATGTTTTATGAACATTCATTCCATCTCCTACCTGCGAACCACCGTCTCTCAGCAGCAGAAGATGTGACGATGCTTCTCACTCATCACTTTCTTTTTCTTCTTCCCATCTAATAGCCCAATAGAATCCTGCCAGAATTTCTACAAAGATTTCACATTACAGATCGACATGGCTTTCAACGTGTTCTTCCTCCTCTACTTTGGCTTGCGGGTAAGTTGGAGCAGCTTGGCTTAGTGTCAGAAGGGGGCATGTGAAACGTGGACTCAGATCTCCCTCTGTCAGTCTCTACTCTCTCATGCAAGGTGCAGTCCAGGGTTTCCAGAAGTGACAACAAACCTGCATTCTAAGTTTCACTTTGGGAGAGTCTTTTCCTTAGAGAAGTGCTTTCTGGAATACATGGTTAATTATGTTTCAATGAGAAGAAAGGGGTGAAAATAAAGATGATATCTCCACTGCCCAACTGTTTCTCCCCAGTTGCAAGATGCGGACACATTGTTCCCCTAATAAACGAAGTTCAAGAGCAAAAGCAATGATCATTTGGCTAAGATATCAATTGTGAGGGTTAATCAGGGAAAGTGGCAGAATATGAAGCTTGGCGGATTCATGCTACATCCTGTTTATAAAACATGATTACACTGATCTGCATATATATGTGTTTGTATGCATGGATGTATACATAAATGCTTTGCAGTCAAGTATATTTACATTATAGATTCTAATGAATGGGAGATTACATTCTAATAACTGTGAGATCATAAGCTTCATATGAGGCTATAGAAAATCATAGAAAAATGTAACAACTGAGCTTACTCCAGGCTAACTTAAAGAGGCCAGGTATCAAGAAAAAAAGGAAGAAGGAAGGAAAGAAAGAAGGAAGGAATGAAGCAAGAAAGAAAAAAAAAAAAGAAAAGGAGTATGTGATATGGGAAGCACAAAACATTTTCCTCTGCATCCTAATGGAAACTCAGAATTTGTCCTTGGGTGAGACAGTGTCAATTAAATGTTGGCACCCTGGTTCTCATTTTTTAAAAATTACTTTTATTTCTTCTTTCTTGCAGTTTATCGCAGCCAATGATAAGCTGTGGTTCTGGCTGGAAGTGAACTCTGTTGTAGATTTCTTCACAGTCCCCCCAGTGTTTGTGTCTGTATACTTAAACAGAAGTTGGCTCGGTAAGTCATGTTCTCTTGGATTCTATTCTCTTTACTGGTGCCTGAGCCATGGTTGAAACAGTCTCAGGTGGCGCAGGGGGCTGAGTTGTCCCTGTGTTCAGAAAGTATGATGCGATAACATGAGCAACCGTTTCAGAATGTTCACAGTAGATGGTGACACAGTTCTTGGGAACATCAGCCCTGAAAAGTTTGCACAGTTAGTGCTTCAGGTAATGCAGTGGTCATAGTTGAAGGCCAGCAGCTATCCCTGCCACCACCAGGTCCTCTGTGCTCATGGTTCTGTTACTGTTCATTCAGAAACTTGGAAGCAGAACTGGTTCGGTGAGTCCATGGACACAAAGCCAACCCTCAGGATGGCTGGTTCAGGTGCCTCTGAAGGTTTGTGTGCCAAAGCGAGGATTAAGAGGAGTGACCTTCCAGAAGCTCAGGAGAAATTTGGCATTATCTTTTCATTACATTTCCTAAGGACTTTTGGAATACACCTAAAATTTATGGTTGATTGTGCAATATATATTTGCATTCATCATCTTATTGCATTTAATAATGAATGAGGGTGTTGATGACAAACTAGATTTATTCATTCATTGGTTCACTCATCTATTTATTTTTCAAGAGAAAGATGAATGGAAGGACAGAAAGCGTTCCCATCTGCTGATTCACTGTCCAGATGCCTACTATGGTTAGAACTGTGCCCTTCCAGTACTGGCAGCTGGGCTCTCCATCAAGGCCACTCAGCTGACTGAATGACTTTTGAAGTATCGTTACTGTCTCCTGAGATCCACATAGGCAGGAAGCAGGAACCAGAGCTGGGAGTCAAAAATGAGCACTGTGAGATGGGATGTGGGCCTCTTAACATGTGTTCCAACTGCCGGGCCAAATGTCTGTGCTGCGAGAAAAAAAAACTGAAATGAAGAATTTTACCTAAGCACAAAATTTAGAAATCCATTCATATGAAGAGGAGGCCGGGCTTCAAAATGCTTGTCGAAAATATGTGTTGCACCAAAATAAACATCTTTTCATCCTATGTTCCCACACATGTTCCAAATCACCTGAAAGACTCTAGTGAGTAGTTAGGTTCTTAGGTTTTTCTCTGTCCTGGGCAGTTCCTGAAGCAGCTCATTTAATCCTCAGAGCAAAGCCATGAGGTGGGACTGTGGTTCCCCCTCTTCCCCCAATGAAGACTCTAACATTTTACACAGAGGTTCACTCTCACCCAAGGTCATACAACTCCTAGAGGGGTAGAAGAGCGGCTTTGCCCCACCTCATCCTGACTTTCTCAACCCTCTCTTGTTCTACTCCTCTGCCTCTGTCCTTATGTAACATGGAGGATTCTGGATTGTGATGACTGGGATGGAAACGGTTGAGCCACTTTTGCCACATTGTGCTGACATTCCTTTTCTTACTCACTTGAAGCAAGAAGGTGAGGACGTGCTGTTATTTAAGACTGTGCATCCTCATGTCTTCTTTTTCCTTGCCCTTTCCCACCCACGAACACTTGGTAGACACCCAAAGCTGAAGTTTTGTATCTCATGAGTCTCAAGGTACCTCTGCTGCTTAGAGATCCAACCTGCTTCACTGGGTGGGAGACACTGTGAGAGTGGAGTGAGTGAGAATCAAACTCCATTCACTCCCTGACCTGGTTTATTGCTGATTTTGAGTAAGGTCGTTTTGTCCCATCTCTGACTCAGTCTTCTTGCCTGTACAATAATGTTAACAGCACCTACGTTATAGGTCATAGTGGGAATTCACGAAAGTCCTAGGAAGAAAGCACCACATGCATAGTACAGGCTTAGTGAATGGAAGCCCGTTTATCCCTCTCTTGTCTTCCTAACCTATCTGTCATCTCTTAAAACACTGGAGGAGAAAACAAACCAAAAATGGAACCAACAGTCAGGCGGTGGGATGTGAGGACATCTATGCCGGCAGGCAGATGGCAAGTCACTGCTTATTTTACTTCCTGTTCCCACACACTCATGTATTCATTTTTGTTTCCCTTACAAGATCCTCATCCTGCCTCACTAAAATAACTGTACCTTGCCATGAGACATGCGTCTTATTTTGAGACATGAATAACATGCTTTGGGGGAAACCAACTCATCTCTGTCTTGTTCTTTGGGAAACTAGTTCCCCAAAGCAGATCTAGTAGGCTGTATTCCTTTTGTTCCTGTGTTTTTTTTTTTTTTTGAGGGTCATCTTGTGTGGTTAGAAAAAGGGAGGAATGAAACAGTCATCATGTCGTCTTTGGCCAAGTTGTCAAACCCATTTTTAATGACTGATGGATTTGAAAGGCAGAGCAACAGAGAAAAAGGGTGGATAGAGATAGATTGGTAGGTAGCTAGATAGATCAATCAATTGATCCATCTTTTATTGCCTGGTTTACTCCCCAAATGCCTGCAACAACCACCTCCAGGCCAGGCTGAAGCCAGAACCTTGGAACTCCATCTCCCGTAGAAATGGCAGGAGCCCAAATACTTAGGCTATCTTCTGCTGTCTTCCCAGGCACATTAATAGGAAGCTGGATCAGAAATGGAGCAGCTGGGATTCAGACCAGCACCCTGCTATGGGATGCCAGCATTGTGGCAGGCAACCACAAAGCAGATATCATTTAACTCATTGTTCTTGAGTATTCCCATGTAGTCAGATGTATGCATGGCCACCCTTCTTCTTGGTTTTACTGTGACTTTCAAGATTGCCTGCTTTTCTCTGATGGAATCAGAACATGATGGTGGTGGAAGGCATAGTCATTAGAAAACTGCCAACCAGGCAGTCTTTGCCTTAGACCTTCACACCTTCATCAAACTCTGTCAGAATCTAGAAAACTTCTGGAAAATAGAAAAAAAAATGACTTTGTACCCAGTTAAAGGGCAATTGAATGGATTCAAGGTCTCATCTAATAAATCTATGCTTGAGCAGGTGCTTTTTCTCAAAAAGGTGATAACTGGTTGATTAAAAAAACAAGTACAGGTCTTTAAAGACTTGTGCTTTTTAAAGGCAGTAACCAAATGACAAAATACAGTTTTTGTTGAGATCAAGGTTTTATTGTAGTTTAGAACCAAAATAAACACACACGCAGTGATACCAGGTGACACTACCCACTATGCAATCAAGTCCAGAATCACAGGCTATAAAGGTGGTGGTAGTTGAGCAGAGCTCACACAGGTGGGAGAATCTGGCAAGACTTGTGCAAATTTAGGCCAGGCTTAGCTGTGGCTGAAGAGGGTAGGAACAGGCAGGGTGCAAAACAGCCCTTGTTCTGCCTCCCGAAAGGGACATTACTGTTAGTGTCATTTTCAGTTTTTCCTAAAGGGAAGCTGAAGCTCAGAGCTGCTAAATCGCTTGCCTGTCTTCATGTGTCCAGGTGGAGTTAGAACTGGAGTCCGTGCCCCTATGAAGCTTTGCCATTGGCTCCAGGTAGACTTTTGGAGGTCAAACAGTACAGTGGGCCTTGAGGACTCTTTCTTCATTGTTCCTGTTCGTCCTGCTCTGGAAGGAGATCTTGGGGAGATGTTTCTGGGCGCCCCAGATCTTCCTCCATGCCTCACTTACATGTACTGATGATTGTTCTTTTCCTAGGAAAGGACGAATCACTAGATCACTAGATCATTAGATAGCCTTGCCTCTTGTCCATGATCCTGAGGTTCAAGTACTCTTTTCTGTGTGGCTGCAGCAACTAAGAGGACAGATTAGGTCTACATAGTCCCTGCCTAGAAACCCTAGGTTTTTAAAGAGTCGTGCTATTTGTTTTCCATGGGATTCACAGAAGAACTAGAACTTGAGTGCCAATGAGGCAAGCAAATCATCATGGAGCCACCACTTCTCAAGGAGTGTGATGTGTGAAATTAGAACAGTACTCCCCACCCTTTGTTGCGTCGTAGCTAAAATCTCAGCCCATTGCTTGAAGACCCACACTTTCTAAAGTGGTCAAAAAGGTTCTGTTCACTGGACCTCACATGGACCAGCCTCAGTGTTTGTCCAGAATAAATAAGAGTGAAAGCTGTGGGCTTGTTTGAGTTCCCAAAATCAGCAAAGTCCATTGCTTTGAGCTGTAAACAAACACGGCAGATAGAGCAGGGTTTTGCCTGAAAGCAGGGGCTGCCCTCCCCCTCTTGCAGCCCCAGACACACAGCCCTGAGTCGCTGCTTCCTTTGCCTGTGAGGCTTGCCCCTGCTTCACCAGCTGCTCATTCACACCTGCCCAGCTGCCCGCTCCGTGAGCCTGGCCTTGAAGCTTTGGTGCCCTCTGCAGGTTGTAATGCTTCCCTTCATTAAGTGCGCAGTTGTAGCTGCCCCTCCCTGTGTCTGGAGGCTTCCTGTTCCCCCAGGTGGAAGGAATTCCTGTCTGACCTAGGCCTTTGCTGTTGGTTGGGGGTGGTAAGGAGCACTGCACTATTCGCCACCTGCTCCGTGCCATCAGCTCGGAGCACCAGTTCCATGATGCCGAGGAGGCAGGGACTGCTTCCTGTTGTGGCTGTGTCCCCAGTACCTGGAGCTATGCCTGGCATGTGGTTCCTGTTTGTAGAATGAATGAAGAAGTTTCCCCACAGCGATAGCAAGTAACAATTACTGATTACCCATTCAGAGCAGACATTGTGTTATGTATCTCATATGCCTTCTTCGAATTCATCAAGATCTTTGTGAAGTTAATGGACAATACTTATGAAAAAAACTATGCATGGATTTCAGTGGGGAGTTTTTGCAATAAATGAACTTATCTTTTGATTCCATTTTCCATGACCTTTTGAAGTCCCTTTGGGGATACAGTTGCTCAGTGAGTCCCTTAGCCTGATGTCGCCATGCAGAAAGCTGAAGTCTGAGGATTGACCAGCTTCCTCTTGTCGTAAGAGCTGACTCCAGGAAGTATCTCAGGTTGATTCTGTTATGGAGCCCATGCTTTTAGTTTTTAAAAGATTTTAAAACTCGCTGGTTCACTCCCCAGTTAGTCACAATAGCCAGAGCTGAGCCAATCCGAAGTCAGGAACCAGGAGCTTCTTTCAGGTCTCCCACATGGGTACAGGGTCCCAAGGCTTTGGGCCATCCTCTGCTGCTTTCCCAGGCCACAGCCAGGGAGCTAGATAGGAAGTAGAGCAACTGGAACATGAACCAGTGCTCACATGGTATCCCAGCGTATGTGAGGCGAGGCTTTAGCCACTGAGTGAGCTATCATTGCTTTTGAAATTCCTATGCCAGATGATCTCAAAGTGTGGTTTCCCAGCTGCTTTCCAAAAGCTTCCTCGCCCTGAGGATTCTTAGGGCACAACCTAGACACACAGATCAGAAACAGTGTGAGTTGGGTCCCACTGGCTGTGTCATAGCTGGTACTCCTGGCAACCTCAATGCTCACTTGGCTTGGGGAGGCTTTGTGCTAAGCAGTACTGGGTTGGTTCTCAAACTCCGCTATCAGAACTCTACAGAGAACTTGTAAAGCCCTCCATGTTCAGTCCCCACCTCCAGCCTGTGACATCACACGTTCTGGGCTGGCAGGGTCTAACCCAGGCTGAACATTGTCTGATCCTCTCCAGTTGCATGTCAGGTGCTGTAGGGATGAGAATCACTTGTGACCATGTCTGCCAACTATGGGCTTTGAGTTCATTCCTTCTAGAAGTGTACTTTCTAAGCTTCAGTGTACAAAGGAAGCACCTAACAAGCTGTTCTTGGTAGGAAGCAGTTTCTGAGTCAGGAGCTCTCTGTGTTCTACAAGCTCCTGGGTACAGCTGATGCTTCTGGTCTGAGAACCATATTGTAGGTGACAAAGCTCTCTGGTCTGGATTGTCCTATCCGGTATGGGAAGGGTAGCTACTAGCCACATTTGTCTATGTAAAAATAAGTGAATCAAAATTAAGTACAGCTCAGAGCTAGTCCCATTCAAGTTCTCTCCAGCTCCCCAGGGCTGCAGCACAGATAGGAAACATTCCTCCATCGTGGAACCCTCCATTGGACCACACGGCTCGAACATGGAGGCGGTGACAGTAAGCACCATAACTTCCTGCTGGTTGCTTGCCCAGAACAATCTCACATTCAGAGAGACTTAGCAGTTGTTCTTGAAGTAATTTTTCCTGAAAGGGTAAAAGCTATATCTGAAAGAAGTAAATAGCTTTCATGAACAAATGCTAGAACAATCATGGGAACACTGTTTAAAAGGAACCCTGCTACTCCCAGCACCCTACCCAAATTAAATTAAATTAGATTATCGAGTTAAATATACATGTGTCTTCGATAGGTTTTACACACACACACACACACACACACACACACACAAAGCCCACAGAAGAGGTATCTGGGCGCTGCTTGTTTGACCCCAGGACTACTTTGCTCCTTGAAATGGCCTAGTGAGCTCTGAAAGGAAAGGCAGGTCTCTGGGTCCCCCTACAGGTTAGTCGTGGAATGTGCTGGATTACTGTACAGTTAAGCAGATGAGGGAGGGGAGGTCATGCATGGGCTCATTCTGAAATGGACAGTTTGTGGTTGCCTGGGGTAACATGGGTTCACTTTGAACTTCCATAAGCTATTTGGTGTCTAAGAACTTGACTGGAACCAACGACTATGGCCATTTCTCTTTCCCCATTCTTCCAGAAAGTTTTATCTCAGTGCCCAGAAGTCTGGAAGGAAGGGGCTTTGGGCGGCTCCAGAGGTTCTGTGAAGTCCAAAGTCTGAACAAGGCCTTTCTGTGGGCTGTGGCTTAATTTAAAATCATAAGGTAAAATTCAGAATAGTGTGACTTTCCCCCCTTTGTTCTGTCTTTAGTAAGAGAAAATGAAAGACCAATCAAAAGGAAGAAGTGCTTTTGTAACCAGATTACAATTGGATATGTTCACATCACACACGTGTTCTCAAGTATGTTTGTATGTGTATATGTATGTATGAGGCAATGTCAGGAAGTCTGTGGGAAATGGAGTTGAACAGTATGTGTATTTTAGTTTGATACAGTTGTTTTGAGATCTATACGTAGGTTTTACTCAATAATCTTGTGAGCTTTTTGAAGATCATGTGTGTGTATATACGTATATATGTGTGTGATTTCAGAGTTTTTTTGCACCAAAGTGAACTTGTCTTTTAATTCCATTTCTCATCAATATTTTGAAGTACCGTTGTATAGCGTGTATAATTATCTGTGGCCCAAATAATGCTATGAAATAAGTATCAATTTTTGGTCCATTTTATAAATGGGGACCTTGAGATTCGGAGAAATTTAAATATCTTGCATGTAGCACATGGTGGGGGAGTGACAGGGCCAGGCTTTGAACCCAGTCATCCACCCTGCAAGCTCCACTTAACGTGGTACTGTGCTGGCTCTCCAGTTACCAATAGATACTTACATGGTATCTGTCCAAGTAGATCAAATACTCAGTGCAGCTTCTTCCTTGTCCTTCTCCCTTGACAAAAAAACAGGTTCCTTTGTAGAATTTCATTGGTGTGCCTAGGTGAGAAAGAAAATTAAGAAGAAAAGTAGTCTAATTATATATATGTATAATGTTGAATTCATATAATTTCTGTAACTTACCAGCCTCTGAATGACTCATGCCCCTACCTTCTCTTTTTGGCCTGACCTAAGTAGCCAAACAAACAGGAGTGATCCACATTCTAATGGTTAGTCCCTCTTGAAATGGAATCATTTTGGAGATGCTGGGCTGCAGTTGGAGCATCCCTGTTGTGTGGTTTTGAGGAGACTGGGCATTTGGGAGGTGACTGGGTCATAAGCAGGATCGGTGGCCTTGTAAAGAGCCCCAGGAGAGTCTCTTTGTCTCTCTAAACCCACTGTGCCATCTGTGAAGCTGAGAACATGTTTGCTTTGAAAGGGGATATGGGGGAGACCCCATGGGACTCTGCATCTTGGCAGTAGTATTAGGACCTGATGACTGTGGTGTGGCAAGAGAAATGAGGTCAGGATTAAGCCCTGCTGCCATGATGGGCTTGAAGGAAAGCAGTCCTACCAAAGCTGCTGCTACATTTGGACATATTTCGGGGAGCTGCTCATGGTTCCCATGGCTGCCATAGCTGAGAAAACTTCTGGAGAAATTCTACATCTCTAAGTAATTTCCAGTTGTGTTCCCTGGCTATTGGTTTGTCAAAGACACACTTTAAATAAGATGCCCTCTGTAGGCAGCAGAGTCTGAATCCTCATTGGCTTGCCTAGTTCTGCTACACTGCCAAATTGGAAATAGCATCCTAAAATGAATGTATGCAAGGAATGAATTCAGCAGTGGGTTTTCACGGATGCCAAAGCCTTTGTAGATAGCTGTACTTCATCTGGAGTGTTATTAGAGCTGCATCCTCCAGCAACCTAAATTTCTAGGGCTGGACAGATATTTACCTTTGGATTATCTTAAAAAAATAGATACCTTGGGCCTGGCACATTAACCTAGTGGTTAAAGTACTCATGTTGCATATGCCGGGATCCCATATGGGTACTGGTTTTAATCTCAGCAGTTCCATTTCCCATCCTGATCCCTGCTTGGAGCCTGGGAAAGCAGTCAAGGATGGCCCAAAGCCTTGGGACCCTGAATCCACATGGGAGACCCGGAAGAGGCTCCTAGCTCCTGGCTTCAGATTGGCACAGCTCCAGCCATTGCAGCTGCTTGGAGTGAATCAATGGACAGAAGATCTTTCTCTCTGTCTCTCCTCTCTGTGTATCTGAATTTCCAATAAAAATTAAAAAACAAATGTCTTGATCCTTTTCCATAAGATTGTAGCCATGCTGAATAGACCTGGCTAGCAGATAGGTAGAGAATTAGCACTGGGAAGCAGCTCAGAGATACTCTTGCGCTTATCCAATTGGACACCTATGTGCAAATCAGAAATTCTTATCCATGACCTCAAGAAAGGATTACATAGTTTGTGCCTTCATGAAGTTGCTGATAATTTCATCAGATGAGTTTGTAAAGAAAGAACAACTTTACAGGAATTTAGAAGAGCAGATGGAGGCTAGTTGGCCAGGCCAACTCGAAGCGAATTTCAAAGATTTAAAAACGAGTTTTCCTTTGCAGTGGTGCTCAGGGTATGATCTGAACGTAGGACAACTCCTGGGAGCTTGTTGGAGATGAACATTCTCAAGCCCAGCTCCAAGCCCAGATTCCAAAAGTAGACTCCGATTCTGTGGCAGTTGGGCCTGGGAAATCTGTTTTCACTAACCCTCCAGGTGATGCTTCACCTTGACCTTCTGCCATCTCCAGGGGAGCTTGAGATGTCAGGCAGGAACCCAAGCCTGCTTGCATGAGTGAGGACAGTTCTCTCTCTGTTTCTCACCTTTGGAGAACTCAAACGCCAAACCCCATTCTGGTGCTGCTTTGCCCCTTAGCACAATCAAAACTGAATTCGATTTCTCTCCTGAAGGCCAGGTCGGAATTTAACAATCCCACTCACAAACGGTGCCATTGACCTGTTGTTTTTGGGAGGATTGCAAGAACCAATCCAGGGCCAGATTGGGAGCACAGCCAATTTCAACTTGTGAAAACTCAGTCTCACAGTCATTATCCTCTAGGTTCTCACCCAGTCTTCTTTACCACCCCTGATTGCCTTGCTTTTTTATTGCACACAACCTCTTTACCAATCATTCCTTTCTTGAAAGCAGGTGTAATCTATCTTTTTGACTCTAGCAGCTCCTAGCCTAGCAGGTGTTCACCCATTTTGTCCTTACATGAACTCAACAGTAACAATATTGCCTCATCTAAAACCATTATTCTGGCCTGGCATGGTTCCCTAGTGGCTAAGGTCCTTGCTTTGTATGTACCAGGATCCCCTATAGGCACCAATTCATGTTCTGATGGCCCCAGCTTCCTGCTTGTGGCCTGGGGAAGCAGTAGAGGACAGCCCAAAGCTGTGGGACCCAGCACACATGTGTGAAACCTGGAGGAAGCTCCTGACTCCTGTCTTTGGATCAGCTCTGTTCTGGCTGTTGAAGCTAATTGGGGAGTGAATTAGCAGATGGAAGATCTTTCTCTCTGTCTCTCCTTCTCTCTGTATATCTGATTTTCCAATGAAAACCAAAAACATTATTTGTGCTGCTTTTCTGGTTGTGGGTAGTCACCTGATGTCATATTTTTGTGAATAACATGGATGTGCCCTGTCCTGTCAACTGGATCAGGAGTTGGTCAATCCAGCATACTGCCTGTTTTTGTAAGTAAAATTATATTACACCACAGCATCATCCACATGTTGTCTAATGCAATGAGACAGGTATCACAGGTCCTATAAAGCCTAAACAATGTCTTACTCTATTGCTGTTTGGAGAAAGTTTGCTGAGCCTTGTTGTAGATTAGCAGCTGTATTTTATGTTCATCTATGTTCCTATAAATGTCTGCCAGCATTTTGAATATAATAGCTACTAGCTTGTTTTGATAAATTGGCCACAAATTTTCTTCTGAAACTATTAAAAAATGTAATAGTAATGAAATAAAACTTATTTTTTTTTCTAGAATTATTAGAACTGTCATGTGTTGTGTGTCAGTGTCTGGACTAAGCTCTTGATGTGTGAGTTCTGTAACTTCAGCAAGGGAGGCAGCAAGAGTGTGAGCTCAGGTCTTTGTAAGCTTGGAGCCTGAGCTCTTGATGACTCTGGTTACTCATTGTTCAGTACAGCCAGCATGCTGGAAGATGCTTGTCAATGAGAGGACACACATTGACAGAGCATGCCTGTGTCATAAATGGGGTGGGACTAGGGTGAAGCAGGTGACTGAAAGGAATGGCATCCTTGAGCTTCTTTTCCTATGAGGCTCTCTCATCTCATGATTGCTACTGTCCACTGTTGTCATCATCGCCCTATATTCATTCACTCAACAAACTTGAACACAGCGTAATGATATTACATTAGTTGCCGTGCTAGGCCTGCGGTTTTAACTGTGAATGAGGCAGGTTTCCCTACTGTGGGAAACATGAATCTATACACTCTAGGTGCAAATTCAAATGTTTATGAGCCCAAGAGGATAATGTGTGGGTGGAGTGTGCCAGATGGAGGGCAGCAGGAGGCTGAATCCCCTCTGGAACTGGTCTTATTGGCAAATTCTTGCCATGTTGACACCTTCTCATCATCCATAATGAATTTTCCCTTCTGCCCCTTCTTCTTATCCTTTTTCCTCCTTATCCTCTTGCAGATGAATAATTTGTAGCTGTAGTAACTTGCATCTTACAAATTGATAGCAATAGCAGTGTTTGTTTCTTTGCTGAAACTCAAGAAATTGTGGTTTCTTCTGAGGAATGGTCGTTTTCAGTTTTTCATTCTGACACTGTTCTCTGTCCAGTAACTTTTACCAAGCCTAGAATTTGCAATCACAGATAACACCAATTTACCTCAGATAAATACACAAACAAAATTCTTGCTATAATAGTTACAAAAATTTGAGCATGCTTAAACCATTGTAAATTTGAATTTGTAAACTGTTTCAGAAATCATTTTCCAGAGATGGCATTGTAACATTTTGGATTTACCAGCCACTGGTGACAGCAGTATCACATGTCTGCCAGCCTGTCCGGGAAGGCAGTGCATGATAGTTCACGTGTTCCTGACTTCTGCCTTCAACCTGGACCAGCCCTGGGGAGTAAACAAAAAGGTGGAAGGTCTCGATCTCTCTGTCACTCTGCCTTTCAAGAAATGAATATTAAGAAAAGAAGAAGAAATCATTTTTCAGATGTTCTGATGTCTGGAGCGAAAGGTTGCTATCTGAGGCAGCTTCTTCCTTTTTTTTGTTTCCTGTTTTTCATTGTCTCCCTTCTCCACTAGTGCCAGTGTATCTAGTCTGGGAGAGGAAAGCTCTGTTGAGAACACAAAATAATCTACAGGAGAGGCAGAAGTCGCAGGCTCTTACAGGGCCTGACCTGCCCTGGGTATGCATCCTCTTCTCACACTCCCCACTAGAGCTCACTGAGTTAGCCTCGCCACCATTCTGAACAGATTTGCTGTGCGGATCTGCCACCTAGTGAGAGTAAGGGGGAATGGCCTACGCAGTCTTTATTGTCCTCAGCATTCTGTCTGCTTGGAACCCAAACACTCAGTCATGGCTGAAAAAGGCCATTACTTTTTAGCCAGGAAAAGACAAAAATAATCCCTCCAAAAGTCCTTGGGATATGTGGTGGTGACTGAAAAAGGCAAATATGCTCAGGTTAAGAATGAACTAAAACCAAATACCCATAAAATTGACCTAAATGGGATTCCAGGGCAGGTCAAGGGGTGCGAGTCCAGGCTCACCCCAGGGCAAAGCATCACCTGTTGTCACTAAGAACCATCTTCTGTTGTTGATACTGTTTGGACTTAGTGGGATAGTCTCCTTCTCTCTTTGGACAAAATTAGAAAGAAATATTGAAGAGTTTTATAACTTTACTTTTTGCATGTCAAGCTGCCAACTTAAACAAGAGACAGCACAGATTCTAAATAGATGCTTTTATTGAACTTAAGCAGAAAATGACAGCTTGTTAATTAAATGAATCATAAGAAGTGTGCCCCAATAATGTAGTGCAGACGTGTGAACCAGAACTGCACTTCTGAAATAAGAGCTACATGGTGCTGGTGCTGTCAGTGATGTCATTTCATTCTTTGCTTCTGGGAGGCAGCTTAGGAGAATGTTACCGTTGGGACCACTGGGTTGGGATCACTGGGTAGGCCCCAAGGGTCACTTCTGGGGAGGATAATAGAGCCTTTACTGCTGCATGTTTTCAGCTGCCCAGCAGACACTGCATAATAGGACAAGAGGCCAGATAAAGTGGAGATTCATTTTTAAAAAAGATTTATTCATTTTTGTTGGAAAAGCAGATCAGATTTATGGAGAGAAGGAGAAATAGAAAGATATTCCATCTGCTGGCTCACTCCACAAATGGCTGCAAAGTCCAGAGCTGAGTTGATTCAAGGCCAGGAATCAGGAGCTTTTGCCAGGTCTCCCACACAGGGGCAGGTTCCCAAGGCTTTGGGTCGTCATCTGCTGTTTTCCCAGGCCACAGGCAGGGAGCTGAGTGGGAAGTGGAGACTACTTTTATCCTGAGTTACTGTAGTTTGTAGCAGCTCGTTCTAAAAAGAAAGTCTGTGTTTTCCTTTCGTTGTTTACTATGGCATTTCTGTCATTCCCTTTGTCCCTGTGACTGATGTTCATTTCAGCAAAGTAGAAAAAATAGAGTTTAGGAGGAAAAAAGAAAAGAGGGTGAAAGTCATGACCCAAGGGGAAACAGGACCTCCGGGGATTCCAATTTTTTAAGGAATTCCTAGGCTTTGTTAGGAACAAACATGTTCAAATGGTTGTCCTGGTACTCCAGGGAAGTCTGGAAGCTTCTGAGATTGTTCAAGTAGGTCCTCTGGAACTCCACAAGGAATGTTGTGGAACCAGCAGCTTATGGGGCAAGAAAAACAAATGACCCATGTGTGCAAATATTTTGTCAAAAACACTTGCATGTCATCTCCATAGCTAAGGAAGACAGCTATGTTCAGTAAGGGCAAGAATAGTTAAGTTCCCCTGGCTTCCAGGATCCCTTGTCACCCTAGCAGGATCTAGCGTGTGTATAATAGGGGTTTGATTTACAACTTATGTGTATGTTTTTAAAATAAGTACACAAGCCTGGCACAATGGCTTGATTGGCTAATCCTCCCCCTGCAAGTGCAGGGATCCCATATGGACACCAGTTCGAGTCCTGGCTGCTCCACTTACCATCCAGATCCCTGTTTGTGACCTGGGAAAGCAGCAGAGGATGTCCTAAAATCTTGGGACCCCGTGCCCACAGAGGAGACCTGGAAGAGGCTCCTGGCTTCTGGCTTGGGCTCGGTTCAGTCCGAGTCATTACAATCATTTGGGGAGAGAACTAGTGGATGGAAGATCTTTCTCTTTGTCCCTTCTTCTGTCTGGGAAAAAAAAATATTCCTTTCCAATAAAAATAAATACATTTTAAAAACAAGTTCCCCGTGGGTCCTGAAAAAGCAATATAAAAATAAGAGGTAGAAAGAAAATCTTCTTGATTCTTAGTTCTAATGGGGCAATTTATGAAATCAGTGTCATCTAACTCTGTTAGTGTGTGCCCAGTCTGGCTACCCTTGACACCCAAGACCTTGAATAGACCTTGGCTAAAATCCCAAGGTGTTCTCCCTGCTTCCTGTCAGCTGCAATCTCTGAAGCGGACTGGTACAGGCTGTCTTGCCTGAGGCAGGGTTCCTGTGTCATTCGGGACAAGACACACCAGGCTGCCAATTCAGAGGAGCTGCCTGCTGTGCCCAGAGACAAGTGAATCAGAAAGCCAAATAGGAGCTAGCTATGAGGACATAGGAATTACAATGTGACAAACTAGAGGGGCTTAAGAACATGAATCTAGCAAGAATATGCTCAGGTTTTCTCCAAGAATGAACGAGTCGATGATTTCACTGATTTCATTTTGTTCGGGTAAGTTCTCAGAAGTGGGATGGCAAGGTCAGGCAATAGCTCCATTTTCAGATTTCTGAGGAATCTCAATAGTGTTTTCCATATTGGTCATACAAGTTTACGTGCTCACCAACAGTGGAATAGGGAACCATTTTCTCTACATCCTTGCCAGGATTTATGTGTTTTGTTGTTGTTGTTGCTGTTTTTCTATTTTTAGATGGTAGCTGTTCTAACTGTGGCTTTTTTTAAAAAAAGATTTTATTTTTATTATTTTTTTATTGGAAAGGCAGATATACAGAGAGGAAGATCTTCCATCCGATGATTCACTCCCCAAGTGAGCCGCAACGGCTGATGCTATGCCGATCTGAAGCCAGGAGCCTCTTCTGTGTCTCCCACGCGGGTGCAGGGTCCCAAAGCTTTTGGGCTGTCCTTGACTGCTTTCCCAGGCCACAGGCAGGGAGCTGGAAGGAAAGCAGGGCTGCCTGGATTAGAACCGGCGCCCATATGGGATCCCGGGCGTGCAAGGCGAGGACCTTAACCACTTGCGCCACTCTGCCGGGCCCCTAACTGTGGCTTTTTATTTGCATTTCCCAGATGACTATTGATCCTGATCATCTTTTTGTGTTTCTTTTGACCATTTGAACTTCATCCTTTGAAAAATACCTGTGTTCTTTGTCCATTTCTTAACTGTACATGTTATTGTTGTTTTTGCTGAGTTTCTTGAGCTTTTTATAGATCCTGGATATTAATTTTTTATGTTACATAGCAGATATTTTATCCCGTTCTGTTGGCCGTCTCTTCACTTTGTTGATGGTTGCCTGTGCAGTGCAGAAGCTTCTTTGTATATCTTTTATTTTATTGCCTGTGCTTCTTAATGTTTTACAAGAAGTCTTTGACTATGCCAATGACTTGCTGAGTGTCTTTGATATTTTGCTCTTATAATTTGATGGTATCGGGCCTTAGATCTAGATCCTTGATCCACTCTTTAAAGATTTACTTTTTTGGTGGTTGTTGGAAAGGCAGATTTACAGAGAAAAAAAGGGACAAAGAGCGAAAGATCTTCTAGCCACTGATCCACTCCCAAAATGACAAAAATGGTTGGAGTTGAGCTGATCCAAAGCTGGGAGCCAGGAACCTCCTTGTCTTCGACACCAGTACAGGATCCCTGGGCTTTGGGCCATCCTCCTCTGCTTTCCCAGGCCATAAGCGTGGAGCTGGATGGGAAGTGAAGCAGCTGGGACACGAACTGGCACCCACACTGAATACTGGTGCTAGAGTGTGGAGGATTAGCCTGTTGAGCCATGCCATCAGCCCCCTTGGTCTGCTTTGTTTGTGTTTATATTAAGTGTAAAGTAGGAGTCTTGTTTCATATTTCTGCATGAGCGGGTCCAATTTTATCAGCACTGTTTGTTGAAGAGACTGTTCTTTCTCCAGGGGTTGGTTGTAGCTGTATGGATTAATTTTTGTGTTTGTATCCTGTTCCATTGGTCCACATGCCTTGTTTTGTGTCAGTACCAGGCTGTTTTGATTATTGCTGCCCAGTAGTATGTCTTGAAATCTAGTGCTGTGAGTCTTTTGAGCTTGCTCTTGATGCTTAAAATTGCTTTAACTGTTTGGAGTTTCTTGTATTCCCATATGAATTTTAGCATGATTTTTTTTTCCTAAATCTGAGAAGAATGTCCTCAGTAATTAATTTGGATCTCATTGAACCTGTGAATTGCTTTGAATAGTATAGACATTTTGATAATATTAATTCTTTGAATCCCCCAAATGTGAAACTTTTCCCCTTTTTCTGTGTCTTCTGTTTCTTCCTTTAATGTGTGAAACATTTCTACATTTTCCTTGTGGAAATCTTTAATGTCATTGGTTAAATTTACTCCAGGGCATTTAATTTCTTGGTAACCATTATGTGTATTTAGTCATCTGTTGAATTCCACTTGGTAGTTTCTTTATCACCAACAATTTTTTGCAACTGTCCAGAATCTTTCTGGGAAATCCAGAGTAAATGGCCTTAAACAGGAACTTAATTGCCTGAGAGATTTTGTTTGCTTTTTTTTTTAAGCATGGTTTGGTTCACAGAATTGGCTTCATGAGGGAATAATTTCCTTAGCCACAGTCAGTTTTGTTGTTCATAGAGTAACAGTTGTTTTTACATGAAAGGATTTTGGGAACAAGGTCACCCAGAGTGACAGTTTTGGGTGCCTTTAACTAGGCCCAAAGTCATAACAATTTAAGGAGAATCACTGTATCCTGAGGTCAGGAAGAAAAATTAGAGGGAAGAAGCAACAAGGTTTTGTGATATAATCTGCTATGAATGCCTGATTCAGTCAACAGGTGTGGTGTATTGATCATTGCCATGTTCGTGATGTATATGGTATGCTCTGAAAGGACAGGCATGGTTGTAGCTGAGAGTAGCCTAACGTTATAATATGAGATTTTAAAATACCTCATCTATACTGAAAGTTTAAATCTTTGATGAATTAAATATAGGGATGAATAAACAGTTTAATAAGTTCCAAAGAATAAACATGAGAAGACACACGCTTAAACCCATGTAACAAATGCACATTCTGCTTTAGGCATACTTTGCTTATTATCCATGTGTGTTGAGTGCATTATTTATATATATATATGTATATGTGTATATATATATATTTTTTCAAACTAGGTCAGCTTAGTGGGGGGTAGTGATTGAATGAAGGATTCTTTGTACCCGACTTAGGTCAAATATTTAGTTGGTTGGCACAGTGCAATAGCTAGTAGAGTGAGTTGTGTACCATTGGGTTTCAAATGGGAGTATCCTGCTTGTCCTGCTTACTTTGTCTTGAATGAGTGAACACAGGTATTTATAAAACAGATGTTATTTATCTCCTTACTTCACCTTTGTCCTTGAAGGCCAACACATAGACAAGAACCGTGGAGCTGGCGGGCAATGTTTCCATCAATGTGTGGTACAGACCCAGTCTATGTTTGGGTGAAAATATCTTGGAGGGACTGGGCTGCCAAAAAAATGAGCTCATAAATCAAGAGCAGGGTGTCAACTTGCTGTGTGTATTTCACGGGGAGACTGAAAGCAGACCTAAATTATGGGCTGTTGAAGTCTGATTCTTAATTTGAAAGTAAGCTTGTGCCAAGGGAATATCATATGGGAGAGGAGCAGCCTCTATGGCTAACAGCAGTCAAAGCCTATCAGGAACCCTTACCTTTCTTTCGATGTGTCTCTCAGGCTCTCCTCCTTTCCACAGCTGGGCATCTCTGTACAGGTGTTTTGCACACACTTGTGTTTGGGCAGCTCTGTGAGGTGGATGTTGCTGTTACCTGTACTTTGGCAGACAAAGACAAGGATGATTTTTGAGCCTTGTGGTTGGCTCAAAGCTAGCATGGCCGAGGATAGGAGTAGCAGTCTTTCAGTAAGTCCCATCCCCACTGTACTATGACAGCTGTGGCAGGCCCTTGTTGACCACCAGTTTAGGTATCCCAGTGTGTTCAGATTGAGACAGTGATGGTCTGGTTAGGGGCTGTATATATTAGGTGGCATAAACTGATGATAAGTGGATGTGTCTATGGCTGCTGGGACTTGCAAGCAGATAGGGACTTGAGTTAAGCCTTAAGCATGGGCAAGCTTTGACCCAGTGGATTAGAGGAACAAGGGTGCTCCAGAAAAGAGAATAAAGGTTAAAGGGGAGGAGGGATTTCCCTGCTGCTTTCAGGAGCTATTCAGCAAAGCTGTTTGGCTATTAAGAGTATATGGGGCCCGCACGGTGGCACAAGTGGTTAAGGTCCTCGCCTAGCACGTCCGGGATCCCATATGGGTGCCGGTTCTAATCCCGGCAGCCCCGCTTCCCTTCCAGCTCCCTGCCTGTGGCCCAGGAAGGCAGTCGAGGACAGCCCAAGGCTTTGGGAACCTGCATCCGCGTGGGAGACCCGGAAGAGGCTCCTGGCTTTGGATCAGCATGGCATCGGCCGTTGTGCTCACTTGGGGGATGAATCATCGGACGGAAGATCTTCCTCTCTGTCTCTCCTCCTCTCTGTATATCTGCCTTTCCAATAAAAAATAATAATAATAATAAAATCTTAAAAAAAAAGAGTATATGCAGAAGGAAGTAGCTGGTGGCTCTGCAGGGGCTGCTGACAGTAGCTGGAGCAGGTTTACTGTGGGGAAGATAGCCCCGTTGAAGCCCAAGGGGGAGATTGGCATTAGGGGAAGCAACGGGGATAGAGAAGCAGAGAAAGGTTCCGTGTGTCCCGTTGCATTCTTTCTCCTTGACAGTAGATGGAATTCATCTACCTGCACAGTAGATGGAATTCATCCATCCACCTGTCCACCCACCCATTTCCTTGGTTTGGGTCATTTAGCTTCATGCCACAGATGTTTATTGTGGACTTACTATGTCCCAGTTATCAGTCTTAGAGAAATTACCAAAAGAAAGATTCTGTTAGTGTTTCGTAAATCAATATGTGAGCAAATCAATCAAAGAGTAGAGATGAGGCCACTGACCTCATTGAGTGAGGTGGGAGGAAATAAAGCTGGCAGCGTTCCACGTGGGTCATTGTGGTGCTGGGGAAACAGGCAGAGAAGACCCAACATAAGGCTGTCAGGGAGCCTTTCCATCAAGAGGTGGTGGTGCTGGGTTTGATTCATGGGATCTGAAGTCAAAGACTGCTGGCTAGTGAAGGGAAGAGTGGGCAGGGAGCACTGAGAAACAACATTTGCAAATGAACAAAGGCCTAAACATTGCAGAGAAAGAAACAGATGTAACTCAAGTTGGAGTGAGAAAAATAAGGGCAATGATGCAGGGACAAAATGTTTGGTTTGGGGAAAGGACAAGACTTTTGTTCTAGGGTCATTTCTGCATCCTCTTAGGCAAGCCCTGGTGCAGGAATGGTACAGCTCTGGGAAGTTTCTCATTTTGAAGGCCCACACGAAGTCTATCTTTCTTATAAGAAGGCTGAAGGTAAATCTATCTGGGATCAGATGTCGATAATTTAAGGTGAGAAAAAGGCAGTGATAGAGGATGGAAACAAAGGAGGGCTTGATTATTTTAATGGAGTATTATTCCCCTAAAATTAAAAAAAAATAGAAATGACATTTTAATAGCTGGCCAAGAATGCTATTTTGAGGGCTTGTGGGGTGGGGAAGTCCAAAGTGCATTAGAGCTCTCTCAGACCTTGCACAGTTTATGGCAGCTCTAAAATTGCTGGTAACGTCCTGACCTTGTACAGCTGTGTCGTATATCCTCCAGTCCACAGTGTAATCTATGTCCCCAGCCGGAGGAAATGCACACAGCACAAAGTTTATCAAGTGTTGTTGTTTTGAATGCATAAAGTTTGTAGTCTGCACCTGTGCTGTCTGGAGGAGAGGGTGTACTGTTGGTCAAGATTATTACCACCCTTACTGCAGAGTGGGAGTATGGAGAGTTTTTGAGGCTTACTTGTCACACTTACACTTTTACTGCACAATACACAGTCCTCCCCGCTGTCCTCCCCCAGAGTTTCACCTGGAACCCCTTCTTCCCTTGAAATAGAATCTGGGCAACTATTTCCACCCTGACTCTTGCCTTAAACCTGAGAAGAAAACTGAACCTCCCTTGGGAAATAACGGGGCTGTACAGAACAACTTGTTGGTGCAGGTGGAATTCCCATTAAGTTGCTGAAGTCAGCTTGGCTTTGACACTAGTTAGGAGCTGGTAGAGAGGGAAGGAGTTGTGGTCAAGCTCAGGTTTGTGAAGAATGTCAGATTCATGTGACTCTCGCTTCCCTGAGATAGTGGGGGTGCTGAGCAGACCCCCAGCCTGTGATCAAAACAGAAAAGCTCGGAGTCTGCAGCCCTGTCTGAGGTTCGGGCTGCCTCCACCCCGGTAGTCTGTCTGAATGTGAGCAGCAAGGTGCATGGTCTCTGGATGTCATCTCCATATAATAAGACAGTGAACCCTTGCTTTTGCTACCTAAGGGAGCTATTAGGAAGATCAAAGGAAGTATTATATCTTCTAGTGCTGAACAAAGGACCAGGGTTATTATTTTCCTTTTTGCTTTTCCTGTTTCATTTTGCCCTCATTGCATGCAGCCCTTTGTTCTAGCAGAGGATTCTTAAGGATGATAAATTGACTCAGACTTCCTTTTCCCTAGGTGTGTTTCCTTTTTTCCATTTCCATCTTTCCTGTTATTCCTGATGGTTTTCTCTGACCCTGTTAGAAATCGGGTTGCTTTGCTGAAGGGAGCCTGTCTGTTCTGCTCTGATGGGACTGCATGCTTCTCTGGGTCTGATTCTTAGTTCTCTTGGCTCAGCCCCTGACTGCCCTTGACCCCACTGGAGACTGACTCATGGGGACATTTGGTGATGAAGGTGACCAGAGGTCAAGCTCGGTGTTGGAGAAGGAACCAGCACAGGTTTCCTATTGAAGGTGGTGGAGCTGGGAACACTACAGCTAGCTCCCAGACCTTGGCCCTGGCTCAAGGCTGGACTAGGGACTCCAAGTTTGGGTGGGTACATTGTATAGCAGAAGTCATAAAAATCCTTCCAGGCTCTCCAACTTAAAGAACTCTTATTTTTGTATATGTGGGGATGATTTTGCATTTTAGGGTTGGGTAAAAAAAAAGTCTAGACATCTTCATTGTATATTTTCGAAATTATGCTTTTATTTGATTTTCAAACAAATGACTGTCATTTAAATAAAATGGAGGATTCCTGCATTGGGTTAAGCCTTTGCCTATAAAATTGGCATCCCTTGAGTCCTGGCTGGACCACTTCCAATCCAGCTCCCTGCTACTGTGCTTGGGAAAGCAACAAACCCAAGTGCTTGGGCCCCTGCACCCCGATGGAAGACCCCAATGAAATCTCTCACTTCTGGCTTGTTATAGCCATCTGGAATATGATCTAGTGGATGGAAAACTTCTCTCTCTCTCTCTCTCTTTCTCTCTCTCTCTTTCTCCCTTCCAACTCCTCTACCCCATTCTCTGTATTTTCCCTTGTCCTGCTGTTAACTCTTCCTTTAAAATAAATTAACACGTACAAACATACATACATATTAAACAAATAGAGGTACACAGAAAGCAAAGGAGAATGACTCAAACAAAAACAACATAAAATTTGATCCAGTCTGATGAAGATGATTTTAGAAATCTTTCCATGTATTAGATAAATGTACACGAGTATAAGTTAGAGAGACAAACAGAAATTTATGTAGAACAATTTTTTTTCCTGTGTTTGCGTTAAGATAATAAAATGTTGAATTTACTGGAACATTAAGAAAAAGAAATTGGAGAAAAAAGTAATTGTTACACTTTGCTGACTTTTATTTCCTAAGAATACTGTGATTATAGGAAAAAAATTAGGAAAAATAATCGAGTCCAACATTGACTTTTTCTCCTTCATCCTTTACTTTCATTTTTTAGTTATTTGATTATTTGCACTTTATCGGATGTGGAAACATCCTGTAGTGCTTCTATTCTGACATAGACTTGGTTAAGTACTATACAGTCTCATCTATCTATCTATCTATCTATCTATCTATCTATCTATCTATCTATCTATCTATCTATCTTTTTAAATGAGATGACAGTGACAGACGTACACACACACAAAGAGAAAGCTGCCATCTGCTGGTCTTCTGAGTGCAAAGCAGGGTTTCCAGTGCTTAAGCCATCCCCTGCTACTGCTTCTCAGGGACTGTAAGTTAGGAAGCTGCTATATCAGATTCTAGAGCCAAGAATTGAATCCAGGTTCTTCAGGGGGGTATACGGGCATCTTAACTGCCCGGCTAAACCCTTGCTCCAGTGATGTCTTTGAAAGGATTCAGTATTCATCTTGTGTTCATTCCTCCAGGCCCACAAAGAAAAAGCCAAGTCATCAAACTGTTTGAGCTTGCATCACAAAGCTAGCTAAAGCATCTCCACAAAGCTGGGGAGGGGGAGGGAACCTTTGGGTTCAGGCCATGAAGGAATCTGGCAGGCATTGGAGGAGTGGCCTGAGTCCAGCCCGAGCACACTCCTGGGAAGGCAGAGTAGGGGTGGGGAGAGGGCCTCTGGAGCCCAGCTTTCTAGCTGCACCCCTTCACCTGATGGCTGGGTGAACGTGGACAGCCTGTTTGACTTCCCTGCCTGTGCCTCGGGTGCCACATCTGCAGAATGGATACAACCACAGCCACCTCATGGGCAGCATGCAGGAGGGACATGGGAAACAAATTATTTATAAAGTATTAGAAATCTCTCTTATCCACTGTAAGTATTTACTCTTATGAAGCCACACAGTGTGACAGTCCTAGCAGGGTGGGAAGAATGTGCTGAGGTTTTTACTCCCATACCTTTCTCTGGTTGTTATTGGGGACTTTTCAAATAGTCAGCTTCTTGTCATCTTAATCATTCTGTTCACTCTGTATACTCCTGATATGCTAATGGAGTTCCATGTTCTTAAACTAAAACCCAGCTTTCTCACCCCGATGTGCCCTGTAATGCTGCTTTGAATGACAACTCCACTCTAGCCTCTCCCTGACCTGGTTACCCTAGCACAGCACACGCCCAATAAACACAGAATGAAGTGCTTCTGTGTATTTATATTTGTATATCTGTCTGCAGGCATCAGTGGGCATCGACTATACGTGAATCTACTGACTTCAGTGTAGGTGGTCCTGCAGCTCTCTGTACAGTTCTGTAGATGCTCACCAAGTGGCCTGATGTATTCAGGCACCTTACCCTTTCTTCTTTCCTTGTGCTGTCACATGATTGTTTTCTAAATTGATAAGAAGGTGCTGGGTGGGTGGGGGCTGATAGGCCCCTTCACTGGTTGTCAGCTCAGCTTGTAGCTGCATAGTACCTCATGCTCCATGCTGTATTTCATCCCATCTTGATAGCAGCCTGAGTACTAGAATCATTTGCCCATTTCACAAATGATGCTGGATTGCAGCTGGAGACTTCAGCACATTAGTTAATGTTGTCTATTAAAGACAGTGTAGCGCCGGCCAAGTTCAGGTAGGCTGCAAAGAGCACCAGATTTGGAGATGATGAGCTGCTCCCATGGGTCCCAGAAAGAACAATTTCAATTTTATTTTAATTTATTTCAACAGCAGAAAGACAGATGGAGCAGCAAGCATACTAGTTTGCTCCTTGCATGTATACCATCTAGCTTGATGCTGTTCCCAGCTAAAGCCAAGATCTGATAGCTCATTCTGAGTCACCCAAGGCACCCAAGTCCTTGTGCCATCGTCTGCTGCCTCCCAAGGTGCACATCAACAGAAATTGGGAGCAAAGATCAGGCTTGAACCCACAGGCCCTCTGATGCCATCCAGGAGTCTACCAAACAGCATCGCAACTGCTGGGCCAAGCGTCTGCCTTGGAAAAATCAATTCTAAATTGCAACTTAAATATAACAGAAGTAATACCTCAGAGGTGAAAAGTAAGGGGATACTCAGGGTGAGTTTAGGTTTATGAAAAAAGCAATCAAACTCAAGAGATTTGGATGGGGTTGATGGAATAGACTTGTCAGCAAAATTTCACTTGGTGCGGGGAGGTGGGGTGGAATTTGGACATTACATGGGCAAGTTTTGCTGGGTAAAATTTGCCATGTCAGGTCTTCCTTCCCAAAAATGTACCACATGCAGTGCTGGATTGCAATGAAGATTGGCGGGTATTAATTATTTGGAAAGGGAGCTTTGTCAGGTGCCTGACCATCTTTCTCAGGTGTTGTCGGGTGCCTGACCTCAGATGCCTGGGGAACAGTGTGCTCCTTGAGACGTGCCTGACACCACTTGCTCATCCCTGCCCCCCACCTCCTGCATCCTTTTCTAAGAGACAGCAACCCTCAGGGAGCAGACATCCAGAGCGAAAGGGAGTCGGTGCAAGTACTTCCATGCTCTGCTTCCCAGTCTCAGAACAATTGTAGAGGGAGCTGTGATGTGGCAGGCCTGGGAGGTGCCCCGTCCACCCTGCCATACCAGGTGCTGTTTTGAATCACCACCTTCAGCATTGCTTTATTCAAGTGCTTTCTCACTGAACCCTGCTGGTGGGTTCTGCCTGCAGGTTGTAGATGTTGTAGTTGATGCTCCCCTCATCCAGTGACTGCTGGAGGTGATGGGAGAATCCCTAGCTCCCACCCCACCTCCACTCAGTGGGAGCTCTGCTTTGTGCACAGGCATGTGGACACTACCCCCCTCGCCCACAGAGACTTGTCTCTTGATCATACAGTCTTCACAGCTGCTTTCCAAGCCCTTCCCTTTTTCCCTCCCCCTGCCTGCTATTTCCTGAGGGCACCTCTAAATATCCATAATCAAATCCTTGTCTCAGGTTTTCCCTTTGAGGAGCCCAAACAAGGAGACATCCCATTTTACAAGAATAACCATAGTAACAAACACTAAACAGAATTTGCCAGAAGTTCTGGAAGGTGTACCAGCCTGTACTGTGTGCGTGGCAGAACCATGATTTTCATTTAATTGGCTTGCCTACTGAGCACTCATTCACTATGCTGGATGCTGTGATGCCACAGCACTGAAAAGGATGGTTCTTGAGCATCAGACAAATGCATTAGTCTTTCCAGTCTCTGCCCTTAATTAGCCCCAGTGCTCCACTAATTCTCCTAGGATAGACGTTTGCACCCTTTTAAAGTAGAAGTCTGTTCCAGGCGTGGGATGAGTTCTGAGGCAGAAACTGCAGTATTCAGCTGCTACAGTTCCCTTTAGGACATAAAAACACCACTCCCAACAAGGCACGGGCTGGAGAGACGTGCAGGATTCGCTGAGTCAGCGATTTCTCTGCCCAGACTAACATCTTTCTTCATTAGTGGGTCACAGTTAACATTTATGAAAAGAAATCTGTCCATAAGGTGAGCCCACTGAGATGTCTTCCTGGTGTGAGTGGGTTCATTCAGAAATTAGGCATCTTAATGAGCCCCATGGCCCAGTGTGCAAAGGCATCTGGTCCAGCTGTGAGGGCCTAGCTGACTGGCAGAAGGAAGTTCCCAGGTTTGAGTCAGTGCACTTGTTGAGAGTTGCGAAGTAGCTACACAAACTGCAGATTTGTAACAGTGAGTGTTTATTTTTTCTGCTTTAGCTCTACATAATGTAACATTTCTTTGTGACTTCTAAAAGTTGAGAGCCATGTAATTACAGAAATTTGATCTGAAAGAGATTTTAAGGATTAGTGACAACAACCTTCCTGGATTAATACTTCCTTCCTTCCCTCCCCTTCTCTTCATACTGCCCTCCACCCCTCCCCCCTCCTCTCCTTTTCTGCTTCCCCTCTCTCCCTCCCTTCTCTGCTCTGCTTTCTATTCTTTCCTATAAGAAATCTAACCACGAAGGGTGACCTTGATTTATCCAAGTGTGTTTGAAATATTCTTAAAATTACTTGGAATACTCTGGACTTGCTCCAGTGTGTTGGAATACTCTTGAAATTTCAACCAATTCCAAGCCATCACCTGGTTCTTTCTATTGAGGTTACTTTAAAAAGTTTAGAGTAAAATGCAGTTAAAAGATTATTTTTGGTGTAAACATATTTAAAAAATTTTAAAATTTTTCATAATATGCATTTTCCATTATCTTTTTGAAAACCCCTCATGTGCCTAGATTTCAAAAATAATTTGTATCAGAATGGACTTTTAATTTCATTTTCCATGAATTTTTTTTTCTTTTTTTTCCATGAATTTTTTGATGTTCCTTTGTAACCACCAGAAACCCTAAGTTTTTTCTTTTTTTTTTAACCCATTGTCTTGATCCATCTCCAAAGTTCTGACAGAAGGATTTTCAAAGAAATTACACCTGTCAGTCACTTTAGGGTTTGCCTTAAACTTGGGTTGCCACCCATGGAGTAGACACTCAGTACCCCATTGTTTCCATTGTCTGTCCTAATAAATAATTGTGTGTATTTATTTGTTTATTTTTCATTTTTTCTTCTGTTTGGTGTTACTGCTTGTGTATGTAAAGACTGTCTTAGAGTGTGCCTGGCTCCAGCCATTCCCAGTAAAGAGCTTAATATGTGATAGGAGTGACTTTGAGCTGATTAATTCCTGTCATGCATCTGTAGTCATCCCCTTTGCTTTCTGGATTTGAAACTTCTGCCTGTTTGTTTCTTTGTTAGACCCTCATGTCATCAGTGAAATGACTGCAGGAAAGGCATAAACAGGCTAGCCTGTCACCTATGGGATAATGGGTCTGGAATAATGGTGGTCCGATTTTCTTTGCAAACCTACACTCAGGCAGTTGGTAAAGAAAAACAGGTCAGTGTGTGTTCACTTAACCCTGTGATGGGGAGGCATGGGCCACTTACTGTTAATGACGAATAGTAGATCCTCTTTATGTGCTGTCATGGAAGTCACACCTTGGCAGGCACTGTCAGAGTCTGAGACCAACTTGTTGGGCTTTTGTTATTAATGAGATTGCTGTGGGTTAGCTGGTTCACACTGCTCCAGTGTGCCTTGTCCTGCAGTGTGGTGGCACACAACGGACACAGCCCAGTTATTTCCTGTGTGTCTACGTGATCCTTGAGTGGATGCTTTGGCTCCCTACCCTGATACAGGGAGAAGAGGGAGCTTTCAGGCTATGTTTCCTGTCACTGTCTTGATGTGCAGAGATGGATGAGGCTGCCAGAACCAGTATGTCAGTGGAGTATAGCATTCAAAGACAGAGTGAGGCCTCTCCTTGTCCTTGGGGACCCAAGTATGGATGGGGATGCAGGTGAGCTTGTTCCACCTGTGACTTTGAACTGGACAGGACAGTTGTTACTGGGGGTGGGGTGTGGAGGGGAAGGGAGGAAGGGAGAGAACCAGCTAAAGCTTTAGCATACCAAAGGGTTTATGAGGGAAGTGCAATTACATCAAAATAAACCTAGCTTTTAATTCTGTTTTTCTACAGTTTTGTTTTTGAAAGAAAGAGCACAGCTATTTTCTCATTCCTTCCACACACAGGAAAATCCTTCCAAAGGTGCGTGGAGGTGTGAGTGTTGGCACAGGGATTAAGATGCTGGCTGGGACACCCATCTCCACATCGGAGTGCCTGGGTTTGAATCCAGTTGTCATACTATCTAACAGGGGGGAATAGTGGCAAGAAAAACAAAAGTCTGATTCTTGCTTCCTGCATTGGGGCAACAGGTCATGGCTCAGGCACATGACTTCCCTACCATCAATGTGGGAGATGCTGAAGTAGTTTTGGGGTCCAGAATGTAGCTTAGCCCAGCCCTGGCTTTTGTAGGCATTTGGGGGCATGGCCTGACAAATGGGAGCTGTCCAGATTCTGCTTTCTCTCTCATGCTTTCAAAACAAACAAACAAGCAAAAATCAGGCTCATGAGCTGATAGGCTTAATGATAAATTTATTTTGGTGAAAAATGTTTTGGAAATGCATGCATAGATTTTTTTTGCATACTATACATTTTCTGTGAGTTCTTTAAAGACTCTTATGCTTATTGAATGCTCCTTTTTTTCTGGACATTGGGACTATGACCCCAATAAAGAAACAGATGTTATATGGATTTTTTTTATGTTTAGGAAAAGATGCCAAGCCAAGCACATGAAGTAAAGACTTTGGGTTGCAGAGTGGGACTTGCTACCTTGCTTTGGAATGGAGTAAATTACCTTCTGCCTTGAACATAGCTTTATGTAAGACTGATTGGAAACAGAGTGCACACCAAG
This sequence comes from Ochotona curzoniae, assembly GCF_017591425.1. Classification (NCBI taxonomy): domain Eukaryota; kingdom Metazoa; phylum Chordata; class Mammalia; order Lagomorpha; family Ochotonidae; genus Ochotona; species Ochotona curzoniae. Next base: position 20,429,035 of record NW_024465556.1, on the reverse strand, counting down.
CCGGGTGTGGCAATGCTTCCTTTTTCCTCTTAGGTCAAAACCAGACCTGTGAATCACATGCAGCCAAAGGAAAGTTATCCTGAAGCAAAGTTATCAGCTGTGGGAAACACTGCAGGGTGTAAGGGAAGAAGTAGGACCTTAAGGAGTCCAGGCACAGTAGAAACGACGATGGCTGTCCCTCACGCTCGGCAGATGATTGGTTTCAGGACCCATCAATCATCCACTGATGTTCAAATCCCTTATAGAAAATGATGCAGTAATTGCTCCTGTAACCTAATTGCATTCTCCTGCATTCTTTAAATCATCTCTGTTTTACTTACGTAAAACCCAATATAATGCAAACTGTTACCACAATGTGGGTTTTTTAAGGGCATACTAACAAAAAAAACTTGAATATGTGCAGAAAATATGTAACTTTTTTCCCAGATATTATTAATTGACATGTGAGTCAGTTGAATCTGCAGATATGGAGAACAAAATGATATCTAAATTAAGCAGGAAAAATGAAAGCAGAAAGTAACATGTTGCCAAATTATACACATCTATCCTGGAAAAAGTAGAAGAGCTTGTTGACTAATTAATTGTTCCTTGTTCCCTCTAAAATGTTCACTAGGTCAGGGTTTGACCTATATATTTAGCCTGTAGGCTAAATCTGGCCACTGCCTGGTTTTGGAAATAAAGATCTATTAGAATTCAACAAGCTCATTTATTTAGTGTTCCATCTGTGGCTACTTCCCGGGACTGCAATTGCCAAGATGAGTAGTTGCAATTGAGTCTGTTTGCCTCACCAAGCCTGGAATATGTATTATCTGGCCATTCATGGAAAACATTTTTGCCAACCCCTGATTTAGATCACACACGTTAATCCTGTTATTAGTTTGGAGCATTAAAACTAAACAGGGCTGCAGTGAGCCTGGTAGAAAATTAACATCTCCCTCCCGCACCCCCCACCCCCCAATGATCACTCTTCATTTTCAAGTTTACATTAAATTAATTTTGGGCATCAAACTTAGGCATAGCTAGCTCCCATGATAACTGCAGCCCTACTCAAGATTTTTTTTTTTTAATAAAACTAGGATGCAGTGCTATGTATTCTGTCCTTATAGAGAGCTCAATCAAGAGTGCCTGCTTGCAAAGAGTACCTATGTTCTTGGTAACCTGTAATTGAAGATATAATTCACGGGGCTCTTCAGCTTGCATTCAGAGCTGCTGGTGCAAAAATTCTGCTGGAATTGAATTTCAGGATAAAGCTGATCTCTGAATTAGCTTATAAAGCCTGTAGGATTTTCTCAGTTTGCAGGCCTCATAACAGTGTGTGTCTCTCGTGCCCCAGGTGACAGAGGATGCAGAGCCAGTTTCAGAGATGAGCTTGGCAGTAGACTCATGGCTGGAAACCCGTAGAGAGAGGCCTAGGGTATGAGTCCTAAGGAAGCACCCGAGCTCAGGGCTACTTTGCAAAGACAGGGTCAACTTTAAAAAGGAGGGCCTCCTTAAATTTCTGGCCCCTCTGTCACTTGTCCTGATGCTGACAGGTGTCTGGTAACATCCATCCCCTCTGCTTTGTAGAAAGTCAAGTATTGTATTGATTTTCTCCTAAAATTGGCTTTTGCTGTGATTTTTTTTTTTTTTTTTTTGCTTTAACTACGTAAACTGATTCGTGTTTCTCCTGTAATTTCTGGGGTTTTAAATCTGAAAAAATTAAGCCTGAGGTTACTTGAATGACCAGGGACTGCCATCTGTCCTTTGTAGGTCCAAATGTCAGGCAGAAGGAGGGGCTTGGGGCCCAGGAGTGAGCTGCCCAGACGGGGCTCACCCTGGGAAGTGAGATTATGTAGGATTATCCTGGCCCTCCTCTTGGGGCCTCAGGAAAGAAGAGAGGAGATGGGACACAGATTCATCTGTCTGTAGCATCACACACAGTGTGTAGGACAGACAGTGCCTCTGGGCCTGGGAGGGAGCCAGAGGGACCCATAGGTTTGTGACGTTCAAGACTGGTGTTGAGAGGTTGAGAGGCAGACGAGGAGAGAGGAATGGCTGCCTGCAATACTGCACTGCTTCCCAGATGGTCACTTCTCAAAGGGAAGGCCAGGGAGGGGGAAGTACGGTGGGGAAGCAGATTAACTGGAGATTCTGAGGGATTCTCCTGAGTGATCCAATCAGAGGCCAGTGCATAGCACCGCTGCCCACCCCCGCATAACCTGAAGCCTGCCAACACCACAGGCTTCTGTTTCCCAATTTGAATAATAAAATGAATGTGGTGAGATGACCTGGATTCAGAGGCTAGAAAGCAGTACCAACTATACAGTGGTGCCTTACGTTGTAGATTCAACTTACAACAGACTGAAAATATTTGAAAAAAGATGGGGCCGGTGTGTTAGAATAGCACGTGAAGTCACTGCATGTCACTCCAGCATCCCATAGGGGTGCTAGTTTGACTCTTCGCTGCTCCACTTCTGATCCAACTCCCTGCAAATACACTGGGGAAGGCAATGGGATATGGCTCAGCTGGTTGGAGCCCTGCACCCATGCAGGAGTCCCAGATGGTGTTTTAGGCTCCTGGCTTGAGCCTGACCCAGCCCAGCCTTTGTGGCTATTTTGCGAGTAAACCAGAGTACTTGTATTTGTTCATTTCTGTCTTACTTTGCCTTTCAAACAAATGAATAAAATCTTGAAATAGTTTTGTGAAATATTTGGGAAGCAATTTTTTTTCTTGCCATCAATTCCTGAAAAAAATATATATATAACAATGAATTGCATGATGTTTGTATTGCATTATGTGTTATAAATTATCTGGGGACTCTGTAAAGTGTAAGGGAGGGTTGTATAGGCTTTATGCTAACACTGCTCTGTTTTGTGTGAGGGAGTTGAGCATTCATGAATTTTGAAATATACAAGGAGACCTGAAGCAAATATCTGTTGGACACAGAGGACACCTTGACATCTGTGTTCCTTGTTTCAAATTGCAGATGTTGGATGACTCTTGCCAGCAGGTGAGAGTGAATGTTGGCTCACCGTCTGCATCACTTCTGCCCCTTTCTGGTCCTTCCCCTGTGCCTGTGCCCTCCCCATGCCCAGTTGGTTTCATAGTTTTTCCCTTCCCATCATCAGTACCTGTCTAACTAGAGATAAATGACTCCCACAGACATGGGGGTTTTATTAGGCACTAGTCCATTTGGTCTGAGAAAGGGGGCCTTGGTGGAGACCAGAATGGCTGTTTATGGGGCACAGCCTGTGAAAGGTACTTGAGAAAGTCTATTGGGCCTGGTGCCATGGCCTAGTGGCTAAAGTCCTTGCCTTGAATGTGCTGGGATCCCATATGGGCACCAGTTTTAATCCCCAGCAGCCTTGCTTCCCATCCAGTTCCCTGCTTGTGGCCTGGGAAAGCAGTCAAGGACGGCCCAATGCTTTGGGACCTTGCACCCACATGGGAGACCCAGAAGAGCTCCTGGCTCCCGGCTTCGGATTGGCACAGTACCAGCCGTTGCAGCTGCTTGGGGAGTGAATCATCGGGCTGAAGATCTTCCTCTCTTTCTCTCCTCCTCTCTGTGTAACTGACTTTGCAATAAAAATAAATAAATCTTTTTTTTTTTTTTTAAAAAAAGAACATCTATTAAAGTAATGCATTGTCATAACATCTTTATTAAAATTCTCCAAAGACAGAACCAATAGGGGATGGATAGATGATAGATAGACAACTATACAGGCTGAGAGGTGGATGAGAGGGAGTTTATCAGGGAAGTTTGCTTACTTGGTGTTATAGAGGTCTAGAGGTCCCATGACAGGCCATTAGCGGGCTGGGGACCCGAGGCTGATGGTCAGTGTGTCAGTCCAGGTCTGAGAACCTTGAAAGAGGGAAGCTGATGCTACAATACCGTCTCAAGTCGAAGGCCCAAGAACCTGGGGAGACACTGGTGTGAGCTCTGGAGTTCTGAGGTCCAAGGGCAGATGGATGAAAGGGTCCAGGCTGAGAGAGCAAGGCCCAGAGGAATCCTCCTTTCTGTGTGTGTTGGTTTTCTCAGAGCCCCTAGTCAATTTCATAGAGAGGAGGGTCTTCCCCCTTCAGTTCAGCCTGTTTCCTGTGGAAACACCCTCATAGAGGCACTTGAGAGTGATGCCTTCCCAGCTCTAGGTATCCCTCACTCCATCAAGTTGACACTTAAAAGTGAGCCATCCCGAACTCTCAGAAATGCAATTTTCTTTCCTTTTTTTTTTTTTTTTAAAGATTGATTTATTTTTATTGGAAAGTCAGATTTACAGAGAGAAGGAGAGACAGAAACATCTTCCATCTGCTGTTTTACTCCCCAAGTGGCCCCAGTGGCTGGAGCTGAGCCAATCTGGAGCCAGGAGCCAGGAGCCAGGAGTTTCTTCCAGGTCTCCTGTGTGGGTGCAGGGTCCCAAGGTTTTTGGCCCATGCTCTACTGCTTTCCCAGGTCACGAGCAGAGAGCTCAATGGGAAATGGAGCAGCTGGGACACAATCTGGCGCCCATATGGAATTGCTACACATGCAGTGCAAGGACTTTAGTCACTAGGCTACTGTGCCTCCCCTTTCCCCTCCCTTTCTCTCTCCCCTCCTCTCTCCTCCCTTACTCCTTCCCCCCTCCCCTCCTTTCCTCTCTCCGCTTCCCTTCCTTCACTGCCTCTTTCCTCCCCTCCCCTTTCTCTTCCCCTCTCTCCACTTTTCTCTCCAGCTACACAATGAGAGTTAGTAATCTGTCTCATAGGGTTGCTATAAGAAATGAACCAATGGGGCCTGGCGCGGTGGCGCAGTGGCGCAGTGGTTAAGGTCCTTGCCTTGCACGCCTGGGATCCCATATGGGCGCCGGTTCTATCCCGGCAGCCCTGCTTCCCATCCAGCTTCCTGCCCTGTGGCCTGGGAAAGCAGTCGAGGACGGCCCAAAGCTTTGGGACCCTGCACCCACGTGGGAGACCCGGACATCGACCGTTGCGCTCACTTGGGGAGTGAATCATCGGACGGAAGATCTTGCTCTCTGTCTCTCCTCTCTGTATATCCGCCTTTCCAATAAAAATAAAATAAATCTTAAAAAAAAAAAGAAATGAACCAATGCACCTGCAGTGCTTCTGATTATTGCTGTGAGCCGGACACTGGGTTAGGCATGCTAAAGATGCAAGTATGTTTTGCTATACATTTGTTCTTTCTTTAAAAAAAACTTTGTTTATTTATTTATTTGAAAGACAGAGTGACAGAGAAAAGTGCTTTAAAGAACGTAAACCAACTTATTAATTGATATTAGCATGCTTTATGTAACTTTTTTGCCCTATAGATTAGAACTTCATGAAGGCCAAACTTGTACTGTTTCTATTTTTTTTCAATGTCATCCCTGTCTCTGTGCCTGCTATATTTCTGTTTCCACTCAGGCCTCAGGGAGTGGAGTGTATTTGTTTTTTGGACCACCATAGCAAAACACCACAAACCCCAGAGGGATGTGTGCTGTGGTTCTGGAGCATGAAAGGGCTTGCTGCCTGGGTTGCAGGCATCCTCTTCTCACTGAGTCCTCATGTTGAGGGTAGTTGGTGTGGGGGCACAGAGCAAGCAAGAGAGAGAGGCATAAAGCACCCTGGTATCTCTTGTTACATGCATCTACGAAAGCCCTACCCTTGTGACTTTGTTTAACCTGATTACTTTTCAGAGGTTCATCTCCAGACACCAGTACTGGAGTTAGGGTTTCAACAGACAGGTCTGGGGAGGAAGCCATGCTTTAGTCCGGACAAGAGATCATACTGGTGCTCTAGCTGAACATGGGAGGAGATGCAGAGGACTGGAGGCCCAGGGAGTTGGAATGCTGGGAGGCAAGGACCTCTGATGAGGTCCTCCAACTTTCCCTGGGAAGCCCAGTCTCCCCTCCACTTAAATTCCACTTACAGGATCAGCAGAGGATTTGCATATTGGCTACCTTGGTGTTGGGTAGGACCAGAGGAGTGGGACCACTCAGCTGTTCTCCTTTGCCAGGCGTCACATCCTCCAAGGAAGTCCTGGCTGAGAACCTTCAGTTGTCAAACAGGATCAGTAAGCTGAAAGGAATGAGTCAATGAGCCCCAAACTGCAGCCTCTCTCATATCCTCTTGTGTTCTGATTTGTGGAATTATGGCGTTTTTCTCTTTCTACCCCCCTACAACATGTCCAAAGGAGCTTATGTGGTAATTTCCAGAATGAAGCTGATGGATAAGCTTGTAGGACATAATGGATCACAGGACCTCTCCCCCACACTTCTCAACCTCCTTTCTAAAGTGGCTGTGTGTGTCTGCTGTCCAGAGCATGCGTGGGGCTCTTACATGTGGGGCTGCCGGGTGAGGGAAGAGGAGAGAGTGCCATTTGGCTCCTCCAGGAGCTGGATGCTGGGGAGCCATAGGATGCTGGGTGGGAGGACCTGTGCTTGTGTCAGAAGTGGACTGAAAGGCACCTAAAGCCAAGCCTGTCTCGCTGCTTCTACAATGATCCCCAGTAAGATCCTGGTGTACCACCACCCACCCAGCAATACCCATGCCGAGACTTACGCACCCACCAGGCGCCGCAAGAAGTCCCTGGGCGACCTGTTCCATAAGGGCTACCGTGTGAAGTCTGGGCCTGCTGCCACCGAGAAGGAGGAACCGGAGAACTTCTGGCAGTCCGTGGTTTCTGGTTGCAGGGTTTGTGCCTCTTGGGGTAAGGTCCTTGCCACCCATAGCTCTTCTTCCCTTCTGGGTAGCCTGCGTTCCCAGAGGCTGTCTGGGCAAGAGGCTCCCTCCCTGTGGTCTGGGTTTAGTGAAGTGTCTGGGGGAGGGGGGGAGCAGGAGGACACTAACCAGCTCCATTGCTTCTGGCTTTGCATACCCACTCACCTTGGAGGTGCACACATCTTGTGCTCCTTTGTGACGTGAATACAGCTGGCCCTGGAGGCCCTACATGCCACTGAATGCTATTAAATAAGACTTTCAGAAAGATTGAGAAAAGATTGGCAAGGGACAGGGACTACTGACTTTGCCCTTACCGAGTAGCAATGCTTTCCAGTGACCTGGCACATTCCAGAAAGGCTTTTGGAACTACAGATTTTGTTTTCTTTGCACCAATAAAAAGTTGCTGTTTACTTCCTCCAGCCCTCGCCGCTGATCTTGGGAGCTTGGTCCCACTTGTGTTAGATGGTGTTTCATTCTTCTTACCCAGCAGAGATCATATAAAAAGTCCTCCTGATGGATTTTTTTTTCTCTGTTACTTTCCAGTAGGGATTTGGTTTTATTTGGGCATCCATAATGCATAAGAGTTTCAAAACAATGGCTTAAATCTACACTTCCACAGCTAAAAAAAAAAACCCCAATCTTAAGAAAGGATAACTTTTATTTCCAGAAAGTTTAGCAGTATCAGGAGCTTTCTTAAAATGAAGTGCAGTCCCTTTGAAATTTAGCTAATAGGGTCCTGATGCTCACAGTGACAGCTTAAATACCTTTCTGCATTATATAATTATGCACTGAAGAACTTCACTTAGAAGCCATGCAGGTGCTAGCCTATCATTTTCAGGAGCCACAGGTAGAGAAGATTTCTTTGGGCTGAAATGTTAGGACTCTAAACATTTCTGCCCCTGTGTATGTGTGAGGCTGCAGTGGGCTGGTCAAGTGGCTGCACTCCCTCCCACTCTGTCCAGTCCAGCCTCAGGGAGGACCTGTGTAGAAGCAGCCAGAGAGGGAAACATGAATGATGGGATTAATAAGAGGAGAGCCTGGAGAGAAGGCTGGGAGATTGAATAAAACCAAGGGCTTCTTTGTGTATCCAACATCCTTCCTCAGAAAAGGTTTCTCCCAGGTAAACTCACCTGGCTTCTACTCCGTGCTAGTCCTCACCATCCTGAGAGATGTTGGACTCCATGGTGAGCAGGCCAGAGGGGCATGTGTTCAGTTGAGCCGATATGCTGCTGGGGAACAGGCAGGAAACCAACTGCCCAGCAAGCCAGCTGGTGATCCTAAGGTAGCCGTCTGTCCCATGAGAAGCAAGCTGTGTGTGATGGAATTGTGGGGACTCCAGGCAGGTAAAGCCAGGCTTGTAGGAACATTCCAGAGGGCAGAGCCAGAAGGGAGGATTAACCGCAGTGTACTCTCAGAGTAGAGACCCAGTGTAAAGGATGTGAGCATGGGGGGAGTCATAGTGAACAGAGTCCAGGCCCTGGAAAGCCCTCCAGAGCAAGATGTGTTTTTAGACAAAAGGAAACCTCAGAGTGGCTTTTACAGGGAAGTGATGTGTTCTGGTCAGTGTTTGAAAAGACAGTGCTGGCTGCTTTTTGTAAAAAGCTGGTGACACTGCGTGGGCAGGGGATGCTACATGGAGCAAGCTGAAAAGACTGGGGCCTCTAGACCATGATTTTGCCATCACAAAGGGCAGATGCAAGTGATGTCACATCCATCAGGGGATTTCAAAAAGTTCACGGCAAATGGGATTAAAAAGATAATTTAGGGCATACCAACTTTTAAAAGCCACGCACATTTTTTTAAATGCATTTTATAATATGTATGTTTTGAAGATCTCTGATACATGTGGGTTTTCAAGAATTTTAACCCTGAATACCAACATCTTTTAATTTCATTTTATGCCAACTTTGTGAAACACTCTTGTATTTAAGAGGTAAAGCCAATAGGACTGGTTTGTTTCCTCTTGCAAAATGCTTTCTCTGCTTGCTGGTGTCTCTGTTCCAAAGGAAGAGCCTTGAAATAGGAACTTCCCCTGCTCCTTCAGGGACTAGAGGAGTGAATGACTGGTGCAGAATGAGGACTTGGTGCATGGGCATGAGATGAATGAAAAGACTGAGGAATGCATGCATAGGTGATTGTCCCAGCTTGTAAACAGTATCTGCCAGAACAGGAGCCAGACTAGGGTGAGATGGGGAGCACAACAACCTGAAGAAACTACCGTGGGAATAAATGGCCAAAGTAAGAAGGGCAGGAGCTGTGTATGGGACACAGAGCCTAGGGGCATTTCAGAGCAAGGAACCCACTCGTCTTCTGCTCAGCTAGGAAGGGTAGGCATAGGCTCACTCTGTACTGGGGCTCAGGACCAGGCAGCAAAGCAGTGCCTAAGCAGGGGACAGGAGGTGGGACTGGCGACAGCAGCAGATGGCAGACAACCACCCCCTGAGCGAGACCCGCCATGTTGTTGATGCCTACCTAGGTCTTCACTTGGATTCTCCCCTGCTCCCTGATGTAAGGATAGCCAGTGATGGATTTGTCAGAGGCCCTAAACTAATGGCTCTTCAGGATGTGTGTGGGGGTTGGTGGCGGGGGTGGGGGGGTGGGATCGGGGGTGGGGGGGTGGGATCAGGGGTGGGAAGCCATGCTGGTGCATGGCTTGTAAGTGGCTGAGGTCTATGGGAATCTTTTAGCTTTTTGGATTTAGAGATTAAGGAATGACCGGGAAAGGAAAACAGCCCATCAGAAAACCCTGGTGATCCTTGCGTCATGGCTAGAGATATGTTTGTTGTCTTCTGTGTGGTACATGGATCTCCTGAGGTTGCTCTGCGGGGGCAGTTGGAACCCTTGAGTGGGACTGATGGACCACTGACCTGTTTACCCTTGCTGGGGTTACACCCCATCCCATGGCCCTTTAGAAAGGGGCCCTAATGTTCCTCAGCTGCCCAGCTGGTTGTTGCTGAAACTCCTAGGCACTTTTTCTTAGCATAACCCTAACCAGGTGGTTCAAGCCCTGGGTACCAAATCTGACCTCTGGAGGAACAGCACTGCCCCAGGGGTCCTTTCCAAGTTGGGCCAGTGTCCTTGAGTGGCTGAACCGTGGCCACAAGCTCAGAGCTTAGAGGCAAAACCCTGAATGCTGACTCTGTAACAACAGCAAGAAGTAATAACAAGTAAAGTAGGAACTTAAATATAAACATTAAAAACTGGAAACTTTGAAAATTGCAGAAAATGAAAGAAACTTGCAAATTCTCCCTCAGTAATGTAACCCTGTCATTACTTTATACCTCGCTTGTACTTTTTGGTTTCCATGTACCTGTAGTTTAGTTACAGGAACATGCTTTGTTGTTGTGCCTCTTCCTTTTTCTTCTATTTCCACTTTGCTATTTAAAAAAAAGATTTAGGTAAAGAGCACATTACATAAAATTTATCAGCTCAATTATGTTTAAGTGTAGTGTTAAGGATGTTGGCTTTGTGCTCAAACACATCTCTGGAATGTTTCCATCTTGCATTACTGGAAACTCCATATCCACAAAGCAATCCCCTACCCCCCTTTTTCTGTGGCTCCTAGTAACCATTGTTATAATTTTGATGTTCTACTTCTTTAACGTAGCATCAAGGGATGAGTTTTTTCATTGCTATGTTTCGTTTGCACATGTATGATTTATAAAGAAGGTGATGGATACCCAAGAAGATCTAGTTTTAGAAACGAAGTTTCTTTCTACTATTCTGGTGAATGAATGATTTTGTAATGAGCTCCTGGTTCCTGTAGCATGTCTCCATATTTTGTTATATTTTGTTAGGCTGCATTCCCATGAGAAATGAGATCACTTCAATTCATAGCATGAATTACTTTCTGGAAAGTGCTTTAATTTGCATCACTTTAATTTTGAGGGGGGCATGTTCAAGAGTACAATATATTGTGTATAGTTACTCTTCTTCAACTTGACCTTCTAATTGAAGCTGTGTGTGTCTTGACAAACATCACCAGTCCCGCTAGCCCATGGTAACCGCTGTCTTACCCCTAGATCTGTGAGGGACAGCTTAGATTCCACGTGGGACTGAGAGTACGTGGCAGTTGTCTGTCTGTGGCCAGTTTATTTCACTTAACATGAAGACCTCCAGTTTCTCCCGTTTTTCTCAGATGAAAAAGTTTATTTTTTGTTTTGTTTTTTTCCTTTGATGGCTGATTCTTATTCTGTGTGTGCACTGCATTTTCTCTATCCATTCATCTGAATGTTTGTGGACGTTGAGGTTCAGTATCATTACTGTTGTGAATAATCTTGCAATAAACATTGAAGTGTAGATGCCTCATGAGTTCTGGCTTAGAGACTCAGTAGTGGGGTTGCTAAATACTGGATTGTGTAGCACTTCACCTGTTACCCTGCTTCAAGGTTCTATACCTAGCATTTTATCACACGGCCCCATCTGTCAGGGATGCTGTGTGGGATCAGCAGTCTGGCATTGGTTCCAGGAACAACACTGGAATCTGGTTAAGAAAAATGGGCATTCCACAGGCCTAGCACAATAGCCTAGTGGCTAAAGTCCTCACCTCTCAAGTGCTGGGATCCCATATGGGCGCTGGTTCTAATCCCAGCAGCTCTGCTTCCCATCTAGCTCTCTGCTTGTGGCCTGGGAAAGCAGTCAAGGACGGCCCAAAGCTTTGGGACCCTGCACCCCCATGGGAGACCCGGAAGAGGCTCCGGACTCCTGGCTTCAGATAGGCCCAGTTCCAGCCATTGCGGCTGCTTGGGGAGTGAATCAATAGACGGAAGGTCTTACTCTCTGTCTTTCCTCCTCTCTGCATATCTGACTGTCCAGTAAAAATGAATCTTAAAAAAAAAATGGGCATTCCATCTCTTTACCCCATATTCTGATTTAGTGAGACAGGCAAGCCTCTTTGGAAACTGTTTCGTACAACAAGCTGAGCAAACAAGGTATTTTTTGAGTCTTAGATATTTGAAGGAGACTTTGTGAACCAACAAAAAGCTGGACACACTGGCCTTGAGTCAGATTCTCTGCACAGTATTGCCTGGTTGCTGTTCAGTGTTTGTTGTGATAAAAAATGATCTTAATTACATGAATGGTATCTACTCTCCCTCCCCTCCCCCCCATGCTGATGCTTCATTTAGACTGTATCATTGATTGGAAGCCTTGAATTAGAATAAGTGAGAGGTGTACAGTGTTGCATTCCTCATAGCCCTCCATCAGCAGCCCTTGTTCGGACCCAGGAAGGCCTTTCTCTGGTGTTGGGGCTGTTGCTGCAGACCAAGGAGCCAGCTTCCCTGGCACTTCACTGCCCAGGTCTCTGTGATCTCCACTCTGTGTCATTGTTTCTCTCTCCCGTTTCCCCATGTCCTCTGCTTCCTGAGATGACTTCTCGGTTTTCTTCCCTCCATGAAGCTGAGTTATCAGCAGGGCCAAATCTTGTATTGGCTTACTTGTGATTCTGTCAGTCTCCCTGAGCCTTTTCCATTTTGCCAGCATTCCTTCTGATCTTGGAAATCTCAGATTTAACAAAAGTTGCGTGAACACTATTTTGCATAGAGGGTGAATTTTTTTTTTCTGCAGAAAGTCTTCATGAGGGAACTCTTTTTCAGGTGAGAGAGACACCTTCGAAGTCATAGCCTTTCCTGCTCCTCTCGTTTTACAGTCAGGTTTCTGCTCCTTGCTAACTACATAGTGCCCCTGTAGGCCCCTGGAGGACTCCTGGGTTCTCTGGTAGGTGTCTGTGGCTTCTTCCACCGCATGCTGCCAGGTCTCCTTTTAGTGTCTCGCCTGTGGCAGGATAAAGTCTTCCCCCAGTGGCACGAGGCCGTGTGATAACTCGGTTCCACCTGGTGCTTAGCACCGCTTTGGCACAAGCTGCATCAGGGGAAGATGCTTTCCAAAAATATTCCAAAGAAAATCCTCCTGGGAGTGGGTGTAATGTTTATTCATCGCGTCTCTGTGCTGTCATACTCTGTACCTTCTAAATGATTCTGCATGAGACACCAACCCATGACGCGGTGTTTTTATGTCATGAATTTGACCTTGACAGAAGCGTCATTTGCTCCTGGCTATTAAGGACAAAAACAATTTGCATTCTTTTTAAAGTTCTTGGTTATGTGTTCACCCTCTCTCACTTCTACTGAGAAACACTGCTCTCCCATTCAAGAGGAGTTGTTGCTTTCAGTAGCACCGGCATGTATGCTTCATGCTGTCAATGGGGAATTACATATTTTGATTCCTAAAGTTGTAGTGGGTTGGTCTGTGTTTTAAAGTTTTTTCTTATGTATCAATTGGAAATAAAACACAGAGCCTCGTAGGAAACAGTGCTGTAAGACAGTCCTCATCTTATCAGATGAGAAGGTAAATAGAAAAAAAATCCAGCAAAGATGTAAGGTTATCTGATTTATTCTTTTTTTTTATGACACAGTTTAATAGACACTGTGGTATCCCCTCCCCTCCGCATTGCTCTCCACTCCGATCTTACAATGGGTGTCTTTCATGAACCCTCACAAGTCCATTATGTTGCCACTGAGGTGTCTCCCAACATGTAGGAGATTATACTTGATTTATTCTTAATTTGCTCTTAGCATAGGCTACCCTGTGCCATCACAGCGCCCAGTATTTTGGAGAGACAAAATCCCACCAGAGATGGGCCAGTGAAGGGTCCCTCTGGGCCTTCTCCAGGGCCCCTCCTTAGCATGATTCCCCAAGCACCACCCTGCCTGCAAAAGTCAGTTCAACTGCTGAGCGGAAACCAGCTCTCCATCACAGTGCAGCAGTGTGTTCCGGGTACTGGCTCTTCTGTCTCCTGCAAGCACCTCCTGCCCTTCCCACCTTGGCAGCTTGTGTGTCAGGTGGCCAGCTGCGAAGATGAAGACCACGTGCTGAAAATAATGCTTCTCCTTTCCCTTCTCTCTGCAGGTTTGAGGTTTCTAAGAGCTCTCAGACTGATACAGTTTTCAGAAATTTTGCAGTTTCTGAATATTCTGAAAACAAGGTAAGAGTTGCTTCTCATATCTGCATTCTCCCCATCCCCCCACCCCACCACTACTCTCAGTTCCCAAGTGGCAAATGCCAGGTGTGTTTGCAGCTGGAGTTTTCTCTGGCACAGTGGTGTGCCCCACCCCTTTGTCCTCCGAGATGGAGAGGGAGCCCAGAAGGTGGTTTTGCTACTGTTCTCTTCAGGGTGGGAAATCACCAGCAAAAGAGAGGAACAGCTGTACATTTGGGGGGGATAGAGACTGTGTGTGTGTGTGTGTGTCTGATCTCTCAGTTACCCCAGTGGGCTTGGTGTCAGGGGAGCAAGGCACACAGTGGATGGGCCATGGATTTGCTCATGCCCTGGGAAGTCCTTTCTGTCAGGTGCTCAATGGTCCCGTTATGACATAACTGAAGAATAAATTGAATGCGGTTGTAAAGGCATGAGAAGCGCTGCTCTTTGAAAGGCAGTCACAAACCTCTTACAACAATCCAAAAACCATTTCCTTTCCCAGTATATTTTAGTTCAGTTCAGATCCAGAGGGTCCCTGGGGTTTGCTCTCTGAACGCCTGTTTCGGGGGACCGGCGGGCGGGGAACACCCGAGGACCTCCTGGCAAGCCTGGCCACTTCAGTTAACTGCATTATGATCTGGAAAACGTGAGCGGGCCAGGAGGGAAATCTCCCAGGACTCCCTCCTGATGACCTGCTGGGCCACAGAGCTGGCCCGAAACCAGGACCGTCTTGATGAATAAACTCATAAAAGAGGTTAGACGGCCTCTAATGGGGGATAAGTACAGCTCGTAAATTTCTCTTCTAGGAAATTACACTTGAAGAGACTCACTTCTTCATGTTCGTTTCCTCTTTGGGTGCCCTTAATGTGCTGGCTAAATGATTAGAAACAGGGCGCTCTCTATATTTGGTGGTTTATAATGAACATACCTGCAGCTTAAAGGCCTGGGTTTAGCATCGTCCCCCACCCGCCAACTTTTCTCCCCTCCCCCAATAATGGAGGCTAAACTCCTGGCTCCTGAACCTGGCAGCCCTCCCAGTTCAAATAATTGGCCCTTCTCCTGAGGTGTGAGTGTTGTGTGGTGGGTGATTTTCTGTACTGGTAATCGTCTATGGAAAATTCTCTTTGTTAGCCGAATTAGCCAGAAAAGGAGGATCCTTTTTGTTATCCTGGGTATAATTTATTTATTGATCTATTTATTAATGAGGAGCGCCCTTCATACAGGACAGATCTCTGTAGCGTTTGAGAATATATGTGGATTTCAACAAAGGCAGTAAAAGAAACATCTTGTCATTCCATTTTCCCATGGACTCTAACATGTTCTCATGTAGTAATGAAGTTATTCCCCCTGTTTTCCTCTGAGCAACAACAATTTTGATTTCTGCCTTTGCACGGCAATTCTCTGAGTAGACTTACATTCCTCTTGACATTTAAGTGATTGACAAGGATAGCATCTCCAATATTCACCTGTATCATGATTAAATATATATATATATATACTTGAGAGGGAGAGAGACATGGCATACCTATTCACTGCTCACTCCCCAAATGCTCATCTGTGCTGGAGCAGGGCCGGGCCGAAGCTGGGCATGCGACACACATCTCCAAGTGGCTGGCAGGAATCCAGGTACCTACCTGATCAGCGACCCTCTGGGCACTGCCTTAGCAGGAAGCTGGAGTCAGGAGCTGGAGGTTTGGGATGCAGGATGTTTTTTAAAATATATATATATGTTTGGCCCAGTGCGGTGGCACAGTGGTTAAGGTCCTCGCCTTGCACGCCTGGGATCACATATGGGTGCCAGTTCTAATCCCGGCAGCCCCGCTTCCCTTCCAGCTCCCTGCCTGTGGCCTGGGAAAGCAGTCGAGGACGGCCCAAAGCTTTGGGACCCTGCACCCGCGTGGGAGACCCAGAAGAGGCTCCTGGCTTCGGATCGGCATAGTATCGGCGGTTGCGCTCACTTGGGGAGTGAATCATCGGACGGAAGATCTTCCTCTTTATCTCTCCTCTCTGTATATCTGCCTTTCCAATAAAAAAAAATAAAAAATATATATATATGTTTTATTTTTATTTATTTGAAAGAGAGAGAGAGAAAGAAAAGAGATCGTTCTGCAGTATGGCTGCAGGTTGCCAAGCACTCGGGCCATTCTCCACTGCTTTTTCAGACCATAAATAGGAAGATGGAGGAGAAATGGAGCAGCTGGGATGCGAACTGACCCGCAGGTGGGATGCTGGTGCTGCAGGTGATGGCTTGACACATGGTATCACAGCACTAGTCCCTGGATGAATTTCTCTCTCTCTCTTTTTAAAGATTTATTTATTTTTATTGGAAAGTCAGATTTATGGAGAGAAGGAGATACAGAGAGAAGAACTTCCGTCTGCTGGTTCACTCCCCAAGTGGCTGCAACAGCAGTAGCTAAGCCAAGCTGAAGCCAGGAACTTCTTCTAATGTCCCATGGCACTCAGTTGTCCTCCACTGCTTTGCTTTCCCAGGTCACAAGCAGGGAACTGGATGGGAAGATCAGCTGGGACACGAACCAGCGCCCATGTGGGATACTGCTGCATGCAAGGCAAGGATTTAGTCATTAGGCTACCATGCCAGGCCATGGATATAATATTCTTAATGACTGTCTTAATTTCTAGGCTAAATGCCCACTTCTGCACTGTATTTTTTTTTAAAAAGATTTATTTATTTATTGGAAAGTCAGATATACAGAGAGGAGGGGAGACAGAGAGGAAGATCTTCTGTCCATTGATTCACTCCCCAAGTGAGCGCAACGGCCGATGCTATGCCGATCTGAAGCCGGGATCCAGGAATTTCTTCTGGGTATCCCACACGGGTGCAAGGTCCCAAAGCTTTGCACCGAACTCGACTGCTTTCCCAGGCCACAAGCAGAGAGCTGGATGGGAAGTGGAGCTGCCGGGATTAGAACCGGCGCCCATATGGGATCCCAGGCGTGTTCAAAGTGAGGACTTTAGCCACTAGGCCATGCCGCCGGGCCCTGCACCGTATCTTAATGGTAGAATTGGTGAGTAACCAGAGCCTAGGCCCCTATCTATCTATCTATCTATCTATCTATCTATCTATCTATCTATCTATCTATCTCTTCACATTCCCCTTGGGCGTGTAGTTCAGAGTGACAGAGCAGCTGGATCTCTGTGACCTGATTCCCATTCTTTAGAGGAAAGTGCCTTCCCTCCTGTGGATGCAGAAAGCAGCTCTGGCATCCCTAGCCAGCACAGTACCTTCTAACCACACTGTCAGGGCTGGCTCATTGTCTCAGTATGGAAAGGGGAAGCCTGGTTTGGGCAGACACATGGAGGAAGCCTGGTAGGGTATTTGCCATCTGGGCCCCAAACCACATTTTCCCAGCATCACATTGTATACCAGATTGAACTTGCGTGGTTGGGGGATATTTTCATTATAATCCTGGAATTTAGGTTTTTCTGAGTTCCCACCACGTGGGGTCACAGACAGGGAACTGAGTTAATCTAATAAGGCCAACCTCAAGGTGGGCGTGCAGGTACTGTACTGCTGCCAGCAAGGTCCCAAGAGGCGGTGTGGGGGCAATGGGGACTGCCTGAGTGCTGAGACAGGTGCCCAGGGTTGAGAAGCATGGGAAGGAGTGAGTCGGTCTGGAGCAGCATGAGCTATGAGGCAGCTGAGGATATTCACAAGGAGCAGTGTGGGTATCTTAGGTAAGCCTTTCAGAAAGCTGGGTGCCACCCCAGGGCTCGGGGCTCGGGAGAAGGGGAGGCTGACTTCCAGCCAAGGTTGAAGAAAGTGCAAAGGTAGGAGGACCCAGTCCGGGGGAGTCCTGAGAATTGGTTCTGTGCTTCTGGCTGGTGGGGCTCCGGGGAGGGAAATGAAGACTGTTAGGCAGGTAGGCAAAGGCCAGGATGCCGGATGAGTGCTTCGCTGAATGACTGGGACTCTGGGAGCCTGAGGATGACTGTGGACCTCCTCTCTCTCCATGTGCCCGGCTATCTCAGCTCTTTGCTTCTGAGCACAGACCCCGGAGGTCTGCTGCAGAGAGAAGGAAGCCCAGGCCTTGCGATAGGACTGGGACCCCGAGCAGCTCTCCTGGGAGCCCTCTCTACTCTGCTGGTCTCTAGGGAAGGTGGAGTCACATGATCATCTTTAGGGATATCTTGTCTGACTCTGACAGTGCATCCCTGGCAAACGTTAGCATTAGGTAGGGATGGAGGCCTTGTCGTTGCGATGGGAGGTCATGATGTGAAGTTGCTGCTTCATTTTTCAGTTATTCTGCAGCCTCCTTCTACCCAGAGCTGGAAGAAGCAGAGCAGAGGAACCTAGGGGGAGAAATGAGGAAGAACTGGAGAAGGAAGAGGGTATTAGAAAGCAATGAGACCACAGGGCAAGTCGCGGCTAGGTGGCCAGCATCAGGACCACTCGCACACTGGGAGCCAGCAGAGGATCACGCATTTGCATTCCAGAAGTGGTCTTCCATTCAGAGGAAGCCCGGGTGGGTCTCTGCTGTTGCCTGAGCTCTTGGCACTTCCTCAGAGCCCCTGCAGCCTCCAGGGAGCTCATTTGTGGGTGGTAGAATCCATAGTCTACTGGCCAAGTGGCCCTGTTCAAAGGGGTTCGTCACACACCTCACTGAACGTGGTAGCTCTTGATCATTACAACATGGCTCACCTAGCTTAGTGTAAAATCATGTTCCTTGTAAACGTTCCAACAATTCAGAAAAGCAGGAAGGATAAAGGGAAATAGCTTGCACAACACTATCATGTTTCCTGCCTGCCCCATCCTGTTTATTTCCCACAGAGCATCTGTGAGTACAATCCTTTACCTAGGGCGTCTGGAGAGGAGAGCCGTTGGAGAACTTGACTACCTAGATGGCCTTGGGAGAGCCTCCCAGGTGAAGTCTGTGGGCAGAGCTTTTGATTTAGGAGCTCCTGGAGAGGAACAGGCAGAGACCAAAGCTAGGCAGGCTCTTCGGCTTCTGGATGTTACTGAGATCAAGAGAGAGCTGCTAAAGGACTTTACTCAGCAGAGGAAATGTGACCAAATTTGCGCTGTAGGAAGAGCCATCCATTCACCAAGTGTTAGCAATAGGTTTGAAACCCTTAACACCAGGGGAATGCAAAGGCCTGGCCAGGGCCAGTTGTCTTGTGGAGGGTGTAAGGGAATGGTTCTTTGCAGTGCGAGGTGGGGTCCACAGAATCCCAAGCGGGACTCGACGGGACTTGACTTTGCTCCATTCCGTGTCTTACTACGCAGATCACTCCTCTCGGTGTGAAGCTGTCCAGTTGTTGTTACTGGCAGTTTATGTTGTACATACAATAGAGGCAGCAGACACTGTAAGGACCCTGGCACCTGGCATATGTACCCTTGGCCCCGAATGAAGAGGAAAATTGGAGGCAACCAGAGCAGGGACAGATGTGTGCTACTTGATGTGCAATTGATGCCATTTCCAGTGTTAACCAAAGTTTAGCTTGGTAAATGCTTAGAGGGCAAAGACAGCCACAGCTGCCCTGGGTTTGCAGCCTCATCCCAGCAGTCACACAGTCTCTCCCAGCATCCAGGAAGTCCTAGGAAAAGGCTCTGATCTTGTGGGAATTGCGTGCCTTCCCAAGGGGGAGTCATTGTGTCCACTGCTCTATGCCCATTACTGTAATGGCCAGTGGCCTGCCCCAAATCCAGCCCTCTCATGAGGGCACAGCAAGGAGGGATCTGGCATCTGAGTGGTTGTGAATATCCTGTCCACTGGCAGCCACATACTTGGCCCAGAGTCTGTGCTCCAAGTCCCATGGACTCCTTTGCCCCACACAATGTGCCTCTCTGTTCCTATACCCCACCCCTCCATGGGGGGAACCCCCCTCAACCCTGAATGCCCTGTACCTCAGAGGATGCAGAGGGCCCACAGGGGTTAATCTTGCATCTCTTGTCAGTAGCTTTCAGCTGATTGCTTGGACCATGGAGTTTAATTTGGGAAGCAAATTCCTAACACTAGGAATCTGTGATAATGTTGATGTCATAAAAATAATCAGATTTCAGGACTGAACGCCGACTCCTTAAGTAACAGTGATTAAATGCTCCACACACAGCGAGCACTCCCTTAAGTACCATTAATATCACGGTGACAGGCATTTAGACTTTAATAATCACCACATTTAGGTCATTTTTTTTCCAAGGCACCGAGAGGCTTAGAGCCGCCAATAGGTTTTATGTCTCAGTTGGTGGTGCTCTGCTTCGTTCAAGCCTCCCAGGACCTAGGACTGTGTAAGAATCAACCTGAGCTAATGGAGAAGGCATGCTTCCCAGGATTGCTCCCTTTGCGCCTGGCTCTCTGTTCTTCATCTATTTCTTCCTCTCCAGTGTGCGAAACATGTTAGACGACTTGCAAGGTAGAGGCAGGGGGAGGAAGCTCCCCTCTTTTGGTTTTCCACTGAGAAACATGTTGAGAGTAGGAGGTGCTGGTGTTGCAGTCACATCTCTAAAAAGCATGCTTGGGCACAGCGGCTCAACAGGCTAATCCTTTACCTGGAAGTGCTGATATCTCATGTGGGCACCAGTTCGTATTCCTGGTTGCTCCACTTCCCATCCAGCTCCCTGCTGATGGCCTGGGAAGGCAACAGAGGATGGATCAGGTGCCCGTATGGGATACCAGCACTGTGAGTAGAAGCTTAACCAGTTTTGCCACAGTTCTGGGCCCTGGACAGTACCTTCTGTCCTTTTCATCTCCTATCTGTGGAGTGGGGTGAGGTTTGACTTGCCTTTGGCAGTCCAGGTCAACCTTCTCATAGGTCCCAGTCTGTGCCCAGGGAACTGTCTTGTCATGGTCCAGAGTATACTTTCTGTGGCCAGACTGCCTGGTTCACGTTGCAGCTCTGTTGCTTCCTGGGGGAAATGACTGGGCTGGGTTAACATGGCGTGAACTCCTGCAGTCATTATGAGGACTAAATGAAGGAGCACACGTGAGATGGTGTACGTGTGGTGAGCAGCACAGATGCTCCTTCAAACACTGTGATTTAAAACTCTTAGACCCGGGCCATCCTCTACTGACCCTGTGCCCGTGTGGGAGACCTGAAAGAAGCTCCTGGCTCCTGACTCCTGGCTTTGGATTGGCTCATCTCTGGGGGAGTGAACCAGTGGATGGAAGATCTGTCCCAACTCATGCCATGTCAATCGTTGCTTCCCTGAGAGAGATGGGAGAGGATAATAGAGATGACTTGACCGACAGTGGCGAGCTGAGGCTGGAGGCTGTCCCGGGCCACCCCGGGAGACAGAGACAGAAGACAGACACCCTTCTGCCAGGCGCAGCAAGGAACAGGGGGAGTGAAAGAGAACGAAGATTGAAGGATGACTGCCGGTTAGAGCCAGGGGGCTTCCCTTAGTATTGCAGGTGGGCGTAAAGGCTTGAACAGCCACGGAGGTATGGCAAGTACTTAGGTAAACAGGACAGCTGTGGAGTTGAGTGGCTGCCTCCACTGAGCTCTGCAGACAGGTTTGGCTGGGCTAATGGTTTCAAGAGTTGGTGTGGATGCCCAGTGGTAGGAACGTCCAGGGCTTCACAGGAAACTGACCATGGAGGTGGAGAGTTTGGACAGTACATCTTGGTCAACAAGAAGCCTTTGGAGAGTCAGAGAGCCACTGTCCCCAGCAGCTGAGGAGCTGTATCCCAATGAGGTGCAGTAGGAATAGCTCGGAGAAAGAGACCAGTCCCCTCGGAGCACGTTCACAGAGGCGCCACGAGGCGGGGAATGCGTGCTCCTGGAAAGAAGGCAGACAAGGCCCTGGCACTCACAGATGTTACTGCACAGTGCGGGCCACTTATTCCATGCAAGGAGCATCAGGGGGTGTTCCAGGTGTTAGGTGAGAGGTTGTCAGGTAACAGGCCAGGTGGTCTTGGAGACTCACAATTGAATGTCATTGAAAACAAGCCCCAAGGAAGTGTGTGCTGTTACTTTGTAAAGGGACTGAGGCACCATGCTACATGGGCCAGTCCAGCGTTGTTTTGCCAGTAAAGTTTTATTGGAACACAGCCACGTCCACTCCTCTTTGTAGGGATTCAGGGCTGCATTTATTCCCTGGAGGCCGAGTAGCAGCAGAGAATGAATGACCTGAAAAGCCGAGCATAGAGACTGTGTGTCACCATACAGAGAACGTGTCCCAGCTTCTGCGCGAAGGCATCCTGACAGCCAAAGCAGCGCGTGAACTTTGACTAGCTCCAGGAGCTGGTGGCAAAGCGAGAGGAAGCGCCATTGCACATCATCTGGGGGCAGCTGGAGCCACTGAATGGGGATGGCGGCCAGGGGGGTATAATCCACGCACACCCATTCTTGGTTGTGACAGTGGTATCGTGAACGTATCACACACATTCCGTTTTGTTTTTTAAAGATTTATTCACTTATTTGGAAGGCAGAGCCTACAAAGAGAGAAGGTAAGACAGAGAAGGTCTTTCATCACCTCTGCCTCACTCCCCAACTGACCGCAGCAGCCAGAGCTGAATCTGTCTGAAGCCAGGAGCCAGGAACTTTTTCCTGGTTTCCTCCATGGGTGCAGGGTCCCAGGGACTTAAGCCATCCGTCGCTGCTTTCCCAGGCCGCAGGCAGGGAACCGGATGGGGAGTGGAACAGCGGGGGCTTGAACCGGTGCCCATGCGGGATGCCTGTGTCCCAGGATAGAGGATTTGCTTTGTGCACCATCATAGAGGTCCCACACGGCTTTTCTTCTTATGCCTTGAGAGCTGAAGTGTGTAAGAGTCATACTGCTACGTCCACCATTTATTTGTAAGCAGGTTGGTCAAAGAAACTTTTTAAAAACAAAAAGCAAAAATGAAGGTTAAGCAATATGACAGTATCTTAATAATTTATAAATTTGGGTAGAGGGCACACAGGGGTTCGTTATTACCATTCTTTCCATTTTTCTGTGGGCTTAAAGACTTTTCATAATCAGAAGTTAACACTGCCATCAGCTCTAACAAAAGGTTAAGGTTGACCTTGTCCAGCAGTCCTGGCGCGATGTTCCTGCAGACTCCATCCTGGTCCTCAGGCCTGGCCAAGTCGCCTGGTCTAACGCGAGTCTCTTTCCTCAATGACACCTGGCCTTTGGGGGTGGCCCGCTTCTCCCCAGGCAGCCGCACCGGGCCTGCCCTTTCTGACCTGACCATTTTGCTTGTTGTCTCTGCACAGTAATTCCATCAAGCTGGTGAATCTGCTGTCCATCTTCATCAGCACCTGGCTAACTGCGGCCGGCTTCATCCACTTGGTAAGTAGCCCGGCTTGCCCGGAACAAGCCCCAGAAACATCTCTTGCTGGAGAGAAACTTGAACCCAGTGTTAGTAGGAAAAAGCAGATGCAACAGTGCAGCAGCCTGGTTTCCTGGCCTTTCATGTTAGGCTAGTTCCAAATGGCAGGGCATGATCCCAGAAGGAATATATTCAGCTATGGTGGTGTTTTCTGTCTGTGTGCAATAACCCAAAAGCACCACAAGATGGCAGTGCTTCCTCAGCAAACACCGAGGAAAGCGCTGGGAGGAGATTGTAAATTGCACCCACAGGTCTTAGTAAACAACTTCAGATTCCTCAGTTTCTCTCTACCCTTCACCCCCCCACCCCCCGTGGTGGAAAGTTACAATTAATTTTGCCTTTTGCCTGATGGCACCTCTGTCTAGTACCTCAGTGCTGTTTGCTATTAGCAACTTTGCCAAAGCTTCACCTTAGCAAGTCAAGGTCTTCCCACCTCGCTAAGGCTGGTGGAACCCAGCGATTGTTGGAAAGTTTCATGGGAACATAGACTCTCAGGACTATGCAATTTTGAGACTTTGAGGAGGTCTTTCCTCCCCCAGCCACTGGCTGCACACAGGACGGGAGGATGCATGCAGTCATCCACCATCCAGAGGAAGACAGGCCTGGGAAGGGAGCCAGGGGCTCACTTGCAGTCACCAGATCTGGGGGTCCCCCTCCCAGGCCTTGGTGCTGTTGGAATGCTTGGCTGGAATCACTCCTTAGCGCCTTCATTCTTCTTGTCACCAAGCACCAACTGCCTAAACCAGAGATGTGGAGGAGGCCATTGTCTTCAGGGATGCCTGGGAAATGGGTGTGTGCTGGGGGCCAGCTCCAACGTGGGGGAAGTAGGAGGGATGGAGGAGGAGAGCTGGGAATGCTCAGCAGAAGCAGAGCTGGAGGCTTGGGCGCCCCCTGCGGGCCATGTTAGGGATAGCGGGCATTGACTTCCAGCATCAAGGCAGCTGGAATCCGGCTGGAGATGGCCACATCACTCCCTTTCTCCTGGGAGTAGAGTACTTCTATCTGTTCCACAACCTGGTGGGATGAGAGGACAGCAAACCGGTACCTGAGCCCATGTTCTCCAAATCCGCCCATGCCTGCCCATTCAAAGAAGCGTGGCCTCCTGCTGGTGTCCCCTCAACGCAGGGCTGATCCCACAGAGGGTATGTTTGCAGGTCATTGGCCAGGAGCATTGTCGGGAGCACACATTCTGGGCTCCTGGTAAAATTCCTGTGACCTCCAGGGTCACAGCTGTTGATTTGTTGCCCTGGAAAGGGAATCTGGTGCATGGAATGCCGTTTGCAAACTGCCTGGAGAGAGGTGCAGGGCCAGGGCACAGCAGACAGCTGCTGTGTCACAAAGCCCCCCTGACAGGAGGCTCCTGTGCCTGCAGAGAGAAATCAGGGGAGAGCGGGCCACACTGTGCCTGAAGAAGGCTGCGGCCAGCTGAGCAGAGGCAGTGGCCTGGATTTGAGCTGTGAGAAGAGTCGCAGGGGAGAGACCACCCCGAGTCCTTGGGCCTCTCTTCTCGGCTCCCCAAAGCCTTCGCAGGGGGTGCTGCACCTCCAGCATCTCGCCCACACGCAGGTGGTTCTGGCTGCCGGAGCTTGGCGCAGGGCATCAGGGCAGCAGGAGAGGGCAGAGATGTGACCGTTTTTCTCTCTTCTCCTCTCCCTCCCCGTTGTTTTAGGTGGAAAATTCAGGAGACCCATGGGAGAACTTCCAGAACAACCAGGCTCTCACCTACTGGGAGTGCGTCTATCTCCTCATGGTCACCATGTCCACCGTGGGTTACGGGGACGTGTACGCAAAAACCACGCTCGGGCGCCTCTTCATGGTCTTCTTCATCCTCGGGGGACTGGTAAAATCCTTTTATTACCTCGTTGGTTCTTGTGGCAGCGAAAATTCTCTGTCGTCTGTTCGCGTAGCAGGTTATGTTTGTACACTAGTCTCCGTGCTGGCAGCTGGTGGTGGCCTCCGTGTCGCGGTCCAGTTGAGCCAACAGACTGGCCAGGGTGACTTTCCCGCCCACTTTTTGAAGCATTGCTGGAATCGGGAGGACCCAGGCCCGTGGTCTGTCTCGGGGACAGCCACTAAGCCGAGAGCAAACCTCGCCATCCTAGGAAAGGGATGTGGCAATAAGTCGCTTAGTCAAAGGGATCAGCTTGTCCAGCGAGGACGGTGGCAGTCCCTTAGCCCTTGCGGGAGGCGCCGTCCATACTGTGTAGAGGGTTTGCGGTTTCAAGAGCTCCCCCTGCCCTGCCCTTTCACGTTCCTCTCCCACCTCCAACAAACACTGTGGCTGGTGCCCACCTCCCCCCGCAGCAGACAGAGGTGCCTCAGACCCGAGCAGCCAGCGTGTGGTTCTGGAAGAAGCCCACTCGCTTCTTTAGCAACACGGCGGGGGGGTGGGGGGTGGGCATCATTTCTCATCCTTTTGCAAGTCCGTTTGTTTCACTCCTGGCTTCGCTGCTCAGTGGCAGTAAGCTGCCAGTCCGTGATGTTGGCCGAGGGCGTGTCAGGCAAGCTCCCTTGGAGCGTAGGTTTCAGCTGTGTGCGAGGCACAAGTCCCACTTCCCACACAGCTCGCACGTGTGTACACTGCATGCACATTTAGGAGCATGTCTGCCTCCCTTGTGTGTTTGCATGGGACACAAGCATTTGGAAAATGTGTATCGATGTGCCCAGCACATGTACATTCCCACGAGCGTCCCTGCAGGCCCTAGACGAGGCTTCCCCACGCTTCCAGCCACAAGCAAGATGTTTGTTGGACAAAACATGGCACATTTGTGGTTTTTATTCCCCCCACCTCCCCGGCTGTCTATTCCTCTCGTGCGATCTTCTCAAGTTTTAGTGATTTTTTTTTTTAATTAAAAAAAAATTGCTCGTGTTTTAGTCATCTTTTGGTGTTCATTGGTTTTCATCCCCTCCCCCTCCCAACAGGAGACATGAATGCTCCTTGGAATTTTAACCAGAAAAGTCTTTCTGTGAAAATATAAATGCATGTGTGGCATGTGTGTGCGTGTGAGTGCATGTTTAATTTCACTGACATGCACCCTGCTTGCTTCTCTGCCTTCTGAAAGAAGAGCTAAACATCCACGTAGCCATCCCTGTCTCCTTTCATTTTTCTCGATTGTGTGTGTATTTTTTTTTTTAAGTTGTCCACATCAGCTAAAGCTTACAGTTCCAGGAGCGTACCCTGTTGGGGGTTCTTTCCGAAGTCTAACCCCTGTGTGTTTTCACACCTTAGTGTCCCCCTCCTGGAAGCACCCTGCCCCTCTTGGGCCTGGTCTGTTCAGCCTCTCTTCTGTCTCCTATCTCTTCCTCAGGCCATGTTTGCCAGCTACGTCCCTGAAATCATAGAGCTCATAGGAAACCGCAAGAAATACGGGGGCTCCTATAGTGCGGTTAGTGGAAGAAAGTAAGTATGCCGAGAGGTTTTGCCACCTCGCCCGTGGGAGATTCCCTCTGCATGCTATTTTTTTTTTTTTTTGGCTCTTGTTTCTTTGTCTCGTGCATGTAGGCAATGTTTGCCCGCTACGTACCTGAAATTGCTGCTCTCATCCTGAATCGGAATAAATTCGGCGGGACTTTTAACAAACATGGAGGCAGAAAGTAAGTCAGCTGTGTTGAGTGACTTTGCCAGAGCCCCTGGGCGGTGACCTTGAATCCTGCCCTTGTCCCAGCCCGCGTCTCAGAGGGGAAAACCCAGGGGACCTTGCATGGGGTATATGTCAGGTTACCCCCAGGAAAGTTGCCATCCTGGGACTGACTCCCTAGGCCTTGTTCCCATTCACAATCTCCAAGAAATGTGATGGGTTTATCTCAGAAAGGTATGCTGCTGAGCCTCTAGGTTCTGTCGTCCCCTAAGATGTGAACCAATCTTAGGTGTTCTTCATACGGACTGGCTATGCAATTTCACTGTTGGTCCCTTCAGTGAAAGTGGCGCCATCCTGTGGTAGGTCTTGTGCAGCAGGCACGGGGGACACAGCTCTAGCTGCAGAGTCCTTGGGAGGGCCAGGTCCAGCAGGGAATCAGCCGCAGGCAGCGATCACATCCTCAAAGGGAATTATTTACTCACTGGAGATTTCTTCTGGGACAGGAATTGCTGTGGCTAGCGAAGATCATGGCCTTACCTGGTATTCCTGACCTGCCTTCTCTTTGGTGTCCCATACAAATGGTGCAGCCTTTCCTTTGGCACTGGGCTCACTCGATGGGTGTCAGCTTTCCACAGATGGCTCAATCCAACATGGACAAGAAGTCCCCTCCCCACCCCACACGTAGCACTGTCTCAAGAGAAACGCTGAACACAGGTGGTTCTGTTCTGCCTTCTATTTGCTCTACTTTTCCCAAGAACCTTCTTAGGGGTCTTGGGTTGGTTTGTTTTGTTTTTGAAATACAAATTAAGCAGTGTGAAAGGGACATAATTTTATGGCACAGCTAAGGCCCCAAGTATCTTCCATCCCACCATCCCATTGCACATACAGAAAATTTCCATCAGTGCTCACCAATCACGGAAGTGCCAAGCATAAAGCTGTGGGGCCTTTTATTGTCTTCTCACTTGTTTTCAAATAACCCCTTGATTTTTTTTTTTTCACTTTAAAGCAAAATTCAACTGGTAGCATTATTTGTCCTTATTTCACTGCTGCTTCCCTTCTTGACAGTTGGCTGTGCTGGTGCGCGCGGCCCCGCCTCTCTGCTCAGTGATTCCAACGTAGCATGAGCTCAGGTGGCCAGTCCTCCATTCAGAAAATGAGTAGGTGGGAAAAGGGCTCATTTTCTTTAACTACCCACGAGATACCCATTTCTGCTCGAAGGCACAGAGGACAGTGGGTGAGGCCAGTTGGCATCTTGTCGGTGGATGCAGCATATCCCTTCATATCACCTCTAACGGACCCCTCCTTTCTCTATTATCTTCCTGGATGAGGTTAGAACCAAGCTGTTCTGATTTCTGGGCTATTGTTGGATCCAAAAGGCCAAATAAGTCCAAAGATTTCCCCTTGGTCATTTATCCCATGCCAAGAGGCAAATAGCTTCTCAATTTGTTTTGCTTTTGAGGTATGGACAAGTCTCTATAAAGCAGAAGGCGTTCTCAGGGCCCAATGCTTCCTTTATGGCCTCCCCATGCCACAGTCTCGGCCAGAATTTCCTTATTGCTGTCTCTGAAGAAGTCCGTGGAATCAATTACCCTAAAATCAAGACTGAAAATATTTCTTGACTCTCATTCCAGGTTAATTTTTATTTTGTTTTGTGTTTTTGATCTGGGATAGTTTTGCTGCTCATTGGTAGGTGGACTGTGTTTGGCAGCTTTTGTTGATGGGTGGCCCAGATTAGGCTGCCAGTCCCACCCTTGCTCACTCACCTACCCTTGGTCTGTTCTGGTCATCTTTTAGCTTTGGCATTTCGCATCCAATCCCCCACCTGCTGATGACTTCAGATCACAGGCTTCCTGCAGTTTTGTTCTGATTCTGTAATCTTTTATCATTGCTTTTAGCCTGCTTCTCTCTTTCTCTCTTTTATTTGTCTTCATTTATGAAAATGCACTTTGCTTTTCATGTTCTTATTGGATCTCCAATGTCCCTCAACCCTGGGGACAAAGAGTCCACCCCGTCATCAACACGGGGACTGTTCACTTTACTTTACACATTGTGCCCTAGTTCAAAAGCTAATTACTAAGTAGTTTAAAGTAGTCCTTTGGTCACTTAGATCTTTCATCAGAAAATATAAGCCTGGGAAAGGAACGGTAATAAAGGGCCATTAGCACCCTTTGTTTGATGTTGTTTTCCCAGTCAGTAGAACAAGATTGATGAAATGTTATGTTTGGCCAAAATTTGAGTTTTCATTTGGAATTCAGTGTTGAGAGAATGGGCTGTCAGAATCAATAAGTTTTCTTGCGCTTGGGATATGGGCATGTGGTAGTAATTAGCAATATAAGGTCTTTAGTTGAGCAACCAAGCATGGATTCTGGCAGCAAACATAATGAGAAACTACAGTTGTTCTATTTCTAACGTCAAAAAGTTTCCAGATAAAATTAAATGCATTTGCAAAAGGAAAGCAGCTAAACTTTGTTGAAAGATAGAGTTCAGACTCTTAAAATAGCACACTGTACTCTGAGTGTTTGTGTATGCATAGATATGTGTGCAGCGCCCACGGATGCACATTTGTAGACCCTTCTCCCTGGACAGAATCAAATGAATATCCAGAAAGTGATTAAAACATGTAGCACAGTTAAGGGATTCATTTACTGTGTGTATATTTTATTCAGAAATAATTCTCTAACAATACATTAGTTTGTCACAGATCTCAACATAATTTTTGATCCAAAGCTATCGAGACACAAAACATTGAAATTCCAAGATGATCCAAAGTCAAAAGTGTAGGGAGAGATGCTGAGGCTTTTGTGTGCGCCACACTCAAATCCAAGAGATAAGAAATCAGAAGATTTCATTGGCACGTCACTCTTGTTTCAATCCTTGTGTCTGGCATAATGTAAACACTTCTTGTAATATCCACTAGACACCTTCACTCTCAGTAGGGTGCCCACGTTTGCACCACCTCCCACGAGACCCTCAGACTTGATTGTGAACATGGGTCCATGTTGCCCATTATATAATTTATCTTGTGAAGATGTATGTGGGATCCTAAGAATGGGGTTTTGAGTGCCAGTAGCCAAGAGCTCAGGGACTGGTAGAAACAAACAGTCTTGGTGAGTTGGAGGCATGAGGGATGACCTGCCTCTGGCCTTAGACCTTGAATCTTTCTCAGAAGGGTAGCTATCCTGTAACCCAGCCTGCCTGCTGGGGCCATGCCACCTCCTCCTTCTGTGCATGGAAGACAGGGGCAGCTTGGGGGTGGTGAGGCTCCCATGGCCTTTGGGATCTCCAACTTGCTGTCCTTCCTGCCACAGTCCCTTGCAGCTTCCCTAGAGGTTTTCTCTCTGAGTGTGACTCATTCTGCTCCTGGTTAGTTTATAAGAAGTGACAAGGTCTTGGTCTGAGGTCACATGGGCAAGGGCCATTGAAAATAATAGGCTACAGTGAAGAGTCCATCTGTGGTAACACTGCTTTAGAGGCAGCTGCCCAGGGCATCCATTTAGACCTTGTGTTTCCCATAATGGGTCTTAATGGCCCTTAATCAAAGGGAGCTCTAGGCCAGGTGTTCGGGACAGAGACGCAAGGATGTTTGGGATTATCTTGCTGGTTCTTGATAGTCAAATACCTGGTAATCAAAGACCAAGAGCGGACCATGGGAGTCAGCAGAGGAAGGCGGGCATGCTGAACTTGGAGAAAAGGTCCTCAGGAAGAAGTGGAACCCCAACTCAGGTTTGGGTACCTCTTAGCACAGACTCATGAATCTCCTGCTGCAATTCACTGAGAGCTGTCTGGAAGCCTAAATGCCATGGCTTCTGAAGCAGACAGAGGGACAGCCCCATTGTTGCAGCATGAGAGTGTGGATCCATGCTGTCTCAGCCCCAGCACAATTGCCCTTCAGGATGGTAACAGCACTTATGGACCCCGTGGATTGCTCAGTGCTCGCGTTCCCCACTTAGGGAAGGAGTTTCCACCAGGTGAATTCCTTCCCTCTGGGGCGTTTCCTGCCTGCAGAACATCTTGAGAAGCACATCATCTGCTCTTGTACACATACCTGCCTGTTTCCATCCATTCTGGCTTTGCTTTTGACTACGGTTCAGTTCCACTGTCAGTGGAGCTACTAGGAAGGTGCCCTGTGTAGGGTTGGTCATAGCTTTGACTCTGAGTACTAACCTTCAAAGGTCGTGACCTTCTGCAGGGAGTCAGGGCAGCTTGCCTTCAACCTCAAATATGTCCTCAAGTAGGATTTCTGAGGTCTTGTTATGCTTTTTCACTTAAAAATGAAAAGAAGATCTTAGCGTGTTCCATAATGCAAATGTTGAGGTACTAATGAGTACTCACTAGTTGAGAACAAATGGTTGAGTATTCCCTAATTCGGAACAAAATTTCAAGAACGAAAACCAGCTGGGCGGAGTTAGTTCCCTCCCTTCCTTTCTGTTGCTGTTATCCATCTTCACATTCTCTCAGGGACTCAGGAGAGAAGCAGGGCCTCCTGGAGCCTGCCCTCCTGCAGTTGATAGTCTCAAGGGCATGTGCTGGCATGGAACGAGGGTACAACGAACAAGAGCAGTACATTTTAATATGCACTGCCAAAATCAAACTCCAAGGACCAAGATTCTGTACAGATAGAGAAAATCAGAGATTATTTATGGTGGATCAGCTGACCAAGGAGGTACCACTTTAGAGGAAGTGACATGGAAGCTTGTTCAATGAATCCAGTTTGCATTACTCGTGGAACTGAAGGCCATGGGTTTAAGATTCAGCCAGTGCCATCCCTCTTGCCACCCAAAGTCTTTATTTCTCCCTCCATTAAAGTAGAAATATCATGCTTCTTCTGCATCTTTTGATTCAACCAAGTATGCCTAAAAATAAGTCTTTAAAGTTATATCTGTATTGAATATGTGATTTAAAGAGTGTTTCCATGGCATGCACATCATCACGTATTGTAAGCAATCTAGACATGATCTGAAGTGTGTTGGAAACCGCATGTAGGTTATTTGCAAGCACTGGTGCCATTTTATAGGAGGAACTTGAGCACCCTCAGGTGTGTGTGTGTGTCTGTGTGTGTACTGGCATCAGTTTCCCCATGGAACTGAGGGATGAATGTTTGTCCTTCACACTCCGATTTACCTGGGCTCAGGACTCTGACTCTTTAGGTTTCCCTCCTGTCTTCCCTAAATCTTTCCTGTTGGATTCTTTTTCAGGCTGCATCTTTTATCATAAGTGAACCGTTCATTGCATTCAGATCCTTGGTTCCTTTCTGGGATCATGTCTCATTTTCTGTGGCTCGGCTGTCTTGCCCCATCATGAAATTCCATTCCAGTTTCTCACACTGCATTCTGCTTTTGCCTATCCTAGTTCTAGACTCATTTCTGCAGGATTGAGCTTGGAGTAGGGCTCTGCTGTGCCAGAATGTGGACTGTATCTTTACAAAGACTCAATGAACTGCGCCCTCCCCCCACCCACTGTACACATGGCTCACCCTCATTTGTTCCATGTGTGTCTCTTGGGTGCTTGCTATGGGGCAGGCCTTGAGGAAGAATGGATTTCTGCATTTCACACAAACCAAACAAACAATTATGTCATGGCTCTCTTGAGCTCATCTTACACTATGAGACCACCAAAGGGATCAGGAAGTTTAAATTCAGAGCTTTTTAGACCTCTCTCCTCTGCCAGAGGTGAGAGTCCTCATAAGATACCATTTTCATCTCTGCTCCTTTTTGAGGAGGCCTGGCCTCTAGCACTAGAGGGTAGGATCCGGGGTTCATTCCTGTGAAGTTGGCTCAGTCTGATGCATGGGCCTCCTTCCATTTCCTGTTTATTTGTATCTCAGACAATACTGATTCTCATTTCTTCATGGACTGAAGGAGCACACTGCTCTTGCCATCAATTTCACTATGTAGGCATTGGTGCAGTTGAAATGTGACCGGAGCTTTCCATTTTACACAGACTTCATCCCATTCAGGCTTCTTGCTGCATGCCCCACGTGACTCCCCAGCAATGTCTTCAGATTCCTAGATTTTAAAAGCCATAAATTAGCAAATCATCAACATATCACCAGGAAGGATCATCTGGTAGCGATTCTAGTCAGAAGGAAACACGGGCCCCAATAACTGATCTTCACAAAGATATGAAGAACTGTAGACAGACAGATCCAGTAAATAGGAAGACAAATAGATAATTCAAGTTGACAGACCATCTTGGACTGATTAGGCATTCTGCTTTGATTAGCATTCAACTTTTTGGGAAAAGAAAAAAAAAAAAAACGAGATTGCCCTAATATGGGAAAATGACCCCTTGACTACTTCTAAAATTCGGTACAGAGAGGCAGATACCGAAACACTCAGTCATTAGATACCATGTCACATAATACAATGTGCCAGATATTCCTTTCCAACGAGTGAGGTCTTGGTGGGTGTGCATGTGGGCACTTCTCTCTTGGCATCTGCTTTGGATTCTTCCAAGCCACATCTTCAGTCCCTTTCAAACTTGAAGCACTATTTAAAGAGACTTGGATGCATATTAAATCAATTTCCTGATAATACTGATGGAATGAAGGCATGCCTCCCCCCACGTTCCTGCCGTCTCCCCCTTCCACATACTTATCAAAATGTTCCAGCTATTGTTCTGAAAACAAGAATAGAAATGTAGGTGGGAGATGAACTGTGTACCTTGAAAACAGTCTTATCCAAAGCTAGATTTTGCTCTCAAGTATTCTTTCCTTTATTAAAACGTAATTTTGCATATGACTTGTCTAATCATAATCAAAGGATCTCAAAGATCCTTTCTGCTCAGGCTCACACTTGATTGGGTGATTCCTTGGTTGGATTCAGAAACCAAGGAACAAATGCAATTCCCTGAGATGCAGTTGCCGTGTTTCTTGTTTTCCTGCCCTGTCACTCATTCTGATGGAAGTCTTTCCAGAGCTGTGCAAAGCAGTTCCTCAAAGATTTGGGGTTCATCCCAATGCTGCTGTCATCATACTCTGAAAATAAACCAGGAAACTTTTTGACTGGCCAAGTCTGGTGTCTGTTTTTATTAAAATAGTGTAAAGGCCAATGCAATACGAAAGTCATGGAAATCTGATTCTATTGCTGTCAGAATTAAGCCTTCCCATGATACTGGTGTGGCATCATAGTGACCTGTTTCTACCCCTAAGACCTCAAGGACTGGTCCCGGGGTGGGAACTGATGGTCAATAAAAGCCATGTTGATCTGCCCTCCTTATCCATTTCGAATGAGGGGACATGGAGGCAGTTTGGAGGTAAATATATGCCTATCTCATGGAGAGGGTTTATGACCTTCACCACTGACCCCAATGGCAAATGCCAGCTGGTATTGAGAACAGATTTAGGAAAAATCTTGATTTAACATTTTAGTCCCACAAACGGTTTTCAGAATGCTTTTCATGTGCCAGGTACTGTATAGAGTATTATAGTTAAAAAGCATGAGCAGAAAAATATGATTCTTTCTGTCCTGGAGCTTCCTGGAGATATCGACCAATTAGAGGCATCCAGGGAGACAGAGCCAACTCAACAAAGCCCTGTTGCAGTGAAATGCTCTTTTGGCAGAAATGATGTTCAGTGGAATCATGAGGATCTGAAATAATTACAAAGGTAGGAGGCACAGCAGAGCATGTGGTGATTCACTTTTCTGAATGCACCATTAGCATAGTTGAGGGAAAATGTAATAGACAGCAGATTGTGTTGTGCACCTGAAGATCTAGGAATCTAATGAAAGACCTAGGGTAGTAGAGGTGCAGAGTTTAGGAGGTAGGAGAGCTACCCTGAGGTCTTCTCTTTTCCACATCATGCCTCAGCAGCAAACCTTCAAGCCTATGGCTTCTGTCAGGATCATGCGTATAACAGGTGCTGGAAATTAGCTAAGGCTGATGTAGATACACATGGTCTATGTCCCAATATACCCCTTGAAACCTGAGTATGTTGTAGGTCAAAATACTCTTAGTATACCTAACCCATTGAACTTCATAGTTTCACTTAGTCAACCTCAGATGTGCTCAGCACCCCAAATTAGCCTATAGATGGGCAACATCATCTAAAACAAAACCTCTTTTGTAATCACGCGTTGAATGTTTCCTGTAGCTCATGGACTACTGATGGCGTACAGAGCACTTGTGTGGGCACACATTCATGCCCTCGTAAAGTTGAAACATCATAAATCAGGGTCCTCTATACATGTGTTGACCTTGCTTACAGTGAATGGATCATGGCTTATGCTAATTGTGGCAACACCACTGAGTGTGACTGAGTAAGGAGGGGAGTGTGTGTCAACCAGATCTTCACTATTCGAGGATTCACCTGGACAGCATGGGTTCTAGAGCCATGACATATGACTTTGCAGGAATGCTGGTGAGAAGATGGGACTCACTTTACAAACCTAAATCTTCTGCATGGAAAAATTAACAGCTATTTCTTTAGTTAGACTCAACCCACATCTATTCTATCTTCATGCCCACGGAGGGAAGCTGGCCTTTGTTGCCCGTAGAGTTGTCTCAATTCCTCCTTGTTCAGAAGTGGCACTATCAAGTGGAGAAAGGCTAGTCTACTCTGACCCAAACACAGGAAGATGCCATACAGTGCCCCACTATTTCTGCAAATGCAGGGAGCTGTTGGGGATGGGAAAAGCTGGGTCAAGAAAAGATTGACTTATTTTAAGAGACCACTGAGTGCCATTGTCAAGAATGAAATCAAGAGGGATGAGGATGATGGAAAGAGTCTGGAGGAAGAACTGGAGCAATTATGGAGTTGCTGACTTAAGAAGGGAGAAAGGAAGGAAAGGAACCAAAGTTACACTTAACCCCTATGTTCATTGTGACAATGAAGCGAGAGACTAAAAGCAAAGGGAAAGAAATGTATCAGTCAGGATCTTTCTCTCTCTCTCTCTCTCTCTCTGCATGAGTGTGTATGTGTATGTGTGTGTTTTGTGGGGCAGGCAGGAGGATAGTTTGAGTACCTTGCAGACTCCAAAGGAAAGCCAAAGGACAAGACTATAGAAAAGAGAGAAAGGACCCAAGGTTCAGCTCTGAGATCCAGGAAGCTGGAATCCCAAGACAGTCATCAGAGGGTTCTCCTGCTGTAACCGCAATGTCACTCCATTCGATAGTGGAAAGCACTGATTGACTTCACTTAAGCCAGGGACCCTGGTTTAAGGTCCCAAGACCTACATAAATGGGTAAGACATATTCCCTAAATTGAAAATCAGGCAACGTTGACAGAGGGAAGGATGATGTTGGACAGGCTAAAACAGCGATGTTCTCTATACTGAGGTTCCCAGAATTTATTCTTGAGGTTTGAAGTGGAGCACCCTGTAGGCTGCAAGCCACAAAAGATGTGTGTGACCACTCTTCTCCCATAGTCTAATTATGACCAGGTGCATGGTCTAACTATGGAGGTGTAATTACGAATGGCCTGGTAGAGAGGCAAACCCCAGTCCCTTGCGGATGGCTTAGCTCCTGATTGTCTACATGTGTTTAGAGGTATCATCTTCCTGCAGGAAGTTCTGGTCTGCTTAGGACATGCAAGTGTTTGCTGGTGAGGCTGCCAGCAGTCTGTATTCTGCCCTTGGGGTTCTGTTTTACAGAGGTGACTTTGCTGCACTGTTGAGATCTGTCTGCTCAGCCTTCTGCCCCAAGCAGGGGAACAGCAGAGCAGCCTACCTCCCCCAGAACAGCTCTGTTGACAGCTGGATATGATAATTACTTTATTCTCTCCCTCACTAGGAGGGAGAATGCATTTCCTTCCTTTCTGATTAACAGAGAACTAGATGGGACCCTGAGTAGGCAATTGAACCTCCTAGCTGGCTTTCCTTGTATTCTATTGTCTTAACCAGAAAAGGGTGTAGTTGGGGTTTGGGGTTGTGAGTTACACAACCTAAATGGCTTTGATTTTGTGTATCTCTTTACATGTACAGCTCACTCACAAACATAAATCATGGTAGAAGATTTGGGCTGACTGAATAACTCAGTGGTCTAATAGGCTTATGTGCAGTTTGTTCTACACCTGCTGTGACATAGAGTGTCCATGCAATGCCTACCTTGCCAAGTAAGGCCTTGATCAACAAGAGTTGTAGAAAACCCATGTTTCAGGAACCCT
This sequence comes from Ochotona curzoniae, assembly GCF_017591425.1. Lineage (NCBI taxonomy): Eukaryota > Metazoa > Chordata > Mammalia > Lagomorpha > Ochotonidae > Ochotona > Ochotona curzoniae. The sequence continues at coordinate 20,392,431 of NW_024465556.1, read as the reverse complement.
GAACTGCATTCTGGGACAGAGTGGCAGGTTGAGGCCAACACTGCCTGGAGTTGCTCTTTCCCAGCCCTGATCTTTCTACCACAGAAGTCAGGCCTTTGGAGATAGGCTCTCAGCGGAGGAGGAAGTGGGAAGATATCAGTTGGATTAGATTCCTTCCTTTTCAGCAGTGGGATAATGAGCGTCATGGGAAATTATGGAGACTACTACCTTGGAGGACATGACCCTAATCAGGGAGAGCATGTCAAGACCAAGTGGTGTAAATTGCCGCACCAGGGGAGATGGAATAGGAACCCCAGCTGGCATGAGGAAATGGTGATGCAGATCCTGAGTGGGTCAAGTTCAATCTAGGAGAGAACATTTGAATTTCCAGTACTGATCACCTTGTATTTTTGGTTGGTAGATCCACAACCAAACCACTTTGTTTAGAAGAAAATGCTGCTTACCCCTCCTTGGCAAGTACTTCTTAAAATCCTTTCCCATCACAGCAGGGGCTATCAGTGGTAGGAGGCATGGAGCGGGGCCCCTGGGACAAGGAAAGGATGATTAGAAGGCTCAGCAGAAAGACAGAAGAGAATCTAGCATATGTATTTGATATAAATATTATAGTTTTACAGCGACATCTAGATCAATATATGCCACGTTTCATCTACCTCTTTGACAAAGTGAGCACAATGTATTCAGGGAAAGCTGTATAGGATTTTCAATTTACTCCATATGATTTATTGTGACAGGATAGCTATGGGTTTTTTAAGTTCTTTATACTTGTTCCAGTAAAAATGGATATAGTATCTTTAAAAATAAACAGCCCAGAGCTGTGCATTTTACATTGTCTTCTGAGAGCGAGGCTCTGCTAAGGAAAGATCTCAGCCTTCGCTGTCCCTGTGGAACCTGATTGTGGTCAGATTTACTTCAGCCCTTGCTTGTCAGTTATTATTATTATTTATTTTTTTTTTTGGTCTGGGTAGGGGGGTTGGGGACACCAGCAAAGTAAACAGGGAAATCAATTAGGAAGCTATAGCAGACGTCTAGACGAGATAGGGTGACGGTGTGAGTCTGGGTAGGGGTACACATCTCTAGCTCTGAATGAAGAGTTGTCAGCATTTGATGAGTGGTCTTCCCATGTGATGGTCACTGGCCCTAGGTCACACAGGACTGTCCCTTCCTCCCCACTGTACCCCTGTCTCTAGTCCAGGGTCCTTGCAGACACCTGCATCTTTGGCTAAGGCTTCAAACAGATAGAGCCACTGCCTTTGGGCTGGCACTGAATTCTGAGCCTAGTTTCACCACTAAACACAACGAGCACTGGAGCAAACACTAGCCAAGGGCCCTTGTGATGCTCAAGCACCTGTGAGAATCACAAGGGCCTTAGCGTGATCCCCATGTTGTGGTTCCTATTTTAAAAGGCTCTTTGTTCCAAGAACTACTATTCGAGTCTTTTAAACAGCACTGTACACAGACACTTGTCCTCATGAGACCCACCCTCCATGGTCTAGAGACCTGCAAGGGCAACTGTCTGGTGGCTGGCCCTTCAGTCTTCCCATGCCCCCTTCCATAAATCCACGGTAAAAAGCACCCATGGAGATGAGCAATGAAACTGAAGTTTCCCATTCACTGTGGGTATTCAAGTACCTCTTTAATGTCCCAAGATGTCAGTAGAATGATTGAATAGATTGTATACGATTTCATTCTGCAGAGGGAGAGGGGAGATGGGAAGAGCAGCACACGGATACACATATTTTGGGTGAAGACGAACCCATGAAATGAGCAGTTGGCAATTTCCCGGAGACCCCTGGTAGAGTGTACTGTAGTTAGGCAGTATTCATATCCTCATGAAATTACTCCTAACTAAATGGGTCTGCCTGTTCCACATTCCAACAATGATACCCACCCCTATTCCACCCAGCCTGGGTCCATGGAGCCTTTACCTAGCACCAGGCACTATGCTGGAATGAGTAACTCCTTTCCAGGAAATGTCTTCTGCTGTTAATTTGACATTCAAGACATTTCCTAAACCATTTCACACTTGTTTATGGTCAACTGATGTTACCTTTGACCAAGAAGTCTTTGTTCACAGAGTTAAACAAAGCTTTAGAAACCATAAGGTCTGTCAGATCAGAAACTGTTGTTGGTGTAGGTGGGTTACCCATAGGGACAGGCCCTGTAGAAATTAATCATGAAGATGATCAGTCTACTAAAAAGATTGAGAGCCATGGGGACAAATTTGGCTGCCTTCGTGGCCTAACTTCCCTAAATATTCCCTGTTCTAAAGGAAACGCTGAGACCTTTGTTACCCTGTGGATACCTAAGCTGATGTGACATTCCCAAGCTACATGTGGCAAGCAGTATCTAAAATGGACATCTGCATTCATTGGTAGCCCCTTGACTTGGTGGATAATGTGGCTAACGTTGGAAGTGGAGTTTACAGTTTCTGACAGTGGGAACTGGGATTTCTGCCCATCACTCGGCCTTTGCTGAGACTCGTGTGCAGTTCCTTTGTAACTGGAGTGGAGTGATGCTACACCTGTTCCTTCCCAGCCCAAGATTCTTTCAGCGGTGTGCTCTGTCAGGTGTCAGCCTCGCATGTTAGATTTATCATTGCCGGGAAACCCAACAGAGGTCATTTTGGATGGGATCTTTCAGGCCTTCTTCAAATCACATCCTGTGAACACTCACCATTTCTTCCCAGGAGGGCATCCCCTGCTCTCAATCTTCAAATATTTTTCATCGTATTCATCATAATTGAGGATGCTGTGAATTCTGCTTCTCTTTGCCCCACGACAATACTCTTCCCTAAGTGACTGCCCCCTGGACTTCACGAAAATCCTGGAAATATTTTTGGAAAATAATTTTCCAGATCCACCATCCCACCCCTCATACTCCTGCAAGGCCCCTGACAGACACTTCCTCAGATCCCAGCTGATAGAAGCAGATCTTCTAATGCTGGTGTGGCTTAGTGGGGCAGCCCCTCCCTTTCAGCAATTCCACATGTATTGGAATGTGTTCAATATGTGGCCCCCTTGCTAACTTTCACTGTAGGGTAAACACAAAGGAAGGGATGCTCGCTGGCATGAAAAGGGGAGGCCATAAATCTTCAAATCAGATAGAGGGCAGATTGGAACATTCATTATGGGTTCTCCAAGGTTGCCATGATAATGTTCCTAATAATTCTCCTTGGACAAAAAGGCAATCTGCTTTCAATCAATCTCACATTTTCAGAGCAAAAATGCCAATTATGTTCAAGCTTTTCCCCTTCTTTTTTGATAAAGACTGTTCTCTACTCCGGAAATCACATTATAGTTAAAGTATATGAATATTCAGTTGTCTAGAATGGTGTCGGACAGCCAGCACCAAATGGAAAAGCCATTCCTTCTTTTTCTTCTCTCTCCTGCCAGCATTTGTCTACTTCTTAAGAGAAGTGAAAGCTAATTAAAGGCTTAAGGGATAATATTGATTGCTTTGGAAGATACTTTATGTGGATCCAGCACATTCTGAACTAAGAAAACCCTGACTTTCTCTAAGGTTGAATAAATCAGCCAGCTGTGCTTTATTCCAGGACAGGGTAGCAGTGGGGAGAGGTTCGTCTCCTCCCCTTCCACTTCACTCACGTCTTTTCCAGGGATGAATGATTTCAGGGGAGGAGGAGAGAGGATGCTGTCAGATATGCCTTCTGTTCTCTGCGTAGGGATCAGAAGGATGGATGGTCAGGCATTTCCCCTGACCTATCATGGACCGGAGTCCAGCTTTGAATAATGGCCAGCCTTTTGCTGTTATAGAGCTTTGAACTTTGCAGTGCCCTGTGCGAGAGGTTGTCTGGGTGGTTTTAACCTCTCAGTTTCCTTTTTGCATTAAATGTAGATAAGAAATGTGACCAGGATGCTGCATAGTTGGGAAAGCAGAGCAAAACACCCTCAGTGAATGAGTTTCACACTCAAATGACAGGCAGAGATTCAACTATATCCATCCTGCAGGGGTGGATCCCCAGGCCCTGGATTTGTGTTGGCCTCGTTCTTAAACTTGGAGCTCTGTGGCCAGAAAGCAACAGAAGGGCATCAAGCAGCTGCATTGTCATTTGTGGGGTGGTCAAGTTGGGTGGGGAAATCTTGTGCCCTGGTCATCTTGAGCACGCCTGGGGAGTTCAGCATCAGAAACCTTATGCAGAACATGTCTGTGTACTTTTAGCCTGTTTGTTTGTTTTTTACTTAGTTTCTTTGAAAGGCAGAATGGAATATATCTCATCCACTGCTTCACTCTACAGTGCCCAGGATAGCCTAAATGAGGCCAGGTCAAAGCCAGGAGCTAGGAGCTACATCTAGGTCTGACCCCTCTGGCTGGCAAGGGCCTATTACTCATGTCATCACCCCCTGCCTCCCAGGGACACACTAGCAAAAACCTAAAATTGGGTGCCACATCGGGACTCAAACTCTGGCACTCAGATATGGCTTCTTAACTGCTGTACTACAAGTCCACCACTGCAGCTCATGTTGTTCATATGAAAGCACATGTGCCAGGGGAGACATTGTAAGATATCAAGTAGCACACTGCATACTTACACGCACATATATTTATATGTATGTGGTGTAAATGTTAATTCTAAACCATGGGTTCTGACATGTCATGTATTTCACAACCTTATAGTCATGAATGGGGCAATGAAAGAGGCTCCAGGCATGAGGCAGCAGTGGCTGGAAGAACCAAGGAATCCTTGCTCTTTTCTGAGGATCCACTGACACCCTCCCTCCCATAGACGGCCTCCGCTCGTCTGATGGCTCAGTGCACCACCGTAACAATAACAGTCCATAACAGTGATATTATTAACTGCCTCGTGCATACTATTGATTTACTCTTTGTTCTGCATCATTATCCTTTCACCAATGAGTTTACTGCATTATTCTCACATACTTAGTCAAGCACCAAATTACAACGAAAGGGCAGGCTCTTGTAATGGCATCTAATGGAACATTGCAGAAGCCATCATTGCTGGCTCCCATTATGAGCCACCTCCAACCAATGAGCTCTCAGCCTTCCTGGAATGTGCACAGGGCAATTAGGAAGTGCAGAGGGCCTGGCTGCTCCACATTTAACCCAGGAAATTACTGTTCTGTGTGTGTACCACCTGCCTGAGTCTCAGAGCACAGACAGCAATCTTCGCTCTGTCACTGTCAGCCAGAGGGACCCAGGGTCAGACACTAAGCCCCTTGTTGCACACACATTTCCTCACTGGAAGTCAACAGTGCTATATCCACAGTCAGTCTCCAGCTTTCATTTTGGGGCTAAACTCTTACACCAGAATGTCTTATTTCGAGTTGGGCATCACATAGTAAATAAAGTTAACACAGGATAGCCAAGTGCAAAAAGTTAGATTGGTCCAGGTGTCCAAAGATGTTGGAGAGCCTGCTGCTTTAGATGGTTCTGGATGGAGAGCTTGTTTCATGGGGCCAGATATCATTTCCAGAATCACGAGACTGCCCTGTCCAGCAGGACAGTCAAGGGGGGGTGGTCACAGCCAACCTAGGAGAGAATGAAGGGACAGACAAGAGACACGAAGAATAGACAGCAAGACAGTATGTCTGATCAAGCTGTCATTTTATTGATTTCAACTAAGGGTTTTTATATTCTTTAGTAACTAAGGCTCAGGGAGGAAAGGAGAAACTGGGATGCAAGCCATGGTCTCAAGACCGATTGTGACCGATTGCCACCACATCAACCATAGTAACCAGCATATCAACAATAGCATAGGTAATCAGTAACATGATGTCGGCAGGTACAGCATAAATCACATTCTGGAACAGTTGCTAGAAACAATTGAAGCTAGGCGTGTGATCAGTTTCATAACTTCTTTCCCAAGCATCTAGCCAGCCGGGGGTTTTCCACTGGCCCATAGTTCTATATTCAAAATGGCTTCAGTGTGGCTATAGTACATGGCTCCTGACACGAGCCTAGGACGAAGCAAGCAATTCCAGGCTTATCCTTTCCTTGCTTCTCCCCATCTTGCGACTGATTTCCTTTGACCCTGGCAGGAATCTCAGGCACCCTTTGGCAGCAGCCCTCCAGGGACACCCCACTGGCAGCATGATCTCTGATTCCATGTGCATCCTCTCCCCATTTAGCCTTGAGTAATGCTCACTTACTGTAAAGTGCTCCATTCCCCCATTGTCAGAGGAGTTATGGTGGAAAAATGCAAAATTTGCTTTTTACTGCTTATGACCAGCAGAGCCTATAATGTGTCGAGCCACACATTAGCCACCCTGATAAAGGTCCACTTTCTTACACACAAAATCATCGTTTCAGCAAGATTTGTTATCTCATTACCTGATAAGCCCTATGTCATAAACCAAGACTCATACGGTAAATCTCCCGGGAGGACGCTTTGTGGGCAGAAAGGGAGAGATATGAATCTGCAAGGGACTTGATAGTGCAGCATTTAAGCGCAAGCATAATGTCACTTATTGTTAAATGCATAAAACCGTTTGGCCAAATGGTTGGGCTCTTAATAGGATTTTGTGCAGCATCAGGTGAGCAGCCATATGCCTCTTTCGCCTGGAGTCTCTGAGCACCTGCTGGCACTGCCGCTTTGCCTCACAGCCCTGCAGGGATGGGAGCCGGCTTTACCGAGCAGGAGGGTGGAAATGAATGCTTGCCCTGCAGTTGCCTTGCCCCCTCTGCCTTGCTGGGGAGTGGGTGGTGGGGTCCTGAACTGCTGTTGGCCTCAGCTAACTTGCCTCTCCTGTTCAGGCACATTGTGGTCTGTGGACACATCACCCTGGAGAGCGTTTCCAACTTCCTGAAGGACTTTCTACACAAAGACCGAGATGACGTCAATGTGGAGATTGTGTTTCTTCACAAGTAAGAAACAGTTTCTGGGTGGGTGGAGCGGGGGGGCTCCCTGAGCATCTTTAGGACTAGGGGACATGGAGATAGCAAGGAGTCGAGTCAGAGTTGAATCAACCATGACCCCTGTGGGCCTCCCTGGAGAAGACGTTCTGGAACCAGTGGAAAGGGAAGCCACTACAAATTCAGCAAAGGGAAAAGAACTTAGCTCTGCATAGACAGTTCTGCAGCCACTTGTGAGCAGCTCTCTGGAGGACATGCTGGTGCAATTCCTTATGGGTCCTATTCATCATTGCCGTACCTTCATAAATCAGAGCCTATGTAATCCACATGTGTTTGCAGTGTCTGCTGTGGGATCAGTAGCTGTATGATATGGCTACCTCAGAAGGGTGGGAGTAGTAATGATTAAATCAGACACCAAAATATAAGAGGAATCGTGGTAGAAAGTAATGATGTTAACAACAGCTGTTCCTGGGAGCTTGCTGGTGGGACTCTGGGCCAGTGTCATTGAATTTACAGAGGGAGTAAAAAAGTCCATGTTGTGGACTTGTGGTCCCCTGTTTCAGTCCTCTCTCAACCAGTTAATGGAGGTTAAGCAAGCTAAGCAAATAATCCATGTAAAGCGCACTGAACAGAATCAGCCAGGTTGTTAAGCGCTTGATACATGTTACCTGTGATCATGAAAAATCAAATTGTTCAGGTTGCACAGTGAACTTGGAGGCAGGTGTCCTCAAGCAGGCTTTTTAAAGATGAAGAAAGCAAAAGATCTCCTCTCCACCCAATGTTGTGGAAGTGTTAAGCGTTGCCTGATGTCCCTTCTAGGTAAAGGGTAGTTTGCAACAGAAAGAGAATTGAGCAGCTCTGCCCTTTTGACGAGAGGCTGTTATCATCATCATCTGCTCTGACCAGCAGAGCCAGTAACATGGACAGGGAGAGGGTCTGGGGATGAAGCACCGACAGGAGACCAGTGATGGTAGAAGTCTCTGCGAAGTCTTGCTTTATTGCTCTTTCACCTCTCCTTATATACTCTTCCCCCACATCCTCGTTTAGCAGGATATTGGATATAGATAAGTTCAATTAGTCTAGGTGTTTTTAGCCACAAGCCCAGTTCCTGTTCCTGCCCAGTTCCTGTTCCTGCTCAGCCTAACAAGCATTAATCAACTCCTTAGCCCACAACAATCATCATGCATGTTTTGTGGAGAGGAAGTGAATGTAGGGCTGGTCTTGGCATCACAGTGCAGAAGCCCCCGTGTTGGTGTTGACATGATAGTGTGGTGCCCACCTGCACTCAGTCCTGCTCCGAGAGCTCACTGAGAGTGACTTCCCTGCAAAGCTCATGTGTGCACCCTTCCCTCGTGTGTGTGTGCAGGATGCCAGACTTCTGACTTGCCACCATGTCGGGTGAAGCACTACTGTGTTTCTTCTCTGCACCAAATTTTCCAAACTCTGAAAAGGCAGATTAAGCCATAGCTGGACAGAAGTGAGTTCTAATTCAGTACCTAGCTACTGACTGCCCTCGACACGAGGCCAGTTCTCAGCTCAGCATTTCCAAACGTTCATGAGAGGTCTGCTGTGTAGTTTCTTTCCTCACATTGATCGAGCATTTTAAGATGAGCATGCATACAACAGTGGGAGGACCTAGATCTGATATTACCCAGCAAACGCTAATGTCTGTGTCACCAACTGGAGAACCATACAGGGTGTCTCTGTCATAGAGGAACTAGAGCTGTTGTGTTGTCAGCGCAGGTTTCTCAGAGATGAGACTTGGCTTGCTCTGGAAGACCAGTCAGAGTCACACAAGGACCACTCTTCTCTCACCTCCTGCTTCTGTTGGAATAAGCTAATGCTTCCCTTCTAGGATTCACCTTTGTGCCCTCAGCAGATTTGTAGTGGATGACTCCATTCATGAACCTCTTGAAGCTCTGAGTTAGTCATATGAGTTGGAATGACTTAGTAGCTGCTGAGCGCTTGGAATGTTGTCTGCTACATAGGAAGTTATCAAAAACATGAACAAGTATTGCTGTTACCGACAGTAAATGGTAAACAAGTGTTGGTTTAGCATGTTTGTTGACAGATTACCTCGTAGTACTGAGCACAGCACCTAATACAGAGTAGTTGTTTTCTGTCTGCAGAGTTAATCAAAGAGAAAATGGGTCAGTCGGTGGTTGAATGCTTACTTTCCTGCGGGAAAAGTGCCTGCACAACCCAGCCCTAGGAATGTTAATGAAGACCATGTACATGTATGAACAAGACCAGTGTTAAGAGTAAACTAACTCCTCTGTGATTCCCAGAGGTGCCATTTTGGGTCCAGGACTTGGTGGGTGAGAAGCTCATTCAGCTGGGAAGCAGAGAAAGACCCCAAAGGGCAGAATGGCTCTGCTAGGGTAATACAGTCCAGCTCTGGATTGTATTAGGGTTCTGCTGCAAAAGTCAATAGGAGAGAGCTGGAGATGTAAAGGTCAGAGAGAGCTGGCTATCTGTATCTGCAGGTTCTTCTTCCCAGAATTCAGCCAACCATGCACCAAAAATATCCAAGAAAAAGAGGGCATTTGTATTGTAGAGTTTGTTTTTCTTGTCATTATTGTTCAGGCCATAAGGTACAATAATCTAGCATTTATGTCATATCAGGAATTATAAGCAATCTAGAGATGATCAAAAGTATACTGATGAATGCATATAGGTTATTTGTGAATACGATGCCATTGGATATAACAGCTTCCTTTATATAAGGAGCTTGAGTATCCACAGACTTTGGTCCATGATGGGTCCTGGAGCTAATCTCCCAGGGACACTGAGGCATGCCTGCAGCTGTCTACCCATTTATCCAGAGAGATGGATTAGGAGGAGCTAGTGCATTGATTGTGGAGGCTGAGCAGTCATGTGGTTTGCTGTTCTTAGGCTGGAGACCCCAGAAATCTGGGGGTACAGTTCACTTTGTGTGGAGAGGCCTAAGAACCAAGGGACTCAGAGGTGTAATTCCAAGCTAAACAGCAAGAGGAGATGAAGGGAAATAGCCCAGCTCACGCAGTGAGTAAAGAACCAAAGGGGCCAAGTCCTTCACCTTCTGACCTGTCTTTTCTTCAGGTCCTTACAAGATGAGCTGAGGACCATCCGCATGGAGAAGGGCTAAGTGGTTCTCTGAGTTTGCTAACTCAATACCCGTCTCATCCAAACACACCCAGAGATCCTGTTTAATCTGGGCACCTCAGCTTGTGGTGCAGTTGAGTGGATCCTCAAAATAAACCATGGCAGATCTCAGAGCTCCAGCTTCCTCACTTGTAAAATGAAGACGTTGCCTCCCATAGGCTGTGACCTGACCTTTAGCTTGGTCCTGGCTTTGATTTTATGTTGGGCTGAAGTTCTAGCTTTCTTGAATGTGAGCCTTCTGCTTACGGCAAGGAAGGGGGATGCTTTGGAGGTAAAAACCTCACCCCAGGTCTCAGTGTGGAAGTGAGAAAGGGTAAATGCAGGCTGGAAACTTCAACTCCGTTGTGCTAATGGATGTTTCTTCTTTCCCTCTGCAGCATTTCCCCTAACCTGGAGCTTGAAGCTCTGTTCAAAAGACATTTTACTCAGGTGGAATTTTATCAGGGTTCGGTCCTCAATCCACATGATCTTGCAAGAGTCAAGGTAAGCAGGAAGGGGTGACATCTATGTTTATTTCTTCTAGGGAATGGGGTCCTGGAGTCTGACTCTGGTGGTGAAGCATGGCCCCTGGGATGTCTGATCATAATCTCCTAAACCCCTAAATTGATATCAGATCCTAACCTTGTTGTTACCCTTCCAGTGGTCCCAGGACCTTGTTCTTTTGGCATATACTAGACTAAAAAGAACTTGTTACCCTCAATATCAGCTGCAACTGAAGGAGTTGTACACATTCAGTACTCTCATATACAACATGCTAACCAAGTTGTTCCCTTCTTGAGCAATGAAGTTAAGCTCAATGCAGGTCTGACACCTAGTTTTTTGTTTTTACATCTGAACATTAGGATAAAATTTAAAATCAAATTTTACTAAGCCATAAAAAGAAACTTGAGCTTTTTCCCTTCCAAAAAGGTCTCAAGATGCAAAAGTAAACATGCAGGTGTCTGACATTACTTGGTAATGAGTTCATCTTTCTTTCCAGAACTTGCTAAGTTATACTGTCCTCAGAAGCACATTTGAAACTTAGAAAGGGAAGGCAAATATTCTCTGCTGCTTTCTCACTGTGTGAGCATGCTCAGCATTTGCATGCCAGTGGGTGAATACTGATATTGTGAATTTCCTGAAGTTTCAGTGCTGGCTGTGGACATCACTAAATTCATGTTGGCAGACATGAAAAATCCAAAAGGATTTGGGTAAACTAATTTCATTGTTGAAGAAATCTAGAGGTGATCTCTGCTAAGTCATGGAAGCAGCTCTACCTTCCCACCACATGCAGCAATATTCTTAGGTTCAGCATTCCAAGTAGGATAGATTTCAGACGTGACCCAGAATGAGAATGCTAACACTTGCATAGTCTGGTTCTTATTATCCAGATGTGACCCAAGTGACAAATAATGTGACATCCAAGGATGACATAGAGAAAGCATAGACCAAACTGAAATGCAAACAGTTATTAGCACGTGCAGCCCACAGTTGCCTCTAAGGAATAAACGCTCTTGGCTCATGCTTAGATAAGTCAGTAAGTTGTACTCTGGGTTTGTCTCTTAAAAGCCCCTTTTATGCACATTGGTTTGCCGCTCTTTGAATGTTTTAGTACCACTTGAATAATTAGGATGCTGATCTCTTCATAGTCCACAGATGCTGATAATGTGAAAGGTTAGAGGTAGTGCATTGCAGACTACATGTTTAAACTCTTCACTCTTTAGTTAGTTGGCTCACCAGCAAGGAAGGTTTAGCCAGCAAACTCCATTCCCTAACTGTAAAAATGAAGATGGTGCAGATGGTTGAGGAAGGAGGTGGGGAGGGGACTGGAGCTTCAATTATTTGTTACTTAAAGAAAGCTGGGAATCCTACGTGTACGCATTTGTGCCAAATGAAAAGTATAATTAGCAAGGTACATGCTGTACCCTCTGACAGAAACAAAATGAAATGTTTATACCATAACAAGAACTCACAACCTACGCTTTCAACAACAACTATAATCTCTCAGGATTGTTTTCTGCTTTCCTGCAAACCACCAGGTTCCCTGAGAGCTGTCAGCAAAGAAAGACTGCAGTGGAGCGTGGCTGTTTATATGTTTGTGTTCTGTGATTTTTTTTTTCCTTTTGGTGTCTTAGATAGAGTCAGCAGATGCGTGTCTGATCCTGGCCAACAAGTACTGTGCTGACCCAGATGCGGAAGACGCCTCTAATATCATGAGGTACTCCTGTGGGGCTGGGGAATGCTCACTGGCAGGCACTTAGGATGCTCTGAAGGGCGCTGTGTCTTTTGGAACTTCTTTTGTCCCAGAAGTCCCTTCTGCTTGGGGCAGGGGGTGAGTTGTGGCTGTCCTGATCTAGGAAGGGCAGTGGGACACAGGTTACCACCTAAAGGAGGCCTGCTCACACCTGCTCTTGGTTTGTGACTTAGAGAGAGAGAGAGAGAGATTGATTTAAATTGATAGATGCAGGCCTGAATTAAGGTGGCATGATCCCTATTAGCAGTGGACCTGAGCTATCTTACTTGGGGAGGATTCTGCTCCCCTGGGGATATTTTCTAACATTCTAATAGGCATAACCACAGGATGGTCTTGCTGGCACCAGGTTGGGCAGATACCACTAGTTTTTAGAGACACTATGGCACAGAATGTTCTCAAAGAGAGAATTATGTGGCCCATGATGTCGACTTGAAGACTGGGCAACCCCTTGTGAGCACTTTCTGAGTGTGTCTACAGCGCTTTGATTAGGCACACCCAGAAGAGCCAGTCATTGACTGATTCACATCTTTCTATCAGTTTCCCCATACTGTTGTTCTTCCCTGAAAGTCTTTGTGCTTTTAAAACTAAAATGAATCTCTGACATAATTTACTAAAGAGTGTATCACAAACATATGGGACTGCAGGTCCTCCCCATCTTGGCAAAGCATTTTCAGGGGTGGGGAGGGGTTTGTTGCCTGGTGCCTTTTCTGCTCATCCAAGGTCCCGTCTCTTGTCAGTATCCTTTCCACATTTAGGAGCAAAGTTGTTGGGTGATGGTTCTTTCCACACACCCCTCTTTACCTCCTGGGACTATGAAACGACATTTCAAACATTGGGACATTTTCCTCCAGGTAGTTAATGCCTCTATGCACTTGGTCTCTTCTTTAGCATAATTGCAGAAAACTGGTTTGGAATGAGACAGAGAAACATCACTCTGAGCATACTCCCAGGAAGGCCCACCTGGTTGTACCCAGCACATACTTCGGTCCAGGCAAAAACTCCCCTCTTGATTCCCTGGTGCTGGGAGTTTTCCTGGGGTCAGGGCCTTTTTCTTTGCTTTTCATCAGTGGCCCTGAGGGAGAGGAGCTTTCCCTTTGGTAAGGTGGGGGAATCCTCCTGTCCACTTTGGATACTTGCGTTCTCCCCACAGCATCTGGCCCTTGTGTCTGGCAGGGAACATCTGGTTCAATCTTCTCTTTCACTTGGAGCTGGCAACACGCTGCTGGTGCAGTTGCTTCATGGAAGCTGTCATGTTGACTCCTTGCCAGGCTGAAAGAGGGTGGAATGGGGCCTGGCTTCACACCTGGTTCCACCCCCAATACTCACACCTGGAAAGTGACCACACCAGCTTCGTGTGTGGTTGTGTCACTGTTTTTTTTTTTTTAATAAATAGAATTCCACCTTTGACTGTTTTTTCTGTTATTTGAAGTAATGAAAATGTAGGGTTTTAAAGAAACTGTCTAAATGTAAATGACAGAAATGAATAACAATTTGGAAATGGCCATCTTTCTCCATCATAATGCTGTATGTACACTTCAACTCTGATGAAGTCAATATGAAGGCATTTAGGTACCAGGGTGATTGGCAGGATACAAAGGCATAAGAATTACTGGGGACAAGGAGCATCTGAAATGTGATCAAGCCATTCATTAAGGAACATCAGAACTAAGGGTCAGTAGGCAGGGGAAATGGGAAGTTCAGCGTTAAGAATGGGTCCTGTCTTACCCTTATTTGCATAATACTATTTCCTCCTTAGTTTAATGAGACCATTCTGCCCCTTCTGAAGTTAAAAGTCAGAGATCCATTTGAGATGAGGGAGTACCAAGAACTGCCTAGTGCTGGCAGCTGCATGGCCAGGGCTGACCGAGGCTCGTTGAATTATAAGCACGGCCCAGCCCAACACTTCTTCAAAAAGAAAATGAAATTCATCAAGTGCAAAAGCCCAGGGTGGATTTGTGTAGGGGTGGGGAAGCTGGAGTGTGATCCATTTCCTGAATTCCCAAGCTGCAGCCTCTCAGCTCACACTGCTCCTTGGCTGCCTTCTCTCTCCCATCTTTGTATAAGAAGGGGTGAGGCAGGGAGCATGGCCAGGCAGGAAGTTTTCCGGGGGTGGTCTTAGGAACTGACTGCACTTGAATTTCTAATGAGGCTTAGGAGGTGGACCTTTCTGTGGAATTCCATTCGTTAGCCTTCCTTGTCACAAAAGGAAATGTACAATGTCACCTCTGACAGAGTCGGTAATGACAAAAACCATAACTTACACGTGGAGAGAGCTTTTTAATGATTTCAAAGCATTCTCACATCTGGTCTTCCATTTGCTGCTCATACCAAGCCTGTGAAGTAAATAAAGCAGGTACCAGTGCCCCCAGTGACCAGATGAGGAAGCAGGAACTGAGAGCTCAGGGATTTCCTGAAGGTCACCCAGTCTGCTCACGCAGTTGCTGGGACTGGAGCCCAGGTGTTTCATTCCCTCTCCTCTCCTGCTCCCCCAGCCCCGACACACATCCAGTACAGTGATGTGTACAATCCCATATGAGGATTCTCTAACACACACGCACACACACACACCCCAGTACATCCAATGGCTACTCCATAGTTTTAGCTCAAGAATTAGACAATGATAATTTGTGATTTAAAAAAAATTGTTTTGAAAGGTAGATTTACAGAGAGAAGAGTGAGAGAAAGAGATCTTCCACGTGGTGGTTCACTCCCCAAATGGCCACAGTGGCTAGAACTTAGTTAATCCAGAGCTAGGAGCCTAGAGCCCAGTTCTCCCACATGAGTGTGCAGGGGCCCAAAGAATTGAGCCATCGTCTGCCGCTTTCCCAGGCCGTGAGCAGGGAGCTAGCCCAGAAGTGGAGCAGCTGGCCCATATGGGGTGCCAATGATGCAGAAGGAGGGTTATTGCTATGCCGCTGTGCCGGACCCCAGTTTTGTGTTTTCTGTTCACACGGCCAAGACATGAGGGGTGGAAATACAGGTGAAGTTGGTCCAGTGCATGTAGCTCCTGTAGATGTCACTGGCTGTTCGCCCTACAGGAGCCCCATTTGGAGATGATCAGATTCATTTTTATCTCAGACTGTGTGGGTAAAGCCAGCCCTGCTTCACCTTTGGTTCTTTCTTTTTCAGAGTCATCTCCATAAAGAACTACCATCCGAAGATAAGGATCATCACGCAGATGCTGCAGTATCACAATAAGGTAAGCCAGTGAGGATCTGATCTAGGCTTGAAGACATGTCCGTGGCTCTCGTTCCAGTTTCTCCCATCTTCCCAGGCAGCCACTGCACTGCAGGCACTCACACATACACGAGTGCAACTCAAAGGCCCGAGTGAAGAGGTTTAAGACTCTCCCTGGCAGAAGTGGATATCTAACAGTTACGACGCTGAGGAAGACACCCTTGTACTACATTGGAGTGCATACCTGGGTTCTGGTCTCTGCTGTGGTTCCAAATTTCAGCTTCTTTCAATGTGCAGCTGGAAGCCGTCAGGTGATGGCTCAAGTGGTTGGGTCCATATCTCCTGCATGGATTGAATTTTTAGCTCCCAAATTCAGCCTGGGTCTATAGAGGCATTTGGGAAATGAACTCAGATAGGTGTGTTCGCTTTTTCTCTCTCTGCCTTCATCCATTCATCTCTTAAATAAAATGAGAATAAATCCCCCTGATGCATTTCTCCAGTCCCAACTCCTTGGTTGCAGCTGGCCACTGGTAGGAAGCTTCATACATTGATTAATTCCTTCAGGAAGCATTCGTAGAACTGTCAGCTTTGGCAATTTTGGTGTGTTTTTAGATTTTAACCATACTTCCATTTTACTGCTTCCCTTCTTAGGTGCTACACTGCTGCATTCTATATTGAATCCCTACCGTGCAGTTAGCATTCTGTCTCACCCTAAGAGGATGTCAGTAGATGCAGGGAGAGGAGTCTGGTTTTGTACTCTTAGTGTAGGAATTAAAGTGTACAGATTGCACCAGGAGGGTGACAGGACGTTTCTATCTGAAACCAGAATCGAGGGAGCATTCTTGCATTCAGAATGAGAATTTGCAGAGGTGATTTCAGGGGAAAAAAGGTTGATTTTCCAGAGATTCAATACAAAGGAATATTTATCTTACAATACAACATTGATTAGGAGAAAGCAAAGGCCAGTGTCTGCATTGTTCCCCTGTGATTGCCCTTAAGTAAACCTGACTCCTGTCTTATTCAAAGGCATTGATGCTCTTGCACTCAGCCAGTCAGTAAACTCCCTAGAAGGCAGCTTTGGGGGAGGAAAGGTGGCACCTTGCTCAGGGTTTGACTCGGCAGCAGTTTTCTTCCTTAATGAAGCTTTGAAGCTGGAGGCTGCTGCACACCTGGAGCCAGGTGTCCTGTCTGTGCAGAATAACTCCCTGCAGGGTGATGAGTGAGAGTGTGCCCCTTCTTACCAGCCATATTCCCTGCGAAATAGGCCATCCGGTGACCCAGGGAAATCCCCGCTCTGCCAAATGTACCAGCACCATGCCATTATCCCTTAATTGCTGGCAATGGCTAGTCCATTGCGGAGGCTCAACAGAGGCTATTGTTGAGTGGAGCCGGCTGTCAGTAACTGGCCCAGCACTTGGAACTGCTGCTCACTGCCAAGTATTGCCCAGCCCTCGGCAGGTGGCTCTTCTGCACATGTTGCTCTTCAGCCAGTGGGCCTGGTGATCACGTCCTCCTGTTTGTCACTGAGAGCTCGAGGACGCTGAAGAGAGAATGTGAGGGCCTTGGTAACTCACAGCCATCCACTTGGAGACAGCAGCCCCCGGAGGTGGAGGTGAATTGTGTTAACCAGGTTGTGACTGGTGACAGCTCCTGCTGCTGGGGGTGTTCCTTCTTTCATTTGTTATTTGAAGTTTCCTTGAGTGTAGGAGTACTTTAAGCTCTTGTTTAGATTTTTGGCTGAATTTAGATTGAATAGGCTCAATTAGTGTTGTATGTTTAGAAAGGGATGTCAGTTCTTTCTCAGTTTTTTGTCTCCTTTCAATGATGGTTGATGTAGCATCTTCAAAAAATTAAAGAGAATTTCTGTTACATGATTCTTGTCAAACTCTAAGTAACTCAACAGGCCCAACTTGCAGATGGTACCTGGTCAACTGATCATAGTGAACTGGATGTCTTCTGCAAATCTCTGGATTGCAATCATGCAGAACAACAGTGAGGTCATCTGCTGACCCATGAACTATTTGCTTAAAACACTTCTTGCTGAGGATTATCTACAAATTTTTGCCTTTCAGGGATAGGCAGAAATCACTAGCAGATCCTTGTAAGATTAGGAAAGACCAGAGGTGGAGTGACTGACCGAAGCGCATTTCTCTGCTATTCCAGGGAAAGGACTGAAAGTCTGGTCACGACCATGAGCTCATTCCTCATAGACATTCCTCATTTGGACATTATGCATTTTCCTCCGCAGTTTTGCTCTGTTTCTCAACAAGCTTCTCTCTAACCTTTTAACATGTTTTCTTTCTTCTCCCCTTTGAATGTTTTAGCTCTTGATATCTTGGCACACTCTCTTTACCTGTCTTAAATGCCCAGAAATTTCTACCCGTTAAAATTTGCTTTTGGGAAAACCTGAGATACGCATGCAAATTGACAATGTAATGAACATGTTCCAAGGGACATTTCATCCTGTCATTGGACACCGGCCCTGAATTAGAAAGCATTTCAACCCTCTGTGAGCTAGTGATGGTGACGTCCTGGAGCACAGAGGGATGTAGGGAAACTGCCTACTTTCTCTCCCTGTAAAACTGGCCCTGCATTTGTCATCATCATAATCACAGACATTTGTGTCGCATTTTATGATTTTCAAAGAGCTTTGACATCCATTATCTCATTTAGTCCTCATTGGACCATCTGTGCATTTTAGCATCCTGGTGTAACTGCAGACCAGGGATGCTGAGCTCTATCGTGGAGAGAACACAACTCTGCTGGGTACAAACTTGGCTCATTCAGTGCCAGTAAGCTAAGAGGCACACTCGCAGCCACCATCCTCTCTTGCAGTGGAACCACAGCCCACTGAAGCAAGCAAGCTGTGTTTCCTGAGAGTAGGCCTCATAGAGAAGAGCTATTGCTCTCCAAAGAGATCTATACAATATCAACAAATCTCCCATGAAGAGAAGAACATTTAATCTAGCCATCTCTAAATGCAAAAGAGAGGTGGGACAGAGCTCCTGATCCGAGAAACATGGCCGGAAGCTCTCCAAGAGTGGATTCAAGGTGTCTTGGAAAATTATCACGCACAACAGTTTGTCTATTGATAACTTTCACAAAAGATTTTTCCCAGTTGACTCCAGAAAGAAAGGCTTTTGTTTCTGACTTGGAAGCTATCTGCCAGTTGCCTAACGTGGATGCCAGTTGCTTTGAGCTTCCCTGCTGGAGGCCTTTGCCATTGAACAATCATATTATTACAGTGCTTTCTTTCTCATGGCTTTGTTTTGTTTGTTGTTCTTCATTGTGACTTTCCTAAATTGAGTTGTATGCCCAGATAGCTAGAACTAGGGCTGGAATGCATCTCTTGTGGTTTTCCATTCCTTCTCCACAAGATGAGGCTGGTGCAGTAGCAGTCGCACCTGTTCCTTAACATCTCCAAATTAGAGAAGATTTTCTCCCTATCTCCTGTGTTTTTGATAAGCTTGGCATCCTCTACCAGTTTCCTCACATGGAAGAGGACAAAGTTGTTAGACACAATGAATTTGAGTTCCTAGGTGCTCTTTGCTTCATGCACACAGACCTCCCTCTCATTCTCTGGCATATCACCCTTAGTCCTTGGCCCATGACTAGAGAAAATCTGAGGGCCCGAAGGGAAGCTGCGAAGCATGGATCATGAAACCAACTTGACGTTCTTATGTAATAACATGTAAAGTATGTCTAAAGAATTCAAACCAGGTGACAGCACGAGGGACCCAAGGCCTGAAAACTTGAGTGTTGTATTCTGGATAGTACTTAGGGGATAGGAGAGGTTTCCTTGGAGAGGTTTTGTATGTGTGTGTGTGAAGAATGTATGAAGGCTGTGTGATATGTCTCTGGGGCTTAGACCACCCAAAGTTTCTTTTACATACAATGATTTAGTTGTTTATTTCTCAGAGCTGATTTTTCTCCATTTTTCCTTAGAGGATCTAACTGCAAGTGGATATTTGTCTACTTAAGTTGAAGTGGTATCTACAGTGCTAGGGAAGTGAAGGGAGAAGGTGGCTTCATAAGCAGGTGTGCATAGGAAGAGAAGTGGGTGCAAAGCAGAGCCCATGGTGGCAGGGAGCTGGGTTCTCTGATGCTGAGTCTCGCACAGGTTCCCTCCCACTGTGGCCCAGGCTCGGGGCTGCTCCAACCATGTTTACATCAGGGAGGACAGAGCCATCTCCCCTGAGTGCTAGCATATGACTCAGCATGATCAAGAGAAGCAGATTTTTGCAAAAAGCAATGTCATCAGAGTGGTGTTTCTGTCAAAAGAGCATGAGGCCCTTGACCTTACTCTTTTCACACAGCCTCTTCCATTCTCCTGGTACAACTGTCACATATTGTCTCCAAAGAAAGGGGTGCTCCTGGTGTCTGCTGATACATGGGCAGAAATAATTTGAGGGTCATGAACTTTTGACACCTGCAGGGGCTCAGAAGGATTCTCATGCACAGCAGAGATCACTTGGATGATAATTTAGTTTTAGGGATGAAGACCTGTGTTTTTGGTGGTAGTCTTCTTTTATTGTACAAATTGTGTCCTTGGAAACCACCTTTATGAAACAAGCCTAGAAACCTGTTTTCTTGTGATGTTCACCAGCCTGTCCTGACTCTGCCTGCTTAAACAAACCAGGACCAATCAGATCTCAAGCACTCAGATACAGCTGTCCTGGCCCCAAGCGGACATGCTGCTTTGTCGGGCCAGGTGTGGCTGGCTGTCTTCATCACCAGTGTTCAGAGATCTTTTCCTGAATCCTCACCTTCTCTTTGTCACTTTGCTCTGAGAGTAATGCAATAGATCATTTTCCCCCTTCAGGTCTGTCTGTTGAAACTGAATCAAGTACTCTGGCATCCATCTATCCATTTCACAACAGGATGAAGTGCTCAAGTGCCTGGATCTGCGCATGATTTTTCTAGCAAGCAAAGCCTGACTTTTTCTACAGTGTGTCAGATGGCTAGCCCCTTCAGTGAGGTTTTTGTTACTCACACTTTTAAACGTTCCTTATTCTATTTATTGTTGTTTTTTTCATTGTCTGTTATGTCTGCAACCAAGTGAGGTCTTGTCATTTTGAAATTCTGTAGCTGATTTTTTTAAACCCAAATGCTATACTTGACATTAGGCCTTGTAAATCTTTTCTGTATTTTTTTCCTCTGATTTCTCCAACTCTATAGAACTTTCTATAATTTGCTTCTTTCATCCAATATAGGGGGAGGATCTTCAAAAAGTTCATGGCAAACATGTTTTATGAACAAATGATGCCTGGATTGCAAGAAAAAAATTTTGCACCAAAATAAACTTTTTATTTTTTAAAAAAGATTTATTTTTATTGGAAAGTCAGAGAGGTGGAGAGGCAGAGAGGAAGATCTTCCGTCCACTGATTCACTCCTCAAGCGGCCACAACAGCCAGAGCTGAGCTGACCCAAAGCCAAGAGCCAGGAGCTTCTTCCGGGTCTGTCATGTGGGTGCAGGGTCCTAAGACTTTGGGCCGTCCTTGACTGCTTTCTCAGGCAACAAGCAGGGAGCTGGATAGGAAGTGGAGCTGCCAGAATTAGAACCAGTGCCCATATGGGATCCCAGCGTGTGCAAGGCGAGGACTTTAGCTTCTAGGCTACTGTGCCGGGGCCATAAACTTATTTTCTAACTCCATTTTCTCCCACTGTTTGAAGCCATTCTTACTATCTACCACTCTTCACTTGAGGCTGCTTAAAAACAACTGGATGACCACAGCTGTCTAGGTCCTTGTCTTGGGATCTGATCTCATTGTCATCTTGCAGCACACAGTGAAAGGCCAGCACTGAGATTTGCCCAGTGATTTAGCTTCTCCTAGTGCATCAGAAGCTGCATCCCCTCAAACACACCAGGCAAGTCCCCAGTTACACCCCAGTCCCTCCGAGTCAAAGACTCGGTCGTGGAGCCTGCAATCTGTGTATGTCCCATCTCTGACTTTGTTATCTGCTCTAGTTTAGGGGTCACTGATCTGAAATACTAGGAAGACAGCCTAAAAAAAAAAAGAAGGAAAAAGAAAAATGCCCAGGCATCTGACACAGCCCGCTGCAGGAGCCAAAGTACGACCAACCTAGTCAGATGTCCTCATCACCCCCGTGATGGATCTGTCACCGCAGGAAATCCCCTATGGGCTCTCTCTGGCTCCATAACCAGCCAGAGGAGAGGACTTGGACTCCTGGTGGGGACAGGAACAGCGTTCCAGAGAGACTGAAGTCTGGCACGGCTGTAAGAAGAACAAACCACCACGTGCCAGACCCAGGCAAAAAGCAAAGCAAAACGGAGACGAATCTGAATGACCCCAAATATTGGGCAGTACAGTGTTTCCCAGAAGAGATTCTAAACAATTGAACATTGGACAAAGCAAGGTCTCATACCTGGTTTTGTTTCCCCAGGCCCATCTGCTAAACATCCCGAGCTGGAATTGGAAAGAGGGTGATGACGCAATCTGCCTTGCAGAACTCAAGTTGGGTTTCATAGCCCAGAGCTGCCTGGCCCAAGGCCTCTCCACGATGCTCGCCAATCTCTTCTCCATGAGGTCGTTCATAAAGGTAACGTCTTGTCTTATTAGAGTGCATTAGCCTGGGATTCCATGTGTCATGGGGTTGAGTAGAGAGCACGGCTTAAACTCAAAACAGATCGATGGGCCTTAACCACTTTGGTTCAGGAGAAATTCCTTGTTACAGATTTGGGCACGAGGCCAGCTCCTTTCAAAATTATGTTTTTATTTTTATTTGGCACATCCACAGCCATTAAATGATTGTTCAAAGCACAGTCCTCTTTTTTTTTTTTTTAGATAAACCACATGTTTATCTATCAACAAAGCCTCCGCTGTTAAAACAAAAATATGATTTATATACATTCCATATGGCACCAGAGTGCCTAAAGAAAAGAATTATCATTTTGCTCTTTTATATCAAGTGGCTGGTGGACCTCTCACTGTGTGGATAAATGCAAACCATGTGTTTGTGCCGAAGCCCAAACCCCAACAACATAATTCATTTATTTATTTCTGTACAATCAAGGAGGCCAGCAGAGCTGACATGCCATGGTTATTTGAATGGAGAGTGAAACAGTGAACTGAGGCCTTCACACTGGGAGACAGGCAGCCTGGATGGCTTCATCTCCTTCCCAGCCAGTACCTCCTGGAGCTGGCAGGGCAGCCACTCCCAAGTCCTCCAAAGTGGCCGCTACCTACTGGAATAACTTAGGCGAGGAGACAAAGAACCAGCTCCATCCTCACAGGCCAGGCCAGCAATGTGTTTCCAGAACTTTGAGTTAACGCTCCAGACTCTTGCAGAGGAGCCTTCTGAAGCGTGAGCTAACAGTGACTCTAGTCATTACCCTTGGATGTTTTGTAGCTTAGGCAGCCAAAGTGGCCAACAAGCTCCATGGATGTGTCTAGTTTGAGCTTTTCTGATTTGGAACTGATGGATAGAGTCAGTCCCTGAAATTTGAGTTTGCATCCTCCTTCCTGTGGTATAACCAGCTGACTGCATAATGGTTGAGGTTGGAGATGGGCAAGAGCCCATACAGCCCCACCAAGTCGCCCAGAGTCTCTGAGATCTAAGATGAGAGGCCTCTGGCCTCTGGCTGCCATGGCTGCTTCATCCATCACTAACAAGCTGTTTTATGGAATTGAGGAAAGGATTCTGGCTGCCAAAGAAGAGTGGGTGTGAAGTACAAGGCTGAGATGTGTTAATGCTCACCCTTGACATACATGAGCTGTTACTTAGTGTGGGAGTCCTTACCCTTTGTACCCATCTAATTAACATTGTTTAGCCAATAGATGGTCAGCATTGTTCTACAAGAAGAACAAGTTGTTTTGGAGCTCCTGCAGTGATTTTAGTAAGATTCCTTGATTTAAAGACTTGCTCTGTTGCTCATTCTGCACCCAGACACTTCAGCCCAGTAGAGCTGTGAACTCAAACTCAGCCTCCCCAGGAAGGGTATTGCATTGCCTTAATCATCTTCCTAATCTAAGCTGCCATGTGTCCTGCATGGCTGAAACTCTGTGTAGGCTAAAGGGAAGCAGGAGGGAGGTCTGTGTGGCTAAGTTTAGAGACAAGCCCCAAAGCCAGACGTGGGCTTGGCTCTCGTCAGGCTCTCACATTTAGCACAAGAAGCCTAGATGCAGGAGAGAGGGGTGTCACCAAAGCTCCTCTAGTCCTTCAGCGGAGCACTAGTGGTTTTCTGCCTCTGGGGGGATTGCTTACAGAACCAAGCACGCAGTCTGGGGAGCTGGGATCTGCTTCCTCGTGTTGATGTGACATGAGCCTTGGCAGGCCCCACCACAGATGGGGCCACTTGACATGCTTGTGTTTTGATTGTGTGGTGCCTGCATGGTAACTAGAGCTGCCTGTCAAGGGAATTAATGAAAGGGATGTGAGGTTGATTCTTCAATGTTATTACCAGTGGGGAGAACTTCTGCCCAACTTTCCTCGGGACTCTGAAGGGCCTCACCTCTCAAGCCAAGGACGTCCCCTCCAGCTCTGCTGTTCTCATTGCCAAGTTCCTTTTTAGGAAGAGCTGTGGGAAAGTCTGGGCTAGGCCCTGATGTAACTGAAAACATATTTCCCTCCTGGGGTAAGGTTCCCATATGATTTCTGTCCCTGGCCAATTCCCCTGTGTTGGGAAGTCACTCTCTAAATTGACCTTTTGATATGGAGGTAGTTTGGGTTGGAATTTGCTAATATTGGTGATCTGCAAATACGTTGTTTTTTTTTTTTTTAACAAGAGGGATAGCCTTATTTGTCTGTCCCCCTTCAGTATTACTCTCACTCTCCACATTTCAGGTCCTGTCTCTTTTAGGTCATGGTGAGCAATGTCCTTGGTGTGTTCTGTGCATTATCTCATGTTGCAGTGTCACAAAGGCCTCACTTACTTTTGTTTGGGGGAGGCAGGTGCATAGGGATATCTACACATGGGTAGTTGTTTACTGAAATTGCTCACTCCCCCACCCATTGACCTCCCCCAACATCTGGCAGAGAATTTTCCAGCACTTGCAACAGGAATGGGGCTCATGGGGTTGGAGGGAAAAGAAGGGAAGCTTTGGTAGCCTTGATCTATTGGGAACACTTAGCATTTCTGGAAGCCAAAGTTAAAGTGTGGGCTTATCTTTCTCTTGGCCCTGAGCAAGTACTGTGTGTGTCTTGCTTCTGCTCCTGTTCAAAGAAGACGAAGGGAAGTAGGATTGTAAGAGGGAAGATCTCCTTCAGGCAGAAGCATAGAGACAGCCATTAGGCTTTTTATTAAATGTGAAACCACAAAGGCAAAAGTGAGAGTGAGGTTATGGTGCTCAACAGAAAGAACCTTTCCAGATGAATTAGCCAGAAGCTGAATCAGTGGAGGTGCAGCTGAAACTCGAACCACCAGTCTGGTATGGGATGCCTAACCTATTGCGCCACAATGCCAATTTCCTGGTCCACATCTTTGGTAGCAATACATTCCTAAAGCATACTAGCTAATGTTTTGATTTTTTTTTTCTGATTACTTGTTCTTAATGGTCTCCAGTTGATCTTTAAAGCATGGCATTTGCAGTTTCTACTGTGGTAGCATTTGACAAATCATGCTAATCCCACGTCCGATATGTTCAGGAAAGGAACTGAGATTGATAACCTAGGAGTCATTAGTAGCTGCTGTTATGTGTCTTCTGTTTTCACCCTTGGGTTCCTTTAAGGAATGCACGTAAATGTCCTGGTACCTGTGACTTATCTACATCGGCATTATCAGCTGGGCCTAGGACAGTCTGTTCATTGCCACTATCTAATCTCCTGCCACTGGCCTGGCAGGTGACAATGGAGATCTCTCTAATGCCTTCTGTGAAGACCAACACAATGTGCTTATTTAGCCAAGCTACCATTGTATCCTTGCTGAATAAGTGGCCACCTTTACTCTCTGCTTGGCTCCCTCACATGATGCAATTTCAGAGCCATTGATTTGTTGTTTTTGAGTCTTACCATGTATACTAAACTTTCTCTTCAGATTGTAAGGTTTCAAGCCATAGCTGCACCTGCTGCCTTATGAACTGTGCTATTATTCTCACTAGGATTAACTGTTCTTCAACTTGATAAATTGTGTCTGTGTGCATGTATATATTTAAAAGAAGATAACATGTTAAAATCCTTGATTATTCCACATTGAGACTTTGAATTTAGAACTTTAAGTGGTTCTTCAAATTGCTAACTATTTAAACTCTGTTAGTTTACCATTTTGCAAACACACACACACACACACACACACACACACACACACACACACCTGCATGCATACAACCAGGAACCTGGTATGTACTCTTTAATTGTTTATTTGTTGAGTGAATAAGTTATGAGAATGAAGAAAATAGGGGTTGAATTTACATTTTGTCCTCAGTTTCACACGTTTTTGAATTCATGGGTAAAATATTATTTTATGTGAATCACAATGTCGTCCTCTCCATCACATGTCCTGTTTCTGAATGAGGAAGCACTAGAGAAATTAAGTTCATGTAACTCAAATTGTAACTTGGCTGAAATGGCCATGACCGGACATGCAAATCAGTTGTTCGTTGAAAGAAGCTTTCAGCAATAATATAGTCCTTACGCTAAACATAGCCAAAGGAATCATTTCAGTGCCCTAAAAAAGGCTACAATTAGCATGTGTGTGTGTGTGTGTGTGTGTGTGTGTACACATGCGAGTATACAAAACCTGGCTTGGGAACTAGAAATATAAACAAATGCCTTGCACAGTAGCTCAAAAAAAAAAAAAAAAAACCTCAAGTCTTAACCATGTATTGAGCCTCTGCTGACGCTTTGTGTGCCTTACCTCGCTGAGTTCTCGCTGTGACTCTGCCCATACTTGGTCCTGCTGTGGTCCTCACTTTATAGTGGCAGACACAGGGTATTCGGAAAAGTTCAGCATCCTGAACTAGGGCTTCCTGTGGTTATGCAACTTGGAGTTAACATTGTCAAGTGTACAAAACCAGGAAGATTGGTCTCAGAATATAGGACTCATGATAGGAGGAAACCTTAGGTGGTGTATTATCTTAGCAAAACTTTTAAGTTTCTGTAGTTCATTGTTTGGAAGCTCTTGATGGAATAGCGAATCCTTGGATACCTGCTGTTTTCTAGGTCACATGCTAATCACACCAGCATCCTTAGGCTGCACTGGAATGTATGAGTGTGCATGTGCACAGCCCCCCCCTCACGTGGGTCTTGTCACCCCTGTCTCTAGGCAGCTCTGCAAGGGCAAAGGTCACAGCATCAAAGAGGTAATAGGCAGCGTGGGCGAAGCTGGGGAAGGAAAGAGATAGGCTCCCCAAGAAGTGTGTGTAATGACTATACATGATGTCCTAACATTGGGCTCTATTTTTTACCAGTAGAGAGCAACCCCTCCCCCCAATAAAATCCAGTTGTATCTGCTTCCTTGGAAACTATGATCCTTCTTACAGCTTTCAGATACAAAAATGACTTCAAATATATTTCTTTATCCGAAACTTTGCCCCTGAACCCATGATCTGTTTACTCGTGGTCTTCTCCCTTTGCAGGTCCTGTCTCAACTCAAACCTAACAGACTCAGAATTGAATTCCTGTTCTTTGCCCATAACTGTGTTATTCCAGTGTGGCACTGGTTTTCTGCTGCTCAAACTAACTCCTTTTGCCTCCTCATCAATTCTGAAAATCTTGATTCAGCTTTCCAAATAAACCCCAAATCTGAATACATTTTACCATCTGCACCCCTGGTAACTAGGTCCAAATCACAGCCTCTCACCTCGGGTCTTACCCTTCTCCCTTTTCCCGTCCATCTGATCTTTCCTCAGTGAAGCTCATCAAGAATCAGGTGCCTCTGTGATGGCATATCACACCAGAATAAAGTCTTCTCAGAGGCTGGTGTTCATCCTAATGATTAAGACATCGGCTGTGATGCTGACATCCCACATTGGAGTGCCTGGCTTCACTTCCTGTCTTTATCTCCCAACACTAGCTTCCTGCCAATACAAACCCTAAGAGACTGCTGTGGTGGCTCCACTAATTAGCTTCCTACCAGACCCATGTGGGAGACCTGAATTTAGTTCCTGGCTCCTAGCTTTGGCCCAGACCTGGCCCTAGCCAATGTAGGTTTTTAAGTAACAAACCTGCAATGGGAGGTTTCTGTCTGTCCACCTTATGTCTCTGACTCATGAATGGATAGATGAATGATAAATGATGTGCTTACAATCCTTCAGAATAAATCTGGGTTCCTATCGGACCTTGCTGGCTTCATGTCCTAAGAGCTGCCTTGTTCTTCATATTAGCCACACTCTCTTCAACTTTTTTAGGGCTTTGTACTTGGTGCTTCTTCTCACTGGGATGTTTATAAGTAGTTGCTAGGTTCCCTACTATGAAGTCTTTAACCATTTTTTTTTTTTTTGCTTTTTTAAAAATTGAGAACTTCTTTTATAATTGCTAGAATTGTACTTTGGAAGGAAATTTTAAAAACCTTAAATGCAGACTTATTTGTTTAAGAGAGAAGGAGGGAAAGAAAAAGGCCTGAAATAGCCTGGCCTGGGCCTGAATTCAGGAACCAAGAACTCAATATGAATCTCATATGTGGATGGCAGAACCCGACTGCTTGAGCCATCACTGCTGGCTCCCAGGGTCTGTGTTAGGAACTTGGAGTGAGGATTTGAAGCCTGGTGTCAAACCCCAATACTCCAGTGCAGGATGTTGCGAGCCTAAGCAGGTATCTTAACCACTAGGCTAAATGCCCACCTATAAAAACAGACTTTCAGTGGAAATATAATATTCAAACAGAAAAAAGAAAGCATGAAGAAATATATATATGTTGTTAAATATTCATAAGATCAATTTTCTCACATTAAATGTGACCTAGATTAAGAAACAGTACTTTATCAGTGTCCTAGGTTGTTGGAGTCTGTTTCTGGATCTCTTGGGGAGAATGGTCATGTTCACAACGTTGAGCTCTCTAATCTGTGATTTTGGTATACGTCTCCTGGAGAGTTGCTTTATGGTTCCGCAGCTTCCGTGGAAAGTGCAGGAAAATCACAAAGAAAGTGCAAAGCTCATCAAGTTTGTTGGTGCTTCTTGGAGTCACTACAGAGCGTAGATGTCCCATTTTACCCCACTCTCTAGCAAGGATGCAAACATTCTCCTTGATGTACTGAATGAATAGAAAGTTTCTATATGAAAGAAAGTACCATATTTTTTAAAAACAATTTATCCCTCGCACAGCCCAAATATTCTCACATCTGTTGACTCTTTTAGGTTTCTTTTCCTCCTGTGTCATTGTTTACTATTCATTGCCTTAATTTCCTAGAGTTATGTAAGCATCGAAGGGCTATTTGTTGAATCCTCAATATGTACAACAGCATTCGACTCATTATAGATGTTCAATAGATATTTGTTGAGTGAAAGAACTGATTGACTTCAACCAAGATGGGCTGGTTTCTGATATACACAAGTATGTGGGACTGGACTTGGAGCAGCAGTGTATTACAATTTAGTTTGATTTGGGTGCTGAAAATTTCTTTTGCTACTGTACATGGCTCCTTTGCCAAATTAAAGCTTTGAATCTGTGTAGAGACTTGGAATGTGAAGCTTTATAATTCTGGCAAGGATTTCACAGAGACTTGATAAATTTGGTTAAACACCATTTCAACTTTCAGGGAATCCATTCAGTGTGTTGTTTAAATTCATAAATCCAAACAAGCACCTATGAATTGCAATGAGTTTGCTAACCCTCAGCATCCCATTTGGGTTGAAGTCATTGGATATCTTTTCTTCCTACTTGAATCTCTTGAGATCAGAGACTTTCATACAAGAGCCTGACTTTCCTTGCAGTATTCATTCTGCCCAAGACCACTAAGGCGCACCTGAAAGCACAACAACTTCAGTGAAAACTTTCAATGAGTGGGAGAAGTAATCCATAAGCTATTAACAGGGATTCAGTTCCCCTATGACCCTGATAATTTCTAGAACATTGAATTAAAGAGTTCTTAGACCTTTACAAATTCTCAAGGCAAACATTATTAGCCAAGAAAAGCCCAGGCAGTGTGTCAAGAAGATTGCCAGAAAATGTCAATGGAACTTCTGAATAAAATAAAAAGAAGTTGGGGCTCCCTCTCCACCTCTTTCCCTCTTCTCCTTCCCTTCCCCTAACATGATTAGAAAGTCATTTCATGTTTGGTCCATCAAAGACAAACGTACATGATTGATGGTGACAGGGAACACATTTAACTCATTATTCTTTACTTTGCAGCAAAATGATTTGTGTAAACTGTCTGCCTAGCATTAAAGGTAAAACAAACTTAGAAACCCCCAAATGTTATATTTTCGTCTAATATTTTCCTTTTGGTTTTATAATTGTAATCACATATGGATTCTTTCATTTGGCTTTTGGCAGGGGCTGTACAAAGAGACAGGCTGCATAGAGAGAGATTACATAAGAGCAGAGCTGATACTAAGGAAGAACAGAGCTGCAAAAGGAATACAGGCAGGCGGAACTAGATGTGTGAAAACCCGTGCAAGAGCTTTGCTTCCCCGTGGCTCTTACCAACCGAGTATTGTGGCCCATGTGAAACGAGGGCTGTCATTTTGATGGAGCCTTTGGTCCCATCAGGCTGAGCAATTTCTGAGAGCACACACCCCCCTGGGCACCCTGGGCAGGGTACCCTAGGGCTCTCTGCTCTTTAGCTTTTTAACTTGTGCTTTGGAAGCACTATCCACTACTTTTGCATATTCAAGGAGAAATCTCAAATTGCTGTGTAAGCCACAAGGAATGAAATTTCAGATTCCTTTTTTTAAAAATTTATTTATTTTTATTGGAAAGTCAGATTTACAGAGAGAAGAAGAGAGAGAGAGAAAGAACTTCTGTCAACTGGTTCACTCCCCAAGTGGCTGCAATGGGCAGAGCTGAGCCAATCTGAAGCCAAGAGCCAGGAGCTTCTTCTAGGTCTCCCACGTGGGTGTAGGATCCCAAAGCTTTGGGCTATCCTTGACTGCTTTTCCAGGCCACAAGCAGGGAGCTGTATGGGAAGTAGAGCAGCTGGGAAATTAACCAGCACCCATATGGGATCCAGGCACATGCAATGTGAGGACTTTAGCCACTAGGCTACTATTCTGGGCCCTAGATTCCCTTCTTAAGTCTTCTGCTTATCACAGCTGCAAACCAATACTAAGTGGCCTATGTCCAGAACAAGAAGTTTAGAATGTTGACAGAACTATTTCCAGACTTTGGTGATGCCAACCAAGCAACAGCTACTGATTGCATATCGCAAAGAGTTTTGCATAACTTAAGAATCCTGATAGTATCCTAAGATTGTAAAACTTTTCATTTTCACTTTAGTCACTTTTATCGGATCAGATACACAAGCGTTTTCTTGAGACTTGTATGGACAATGTGCCAGAGGCAAAAGAGCTAATGTTTCCAACTCTTCTTTGGCTGTAGGCTAGGAAGGAATAGCACCCATTTCCCTAGCTGTTTGGAAGGTGAAACAGGAAGATGACTTCAGGTTTCACAACAGGTGGGGGAAACAGCTGAGCTGGGGCCATAACTCTTCTAGGTGATTGTGTTCTTAGCTCAAGGTTTTTCTCCCCTGTACACACTGCTTCCTCTAGAAAATTGTCTCACATATATAAACGCTGGTTGGTTTTATTTGCAGATCAATAGCCTCCAAGAATAGAAACCTCTTTGCAAGATTTATGAAACTAGCATCCTGTGTTTTCTGCCAGGCATGCCAAACTAAGTGATATAAAAATTAAGACTTTTTTTCCCCCAAAAGGAAAATACATATTCTTTCCTGTTCTCTGTGCAGTGCCACAGTTTGAAGTGGTCCCAGGCATCTCTGTCTTGCTTAGACCATAATGCCTTATAGCATGGGGGATTGGTTGCTCAAATCAGGTGCTGTAGCTAAGCAGGGAAGGGAATTGATGATGTGTTTGCTGAGTGAGACATAGACAACTAAACAGCTTAGTCTGAACATTCTGAAGGATGGAGTGAATGAGTCAGTGTTTGGTGTGGTGGACTTTGGGCATGGAGGAGTATCCAGCAGAGTGAAATCCAGTAGGTTAAGCAGTGTTGACAAGAAGAAGAAAGGATATTCCAAAGGAGAAAAATATGGGTAACTCTAAACCTCCTGAGGATCATATCAAAATTAGCCAATAACTTAGATGATGTAGACACAGCAATGGGAGTCTGAACTGATAAATCCTCAATGTTAGTAAAGAGATCGATTTGCATTTAGATAGTTGCATGTCTTTGGGCCATGTTCTGTGGTCCTGGGGCAAGTGTAGTGGCACAAAGAGGTGATTTTCCAGCTGCTCCATTTTTTTTTTTAAGATTTGTTTTATTTTTATTGGAAAGGCAGATATACAGAGAGGAGAGACAGAGAGGAAGATCTTCCGTCCGATGATTCACTCCCCAAGTGAGCGCAAAGGCCGATGCTATGCCGGTCCAAAGCCAGGAACCTCTTCTGGGTCTCCCACGCGGGTGCAGGGTCCCAAAGTCTTGGGCCGTCCTTGACTGCTTTCCCAGGCCACAGGCAGGGAGCTGGATGGGAAGTGGGGCTGCCTGGATTAGAACCGGCGCCCATATGGGATCCCGGGTGTGCAAGGCAAGGACCTTAACCATTGCACCACCGTGCCGGGCCCAGCTGCTCCATTTCTGATACAGCTTCCTGCTCATCATGTGAGGAAAGAAGCATAAGATGGCCCACGTGGCCGGGCACTTGTCACCCACTTAGAAGACCCACATGAACTGCCTAGCTCCTGTTTTCAGCCTTGCCCTGCAATGGCCTTTTGGGAAGTGAATTAGTGTGTGGATGATTTCTCTGTCTCTTCCTCTCTGATTTTTTTTTCTCAAAATACAATAATAAAGATAATAAATAATAAAGATTTATGGCCTCACTAAGAGTCAGACATGGTTATCATGCATATCTTTAATGTTATTTTATAAATAAACATATAGTCAATTTAGTTTTGTGTATAGCTGTATGCATTTTGGCACTTACATGTTGAGTCATGCATTCACCATCAAAAATCAGGATACAGAATAGTTTCAATATTACCTAAATTCCTTTACCCTCCCACTTTGCAGTCAGAGGGAGGGCCAACCTCCTTGGCCCCCACCCCAGCTGGTCCCTGGCAACCATGTATCTGCTTTCCATCACTATAGCTTTTGTTTTGTTTTGTTGTTAGTATGTCTGGTGAATAGCATCATATAGGATGTAACTTTTTGACATCAGCTTTTTTTTTTTTCAGTATAATTCTCCGTGATCCATCCAGATCCTTGCATGTATTAATACTCCTGTTCTTATTTATTACAGAATGGTATTGTGCTTTATGGATGTGCCATCATTTATTTAGGCATTCATGCATTGGGCAGCATTTAGCTTGCTTTCAGTTTTAAGTAATCCTGAGGAGAGTTGATTTAAATAATTGTATATAAATTCATGTAGATGGAAGTTTTCATATTTCTGGGTCAAACAGCCAGGAGTATGTAGTGAGTTTACATTTAAACCTAAAAAGGAATTTCCACAGTGTTGGCCAGAATGACTAAACCATTTATCATTCCTGTCAACAAAGTGGGAGTTGTTCTCCATTCTTGTCAGCACTTAATGTTGCCAGTGTTTTTATCTGAACCATTGTAGCAGGTGTGTCATGGTATCTCGCTGTGGTTTCCACCTGTGTTTCCCTAATGGTTGCTGGTTTTGAGCACCTGTGTAATCATTTTTGGTGAAGCAGCTGACTGGTTTTTTAGTTGGGTTGTTTTTACTGTTGAGTTTACAACTCCCTGATGTATTCTGGATGGGTTGTTGAATATGGACTTTGTGAATACTTTCTGTTAGTCCACAACTTTGCATGTTATTATCTTTCCTAGTTAGTTTGTAAGTTTTTGAATTTGAAATTTCTTCTCTCAGAGTGTTAAATGGGCTGTGGCTGTGTGACCCAGCCCTGTCTTGATGTCCTTTGGCTGCAGATGCAAATGCAGATGCTTAAAGCTATGCACATTGGTACTCCTCCTCCTGCTCTTGTGGAGCCTGGAATTCTGAAAGAGAGTCTTGGTGCCCTAAAGCCCAGCTGCTAACAAGCCAGCTCTGTAGGAGATTTCTCCTTACATTTTCTAGCTTTGCAGGCTGCATGTATTGTCTCCCAACTTCTTCATCACATCACTTCAGTGATGTGACATTTGATACTACTGTCACATCTAGTTCCTCCTCTGTAGTCCATTCTGCCTTCTTCTTGGAGTTATGTTTTGGGTCCACTTGGACAAGCCAGGAGAATCCATCTCAAAGACCATCAAGTTAATTTCACCTGTCTATTGTTCTTTGTCAGGTGATATGATCTTCATAGGTTCCAGGGGTTAAGGTGCGGATATCATTGAGGTTTCTGTTTGTTCTGCCATATTCTGTCTTTCAACCCCCGAAGGTCCACACCCATCCCAGGTGCAAAATACATTCACCCCATCACAAATCAACAAAAGTCTGAACCTTACAGGATCAGTTTAAATCCAAGATCTTATCTGAAGAACATCAAGTGTCTCAAATGTCATCATCTAAATGTCTGCAGGTGACACTGCGTGTCCAGAGGTCTGTGAAACTAGAAAACAAACATTCTACTTCTCCAGTGTAATAGTGGGACCATCGTAGGATAACAGTGACCGACACTCTCATGCCAAAAGAGAGAAAATGAAAAGAACGGAGCTACCATAACCCCAGGCATTTCCGAGATCCAGTCAGTCCAAAATCATTATATTTCAAGGTCTGGAAATAATCCTTCAAGGTTTAAAATTGTAATCAGGTTCTGTGATTCCTCCAATTATGCTCTTTTCAAAATTATCTGTTTTAA
Source organism: Ochotona curzoniae (assembly GCF_017591425.1). Lineage (NCBI taxonomy): Eukaryota > Metazoa > Chordata > Mammalia > Lagomorpha > Ochotonidae > Ochotona > Ochotona curzoniae. Next base: position 20,358,215 of record NW_024465556.1, on the reverse strand, counting down.
TGTCTTTGTCTTTCCATATAAATTTTAGGGTCACATTGTCTATGAATTCCTGTTGATTTTTAAAAGTACACTTCTATCTATCTATCTATCTATCTATCTATCTATCTATCTATCTATCTATCTATCTTTATCTATCTGTCTATCTGCCTACGTATCCACCTACCCACCAACCTATGTGAAAGGCAGAAAGGGGGAAAGCGAGTGAATAGCAAGTGTGAGAGTGATCCCCTGTCTTATTCATGCTCCAAATGCCCACAGTAGCCACTGCCAGGCCAGGCTAAACACAGAAACGTGGAACTCCATTCATTTTCCTCACGTGGGTGTTAGGGACCTAGGAGGACCAAGATACATTACCTGAAACTTGGATTAGAAGCAAATACTGGGACTTGAACTGGCTGCTTAATGCATTGTACTGTGATGCCACTGACATCTTTTCTGTGCTGAATCTCATGATCTGTGATGAAACTCTCCCCGTTTATTGAGGTCATCGTTAACTTCATTGATCAGTGTTCAGAAGTTTTCCTTACAGTGATTCTGTGTGTTTTTTTCTGTTAGATGTATAGTTAAGTATCACATGTTTCTGAACTATTATAAATGATGTCATAAACATTAATTTCTCCTTGTTCATGGGTGGTATGTAGGATTACATATTATTTTTCTATTTTACAACTATATTGCATTGGCTAGTTCTCTAGATAATTTTGCAGAATGTTGAATAGGAGAAGAATATATGTGTTTATTTGATTCCCAGTCATAAGGGGGAATACATTCAACATTTCACCATTAAGTGTCATGTTAGTTGCAAACTTGTTATATATGCCTTTGTTTTGAAATGGAAGAAGTTCCTTTTTATTTCTAGTTTGGTGAGTTTTTTTTTGTTTGTTTTAATATCAATGAATGCTGAATTTTGCCAAGTCCTTATTCATCAATGTGTAGAAGATGGTTGTCTTGCTTGGGCCGGTAGCTTTGTTGACAGCAGAATAGAGCATCAACCGCCGTATGTTCTTGGGATTAAACCCCACTTGGCTATAGTGTGATTTTTGAATGATCTATTGGTGGATTTGATACTCTAATATGTTAGTGAAGGATTTTTTTCTATGTATTTATGTTTTGGAGGAAATATTATTCTGTATATATTTTTTATAATGTCTTTTTCTTATGTGAGTATTAGAACAAGATTGACATCAATAGGTGCATTGAAAAAATTACCCAATTCCTCTTATTATCTGCAAGAGATTATATATAGAATTGATATGATTTTCTCTTAAATGTTTGGGTAAATTCACTAGGGAAATCAGCTGGTCCTGGATTTCTTTTACTAAAGGTTTTTACATATGAATTTGAATTCTTAAATACTTAGAGGACTGTTCAGGTTATTTATTTAATCCTGAGTGAGTTGTAGCAATTCAAGGTTTCTGTGAAACTGGGCCCATTTACGTGAGCCGTTCCATTCTGTACACAGAGTCATTCACTGTAGTGCATGATTGAATTTTCAGTGTCTAAGGGATGTAGACATCACTCCTCTTTCATTTCTGATTTTATGATTTGTGTCCTTTCTTTGTTTATGTGTCACTCTTGCTAGATATGATTGTTGCCGATTTGCTTTGGTTTTGATATTTTCTTTTGTTTTCTTTCTACTTTCTTTGGATTTATTTCGCTCTTTTTTATATAACTTCTTGAGATGAAGTAGCTAAGGCTATTTATTTGAATTAATCCGTCATACAGATATTTAATGTTAAAATGTCTTTCCAGTCATTCCTTTAGCTGCATTTCACAAATTTTGGTAAGTTGGACTTTTTATTCAGTTATAGAAATATCCTCTTATTTTACTGGAGACCATAAACTACATAGAAGTACGATGCTTGGTTTCTAAATATTTGGAGATATTCCTTTTTATCTTTTGATTACTGATTTGTACTCTGTTTACGTTATGATTAAAGAGCCTACTTTGTGTGGTTTCAATTCTTTTTAATTTCCTAAGTTGCATTTTATAGCCCAGAGTGTCACCTCTGATCTGAGCGTAAGTAGCATGGGGGTTCAGCTGCTGCTGCTATATAGAGCATCCTATAAATTTCCATCAGACCTAGTTGGTTAATGGTGTTCAGTCCTTTACACTGTTGTTCAGTTTCCGTTTAGTACTTTGCTGTGCAGCTATGCACTAACTGTTACTGCTTATTGTCACTGTCAAGCCTTTTACTTTATCTCTCAGGCTTTTCTTTGTGTGTTTTGAAATCCTATTGTTAAGTATGAATACGTTTGGATTGTCATAGTTTTTTGATGAATTTAACATTTTAATTTTATTATCGTATATCAGACATCTTGAGAGAGAGAGAGAGAAGGAAGGGTGAAAGAAAGGAGGGACAAAGAAACAAGTGGAGGGAGGTGAGAGGGAGGGCAAGAGAGAGGAAATCAAAGATTTCTCCTGTTTTTCTGAGTCACAGGAAGCCCATTTTCTGTTTTCTAAGCCAGCATGAGAACAACTGGAGCTTTTCTTCTGTCCATGTTCTGTTGATCACATGCAGCTTTTGAACTGCCTTGGGAGAAAATGCTGCTGATTTGGTGGTGCTTCCGATTCTTGTCTTCTTCCTTAATTCACTGGTTACTTCTCAGTGTCTTGCAATAGCTCCTCCATGCATTCTTTTCAAGTCATGTGAGTCAACTCAGTTGGAGAGACAGAGCATTCTGTGCTTGCTGTGTCTTTTTAATTTAATTTAATTTTTATTGGAAAATCAGCTATACAGAGAGAAGGCGAGACAGAGAGAAAGATCCTCTGTCCATTGATTCACTCCCCAAGCAGCTGCAATGGCTGAAGCTGAGCCAATCCGAAGCCAGCAGCCCAGAGCCTCTTCCAGGTCTCCCACACAGGTGCAGAGTCCCGAGACCTTGGGCCACCCTCAGACTGCTTTCCCAGGCCACAAGCACGGAGCTACATGGGAAGCAGGGCTGCCAGGATTAGAACTGGTGCCCATATGGAATCCCGGTATGTGCAAGGCAAGAACCCTAGCTGCTAGGCTTCTGCACCGGGCCCAGCTGTGTCTTATCTGAATCAGAAACCCAGCTATTTCTTTAGAATCTGTGTTCTATGTTTTTCTTTCATGGTCAAGAATGTTGTACTGTCAGCATTGTGTCTTTCCAACATATCCAAGTAGTTGCTTTTTTGGGAGACAGATATGAGGTAGTCCTCCTTTTTAGAATTCAGCCAGCTACATTAAAGTGGCAACCAGCGCATCTCCTGGTAGAAGAGTGTTAGGTAACTGTTCCAACATCAGACTCATTTGGGTGATTTAGAGAGACTTTGGGACATCTGTAAAATGGCTCTGAGATCAATTTAGGTACCAACTGCCATGTTGGAAAAATAGCATGCAATAAAACCTTTCAACTGGGTGTAATTTTTGTAGTTTTTAATTATTAACTGCCACATGCATTTCACAGTAACAACAGGGATGCCATCCCATTGATTAGGGTTTCATGTTCAGAAAAATATGTGTCCCATCCTGGTAGCTGAAGTCTTTGTGCACTGGAAGATAGGATGTAGAATGGGAAGTGGATGGAGCTAACTGACATTTACAATGAGAGGTGACATTCCATCTCTTTCCCTGTATGTCATCAGCAGATTTCCTCCCCATCAAGAGATCAGCAAGTGTCGCTGCACCCACAGATCCTGGGATGCAAAAGCTCTTTGTTGGCCACAGGTGTCTGGGTTTATTGCTGGCACCATATTTATGCCATTGCTTTCAACTCATCAGCCCTTTTCCTAGCTTGTGAAAACATGGATGTCATTTCTTATTTCTGTTTGAGTTTGAGTTTGGAAATGAGAAGTCTGTTTCCTTCAGTGGTGAGATTTCGTTTTTCTTTTCCTAGTCTGTAGTGAGTAGAGAAGAGGAATATTTGGTGCTGCTTTCAGAACTGGGATTAGCTATTCTAGCCTGGTAGGAACTAGGGTTACTCACACAGAGACTTCCAGTGGCATTCCATTATCTACATATATTCATGGAACGCTGTGTTACAGAAGCTCGCTGCCCTAGTCCTTCTTGCCCTCATTTTTGAAGAGTGAGGGGAGTTGTGTGGTTTTTCAGTAGTAAGGGGAACAGGGCAGGATAGAAGGAGAGACTGATTTAGGACACAATTTGCTGTAAGACCTTTGATGAATTGCTCAGGCTCTCTCTGAGCTTCATCTTCACCTGCTGCACAAAATGGGAGAGTTTAAAGGACTGTTGGAAAGATTACCCAGTGTATGGAAGCACCTAACCCATGGTCCATAAATGCTTCATTTTGGAGTAGGTAGTAGGTACTATGAAGTATTCTTTGCCCCCCACCCCCCCCCCCCCCCCCCCCCCCCCACCCCCCACCCACCCCCCCCTTAATGAGACCGATCACAGCAGAAGATAGAGGTAGGACCCTGGTATCAAGCTTTCCTCTAGGGTAGAAAAAGGAATCCTTGCCTGTTATACTTAGAATTAAGTGCTGCCAAAACTTTTGAAAATGAGTTGTAGAAGGAGAGGTGTCCAGAATTTTTACCATTTATTTGCCTAGCAGAATACCTTTTCTAGGGCAGCCACAGCAAGGTTGTCACCAGCCTGCATGGCAGTAATTTCTCCAACCCTATCAGCCTGTCTTTCACTCACCACACAAGGGTTAGATGATTTTACCCGCAAGGATACTAGAGATCTAGGCATATCTACTGGCTTTTCCCCAGACCTCTGCTATGAGTGGAAATATGCTAATTCTTCTCTGAAAACCCATCCAACGAAATACACCTGTACCCAGGGATAGCCCGCAGTGGTGGTAACTGAGGGATGATAGCTGGAATGAGGTGTCTATGGAGAGCTCAGAGAAGGTAGTAGCCTCCAGGGTCCTGCCCAGTAGATTAAAATCTGCAATCAAACTTGAGCTTGCTCATGACCTGAGTGAGCCAGGGGATAGAGATATCCCCCTGCCCAAGCAGGATCATCACAAGTCCTACTGTCTCTTCTCATCTTAGACTGTCTGCAGGGAGAAGGCCAGCCTGATAGTTTTTGCTTCCTAAAAATGCTTGGGATCAGATGGAATATTTTGGGAAGCTACATGTGGGCGGGGGTAAGAAGAGGTTAAAGGATAAGTCCCCTTTTCCCAAGAGATATGTTCAGATAATAAGCACTCTTGAGCCCTAACCTCTTGCCTCTCATCGTGCAGATTAGCTGGAAGCTGAATTGGAAGAGTCAGTATGAGAACCAGGGCACTTTAATCAGTGCAACTTACAAGTGAGAGGTGACACTCCATCTCTTCAGGCATGGCAACTTAACTAATATATACAGTGCCTTTTACTACAAGTAGTTATAAAATGATTTGAGCAAGTATTAGCTCATTAGCATGTCCATCCTGTGGACATACAATTCAGATATCAACTAGAAAATCAGTTTAGAAGGCGAAGTTGGCAATATGAGTATACTTAATACTTTATGAAAAAATGGAATTAAAATGTAAGTTTATTTTGATGCAAAACCTTTTTGAAATCTATGCATACTTTTTCATAGTTAACAGTTTCCAGGATCCTGTTAAAGAACGTGGATTTTGAAATTCTTGCACTTCAAATAGGAATCTTTTCATTCAATTTTTCACAAACTTTTAGATGTATGCTCAAAAGGAGCAAAGCTGAGAGATAATAATACATGAGAAACACACTGAGGGTTGTGGGCAAGCATCCAGTCCAACACTCAGCAGCAGCTGATGCATTCTGGTCATCAGGGCCTTGCTGGTTCAGGGTTCCTTCAGAGGACTAACCTGGGCCATCCTGCGTCAGCAGTTATATCACACACACACACATACACACACACTTTAATTTGTTTGAAGGTCAGAGTTACAGAGAAGCAGAGGGGAGGAGAGACAAAGAGAGAGATCTGCTGTCCATTGGCTCACTTCCCAAATGGCCACAACTTCCAGAGTGAGGCCAGACTGAAGCCAGGAGATCCTTTCAGATCTGCGTGATGGATACAGAGGCCGAAGGACCTGGGCTGTCTTTCACTGCTTTCCCGGCCACATCCTACATCAGCATGAATGGGGCTGTCCAATCATGACTTGACCCTATTTTGTGAAATAACCAAATTCTCCAGTTACCCAGTTTCTTATCATTATCTCTATTCAGAGTTTACCTATTACCATTAGGAATCCATGGTGGATAGAGCAGATCTCCAGACAATACCACAGTCTTCTGGGAAAATCCATGGTGGGTAGAGCAAACCTCCAGAGAATACCACAGTCTTCTGGGGACAGATTTGAGCTGCTTAGTTGTGTTCCGATCCGAAAAAACATTTGATAATCAATGATGTTCCAGACTTTTGTAGCCTCAGCTAAGTGGGGAGTAATGAGTTTCAGGTCTGATGTCTAAGTGGTTTGTGTTTCTTTGAAGCGTAGAGGTCTCTGCATCATCACTATCATCTCAGTCATTTAATCTATATCAATATCGATATAGATAGATAGATAGATAGATAGATAGATAGATAGATAGATATCTGCCATTTGTAGAATGAATTCAGTGTACCTGCACCATCAGTGCTCTTAGTATCATGAAATCTCAGGAGCGCCTGGCTCATAGCAAGGAGCCCACAGTTGTTAACTGCTTGATCTCTGCCAAGCACACTGTGTGCATTTCATCCTGTCAGCTGCTTTCCTGGGAGTAGGAGCTGTCCTTGCCCTGATTTTACAGGTTAGGGGAGCAAAGCTTAGACATGTCAGACACCTTGGCCTAAGGGCACAGGAAGAAGCTTGAGTTGGAATCCAAAGCGATTGTGTGGTTAGTGGATTCCGTGCTCTGCTGCTCCAGATCACAGTTTTTTTTTCCTAATAAGGAAATAAACCCAGCTAAATACCCCAGCATTTTATAGGCTGTCAGTTAGTAATCTCTGGACCAAATGTCTTTTTGATGAGGCCTAAAATCCACTCCAGGAAGCCACAGAGGGGAATTTCTGAAATCGTCTCTAACTTCCTGTGAAAATATTCTCGAACTGGCAAGAGATTGTCCTGATAGCAATGAATACACAGTGAAGCCGGTGCCTCTGCCACTGATACCTGGCTCACAAGTAACCCATTTGGCTCCACAATCACTCTGATACCTAAAACCAGCAGAATTTATGCTCGAGGCTGAAATGGCTCTGTTCAGCTAGGAAGCAAAAGTTTATGACCGAACCCTTTGCTCTGAAATGAAATCTAGTTTCTTTGGCTCGACTTTATTAGGCCATATTGTACAGCGATAGGAAACATAAGTATCCAGAAGCTGCTGTCACGAAAACAGGCCTGCGTTGGCGAGCATTTCTGTCCTCACTCTCAACACTGTGGCCTCAAAATGGAAAGTTGAATAGGAATTAGGGATGCAAATCAGGACTATTTTCTGAAACCTTATTCTTAATTGAAGTAAATAGTCATGTCATTTCTCTAGCTACACAACCCCTATTCAAATGGAGACTGGGCTCTTACTGGGGGTCACTGGATCAATGGAGAGATTAAAGTCATTAGCACAGCAACCCAAACACTTGGATACCCATCTTGTGCCTCATCTGCAAGCTTGCTCTGTAAGGGGTTCCAATATTTTACAGTGCTTAATGTCGAAAACACTTCTTCATCAATAGCTCAAATCCTTTAGGTCCTTGTGGATTCTGATGATCTCTGGTCTTCAGAGTCCTGATAAGAAACAATGTGCTTCCTGTTCTTTGTCGTCTCGGAGAAGAGCTCCTTGCTGTTCAAGGTATGGCCTGTGTATGGGGAACATCAAGCAGTGTTGGGAGCTGGTTCAAAATGCAGAATCTTGGACCCCATCCCAAGAATACCACATCAGAAACTGAATTTTACCGAGCCCCCTGGGTTATGTATGATGCACATCAAAGTTTGGGGAACTCTGGAGTTTTATTAAGCAAGCCCTAGGATGCATCCACTGTTGAGACATTTTTATTTGTCAGCAGCAGTGAATATAGTAGAATTTTCACCACGTTGTCTGTAGTACTGAAAATTCTTCAAAAGCACAAATTAGCCTCTGTGTCTTCAGAAGCAAACACACAAGCCCCAGATTGATCCAGATGTGCTTTTCTGTTCATCTTCCAGTTTAAAACAAAAAAGATTAATGCCTCAGTTTTAGAAGTCATGAGGTTGCCAAATGGCTGGGCTCAGCCTCTTTTTCTGCTGACCTATTGTTTGACCTGGTGTTGGAATCTAAGAAGTAAAGGCACTGAGACTGTCTAGGGGAGTTTGGGCATGTGGAGAGGGCAACATGAGCATGAGTTCCAGAGAAGAGTGTCTTTTTTGCAAGACTAAAAGTAGGACTACTTGCTGGTAAGAAGGACTGCAAAAGCTCATTCCCTGTGATAAGACACCGGCGCCCTCCAAGCTACGGGATGTAGAATTTTGAAAATCGTAAGCCCACTTGCTAAGTGGCGCAAGATGTTCCCATGAATGAAAAAGTAAAAAAAAAATTTCCCAGAAAATATTGCTCATAAGAAGTTTTCTGGGAAGTATAAAAATGACCCAATTATATGTATTGCCTGTCATATCCGGAGAGTGAGGACTTCTTAGCATCCACAGGCAGAAATTAGTTTATTTCCTGCCTCAGCACCAAGTGCTGTGAAGCTATGCATGCATACTTACCATTAGATGACTGGACAAGTAGTGCCTGCTTATTTGCGTATGTGTGTCTGGTTTTGTCTTGTGTAAGTCAATTCTGCAAGCATGAACTGGGCTCCTCTTCTTCACAAGATCCAGGGCACTTTGTCCTAAAAGAGACAAAGGTGACTGAGGCAGCTCTTCCCTTCGGGAAGTTATAGTCTCATAATGGAATAGCTCAGGTGGCAGGAGCATCAGCTGCTCAGATGGGAGCTCCAGGTAGCTGCCACATTCCGAGCACTTAGTGTGTGCCAGAGACTGTCCTGAGCATTTCATCCTGGTCGTTGATTAGCTGGCTACCTGTGACCTCCCTAAAGTCCATTGTAGCTCCCTTATAGCAGTGGGAGGAGCACTTCCAGGGGGCAGAAGAAAGAAGAAGGGCCTCTGAAATGAGTTTGCACTGAACTGCAATTTACATGAAGGGCTGGATTTTCACCACTGAAAATAACCATGGAAAGAGATGTTTCTGACAGTATTCCCAAGGGGAACAAAGATACCAGGGTGGGAAACTGAGAGAGGTATTCCCCATCTCCATGAGCTGCCCTGTGCAATAAAGGATTCCGTGCCCGACTAGCACATTCGTTTGCAGATTTGCAGGGCACGTTAGCATATTAAGTACTCTAAGGATATTGTACTAAAAAAATAGCAGCATAAAATAAAAGAAACCAAATACAAAGCCCAATTTTACTTTATAAAATCCAGGAGTTCCCAAATTTGTTTCATTCATCCAAAAGATACTATTGAACTACTGATAATATTAGGATAGTTCATACAAGGAATGAAAAAAATAGAATAAAAATAAGTTTATTTTGGTGCGAAAACAGGCACTGGAAATTCAGATAAAAAATTATGGCCTATATTTTCATCTTCTTTGTTCCAGGTGACAGCTGATAGGGAATTTTCTCATGACTGCTTTGTGACATGTTAGTTGAGAGTGAGTCTATCTTTCTGCAACTATGGTTATTGATGGGAAGGAAGGGTTGTGAGATAGAGCTGTGCCATGTTGTTGACCAACACAACCTCAAATAGAGCCCACAGCCTGAGAATGGATGCTGGGTGCTGTTTGGTACCCATCTACCAGGAGTTGAGAGCAGACAACGAGTGTGAGTGCTTAGAAATATTTATAGCAATCTGATCCATTCATTTATGCTGATGGTAAGATGTCTGAACTTGTACTTTGCATGTCTTTTCATTTCCTTTTTTATTGTTTTATTTTTTCTTACCAGATTTTGCCTCGGTATGACTGTACAGAAGAATGACTATCAGAGCAGAGAAAAACCCAGGTCCCTTATGTCAGCTAGGGTGAAAAGGCTGCCTGGAAAAACCCTGCAGGCTGAGCCGAGCCGGGCCGAGCCGGGCTGAGCCGGGCCGAGCCGAGCCGGGCTGAGCCGGGCTGAGCTGTGCTGACCCAATGGAGGGCTGACAGGCATTTGTCCCAGAACATTGACTTCCTACTTACTCCCTGTACCCACACTAGAATTATCCTGAGTGGTATTTTAAGAACCTTGTTCTTGGAAGCGTAAGTGAAGATGTTCTTTACTACAGGACTGTAGAATTAGATTTCTGTTTGGACAGAGAACAGACCAATCTTAAAAAAAAAAAAAAGTTGTGACATACCTCAAATTTTCTGCCTTGTAGAGGGAAATGAGACACTAGAAAAACTTTATTGGAAAAAATATGAATTTTCTTCTAAATAGTTAAGACTCAAATAATTTATGAGTGTAATGTCTCTCTGAAAAGTTCATGAAAAATATGTTATAAAAAAATTTGAATGAATTTCAAAATTGTGTGCCTTCAAAATAAACTTACTGTTTGGTTCTGTTTTCCATGAGCACTTTAAAATCCCCTTATCACTATTCTTTTCGTAAGTTCTCATTCTAGTCTTTCCACTAACCTTTCCTTGACCTTCAGATCTTTCTGACTCTATGTATCTCCAGAAATGATACGGTACACGGCAGTAGAGTAGGAAAGATGCTTTGTATTTCATAGATTTGAATGTAATATGGTCTGTTAATCTCTCTCTAAACACCCATGTGGCTGATTTTTTTTTTTTTTTTGCTCTGTAATGCCTGATGGAAGAAATCTCATTTGATAGTCTGCAGCCCACTTGTCTGGGAGTATTTGGCTCAAGTCCACCCTGAAATGAATCTTCAAAGTTGTTTATTTATTTATCCATTCAGTGCTAAAGCAACCAGTTATCTGGCATTCCATCAAATCCCAAATAATTTGTTTTAATTGACATTGTGCTGAAGCCTTTGGAAAAATCTGCGATCTTTTTATCCTATTTGCACATTCTGGAAAATGTGATCTGAAATAGGCTATACTTGTGGAATGCCAAATTGTTATGGGGTTCCTGAAATCCAACACTGCCTCAGAAAAGGCATCCGACCTGAGTCCACATCCAACAAAGGCAGTGTTGGTAGACAAGTTGGCGCAGAGAAGAAATATGCTCTGAAAAGGTGCACTGCCATTCTCTTCTGCTTCTTTGCTTCAGTTTGAACTTTATCACTCCAGTCTGGAAAGCTGTGCAGGGAGGCAGGCCCCGGGCTGGCACCCATTTGGACCTCAGCCAGCAAGATTCAATAATTTTGCTTTCTAATTCTGTAAGTTGTGTTTAGGAGTTGTAACTATGCTGCAAATCCTTTAGGTTCAGAGAGGAATAGAGAAAGAAATAACTTCATGCACTTTGATGAAAACTGGGTCAGTCTGTAGACACTGGAGCATAGAACTAGAGAAGAAAATCTAGAAAATCCGATGATCAAGCCTTGCTGACATGGGGGGGGGGGTGCTCACTATCATTGTTTTCCTCAAGAAGTGAGAAGATGCTACCTTCGGTCAGCTTTTTCCCGGAAACAGAACGTGTTGTCAACAAACGACCCAACTCATTGTAGTAAGCAGCCCACACGCTCATCAGATTAGATCTCATTAATTCTGATTCCTTTTTTAATATTGTAGTCAAGGGCGAGATGCCGGTCAGTTCATGTCACTGCTCTCAGTTGTAGGCTGTTATGTCAGAAAGGACAGCAGCAATGTGTTATATAATTTATTGGCATAAATATTTGTTCAGATGTAGCTGGTTATTTCTTATTAAGCACGTCTGTGAATTAAAAATGTGGGTCCATAGAAGGAAAATATTCACTGAGAAGTCAAATAGACTTTTTTTTTTTTTATAAAATAGCATATGCAGTAAATAAATAACACATTCTCTACTACTCGTTTGGGCAATGTTAGTTTGTGTCTGTTACGACTCATCTCTTCTTATTGCAGCTATTAACATAATGGTCATTGGTTTTTTATAATTTCCTCTTAGCTCTTTGTTTTTGATGTGCATAATGTAACGTGCATTTGGATTAAAACAGGGTGCTTGTTTTCAATTAAATGAGGATTGGTGTATGAAAATCATCAGAATTATTTACATGACTCTTGAGGTGGGGATGGGCTTTTGCAGAATCATTTGGCTGTAATCGACAGAGTTATTCAGACTCTTTACGGGGAACAGAAATCGCAGTGGCTGTAACATACTCCAGCCAAGACCGTTGAATTTCCATCCCATTCACCGGGCTGTTAGCATCAGAGAAACACAGTTCCACTCCAATCAGGCGAGGCATAAAAAATAAAAGCCATCGTTACTGACCCACCATTAGTGACATACACAGAGCAGGGAGGTCGAAGGGGACCAAAGGAGTGTATGTGACGTGCCTTGGGGACACAGCTGTGCTTTCCAGCTGGAAGGCACATCTGATAGTGGAGCTGTCTGTGGAATGGTGGATAACCATGTGCTTGGGAGGCTAAACCAGGCTGGCTGAGAAATAAGATGATGGACAGTGGGAAAATAAGAGCCTGAGAGGTGTAGACAAAGTAGCCCAATGGTCAATTCCCTTTCCTCACAGACAGTGCGGTGAACGTTTGATTAATACGGACCCAGAGCACGTGACCTGCTCATCTTCACTAGGTGCTGCTCTGGAGCAGCCAGGGTTTGACATGACAGCCAGAGGATAAATTGCTGCCTCAGGAAACTCTTTGCCTTTGACTGATGGCTGAATGGCTGGCTGGCAAATGGATTTTGGCATCTTTCCCTAAGTCATTTTGGTCCCATTCCTTCATTTTTTTTTGTTGTTGTTGTTAATGCCGGGAAGTGTGTCTTCACGTTGTAGTTAAAAATATGTTGACAACACAAATATGGGGAACAGTGTGTTCTATTTTGGGGAAGACGTTGCAGGCTGCGATGGTCCCATTTATATCACTGAAACAAGACTGATATGGTTTGAGAGATGGCATGAATTACCCTGGCAGCAGAAAACAGAATCAGAGCTGAATCCTACTCACCTTCCTCACAGTCTAGGGCTCCAGGGCCTGAGCGCTTGAGTCCTTAGGGAGCTTCTGTTCTGATATTACCAGGCATTTTGCATAATAAATCTTCCCTTTCTCCCAAATTCCCCTAGACTGTGCAACTGCAACTCCCCCTAGACACCTATCCTGTCACCTCTAGCCAGAATGATCGAGGTGGGGGTTAAGAACATGAACTCAGAATCCTGCTTGTTCCACTGGTTGGTTTGGTAACCTTCAATACGTCACTGAACCTCTGTGAGCCTCGCTTTTGCCATCTGTAGGAGGGAACTCTGACAATGAGTAACCCCAGCATGCTTTCTTCATTGTGACTTTTTTCCCCCCCAAGGTTAATTGTAAGATTTTAAAATGTGGCATATTATATGCTGATGTTTGTTTTTCTAAGAGTACCTTCATAAAGTGTTGGAGGAATGTGTACTTGTGTTTGTGCTTTTTCAAAGTAAGTCGATGATGTTATACTGGAGGCTCAGAAACCTTGGTAGCAGGTAAAAATGGAAGCCCTTGCATGGGTATGAAGGCTCAAGTCCTGCGCCTGAGTGTGTGGTGCACTTCAGTGTCCTGGCATTGGCTTTAGCTCCTGGTACTCTGGTACAGCCTGTCACCCTTGCCCTAAGGATTAGCTCTTCTCAGTCTTCATCATAATGGTTGATTCTGCTGCTCTTGTATTTTCTTTTAACATTATTTGTATTTCATTGTTTTAAGATCCAGTTCTATGGGCTCTGGGATTTCTCTCCCCCTTCCCCACACTGATTTCCCCTATATTATTACAATATTATAGTTCTTAATAAGCAGTCATAAGTCCATCATTCTATTTAAGTGTATCCTGATATTGTAGGTATAGGCAATAGCAGACAATCAAGCATTCTGTTGTCAAGATTGACTTGTTTCATTAGGTGTTCATCTTGGATTTGGAAGTGGAAATGAATTGTAACTTTACAACTCGATATGATAGTCTCTGCTACAAGTTACTATACATCTAATTAAATGAAAATCCATACAAAATCAACAACAGGAAGAAAAATAGAAAATTTACAACAACATGAATTTAAATAGCATGCTACTGAATGACCAATGTGTTGCTGAGAAAGAAAATTAAAAACCTGCTTGAAGTAAATTTTGTAGCAAAATACATAACACATACCCATCTTAACTGTTTTTCTGTGATAGTAGGGTCATGCACATGGCTATGTGACCTGCACTGCCCTTTCTCTCCAAAATTGTTTTAATCACAAGAAGTGACATCTTAACAGCCATTAAACGGTAACTACCCATTTTTCTCCTCAACCCTTGCTAGCCACCATTTTCTCTTGTTTTTGGGAATTTGACTTCTCTAGTAACTTCACACAAGAAGAGTCTTAAAAGTATTGTCACATTGTGATTTAGTTATTTCATGTGGCATAATGTCATCAGGGTTTAGCCATGCTGTAGTAGGTGTCTGAATATTCTTCCTTTTTAAGGCTGAACTAACATTCCCTTGCTTGTATACACCACACTTTTCTCAGCCTTTTTTCTTGTGTATGTTAACACTTTGACTGTTATAAATGATGCTGCTGTAAGCATGAATAGACATGTGGTTCTTTAGGTCCTTGTTTCTGATTCTTTTGTTTGTATTCCAGGAGCAGAATTGCTGATAATATAGTAACTCAATTTTTAACTTTTTAAGGAACCACCAACAGCTGTCCTGATTTACATTCCCACCAATTGCTTATGTCTTTTTGAAAAAGAGTTATTATAACTTGGTTATTTATTCTATCCTTTGTATGTGTGTGATTCCTTTATCAGAAACCTCAGACACATTGACTATCCACCTGGCAACAGTATTAAAGATAGAGAAATCTGAAAGAGTGATGACAGTGAATTTAAACCACTCAGTATTTTATGCAGTTGATTCAGTGCTACTGTACACAGTGTGTCGATAGCATCTGAGAATCTACATATGGAGATAGAAGAGGCATTTTGCCTTACAGGATGTTCTATACATTTTTCAAGTTAACTTGGCTGTCTTAGTTCCCAAGCATTTCTAGTTAGCTACAAAAGAAAACTTGCAGGAAAAGAGATGTGGAAAAAATCCATAAAAGTCAGCTCTATCTGTGAGATGTCTTAGTTAGATCCGATGCTTTTTTCTAGCATAGAGAAAAATATGGGAAAATGAATGCCAGTTTAAAATAAGACTTAATTACCAACTAGGACAATTCCTAAGATACAATATAGACTGAAAAAGATTTACTGAATGAATGGATTAGGGAGACAATTTTCTCTGAATTAAAAAAATTAACAAATCTAACTAATCTGATCCTATATATTTCAATGTTTAGTGACTAGCCTCCAGTACACTTTGGTGCAAAAAATAACTGCACTAAAGCTTAGAGACATGGAAATACCAATCATAACTCACATTAATATCCTAGTAATTGAGGACTAACACAGATAAAATCAGTCATAAAGATGAGGGTTCAAGGGTGGGCATTTGGTAGGGTGGTTAAGATGGAGTTTAGGATACCTGGCACCCCACATTCAAGTGCCTGAGTACAAGTGTCAGCTCTGCTCCTGGTCTGAGCTTCCTGCCAGGGCACACCCTGGGAAGCAGCAGAGTGTGGCTCAAGTACTTGAGTTCCTGCCACTGACGTGGGACGTGTGGATGGGTGCTAGGCTCTCAGCTTTAGCCTGACCTAATTGTGCCTGGCAAGGGTTTTTGTGGAGTGAATCAGAAGATGGAGGATCTCTCTGTGTCTGTTTCCTTCTCTCTGTTTTTCTAATAAATAAAAGCAATTAATTTCCCGTTTTTTATTATTTTTGAAAGTCAATGGTAATATATAAGTTACAAGTACTTTATAAAGCAAACGTTTCTGATGAAAAAATAGAATTCTTCCACTTCTGGAATACTACAAATATTTTCCTACTAAACCTATAGTATAAGATTTATAATTAGCAATATCTCATATAAATGAATGGTATCCTGTTCATGTATAAAACAAATGAAGGTAATATTGTTCCCCAAATATGCTATATTTCAAAAATTTTAATAATGTAGACTAGACTTTCTTCGAACTACTTAGAATCAGTGACCTTTACTTATAAGTCCAGAATAGCTTTTATTTGAAAATATTGAGATTTGGGGAAATTAAACCATTTATGCTTTGCTAGACACATTGGAGTTAAAATGCTAAAAAAAAAAAGTTGTATTTGTTTATTTGAAAATCACAGTTACAGAGAGGAAGGAAGAGGCAGAGAGAGCTCATCTGTCTGCTGGTTTACTCTAGGACGTCACATAGGCCAGTGCTAGGCTAGGCTGAAGCCACAAGGGAGAGTTTCATCCAGGCATGTTATGTGGGTGGCACAGACCATCTTCTACTGCTTTTCCCAGGCCATTAGCAGAGAGCTTCATTGGACATATGCTTCAAAGCTTTGTGGAATTAAAGATAACATTGATTTTCCTTAAACTCTTTGAAGATCGCTTGCAGATTGGTGTTGTGCCTTTTCTCTCGATTTCCAGGTCTGTTTTGAATCCAGGGATAGCATTTCTGGTACTGGTTGACTGACTGATGGACCACAGGCAAGATGACTTTTTAATTTAAGATCATCAAAAAGGGATTCTGCGGAGCCACTTTCTGATGACTGGGTGGCTTCCTCCCCTCCTTGGCTTGCTTGCTTTTCCAACTAAGCGGCTACAGCCTGGAGGAAGCTGGAGGACATACACCTGCCTTTCTATGAGGAACCTGTGGTGTCCTTAAGCTCCGAGAGTCCTTAAGAGGGACTAGGCTTCCAGGCTCTGAATTGAGTGTATGGCAAACTCTCTTGGGAGAGGAGTGCTGTAGTTATGTTCCTAGGTGCTGAAGACACTGTCATCTGATGAGCTCCTTCATTTGCTTGCCTGAACATGTAATTAAAAAAAAAAATCTATTGTATTCTGGTGTATTTTAAACCCTTCTCTTGCCTTCTTCTCTTAGATTGAGGAAGATACATGGCAGAAATACTACTTGGAAGGAGTCTCAAATGAAATGTACACAGAATATCTCTCCAGTGCCTTCGTGGGTCTGTCCTTCCCTACTGTTTGTGAGTAAGTGACTGTTAACTAGACTCCTTACTTCCCAAGGATACTGAAGGTGCCCCTTGCAAGAAAACTACCCCCTTCTTCCCAACACAGTTGGGGTACCAGGAAATTACTAAAGGCATCCTGTGTGTTTCACTCTCTGCTGGGGGCAGGAAGGCAAGGTATTAGTCTTTCCCTCCAGGCCAGAGAGTCTTGGATGTGGACCCTTGTTTGTAATAACATGACTGTGTGTCTTCAGTTATGCTCCTGTGATGTGGACACCTGTATGGAGAATGGCATGAGTTCATGTCTCTAATAGGGGAACAAAAAATCCTGCAGTATCAAATCTATATATTTTTAAGATTTATTTGTTTATTTACTTGAAAGCCAGAATTAGGGAGAGAGGGAGAGAGAAAGAAAGAGAGACGTCTTCCATCGGCTGGCTGGCTTCTCAGATGGCTGCAACAGCCAGAGCTGAGCTGGCCTGAAGCTGGGATTCAGGGGCTTTTTATGGGTGTCTCACATAGCTGCAGGGACCCAACAGGCTGTACTGTAAGATTTCTCCTTCTTTGGGCCATCTTCTGAAGCTTTCCCAGACAATAAGCAAGGAGCTGGATTGGAAGTGGAGCCTCTGGGACATGAACCAGTGCCCATATGGGATGCTGGCACTGCAGTCAGTAGGTTAGCTTGCTAAGGCCACTGTGCTGGCCCCATAACCAAATCTTTTTAATTTGAATCTGTCTTGCGTTGAATTCACATCGTAGAAACATCAGTAAGCTACTGGAATGAACTCACTCAGGCTGTTTCCACGTTTTTCTGAGGACCTGTGGATCCAAACAGAGAAGACCTAAAAACATCCTTAGCAATCTCATCCCATGTGGACAATTGCCGCGGTGTCATAGTCACAGGGATTAGCATCTCCTAACTGGCTCGACAGGTTGGATGGGAGCAAGGGGCAGCCACACCTGCTGTGGCCCCTCCCAGAAGAACAGGTGATCCCTGATGAAGATGATCTCAGGAGCTCCAGGTGTCATGCCTGCCAGCTTGACCATGGCAGTGTCTGATTCCCGGCTTAGAGTCCCAGATGATGGGTTTCTTCCTTCTACTAAAATGCAAGCTTCCTGTAGATGGTGAAACATAAAGCCCAGTCCATTGACACCTTAACAAAAGATCTGATAAATGCTGTCTCACTGATAAAAATTAGAAAGAAATGAAAAGATGGAGAAATCTGAGAACCTATTTGAGGAAGAAAAGCCATTCCCTCTGCTCCCTGCTTGCTTACAGACAAAATCCACCTTCTGGAAAGTAAGGTCTAAAGGTGGTGAGAAGTAAGTGTGTGCCCTTTAAGTAAAACGGAGGCTGCTCCTGAGGGCTCTGGCTCTCCTGTTTCACTATGTCCTGTTCTGTAGGTGGCAGGGAAGGAGGGAACCAAGGGCTTTGCCCCTTTTTGTTTACCTAGAGATCTTGTCAGTGAACACGGCAGGTGCACTCTGCCAGTCCCTGGGCCCAGACCCTCAGCAACAGAAAATGGTTTGGCTGTTTACTAAAATTTCTCACCGTTTCTCTAAGCATAAGTTTAAATGCTAAATGGACTGGAAAAGTGAATAGGTAATTGATTTGGAAGGAGTTATTTTCTGAAAATGGATGCCCTGTTGTCACTCCCATACTTTTCTTCTTTGAAAGCGATTTCTCCTGCCAGGGAAAGAAGTTAACTGTGCAAAGCCTTGGGTCTTGGAACATTGAGGCTGTCCTGTAAGATTTCTTTTTTGGCACCTGGCCTGGCTAGGGCAGAAAGGCCCAGAGAAATCAGAGATTAAAACAGAAGCTGGCTCTGTGAAGCATGTAGTTGAGGTCTTCTGTGTCTGATGTGGGAGTAGGTCTGAGTCCAGTGCCAGCGTAGGAGGTGTCCTAGGCATCAACAGAGGGTGGTGAACTCCTGCCTCCACCAACTCCAGTCCTCAGGCATTGAATTTCCCTGGGATGTCTTACAGTTCTATCCAATATGACTATGCCTTCTAAAGTCCCCTGGCTCTTCCTGTTTTCTGTCTTATTCTATGGCTGGGATCCAAGTGAGTTCATTTCAAGACTGCCCAGAAGGGTTAGAACTGTTCCCAGCAGAGGCTGTGACTGAGAATACTTAGAGGGTTGACCTATAGTATTTGATTTCTTAAAATTTAACTACTAATATTTTAAAAGTAAATGTATTTCACATACAAGCTAGACTCCTGGGCCCCTTGAAAGCTATGATGTGACCACACAAAGCCTGCCTTTCTGCAAGGTGCTCATTGGCTCTGGTTTAACATAGCCAAGGGGGTCAGAACCATTCTTCCACTTCCTGCTTATCTTAAATCAGGCCAGATTTGAATCTGCAGCCCAGGCTTGGCCCATGGACCTGCAAGGTTGCCAACATTGGCCAGTGACAGTGTGAAACTTCGCTGCCTTCAGGCACGAGGGGCTGTTTTGACAATTTTACTTGATCAGTTTATATAATTTAGAACATGTCCCAAGGAGGAGAAAGGCCTTCAGACCTGATTTATCAGAGAATTTAGCATTAGTTCAGTAAAGCTTTTGGAGTCATTAAAAAAAAAAAAAGACAGCCCAAGTTCTGGTGTGAGTGAGCATGTGTTAGATTCTGTGCTATTATTCGTTTAATACAATGATACAGCTGAGGTAGAAATAATCAATAAAGAAAGGACATTTAATGAGATTTAGGAACATCCCAAAACATTGAAGCTCTCCTCAAGCATTTGATTATCTGGGGGCTTAATTATCTGTGTTTTCTACTTTAAATTAAAGAAAAGCCATAACTCAAAGTTACCAGCAGCTTAATGATAACACTCTTCAATTCAGGTTAATTAAAGCACAGCCGTAATTGGAGTGTAGTGTTGTATATCACCGGGCTGGCGCATAAGTATTTCCATTACAGTAAGAATTGGCTATTCCATTTTAAGATGACATAAAGGACGCCAAAATATATTTTATGCTGGTTCATAGAGAAGAAAAAAGAATTGAGGAATATTCTGGGCATAATAAAGTACAGATAAAATATACAGATTTTCAGAGCAGTTTCTGTAATTATGTGCTGCACCAAAACAATATGCAACCATAATGTCTTAAAGCACACAGAGAAATAAATGTGCCCTTCCCCTGGGCGAATGTCTCCTTGTAGGGTAGGGTCTCCACACAGGAGAGCTGGGAGTCCTCCCCAAAGCTAAGAGTCATTCTATGAAAAGGTAAGAGCACGGCATGCATGGGTGAAATTCAAGGTCATCTCCCAAGAGAACAGGAAGTAAGTAGAAGAGAAGCAGGAGGCTCAGGAACCCCAGCCTTCCACCCAGTGCTAGCTCCTAAAAAATTCTCAGCCAAGAGGTAATCCTTGTTATCCAGCATGAGACTGCTTCTCTATTTTGTACCTTTGCATTTTGGTTACACTGTGTGTGCAAACAAAAACGCAAAATTGCATCTAATATTATATCTGTATTTTCTCATTTATCCTCACCAGTCCCCAAATATCCATATCAATATCTCCATTTTGTAAACACAGACATGGGGACCCAGAGGACATAGGGGTCCTTCCAAAGCCACCTGCCAGACAAGTCTCCCAGCCAGACTTTCATCATGTGGCCTTATATGAGGGAGAATGATTTGGAGTGGGTGCTGGTTGAAGGCTGCCTAGTTAAGGGCTTCATCAGGGACTTGTTAACTATGGTGGTTTCTAGGCTGTATCTCCAGATGTTGATGTTTGGGGGCAAGGCCTGAAGGCTGGGAACCTCTCCCTTACCCAGCCTTTCACCCCACATGCTAGAATATATAACCACTCAATCTCACTTTGGGGTCAGTCATTGGAATACTTCTTCCCAATATTAACCTGAATCATTGTCAAATCATGGGTGGGATCCCCTCACGAAGCCAGTGTGCAGATGGGGGCATTTGTGGGGGAATTGTCTCTTCATTCCTTCATGTGGGGACTCTGCAGTCTCCAGGCACAGAGAAAGTAAGTATGTTCTTTGCCATGCCGGGCAGATCCCTGGCTAATCCTTACCCATACAGAGAAAAGACATGGCAGGGGGCCAGGGGCTTTGTGTGAGGAATTAGAAAAGCAACCTCTGTTGGTGATGGCAGGTAGGCACCAGCTGCTGAGAAGTTCAGGGCAAACAAGTGCAGCCCATCTCCTAGGTTGGAGATCATGGTCAGTGTATTCTGCACCATCCCTGGCCTCCTGTAGGATGCTCTGTTCAAGAACCAGCAGCTTTGGGCAGCTGCCTTTGGCCCCTGGGTCTTGTGGGACAGAACAACGAAGACAAAAGAGTTTTGGGGCACGAAGGGAAAGACAGTGCCATCCCTGTGTTCTCTATACTGGCAGACGACTCCCCACCATTCCTCAGGGAACAGCAGGTGTCCAGCGCCAAGCTGGCAGGAAGCTAAAAGCCTACAGTGGGATGCAGTGGGATGTTTGCATTGTGAGCTGTGGACGTACAGCTGGGGTCTGTTCCCCAGATTGTCCACTTGCAGTCTATGTGATTTGGGGTCAAAATATTACCAACTGCCCAACCTTGGACTTGGTTCTTACCCTCCATTGCCCCACCTCTGAATTAAGGAGCTATTTTTGTATCAGAACAAATTAACAAACCTTTCTCCCTTCTACCTTTGTTGCCACCACTCTCCCTCTCAACCTAAGATAACAGAAACACCTAGAAAGAAGAACATTGTATCATTTCCAAATTCTGTTTGGTCTTCCTCTTCAGTAAATTCTCAGTTGGTCAATCACCAATTGACCAGCTGTTTGATAAACTTGGAATGTTTATACTCTATGGGCAACGTTGGTACTGGTTTTTTTTAAAACATTTATTTATTGGAAAGTCAGATATACAGAGAAGAGGAGAGACAGAGAGGAAGATCTTCCATCTGATGATTCACTCCCCAAGTGACCACAATGGCTGATGCTATGCCGATCCGAAGCCAGGATCCAAGAACTTCTTCCAGGTATCCCATACGGGTGCAGGGCCCCAAAGCATTGGGCTGTCCTCGAATGCTTTCCCAGGCCAGCAGGGAGCTGGATGGGAAGTGGAGCTGTCAGAATTAGAACTGGTGCCCATATGGGATCCCGGCGTGTTCAAGGCAAGGACTTTAGCTGTTAGGCCACTCTGTCGGGCCCCGTTGGTACTGTTTAAGAGGAAATAGATTGGATCAGTTTTATACACATGGACAGAATAGTAAACATGAATCTAAGTGTTTTTTAGATTTATTGATTTGAAAGGCAGAGTGACAGTGAGAGGGAAAGATTTCATACAATGGTTCACACTCTAATCCCTCACAAGAACTGGGGCTGGCTAGACCAGGCCAAGGCCAAGAACGCCATCAGAAGGAACCCGGATACTTGAGCCATCTTCCACTGCCTTCCAAGTGCATTCACAGGATGCTCTGTTGGAAGTGGAGAAGCCAGGACTTGATCTCAGGCTCTCTCATGTGGAAGATGGGCACCTCAAGCTTCAGCTTCCCTGCTGTCCACAACTCCCACTCCTACAAATAGCTTCAATGCCAAATGGAAGACTGTTTTCCTGAGGCAGTGGCTTTCCAAGTTTGATGTGTGGTTAAGAAAGTAAAACTCATTTCCTGGGAGACATAGTACACACTGCTAAGTCAGTGGTGCTTTTATTGTGAGAACTCCTGGAAATGAGAATGTGCTTCCCTGCACCCAGGCTCTAGGAAAGGGAGGGTGGGAGTCATCGAGGAGGGGCTGGCAGAAACCACAGGTTCAGTGGCCGAGCTGCCACAAGAACACTCTGTTCCCGGTTCTGAACCTCACAGCGAGCCCATTAGTCAGTCAATTCATCACTTGCAAAATATAAAAGCTTAATTGCATCAAGTTTTACGGCTCAGAGGGGATTAGGACAAAAAAATGTATTTAAAATATGGTATGTCTCTGTCCCTCTGCAGTTGATGAAGCAGTTAAAATTCAGATGTGGTGGGGGAGTACTTAGTGCCTGGGGAACACCAACTCTGTCTTCCTCATCTGTGCTGAAGGGCAGGCGCTCTGTCCACAAGTCCAGGTGCAAGTCTAGATGCCTCCATGCTGGTTTAAGACAACATGAGTGGTGGGGCTCCTGTGTCCTTTCAAACTTCTTATTGTGTCAGTGCCCCTAAAACTCAAACAATCTCGCTGACATCCCATGGTCTAAATTTCGTTCAAAGGCTTCTTCTGAAAGATCTATGTAAGTTAATCTTGCTCAGTGAACCATAGCTAGTTTGGTATGAGTTCCGTGAAATCTTTTTTTTTTTTTTTTAAAGAAAAAGAGATCTGAATCTGAGCAGAAACCCGCCCCCCCTCCCCCCAGCAAGTGGCTCTGTGGCAGATTGCTCTACCACTGTTGCAGAAAGGAGCCTTTCAAGAGAATTTACAGAGAGGCTCAAAACTTGTCTTGAAAAATAAAATGTTCCCTGCTAGAACTCAGTATTCATGTACTTATTTGTGGAGTATTTTAATTCAGACTAAACATATATGAGCAGAGATGTGAGTACAATATTAATGAGTATTTCTACTTTTGGTAACCTGTAAGCCTTTTCCTTAGTGAATGAACTCACCAACCAGAGAAGATCAGCTGAAATTCTTACTGGCAGGCTGCAGAGGCAATGGAGGGCATGTTGAGCCCTCTAGGGGGTCAAGGAGGGGTGACATTTGGAATTGGGATGGTTGCTAGCACTGCGACTCAACACTGGGCAGGCACAACAAGCATTTCATGTTTGTGATTCATAATAATAATAGGAATGTCTAAAAATACACTCGTTTGCACATTTGTCCACATTAAGGGATGCAGTAATGAGTTTTGAAGTCAGGTGTCTCATGTACTGGTGGAAAGTGTGTGTCTGTTTGATGGGGGTGTCCTCAAGCCCTCCCACTCCACCCTTATCACAGCCATTGGGAAATGAAATCTTAACAAGATCCTCATGAACATTTTAAATCACTGCCATTTTCTCGGTGCTGAGTCTTGCAAGTCCTGAGGTTTCCCATTTTAAGTAAATGTTTCTGCCTTGAGAACCCATCCTTTTAAATCTCATTTGCCAAAGTGAGTATCTTCCCTTCTAGCTCCTTGGTCCTAGAGACCCGGATTCCCAGATGCACAGTGTTCACTCTACTCTGATGAGGCCAATCAGTCTGGCTTTCCCTGGATCCCTCTGAGGGCTGGAGAGAGCCTGGGCATCCACTTTTGCTCTTTATCCACTTGCTCGTGGGGCAAGTCATCTTCAGCAGTAGCCACCTTGCCTTTGCTCACTTTTCCTAAACACATTAGAAAGTGCAAACTGTATGACAGGTTTCCATGCTTAATTCACACCCGCAAGTAATCTTTTCAGGCAAGGGGGCTGATTTAATGGCAAGAACAATTTATTTCCCTCTGGGTAGGTAGAAACAGTTGGACTCTAATTCTTAAGAGCCTTTGTTCAGGAACATCTGGGTTGAAACTATTGTAGTTAACAGATGATGCTGGCAGTAAAATCTTAAAAAAAAAAAGCTTTGTATAATGTCATTGTCAAATGTGGTAGGCTTCTACTTAATAATTATCAGGAAAGCAATCTAACTTGTTATTACAACAGTTTTATTGCAGATTGCTGGTTTAAGACCTTTTTGTGACAAGTGGGATTTTTTTTTCTTAAAGAAAAAAAAGGAATAATTTCTATTCCCCTGTAATTATTTTTATAACCAGCGACAACTTCCTGCGTTGGACATATTGGGCTATTTTATTTTAGGAACCAAGAATCAAGTGCCTGCCGACCTATACCATTTGTATGGCTTTAGCCTGTTATGAAGGCTTTCTTATTTCTTTCTTGTCCTTGTTTCATCCTAACCCCACTCTGATCACATGTAAATGAACCACTACTGCCTGGCACAAGCCTAAGAATGACAGGAAACATTGGATGCCCATAAGTGTTGAATGACACATGTAAATACTTAGCCATAAAATATCAGTTCTGGGTACTCTGAAGGCATGATTTGGGACTTGTGATCCTTATAGCAGGATCTCTACAAGATCCTGCATTGCTGCCTGCATCTCAAAACTGGAATTGTCCTTTGCCTAGTTATATATGTCAGGGCATGCTGTTACTCTGACATCCTTGTTTTCCAATCTGTCCTGTTCTACCAAATGGAACAAGTTTAAAAAGAATCTCATTTCAGAATCCCCTCAACTCACCTCCAAGCCTCTCTGTCTAGGTTGTTCTAAAATTCCTTGAAAACTTACTCCCCAGTTCATTTATTCAGCCTTTCTTGAAAGCTCACTCTTTTCCCTTTGCAAAATGCCAGGTGAGCTGAAGTTTGCATCCCATGCTAATGAAAGGAGGTTAGAAGGAAGAGTGACCCATAAACAAGTGTCTGACACTCAGGGTCCCTGGTAAACTCCCTGGGTTTATCTTCTCCACTGGATCAGAGCTCCTTCCTTCCCCCCACCCCACACCGCCACCCCACCATCCTGCCTCCATCTCAGCCCAGCAACAACCTTAACGCCAGGATGCTGACATTGACCAGCTCCTGGGGAAGGGGACCAAGAAAGAATGATTTGAACTCTCACAGGGGAGCCATATTTCTGCTTCCAGTGTAGACAGTGTTTTTTCTTCTTCTTCTTCTTCTTCTTCTTCAAGATTCGTGTTTTGCCAGTATCCAGAGGATCACCATTAAAGTGGAGGTTAAGGGCTTAGGGGCCTGTAGGAGGCCAGAGTTGGCTGAGGGCAGTGAAGATTGGGGAAATCTGAGACATCCCATGGTGGTGCTGATGAAGCCCGTCCCATCAGTCAGAGTACCACCAGTGGAGAACACACTGGGGTACCTGCAGCTCCAGTTCCTTTTAGCCATGTGAGAGGTGGGTCTAGTGTGATTTTCAAGGCAAGATGAGCAGCCAGCTTTTCTATGACATCAGCTGTTGATATTTATATCCAATTTTTAAAACCAATGCAGAGACCAGAGACTGTATCTGCATTTGGACCTGTAAGCAGTAAGTTCTTCATTCCCTCAGTGCAGCACACGGTACTAAGACTTGATTTTCACAGTGGCCTTTTCTACGAAAAAAAAGTCATTTGATCTTGAGCCAGTTGCCTACTGTCCTTTGGATCTCTGTTGGCTGTCTGTGTGAGAAGGGCAGGATCCACCTGTCTTGAAGGGCCTGACATGGAGCATCACACTTCTGAGGTGGAACACAGTCATTACTTTTACCCTTCTGTCCCTCTCTTCTTCCATCTCACCCATGGTCCATGAGCAACAACTTGGTTTGGGCCAAAGAAATTTTTTAAAAATGAAACCTCTTTAAGGTAGTTCTGAATCATCTTAGCTATGTAGTTGAAAGGCACAGATTTAAAACTGGGAGAAGGGAGGGTCCGAAGTGTCACACTATACCCCATAAATGTCTAACTCTTGTGTGTCAAGATGAAAATGAGCTTCATTAATTTCAAATAAATATGTGAGATACGTTCTCCTTAATATACATTAAAAACATTTTAAAAGAGAAAAAAGTTGGAGGAGACTCCCCATGCCATAAAGATAAAGAAGGCATGTGTACGTGGTCACTTGAATTTCCTTTTTTCTTACATTGAGTTGATAAGTGACATGCGAGTAGCCAGGAGGGTATAATTCACCTTTATTATGAACTGTTTCTTCCCTTCTTATGGTAGGACTACATCCTTAAACAAACACAGAAGGTCTTGGGTTCCATGAAATACCAGAGTTCTGGACTGGATTATCATTGTTCCCAAGACATCAATGCTGTTGCCATTGTTACTGTCCATGCTAACTGAAGACCAGCATTCTCCTTGAGTTATTGACATTTAGCTACTATTTATATTAGAACACTATTGAATAATCTGATGATTTGGCTCAGTAAACATCACATAAGCTATCTGATAAGAAAAATAAGTTCCTGAAGTAACAGTCACATGAAGAATGGGCATTAGCTGGACTGTATGGTGCATAAAGAAAGAAGGACATTTTCCTAGCCACAGGTGGATCTGCATGTCAGTATTTCAGCCAGTTGCAAATTCAGCACAAGCTCAGATCGCTAACATCTGCTGGCAGCAGCCAGAAAACCCTACAAATCATGGGATGAACCCTAATAAGCCTGAGTGGTCTTTAGGATTCTCTCAGTGGAAGACAATGCAGATGCACGTAGAGGAATAGACACTTAGTCCCCTTCCCCTGGGAGAAGGAGAGACTTGCTGCAGCGCCTTCCTGGCAAGTGGCACACCTCCATATCCAATGTGTCTGATTGTGTTATTCTGTATTTTAACCCAAGTGAAGCTCTCCCATTCTGCGTGGAATAAACTGCAGGCTCCTGGCTGTGGCAAGCAGAGCCTTCATGATCTTGCTTCTCCTACTACACTCTCTGACTCGCTGCTATTCTCAACTTCGCTCACTCAGTGCCAGCTTGGCTGGCATTGTGGAACTCTTTCCCACCTCAGCAGATTTACACTTGCTATGTCCGCTCCCTCAAGAGCTCCTGCCTCCCATCTTCTCACTGCCTGCTGCTGCTCTTCTTGCCCTGGTGCTTTCTGCATCTTCTAAATGGTCCTCATGGACCATTGCAGATAAATACATCTTTCCAGTCACTCTTTGCCTTGTGGCTCACTTTGTTTCTGCATGGTGGAGACCTACTTTTTCCACAGTTACGTTTGCCTATCTCTCCCAATACAAAATAGTCTTGACTGGAGAAGATGATGTGTAATCTGCTAGATATTAGCTAGAAGCACCATAAGCAAGTTAAATAGGCTTGCTTGCTTAGTAATACCATCTGTAAAATGGAGATCTCAGTAGACATCTTAACAACTGGGGTGCTGATATCTTGGGAACAATCTGGGGATTAAACAGCATTATCAAAAAGGCTCTACCCCTTGGCCCAGTACCTCATCCCATTTACAATGCTGGAACTAAGTGACTTCAGCTCAGTTTTCAATCTGTAAGTTAACCAAGACTTGTTATTGAAAAAGTCCTTAAGGCACATGTGATCATGCCCATTAGATAAAGCCGTAGTATATAACATATGTAATTCTTTCTTGTTTATGTGAACATTTATCTTTGTGAGTATATAAATCTGTTTTCATCTAACTAAAATTATATGTTTATGTCTTTATATAACATTATGTGTCGGCCTAATATCTTCAAGTGTTTTTGGAAACAGCATCTTGAATATTATCTAACCCCATATTACATTGTACTTTATTTAACCATAGCTTTGGTGTTGGACATTTAGGCTGTTTTCAATTTTCTGACTCTGTATAAATAACTCAACCCTGAAAATCCTTAGGCATAAATATTTAAGTGTACTTTCTGTGATTTTGGTAGAATCTAAACCCCACTGTAACTCAAAGATGTTGCTGCAAAGGAGGAGAAAAGGTACTGTCACATGAAGCAATAGGAAGCAAGCACAGCCACCAGAGAAGCAACTAAGAGTTCAAGGATGTAGTGAGAGGCAAGGTGCTGGTTAGTTTTGAGGTCACAGTGTCAGACAGGAGGTGAACTGGAGTAGATATGAAATGACCCAGGAGGACAGGCTGGGAGGAGTGGGGAAGGCATTTAGGGAGAGCAGGCTCTGAGGAGCGATTGGAGGCAGCAGAAGCTAGCCTCTGAGATCAGTGTGGCCCATGGTCAGGAGCACTGGGCAGGTGAGGTCAGACAGCTTGGCTAGAACCAGAAATGACGAAGCCATAGTCATGCGCCAGGCACTTACGCGGACTAAGTATTATTACCATCATTCCACACACACACAGGGGTCTGCTCGCAACAGCAGTATGAGCCATTTATACAAAAGACCAAAGTGGAATCCAAATAGCAGGTCCAGCCACTCCAACTCCCTTCCTCCTGCTGTAGCCAACATTTTATTGCCTGAGCAAGTAACTAATGATTCTGGCCCAGTGTAGGTCCCCAGGCACAGATCCCTGCTCAGAAAGAGGGCAGGGTCTGTGTCTAGACATCCAAGTCTGAATACAATTTGTACTCTCAACATCTAGCGCCTAATCACATGCGAGAGTTCAGGTGTAATGGGGCAGCTGGTGAGGGGTTGTCCAGACCCTCCCTTTGGCACAGCCCCCATGGAATGAGGCTCCCCTTGGAGAATGACAACATTAAGGCACTGAGAGATCGGGAGAGGGTTTGTGATGTGACTCTGCTCGTCTGGAAACACTGACTGGGTGACCTTACTCTCTTGTTGCAGGCTGTGTTTTGTGAAGCTCAAGCTCCTTATGATAGCCATTGAGTACAAGTCTGCCAACCGAGAGAGCCGGTGAGTTTGTGCCACCCAGAGTCCAGCTCCTGTGTGTAAGTGTAAGAGTGAGAACGTTCAGTGTTTCTGGCACACTCTTGATTGGCTTGGAACAGGATGCTAAACACCTACCTCACCCTAGAAGACATGTTCTGCCCGACGGTGTAGCTTCTGTCCTAGCCTGACCTGATGGTTCAAGGCCCCCTAGGCTTCTTAAAAGGTGTCCCAGGAAGACAGGGATGGGGCACCTTCTAAGTGTAAAACAGGGACAATCCTCATACAGAAAGCCATTATTACTGTGGTGAACAAAAAGCCGGTGGACCCTGGCCTTCTTTCCAGAGTCCAAGACAGAGTCATGATGGAAGACACCACTTCTCCTGATAGCCAAATTGCATGCTGCCTAATGTGTGCCATATGTGCTTCTCCCTGTGTAGCTGAAATGCAGGTGGCAGAATATCAACTGCATGCAAATGAGCCAGGAGAGTAGGGCTCAGAGGCAGGAGCTCGCTTTATTTATTTATTTTGCACTTAATTATGTGCAAATCACACTGATGGGAGACTGGGTCTGGCGGAAATAGATAACAGCCCAGTCAATATAGGAGTTCACCTCTGGAAGAAGGAGGCACCATGGTAAGGGGGAATGTTGTTGAGGATGTCCTGTGTGTGTTATCTTAAAAAAAACAAAGAATGATTTTTGCTCCCCAGTTTTTATCGATAGTTTTGGAAGGAAAGGAGCTACTTGAGAGAGGCTTGGGCTTTTGTTCTCTGAAATGACATCCCTGGTTTATTTCTGCTATGGTGGATTATTTGTTTCCCACAGGTGTTGCAGGTACTGAGGGCAGACAGCCTCCTGCGCATGCTTTAGTAATTGGGTACAGGGCATGGCAAGATGTTAAAGTTCCTGCTATCATTGTTTGAGGGTTTTTCATGATCTGGATGAATGACTCAATCAAACGAGACTTCCAAATATACAACCTGTTTCTCTAACCGACCACAACAACACTGGATTGGAAACAAGTCAATCCAATGTTACCTTAACTACCCGATCAGATTGCTCACCCAGGCAATCTGATCACATGTTTATCAGCTACTCTGAAAATCCAAATCCACCAAAAGGAAAAGGAAATGGTAGATTTGGTGGCCCCAAAGAGAATGTGACCTTGGCCGTGAACAAATATGTACACAAATATACATTTTTCTTTTTCTGTGTTGGCAAAGTGAAGAATATTATTTGCAAGATGCTAACAGTGAGTGAGTCCTGGCTATTTGCCGTTCCACGGATATGGTGGAAAGTTCTGGGATGACTCTGCCTACATTTGTGCCAATTCCCACTTGCAGCTACGTAGGGAAATGGTGTATTCTGATTTTTTTTGCAAATGATAATCTTTGTGTTGCCATGTCAGTAAATCTTTCTGTAGCTCGGTGTTCTTGACCACTTTTGTGAATTTCTTCAAAAAGTGTCACAAGGGAGATGTGGCTGATGCTAACTCACGTTTTTCAACCATTCTGGAATCATTTCCAGGCAGGAGACTGCACCTTAACCTGAACTCCCATTTCAGGAGAGTGACGGTTCATGCCTCAATGTCAAGCTGCTGTGATCATTCTGAGAAAATGAACTCAGAGCTCTCCTTGAACACAAATGCACCCTCCCTTTTTAAAATGCTGAACCCTTTAATTGAGTCCCAAATATGAGATGTTTTCAACAAAGCCGACATAGGGAGTGTGGAGAATTTTTTTTTTTCCAAAACAGGGCCAAAAGAACTTGTTTGGCTTTTTGGTTGGTTTTGGGCTTGCTGTGTGCAGTTTCCAGTTTTTATCCTCCCAAGTGGCTTGGTCTCAGTGTGGAAGAAAGCACTGATTCACTTGGAAAAAGGTATATTTGGGAATGCAGGTCGTGCCCATTAGAAAATAGAGATTCCCTTACAGAAGAATTGTGAAAGATACCACAGCTACACGATCCTTTCTGAGACAATGGTTTTAGTAGCTTCCTTCATTGAAAAACGTCTTCTCCCTTTGCCCATCACCTTCCCCTGAGGGACCCTCTTGCCTTTGACCTGTGTTTTTAACCGCCTCCTCTGCTGCTGGGTTGCCCCATGGTATTGTTTTCAT
This sequence comes from Ochotona curzoniae, assembly GCF_017591425.1. NCBI lineage: Eukaryota > Metazoa > Chordata > Mammalia > Lagomorpha > Ochotonidae > Ochotona > Ochotona curzoniae. The sequence continues at coordinate 20,326,871 of NW_024465556.1, read as the reverse complement.
GCTTTGCTGAAAACCTTGTTTTCATGTGCCTCCGTCCAGCAATTTGAAACAAAGGTTTTTAGTCCTTCTCTCCTTGTGGTGTCAGCCAGTTTATTACCAAGTTGTTTGATTTTCAATTCTTTTCTTGTCGTTTTGCAGAAGCCGAAAGCGGTATGCATTCGCCGTTAACTTTCCTTCCTGCCACCATCCTCTATCTTGACTCCTAACCACAGGACTAACCATTTGCCAAGAACTCAAGAAGAGAGAGATTATATATCTACCTATATATAATCTCACCCCCTTGTGTAGCATATATATAATATATATATAATATACGTGTATATATGTATATATATATGTTTCTGTATATATATACACTTCCCTCCAACTAGAGTATATAAAACTTGAACATAGTTTACTGCTGTTCTTGTTTGATTTGTGGATTTTCTAGGATGACGCACTAACTTCTTTGCAGGAAATCTCAAAAAGAGGGAAGGGGAAAGGCACATTTCTGGTTTTTGTTACCCTTCTTGGGAACCAGCACTATCCAAGCTGAAAAGGAGGACGCGTCTCTGCAGCCCTCTGTGTCTGTTGCTGTACTGTCCTGCTGTGTCTTGGTGTCACCCCCAACACTGGCGCCATCATGTCTGCATCCCATACCCACATTCCCACTGATGTCTTCCTCCCTGTGTTAAACAGAGCTCACATCCTTTTAGCTACAAAACAGACTAAGCTCTTACACTTCTGTGGTTTCTTGTTTTGTTTTGTTTTGTATCACTTAAATTTTCTGATGCCACTTGGAGTATTTTATTTCTTGGGCAGTTCTGAGTGCAGGCTTGAAAGCATTGCTGCTAAATTGCCAGGTGAACACACTTGGTTTGCTGAATGAGTCCTGCGTACTGGGGACAAACGCATGACTTCTCTAGTGTGTTTGAGCATATTTCTTCACATAAAGTATCTCAACTTTCATCACGTGACACTCCCCTGTGTTGCTGCTGTTCTGTGTTGCATGAAGCATGACTAAACCATCATCAGTGGCTTTTAAAATTTTAACTTTTTGGGTTAGTATTTCCAGCATAGTATTTTGAAAAATATGTTCTCTAAGACAGTATTGTTGAAAACATACTATCGAGATGATTGCTTGTTCTTTAAAAGTTGCTTTTTTTCCCCCCGTGAGTGTAATCACTGTCACATGTTTGTATTTATAGCTCTGTGTGTGTGTGTGTGTGTGTGTGTGTGTGTGTTTGTCTGAAACTCTTTCTAAAGTCAGATCTGTGATTCCTTGAGTAGATGTGTATAAAAGAGGTGGCTTCCTGTCAGTTTGGCATTATTGAAATGATCCAACTGCGAGAAGTTACTGCAACACTTTGCATCTTCAAAGGTCCACAGTGGTTGCACCTCTGCTGGTGGCTTGTGACCCTTTGAGTCCCTCTACCTTGTGGTTGAAGGCATGTTGTGATGTAGGCATGATGTGTCGTAAAGTGTACCAGAGAGTGACATGGGTTGCTCCCAGCACCAAATATCCAACTTTTACCTTCTGAGATCAACTAGTTTTCCCAAATGCCAAGTGGCTAATGTTTTTTATATGTACAAGATGTGTTTTATAATACCATCTCTACAGTTGATGAGGTGGAATGAGACTAAGCAAGTCATTGCCCGGCCACAGTGAGGGTGATCATTTGAATCAGACCAACTGGGAGCAACCTTTCTGATGCTGTCTCTTTGTAAGATATCTGGGCTTATGTATCTTAAAGCATGTAACGCACAACTGGTTCTCCTACCAATACCCTCAACTGAAAGTGTGTGTGTCTAGATGTGCAGGACTCCAGCATTATCTGCTTTAAAGCCTAGAAAAAAAGGAGAAGTCCCAGGCAGATAATAAGGTTTAGGATTTGGGGTGTTCCCACACAGCCCACAAACTGCAGGGTGGTTATAATCCCCAAAAGGGGACACAGTTGATTCAAAATCCCTGCTGATAGCAAATGTCTACAAATGGGCATAATTGAAGAGGCCTCTTCCCAGTGGCATGGTTCATCTGTAGTCCTAGACGGTTCTTAATTGCCATTCTAGTTAATGAAGTCCCATTAGCTTGCTGGAAACAAATATAATTACCATGTTACGAGGAAGAAATTATATCCTTGTATGAGTCATGCTATTTCTTTAACAGTCTGGGCAATGGTACATGACACCTACCAAAACTGGAAGAGAGATTGGAGCAGTTCATATACTCTTTATCATATATACCATCGTGGATGTTGTTTCCTTTCAAACAGCATGTTTCAATCAAACTACCAATCATTGGTAATCTCTCCAAATAGCTAACAGGTGAAATTTGCAATGATTGAAGGAAGGTCACTCAGTGTTCCCCAGTTGTTATGCACAAGTGATACAGAAAGGGAAAGCATCATTTTTTCCTCCCTACCAGGCTTCAGTCCTCCAACCTGACCACAGTACAGCGGGAGCTACCCCACAAATGCCTTGCCTCTCACAGAGAGACATGATCAGAACTCTTTGTGTTGGAACTGAGCCCTGCCAGCCAGTTCCATGTAGATGTGTTTCATGTTTTAGAGTCCATCTTTCAGTTCTAAGGGAGTTATGCTTTCAGTATTAAAATTCATTATTCCAACTCCCTAAGTGACTTATTGCTCATGTGTTTGCATGTTTCTGTGTAGTGCCCCTGGGAGATCGTTAACTTGCAGGTCAACCTGCTAGGAGGGATGTGGTCATTACTTTGATCAGCATGACTGATGAGAATTACAGTTTCATTTTTGCAAGAAGAGCAGTGACTACCTTTCCCTTTACTTGAGGGAGAAAAAGAAAACTTTGGAACCAAGACCGATGATTTATGTCCTTTATTCATTCAACAAATAGTTAAGAAGAGCTTATTGCGTACAGGACTTTAAGATTGCCAGTTTGAAAAACCCTAAAATAAATAGAACACAATCATGTTTTTCACCTCCCTACTCAATTATAGGTTCTTTCCTGAAAATATGTTGCCATTGCCCAGTATAGTCAGTGAATTAACGAAACGCAGAAGTAGTATGAGAGAAAAAGAGAAAGGGAAAAAGGACCATTCTGCTCTGATACTTTTGGCTGTCACTACATGTTTTCCATTGAAATCAGCAAGGTCACAGAAGAAAAAAGATAATTCATATGTTCCATAAACGAGGGAAAGTCTACCCCAGCCAAAAAGATGTCCTCATTGGAATTCTGCTAATGGATATATGGGCTTTTTTCTTAGAGACTCTCTTGGTTTTTCACATGACACATTTTGACTTATCTCTGATAAGCTAGTGAATTAGACAAAGTTGTACTCACTCTAAATCAAGTAGCACACAGCAAGGCAGTCTTTCAGCAATCACAGAAACAAAACAGACTTGACATAGGATGACCCCCCACAGAGATCAAAGATCCTTGGGGATATTTTATGTATTCTCATTCAGAGGGCTTTAACAAATTCTAGGGGTAGTTGTATTTTGTAGGAAAAAGCAAAATAAAATTCTTTCTATCTAGAATGCTTATCTTTTTTTCATGTTTTCAGGAGGAGGAGGATTAACATTGTAAACTCTGGGAATGTGGATAGAAGAGTTAATGTCTGAATGGTTAAAAATGAATCTGTCTCCTCAAAATGTCTTATAAACTTTGTGCCATCATTAGGGAGTGTTCTGTGCTGTCATCTGGTAGGATCAAGAGCATGTATTACTTCCTCAAACCTTATTTCTGCGAGCCAAATCCAAAATAGCGTGTATCTTTATACATCAGGCTTTCTTTTCTTTTGTCATTATCTGGGGTTGAGCCCGTATTTTGCATTCCTAGCTTTGTCCCAATACCAATGCTCCCCTGCCACTTCCCATAGAGATGATTTAAACCCTCTCACCTGTATCCTGGGGGAGTAAAGAGGGTATTTTGGAATCAGTGAGGCCAGTGGGGGTGTCCGCCATGACAGTAAAGGAGCAAGGGGTGTTCCTCTGTGTGGACTAACTGAGCCGATCTTCAGATGGGGCATGGGAATAAAATACACCAGTACTGCTCTTGGGGAAAAGATTTTTCCAATATTAGGATGGTGCCTTCTGGACAGCGAATCAGCAGGGAGGACAAAATGAACGAGCTATGGTGCTATTAGATTTACCTTCCATTTAGTTTTGTAACCACCTGCTCACCATCAACAGCGACCATCAGCGACCATTCACAGCAGTCACTCAGTGTCTTGGACACACTGTAAGAGAGTGATTATTTGCCTCATTTGACAGATAAGGAGAGCAAGGCTCAGCTGCATCCACATTGCCCGTAGCAGGATGCAGAGTGGAGTGGCCCAATTTTGTGCCTAAATGTTGAGCCACTTTGAATGGCCAGCTTGCAGTTTGAACACAACTGTGCCCTACATCAGCACTTGCATTCTTTGCCCTCTGCCCTAGTGAAGGAGGTCCAAGCATTATGAAAGATGACCTTAGCTGCCATTCTCCTGAGTGCCAATGCTCGATTTTTACTCTAGAGCAAACCCATGTTTGTGATAGACAACCGACAGAAGAAATGACAAGAAACCTATCATTGATACTGGATTTGATCAGTTGATATGATTAATGAGGTACACAACTAGAAAAGGGAAACAGGGTTCTACATGGGGCTTGTTTTAAAATGCGTGCATGTCACTAAAGATGATATGGGTCAAATATCTCAAATTTCTCCTCTTGGATTTATGCTGTTCAAGTTATTACTCTGCCCCCCCCCGCCCCCTGCTTAGAAGATTTGCATTCTGGGATAAGTACATATCAAACTGGAGAGTTTTCCAACTTTAGAGGCTCATTCCTGCAGGCTCCAGAAGTACATGCAATATGTGATGGATGATCTAGATCATTCATCTTGGAAGGTTTAAATCCGAAATTTCAGGTTAGGAACAGGCAGTGTTTTTGACAAAAAGCCATGTGTTCTATTCCGTGTTGTGACCTAAAGAAAATTGCCATTTGGCTCATTGAAAAGGAAATATCATTTGGGCTATTTGTAAAAAATAAGAAACAATAAATTTAAATAATGAAGCTAATAATGACCAATATACAGTGATCCGTCTGCCCATGATATCACTTAGTTCTCTGGAGAAAGGATACTGTCATTATCCCCGAGATGTAGGGAACAAATTTGAGTTCTCAGAGGTTTTGTAGCTCACCCGCAATCAGAGGGCTAGTAAGTGGCAGTGCCAGAATTTGGAAGCAATTTATGATAGTAGAGGAGAGAAAGGAAATTTGAACATGTGCAAAACCCAGAGTTCTACCTTCCTAAACTGCCATCTTTAGCTGGGCCTGAAGAAGGAACCATGAATGCCCTTTCCCATATGAGGTTATGAGGCCAGAGGGCTTGTGATGCCCTCATGAAAAGGCTGTGATGGGTAATTAGAAGGCACCTGTATGAGGTGTGCTCTTATTGTATTCTGGATGGAATTTCACTGCTGAATGAAGTTCAGGGCCAGAACAATCAAATCCTCATAGACTGTTGTGATTATTTAATGTTAAAGTGAAGATACAGGCTGTTTCCTTCTGTCAGGTCTTGTCACAGATAATGGATGTTCATGTGACCACAGGGTATTATGTTGTAGTAATGGTGTGGCCTGAGCTCTCTCAACAGAACCATGGCTCACCTGGATCCTTTTCCTGTTTTGCTCTAGCCATACTGCTAGGTTGTCCATAGCACTTTCCCAAAGCAGCATAACTGGCAATAACAGGTTATATGTTAGTGGCCTTCTTCCATTTTCATTGTTTGGACAGCTGAAGCCTCCTTCTAGACTGATTGCAAATATTTACTGTCTTAAACCCAAGTTTCAAATCAAAGAATGCTTCTGTTGTCTGCTGCTTGAACCAGAGTCCCCAATTTCAGGGCTTGTTCCATCCATAACCTCATCCCAGCCTCGGAGTACGGCATACTTGTGTTCTGCTTTTGGTCTGCAGAAGATTAAATGTGTTTGTTCCACTCATTTATTAGATTAGGATACGTTTCTCTCTTCTGTCAGTCCAAACAGAACTTGGTCAGCTAATCTATTTATACTGTTTTGAAACAGGACAGTGTATATTTAGGTCCACACTTCCCTACAGGGCAATATTCATTCATTCATTCATTCATTCATTCATTCATTCATTTTATGGATGAATTGCATTTGTTTTCAGACTACTGTTTTCCCCAGTTAGGGCGTGCTAGACTTGCATCTTATTCAACTACGCCATACAGTTTGATCAGTAGCACATTGGAATCATTAAATATACCTTAATATATACGTTATTTGTTGCTATTTAAGTATATCCAGTTCTTCCTGCATAGACTCTATGCAGTCTGTACTTCTGTGTTCCTATATCAATGGTATCAATATGTTTGGTTTGCTTCTAAAGTGGTTATAGGTGTTGTGTACCATTTCCCATGCTAATGTGTGATGTGTATACATGTATGCTTCTGGCTATATATAGGGGTTCCACTAGCACTCTGTCTTCTAATGGAAAATTGATGTAGCAAGAGCTTTACTAGACCAATAGCGCATCCTCATTCACCATCCGAAGCACTTTCAGAAAGGATACACAGGGGATTTGCTCCAAGGTAGGTGCCCTTGATGGTACCCTATACTGGCCCTTCGTAGAAATCTAGACCCTAAAACTTAGATTTCTTATCTCAACCTGGAGTGAGCTGACCTGGGAAAGAAAGCAGTAGAACTTATTAATAGCATTATTTAATGAGATGTGGAGGCTATCGTCCAGCAGGAGAGACAAAAACTTTAGGGGAAGCTGGCAGACTAGTGGGCCCCCTATAGAAATAGCAATGGACTGGAACCTTCCAGGTTTTATTCAGGACATGACCTCACATATGTGTCTTCTGTGTTTGTTTTTGTTTGTTGAGCAGTATATTAATTAACCCTGGAAATCATCTTAAGATCCAAGAAGGCACTTTAGGATTTTTCATCGCAAGTGATGCCAAAGAAGTTAAAAGGTAAGAGTCTATTTTCATCTGCCTTTCTGACCCAGCAGTGGACACTGTGACATACTGAAGTGGGTGTGCTTCCTCGTGCACAGAGCTATGACTCTGAATGCATTGATGAGTTCTAGGTAATAGAATCTTTCAGATGCCATGTTTTAGAAAAAGAATTGAAACCACCAGTTTCAGTCTTGAAAAGGTCATTTTGAGATCTAGATATGGAGATTATTTTTTTTTTTTATATTTCTCACCACCAAATATTTTCTTTGTAAATAACCTTGGAGGATGAACTTGAAGATGGGGGTCACAAATGGAAGTACATTAACTAAAGTTGTCTTGCAGGTATGATTTCATGTACATCTAAAACATTCATGTATCCATGGCATCATGTAGCATAGTTTGAGCAGTGATTGTGTCATTCAGTGCCTCTGTGGACTCCCACTCAATACTGAGTTCCACACTGTGAGTTAGAATAATAATACGATGTGAGAACTGGGGCACTTGTTACCTACCCCTACATTGTACAGAGGGAGCCTTGAGGCCTAGAGGGGCAAGTTGATTGACTGCTTAAGGTTATGCTTATTCTTTTTTTTTTTTTAAGGTTTATTTATTTTTATTGGAAAGTCAGATATACAGAAAGGAGGAGAGACAGAGAGGAAGATCTTCCATCCGATGATTCACTCCCCAAGTGGCCACAGTGGCTGGAGCTGAGCCAATCCGAAGCCAGGAGCCAGGAGCTTCTTCTGGGTCTCCTACACGGGTACAGGGTCCCAAGGCTTTGGGCCATCCTCAACTGCTATCCCAGGCCACAAGCAGGAAGCTGGATGGGGAGTGGAGCAGCTGGGATTAGAACTGGTGACCATATGGGATCCTGGGATGTGCAAGGCAAGGACTTTAACCACTATGCTATTGTGCCAGACCCTATGCTTATTCTTAATCTAGAAAAAAATTATTAGAGATAGATAAAGATGGACAGAAGAAAAGAGGGAGGTATAGAAAACTTTAATTTGTTGGTTTAAACCCCAAATGCCAACAGCTGCCAAAGCTGGGCCAGGCAGAGTCTGAGACCTGGGAATTGAATTCAGATCTCTGACATGGGCAGAAATCTAACCACATGAGTCATCGACACTGTCTCCCAGCATCTACATTAGAAAGAATTTGGAGTTCAGAGTGGAGTCAGGACTTAAGCCTAGGTACTCAGATATGAGCCGTGGGTATCCTAGTTGGTTTCTTAACTGGCAAGCAAAATATCTGCCTGCCCCATCCCCTCCCTTTTTGATTCCTGATGCCCCAGAACAAGATCTGGTTCTTTGTCTGGCAGCCCTTACTTAATATTAGCTGGGCAAATTTACTTAAGGGCAATCAATTTTCCAGTGTAAATGCCACATGGAATTTCAAAAGGTTTGGAGTCACTTCAGGTGAAATATCTTCTTGATGATGTTTTTATGGGCCTGATAGGTGACAACTTCAACTGTGACGTTCCTGTAGGAATACTCCAGGCTTTCATTTGCTCCCAGTGTTTCATGCCATTTTTTTCCAATATCCTTAAGCCTGTTTAAGCAGCCTAGGAAATCCTAGAGTTCATGGTAGAACAATTTGGATCCTTGTTAGAGCTGACTCTATGTGAAACATTTTAACTGAATTGTGAGTTGTGAATGATGTTTTATGTGAGCCTGTCATCTTCATTTGCTGTATATCCTTGGAGATAGGCTTGTGATAGGTGTGTTACATTCCTTGTTATTATTCCTCAAAATAACCTTGCTCAATAGTCAGAACTTTGGTCTTCTCATCCACAAACCAGAAGTAACCTGATTCTTTGTGATCATGTAGCATGTAAGTAAGTGGTAAAGCTCAGATTAGAACTGAGTTTTCCTTCTAAGATCTACGGTTCTTCTCATGCTGTTGCCTGGAAGGTTGACTATGCCTAGCACTAGTCCAGGTGATAGGTTCTCTGCATTTATGAGCTCATGTCATCTCCATGACTTCCTAGGCAAGAAGTACCATGGCTAATTTCCACTTTATGTAGAAGAGAGAATCTGAGGCACAGAATAGTTAACTGACTTGCCCAAAGCCAGAATCTGAATCCAGGAAGTCTGTTTCCAGGGTCTTTCTTGTTTTCTAGAGAATGAGTTTGACTTTAATAGAATGAAGATGCTTGACCATGGACACTTAGGCTTTTTCTTCCCTCTCCCAGTGAAGTAAACCAGCCTGCTGGATGCAAAAGCTTTCAGGAAAATGAAAATATGGAGTGGAGGATAAAGAACAGAAACAAAAACTGAGCTCTCTAGTTTAAGTTTATCTTTGTAAGTTGGAGGGAAGGTGCCATATTTGATGGCAGGAAAGGAACACTTCCTACCCAGTGCCTGGAAAGGCTTCACTCTTCTTTGCAAATATCCTGAGAATGGGGTTCATCTAAAGTGAGGAGAAGAGGGGATGAATATTTCTCCCCCTTACCATGTCTTTTGGAAATCAAGGTTGTGTACTCAGCTCAACTGTGAGCTACATAAGCTCAAAGCAGCATCTCAGTGGCAAGTATAGGAGGCCGGGGAGCATAGCAGCCCCATACATCATGTGTGCCTCCCAGATAGCAAATATAACATGAAGCTCCCATTTGTGTAATTCTATTTCCTATTGCATCTCTCACTAATGAATGTCACAAATACCAAGCAGTCCAAAAAACAAATTACCTCCTATATTAGGGAGTGCAGTATGTCTCATTTCAGTGCTTTATGGTATTCACAAATACATGCTGACACAATCAGCTCCGACCCCAGCCTGTAATTTTCCATGGTGTGTGATGTGTCAGAGCAAATGCTGTCAGTTAAGGGATTTCAAATAGATGAAGACTGCAGAAAACCACAGAAATTGGAGATTTGAATGAAACTAAATAAGTTTTGTAAAAAATGGAAAAGTAGATTATGATGATCTGGTATTGAGTTTGTGTCCTCTGCTGCAAAAAGCAACAAAGGGAGTTAATGAATCGAAGCTCATAAAAACCCTTGAGATGCAGCACTTTAGAAAAAGAGAACTGGAACCATCCAAAGCCAGTCTTGAAAAAGGTACTTTGGGATGGGCATTTGGGAACTTGCTCTCTACACCTTACAAAGAATTAGTCTCCCTTTCATTTGTTTTTATTTTTTTAAGGTTTACTTATTTGATATGTGGAGTGATGGAAAGAGCAGAAATATAGGGTCGGTTCACTCCTCAAATGACTGCAATGGCCAGGGCCATCCCAGACACGGAGCAGGAGCTTAGAGCTTCATTTGGGTCTCCCACATGGGCAGCAGGGTTCTGAGGACTTGAGTTGCACATTAGCAGGGACATTATTATGGCTGTTGGTCAGCAACGGAGCAGAGCCTCAAGCCAGTGCTCTAGAAAGATGCCAGTGTTGCAGGTAGCAGCTTAGCTCCCTGCACCGCAGGGCTACTCCCAATAATTTCCTTTTCTGAGTAACCTTGGGATGTAGTCTATACCAAAGAAGTCAAGAAATGCTGGGTTGAGGTTGACTCAGTTCAGTCACAGTTTAAAAAAAAATAGTTTCTAATGTGAGAAGTCATAGGCTTTCATATGAAAATAGTTAGTGCTTGTTTCCTCTGAAATATTGGCAGATACAGCTTTATTGGACAGCATCATCATATTCATTCATTCATTCATTCAATGTCTGCAATTCACTCTTTAGCATGCTCCCTACTAGGTGCCCGACAAGCACTGGTGAACCATGGTGAGAAGCTCCTGATCACAGGTGTTGTGAAATGGGGAAACGAGATTCACATAGTTTTTTTTTTTTTTAAAGATTTATTTTTATTATTTTTTTATTGGAAAGGCGGATATACAGAGAGGAGAGACAGAGAGGAAGATCTTCCATCCGATGATTCACTCCCCAAGTGAGCGCAACGGGCCGATACTATGCCGATCCGAAGCCAGGAGCCTCTTCCGGGTCTCCCACGCGGGTGCAGGGTCCCAAAGCTTTGGGCCGTCCTCGACTGCTTTCCCAGGCCACAGGCAGGGAGCTGGAAGGGAAGCAGGGCTGCCGGGATTAGAACCGGCGCCCATATGGGATCCCGGGCGTGCAAGGCGAGGACCTTTAACCACTTGCGCCACCGCGCCGGGCCCGAGATTCACATAGTTTTTTAAATTTCATGGTAAAAGACGTAATGCAACTGAATCACTGATTCAGATGGCGCATGTAGGTGAAGGCTGCTGTAAGCAGAGAGATTGATGAGGGGCAGAAATTCTTTTCAGCAATCTCACAAAAGAATGTGTGACCAGGAGAGTAGAGAAGGGGAGTTGATGTGTGACCAGAGATGAGAATGGAGAAAAAGGCAGAGATTGGTTCCTGTGGCATTGTGGAAAGAGTTTGGATTTGTTTTAAAATGGAAGTTACTGATGGTTTTAATTTGGGAGTCAGGTGGTTTCATTGTAGGATCATGGAGACTGGACTGTAATGGAAGAGGAGAGGTGGTTAACAGACTGTTGCATAGTTTAGGAGAGATGAACCATCATCTTGAGATGACTGGCAGAAGGAATCTGGTCTCATTCAGAATTTCTGTGTTTATCATATATAATATATATGATGACTAGATAGATGAAATGAGACCAAAAGAGGAGTTGAGGGTAAAAATTTGGACCTAAAAAATTTGGTGGATAATGGCTTCATATTACTGGAATGGGGAAAAACAGCAGAAGCCATGTTCTGGTGGGGTAGGGTGGTGGTGAGTCGTGAAGGACTTTGGGCTCTGGCATGCAGGAGATAAGTCCTAAATATTCCCTTAGAAATGTCATAAAGACAGTGGGATCCAAATTTCTGTTTCTAGGGAAGGGTCAAGGTTAGGAATGTAGATTTGGGCACTGTGTCCATGAAGGTCCAGACTAGAAACAGATGACAAGATTCAATTGGGAAAGGAAAGTTTTGTGAAGAGGCTGTCTGTAAGATAAGGAAAACGAACATGGGAGGTCAGGCACCCCAGCCCTAGCAGCAGAAGGGAGTCACTCTCAGCCCGGATGTGCAGGAATGTGGAGAAGCAGGGCTGTCAGAACCTGAAAGGAGGAGTTATCATAAAGGAGGGGAAACTTGCACAAGCTGCCTGTGAGTAGACAGGTGTTGTGTTGCTTCTGTCATTTTGTGACCTGTCAGGGAGTCAAGGAACAAACGTGAACTCGTCTCTTCCCACCATCTATTGTTCTCTGGCTGTGTTCCTGCATTGACCAAACACACAGGAATCATAAGACAAGGACAACCTGAAGGCCAGCCTTGCAGGCCACAGAGCTGGTCTTCTTGACGATGCTGCAGACAAAGCCCTTACCACCTGCAGACTATTGTGGAGAGAACGGGGTGAACCAGAGAGAAGGTGGAGAGGAAGGTAAAGGGAGTTGTGCTGGAGAGTGGCCAGGAGGCACCGGAAGAAAGCAGCAGTCCCTGGGCTATGAAAAGGCCCATAGCACCCACAGTCACGTGTGTAAAGTGAGAATGGAGAAGACCCCCTGGCATCCAGTCACATGTGAGAAACCCACCCCCCCAGCTTCCCCTCCACAGTCACGTGAGTGGGAAGTGAGGATGTGAAAAGGCCCTCCTGGTAACCACAGTCACACGTGTGTGTGTGAATTGTACCCACATAGGAGACCTTCAAAAAGCTTCTGGCTCTAGGCTTCGGATTGGCTCAGCTCCAGCCATTGAGGCCACTTAGGGAGTGAACCAGCAGGTAGAAGATCTTCCTTTCTGTCTTTCCTTCTCTCTGTAAATCTGTCTTTCCAATAAAAATAAATCTTTTTTTTTTTAAAAAAAGAAGATTTAAATTAGGCAAACGCAGCAAGTTCAAGAGGTCCATAGTACATCATGGGAGCGATTGCTAATAACATTGTATTATATACTTGAACATTGCTGTGAGAGAAAATTTAAGTGTACATATCCCCCCAAGTGTAAGTATATAAGGTATTGTAAATGTCAATTAAACCAATTTAGCTATTCCATTATGTTTGCAAATTTCAAAACATCATGCCATATTATACACATGCAGATGCAACTTCATATTTTTCAAGTATTATTTGAAAAGTAGCAAAAAAGAGAAAGGAACAAAGAAAGCTCCCCCTCTACTAGTTTGCGTCTCAAAAGGCCTGTGACAGCTGGGCCTGGACCAGGTCAAAGTCAGGTGCTAGGAGCTCAGTCTAGGTCTCCCCGTGTACTGACAGGGACCTAGCACTTGGGATGGCCCCTGCTGTCTCAGTAGCAGGAAAATGGAATCGGGACCAGAGCTGAGACTCAAACCTGTACACTCCAGCATGCAGTAGAACTCTACACAGTGTCTTAAAGGTCACATCAGATGACTCTCCCCACCCCCACCCCATATAGTTTTTGTCAGTTAAAAAAAAAAGTAAATTTGAAAAGCGATTCGGCTCTAACTCATAAAGAACTTATTCTTACCCTTTTGGCAGTCCTTGTCTGCTCACGTCATGTCATCACTTTTACCTCTACGGTACAGAAACGTTTAAGACCTTGGATTCTGGTGCAACAGTGTAGATTTGAATCTTAGCTCCACCACTCTTAGCTGTGCTGCTTTAGGCAGGTCATTTGATCTCTCTGTGTTTCAGTTTCCTATTTGTGCTTATAAAGCACTTAGAACAGTACTTGGTCTCTGTGCTCTCTCACTGTTAGGAGCTGTCTTTGTGGTCTCTATTGCTGTTATGTGTAGAAGCATTAAGTGGGAAAGAAAAGCACTGGAAGCAAGGTCATCTGTCCCAACCAGGGTGCTTGCTTTCTCTCTTCCTGTCTTTCCCATTTCAGGGCAGATCACCATCCACTGAAACCATGCTTAGCTCCTAGGACAAATAGCTGCCTGTTCTTTTCTGAAGAAATAATTGTAGTTGACACTTGAAGCACTAGAGGAGGGATTACTAGAGTAGAAGCAGTATTGAGGGGCCTGTGTCGTGGCGTAATGAGTTAAACTGCCACCTGTGACACCAGCATCCTATGTGGGCACCCGTTCCTGTTCCAGCTACTCCACTTCTTATCCAGCTCCTTGCTGATGCACCTGGGAGAGCAGCAGAAGACAACCCAAGTACTTGGCCCCTCCACCCACATGGGAGGTCCTAATGAAGTTCTTGGAGCCTGGCTTCAGCTTTGCACAGCTCTGGTCATTATGACTGTTTGGGGAGTACTCCAGCAGATGAAAAGATGGCATTCTCTCTCTCTTTCTTCCCCTTCTCTCTTTGCCTTTCATATAGATTCTTCTTAAAAAGTAGTAAAGTAAAAGCATTGCATGTGCATTTAAAAGTCCTGGGGCTGGCCAAGCTGTAGAATGAGATGACTTTGGTTGGATTATGAAAGCACTTCAACTTAGAAATGATGACACAAGTCTCAGAGAGTCTAACTGCAAACTTTCCCATACTATTACAGAAGTGAAAGTCTCAATATTGGTTTTCCATTTGTGTCATACATAAATGCAAAAGGCATGAGAAACAGAAGGAACTTAGGAAACAAAATGTCAAGATTTGTGTTAATTTCTTTAAACGCTGAAGGACCATGTTTGTCTCTGGCATTCAGTTTCATATCAGAGGTAGGGAAGAAGCCCCCAGATCCAGAAGTTGTAAGGTTGTTTGTTCTAGTAAGTTCATCACCTTACAAATTCAGATTGATTCTTTGACTTACAATGAAACTGCCTATGTCCCAGTAAAACCATCTTAGCTTGAAAATACCATGAACTGAAGTTCCAACAAAGTGAACATCATGGCTTAACTTAGCATAATTGAACATGCTGAGAAAGCTTGCAGTCCCCTGCAGATGAGCAGATTCAGGTAACGTAAAACCTCTTTGATAATTAAATGGTGATCTTCTCACATAATGCATCAAATATCATACTACAAGTAAAATGTAGGGTAGTTCGCACAGGTCTGCTTTCACACCAACATCAAGCTGAAAAATTCTAAATTGAACCAGGATAAGTCGGAAACCATCTGTATGGAAAGAGCATGGGTCTCCCCTGCTATGCTTCTCAACATTGTGCTTTTTGAACAGTGCTTGAATGATGTCATTTTCAACAGAATCAGTGCATTTTCTAATTGCACATTGGTGTTTGGGTCAGATTAAAGGACTCTCCTATTGATTGCTTCATCTAGACCTGCTTCCACCCATTCCTGCTGTAACCTCTGCTTAACCCCATTCTGCTGGTCAGTGAGCTTTGCTCCCCAGCATAAAGAAAGACTTCAGATGTTCCATGATCTCAGGGTTGGAGAGTGTGGGAGCTGGGCTAGCCAAATTGGAAAGAAAATGGGCTGTGAAATCACAGAGGGTGTCTAACAGAAGAACCAACTGCTTGACTCGACACCTTTGTTGGTGCTTCTCCATCTACCTCCTCAATACTGTCTGCCTTTGGCTGATGAGAAAAGGAAAAGGTGCTTTCAAAGTGACAAGGTTAATATTTGTATTTGCTGGAAGAATGTCCGCTATGTGACCCCTTTAATATGGATTTGACCAGACGGTGGGATTTCCTACAGCTGAGTTGTCTTTAACTTCCTCACGGAGGGCCCAGAGCCGATTGCCCACTCGTTCTCCTGAGCAGCCCCGAAGGTTGCTCTCCAACTTGAAAGGCAAGCGAGTAGACACCGCGTGTCCCGGCCGCAACCTTTCTCCCCATGCCTTTTCAAATGGAAGTTTATGAAAAGAAGCACTAACTCAAATCACAGAATCCTGTGTTTGAAATAAATGGTCTTGCAACAAACATTTCCGTCTGCAAATGTCTAAACTTTTCAAAAGATTAAAGGAAATTAGTGCTGGCATGTTTCATTAATTTGGCACCACTGAGGAGGAAATGTGGTACTCATTTCGTTTGGATGGATTATGAAACGTGTCAGTTTTTCCATTCTCTTTCCCCAGGGCATTTTTTTACTGCAAGGCCTGTCATGATGACATCACAGATCCCAAAAGAATAAAAAAATGCGGCTGCAAACGGCGTAAGTAGTGTTTCTTCCCCCCCTTTCCTCCCACTCTTCTCTCATTCCCCAAACTCGTTTTCTTTCTCCTTTTCCCATCAGAGAAACACTAAACATCAAGAGTTTTCTTGACTATGTTTATGTTTCACCCAGCAGTTTAAAGACATAGGAAATAAATTCTGTCCCCACTTTGTGAAAGCAGAGGATGAAAAATCAGCACTGCTGGCTCCTGGGAGTGAAGCAACATGTAATCCCCACTTGTTGACTCTGAAGAGATAGACCAAGGTATATAGGTCAGGATAGGTAACTATGTCCAGCCTCACACAGTCAAGTGCAGAGCCTAAAAAGATACAAAGCCAAGCCCATAGAAGAGGGAATGATTGAGCAAAGTGGTGGGTAAGAGCTGCCAAATTCCAGGAAGGCAATACTGGGATTATAAGAGAACCTGAGTTTCAGGACTCAGTTTGCAACATCAGAGTTGACTCACTTTCCATTTGAGATTCCTGCAAGTTTTAGTGCCAAAAACCAGAGTTTTTCTTTATGATATCCTTGGTCTTTCCCGAAGAGAACTTTGCTATGATCCATGGGCTCTAGCTGCCATCACCCTAAGTGCCAACCTCGAGCACTGTTGCTCTGTGGAGCTGATTTGAGGGAGCTGAGGAGCTTCCGGCTTCTCTAAAGTTCTCTCTATGTCAACTTGTCCAGGGACTCTCTTGAGAAAGATGTGTTGAGTTGTGAGCCTTATTGCTACCATAACTTAAAATGGGCTTTGTCCAGGGAAGACTGCGCCCCTTGCAGCTGCTGTGCTGCACTGCACAATACAAATTGGTCTCAACCCTGCAGAAGGAAAAAAAAAGCTATTTATTTTCTGTTTTAAAACCCTGTCATGATCATTGCTGTGTTCCTGTCAACTATATGTAATTGCCAAGTGCTATTATTCATCCCATTTTACAAAAAGAGGAAGCTGAACTTGTAAGTGTGGGGAGAGGATGAAATTACAGACAGACACAAAATTGACACACAGGGCTCCATGCTTCCCTAAAGGCCTCTCTTGAGGCTGTCCTTGGAATACCTTCATCTTTCTTGCAGGAGAGAAGGGCAGAATGGGTGATCTTGGGTCTAATGAGTAAGAACCCAGTTACAAAAGATTGCTCCGTAAAATACGTTGTCACAAGCAGAAACCAAAGAGCACCATTGTAGGAGATGCCAGCTAAAGCCATGGCCCTGTTCACTGCACTCACAAACGGGGTGCCCAGAAAACTAGCGAGACACAGTATTATTCTTCTGGAGTGTGAAAAAGGCATTCTCATGGGACTTTGAAGAGGCCCAGAGAATTTTCTTTGGATATTCTTGCAAGCTGGCTCCCAAGTTTAGGGCAGCTTAGTCCCCACCATTTTCTCTCCTCTTCTTCTCTGACTTAAAACACAATATCCACTTCCCCAAACTCTGCCACGTCACCCAGATGAATGCTTGTTGATATCTCAGTGTGAGAGCCTCTGATTTCAAGGGGCCTACAAATGCCTTGAATCTGACACCTGCCAAGAAGGACAGCTGACAGAGTGCAAGGCATGGAGCAAGCTTTACTGTCCAGCCAGGTCTTATAGTCTCTGTGATTCAAAAGGCCCCTCTCACCAGCAAATCATGCCTGCCCTTCCCTGCTTAGTGCTTGTGAATGTCAGAGCACAGTCTAGCCGCCTGGGCATCTCCAGGACTGTTTCAGTCAGAAGGAGTATGGCATTTGAAGGTGAGAGAAGTAATACAAGAGGATGAGTTCTTTTGCAGTGAGGACACTGGGGAATGCAGGAGAATGTTCCTGAATGGTTTTCCAGGGCAGTGCATCCCATGGTGGTATCATTGAAGTTGCAAGGCTGTGATTTGCAAATTGAGTAATCATGCAGCTATGTTTTAGTGTCTTCTCTGTGCAACATGCTATTATTGGGTGCCAGCAATGGAACAGTGAACTAGAAGAAGTCCTGTGCTCTTTGAGTCCTTCACTCTAGTGAATGGACCCAAACCATCATCCTGTGAGCATAAACTGAGACACAATAAGAAAGAAGAGAGGTCTTGCCAGGGATGGGAGGAGTCTGGCAGGGAAGCTACTGCTTCATGCTGAGGATACTGCCTCAGTAGCTGATAGTTAAGGTGGTCACCGCTGCATGGAGAACAGATCCGGGCAGTTGAGGATAGAAGTGAAAGGATGAGGAGTTGATGCTGGATGTTCCTTGCAGGACAACACAGCAAAACACAGCAGGCACATTTTAAAGTCCTAGAAAACAAGGAATTGACCTGTAGGCTATTATTATTTTTTTAATCTTTTTTCCAGGCAAGTAAGTAATAGTGGACTCTTAGCTTCATCCTAAAGGGAAAAAAAAAAAACACCTGATTGGTGAAAAATATTTTGTGTTCTAAACTTCCCTTGTAGTTGGTTGAGTTAGTGAAATGTGTGGATCTCCTTTCATACTGTGAAAGGGTTCTTAACTCCTTCTCCCTACATCTTCCCACTACCTTGTCCTCTGCGGCTCACATAGACCCTTGACTGTGAGGTTCATATTTGATAAAAATCAGTATTGTCCAAATACAGTATTTCTGAATTTTGAGGCCATGTCACCAAGGGCATGATGAATATGTGTGTGTGAAAAAAAGAGATACTTAGAGTAAAATGAAGTATTAAACATAAACCTCCCTGTGCAGTCCAAGCCAGTGAGGAAGTTGAAGAAGATGGGTTTAAATAGTCAAGAAACCTTGATGAGACCCTATTACAGTTGTCAATAGGGTTTCCTTGCCATTGGACTTACACTTCCTGGTGCTCTGCCTGAGAGCAGCTGATCCACACAGTCATTGGTCCAAAGTTGTTATCGCAGGTCTTCATGCGTTGCCTCCTTGAGGACAGAGCTGCTGTAGCCCCTGGCCTTTATCCACAGCTTTCTGATCCTCCTCCCCTAACCCAGCTCTTCCCCTTACGACTACCCTGTCCTTACCTCCTCACTCATTTTCATTTAGTCAACTTCAATGTGTTGTGTTGTATGATCTGTAGAAACATGGAGTGTGGACATGCCATTCATGGAAAGCCCATGATGAAACAGTTTAACGTTTGCATTTCTTTCCATTTCTTCATAGCTCTCCCAAAAGGAAGGCGATCCAATTCAACTGTCTGGCTAAGGAGCAAGCTTTTGAAGTTCACTGTGGACCCCATTGTCTTTTTTTCTGTTTCACAAAGCCTGGTCTAATGCTTTATATTTTCCCCCCAGCCTCTAAAAGTTTGCCAAGTGGTGGACTCCTAGTGGGCAAGTCATGTCTAGATTGATGCATTTGAAGGAGTTTTCTTTAACTTCTAATCATTGATGTATCTTTGATTTATTTTTTCTCCCTCTTTGCTGCCTTGGAATGCGGCCCCTACTCTATTTTAACTGCACACTGGTAGTGATCTATTGTGAGTAAAATGGGTTCCTAGCAGCCCTGAGTCTAGTTTCCCTTGTCTCTCCCTAGAAGAGATACTTCTGTTCCTTTCTGTATAGTTTCTTTCTGACTTTTGATATTTATGTTGCATGTAGCAATGACATCATGCCCAACTCCCTCATTCCCCACAACATGGTCCACAGAGTAGCCTGGAGCCAGGGAGTATGCAGAAAGCCTACTGCCTGTCCCCCTGTCCCCACACCTCCCCTCCTCCCACCGCCCACCTTACCCCCAGCCTCTGGCCAGCTTCAGGCACTGTCTTATTTTTCTATTTGAAAATAAGACTTTGACAACAGTGTGTTTCTCTTGAAGGCCTTGTCTCAGGACTTTTAAGGGACACTGATTAGGCTGAGGTAATTACCACCCTAGTTATAGACGCCTCATCCATTGGGGGTCATCATCACGCTTGCCTTTGGCTAACTGGACTTTGTCTCCTCTGCTGTTGAGCTTGAATTCCTTTCCTGAAGGAAAACACATGCTACATATATGTTCCTGTGCTGTGATTATATATATGACACACCTGTATTTTATATGTAAAATGCATAATTTTATGTATAAATTTTACGACAGTCCATACAGAGGGTGGTGTACTTATTACAGCATATGTGCCTCTGTAGCCGCAAAAACTCTTACTAAATAGAATGAACTGGCTACCTGAGATTGAAATTATATGCAAACTGCCTTACTTGGGGAAAAGGAAGTCCATAGTAGGAATTATTTCCTACAGTCCATTATGTTACTTTGCCTTAAAAAAATAAAGTTTCCCTTCTAGTTCATATCCAGTAAAAAGGTATCCGTTTCCTAGAGAAGTGCTGGTCAGCCATCTGGGAAGGTAATTCCAGGGTGTCCCATTTCATTCATGAGCTATAGAGAGGTAAGTCCTTGTAAGTCTCTGGGCCGCTGGTGTTCATTCAGGGAGTAGGAGCCCATCTCACCTCACCAGCTTGTGGCAGTTGAGGAGGTTTTAAAGCCAGTGTTTTCTTGGGTGACTTAGAGCAGTGTAGCTCTCAGTGGAACCAGCGATGGGCACTGGGGGTTTCCTCATGCACATTAAAAGATAGTCTCCCCCCACCCCTGACCTGGAGACCTGTGAAGTCCAACAGCTCTTCATTTGGAGAAGATGTCTCAGCCCTTGGTCTTCTCCCACTCCATCGCAGCACAAGAGACAAGCTGGTCATCTGATCTGGGCCAGTCTGCAGGATTTACAGCATGTAGAGTCTTCGGCATAAAAACAAAATAGTGGTGTCTTCTTCAAATCGATGTGTACTTCTCTGAGAAGTTGACTCTGAACCCCCTTCTTCTGTAGAACACTTCTGAGGATGTCTTGAGGGCATGAGCCATTCCACACACCTGCATGGCTGCCTACTATAGCCAACATTCTTTGGGTCAGATGGAAAAACGTGACACTGACCTGCAAATGTGCCAAATGTTTCTGCCTTTCCTGTTTGCAGGATTCGGAAGAGTGTTTCCTGATTCCCAGTGCCATAACACACAAATGCTTCAATCTTAAATCTCAGGGGAATTTTCCTTCCATGGGTGTTTTAATTTTAGCTGCTTCCTAGTCCATGAGCAGCAGCTTCTGTGTTTAGTCTTGGGTATACTCCCTCCTTTATTGCACTTACTTGGAAAGTGAGTTTGTAATCTAAAAATGTGTCTATTCATTGAATGGCAAGTTTTATGTTTCTTCCTCACTAGTCCTCCGTGGGGTTTGCTCCATGTGAAACTGAAAATATTAGCCCCACTCCAAGCAGTTGGAATATCCTATCTGGTTTCCTCCAGTCAGTATTGCTTTGCCTGCCCCCTCCAGTCCACCCTGCAAATTAAGATGTCAACAATTGAAAATTGGCTGACCATTTGGTTTGCAATGCAGGAGGCAGATGGTGGCTGAGGACAGAATGAATTCCAACTCACCCTTGCATTCCAGGCTTGGCTGGAAAGCGCTCTGCAGCAGAGAATCTGAGTTTGACAGCCGATTGTCAGTTTGACTCAAGAATAGAGAATTAACGGAGCCGTGTCGTCCTAGCATTTTCTTTCTCCTAATCACAAAACCCAAAGAAAAGTTGTCCAGGAGCACATCTGGGAGCTCTCTGTGTTCTAAACACTCAGGAGTAAATAAAGAGCTTTAATGATATCCATTGGGGGAAGTCTTTGATTTAGTTCCTGGAAATAGTATTAGGAAGTCATCCTGGAGCTGTTGGATGAATTTTTACTTCATCGTGTTGAAGAAAAGCTTTCTCTCCAGTGCAAAGTTGCTAGAGTAGAAGGAGGTGAGACCCAGGCTCCGGCTTGTGGCCACCATGTAACATGTTTAACTCTCCCGCACTGGTTCAAGAACAAGAACCTCCTGCTGTGGGCCAAAGAGCACATTCAGTCCCTTGGGGCTAAGAGTTCGGGTTTCCCAGAGTTAGGTTGGCCTGTAGGGACCATTGTTTGAACAGAAAGCTCCCAGAGCCCTGAGACAGGATGATAAGCAGCTAGGACATTCTGGCCTGCCAGGGACACACTCTGGGCCGCTCCCCATCTCAGGAAGCTGCAGGGCCTCGAAGAGACCTGGCAGCTGCTGCTGACACTGGCTTCACTGGTTTGCGCTCCAAAGCCGATGTGCTTTCAAGTTGCCACTTTAGGCCACTCTGTAGTTGTCTGCTAGGACGCCCTCCCTAGCCCCTTTGCCCGCATTGCTGTGGGTCATGAGAAGCCACTGAATTGAAATGATGCTGTAGCTATCTCAGTTCTTGGAGCAGGGTCCTGCTCCCGGCCCCTTCAGAGCAAGGCCCTCAAGTTCAGATCCTGCTGATGAGCCGCTCTTCCACCCTAGTCCACTAGATGTCCTCGTAGGTCTGTATACTATTGAACTACCTGGTAAAACTCATTCTTGATGGGAAGCAATGGGTGACTGTCCAAAAGAAAATTGGCAGACAGGGAAGAAGAGAGGGTGTCTTGCGTGACTATGGAGCAGATAAGAAATTCACCTCTGTTTTAAATCAGTAGCGGAACTTTCCAAGTGACTCCTTAGAATCTAACCTTGGGAGTTTTAAGTGGAACTCTTAAAATCAAGTTTGCTTTCTAAACGAAGGATTAGGAACCCAGAGAAAGAGAGAAGAGAAAGTTGAGGGAGAATGAGGGGTGATGGTTTCCAAACTAGATCCATGGCTCAGTTTTAATGTGATTCTAGTTTTCAACTTGGGAATGTAAATTCAGCCCCCGAGTGTCCAGTTCTGCTGGAAACTAGTCAGTTTTTAGTGGAAGAGTCTCTTCATGATGTATTCCGTGGCCCAGAGAAGAGCTCTGGTGGGTACCCACATCCTTCAGGACAAACGGATCACCCTGGCAAGTGAGAGGCCACAGCTGACCTTATCATATAAGAAAGAGGACCCCAGAAAGGTAGAGGTGAAGACACCCACCCAGAGGTCAAAGAAAATGTTTTATTTTGCAAGTAGAGACGAGGTGTCTCCCTTCCGGCTGGTGGCACCAGGGTCTCGTCCTTGTGGTTGGTGAAGGTTTGTGACCAGGTGGGACTGCATCACTTTTAACTGCTTCTGTCTTGTCTCTGAGCCTCTCCTGGGTCTTTGTGTGCCTACTCTTGATTATTTGTTTTTTTTGTTTGTTTGTTTTGTGTGTGTCTTTTTTGTTTTTAAACTTTTGTTTGTGGTGGTGGAGTGTGTTTGTCTTTTGAAATTTCCACTTTGCGTTTGGCGTGAGTGTCAAAATGGGAAAGAGTGACAAGTAACAGCATGTTTTCTTCTTCATGCATATGCCGCTTTGGAATGTGACTGCTTATAATTAACAGTTAATCTTGTAGCAATTCTTTTATTATTACTTTTTTTTTTTTGCTGCCTTGATGACCAGTTTCAGCCTGTTCCTGCATGCTAACAATATGAAACTTTAGAACGATGCATGGTCTCTCCACAACAGCCAACAATAACAGGTCCCAAACAGCCCCTGAGAGCCGCTGATCTGATGTTGGATTTCCTCTTGAGCTCTTATCAAGGAGGAGGTTTCCATGGCCCGTTATCACCGGGCTTCTCTCTGACAAAGTAGTTTCAAAACTTACTCTATCCTTTTTTGCCCCTCCCCTTGTCATTAAAGATGACATGGATATAAACATGAGAACTTTCTTTCCACATAAATGTGTCAGATTCTATTATTGTCTGCAAACCCAAAATGGCAGCTCAGCAATGAGAAGCAGGGGCTGTGGCCAATGAGAAGCATAGTGTTTCAGAGTTTGATGGGCTTCTCTTCTGCTACGGTATTTGATTAAAATTTTTTTCAAAACAATGTATCTACAATAAAATGAAAGATTCTCCTCATTTCCCATCTCTGTGTAAATAACAAGCCAAGATTTTCAGTAAGAGAAATAAGGAAGAGAAAACCAAAGAATGTCCTCTAAGTGGCTCTGCAGATCCGCCTGCATTTGGAATAAGTTTATTTTTCTGTCTTCAGTTGAAGTCCTTTATTTCTGGTTTTTCTGACTTCAACTGCTGCTGTTCCTTTGGGCTATCTTGGCATTCACAGCCTACCTTCTAAATCCCTCTGACGCAAATGCTGTAATGGATCAGTCTCTGTGTCTCTGTCTCTTCGGTAAGGCTAAGCTCTAAGGAATGACATACTCCACACTCAACAGTTGTGAGACTGCGTGATGATACAGAAAGCTGACAAGCTAGAGTGCTGAAAGAACATGTCACTGGAAATGGGAGCCAGCTTTGTAGGGGTGGGATTGCTGCTGAGGAGATCTCTCATTCATCTCCCCCAGTGCCCGTTCTTCACAATCATCATGTTACCCTTGCTTGACAGATGTACCGTATGGCAAGTCATAAAGGTCTTAGAACAGGACTTGACCCACCTGAGAGATTTACACCCTTCTTTCTGGTGAACTGTAATGTTCAAAGAGGACAAAACCACAGCCCGTATTTTAAAATAAGAGTGCAAACCTTCTGCACAAAGAAAAGAAAGAAGGGGGGGAATGACTTTCCGAAGGGAGGGTGTGAGTGCAGGGGAGTCACCGCTGTCTGGGTTGGCTTCACTCTTGGGCTGTGGTGCTCGGAAGAAGCGTGGATTTCTCTCCCATGCTGTGAGCGAAGCGGGTGGTTCATGCCAAGTGATAAGCAAACACGTTTGCCTGTTGTAGCATCAAAATGAGGCACAAAGAGCTGATCTTGTACTGAAATATCAATTGGCCTCGATGGTCAAGAGAAAGAGCAATGCAGGCAACGAAGGTGTCTTCCAGTGACTTGTGCAGGCCCAGCAATGCTGTGTGCACATTTCAATGAGACATTGCACATGAAGCCCCTTTTATTTCTTATTTTGTAGTTTTGTGGTTTTTTTTTTCACCTATGTTGACCACTAGTTTCTACACAATGGAACAAAAGGATGATGAACCCTCAGCCTGATTGCTTTCTGAGTTTCTGGTGGGTAGGGAGAGGAAGGCAGATACAAGGATGTGATTCCCTCGGCTTTACCCACAAATAGCTAAATGTGTTCCCGTAGACCAACATCTCATATGCTTTTGGTGATTTCTTATTTGTGAACTGCCTTTAATGTCAACTATGCAGCGTTCGCCTCGAGTAGCTGCATTTCTTATATGGACAGATTCGGAGATTTGTTCTGTCAAGAATGAATTTAAACCCCCCCAGCCATCATCCGGACTCACTCCGGGAAAGTTCAGCAAAGCCATCCTAAGATTCTATGTTAACATGTAATTGTTTCACATCTAATTTGATGAAAGCATGTCCAGGCACTGCCGGATGCCCAGAAATGGATGGAAATTAGAAAACCTCCAGATTATATATATATAAAATATATAAAACATAAGTGTAAAAATCCATTTACTGTATCAAAGAAGCAACTCATGGACTTGATTGGCAGTGTGTCTATTTTGTCCTCCTGTGTTAATTGTGCCGGGGGAAAATGTTGGTTATGATTTTTTCCCCTCTTTGCTGTCTGTAATTTGCTCTTCTTTTCATGCAAGAACCCAACTGTTTTCAGCCATGCGCTTTCCCAGTGGCCACTGCTTTACCGAGGGGAAAATAATACCGTGCAACAGCTGTTTTGATGTACAAGCAAACTGTTCCCGACAATCACTCTGCTGTTTTTTTTTTCCCTGGGTCAAGACTGTTAATGTGAACTAAGACCTGTGTTAAACCCCTTTCGGCTCCCTTCCAGCTGCCTTGCCATTAACTGCCGCTCTTCCTCTCCTCCCATCCAACCTCATGGTTATAGCCAAGATGTCCATCTACAAGAGAATGAGACGGGCATGTTGTTTTGATTGCGGACGTTCTGAGCGTGACTGCTCGTGCATGTCAGGCCGTGTGCGTGGTGACGTGGACACCCCTGGGAGAGCCTTCCCACTTTCTTCTGTCTCTGTTAGTGATTGCTCCACCAGTTTCCATGCCTGTAAGTTTCGCCCCGACACATACAGTGCTGTGTCTGTGCTGTCCGTGCCGTCATCCGTGTCTTGTCTTGTGCCCTGTGGTTCTGTGAGTTGGTCAGGCTGATGTTCCCTTCCTAATGTGCTCTTTTACATGGTACGATGTAGCCCTGCTGCCTGTGTCCCTGTGTATGTGTGAAGGAAGGCCTTCCCTCCAACTTGGTTAACTCCTTGTGCTTTCTCCCAGTTGCAGGCTGGGCCACAATATGGCAGTCCCTTCAAACTAAAAAGAAAAAAAAAAAATATTTGATCCTGTGTTAAAGAAGAGCTAGGTAGCTATGTATGTGGTACTGTCTTGGAAATGGCTGTAAGCTGGCTTGCACTGAAGGGAGGAAGGGAGAGGCTCTTAGATGAATAGGAAGCTCTGGTATTAACTTGCTTTTGTCCAGTTCAGGTGCAGAGGGACATGTGGAACCGTGTCTCCCTGACCTGAGGTTCATTCCTCCAGTCATGGGTTTTGTCCTGGAAGCCTTCTGGAGCCTTCTCACTGACACAGGCTGATGGGTTCTAATGCTACTCTTTAGAAATGTGACTAATTCAAAGGATTGTGCCATTGATATCGTTTGCTGTTCAAACTATAAGTATATGTAGAGATATAAAATTACATCCCCATCTTGTAGCAGTCATGATTCCAATTGACAACTAATAAGGCAAGTCATGAACCACTTTGCCTATAGTACAGGACAGTGTACTTGTTTAACACGCGATGTTAAAAAACTTCTTGAGGCCATACAACTGGCAGCTGGCAAGGCTGGGCTGGGTAGAACTCTTGAGCTCTTCTCATCTCTATCCTGAAGGGACCTTAGGTTCAAAGACAACAGCTAGGGGTGGCACCAAAAGACAAAGCAGTGGGCTGTGGGGGCGAAGTCTGGCTTCATCTCTTGGCACTGGTGAATGTCACCCCAACCAGTGGGATTGCCCTTCACCCCAGGGCACAGTTTCTCGTCTTGAAGGACAAGGCTCTAACATGCTGGCTGGAGACTCTTTCAGAACAAGGAAGGAGCCAATCTGGCTCTGAACTGGGACCCTGTGGTCATGTCCTGATGTTGGCTGTCACAACTGATCGCAGCAAAAATCTGTGTGCCAAGCTGGGGGAGCCCATGATGCCCAGTGTGTGTAATTTCTGTGTTATCTGAGGGAAACCATAATTAGAGGGATTTCTCAGCTCTGGAATTTCACCCAAGCACTGATGGAAGCAAGGAGGAGAAGCACTTGGGGTGGGACTGACTTATCCTCTTGGAAACCTTGTCTGCCTGGCATTGTTGTCCTGCGTGCCCCTCAGCATCAGTCCCCACCATGGAACTTTAGGCTGTATGCTGAAGCCTTAACTGGTATTGACAGCTCAGGGGGCGACTTGCCGTCTCTATTTCATCCATCTTCCCGCCGTCGTCACTCTGTCAAATGGAAGCAGGTTTCAGCCATCCCTGTGTGAGACTACACACCTTTGACCATCAATAATAAGTTAGAAAAGCCCATTCTTCCAGGAGCCTCTTCCTGTGCCCACACAAGCCCTTCTCCCCATCAAAGCATGCCTTCTGTCTCCATGCAGAATTCCCCTGGCAAGGCTCCCATAGCCTTCCCTGGGTGTCCATCGCTGGGGGGTGGGGTGGCGCCCACTTGACAGAGTGAGTTGACTCAAAGCACCGTGGTGAGAGTGGGCTTTTCATTAAATATGAGCAGATGTGAAATGTAGAGGGTTTGACAATTAGGAGTGGCAGGAGAGGGGTCCTTGAATCAAAGTGAGGTCAGATGGGCGGATCAGATTACTTCTCTTACATTCTTTAGTTGTTCTGAAAATCATCTTGAATTAGTGTCAGCAGAGCCATGATGGGTTTTGCCCTTTGTCTTTGATGCTGAGGCTGTATTGTTTCCCAAGACACTCATTAAAGGTCATTATACCATTATGGGGCTTGCTTTGGGCGCAGCTTCCCAGTTGAGCCAGTGTGCTCCAGAAACTGCCTAATTCGTCTCTCCCTTGCCATTCATCCCCCTCTTTGGCCTTTTTTTTTTTTTTAATAACTTATAAGGGTGAGAGATTCCGTTTTCAAGGCATGTTCAATTGAAACACAAAGTCCTATTAATGTGTTTTCTGAAGTCGGAAGAGAAGTTGCTGGTTCCCAAAGGAGCAGTCATATATTACAAGTGTTCACACAATTTGAAACACCTGCCTTCTTGAAGCACACCCTGCCACTGCTCCCTGCTGGGTGGATCTCCCTTTTGGGGACAGGACCTTTAATGTGGATCTATTAAGGCCAGTGCTATTGCTATAGCTGTCTCCTTCTGGTGGCTTTAGCAGGAGATAGAAGGCCGGCCTGGGTTGGCAGTAAAGACCTTCCGAGAGAGAGAGAGAGAAAAACCAATAAGAATTTATTTTTTCCTCTAAAGGTTTATGACAGAGACACCTATCTTCTACCTACTGGTTCACTCCCCATATAGCCACAACAACCTGGACTGGGCCAGCCCAAAGCCAGGAGCTAGCAACTGAATCAGGATCTCCCACTTGGATGGCAGGGACCCAAGGATTTGCACTTTTGTATGAAGTTAGAGTAGGAGCCAGAATAGCTGAGACTTGAATCTGTATTCCAGTATGGGATGCAGATGTCCAGTTGCTTAGTCCGCTGTGCCACAAAACCAGCCCTGTGGTGTGTGTGTGTTTTCCCCCTTTATGAAAGAGAGGTTTTCATGAACTAATTCAGTTCACAAAGATTTGCGACACCCAGGGTTGGTCCAGGCTACAGCCAGGAGCCAGGGACTCAGTCCAGTTCTCCCATGTGGGTGGCAGAGACACAAGTACTTGGGCCATTGCCACTGCCTCCCAGGGTGACATTAATAGGAAGATGGAATTAATAGCAGAGCTGGGACTCGAACCCAGCCGTTCCAGTATGGCATGCAGGCATCCCAAGCGGCATCTTTAGACCATTTCACACTTGGCAAGACTGAGTTGTTCAATGTGGTAGGATAGAATTAGTGTACATAGCGTCATTTTCTGATCATTTCAATTTTGTTTCCACTTCAGTCAGCCCTGGGCAAGAATGCCAACTCTCCCAAAAGACACCATGATGGCATGCATCTGGCTTTTTCATACAGCTCTGTTCTAATATTTTCAAATGTTAAAAAGAAAAGCATAGCAACACACACACAGGTATAGATGTATATTCTAATCAGCTACATTTCCTCTCATTGTAACTTGGGCCTCTCTCTTTAGAAGGTTAATCTTGTTCTTTTAGTCTTGCCTGATATCTGGTGGCTGCGTGTAATAAGAGAGGACAATTAAAATTATGATTCAGTGACAGCCTAGGACTATATTGATTCAAACCTGCTGAGACCTGCCTGCCATGATTCTGGTCGCAAACTGTCAGTAACCCTGGCACGAACAAATTAATCATGTGGTAGAGGAGAAACAGATCTTTAGACTTGTACTTGGAGCCAGTTTGAGCTACAGTACACGTGTGATCGCTCACACCAACCTTTCAATTGACTAATAGTTTAAACCTGCACGATTACATGTACCCTCTTGCAAGCAACTGTAGCAAATTTTAAATTGTGCATGACTTTTATTTTGGGCATAAATATAATAGAAGGAGGCATCCAACTCTAATGGTTAGGCTGAGGGGAGAAGTCCAATGTGATTAGGTTGAAGGGAGACATACCAAAATCGGTTTAAAGTAATCTGGAGTCTTGTCAGATAATAAACAAAAATCAGCTTATCCCGAGTCGCCTTTGGTTTATCCAGGCAGAGAATTAACATTGTTGATAGAACTAAAGTACTCGAGTGAGCTAATGGCATTTTGAAGTACTTAAAATCAGATACGAGGGCAGGGGTGGACACAGCTTTAGCTAAGGGTCTATAATGGGACACACCCTATGTGGACTGTCAGTAAGAAAGGGAGATTTCATTTAATCTGCTGTATTTGCAAAACAATAGCCTATAATGACCTCATTCCTTTTGTTTATTTTGGGGCAGTACTCTCAAAGCTCCCCCATCCTAACTTTTATTGATCTCTGAACCCTTATACCAATGGTCTCCTCTTCCCCTCACTACCACTGAGGACAAAGAAACCTAACTCAGAGGATCAGAATGCTCTCAGCACAAATCAATTTAAGGAGAGTTTGTGTGTGTGTGCAGCTTTAAGTGTATATGGAATGATGTACAGATTTATAGGGCGTAATGTCACATTTCATACATATGTAAATTGTGTAACAGTAAGTCAGGGTCATTAGTATCTCCATCTCTTCAAACATGTACCATTCCTTTGTGGGAAACAAATATTCTAATTATGTTAAAGTAGGCTTTGTTAACCATGGTTGCCTTACTGTGCAGCATAACATTAGCATCTGGTCTTCCTAACCCTAACTCTGCACCTGTTGTTCCCACTGGCCTTTCCCATGCCTCTTCCCCACATTTCTTCCCATTTTGTTTTTAAAGATTTATTTTTATTTGAAAGGCAGATTTACAGACAGAAGAAGAGACAGAGAATATCTTCCATCTGCTGAATCACTCCCCAAATGGCCACAACAGCTGGAGCTGAACTAACCTGAAGCCAAGGGGCCAGCAGGTTTTTCTGGGTCTCCCATGCAGGTGCAGGATATCCCAAGGCATTAGGCCATGCTCTCCTGCTTTCAAAACCAGACCATTAGCAGGGAGCTGGATGAGAAATGGAGCAGTCAGGGCACAAACTGGTGCCCATATGGGATGCTGGTTCTACAGACTAAGGATTAGCCTGTTATGCCACCATATCAGCCACTTCCTTCCATTTCCTCATGCACGTTCTCATGGTGTGGTCTATCCTTCACTGTCTTCCACTCCAGTACACACCACATATATTTGCACCAAAATCACAAAGAGATTTTGGCTTCTGCTCTGGCTCTGAGCCAACTGTGGCCCATGGATCTTGATTTGGCCATTTATACTTGACTACAGGAAGTGAAAATAGACAGACAGCCCTGGCTCACCAGTCAACTGTTCCCTGTGACTGGAAGGGCCCCTACAGGGTGCTTTTGTTAGTGACTGGCAGAAGCCAGTACCTCTCACTGATGTCATGGTAGCCACATTGAGTCAGCAGTTGACTGGAAATGCACCTTCCTGTGTGTGGGCCTTGGTCGTTTGGGATACAGTGGTTAACTCCTTTAAGTCAGCATCATTAGACCGTTCATGCTGGGGCGACATTTCCTTTCAAAAGAACCCCTTCAATTGTATATCTCTGAAGAGCTGCACTGAAACCAGATCTCTTCAGAATAGCTACTTTTTTCTTTTCCTTTTTTTTAAATTTTTCCGGTTTAGTGTCAGGAAAGTACTTGGCTTACTTTTGGCAGCCTTATTGTGCCTTCCCCTTTCTGCTCCACCTCAAGAAAGCATCCGAGAAGCCCTCGTGGCAAACCTGCTACGAAGATGCACTACAGACAGATGCAGGACGAAAGGGACAGCAGGCAAAAAGCGGTTGATATTCCTAAAGAGATGATAAACAGGATTGGGAAATAAGTGGAAAAGTCAGAAAGGTGGTGGTGGTGAGGAGGATGGGTGGTTTGTATGTGTCACATCCTCGAGACACCTCTTTCCAAGGGTCATACTGCCAACGTAAGCCACTTGGCTCTTTAAGGAAAAACCGTAGAAGACCTTGGTGTGCTACACGAAGGCTGAGCAGAGGTCCTTATGCAAGGTGACGTGGAAATTATGTTTACATTTTTATTTCAGGACAGTGGCCAGTGGTCAGAAAACTCCCCCTGACAGCTTCTCCCACCAGGCAGAGGATCTCTGCTCTTCCTTCCATGGTGCAGGACAGATGTGGCCAGTTAGTCCCCCGTCTCCCTTCGTACTCCACTATCTCAGGTGACAGATGCCAGGGCCAGCCTGCCTTCCACTTGAGCTGTCTTGTCAAGGCTGTGCCTTAAGCCCAAATCCTGACCTTTACTGTAGGAAATAAAGTCCTGATGAACAAGCAGAGGTTTGAATTAGAGCAGGCTTGGAGCAAATGTCAAGTCCATCTCTGGCTCCCTCCTCCACCTGCACCAGGGCCTGGATTAGACCCAGTCTGGAGTTTGCAGTGCCTTCGGCTTTATGGGTCTGGGGAGACATAACTTATTAACAAAGAGTTATTAAATTTTTATCAATTTTACAACACAATGTAAATGCCTCCTATGAAACTACATTGTATTCATTATCATTTAAAACGTTAATTAAGTCAAAGTTGCATTTAATTTCTCCCTAAATGGACCTCTGGGAAAAGGCGTTTCGAAACATCTGTGGGAGCCTGCAGCTCCTGGAGCCAGGGACTTCCTCAGCCCGTATTCAGGAGAGCCTCCTGAGTTGATTGCTGTGGCATGGCTGTGGCTAATGTGTTTGTGACTGAGCATGGGCTCAAATCAGGCCAATATGGCCCCGTGGGGTGGCGGTGCAGGCTCCCCCACTTCCTGCCTTCCAGTCCCATGCAGCTAAGTGAACTGTGACTCCTCTGCTCTCTGTCACATCTTGGGATTTTCCTTTGCCGTGTCGTCCCTATCGCTTCCCTCGGATACTTCATC
Organism: Ochotona curzoniae; assembly: GCF_017591425.1. Classification (NCBI taxonomy): domain Eukaryota; kingdom Metazoa; phylum Chordata; class Mammalia; order Lagomorpha; family Ochotonidae; genus Ochotona; species Ochotona curzoniae. Next base: position 20,294,626 of record NW_024465556.1, on the reverse strand, counting down.
AGAGGAGGATGCTTGTCATCTGGCCCAACAAATTGAAGACATTTGCCAGCATGCTGGTTGTGAAGATGGTAGCGTTTGGGATCCATGACTCCTAATTAGATTAGAAGCCATGGGCACAGAGCAGCCCACTGGGAACCATTTTTTGAATGGACATTACAGATAGTGCTTCTTGGCGAGGAGAGAAAGAGCGGGAGGCAGACACAGTGGCTGGAAAATTGCTTTATTTTGTTGAGACTAGAGTGATGCTCCTGTCTCGTCTGAGCAGAAACTGGCCACCCTTGCAGATCTGTAATTATGGAGCAGGCACGTGGGGTTCACTGCCTAAGAACCGAAGCATATTTTCTTGGTAGTACTAGGAAGTAACCCAGTGGCTGGGATTCATGTAAGTGCAACCTAACGCAGTAAGAGATTCTGCCAACACAACAAGATGTATGTGCATGTGGCATTGCAGACACTAGTCTGCACGATTTGCAGATGTTGTTTAACCCTTCTAATGAGACAGTCACTATCACTACCTGGGCGGTTGTAAAGGAAGGTGTTGGTGAGGGCCCCATTTCCATATGAAACAACAGTCCTAGGTCACGCTGCATTTCAAATCTGGCTATCTCCAGGATCCAGGCTGTTGCTCATAGGATTGGCTGATAGCCACAGGTCCCTGAGTCTCCTACAGGAGAAAATGTGAGAAACCCACCAATGCAATTAGAGTCACGGCTTCCTGCAGAATGGCTGATTACTCAGTCAGGCTGGGCACCTGAGGCTTGTGCAGGCTACTGGGAATCCAGGAAAAGGAGTCCCTTGAAAGGTGCGGCCCTGTGGATGTTGATCTTATTCTGTGAGGGCACCTTATATAGGAAATGTAATTAAAAAATCATTTTTTTTTCCTGGTAGAAGATGTCTGAGCAAAGAAACGGCCCAACAGCTTTGTTGTAGGGCTGTGACAACTGCCTAGGGAGCAGGACCTGGTGATGTGAACTTGAAAATTGTCAGCTGGTGGGTACAGTTGACCCTCTTTGGGAAAGAGAAATGTTGGGAAAGAAGATCTAGAGACAATGTATGAAAATCACACAGGCAGAATCCCACCCACATGTCAGACCAGGAGGGACACTGAGTGTCAGCAGTACCCAGGGGCACTTCTTACCACATTGAGGTTTACAGACCCTTAGTACCACCTAGCCGGGTTTTTTAAAATTTATTTATTAGTTGTCCTCATCCTGTTTATCCTTCTTGAGACAAGGAAGAGGCCAAGTGCTGTCTGGCTTGCTCTCTGCATTCTCTCCAGCTACGCCAAGCATTCTCATGCCTTTGAATGACTGAGTCACCCTCTGCTTTTTGTCAAGGTTGAGCTGGCCATTTCTTCTGTACTGCTTAGTCCATGTCCACATATGGCCTGCTACACTTCCAACTGAGAGAACAAGTCCAGCAGGGATGCTACAAAGCCAAAGCCCTAAACAGTTGTGATTGTAAAAGAGGGAGCCATGACCTGCAGAGAAGAGAGACAGGAGGTGCAAATGAAATCAGGAAACATGCTAGAATTGCAGACAGCGAGGAAGGGGGTCAGGTCTCAGGGTCTGAAGTCTTGGGATGTGAAAGTGAAATTTGCTGGCAGCCTCATTGCATCACCCATTTCCTCTGTTAAGATGAAGGTGGCGATCAGGTAGGAGATGCCGCCTGCCATCTCCATGGAATTTTCTCCATGCCAGGGAATTCCCTAGCCATTCCCTTCACTGTACTGTGAGCCAACTGAGCTCATTGGCAGTTAACGACTAAAATTCCAGGGAACCTCAGAGCAGAGAAAGAAATATGTGTGTGTTTTCCGGAGATGTTGGAAGTCTATCCTGAGGTAGGGACCATAATTTTATATGTTCTAGTGGCTCCCCAGCTAGCGATGAGTGTTATAAAAAGATGAATGTTTTACATGGGCATGGTGTTCAGCCTCATCTCATTTCACCCAGTCACCCGAGAATAGACAGTATTCTCTTGGTGAGTTCCAGAACTTCTCTGTTCCTGATTCTTCCTTCTTTATAAAAATGGAGATCCTAATAGGATTATCATATGGAATAGTGTCGAGGATTAGCTGTGCCATTGCATAAGAAGTTCTTAGGAAGTTCCCTGTGGAATGTTGAGTGCAGTGGGTTCACTAATACTATCCCTTACCATTATCCTCCTCATCCTTTATTAATACATGAAATAACAGAAGCAGGAATGAACTTGACCACGATCACAGAGAACTGCCATCTCACATAATACGGATGGCAGTAATAACAATAAACTGTTTCAACTGTCACCAATGCATCTTTTTTTCCCCCCAAATTATTGAGTCTTGTCAAGTTAGTCTTTTAAAGGACACATCAACTCTGGGTGGGGGTAGAGAGGAGCAAGGGTAGTGATGCAGACTCAAACAGCTTAGTGAAACAAACTACGAAGTTGGAATTGAAATATTTTAGTTGATTTTTAGTCGTAGTCTTCATAGAAATAATCCAATGAGAATGTAAAGGGGTAGCCAATAGTCCCTGGAGGTCAATGTTGCCTATCCAGAAAGCATTGCAAAATTTGCATGTAGAAGAAAAGAATGCAGAGTCCTGCTTCTGAGTTTCCTTTCAACTCAGACTCTGATTTCCCTGATGCAAACAAAACCCAGAAGCCCTTGTTTCAGTCCTTGCTGGCATAACTTTCTAAGATGGCGACATCTACTTAGCAAAGGTCTGGGGAGGAAAATACTGAACTCTTTCTGAGGTAGGCATCCCTTCACGTATCAGGGCTATTCTCAGCTTCCAGGCTTGGAGCTGGAGATGGAGGGACGCAGGTGGGCACCCCACCAGGTTCTTACATATGTATATTTTATCAGTTCTCTTAAAGGTATCCTTGGATTATCTTCAGGAGTGTACAGACATTTGTTTCCTTCCCAGGGGCCCGTGATGGTGCTGACAGCATGGACTTGAACGTCATGCACAGTCAGAGCATCGTTAGCTGCTGAAGATGTCTAAGCCCAGCTCCTTTGTAGTTCCTCTCCAAATGCTACTCAACTCCAAGTTGCCTTCCTGACCATGTTTTGCTCTACCTTGCTTTGTTACCATCACATTTCCAGGACACTAACCTTTGGAAGGCTTTCTCACCAAGTAGGGACACCCTTCTCCAGGCAAAAGGACCTTTTTAGCTACTATAGTATGTATTTGGTAGATTTATTTTTAAATGAAGGGACTTCAAACAAATCATGGAAAATGAACTTGAAAGGTAATTTTATATGGGTGCAGAAAAACACTATAGCCAGGTGTAACTTTGTCATTGCATGTCTTTCCCTTGAACTTTTTGAAGGTGCCTCATTTTCTTATCCTACCTCTCCAAATCCTTGGTAGGGTCTCCTATGGGACTAGAGTCTCTGGAAAATTGTGCTTTGGGGTGTCATCGCACATTCTTCTGAGAGGCTTGCATCTGTGACTTGTCCATCTCTCAAATGTCCCGGAGACAGGAAGCCTAATGGTTTCTTGGGTGCTGCAGGGAAAGGTGGAAGGGAACACGTGGGAAGCAGAGACAGCATGCCTTGTAAGTGCTGGCGTCATGCCTTTGCTTGATGATGATCTTATCCTCAACCATCTTTGAGGTATGATTAATACCAGGACTCCCCAGCATCACCTTCCTTAAATTCCTCGTGAGTCCATGGACTCTACTTCTTGCTGATTCTTTCATTAGTATGATTAGTACCAGGAGCAAGGTTAATACTGGGCTCAAGTTCTCCACTCAGACGCTGCCTCTCCTTTCTTTGAACAATCCTGATGTGAGCGTAGCGTGAGTGCTGATGTACCATTCTACAGTATCCCACTGTCCTACACACTGTCCTACATACTCATCCATCCTGCTGATGGCTAGATCTCGGCCCCCACACCACGTATCAGGCTTTGTCGCACAGTCACCATTGTGCTTTGGTTCATCTCTCCCTTGCCACCAACCCACCTCCATTGATTCTTTGAAAGCATAGCGTTGATCATACTGTATCATCCCATCTTAAAGAAGGAAAATGCATCGGTGGTTCCCTGTTTCCAGTCGTACGCCTTCTCTCGTTCACATGGTGTTAAAAGCCTTTCACAGTTGGCTTCAGTTTTTCTATGTTCTTTCTCCACATAGTTATCCTTAGTCTTTCTAAAACTTTTTTTCCTATGCTGGATTCTCTCCCCCCTTGCTCGTGCCAATTAGAGGTTCCCTTTCCTTTAAAGTGGGGACCAGCCAACTATGGACCAAAGGGCAAAGGTGGCCCACAGCCAGTGTGCAAGTAAAGTTGTATTATAGCACACTTGTACTCATCCATTCGCTCATCATCCACTTGAGCCATAACAGCCAGTCTAAGTAGCTGCAACAGAAAGCATGTAGTTCGTGACTGCCAAAGTATTCACCATCTGACCTTTTAGGGAAAAAAAACTGCCAACCACTCCCTGGAAGCTCAATAATTGCCACTTCTGTGAAATTGTCTTGACTGGCCCGTTCATGACCTCAGATCAAGATGAATGAGTTTCTCTTTTGTGAGCCTGTGACACTTCACATAAATTCCAACCACAGAGGTTTTAATGTTGAGTTTTTTTTTTTAAAACGTGAACAACAATAACAGCAGCAACAACAAAAAAGTGTCATTGGCCCTTGAATTCTCAGCACACTGCATGCTCAGGAGCCAAGGTATGCAGTGGGAATTCAACATTCACCTGCTGAATGACGTGTCAGCTCTGTCAGAAATACACCCCTGGAGTTTATTAGACCAGTCTGGAGGGAAAAGGTGGTCCCAGGGCTGGCTCTCTTCCTTCTTGCCCCCTTCTTGCATCTTGGTTGCTTAGCAGCGGATCCCTTTGACGCCTAAGCATGTGTTGAATGAAAGCAGCTAGAACTGACCATTGCTTCTTCCGAAGGTGACACCTCCTCTGCTCCTTCCCACAGGCACACAGTGCCTGGACCTGGGGCTGGACCCTTCCTCATGTCATTGTGTGGCCCTGTGTGGGTCTGTAGGGATGTATGTCGGGTGATTAAGACAGGCTCTCTCCTGGTCTCTCTTTTGGGACCATAATACTTCCATCTTCCTCAAGCTCTTGTCACGTACCGAGAATCCTCATGGACTTGAGTTTATTGCTCCTGCCCTGAGGCAGGGCTTGCACCTTTCAGGAGGACCCAGGCCCAAGCCTGCTCTCTTGGTAGGCTGCTGCTCTGCTACATCAGGAGTCTGATCTGAGCAGACTGGCAAGCTGCTCATCACCACACACACACAGACTCCCTCAAATATGGGCACCCTGAATGCCACCAGACCTCACCACCACCTTGACTTGTGTTTGATATTGCTCCTGGCCACCCTGGTTCTCCATCATCCATGGGTGCCAGTTGAGACTGGAAGTGTCCTTTGCCTGTACCCAGGTCTCTACAAATCACACCCTCTGTGTGGATCAAACACTGGACACTTGGAAACATCTAGATGTTGGAATCTCCTCTTTCCTGAGCTTTCTGCAGCTTAGTAAGATGGAAGAACTCATCTCCCTTGGAAATAACAAAGTGTGTGTGTGTGTGTGTGTGTGTGTGTGTGTGTGTGTGTGTGTGTGTGTGTGTGTTTAATGGAACACTGTTGCCTGGGCCCTTTTGGCTGTTACTGTTGGAGATTAAATCTCAATAACTTTTTGAAATTAGAATGGACTTCCCATCAGCTGAATGGACCACGATGCTGACCTCCTTCCCAGAACAATCCAGGAAGGCTCTCGCTTCTCTGGACACCCTGGGAGGTTATCAGCATGGACGTTTTGCTGAAATCAACTCAGAGAATCAGCACCATGTAGGAACTGTCATTTTCCCATTTACCGGTGCCCCTTTGATCCCGTTTGGACTTTATTTGTTCCAAGTGAAAAATACAGTTCTGATTGCATAGGTCTCTCCACTGGAGTCCTCTTGTATTTTTATTATTATTTTTTCTAGTAGAGATCAAATCACCGTTGTAAGCTGAGCGATCATTAGTTATCGCCACCGGATTTCACAGCCTGCACTTTATTTCTGCCCATACACCATCAGCAGCCCTCCCTGGTGTGTAGCACTCGCTCGCCGTGAAGCTCTGCTGAGCCTTTCGTGGGTACTTGGGTGTTAATTTATTTCACAGTTTCCTTTGCAGATATAATCAGAGTCACCTATCACATCCCTGCTTCTTCTTTTTATTGTGTTCCTTTGCTATCATGTCGGTGTGATCTTTTTCTGAAAAATGACAGGTGGTGTTTCTCTGCTCACCGCAGCCATGACTTATGGGCTTGTGGCTTCTCGGCTGCCATTAAAAAATATACAACATTTTATAGATGTAATCTCAGTTATTTATAACTCAGGTCTTGTTAGATGAGAAAATTTCCTAAATGACGTCTTGGTTTAGGTGCATTTTTTTTTTAAAAAAAGGGAACATATTCTTTGCAAAATGTTTTCCTCTGAATTGCAAATGAAGGTAACGTTTCAGATTTTAAAGCCTTTCTCCTCATCTCTTAGTACATCGAACTGCGTGAACATTATTTTCATGTAAGTGATCCGGTCGTGGTGTTTAATAAGATAATGTTAGAACAAAAGAGCTTTCGCTTTTGATTTATTTGGTTATTTACTGGGTGACTTACAGTGCTTTTGCACGTTAGGATTGGTTTGTCAACAATTAACATTCTGGGTTTCTGTATAACCATACTTCAGGTAATAGAGGATTATTAAACTGCAACCAGCGTGTTAGAAATCTGCCCACTGGTAATAAAATTCTTATGTACAACAGCAGCTGAGAAATACTGCTGTGTATTTATTCCTAGATGGCAAGATAGATGGCTACAAAGAACTGAGGGGCCCGAATGCAGGGCAGCCAGCAGGTGGCGCTGCGTCTCTATAAATGAGACACTCCCCTTGGATGGTTTCCTGATTTTGTCCCTGAACCCACATTCTGCTTTTTCTCTTCTTAGCTGATGCCCTCCTTCATGTCCTGAAGCATCTAAACCCCTAAATCCGGTGCTTTTATCCTGTCATTTGGGTGTGTGTATATATGAATAGAGTCAACAGTTCATATAAAAAAGGAATTATAAGTTTATTTGGGGGCAACTTTTTTTAATCCGTGTTTTTTTTTTGTTTGTTTTTGTGGTTTTTTTCTTTGATAATACACAATTTGCCAGTAATTTGTAAAAACCCCTTCCTACTTCTCCTAAAACAGTACTTCTCAGTTGCTAACACTGCACTGAACGTTGCGTGTTATGATAGTAGCTCAGATCGTCCTAGCTGCAAATATTCGTATGTCTTTACAAGGTCTCTTCACCATCAGGTCTGGAGTTCCCTCCGCCTGGTCAGGCTACAGCAAGCTCCTGTTCATCACTAGCACTATTTAGGCCTTACTTTACACTAGGATAATGAGGGACTTTGTTATAAAAGTGGCCGACAGAGTGGGTGAGTGTCTTGTCTGCGAATAATTTTAACACAATGCTCTTTCCTCAAGAATTACCGCAGAATCCAAGTTAACCGAGGAGTAGTGCTTCTCCCTGTGGGCCAGAACTAATTTCTGACCAGCAAGAACAGGTTGGCTGTCATTCATGTTGTACCCCCATTAGCTGATCAGTTCATTAAATTTAATGTCATTGAAACGGGGGGAAGGGAGATGCAGGTATACAAGGTATGCATGTGTGCTGCTGTTTGCTGTGTTCTTACAGCCACTGCTGCGTTTTCTTTTCAGTTTTTCCTCATTCAGTCGGATATGGCTGTTGGTTTGTCATTGTAGACTTTATCATTTGAGATGTGTTCCTTGTATAATTTGCGGAGGTTTTTGTTTGATCGTGAAGAGGTGTTGAATATTATCAAATACTTTCCCTGCCTCTATTGTTAAATGCTACTCATCAGACCATAAGGAACTTCAAATGCACACACTTCATCATTCTTGTAATTGAATCACTTGAAGCTGTTACTGTTGAGGATCCAGTGGGGGGAAAAAGAAAAGCTTTTCATTTGAGTTTAGCTTTTCAGAGGCCTGCTGGGCTTGGGGTTGCCGACGAAGGCTCCAGATGAAGGAATGGAGGGGGACTCCGGTGTGTGGCTTTGATTGTGAGCTTGTGAAAGGTGACAGGTTAGGAAGTGACCCCAGGAGTGGAGGACTTGGGAGGCATCTCCCCAGTATCTGCTCATTAAAACTTGGTCTTCATGGAAAATATGCTTTGAAAATGGAGGTTGAGTCATTGTTCATGCAAGTCCAACTCTGGTGTCTTTCCTTCCAGTTCTCTGTGGAAAGGAGACAAAACTTGCCTGAGTATTTGAAAATCAGAGATGGGCAGTCTGGAGTCAAGGTTAGGGTTTCCTGGATGGGCTGTGAGAAGTCAGGAGGACCACTTTCCAGGGCGTTAAGTCGCTTCCTTGTCTAGTGGCTGGGCACTCCATGCACTAGTGTCTTCATTGTTGACCTTCATAATTTTGAAGGAGCCAGCAGGACAGTAGAGCAAGCTAGCTCATTTACAAGGACTCTTCCCAGATGTATAGGCAGCCACTATCCTCTTCACATTTGCAAATGTAATAATTATATTATTACATTGAATAAGATTTGCAGAGGCCTAATGATGTTACCCACTATGGCCCAAATTCCATCGCAGTAGAAGTAAAGCTTTGCCCCATCCAGCCCCTACTGCTTTCTCAAGGATATTTTCCCATCAGCCAACCTGACTTCCTGGTAGTACCTTTGTTCACTGTACTGCAGCCTCCTGGCCTTGGTCTAAGCTGTCCCTCATCACTCTTCACTGCCACCCTGAGTCCATGTGGCTTAGGCATCATGATTTGGGTGTCCCCCGTGTACTATGAATTAGGCTGATGAGGCTGACTTCCTGTCCCTCCTGTTCTTGTCCCAAAGACCCTTATTTCCCAGCTTGCTTGTTGTCTAAGGTATCTTGGCCCTCCCTCACTGTGACCATGTGGTGTGTCTGGTACTGTGTCTTTGTAGAACTTGTGAATTGTAGTCTATGTTGTAAGTGCAGCCAACTTGGTTCTCCAGTCAGACTCATAGTTCTCTCTTGCTGTGCCTCTCTGAAGCTAGCAGAGCAAAGTCAAGAAGAAAACAGGAGCAGTGCCTCCAAGCTTCTGGTGGGGTGGGTCTGAGGTGGGTCCGGGGTGGGGTTGAATGCTGGCGCTCTGGAAAGCACCGCAGGTTTAGGCCACTGGAAGCTGACTGCACAGCTACTGAGCAGAGCCACGCTTCTGGCCCAGGAACCTTGCTCTCTTGCTTTGAGTTGAATCTGGTAGAAGATTCTGGGCAATTATTTATGGCTTTGTGGTTAGGAGACCCCTTAGTCCATAGCTGGTACCTGTGATGGAACAGGAGATAGCATGGAGTCCAGAAAGGTCTTCTACTTAATGCTGAATCCCACAGGAGGGCAAGCGTCTCACCAGCATCACACAGGGATCGAACCACGCTAGGCCCAAAACTTGGGCTCCTGACCCTAGCGTCTGAGGTCTTCCCTCGGCAATATTGCATTTTGGCCGCTGGGGGGCAGCTTACTGAGAGCCTGACCACGGACTGTGAGAAGTAAAAATAAGCGAATGCCAGGGTATGAGGGATTTTTGTAAATCAAGGAGGGGTCCTTGAAGCAGTCCCTGGAAGGCTTCCAGGAGGAAGCAGCTCAGTCTGTTCTGGAGAGGTGGGTTAAGCACGGAGGAAAGAGATGGCTTGATGGGAAGGCCCAGCGAAGGCTTCACTGCCTCGCTCTCCCATCATGCGTGCCTCTCACTGTCCCCCCAGTGTAACCTTCAGTCTGCAGCCCTCCCACGGAAATGCCCTCCCAGTCGGCTCGTGTTCTCTGTGAGCTGCAGGAGGAGCAAGGTTTCTTCCATGTCTCTATCACTGTCCTCTGTTCCTGCCCCTAGTGGGAGTGGCCCTCGCCCTTGCCAAGGAGGTCCATGTGTTTCTGGCTTTTTGTTTTTATGGCACTTGGCAATGCCTAGTTATTTGATCTGAGTGGTTAATTGGGGGCTATATGAAATGTGAGAGGGAGTGCAGAGGATGGAGAGAGAGGACTGCAGGAGGGGGCAGGCTCCAGCTCCAACAGTGATTGGGCACTAGGTTCATTTCCCAGGCAGGATGGAGAGTGAGTCTGGTTGAGCTGGGCAGCAGCAGACTGGCACTGTGAACTTGACTGTTAACCTTCTAGGGACTTCATCTGTGTTGACAATTATATATAGCCCATGCCTTAAAACTGTTTTCAGGATTTAATAGAAGTTAGAGGTTCAAAGACTTTAGGAATAATCTCTGCCACTGAGGATGATCCTGTGTGTGTATAATTCTGTGAAGCAACAGGCAGATGCCAAGCAGAGCATATCAGGGCTGGTGTTTGGTCCTCAGTGTGTCCACTTGCAGCCACTGACTCCCTCATTTCATCCTCCAGTATCTCTGGATTGGGTGGCCTCCCAGGTCCAGCAGGGCAGCTGTTGACTCTATGACATCCAGGTGCTAAGTCACTTGTCTGAGATCAGAGCTGGGATTTGGACAGCAGACTGATTCTAGTCGCTCAGAGAATGTCCCCCCTCGCCCCCTGCCACCCCTGTCATCCCAGGAGAAGTCCTGGTGGTTTGAATGATCTGCATGAGAAGCTGGCAGCCCTGGACCTGCTTCTGCATCTGCACCCTATCCCAGCCTTGAGGGTGAAGCCAGATGGCCAGGGCCCAGCCCTGGCGCTGTACGCCACCATGCCCACGCCACCATGCCCTCTACCTGTGCTGCCCAGAAACAAGCCCACCCCAAGCTAGCACTTTCCGGTACGGCACAGAATGTACCAGATGATAAATTATAGGAGAACACAGATAACGATTTTATAGTTCAAGAAGATCTTTAGAAGGTGACTCTGCCCTTATGAAGTTTACTAAATGCTGTGTTTAGTGTAAAATCACAATCTAGACTGGGCCTTCCTCCCAAGGTTAAGATCATAGTGTATTTCTATAGTGTTCTGGCAGAACATTCTTCATCAGGCACCTGGGTCGTACTAAAAAAAAATGCACTTTCCCTTTATCTGAGCTTCAGAGAAGATATCAGGGCAACCATCTGGAATACAGGTTAGACTTTGAGGGGGCTCTCGCTGCACCTGGCTTCGTGGAGCTATGGTCTTTATGGATGAGCCGATAATCATAACACTGTTAATGGTCATAACAGTCCTTATCGGCATCACCTCTAAGGCTTAGAAAACAATCTCACGTGCATTACAATTAGAGTCCAGGCTAGCCTTCAAATAGCACAATGACTGGGGCAGCCATTCGTTTTCAACACGCACATAGCCAGGAGCAGTTGGAAAGGCAGACGTGACTGACAGCTTCTGCCGGTCATATGTGTTTGAAACCTTGCAGGTGAAGGAGAAAGGAGTGAGAGAAAGAAGGTCATACCTGTAGCCCAACAGAAGAAAACAGAAACTTTTGCCCAGAGTGAAAATGTAAAACAGCACCCGGCGTGAGGCAGGAGCACTCGAGGAAGGGTGTGAAATAATGTCTGTGAGACACCTGACCCTGTCGCCTCCCTTCTCTTTTTCTCACCCTGGGCAGGTGGCAAATCTCAGATTCCTGAGGCAGCGTGATCTTTTTCCACTCCTTTGGTTGTCTGACAATTTGTAAATCCATGAGGAAGTGTTTGCTGCAAGGCCCTTGCGTAACAATCTCATGTAAACAGCGTGAAATGATCAAACAAAAGCAGTTCCTGCTTTACATTAGCTTTGTCCAGCTCTCTAAGGTAGCAGAGCGGGACCTGGAAGACCTAAGGCTTCCAAGAGGGTGGGGTTGGGACTCGGGTGAGGCACGGTAAGCACTTCGTCATGGGCACCAGATGTTCCCAAATCCTCGGGAATCAAGATAAGTGATTAGTTTCATAAATTAAAAAAGATTTTTTTTTTACAGTAAAATTCAGATTGAGCAAAATGTCCTGATTTCCAAAACAGGCAGGAGATGTAGTGATTTTTCAAACTGGTATTTAGATTCTGAATGCAGGGGTATGAGAATAACAAGGACAAGAGGCCACTGGCAGGTGCAGTGCCCTGCTGGAAGCAGCTCTTTCAGGGTTCCAGGTACGGTGCTGTGTTATAGGCCTTTGCTTTGATACTTATGAAGGGGGCCTGATCTGGCCAATGGCGAATCCAAATCTCTTTGATAATAAGGCTTACAAGGAAATGAATTCCTCTGCAGGCTTCATCAATTCCATTACAGTCCATTCTGCCTTTGTTAAATGTATGGGTGGAAAATTATAATTCTTCCATTCACCGTGACCATTTTAGACACGGAGCTCAAAGAGATCAGCATTAACTTAAAAAAATATATATTAGCACGCTTGTATCCATTAAGCACACTGCTTTGTAGGCTCCAGCTGATGGTTTTATTAAGTATACTGCAGGAGGGGAAAAAAATCAAAGATAATTATAAATTCATAAATACATAATTCATTGACATAAAATGATTTTAGTGGGAAATAACAGAGATGTTCTGATTAAGCCCATAATCTAGTGTATGTGGATTTCTAGCCACACTGATGGGCACATTTTCTTGTCTGAAACTACCTTTGATAAGAAATGCATTACAAACTCATCAGTTTGGCTTGCTGTTAACAAAGAGGCAGCAGACGTCTGGATCATTCTGGATTCACAGTGAAACTGCCACACCATGTATCCTCCGACTCAAGCTGTACGAGTCTGACAAGGGGCAGATGAATCCAGGAGTTATTGTGCAGGGGTTTAAATCTATGCGGCAGCTGACGGTTGAAATAATCATCTATATATCGCTCTGAGCTAGCTGGGGAAAGGTTGAAGCTGTATATTTTCAACATATCTAGTCTAATGGTTAATCTGTTGTCTTGTCCGGGCCTCTCACAGGGTGGATTGGCAGCCCACACTGACAGCTCCGAGGGATTGCTCACGGGAGGTGGGGTGGCGCCTGGATTCTCAGAGGACTGGATAGACTTAGGCTCCAGTTGGGAGATGTGCAGCTCACCTGACTCACGTCTTCCAATGCAGGCACACCAGCAGGGCTCCCAGCAGGTTGCAGGCTAGGGATGAGGGTTCCCAGATCGTGGTCGGCTCTCTTCCTTCTGACTTGCCCAAAACCGTGACACTTCCTGTGGCTTCCCTGTGCTTGTCTTTTTTAGTCTGGCTGCATTGGCAGGTTGGAAAAAGCATGATCTTTATAGAGAGCTTAGGAAACTGTGCACGGATTCAAATACTGCAGAGCTTTTCTGGGCAGGGTCAGTTTTGTTGACATCTTAGACCCTTCAAACCGTATGGCCTCCATCACAGTTACTCAGCTCCAGAGTGAAAGCAGCCTTGAGCATGCGATAAACAAACCACGGTCATGGCTGGGGAGCGATAATGTTTTGTTGATAGTTACTGCAGTTTGAATTTGATATCATTTGAATGTGCTACAAAATGGTGTTGTTCTTAGGTCTCTATCCCCAAACTAATTAAAAATGAGCAACCTGGTCTTAGCTCAGGGGTCATCACCCCATGACGTAGGCTACAGGCTTTTGGAGGAAGGTAGGGTGGCTCTTGGTGCTAGGAACCAGGCAGGGTTTATCCTGACCCTAAAAATTGTCCCCCAGGAACATGGGCTACACATGCTAGGAACACAAAAAGCTTCAAAACTTTCACCATCTGGCTGACATGGGGAGGAGGAAGAGAAGAAGTTGAAATGGAGCTGCATCTGTTAAGTTCCTGTTCACTCTTCTCCCCGCCCGATTCAAACCAAATCAAACTTGTCTTCTGTCTCCTACAACCTTCTCCATGCCCAAACTCCTTAGCCATAATTCAGGGATGTTTTTGTCTCTCTCATTGTCAATGGCATTTTTGTTTGTCCCTGAGACGCTAAAGTCTATTCCAAGAGAAAAGGAAGAAGAGGCCAAAGGCAACCAGGTCTGCAGAAGGAATCTGTTGCTGACAGCAGAGCAGGGCAGGTGTTGGAGGAGTGACTGCAGCAGGGTAGGGTTGTAGTGGAGATCTCAGAGCTCACTTTCTGGTTACAAGGGACCTCTGCCAAGTTCAGAGTGGGACACTGGGCTTGTGGTTGGGGATGAGGCTGCTGGGTTCTGTGGTTTGTATCCTCTACTCAACTCCTTTCTAGAGGGTGTGTTAGCTCTAGAGGTACTTAAGTACATTACACTTCAGGTCACATTGCTGTTCATATATTTATATAGGAGGTGAATTCTTTCATCACTCTGTGTTGATGGACTCAAACCTGTACACATCAGATTTTCCAAGCAGTGAATAGAGTCAGAAATGAACCCTGTAATCAAGTTCTGCTTAACTTATTGTTCCTTAAAGTCTCCCTCCCCATTCTCCTATTAACTCCACAAAAGCCAGAAATAAAACATAACAAGTTCCCCAACTCATGCCTTGTCAGCCCATTGTGGGGCAGGTGCTCCCTGTGCAAACTCATGCCTTGTCAGCCCATTGTGGGGCAGGTGCTCCCTGTGCACGTGTTAACTCAGGCTGGTTCACTTGCAGACACTTTTTTTCAATTGCATTTTAGAGAATGACGGTTTATCATTTTGAACCTACGTCCCTTGGGGCTTCCAAAGAAATAGATTTCTTAGCTTTTGGCTGGAAGTTGTGAAATCACCATACTGGATAAGGTATTATGGTAATGTCATTGTTCAGTTTTAGAGAATTTTATGATACACTTGAGGCTATGATGGTTGAGGTTGCTTTGCAGGGGTGGCAACCTTTATCTTTTCATTATCTTTACGTGAATGTTTTAGTCTCAATTTTGAAGAAATCACTTCATACGTAGATGTTATCAAGACTACTACGATGTGAGCATCAGGCTTAGGGATGGTGATACTTCAACAAGTTCTTGGAGATGAAGACATTTGGCCTACTAATTAAGATGCTACATCCTACATCAGAGTTGCATCAGTTAAAATGTCCCACTTTCAATTCTAACTTTCTGCTAATGCATATCCTAACCATAATACGGCTCAGATAGTTGTGCCACTTACAACTACATCAGAGAGCTTTGGCCCGGTCCTCACCATTAGGGTCATTGGGGGAGTTAATAAGTGAATGGGAACATTTCTCTCTCTCTCTCCCTCTCTCTTTCTCTCTCTCTCTTTCTCTATCTCTTTCCCCTCCCTCCACCCCTCTCTTTTTCTCACTGCTATTCAAACAGGTGTTTATGGAAAATGAAATGAATTAATGTCTGTCTTGGTATAAAATTTTTAAAGTTCTTGATAAAGCCTATGGAAAATGTGTTATGGAAAAAGAATTTTCATGTATGTCAAAAAAATTTTTTTTGCACTTGAAGAACTTAACCATGTATTATCCCAAGCTTGTTAGACTAGAAGCTCATCCCATGGAATTCACGCATTTGAATTCCCCAGTACTCTGAAGCTGAGCTGTTCATGGCTCTTTAGGTATAGAACTTTGGCCTCAAATTCATTTTTTCTTATCAGAGATGGACTTAGCGCATGATCATTGATGGGCATATGACATTGTCTTCTATGGGATTCATCTCCATATATAATAGTGGTAATAGTACCAGCTGCACAGCATGGATTACTTGTTCATTATTTTGTGATTGATGCTTTGATTTTCATTGCTTCAGGAGACCATCACACCCTCTCCTTGGTCTAGTTTGTGTAACAGGCATCCAGGGTCATACTAATCTCAGATGATAGAACAGCAAACAATCTCTGTAAAGTGTGCTGCCATCCTGTGCCCCAATCCAATATGGCTATAGTGGTGCTACATTGACCATGAGAGACTTAACTAATCCAGACTCCCTGGTGGCAGTCTGGGACAATCATAAGAGAGGATGGTGTGGTTAGCGTGGGCCTTTTGTCCATGGTGAGCACTCATATTGTAAAGCAAATGTGTTACTGTGACTTCCACAATTTTTCTTGAGGAAGTGTTTGGTGAACCCATCAAAAATAGGAAGTATACCATTAGTTCTCTCTTCTAGCAATTTCCTCCCCGCTCTTCTCCCTTTGATTTTAATGCTGCCAGATTTGTAGCCTGAAAGGATACGAACTTTACATTGGTGTCACTTGACTCGAGGAGATGCTGCACCACTCCCTTTCACAAGAGTGGCATGCCCAAGGTGTTAAAGTGATGTCACAGACGAGGAAACGGGCCATGCCCGTGTTTTGAGATGGAAAGCCATAGCTTAGCACTGAGATTAAATTGATGTTAATGTAGCTATTAGCAGGAGGATTCCTTCCAGTAGGCCATGGAGATAATAGGGCTGACTCTGCTATATTCACATATGTTGCTGGGGCGAGGGGAGTTGCATATGGCAAATGTTATTGCCCAAAGTTATCTTCTGGATTTCCACAGATATGATCCTTATTAATTGATGACAATTAAATAGCAAAAGGAGTTTTGCAAAATCACCAGGATCAGAGAGAGCTCACTTTAGCTGTGAGAAACAGGCCTCTCTTTCCATCCAGAGTATGGGTTCCATTTCATGTTGAGATTACTTTGGAACTTTTCTATCATGCTATTTCACTGGGGATTAATTTCCATTTTCTTTTCTTCTTATTGTTTGGCAGTCAAGCATGGAGCTAGATCACGCTATTCCAAAGACCCATTTGAGTTCAAGAACACAACTCCCAATTCTCGGCTTGTGCCCGAGCCAGGTGAAGGAGTACTTGGGGATCCACCCCAAGTTTTAGTAACTTGCATCCTTCAATGCTCTCTTTTAACATGCTGAGCCCACTTGAAAAAGAATGTCCCACTGTGGATTTCAGCATGCCTTTAGCTTGCTGGGCAGGGAGACACCAAAAAGGAAAAGCCTAACCAATAATAAATAATCATTAAAAATGACCCCGCCCCCAAACTAGCAGCTTGCTGGAGACTCTAGAAAGAAGTCCTCTTCGCTAGAAGCCTTTGTGTTCAAACCACTTTGCATGATTCTTACTCCGAGTGATTCCAGTGTGGATGTGACGTTACTAATGACCTGCTAAGTGTGTACAGATGTGGGCTTCTCCAGATGTGGTGATGAATAACGTACGAGAGATAGCTGGCGGACTCACATGTACGGGTTGTTTGACTTTCAGTATGTTTCAGAGTTTATTTGCTCTGGACTATTTTTTAACTCCAGCCAGCACATTCACCTTTACATCTTAAAGAGAATCATCCTCCCGCCCCCCACACCCCCCAAATCTCACTGGGGAAACAGGGAAACGAGAGACTGATCCTGGCTGTAGCTAACTAACCATTTGGTCCATAATGTGTAGGTACTGGGTTCTTCAGGAAGGCTCAGAATTGCAGTTGCTGCCCCATTTCACTTCAAGGACCCATAAAGAGGCATTAGTGAACCCTGACATGGTATTTGCAACCTGGCTAGGGGGATAAAAGAAGATATTTCTTTACCAAAATCTAGTAAAATATATGACCATTTTGAAGTAAACCCAGACTTCTGGCCAGTGTTTCTGGAAGACATTGCCGAGCCTCGTGCTGGAAAACAGAATGCTGATGAAAAGTGGAGTAAAATGTTGTTACAGATGTTCAACTCTGCATTAAGGCTGTTGGAATTACCACCACATCTTAAATCAATTCCCAGAACATTGTCTGGAGGTTATGTCATTGAAATAATGAATCCTCTTTAGTCAAGTATAAGCAAACATGTTAAAACATCATTGTAACTTTAAATTAAACTCCAGCGCAAACCAGGGGATCTGAAGCCTCATTAGACTTGCCTGACATTTTGCTAGTGCTGAGTCTTCCCAAATTGTAAAACTGTTAGATTCAGTGCCTATTAGACAAGGGAGCGCTGGGAAGTTACAACAGCACATTAAGTGTTATACTTAGGGATGTGCAAAAACAAGCCCTTGAATTTTACGAGTACTTGGAGACTAGAAGGAGTTCAGCTCCTATAAAAATTCCGCGATAGATTCCTAGCTTGTTTGTGTTTTAAAGAAGCTGGTAAGTCAAGTTTCTTTAAAGGATCGTATCTCCATGTGGCTTCCACAGCACGAAGGCAAATGAAAACACTAGAGATAGAGGTGTGTGGCAATTAGCAGAAGAGTAGCTTAAATATGAGCCTGTCAGTAAGCATTGTCATGAGGTAGGGGCCCATTACTTAAACTCATTCATCTTGCAGGAATGTAGGTAAATTGAAATCTCCCTTTTAATTCTCTTTTTATTCCCCTTGTGGAGTCACAGAAGCCATGAGATGGAAATTATATTTTATAGTTTGAAAGTTTTTCCTAGATCTGCTTTCTTTAAGTAGGCAGAAATGGATGGGATCCATATAAAGGCTAATAATTAAATATGGTTTATATCCTACTTAGGAGGAAGAAATTATCGCTGCTTCTCTTGTGGGACCTCAGCCATATGTAATGGTCTCTGTTACATGATGTTCACGTATTTATGCTGGAGATATCTCCCCAGCCCCCCCACCCCCTCACACATCTCTTCAGGGAACAGATCTATGTTTGCAAGCCACAAGTGCAGGAGCAATCCTTTGAACACAAGCTTCATTTAAGAGAACAAATCCCAGTTTAAATGCAGTATGATTATGATGGATGATCTTTCTGAGTTGCAGTGAAAACAGAGTTTCCTTGCATAGAAGGAGGCAGAACTTTGCCACTAAAATGAGCTGTCCCTGGAGCCGGCTAACATGTATTAACTTGCCAGTCTTCCATCTGAAGATCAGGGATGGGAACAGCAAGTGACCATGTGTGGAGCTAACAGATCTTTAACCAACAAAGCGTACTGAGTGTAGATCCAGGACAGAGAAGGATAAATAAGCCCAAACCTTCCAGCAGGAATTCCAGTAAAGGTGACTTTTGTTCAGGTCTTGACTTGTATAATACACTCATTGTGTCACTGGGTATAACCACTGATAATATGGTGGGCTTGCATAGACCAGGTTAAATAAAAAGACCTTTTTGGGTATTGCAGTAAAACCTCTAGAAGACATGTGAAAGAAGAGCAGCAGCATCCCCACTAGATCAATTTGTGTACACAGTAACACACACACACAAAGACTTCATTCTTCCCAGCTTGCTCCGCAGCTAATCTAGGTCATCCTAGATTACAACAGTTGCAAGTGAAAAAGTGACCTTGTATTATGGGGGTAGTCATTGCAGGGATTTCTATTCCATCCATGATGGGAAACATGTAAAAATATACTTGTGCACACATACCACACACACAATTTCTATCCTGTAATTGCCTTGAATGCGCAGATCCCTATCCCGTGAAAGGAAGATGGATTCAGGTCAAGCTCCGAGTGCCTGCATGTTTGCCGAGAGATGCATATCAACTCCAAGTGATTTTTTTTCAATACCATTTATGTAGCTTGTATTTATTTC
This sequence comes from Ochotona curzoniae, assembly GCF_017591425.1. Taxonomy (NCBI): domain Eukaryota; kingdom Metazoa; phylum Chordata; class Mammalia; order Lagomorpha; family Ochotonidae; genus Ochotona; species Ochotona curzoniae. The sequence continues at coordinate 20,275,356 of NW_024465556.1, read as the reverse complement.
CTTTAATCTTTTAAGTGCTGTTTAGTCTCTGTGTGATTTGCTGTGGATACTCATTTCTGATAAGATGCGATATCCTCCCAGCCACGCAGGCCCTGCCTGGAGCACTGAGTGACTGATACGGCCGGCCGCAGCCTGGGGCAGGGGCAGCAGAGGGAGCATGTGGTGGGGTGAGTGGGCTGTGAGCATTTGCAGGTGCTTTCATCCCTCATTCCTTTCAGTATCATTCTCACCTCGCACCCTTCCCTTGCTCCTTTGGTGTCAGACAATCCGGGACAACCCAGCACAGAGGGTAGAATATAAGAGCACAAAAAAAAAGGGTTTGGCTGGTCAGTGGATTATTGTAATCCATTTGGAGCCATGTACCATAACCTGCTAAATTTATTTGGGGTTTTCAGGGAAGGACCACGTAATGCATGCTGTGGTATAGGTCTTCCTGGATAGCGTCACATAGCTGATACGGTATTTCCCCTCCTCTCTAAGATGCACACACTGTTAACATATTTCAGGCTTCTTTCACCGTGGTTACTGCTAACGTTTCTCTTAGTTTCAAGGTAACTGCCGTGCGTTCTGAGTTTCAGGGGTGCTACCTCCTAGTCTGTGTTTCAGTCAACTCTAGGAATATGAAGAGCTTATTCTTCCTTCTTGACGTTGCAGCATTAGCCTGACTTGTGGGGGGTGGGGAGAGGAGCACTAGAAGCTTGTTGCTGATGCCCTCAGGTGATGGGCTGGGTGTGCATCTGCTAATTATTGAACAGCGCGATCCTAAAAAGAAGCATGATGCAGGCTACTACATCCAGAAAGCTTTTTAGTGGGTGTCTCCAGGCAAGAGTGGTAGAGAGTGCTGTGCTGTCGATGAGTGACGCTTCGCATCGCTTAGCCATCTGTGTGGTTTAGCTATTTGGAAAACAGCCTTTGGTTTCCGATCTCCTATGCTGCCCTCCACTACGTTTCCAGAGATAGCATTCAATGGCAATCTCTTCCTCTACTCTGTGGCTTCTCTCCAGCCCGGCTCACCAGCCTTGCCAGCCCCAGTCCTACTGTCTTCAGGAATTCAGTAAGGATCCCATTTGCACAGCCCCAAGTACCCTCCGTTTTGGCACTTGAAGGGATGAGAGCAGAGTTGGGCCAAGGATTCTGGCACTAGCTTGCACCAGTGTTCCCAGTCCAGACTGATGGAAACATTGGCTGTGAAGATGCTGAATCCTTGCCTGTCTTCAAGGCTCTTTCTCTGGTGTGCAAGGGATCAGGAGCCTGTTAAGCTGCTTCATTTGGAAAAGCAGCAGGACACCAGTGATGATGCTGCTGTGTCTTGGACAGCTCTAGTTCTGATTTTGGTTATGAGAAAACTCATTCAGTGAGCCAGCTCAATCAAGTAACCAAAATTAAATTAATTTGCAGAATCTCAATAGCTTGCTCACTATATATATCTATATATATCACAATATATAGATCACAATTTCTCTTTCTCCCTCATGGCAGGGTGTTGACAAACTGTTGTAGTCTGTTTGAAGTGCATGTTCAAAGGCTGGTGTGGAAAGGAACACCTCCCCCACACCACCCCTAAACTGGCCTCCTTGACTAACTCACTCATTTGGTCTTTGCCATTGGGTCTAAAAGGCAGCCATGACTTCCTAGCGTGTGACTGAGCCTTGAGTGTGTGTCCTTTGATATCTTGCCTGTATTTCACCGTCTGCCCTCACGCTGTTCCTAATCTTATGAGCTACCTGTATTTCCAGTTGAAGATGAGCAGCCGTCAACACTATCACCCAAAAAAAAGCAACGGAATGGAGGCATGCGGAACTCACCCAACTCCTCCCCGAAGCTGATGAGGTAAGGACAGGGCCGCCCGTGCCCCTTTCTCGTTCTCTCTCGCTCTCTCTAGATCCTTCTGCGCTCACAGGCCCCTCCCCACCCTGCCCTGGCCTACAGCCTCCCTCACCCAGCAAGGGTGGGCTAAAAGGGTGTGGGGGGGAGGGGAGTGCGATGCTTCAGATGGCTTCTTAAAGGCTGGAGTATTTACTCTGTCAGCTTGTCAGCAGTTAATGATAGAGCTGAAAAAATTCTGTCATGAAAAACAGTTTGAAAAGCTGTTTGAAAAATACATAGGCTTTAAAGTCTTAGCTGTCACCATGTCCTGTCTGTGTGTAGTTCCTAAACAGCAGTGGCACTAATGACGGCGGCAGCCAATCCGAGCAGCCCGCGAGCTAGGATTGCCTGCGGCAAGTCTCTTTCTGCCGGAGCCCCTCGGAGGACTGTTTTCTGTACTTAAGGCCATATGTGAGATGTATCATCACAATCAAAAATGAACCTGAAGATTACCTTCCTTTTATCCTGTCCATTGAAATCAAATTTCTGTTAATTGATTTTGACCCATAAAAAAAATGTCTAATAATCTGTGGACTTGCCAAAGCAAAGTTCAGAAGTAATCCTGTTCTGCTCAGGCTAAAAGCAATATTAATTATGGAATACAATGTGTTCCCTCACTTCTTTCTTCCTCGTTTCCTTCTGTCTCTTTCACTCCCTTCTCCTTCTCTTCTTTTCTTCTTCCCCTGGGTTCCTTTCTTCCGCCCTCCCCTGCCCCCACCATCCTCTCCCCGCCCACCCTTCCTCCCTTGCTCCCACCCTCCATCTCTTCCTCCTTCCCTTGGTTTCCTCTCTCCCTCTCTTCCTTCCCTTAATTCCTTTCTCTGTCCCTGCTTTACCCCCACCTCTTCCTCTAAGAAATGTCAGATTTCAGTGGGGTCCTCTCTACAAACTCCTTTGACTGAGCTCCCCCACCTTACCTCCCCGTTTCATCTTCCAACCGTCCAAGTGTTGTTTCTTCTGACAACCTAACTTATGCCTTGGTGAGACAGGACTGCTTCTGAATCTACCCGCCCTGGAGGATTCCTGCCATCTTGCTGGGACTCCCTCTCTCAGTCACCCTTGGCCACCTCCTTCTGCTTGATAGCTGAAAGAAAACAAGGCTGATTTCCGTTTCCTCCTTTTCCATGGCATATGCACCTGCCTGCTTGTCTGGCTTTCCAGGACCTAGGCAAGGACAGTCCCTCCTTCACATGCCAGTGGATGGGGGCTCAGTGTGAGACTCACCCAGCCCTGTCTGCTTGGGCATTAACCATCCATTCCTATTTAATGTTTGCTTAAAAGTTCTTTGCCTTCCCCTGTGCTCAGCCTTGCCTGGGTGCCACTGATTTACATGCTTGTTTACAGTTTATGAGGAAGAATAAAACGCACCAACTGCCAAGCTTCTCATTTTTATGACGCCAGTTGTCATGCTAGCATTCATTTCCTATTGACTCACCTTTAGGTAATCGCCTTATCTAATGCTAATAGTGTTCTCCATTTAAAGTAGAGGAGAGAGAGAGAGGCCTGGGCACTTTCCTTAGCCTAAATTTAGAGAAGCAAATAAATAAATAAAGAGAAGTCTGAAAAACCTGAGCCCTTTGGAGCCAAATTCCCTGTCCCTGTTTGCTATGTAAAGTATGGCTCATTTCTTTGATCTCGAGTAATAATAATTCTGAGGAGTTACACTGTTTTCATATGCTTCAAAGCTGTGTCAAAGTTTTGCTGCTTAAGGGTACTTCTTTATTCTGTTGGCTCTTGGGTACCAGGATGACAGGTCTGCTGTATGAGGTGGAGGCTTTTTTAAGTCGTAGCCTTCAGCAAAACATCAAATTACCAAATTCAGGCTAACATACTTCTACACAAATGCCTTTTCCTGTAGATATATTATACCATATATATTAACTACTTTAGTGTTACATGCTACATTTTATGTGCAATAGAAAGTGATGGTTTGAGGTAGCCTTGGGGGACTTTTTTTTTTTTGTCCACAAGCAGAAAAAGCTAGTGTATACCGTATCAAGTATGGTTTTTACAAGGACTTTCTGCCTGAAGGCCTTTGTAAATAAGTAATGATCAACAGATTGGCTGTGGGTTTTTGAAAAGCATGCCTATGTCAGTTTGCATGATGGGGGAGAATTTTCAAAGTGGATCTTGCTTTCATTGCAAGTCGGAGAGGGGCTGAGGGAACCAGTCATCCTGGGCTGGAGCTGTCTGCTCCGTGGTGCATCAGAATTGCTAAAACATGGGTCAGGTACTGAGCTGGCGCTTGCCAAGCTCCAGAACTCTAGCTTTGTGGGCTGGTAACTTTGGGCTGCCATCGCAGCCCTGGTGGCTATTGTCGGGTTGGTCCACCTGGCCAGCCCACAGTGATCTCCATCACAGCTCCCCTGGTATGGACCATTTTGGGACAAGTCACAAAGTCAGGATGCTCCTCCTTCGCCTTGGCTTCCTGTGTCCTGGGCACACTGCCTCCTCTGATGGAGCCTTGCTGGACCCCCCTCTCCCTTTTCCTTTCCAATTTATGAATGATGGGACCCAACCAAGACTTTTGAGCTAGTGTTGGAGGATCCTGCCTTGGCCAGGAGGCAGCTGGGCCCTGTTTTAGCTAGATCCTGGTTGTTGATTGGCAGGGAGCAAAAGGGCTCACCAGCTCCTATGACTTTTTCTAATTCCCCTACCTCCTCCAAAACCCCCTCTATGCCTCTCTATTCTATTGAAGATAGGACTCCCAGGCCCTATTCCTTACAACCCAAAAAATCCATAAAGGAAGCTAATGACTTATTTGAAGAGGGTTTTTCACCACAGGTTTGTGGCTTGCTGTTTGAGCAGAATCAATCATTCTGAATGCAGGCAGGTTTTAGTGGCCTGTGGACGGTGATAGCGATAGCTTCAAGAGAAACTCCGGAGCCCGGCCTGGGCTAGGATGGGCTCTAATTTACCACTGTGTCTTCTGCAGATAAAAGCAGGGTCCTGTGTGAGGATTTCTTCCACATCATCTCTCGGCAGGAAATGCCAGGGGGACCCTCCACTAATGGTCCCTGTCTCCCCTTTGCTCTGGTTCCGGGCTGGCCCTGTTGTTTAAGTGTCGCTCAGCTCTCTGTGTGATCATCCGGTGAATAGCCTCGTTTATTGTGTCTGGATCCTGAGGTAGCATGTTTCATAGTCAGCCTGACAGTAAACAGCCCTTGCTGGCTGACTGAGCCAAGGTGAATGTCTGTGTGCCAAGCCAGGGGCATGCTTCCTGTGACAGATGGCCTTCTTACTGGACACTCAGCCAGATGGGCAGAGCCATGGAGCATCCCAAGGGCTTTCCTCCATCTGCCTTGGTGATATCTTCACCTGGAATGATTTGGGGAGTCCTTGTGGATTTTCACTAAAACCATCAAGAGCCTTGTAATGGCTTGGGTAGAGTTTGAGTACCCCCACTCCAGACTGGGTGCCTTGAATTATTGAATGCCCGTGTAGAGGTGGGAAGCTACACCCAACCATGATGTTGCTTAGAGGTGAGGCCTGTGGGAAGTGAGATGGATTCATGTCATTGGGAGTGGAGCCTCCACGATTGAATTCTGGTGGCTTTATAAGAGGAAAGCTCAGAAGATATCCCCACACTCTCTATCTTGTGGCATGTTCACTCTCAGAGCTCCTGCCTCTGTCTCACCCTATCCAGAAGGTCACTGGGTAACAGGACTTGTATCTTCAGAACCATGAGCCACGACACCCCCGGTTTTCTTTCTGAAATAGCCTGCCGCAGGCATTTCACCAGGATGAAAATGAACTCATGCAAGCCTGTTGCCTGGTTCTCCCTGTTGAGTGAGTTTGATGCTTTATCAGGATAAGCACATCCTGCTTCAGCTGCAAAGCCCTGGAAATGAAAGCTCTCTAGAAAAAATAAAGCACAGCAGGAGACTGATTTTAAATGAAAGATTTATTTACTTATTTGAAAGGCAGAGTGACAGAGGCAGAGAGAGAGGCAAAGAAGGAAATGTAGATGTGGTAGCTGCTAACTGACTCTCACAAGTGTCTTCAACAGCTGGTACCAGAACCTTCATCTGGGTAGCCCATGTGGATGACAGTTTGCAGTGGCTTTCCAGAATCATGAGTATGGAGGTGGGTTAGAAGCAGAGGAGCCAGAACTTGAATCGGCACCCTGATGCAAGTGTCTCCAACCCGCTGTACCTCAGAGCTGGCCATCACTCAGTATGATCTTAGCCAGCACTGATGCACCTGCTTTCAGATCAGTGATTATATTCATTTCATTTCATGGCCACTTTCAAGAAGCTGTCATCACAAAGGCTTTCTACATGAGAATATGTTTCCTCTGGGCAGGTAGTAAAGATTTCTTGCCTGAACTCTCATGTTCTGTCTTCACATGGAACCCCAGATATTGTGCCCTTCGGCTGCCACCACTACCTTTATTATTATTATTATTATTATTATTATTATTATTATTTTTGACTAATGACCACTCCATCAATGTTTAGTGAGAGCTGACTGTGTTCAAGGTTTAGTGGAAGGCCTTTGAGAGATCATAAGTAAGATGGCTTAGATAAGATCTCTATAATGCTTGGGATTTAGTATGGGGGACAGACAAGGATGTACAATTGTCTGTCCATATGCATGGATTCCCACCTTTAATCAACCAAACTGTAGATCAAAAATATCTTTCAAAAATATGTCTCTACCAAACATCTGCAAACTTGTTTTCTCATCATTTTCCCTAAATCCAGCACTATGGCAGACTACTTCTGTAGTATTTACACTGTAGGTTTTACTCATTACAGGTAACTTACAGGTGAAATACAGTATATGGGAGAATAGCTGTAGGTTATACACAAATGTTGATACATTAGGGGAGTTTATGAAACCAAAGCTCTATAATACTGTCTATATAGACAGTAGAGTAAGAATGGCTAGGAGATTCTACTTTAGCATGGGTTATAAGAACAGAAAGAGCTCTTTACCTCTGGTTTGGGGGCTGAGCCTGGAATAGGGGATCTCCTTTAACCCGGCCCTGTATGATGAGATTTCTTTGCTGATAGGTAGTGTGACCTACTCTTGTGCTCTGTTTACCAGTTGCCTGGTGTCATTCTAAGAGTGTCACATGCCTGTGAACTCACAGACAGCTAACTCCCAGTCTTGCCCCATTTCACAGCTGGGAAAGCTGAGGCACAGGGGTGTTGAGTTTGGTCAATCTCATTCAGTCTTACCCAATTAGGAAGACAGAAGAAACAGGGAAAAGATCTTTGGCCTGGTATCATTGATGTTGAAAATGTGAGTGCATTGTTATGCCCAGTCATGTCATAGACAGTGGGGACCCTTTGCAGGCATCAGAGGAAGTGGTGCCCTAGCATGTGGTTAGGGAGGATCCTTGTTTCAGAATAAGGAAAGGTGTGGAAGTTCTATTAGGGCCTTTTGAATGCTGTTAACACTGAAGGGTAGAAGAGAAGGACCACTCAGCCCCAGCCTTTGCCAGGCTTCCTTGTGTGCTGAAGTGGTTCAAGGACTGCTATGGAGGAGGGTACCAGGTGTGAGAGAGGCAGTTTCTCCAGAGGGACACTCAGCCATTCTGCCACCAGTCCTGAGACTTGCAATAAGGTGGAGTAGCACAGACATGAGGATTTATGTAGGATGTGTCAGGCACGTAATTTGTGCCAATAGGAACCCCTTAACTGGCCTAGCAAGGATAATTGATAACAACTCAAATAGAGAAATTGAACACAATGAAGAGAGCTTCATGTTCTGACTCCTAGGAAGTATTAGACATTAGTTTTCTGAAGGGAAGGGAAGATATGATTGGACAAAAGCAAATTATCCTCTTAGGCATCGTTGGGTCATTAAGTGAAATAAACTCATCTGCTTATGATGCATCCCTTTCTTGGAGTCTTTTTGTATAGGATGTCCTGCATCAGAGTCTGCCAGTGTGACAGGTCCTAGTATAGAAAATGGCAAAATGGCCTGAGCCAAGTCAGGGTTGAGGACAGAATGTCACCTTCACAATTTCTTTCGTGGGCAGAATGAAAAAGGAAGGCAAGACAGCTTAGCTAAGTAAATTCACCTCGTAATGCACAGACTAATAGCATTTGACAGGCCCTCATAGGAGTGAAGAAGAAAGAAATAGTGGGTGTCATGATTCCAAGGCTGGGGTGGACTTGACACAGCTCCTTGGACAAGTTCATAATCAGCAGAGGGTCATTATCCTGTCCTCTTGTTTTGTGAGCCTCTTGTACAGTCACCTCCTGGACTGAAGAACATGTCAGTTCTTCAAGCCTGTCCCCCCAAACACAGAGACAGTCATTTCCTTCTTCCTCAGAGGCTGGTGGCTGCCTAACCAGAGGTGACAGTTTAGACTGCAACAAGAAACAAACATGCAAACAGCAGATACAGAGGAGCAGGAAAGGACCTGAATTTTGCCAAGGTGACTCCAGAACCGGTCATCAGGTGGGAGATGGGGGCAGAGTAGTGGGCAGCTGTGTCGCAGTGGGCAGTGTTGGTCAGCACAAGGGTAGAAGCAAGTGTTCAAGGATGATTTGAGGCAGGAGCCAGAATCCAGAAGTCAGGATTCTTGGGAAGCAGCAGGTTCTGATTCACGTGGAAGTCAGACAGCCAGTTGGATTTAGTGAAGAACACTCAAATGTAAGACCTTTGAAGGAGTCCCTCTGACACCCCGTTTAGTTTCCTGTGTGTGACCCACCTGTACGGCCTGACACTTGTAGGTGTCAGTTTAATTTTTCCAGCATGGAAGAAGGGGTGGGAGAAGGAGGGTTGAACGGTGCCTTATGAGTATTAGTTTTGTACTTTACAGTTTGTAGTGCTCGCATTTCATGTTCTCATGTATGTTTATTTTCTGATTGGCTCATAGAACTCGGCAGGAGAGTGATTCTCATTGCACCTAGGCTAAGAATTCTCGCTGAGAGCTGACACAATCCAACAGGTCCCAGAGACTTGGGATAGGCAACTTGGAAATACCTTTGTCATCACTCTTGTAGTCCTTTGTTTGAATAGTAAAGCAAGGACTAGGGTGAGTCATTTGTTTGAATAGTAAGCCAAGGACTAGGGTGAGGCAAGTGGTATAAGTGAGGTTCCTACTCATGGTTTACACCCAGGGTACCTGACTTTCTTCAATACAGCCCGCACTTATTGAGTGCACATATGATCTTCCAGTCTGGGTGGTGCTGACAGTGATAACTTTGCCACACAGGTGCTCCTTTTGGATAGCAAGGTATAGTGGTAGCTCACTAACTACAGCCTGTGTCTGAGGCTGTTCCCAGAGGGCTTTGTTAAAACCTAACTTGCTGGGCCATACTGTGCCATATATGATTCAGTAGATCAGAACTGACATTTTCTATCAAGTTCCCTGTTGATCCAGATGCAGCTGGAGGTGGGCACTGCATACTTTGAGAACAACCACTTTTAAGAGAGAAACATGAAAGATATAGGTACACCTTCATCCCCCTTCATTAAGTGTTCAGACTTAGCACCAGCATACTAAATAGCTGCTTTGTTAAAATCATCTGTCTTGACCACTGTCAGCATCACCCCTGAGTCTTTCCTAATGATGAGTTCCAGCAGTTAACTACTTGCAAACTTCAGGCAGCCTTCCCTGATTAGAGACAAATTGTAATGTCTCTCTTACAATCCCTGTGCTCTTTTAATAACTATGTTCTAATTTGTGTAAATACTCCATTAGTGAAAACCAGTGCAAGAGCCTAAAACACATGTTTGCAAGACATCAAAATGAATGGGTTGTCAGTGGGCACATATTCTGGTGTCTATAAAAGGTCTGGTGAGTTTCTGTTGACTCTGTCAAGAGTGTTCAGAGACCAGACATGATAACCTTTTTCATTAGCTTGCTTGTTTATGGAGTGTCTTCCACTGGGTTCTGGAAATCCAAGGAGGAGTAAACTAGAAGCTCACCATATTCAGATCATTTATTGATCTTACAAAATTATCAACTTAAAAACTAGCATTCTGTGGATTTATTGAATTTTGAGTCCCATCTGTGATTGCCTTGGCAGGGTCAAACCAAATGATTTTGCAAGCCTTATGGGCCGTTAAACTAGGTGTTCACCATCATTGGACTAGATGAAAAAGACATGCACATTGTTATCTCTGAAGGGTTATCTTACCCTTGTGTAGGTGCAGTTACACACGTGGTGCTGGTTGATTAAGATGGCATCCTGAGGAATGTTTTATCCTATCAGTGAAGTCTGAGAAATGCTCAGTTATCCTGAGATGGTGACCACCCAATTAAGTTGGCATGCCATCTGGGTGGAAGGCTTGTGGAGGGTTGGGAAATTCATCTATATTCTTACCAAACCTGCACTTTCCCAGGATTGGCCTTAAGCTAGGTGTGTGCTCACGGTGACAAGCAAAACCTTAGCACAGAATGAGACATAGTTCCTGAAAAAGCTGAAAAAGTATGCACTTCTCATACACTTTGCGTACTTTCGTCTTTCTTAACTGGGGTTGGATGGTTACTTGCATTTCAATGTACTTTTCTGAAGTCCAATGCTGAACCCAGTGCCACAGAACATACTGAGATTTTCTGTGTTGTGCCACAAGGGGAAATGTGTTCTTTAAAGTGTGATACAGCAGCAGGTTTGCTGGGAAGGGGATTTGTGGTTTAGCTTTAGGCTGTTGTTTTCAAGGCAAGCTTTGTGTGCTTCTGCTGTAGCAGGGCATTTAGCTCACTTCCTGAGATTAATTGATGGCAAGTGGCAGTCCTGGCTCTGCAAACCCCCAAACAGAGATCTTTGAATCTTTATTTGAAGTCAGACATGCTTAATTTCTAGCTGTGGGTGTTGGAGGTGTAAGCTGAGATGCAAAGGAGCATAGCTGTGAAAAATTTACTGTCTGTTATAAAGGTAGGTGTCCCTAGACTTGAGCCTTCAGATATTTTGGGCATGACAACAGCTCCTAGCCTTAACTGATTATTGAGCCTCTCCATAGCATCCTATTGTGACAAGGGCTCATGGGAGATCTTCTACTAATGATTCATGCCAGTTGTGCCTGTGATACTGGGTTCTCTCTCCTTGCAGCTAAGAGTGCCATGGCATGGGGAACTCTGATGGAGAAGGAACAGGCAGCAGTGTAGGTTATGGCCCTAAAAGCACTGGTTTTCAGAGCGTTCCATTGAAAGCATTGCTGACCTTTTACTAGCAGGGCTGCCTCATCTGAATACCTCTCCATTGTGTTTCTTTTATGATTATTATTATTATTTCATTTTATGACAGTTTCATAGGTTCTAGGATTCCACCAATCCTTCCCCAAGCCCTCCCTCCATACTGAATTTCTTTATATTGTTATAGTAGTACAGTTCATAACCAGTCATGATTCATTCATTGCGGGCATGGACCATGCAGAGAGTCCAGCATCTTATTGTCCAAATAAATTCAACAGGTTCATTGGATGACCATCCTTGGTCTGAAAGTAGATCTGGCAAAATATCACCCCTCCAAAGAAAAGCTACTACACAACAACAGGAAGAAACATGAAAATTTACATCATGAAGTTAACTGACAAGGTATTGAGTGACCAATATGTTAGAAAATGCAGGTTCTTAACCACATCCTATAACTGCTTCATTGACATCTCAATTATAGTTTGTACACAACCAGCTGCTATAAACCTTAAAATGCTTATAGGGTATTCTCCAGCTGTCTCGTGTCTATTTTCATTTTTATGCTTAGCAGCTTATAGTATTCAAGCATGATTTTTGCTAAACTTCACAAATAGTCCAAACAGGCTTGTAACACTAACGAGTCATATGTTAACAATTGAGGAGCAGAACAGTTTTAGGAGGGGTGTCCAGAGAAATCTTCAACACCTTAGTGAGGAGTAACTGATCTTTGTGTCCTACCTAGTAAGGTATATTATAGTCCAAGCTGACTTTTTCCTGTCTGTTCTAAGCTTTCCTTATTGGTCTCTGTCGTCTACCTGATCTAATTTTTGGGGCTTTGGAGCAACCCTGATGGTCATTGCCAGAGAGGGAGCCGAAGCTGGAACTAAGTAAGGACCAGAGGAAGCTCTTCTCCTGAGTCCCAAAGGAAGTTTACTGTTCTGTTTCTGAGGACCGCTCAGGGCTCCAATTGACATTAGACCCTGTGAGGAAGGATCTGGACTTCTTCCATTCTTATCTGTACCCATGAGTTGATCATAATAGGGATTTTACACACTATATACAGTGATTGTGATGGATAAGTCATAAAACATAGGTCAAAACCCTTTATCAGGATTCAGATCATTTTGCCTGCCCACTGTAGTAGCAGCAGCAACAATAGTGGTTGTGGTTGTAACAATCATTCTAGCTATTGATTAGTAAACTTCAATTGCCTTTCCTGTATCCTTTCATAACCACCAGAACTACCGTATGAGTAGGTCATGAGTTAGCTCACAAGAGTGTTAATAATTTTGGCTAACATTCCTATAAGGGCCTGCTCTGTGGCAGGATTTATACTTTGGGTGTGACATGTCTTTAATCATGACATCTTCAAATTTATTCCATGGAGCAGTGATGATGATGAATATTTTACAGAGGAAGAACCTGTAGCGAGATACAAAGACACAACCTAACCAGTAGTGGGTAAGGCAAAGCTTAAAGATGGGCATGTTGGTTCTGAAACCAGTCTGCTTAACCTCCATATTAGATTATTACCTCGGGATGGCTGATTTCCTGTACTCAGTTACAGGAACTTCCACATGTCCCCTTTGAAGGTTAATTCTCTTACTCCTGCTAAAAGAATTGCCCTTCATTTTAAGGTTGGACTGTCATTGGTATTGAACCTCAAGTATAGGCATAAATTAAAAGACCAGAGAGAAATCACCACTTTTGCAGAACAAATCTAACTGTGGGTGGTGCTTCAGAGGATACTGGTCTGGGATCATTGAGGAAGCTACTATGTGTTTCTGCTATGTTTCCATTCATCCCTCAAGTGGAGTTTAGAAGGTCCCAGAAGTTCAACTAAAAGCATCCTCCTAGGGCTCTCTGATGTGCTGTGTCCTGGTTTCTTTTTCTTTATTATTATTTTTTTAATATTGAGTTGCTGGGAATGCTGCAACAAAGAACTACATATCCCATATCTTAAGTAATAGTAATTTATTTTCACACAGTTCTAGAGGCCAAAACTCCAAATTCAGAATCTCAACATGGCTGGTTCTTTCTGGGGGTTATTAGGGAAGGATCTGTTCTAGCTCTCGCTCCTTGATTTGTGGATCTCTATCTCCTCCCAGGTTCTTTAACATGGCCTTCTTTCTGTCTATGTCTGTGTAAAATCTCCAACTTTTATCAGTCCACCTCATTTTAACTTAGTTACCCCTTGAAAGATCACATCACAAAATCAGGTCCTGTTTTGAGGACTTCAACATGTAAATATTGATATAGCTGATATACATCATTATTTCTGTTGCTCTAAATTAAGGCGTGCCTTATGAAAAAAATGAGCTTTGAATTAACAATGATTCATATTAGGGGAACTGCGAATTACTTTGTGAGTATACAAAGTTATTTTGATACGAATGGCCACGTCCAAGTCATGGCCCTGGGTTCCAGCTAAGTGATCCTAGTTGGGTCTTCTGAGGATCATTGAAAATAGTTCTGGGCCTGGCGCGGTGGCGCAGTGGTTAAGGTCCTCGCCTTGCACCCCCGGGATCCCGCTTCCCTTCCAGCTCCCTGCCTGTGGCCCGGGAAAGCAGTCGAGGACGGCCCAAGGCTTTGGGACCCTGCACCCCTGTGGGAGACCCGGAAGAGGCTCCTGGCTTCAGATCGGCATAGTATCGGCCCCTTGAACTCACTTGGGGAGTGAATCATCGGACGGAAGATCTTCCTCTCTGTCTCTCCTCTCTGTATATCTGCCTTTCCAATAATAATAATAATAATAATAATAATAAAAGAAAATAGTTCTGCCTGTGATCATGTAAACTGAAAATGTTGGCACATCTTGTTGAGAGTGGTTCCTGTTGATCCTTTTTTGCGTGCCCAACAAGCCACCTCATCTCTCTGGGTCTCGGTCTCCCCATATCCTAGCAATCTTGGTTGGAGTGCTCAAACAGAAATGCTTAGATTTTTTCTTCCAGTAATACAAACTCTAAACGCCTGACTGTAATGGGAGCAGATTGTGTGGATAATTGGCTCTTCTGTCTCCGTCTCTGCTAGAGATCTCTCTGAAGCACAAGCCAAACCCAAGGCGACTGTCGTTACTACGGGAGGAACACAGTTGATAAACTTGTGCAGTCTGTCCCGAAGTAATCACAGACTCCATGTTTCTGAAATGAATCACATCCCAAACTTCTTCTCAGGTAGTGGAAACCAGTGGATGTAGCACAGAGCTGGTTTTTGATACCATTTTGAAGGTTCCAGCATCCTTCCAGCCACATATCTGCTCAATAACACACTGCTTCAAAGATCTTCCAGGCTCACTCAGCACTGATGGTAAAATCACTGTAGGGCCCCAGCTTTTCCAGAAAGCCTTTACCTTGGGAAGGAAATCATTTCATTTTTCGAGAGTTCTCCAATTTTTATAGTGTTCTTTGTTTTTGTAATGAGCATTTTCCCCCCTATCTGAACTCATACATCATGTCTATTCTGTCCACAGTGGAACATGCTGAATGCCCAGTTGAATCTATCTTCCATTTGTGATTACCAGTGCACACCTGGAGACTTATTGTAGATCTGGCTTGAGTTTTTTACATCTTAAGTGAGGTAGTTTCCAATGTGACATCGCTAACCATGCTCTAAGCTGCTATTGTTTGATTCATTCTATTGGGACCTCCTGTCTCTGAGGGGTTCCAACATGGCTAGTACCATGGAGCAACCCTAAAGTTTCAAGAGATTTCTCTTTACACTTCATGGCTTAGATCCAATCCCACCATCATTACTAAGCCATTCTTGATGGGATAGAGTCAAGCCATGAACACTTTATATTTTGTGGTGGTGTTATAAACCACCTTGTACCTTACTTTGCTTGTTCATGTACTGACATGTATTATGAATGTTGATTTACCTTTTCTTCTTTCTTTTGTTCCACTCTGACCTTCTCTCTGATGAGAGTCTGTGCTCATCATCACAATTCCTCCATTTCTGACTTACAGAGGATTTGTGTTTATTGATTGCTTCACTAATTCAAGATACTGAAGTTATAATCCTGGATACCATGGCTAGTCAGAAAAAGAAATGTGTTTGTGTAGGGAAATTGTTGATGTTCTTCAGATGAGACCATTTAGGGAAAATTTTGGGTATTTGATTTTCACATTTTCCAGGCCAGGCTGATTGGAAGGGCCTAGGGAGCATAGCCTGGCACACTATGGAGACTTCTTGGATACTGCTATATGTTTCAGTGCAAATCGGGACTGGTAGCTCTCGTTTCAAATTATGCCCACCTTCCCTAAACCCCCAGCCCAGGTAATGAAGCTTGACCTTAACTAGTTTATTTTTGTTTTGTTTTATTTTGCTTTTACTTCTCACCAAACAGTAAATGGTCAACAGACTTGCATATTTACTTCCATACAATGATGATTGCAGGCCATTGTTCCGAAGGAATAAAGCCTACCCAGACAGAACCAAATGTACCAAACCAACACCTTCTCCCTTTTCTCCAGGGTATGCATTTTCTAAAAGCAGTCCTCACCAGCTCACTGCATCCTTTGCTTGTTAGCAGATGGGGTGTTCATGTAGGCTTGGGTATTTCTTAAATCCTGAAGATACGAAGAGTAGATCTCAGATCTGGCAGAGATAATGCTTCCTCTCCATCTAATAAACAGGATGAGAGAAAACGCATTCATGTATCTTGAGGGAAAATTTAAAGATCTTTGTGCAGCTCAGATATGTTCTTCAAGGACTGGAAAGTATTCATATTATTCTTTTTCTCACACTTGTTCCCTTTGGTAGCTTTTGTCTATCGGCCCATCCCAGATATTAGGTTTCTATTAGAGAGTTTTCAAGGATTACAAAAATTACAAAAAGAAAACTCAAACTCAGATATTTCACTCACCTGGTAGATGACCAATTGTCAGCCACTGTCTTTTTCTTTGAGCATTCTTGGCCCCAGTTCAGTATTTGAAAGTTGGTCAGGTGTTTTGTAACACCTCGAGACCTCCCAACCACCCAGCTACTGAGATGCCAGCTCTGAGCTGGTGTGTGTTTTCCTTCTCAAATTAGGTGTGACAGTTTCTATTGTCATCTAGTGAGTGTGCTGAAGATAACTACAGTATGTCTCATGTGGTAGCCAACTGGCATTTAGTGTCACCTAAAAATTCTCCAGAATAACTAAGTGAAATGAGACTTTTTCCATCTTGTGAAAAGGGTGGCATAGTTTGCGGAAGAACATAGTAGATAACTAATAGCTGAATGTGTGGGGCCAGTGCTGAAGCAAAGTAGGTAAAGCTGTCATCTGCAGTGTGGGCATCCCACCGAGCACTGGTTAAGTCCCTGCTACTTCACTTCTGATTGAACGCCTCATTTAGAGCCTGGCAAAAGCAGCAGAAGATGTCCCGGGTTCTTGGGCCCTTACATCCACATGGGAGACCTGGAAGAAGTTCCTGACTCTTGACTTTGACCTGATCCAGCCCCAGCCATTGCGGCTGTAGGGAGTGAACCAGTGGATGGAAGATCTCTGTCTCATGCTCTGTCTGTAACTCTGACCTTCATTTAGTAAATAAACCTTCAATAAATAAATAAATGTTTAAATTCTGATCAGAGACATGCTATTTCAGTCTCTGTGTCCTGAACCAAGATGACAAATATAAAAGATTTCAGAGAGAGAACTATTGCATAGTGGGTGAAGATCGCCTTTTTATGCTTTGAAATTGGTCATATAGAAGGTAAATCACTTCATGATAGATTTTTGGAATTTGAATCTGTTTAGATTATTTCTCTAATTTTTAAAAAAACATTATTGACTAGAGGGTTGGGGAGAGAACACACTTCTATTCACTGGTTGACTCCCCCAAATACTGGAAGTGGGAGCTGGGAACACAGTCCAGATTCTCAAGGGGATGGAAGGAGCCCAATCACCTGGGTCATCATCTAAGGCTGCATTACAGGAATCTGGAGCCAGGAGCCAGGGCAAGGTTTTTAACTTAGTCATCCATCCTGGACACAGGAGTTTTAACTCACAGACCAATGCCTACCCCACCTTTTTGTACTTCTTGCCATAGGTGAACAGATATGCAGAGAAGAAAGCTCCATAGTTAGGTACGCACATGAGTGCCTTTATCCTATTTGGTCAGTGTAGAAACTGACCATGACTTCCTCCCACTCTGTGTCACTCTCAGACACCATCATGGACAGAGAGTGAGACCCAGGAATTGTACACGATTCTTTCTGATGCTATAAACCTGTCTAACCCATGTGCTTCTATTATCCTTTTTTTCAAATATGTATTCATTTTATGTGGAAGTTGGATTTACAGAGAGAAGGAGAGACACAGTGAGAAGGTCTTCCATCCACTGGTTCACTCTCCAAAAGGCCACAGAGGCAAGAGCTGAGCTGATCCGAAGCTGGGAGCCAGGAGCCTCTTCTAGGTCTCCCACATGGGTTCAGGGTCCAAACAACTTGGTTTATCCTCCACTGTAGGTCCTAAGAAAAGAGCTGGATGGGAAATGGGGCAGCAGGAGTATGAACTGGTGCCTAGGGATTCTGGCACCACAGGATGGAGGATTAGCTTGTTGAGCCATACCACTGGCCCTTCTATTATCACTCTTAAGGTTGTAGGAGAGGTTCTACCAACCCTGCTTGGGAGGGGTATTCCATGGAAGCATCTTTTCTTCCTATAAACAAATCAAGTGAGTGAATATGCGAAATTGAGACAAGTTTGTTAATGTGCATGTGTGCTGAGTTCTTGTCTCGGAAATACTGCAGTTGGGAGGAGGATGTGGGGAGACTGGGGTCAGGGAGGATGCATCCCTGAATGGTTAGTGGAAATACAGTTGTCAAGGCAGGAATGGAGGGTGTTGTTCAGTATTGAAATCCTGTATCCAAGATGTAGGCATTTGGTAGTCGGTGTGCTCTGAAGTGGCGTGCTGCTGAATCATTAAAGGGCTTCAGCTGGGGAGAGCAAAATCTGATTGAGCAAATTGCTAAAATATTTAAAGAGCAGCCTGTTAAAGCTTTTACAGCGAAGAGCATCGCATCAGAAGTTGTAGTCCGAAAGAGTGAGTAATTGGCTTTCCATCCCTATGCCAGTCAGTCAGCATGAGGCTCTGTTCCCATTGTTTCCTCTTCATTGCCATCGCCAATAGCAGTCCTTTGGTGAGTATGTTTGTGTACATGTGTGCATGTGCGTGTGTTTGTCTTAGAGAAATTGGATAGCTGGTAAAGCAAGAGTACAGGAGTAAGACAGCCCCATCAAAAGCTAGACTAGTCCACCAAATGATGTGTCTGAAGACCATTTAGGAAAAGAGGAGAAGAAAGGTTACTGCCTGGCAAAGGTTACCTTTACTTCCAGATGGGTGGTGATGGGTTAGGACTGTTGTCTTTCCAAAGATAGAATTTTTAGGGAAATAACAAAAGGAAAAAAAAAATGACAGCCACTTTTTTCACAGCTTTCACCTCTTCTTTGATGGAACTCAGGGGACACTTTGCATTTATAATTTATCACATTTTCCACTTAGAGTTTCCTGTCCTTTCCTTCCCAGACATGACCCTTTGTTAATTCCTGGCAATGATCAGATTGACAACATGGACTCCAACGTGAAGAAATATGACTCTACAGGGATGTTTCATTGGTGTGCACCCAAGGAGATAGAGAAAGTCATCCTGGTGAGTAATGTGGAACTGAGGTCAACCACTTCTTCCTCAGCTGTGTGTGTTAGGAATGAGGGTTTCTTAACTGGATTGTAAGGCTGATCTAGTCCCTGGCCCAAACAGACATTGAAACATAGAACTATATTCAAAATATGAGCTAAGAGAAGAATTTTCAACCTATGAATATTTACTGATTCATAACATAGTAAGTGGCCACAGTCTGTGTAGAAGGCATCCTGGGAATTTCTGTGACGTGTCTCTGGAAGCAGAGCTCATCTGTGCCATGTAGAAGCGTGGCCATGGAAAGCATCATGGGAGTTTATGTTAGGTGGCTCTGGAAGCAGAGCTCTTCCATGCCACAGAAAGGCATGGCCTGCGGTGTGTTGCTTAACTCTTTGTACATCATTTCTCTTATTTGTAAGATAAGAATGTTTCTAGTTCATAGGATTCCTGTATAACATATGCCCAGTAATGCTGAGTGCTATTCTCATCATGATTAAACACCATGAGGAAATCTTAGTGCTGCCTGTAAGGTTTGTGATCCTTCTTTCAGCACATGATGTGGACAGGCAAGTACATATGCTGATAATGATGGGTTCACTCCTGAATGTCTCCACTGTAGCACTGAAGAGCAATGATAACATTGCATTCTACTCTCTGCATTTGTCTTACTAACAGCTTTAGGTTTTAATGCCAACAGTGGCTTTCCTAGAGTGGATTGTTTTGCTAATTCATGAAAATAGATTGATAATCAAGGAAGGTCAAAAGGAATGTTTCTTTTTCTCCTTGGTGTTGCTAATCCTTAGCTTGCTGTGAGCTCATTTCTTTACCAGCCAGGGAATTTGATCATTTCTGATGTCAGGGTTATGCTTTTTAACCAAGGACAATACCTGATCCTAAGAATGGCTTTGTACCCCAAAACAATAGATTTTCTTTTTTTTTTTTTTTCAAATCTAAGTGTGTATTTTCTCAACTTAATTACAAGCAGGCATTGAAGCCAATAAGGCCTCATGCTGGATGCTGTCTTGGAGGTGTCATAGTTGCAGACAAAGTCACAGACAGAATTCTCAATTCTCACTGTCCAACATAGCCAGAGGAAGCAGGGTGCTAACCACAAAGCTGCTGGGTGAGTAGTGTGTTCTACACACTGCACTTTTACTTAGGTGTCCGAAGCTGTGGGGGATCATAAATAGGGGTGCCCAATCTGACACCCCAACTTGTACTGATTTGCTTTAATATTCCTGAGAAGTACATGCTAACTGACATGTTTATTGGGAAAGAAGAACTTAAATAACATCATTTAACAAAATACTCATGAGCAGCTAGGCAATACTCTTGTTGGAAGCACAGTCTCTGCTTTCTGCTTCCATAGAGCTGTACTCTCATGGGGCACAGAGAAGGCCTTCAACTAGCCAAACTGTGATAACATTTCAGAAACACACAGACTGTCCCTAATCCTAAAATCCAGTATCTAAGATGCTCCAAAATCAAACAGTTCAAGTGCTAACATCACATGACACCACAAGTAGAAATTCCTCCTCTGACACCATTGTTAAGGAGCCAGCCAAAATGCAGGTGCACTAGAACTATCAGATGAAATTACTTTCAGACTGTGTGTATAGGTAAGTATGAAACATATGTGAATTTCATGTTTCAACTCGAGTCCCATCCCTAATGTATCTAATTATATGCATATATGTGTGTATGCAATTATGAAAAACAGAAAAAAAAAAGATAAACTAAAATCAGAATACTTCTAGTCCAAAGCTTTTTGGATAAGAAGTGGTCACTTTGATTTTGCAAAGTGCAATGAAAAAAGTAGAGCAGGATGTAATACCAGAAAGAGATTGGGAGAGGCCCTTGAACCAGTGTGATCCAAGAAGCCCTCTCTCAGGTGATGGTGATGTAGAGATGAGAGTGATAGGAAGGCCCATGTGAAGATGCTTGGAGTTCATATGTTCCCACTGGGCACAGGACTAACTGCTTCAGGGGTTTAGAATATGTCAGAGGCTGTCCCAGTCTTGAAGAAAGGACTGTCTAATTAGAGAGAAGACGTGAGGTATGACTGTGAAATAGCATATGAGGCACGGAGAGCTGTTCTGATCTGAAAGGAAAGGACTCCTATCAGACACAAACAGATTTTACTTACGGCTGAGAGGGCCCAATTCCTTGGAGGGTGCGTGAAGAAGCATGTGGGTTGGTTTCCTTAGTGGGTCTTCGGCCTGGCAGAATCTGGGTCTGCAGGGCTAAGGTGCAGGATGCTATATCCTCACAAGGTTCCGAGCTGATGCTGATGTGGCTGGTCTGAGGAGGGGTGCTTTGAGTGCCTGTTCTAAGCGTGTCTCCTGCTCACTCTGCTAACTGGTGAGGTTTCTGTCTCCCTATGCTGGACTTCAGCTCCCACCAGGATCCGAGCTTATAGAGTTCTCCAGCTTTTTGAAGGGAGAAAGCCTCCCAGGTGGCTGACAATTAAAAATAATTAGGAGGCCCAATGCAGAACATGACAGACTGGCTAACTCTCTGCTGGCAGTACCCAGGCATTCACAGTTTCATGCGGCCCAGATAACAAACTCTATGTCTTCTCTATGAAGCTGTGATAGATAGTATGAGCTCCCCAGAGAGTCCTCTTTGGTCACAGTTTATCAGACATTTCTCTTAGCCTGTGTCTCAGGTTTCCCTGTGCTGTTACAGAAGGAAACCAATAATGGTGACAGCCTTGTTTTATTCTAACGATCAGTGAATGAGCACTAGCTTCCTGTTCTCCTTGGGGGTTACTGTAATAACCCTGACATTGTAGTGAATTGCAAAATTGGCATTTAAACAATCAATACACTGGTCAATTCTAGGAATTAAATCAAGCCGAGTTTGATATGTGCAGTGGACATTAATATGCCTTCCCCAAAGTGTTGTAAGCCCCAAGGGTTCATGCAGCCATACTGTGGGTGGAAAGAGGGGAAGACAGGTACAATGGGAGGCACTGGACCAGAAGGACAGGCAGAGACAGCCTCACAACTGGCCTCCTTGTGTTTCCCATTCTAGTTGTGTGGTGAATAAAAGGACCAGTCATAGCAGCTAACCATTCACATCACCTGGGCTTCTTCTCTGAAGAGGGATGGTTGTGAAAGTTCTTTCAGATAATTTATAAACACAATTCTGGAGTAGGTCTATTGCTCTTACTGATCTTTGTTTAGAATCATGGGGTGTGTCGGGGAGGGATGTTTTTTCTCTAAGTGACTTATAAGGTGGGTCCCTCCAGGCACACAGCGTTGAACCAGTCAGCATCTCTTTCCTATATGATATCATATAATGCATAATTTAGGTTTAGTATCCATAAGATCTCAGACACAACTAATCAAGTCTGCTGTTGTCACCTGAAAGTGGTCATGGTTAACACCTAAATACATAAGCTTGGCTGTGTCCCAATAAAACTTTATTGGAGTTTGAAGTCAAAGACTTTTCAGGTAATGTAAAATATTATTTTGATCTTTTTCTAGTCATTTAGGGGTGTAAAAATCATTTTTAATTCAAGTACACCATTGTAACCCATAGGCTGTAGGGGTTCAGCCCCTGGTTTTAGATGTCATGTTCTGTCCACAGATGTTCTGTGACAGCTCACTGCTAAGTCCAGAAGTCAACACTAGTTTTTCCAGCTGAGATCAACATTGGAATCTGACTCTATCGTCCTCTCAGCAGGAGAGCTTAAGTAGGCATCTCATTTTAGCAATAAATTCATGCAAACTCAAATTCCTCTTCTTAAATAGCATTAAATATTCATGTTCCGCTTTATCCCCTCTCCCCAAAATCATTGTGCAACATTGACTCACATTTATATATGGTATAACTTTCTCAAGTCTTTATCAAAGAAGATAGTGAATGTCACTGTGGGTGACATTCTTTTTTTTTATTGTTTATATTTTTTTTCTATCAATACAATAAACTTGTATGTGAATGTATATGAACTGATAAAATAGAAATAATAACATGTAGTAAACACTCAGCAATGTTTACTCAATCCTTCACACACAAGATTCTTTTTTCTCCTTTCAAAAGCCTCTGGAATGTTCTCCCCAGGCTCATACATGTCTTCCTTCTGCAGACGCGCAGCGAAGCCGCCATGACCGTCCTGAGCGGCCACGTGGTTGTCTGCATCTTTGGTGATGTCAGCTCAGCCCTGATTGGTCTGCGGAACCTGGTGATGCCACTCCGTGCCAGCAACTTCCATTACCATGAGCTCAAGCACATTGTGTTTGTGGGCTCCATTGAGTACCTCAAGCGGGAATGGGAGACACTTCATAATTTCCCCAAAGTGTCCATATTGCCTGTAAGTCCAATGTCACATCATTGATCATCTTCCTTTCATTCACAAAAAAAACTTTCCAGCAGATATTATTGTAACTTTGATCATGCTTCTGCATCTTCACCTGGAGAGGCACCTGAGGACCAGTCTTCCCATCAACTCTGTCTAGAAAACTCAAGTCCTAGGAGACCCTATTAAAATCCATTGACTATCAAGTTCAGTCCCTTGTCAAGGGTGAAATTTAACATGTGAAATATATTAACCTTGTCAATGTCTAGATAGTCTCTCTCTCCAGTCAGAGCAGTGTGAAGTTGTGATAGTTATGGGAAGAATTTGCTCTAAACCCATTTACAGCATTTTACTAATTTTGTGAAAGCATAGGAAGTCTTTGATCTGTATCACCTTATGTTTTTGACTGCATAAGTTGAAATGATAGAATTCTCATTTTGTCTACAGCTGATCCCTACTGTAGATTAGCCCTACCACCATTCATTCAGTAACATAACAATGTTTAAACAATGTTTACCTCACTCTGTATGTGTGTGTGTGTGTGTGTTACACGCACCTGGTTGCAAAACACAAGAACCCCAATTTAAAACAGTTTGGGCCCTACAATTTGATGTGACTTTGTAGGATACAAGACAACTAATGAATTCCTAATTAATAAATGTATCTTCCACAAATTAAAAAAGTTGTAGAACCTTATGCACTTCAGTGTTTGATAAATAATACAGTTATCACTTATCCTCCAAACATTCTCCCCCAAAGTTTATATCTACCAAACATAGAAACATACTTGGCTCATTTCGTAAAACTGGTAGATCGGATTGTTTTCTACACACTCCTCCACATGGTTCTCTCACCAATAGAAGTTCCTTTGCAAAGGTCTTACTATTTTCCTTGGATATTTGTGTGTATATCTGTATGTAAGCGTGGAAGTGTCATGTTCTGTACTTACATGTGCATGTCATACAGGTGGATTTATGTTTCCTTCTGCCTACTCTCATGTACAGCCTGTCTCCCTATGAATGACTGGTGACTCATGTTCAGGTCCTTTCCAAGCCCTCTAAAATCCAGCATACTCAAGCACAACAGATTTGCACGAAATAGGCCCTCATCCATGCCTTCACATATGTCATTGTTTAAACAGTGTCCCATAGATAGGGCTGGCCCAGGGAAGCTCCATAGGCTTCTGTGCATGTCATCTGTATTTCTTACGGTTTGAAATCATGTGTCTATGACTGCACAGTGAGCGTCCTATATCACAATTACTGCTACAGTCGCTACAGGGTGAATATTAAAAGAATACGGATATAGGCAGTTGAAGCTTACACAGCAGCAGAGTGATTCAGGAAGTCGGTCAGACATTATTCCACTTCTCTTGAAAGACATTGCTGCACAGCCTGGAACCCAGGTCTCGTTTCCTTCCAGATTTGTGCTTAATTTCAATAGTTTGGAGCCTAAGAATAGAATCATAATGGCCACTCGTCAGAAAAGCCAGTGGCTTCCATATCTTCTAGCACATGCTTTCTTCTCCAAGTTCCTCCCCTAGGAAGGGGAAAGAAAGGAAGTGATCGAGAGATAGATGTGGCAGTTGGCCACATCGTCAGGGAGTTGACGGTGACACGAGGTCTCTAGACAAGCGTAGCAGAAGCTGGAGTTAGGCTGGAGGAAAGGAACTGGTGGCCATGTGGAAATTCCAACATGATGCTGTGTGGCCACAGAGGAGCTCTGACGTAGGGTGGCCTGATTCATTTTTCTATGACCCTTCCATGAGAACACAGCATGTGTGAAGGTCAAGGCCCTGTCCTTCCACCACTGCTGAAGTCCAGCTGTGGATACATCCCTGCATTGGTTGCCACTCCTGCAATAATCTGTTTTTTTTCCCCATTATCTTTTGTTTTGGCGTTAAAAAAATGTGTTTACTGGCTTATTTATTTTTAATGACACTGGTAATTTACAAATAAATTCTTGTTATAAAATATTCAAACAATACAGAAGTATGTAAAGTCAAAAGGGAACTTCCTCCCTCACTTCCTCAATCTGTATTTCCCTCCCCAGAGGTAATTACTGTTAATAGTTTAGTGTGTTTTCCTCTTCCCCCCCGTCCAAAATTTATATGCATATTTGGAAATGGATGATTTTATTCTGTGAGGATTCCCCCCCCCCATACAAATGAGACAATACTTTTCAAATCTTCTCAAGACTTTTTTTTTTTTTTTACTCGTTCTTTGAAATCCTTGGCATCTCAGGAAGAACTAGTTCTGTGTTTTTCTCTGGTATTGCTTTGCTGCTACAGACATGTCTGGTAGTTAGAGGGTATTTCAGAAAGTTTGTAGAAATACAGGATTGAGAGGTAAGTTTATTTTTGATATAATTGAAAAAAAAAAAACCCTATCTTAAGTTTTCCAGGATACGGATGTTCATGAACTTTTGGAAGATCTCTCTGATGCATATATCACAGCGTATTTTTTGCACCAAAATACACTTACCTTTTAAAATCATTTCCTTCAAACTTTTGAATACTTTAGCATATTTAGTCATTCCTTTATTGTGGAATAATTAGATTATTTCTTTTTTTTTCTTACTGAAAATATGCAGTAGCATTGTATAACCTGAAGTTTAACCCCTTTGGGGGATACCAATTAATTCCTCGCCCTCCCTGAACCTTGGAACCAAGCAGAGCTTTCCACCCCTTCTACCCTTTTCTTGATGCTTACTGGCCATTTCCCCTTGGCTGCCTTGGAAATTCCAGATGGAGCCCAAGTCAGAAGTGACCCGGTATCAAATAAACAGGCATTGCATCCCCATCCCCTTGTCACATTCTGAAAGGCAGAGGTTGCCACAGGACAATTACTTAAAGCAAGACAATTACCAGGCAGGAAGAAGATGTAGAACCCTGGCAGGGTTCCTGTCCTGCGTTTGTTAGTAACAGCTTGCTTGAGTATTGAGAGCATCGCTGAAACGCTGCCATCAGCACTAACTGCCCTTTCGATTAGCACACAGCTCCTATTCCCTGGAATGTAGTTAGGCCAGCTTAATGTCAAGGCATAAAAAAGGTACTTGTTAAATAATTTCCCAAAGCTCCGGTTCAATCTTTAATTTGTTTTTCTTCTGTTTTTTTTTTTTTCCCCTCTCCCCTCTCACTCTCACTTCTGGCTTCTTTTTCTCTCTTTTTCCTTTTCCTTTCCTCTACGCCAAAGGGTACGCCATTAAGTCGGGCTGATTTAAGGGCTGTCAACATCAACCTCTGTGACATGTGCGTTATCCTGTCAGCCAATCAGAATAATATTGATGATACTTCGCTGCAGGACAAGGAATGCATCTTGGCGTCACTCAACATCAAATCTATGCAGTTTGATGACAGCATCGGGGTCTTGCAGGCAAATTCCCAAGGTAAGGACAGCCTGGAATACTTCTTTGCTGTGCCTGTGGGGGACAGGGACTGGCAAGAGGAATATCCCTCACTTGGTAATTCAAAGAGGCTCACATGAGCCTGCCTGGCAGTAAAACCCGTGGTTGCTTTGCCTGCTTTCAAAGGGACATCTGCTGCCTCCACTCTCCATCCCAGGACACAGACCTGACATAGGTCGTCCCCACACATGCTAGGTTGCCTTGCCCTAAAATAAACAAGCCTCTAAATGATCACCCCATCTGTATTCCCAAACCATGACTTTGGGGCCAGGGTCACTGGCAAAATATCAGAGCACCAAAAAGATACTATGTGAGTCTACTGTTTTCTTCCTGTAAAGAAGGGGTCTGGAAACAGTTTATAGAAAGAGAAGGCTATTTTGGTGCCAAAAAAGGAAAAAAAAAAGAAAAAAAAACCTGAAACCGTGTGTAATTTTTTTTCTATACCACACATCTTTTAATGTATTTTTAAAAGACCACCCATGTATTTTTGCCACTGTGCTGGGACAGAGTGTTAAAGATTGCCATTTTTAGGGCTCCATGTGGGACTCTACTCAACAAGAGACTGTGGTGTCTGATGGGTGGGGACTAGGGACACCACAGTTATTTAGCAAGCAGACACTTGTCAGCCCGTGCATTTTCCCAAAGGAGGCACAGCAATCTTAAATGACACACATCTGTTTTCTGCTCTGCCCCCAATCTCCCCTGTCATTTACACTGGGATTGTAGGCAGGTGGTTGTAAGTAAAGATGTCATCTGCAAGTGTTGGAGAGGCTGCACAGTAGAGATACCATACTGTAACAGACAACCTCGGGAATGGGGATCTGGCAGAGTGGGCTGCAATGCATTTCCTCCCTGAGTGACACCCTCATGTAAACTTGCTATGAGCTGGGGAATGGTTGCCACACATGGCCTACTGGGTGGGTAGCAGTGATGCCCTCTGGAGCCTGAATCCCATCACTCCTGAATAGAAGCTTTAAGGAGCATAGCCACAAGAACTGCTGCTACTGCAATAGGGAGCAACACCTTCTTGAGCAGAGTAGGTGTCTGACAACCATGCTGCTCATGCAGAGCTTTCTGGAAGCTCAATCATGAAACCTAGACCTGTGTGCTCCATTATCCTTTATCAGCCTCCTTCTACTGTGTGCTCAACCTTGCAGCAAAGCTGGGAACAACATTCTCCATAATCTCCTTCCCTACTGGTTTTCTGCCTTTTATCGGTCTGGACTAGCGTGAAAGACTGGCTGTGATGTCAACTAGAAAGTGGATATTGGAGGCAGCTGTACCTCTACTGTATGTTGTGCAGACTAAATAGTTCAAAGCAGTTCTTGGACCTGAGAACCTATGGCTGTGCACTGGGGACTGAGGCAGGAGTGAGATCTTCCTGGAGAACTCCCTACATGATGGTGCCTGTGAAATAGTCCGTGTCCTTCTGACAACGTTGACAGAGCCAGAAGTCTAATATTTACTTCTTTACTCCACTACTATCATCTCACCCCCAAGTCTAAATCATGGTATCCCTTTGCTCAGATGAGTCTGCAAGCGAGAGCATCAAATCTAGGTGACGAGAGGGTTTGAGCTCATACTTGCCACTGAGGAGCCAGAGCCTTCCTCCGATGTAGCCAGCCCAGGGATCACACACAGATGGGATGCACAGAGTTAACCGCCATGAGCCTCCAGCTGGCACTTGGTGCCTCTGTTTGAGTCCTTGCCTCTCACTATTTGTCCGCACCTCCCTGTCCCAACAGCTCACCCCAGGCTCTACATTACCTGCAGGAGCTTGTTCGTAAAGCAGAATCTCATGGCCCAGCCCAGACATTCAGGTACCCTTTGATTCCTTATATAGTCAGCAACAAGTCCTCATGCCAGCCGTTAGAACCCCTATCCAGCCTCCCAGATTCTATGCATTGGTCAACGGGGCAAATGGTCTTCCCTTCTCCAATGTGCAAAAGCCAGCATCAATTCCTTTTAGCAAAGAAGTTTTGGCAGGAGCTATCAAGGAAGGGAGCTCTGCATGCTGCTGTCATTGGAAATTTGTTGTGTCTTTCCCCAAATTTGCACATTAAATCTTCATCCCCAAGGGAGGATATGAACAGATGAGGTCTTTGAGAAGCAATATGTTCATGATCATGGGTGGAGTCTTCATGAATGTGAATTTGTACAAGAGGCCCCAAGGGGACCCTTCATGTTGGCTGATAGGGATGAAGGGTCATCAGGGGGATCAGTAAGCAAACCCTCACCAGACCCTGAGCCAGCTGGTACCTGTGCACTGTACTTCCCAGCTCCCCAAACCAGGGGGAAAACATTTGTGTTGTCTCTAAGCCATTTGGTTATAGTGTTTGCTCTAGAGTCCTGAATGGATTAAGACACACACACACACACACACACACACACACACACACACACAGCAAAGGAAGGCAGGGGGTGGAGCTCTATGCCTAGTAGTGCCTCCGATGGGTTTCTCAACAACAGAACTTGTCAGTAGCCATCTGACAAATCCCATCTGCTCTCCACGTAGGCCCATGTTCCCATTTGTTTGCTTCCACTCAGTGCTCTCCACATACTCTTGGTTCAATACTCTTTGTTCTGTCAATAATCGTGATCCCACAGTGGACACCCACACAGAGAGGTCCCTTCCTCCCCAGTGCTCCCACTGGCCCCACACACTACTCCTCGGGCTTGCCCATTCCATGGGACCAATGAATGAGGCGACCCCACCCCCATTGCCCTTCCAACCATCCCAAGTGCTCCCTGGCTTCAGATATGCTTGTGACCCCTCATCTGGGCATTTGGCATGACCCAACCTCCAGGTGGTCTAGAAGGATGGGGAGCAATACAGATTTCAAATTATCTCTTTGTTTTGGGAAACAAACTTAAACTCCTCCTGATTGTGGCCTACTTAGATTCATTGCCACTGCCACCCCCAATTTTCATTACTGTGAATGCTATGGTTTTTATACAACTTCATTCTTTTCCTTCTAGTAGTGAACTCTGTTACTCTCTCCCCAGCAGTATAGAAGTGTGGACTCAGAGCAGATGTGTTCTTGGGCCACAATGTCCCTGTGAGCTCCGAGAAATTTTTTCTAATATGATATAACTGGACATGAAATGTGTATCATCACATGGAAAAGGGGGGGCCTTCCAAGGAAGTTGTGCCTGGGTCTTCACCACTGATTTTAGGGCTTCTCTCTCTCTCTCTCTCTTTCTTTCTCTCTCTCCCTTTTCTTCCTTTTTAAGTCCCTGGCTAATGTCACTTTTTCAGCCCACATGGTGTCAGAACTGACCCAGCCTAGGGATTCTGGCCCAGACACTTTCTGAAAACATTCGAGATGTATGTGATGGCTTGTTGTCAAAAACAATTACAGAAAATGGTGGCACATTCCATGCAGAATGGTCTATCAGATGTGACATTTGGGTCTATGAGATGCAGTTTTAATATACAGCAGGCAAAACTATAGTGACAATTATATAAAGCAGGTGAAGCCGCTTCTTGCTGGTCAGCAAACATCAGCTCTGAACCACTTTACAGTTCTTTACCAGCAACTAAGAGCCTTTATTTACAGAGTGGCTGTCACTTCCCTTTGGCTGGAGAGCTGGTGTATTATTTAGCACGCATTTATCTGGGGAAAACATTTCCATTTAAATCAGCTGGTACAACAGTGGCTCTCGCCAGACTGTTTCCCTGTGGTTCTCAAAGACAAGAATTGAGTGTGATCTTGGAAAGGAGAGTGAACAGACGGAGGGCAGAAGGTGGGTCTGTTCTCAGAGACTGCCTCAGCGAGTCAGCTTCTAGAAAGAGGGCATACATGACAGGGTCTCCCCTTCTATTTTCATATCAAGACACAACATGCGAATTGTATAGCTTCTTCCTGCTTAACCTTTCAAGGACAATAGCCTAAGCGAAATAAAGAGAAATAAATAGGCATCATCGTAGAATAGGTGCTGTAAAAACTCAGGACTCCAAGAGGACTGGATGCAGGCACTAGGTATCCTTGAGGAACACCCGGGGGATGGGGGAGGAAAGTTTCCCTTCCTGCACAGACAATGGCAAGACAATGAGGTGTCCATTGCTCAAGGCAGGGGAATGCAGAAAGCTTTTCATGTTTCAAGTAATGGAGAAGGCTTCTAAGAATAGGTGACGTCAGTGAATGAGGTGGACTAGTGCAGTGGCTCTTGAGCACCTGAGATGTGGTCCACGTGGCTGTGGAACTGCATGTTCACTTTCAGTTAATTGTAATGGATTTATGTGGGCACAGGTGGCTAGTGGCTACAACACAGGCCTAGAGCCTAGACTTGTTGCATTGTTAAGAGTTTGAATTTCAGGGAGTCATGAAGTATTTGTAGGATCAGGGGGATTAAGTTCATCATTAGAGAAAGGAGAGCAGGCAAAAACATGAGCAGGATTAAAGGTAGACGAGACAGAGGCCCGCTGTGGACTAGAAAGGATGGTATTTTTTAAAATATATTTTTATTTTGAATTTTGAATTATGTGGTACAATTTCATATAGGCTGGGATTGCCCCCGAAACTCCCTCCCCCTGACAGATTTCCGCCATTTTACTACAATGGTGTCTTGGCTGACAGTGCAACCTTTATGCTGTAAGCAGGGAAGGTAAGGTAGAAATTGAGATGATCTGAAGTATGAAAAATAGAGATCAAAGACCATCTAGGATGAAGAGTCGAGAAGGTTTTAAGCTTGATGCCTGAGCAGACATTGAAGCAATTTACTGAGCAGAGGATGGAGAAGGAGAACCAGGCTTGGGGACAAAGGTAAGGAATTCAATCCTGGTTTTTCCTTTGTCCAAGGGCAGCACCTGAGATTGGAGCTGAGAAGATGTTGTGAAGTTTGTCAGCAGACTTGGGCTTTTTCTTCATGTGTTTGGCAGGAAGATCAATAGTAGAAGTGGGCTTAGGAATGGGATGAGATCTCATGGAGGAAAGGAGTCATGGTGCTCTTAAGAGAACAATAAAATGAGTAACTACTGGGTCTCAGGAGTTGGGCTTGTGGAGGTAGAGTTGAGAAGCAAAACAAGAAATAAATCCCTGTGCCATCAAAGAGTGCAGAGTGTGGATTAAGCTAGGGAAAAACACAGGGTGGGCAGTGTGAGTAGAAAACTGAATACAGGGAATTGGGGCAGAGAAGAGCTCGGTGGTGCTCCCCAGGAACTGCCTCCATGCTCCACCTGAACTCACCGCCACCACTACCATGAAATAATGTCAGTGTTCATGAACATTCACTAAGATGATATAATGGGCACTTGCCAACCAGGAAAATATGTTTCTTAGATCATTGGTTTTCATCTTGACTGAATATCGAGTTCCTTTGAGATGCTAAAAATTTCCCATGCTTGATTGCAACTCAGCAGTCATTATCTTGATGGCCTGGGGCACAGCCTGGGCATCCAGCAGCATCTTACACTACCCTGGGACATTCCAGGTAAGACCAGGGTATAGAAGAGCTGCCTTGGGTGACCTTCAAAGTTGCTGTAGCAGATCAGCTAGTCACTATTTTCGTTGTAAAGATAAGCACACCAAAGATCAGAGAAGTAAGGTAGTGATTTGAACCTGGTTCTCCCGCCTTCAGGAATTGGAGGTCCTGGCTTGTAAACCATTTTGCTTCTTTAAGACCATTCCATTGTCTCAGCTCAGTGGTGTGCCTTCTTCCTTTCAATTTTTTTTTTTAAGATCACCTTGATAAGTCTCAAATGGAGTAGAGGAGGGATGGTAAGGGGTGCAGTGGAAGGTACAGGTTCTGAATGTTTTCTCCTAACTGGCAGTATCTGTCAGTCTTGTTAGTGTTACCTGTCTCAAGACAGGAAGTGAAGGGTAGGGGGAGGGTGCAGAATGTTCACTAACAATGCATGCCATGAACAAAAAGCATGTGTTTCAGATTTTTATTTTTGTATCAAGAGGATTTATCTTGTAACTCCATTTTTTTCTAGAAGCTTTTTAAACATCTTTGGGAAAAAATATTTATTTGAAAGTCAGTTTCATAGTAAGGAAGAGACAGTTCTAGGGCTGGGCCGGACCACCAGGAGCCAGGAGCTTCCTTCAGATTTCCTGCTAGAGTACAGCAGCCTAGTAACTTAGCCAGTCTTCCCGCTACTGTCCCAAGCATATTAGCAGGAAATGGAGCAGCCAGGACTCAAACCAACACCCATTTGGGGTGCCAGTGCCACAAGCAACAGCTTTACCTGCTATTCCACAATCCCAGACTCTTCTTCAATCATTTATTGAGTATTTGCTTATTTATTTGTTCAAACAGTAAAAAGAGAGAGTGAGGGAAAGGTCCTCTAACTTCTGGTTCACTCTCCAAATGCCCATCAGAACCAGAGCTAGACCAGGTATAAGCCAGAAGTCTGGATAAAAGGGGCCCAAGCACTGGCGCCATCCTCTGCTGCCTTCCCAGGTGCATTTGCTAGCCTTCATTCAGGCAATCAACATCACAGGCAGTGGCTTACCCCACTGTGCCACAATGCTGGACCTGTATACAAGCTGTCTGATGTACCTTCATATTAATGGTGATGTGGTCAATCTTGCTTCATGAGCTCAGCTTTTGAAAAGTAGGAGAGCTGTTACCTGAAATGCTGTGCTATAAATAATGTTATAGGCGTTGTAGAGCTATAGGTTTCAGAGCAAGACAGTCATGGGCTTGGAAGTGGGCTTTGGGAAGGTTGATGTGGCAGCCCTGTGAAGCAGGGATCCCTAATAGGAACTGTGATTCCCCTAAAAAAGACAGAAGCCCGGCACAGTGGCCTAACGGCTAAAGTCCTTGCCTTGCACTGTACCAGGATCCAAAATGCGCACCGGTTCTGATTCTAGCAGCCCCACTTCCCATCCAGCTCCCTGCTTGTAGCCTGGGAAAGCAGACGAGGACAGCCCAAAGCCTTGGGACCCTGCACGCACATGGGAGACCCGGATGAAGTTCCTGGCTCTTGGCTTTGGATTGGCACAGCACCGGCTGTTGCGGTCACTTGGGGAGTGAATCCTTGAACGGAAGATCTTCCTCTCTGTCTTTCCTCCTCTCTGTATATCTGATTTTGCAATGAAAAATAAGAAAAAACAAAAAAATGAATGAGAGGCTCCAGCAGAAGATGCTGTTGATGTGAAATAGAATACATGAATTTGAGCTTCCTCCAGGCAATGGGGGACAGTGAAGCCATTCACTAGAAGAGTCTTGAGGAATGGAGAGCCAGGTTGGGGAGGAAGCCATGCCCCAGGCTTGAGCTTAGTTCTGGTTCAGGTTCTAGGGGTTGTGGAAAATCCACATGGGTGTCAAGCGTAGGTAGGTAGAAATGGGGTGCCTAACCGAGGAGAGTGTCCCAGTAGGAGATATAGCCATCGTTCTTGCTCAAAAAGTGAAAAAAAGAGCACGGGGGAGAGAGAGAGAGGAAGAGAGTTGAAGGTCAGAATTCAAGGAAAAAAGAGAGCAAAGGCAGCTGTAGCTAGAAGCTGGGGAGCCACACAGTGAATCTGTACCCTGACGTCTCATGGAAGGAAAGAGCAGGGATACCTACCCAGGACTGGTTTCCCTTGTCTCCTGTGAGTTGATTTCTCTGTATCCGATGTGCTTTCATAGCCACCAACTCAATAAACACTGTAGCGCTGTACATGCATGCACTTGCCTCTAGTACTCCTTGAATTGGAGCCCCTCTCGCACCAAATGAAGCAATACATAGCAGTGGGTGCTTGGCTTAATCTGCCTTTCCGGAGGTTAGGAAACCCAACTAGGGACCGAGGATGGCATTAATTGGGGAACATCGTGACAGCCCCCCCCCCCCTTCTTAAGGTCTGAGGGCGTCTTACTCTTCCAGAGTAGAAAGTATGATTTCTTACATTCTTTGTGTGAGACAGCCTGGGATAGACTGTCCAAACCTTTGGATGATGAAACATCAGGTCATAGGATTCTGATGAGCTGGATACATCTTACTGGAAGAAGTGTAGTTCAATTTGAGCAGGGATTTCTGATTCTGGTTAGGTATGAGGTAGAGTGTGTCAAGAGCTTTGCACTTTGAGGGGAAACACTGACAGACCAAAGCTGTGCTCAAGGAGACATGCACCATGGGCCCATGCCAAGAGGGGAAGGCAAGCAGACATAAAGGACGGTTGTATCTTCTGCTCCTCTGGACAAAAGCCAGAGCGAATGGGCAATGATGAAAGAGACCGGTCTTTTGGACCAACATAAGGAAGACATTTCTGGAAGAAACTGCCTGTAAATACGGTGAGAACTCTCTCACTCCAAGTTCATCTGCTCAGAGGAAGTTACTGATGTGGTCTTTGCGGTTGAGGGGAGGTTGAAGTGAAATGAGTTCTGGGGTTCATTAGAACAGAACATTTCTGGTACTGTCTTGGTTTTTTTATTGCATTTAGGGGGTCTGCATGTTATAGGATCCTCACTCTTGCTCCAGAGGGAGAGTGATGGCGTTTGACAGGATTGGGGTCATGGGTCTTTTCACTAGAAGCACTCACATCCTTCTGGAATGGTGCTGTCTTCGTGTCAGGATGAGGAGCAGCCAGTGTTGGGGTGCATCGCTGCACATCTGGCTTTCCCATTAATGTGGCAGACCACCCTGTCCTCAATGCCCATTGCTTCCCTCCCCCACCTGCCCATCACTCCTTTCCATCTCCCCTCCTCCTCTCCTCTCACCCCTTCTCCCCCCGTCTGCTCACTGCCTCTTACAAACACACCCAAGCACATATCCTTACACACGTTCTCCCTCCCTGAAATCAGAGAAGCATTTTGTCAGCTGCTCCCATATAACATTTCATTACCACAATATTCTCTCTCCATTCTGAAATGGTGGTGGGGGAGAAGCCATTTCTCTTTATACCCACCGAATGAACAAAGCTCAGCGCTAAAATATTTTTCTTCAATTGTAACTGAAACTGCTGTTGGCTTCCATCCCAAAAACCAGAAAGACAATTATACTTAACTGTTTAGAGATTTATAAATACCACACTCGAGTAGCCTCTAGGTAGTAACTTTAGATACCCAGTCCAATAATTTTCTTTTATTGGTTTGTGATTTAGATCTTATTTTGAGTCCTCTATAATAAGAGTAGTACATTTCATTAAAAGAGCTTACTAAACAATAAAGTAAGTCTGGCTTAGGGCTCTGAGCGGGTCTCCAGGATGGAAAGGGGCTTGCCCTGTCACATTTCTTCTGTGGACGTTGCAAGACGAATCTCAGCACAGGGGTGCAGATGTAATTCAGCAAAGCACAATTGCAGCTGTTTCCTAAATGACTTCAACTTAGGAGAATTTTTCCTACACAGCATATTTCATCACACGAAAGATCCTCTTAAGAATGCCACTTACTGTTCTGGTAATAGATTCCCAGAGAAAGCAGGCACTGCAGTGGCAGCAGTGGCAAGATGTTGCAGAGACCCGGAGCACTTTCTGAACCTCAGGGTGGTTCTGTGCCTCCTGAATCTGAGTGTGTTTCTTGGGGTTGGGGAAAGAGGAAGAAAAACTGAAAAAGGACAGAATTGTCTCTTCCTTCCTAATGCATGGAGAGCAGTAGCACTTCCCCAACAGGCATACCTGTGCTGAATAAAAGGTCTTAGCTGCAAGAACACAAAATAGATGTGAGTTGGTGACATTGAGCTGGCCTCATGACCTTGGCACCAGGCTCTCGTGCGCTAGTTCATTCTTCAAAGAGCAGTTGATTTGCCAATGTCCCTCTAGAAATGTGCTTGTTTTTCAGGTGAGCTATATACCAGGCACGTTCTTATACGCTATTTCGTTGAATCTCTGATGACCTGCTAGGGCAGTGGTTACTATTTCCATTTTACTGATGAAAAGACAGAGGCTGGGGGGAAATTCAACCCTAAGAGCCAGTTAACAGCACCTGTGTTGATCCCCACGTGGTCTGTTTCTAAAGCCTCTACATTCTTCGCTACATCAATGTGCCTCCTGAAACAAAACCACCCCCAAAATCAAGTGTTATTCTGATGAGTGAGCCTAAAGTTAACTTACATGTCTGCTTTCAAAGGCATAAATGTGTTGCCAGGGACAGACATTTAAGTACCCAGTGGATACCAGCCTCACTCCACAAGTGATTCCTGCCCCCAACGTTTTTTGTTTGTTTCTTTCTTTTTCCAATGGTTCTGGTCTCCATGAAATTCCGTTCTTTGAGTGCCTGACCTCAAAGATGAGGGAATAGTATTCACTTGGCCTGAACTTTGCTTTCTACAACAGCTGGACAAGCTAGGGGAGGATGGGTGAAATTTGAAGTACTCTGCTTTAGCTTTTGCTCAATCATATTCTTGTTTGAGTTCCCTCTCCTCCCACGCCACCTCCCTCCCCCGCTGGCCCCGTACCTACAGGTTGGACTTCAGTGCTGTCAGGAAGAATATGGGACATTTGAGACAGAGCTATCGCTTTCTTGTGTCAAGAGACTTCAAAATATTTCCAGGTTTTGTGTACTCATTTCAGTCTCCAGGTGGAAGTTCCCTCAGAAGTCAGCAGATGAGGATGAACAGACCACTGTAGTCCCCAAAGCAAGGATTTCAGGCCATCTGTTAGGCTGAGAAAATGGATTGGAGAATTACCTCCTGGGAGGAAAGTCCAGATGTGTAATCAGAGATAGGTACAGGAAGTCTTATAATCCCATGGACTTGTGGAGGCCTCTGATGAAATTCTGGATAAGGCCAGGTCAGTAAGCAGTTCCTTTCCTGTGCCTGAGGTTAGGGCCCTGTTCTTGCTGTGCTCCATGAGTCAAGGAAATTGTGGGATCTATGGGCAGAAGTTCCAGAGTCACATGCGACAATCTGTATGACATAAGTTGAGTTCATATATTTAGTGATACAGGGTTGACGATATTCCACAACACTGTGCAAATCTAATCTGAACCATTGCTAATTTTCTGAGACCCAGATCTAAGCCACATGCATTAAGACCGCGCACATGCCTCCACATGAGCCTTGCCAACCATCCACTGTTTATTTATTTATTTATTTTGCCATTACTCATGTGTTTACAGCCAAAAAGTCAAGTAAAGTTCTAAAACCTTTATTTATTTTCATAAAAATGGCCCTGTATATAGCTCATCTGATTTATAAGTGACTTTAATTCTGCACTTATAAAATGTTTAAGGATATAAATGGCTCTTAGATGTTTCAGTTACATTTCATGACCTGTTCTAAAAGAAACTAATCCTCAGTTCCCAAAGAGTGGCTTGGTCGACACTGAACATCTTGTTAGGTATAGTGATTTTCTATTGGATGTGTTAAGTGTGATATGGATGTTACCATACAATGTGATACGGAAAGGCTGAGAATGCTCTGGGACATTGTTAAGGAATACCCAGACTATTTAGACTTGAATTTGAAAAAAGGTATTATTATTGTTGTCAGCAATGGGGCAGTTGGACATATGAAAGAGGCCGAAGCCAAGTAAAACAAGAAATGTAAGCAGGGAAGGCCAGTTGTATCCCACCAAGGGTCACCTTCTTTGTTGTCACCTAGTAAAGTAACCACGGGACTTAAAACAGCTTGTCTTGTCAAAGGCAGAGTATAGGTGAGATTCCTGTTGACTTAACATACCCTGAAATGGGTACTGGTTTTCCCCATCCCCACAAAAGAGCAGAAAAGTATGTAAATGCTTAGTATAGCACCTTGTACCTAGGGCACACTTGATGAAAGTATGTGGAGGGAATAAAAAAATGATTTAATCCTGCAATCTGTTGTCTGTAGCCTGTTGTCTTAGGGGACTGCAGATGAGATAAAATCAGTTCCATATCTTTATTAAATATATATGCTTTCCTACCAGGTTTTAGTCACCCTTTATTCATTTGACCACTGGGTGCTGGGCAAGGGTTACAAAAATCGACGACACCAACTTGTCTGCAGGAGCCTTGGCCAGAAGGCCACGTTGTCTCTAGTGTAAATTGTTCCAGTCCTTCAACCTTTACCAGTAGCCCTCAGTCCTCAACCTTAGTGAATTCATTGGATATCCTGGTGTAGAGAACCAACCCATGCCTGGTAAGGGTGGCATGACTGAGGTCTCCCAATTTCAACAAAGGACATTTGACTATTGCAGCCTTAGAGGACATTAGGGAATCTGAAGACTCCTCTGGGCACATGACGTCTCAGCAGGAGCTACTCAGAGGGTGGAGTTTTTGCTCTAGCTCATGATGGTGAATTGCAAACGTGGCTGTCAAAGTGATGACATAACTGAGTAGGGTAAAGGATTTGGGCTAAAATCCTGTGTCACTTGATTGTGGAGGAAGATTGTGCTTTCAGTTCTCCATCTGTTAAGTGGGGCTTCAAAGACCCGGAGGAATCAGTGTGTGAATACAGAGAGGTAAGAGAAACCATCACAGTGTTAATAATAAACATCAAGAGGTAAGCAAATGACTGTTCATATTGGCAATCATATTTATATGTAGCACACGTGGGTTGTGGGACAGGCAGCCTGGCTATGAGCTGAGCTTCTCCACCTACTAGGCTCAACAAAGTGTTTAGCTCTCTGATCTTCAGTGTTCTTGCGAAGAATATTAATTGTACCTGTTGCATCAAGTTTTTGAAGTACAGGACTTTCTGTTGTGCAATATCTTCAAATGAGTCAGAAAAAGCTACTGTTTTTTCCAGACATGATTTCCATCTCTTGAAGAGAAACTGTCATAATGTATTTATTATATTCAAACACCACACTTGTCTGCCATCTATAAAAAATGCTGTAATAAATATGCAAATATACCATTTCCATGGCATGAGTGGTGCCAGCTTAGATTAGCTGTTATGCAGTGCCTACCCTTCTCAACTATTCATGACAGCCCTGAGTGAATGCGTACAGAGTGATGTAGCTAGAGACCATGCAATGTTAGCTGTCTCTGTCATCGTATTGCACGGTGTTGCCATTTTCTTCCATCTGGACCTCTAAAACACCAAATGGCAAGGTAGGGTTGCCCATTCATAACTAGCAGACAAGGCTACTCTTGACTCGTCTTGTCTGTAAATATGTAGAGAAAATGAATAAGAATGGAAGTGAGGATACACTTGAAGAGTGAACAGCATAGGAAAGGTAGGTTTAGCTGGCCTCTGGAAGTGTTGGGGAAGAAATGAGATAGAGTGTATGACCTGCTTTCTCTCCTTTATTTCTGTTTATTCCTTTTTGTGTAACTGTGACCCCCAAGCAGGACACCTACATTATATTAGTTCTTAAGTTAGGGAAGGGTCTCAGATTCCTGTAAATACACAATAAAATATCCCCATTATTAACATATGATAGTCACATGCAAATTCAAGAAGTTTAACTATCCCAACAGTTTTATCCATATCACCATCTATTTTAAAATTTAACCGTCAAATAAAATTATGTGTATTTAGGAAATACAACATGATGATTTGAAATTGGGAAATGATCAGCCCACTCAAGTTCATGAACACAGTCATCATCTCACTTAGTACTGCATTGTGTGTTTGCGAGAAGGACACTTGAAATCCAATCCTTCAGCAAATTTCAAGTACAACATATGGTATTGTTGATTAGTCATTGTGCTGCTCATTACATCAATATCTCCATAATTCACCAAAAGCTTTGCCAACCACTTTGTACTCTTTGCTTCTGCGAATTTGACTTATTTTTAGATTCCCCATGAACCTGAGATCATACAATAGTTGTGTTTCTGCCACTGGCTTATTTCACTTATCAAAGTGTTCTCGAGTTAACCTGTATTATCACAAGTGGCATTCTTTTCTTAAGGATGAATAATACGTTTTTTATTCATACATCAAAGATGCATAGATCATTTCTGCTTTTTCAAGGACATTTCTGTATCTTGGCTACTGTGAGTAATGCTACTGTGAACCTGGGGGAATAGATACATCTTCACAATATAGTTTTCAGTTCCTTTGGATATTTATTCATAAATCAGATTGCTGAATCATATGGTAGTGTTAGTTTTAAGTTTTTGTTGGAACTACCACACTGTTTTCATAGTGGCTGAACAAATTTACATTTCTGCCAACAGTGTGCAGTGATTTTCCCTTCACACCGTTGTCAACCTTGTGTTGCCTCTGCTGCTTTTGGTAATAGCAATTCTAATGGGGTGAGTTGATATCCCAAAATAGCTTTGATTTGCTTTCTCTGATGATTGGTGAAGGTGAACACCTTGTCGTGTACTGGGACACTTGTATGTCTTTAGAAAAGTATATCTTCAGACCTTTGGCCCATTTTCCACTTGGGTCTTTTTAATTTTTATTTTCATTTTTTTACTTTTAAGTAGTATGAGTTTCTTGTGTCAATAAGAATAAGTAAGAATAAATATGAGTATCGTACAGCATTTAGAAAATATTTTCTCCCACTTCATAAGTTTTCATAAGTTCCTTTTAATTGTGTTTATGTTTCCTTTGCTAGTCAGAGCTTGTAAGTTTAATACAGTCTTGCTTGTTTATTTTTGTTTGTGCTATCCGTGGCTTTGGATTCATATCCAGAAAAATCATTGCCAAGGCCAGTGCTAAGGAGCTATTTTCCTGTCTTCTTCTAGGAGTTTTATGGTTTATAATCTCATATTGGAGGCTTTAATTCACTGTGAATTCATCTTTATTTGGTATAAGACAAGGAAACAGTTCCATTCTTTTGCATGTGAATCTTGGAGTTTCCACTGTGTCATTTATAAAATATTTTTTCTCAATGTGTTTATGACGCCCTCACCAATGATCACTAGATTCTAGTGATGGGTTTGTTTCTGAATGGAAATGACCTTGACTGCACATTGCCATTAGCTGGGAAACATTTAAAAGTCCCCAAGATGCTCATGCTGCACTCCATGGCAATGCCAAAATGAGACTTGGGCCAGGATACGAGGATCAGGGATTCTAAAATGCAGAAAAACTAGGACACATTAGCCTTGATTCTTTGCTAATCCAATGAAACAATTTGATCCTAGTTATCAGATTTGCTGATTCACAAAAATTACAATCTCCATAGAGCTGGTGGCCTCCAAGAGATGAGGACTTGTAAGTTTGGAGGACCCAGGAGGATAGGATGAAAGTGGCCAGCCTAAGAATGTCCAGTTTTGATTTTTTTAAACTTCCAGTGGTTCCCAGTTGGGAGCCAGGGAGCACAGGGTGCATTGAGCAGAGGCGTGTCCACATGAGGTCAGGGCAGCTAGGCGCAAGTGGTTCTGTGCAGCTACAGTCAGCATAGCAAATGAAAGAATTGTGAAAATCAGTCAGGCTGTGCAAGGGAAGTAAATAATGAGAACATCAGGACTGGGGTTTCACACTTCATCTATAAACCTACTTTTCATAGGCCCCTGGATGATTATGAATTCACAGTGGCTTTTTTTTTTTTTTTGAAATCGGGGTTGAGTGGGGCTGTTTTGCATCTCTACAGGAAACCTTTCCAGTTAGGCAGGTGTGTCTCCTTCTATTTATTTATTTATTTATTTGCATTTAAGATTTTGATAACTTAAGAACATACTTTTTGATGCGTATTCATTATATACCAGGCAAGGATGCGATTGTCTCCATCTTATGAAATATTAAATCAAAATGCCTTTCATTCCCAAATGTCTTAGATAAATACAGCAGTCTCCTGAAGCCCCTCTTGGAGCCGTTTTGCCTGCGAATTTATTGTTTTGTCTCCATTTTCAGAAAGGCCTGTTTTCTGTGAAGGATAGCACTCTAGGTAGTTTTTAAGGCACCAACTCCTCCGGAGTTGCCAGTGTCGGCAACAACTCTTACGTAGATGGCACACGAGGGATGCAGGCTGATCGCCTGCTGTAAGATGACAAACGGGCACACAGTGTTATTGTCTTTGATTGCACGCCTTACATCATCTGTATGTAGGAATAAGAGGGCCATCCTTTATCTTTAGCCATTTTATAAATATTTAAGTCCTTAGAGTTGCCTAAAGATATTAAAGCATATTTTACAGTCGTTGGAATATAAATATTATATATAGCACATGATACCAAAGTGGTTTAATGAATTCATAATTTTTTCTTCCCATTTATTGGAATGTATTTTATGTTCCAAAAGTTCCATTTAAAGAATAAGATAGCGTTCAGCTGCCTGACAGTGCACTAGGCCAATGGCTGGCATGATGGGTGGGGCCTCAAGTCAGTCATCTTAGAGTTAATCTCTTAAGAAAAGGGGTGGAGGAAGGGGAAGGAAGCAGGACCTCAGGAAGCAGTTTCTCATTCTCTCGGTTTTAGCAGTTCTAGATACATAATTTTTCGAATAAACAATCCTGGTGCTTATTTAAGTCATTGAGTGTTTTCAAAGAGAAAACTTCTTATAGGCCCTTTACCTCCATTTTAGAGAGATTAAGTTTAAAAATAAAATAAAAAAACCACATAAGTAAGAGCAAAAAAAGCAAACTTTGTGATTTTCCTGTCCTCGCTCCTTCAATGGTCTTTTATACTCAGGGATGCAGGTCCTATTTATGCAGCACGCAGTGGTGACTCGGGGCTCTGATTTGGACAGTGACTTCCCATGCAGTCTGAATATATCTCCCTCAATTAGAAGGTTTCCAAGTTGCTTTGTCCTTTGACTGTGTGCAAGGGAATGACAGGGTAACTATTAGTGCCTCTCTTTTCAATTTCCTGGTGAAATATACAGAGTTTCCCTTTAATATTTCACCAAGTTTCCCCAGCTCCCAGCGGGGAATCAGTGCTGGGTAATGTTTGCTAATTACCAACAACAAAATCCGACATACAACGCTGGGAAATTACCTGACCCTTTCTGTTTTAATGAGACAACGAGGATTTCTCCAAGTGGTGTTGTTTCACTGGTTAATGGTGTCAGCGATGTTGTAATTGTGGGTTGAGACACATTAACTGAACAACCACATGTAGAAAGGGCTTTCTCTCTGCCAGCCCTTTGGAGACTAGAACCATATCATCATTAAGCCTTTGTCATTTGCATGCTGCTAATCACTTACTTTATTATCCAGGGTACCCATTGTTTTCATTTAATTGCTCCTTAAATTAAAATTAAAAATAGTTCTCCTGCCCACAATGGCTGGGATAGCATCTTGATTATGAAGATAACTCCTGGAAAATGGAACTACTGGTAATACAGTACCAGGATGGTGAGAACACCGACATGGCTGCTGCTTCTGGGCCTCTGGGGCCTTGTGATGGTGGTTTTCTCTTCCTGGAGCCCATACTGTTTGTTTAATAAATGGTTATTTATGGCCTCTTTGGCCACAGGAACAACTTTGGCGGGTGGGAGGGATGCCTGTGTTTCTTAGTGGTTTAGATACTGAAGGTTGGGCCAAGGTGCAACATGGAACAGAAGACAGAATCTGTGCTGGAGCGAGGGAAGGCATTGGAAAGCTGACCCTCAGTTCCCCTTGAGAGTGCTTCTGTCTGAGCTTCTCTGGGAAGAGATGGACTCACAAACTTCAGAACCAGAAGGCCCTTCAAGTCAGGTCCATCTTGGCAGATGAAGAAACAGGACCAGAGAGCAGCCCCTGGCAGCTTCCTGTCAGCAGGCAGAGTGGATGCAGGGCTTCTGCGGGCAGGATGGAGCCCTAGGGACTGCCCTGGCATTACCATGTGCAAGCTACATGATTGTCACATTACAGGTTGTCCAGTCTGTGGCTCTATCAGGCCTAGATCCATGCTTTCTTGATAAAAACCTAGTGATAGGATATTACATATATCTCTGCTACTGCCAAACCACAACTCAATGATGACTCTGCAGTAACTCCTGAAGAGTGAGTGGCGAAACCAGAATGATCACGGTTCTCATGCATTATCCAATGTGTCATCATCACAAGGAATTTGGGGGCATTATTTTCACCTTAGTGTAGGGTTGGGAAAACCAGGTATGGGTAAGACACTGAGTGCCCAACATGGGTTCTCAGAGTTGGGGGTTGACACTCTCTCTCTCGTGTTCTCTGTAAGCTCCACTACCCTATTATTGATAAATAATAATAAGTCAGTATTTGCAAGTGCCCACCAATCTGTGCCAGTTACTGTAATAAGTTTTCCTACATTATTATTAACCCAACTATTTTTTGCATGAC
Source organism: Ochotona curzoniae (assembly GCF_017591425.1). Lineage (NCBI taxonomy): Eukaryota > Metazoa > Chordata > Mammalia > Lagomorpha > Ochotonidae > Ochotona > Ochotona curzoniae. The sequence goes on along the minus strand of NW_024465556.1, from coordinate 20,231,081 downwards.
ATATTATTCTGCCTATTATACAGATGAGGAATATTTAACAAGAAATTTAAAGATGTTGTCCTGGTCACAAAACTAGAAACTGAAAGGCAGGCTCCAACTGACACAGTCTGGCTGCAAAAGTTCTTAACCACGGTGAAGATGAGTTCGGGTTGCGTTCTGATGGCAGTGATCATGCTGGGACCAGTGAAACCCTCCTCCGGTGAAGACTCGAGTGTGTGTGTTTGTATGCACGCACACATGTGTACTTGACAATGACTCATCTCGTGATACTCGATCCCAGCTATCCAAGCAGGGTCCAAGTTATAGATTCTTACATTAGTGTAAGCATTTATGTAGGAAACCTCTTACCATTTAAAAGAAGGAAACTTAAAATGCTTTCTTGTAAAGGACTTAATGTTTGGAACCTGCGCTGCTGTCTTAGGCCAGGCACACAGTCTCCTGAACCATTCAAAGACAGCTGGCTGCAAGTTGCTGGTGATGGGATTCTTCTTTTCCTGAATTACATGGCAGTGGCTTGGATCACTTGGCAAATCCATCTTTTACAGCTACTTAATTTTCTGTGTTCTTAAGATACAGCAGTTTTAGCTTGCTTGTGATTTTGTAGCTCTGGTTCTTGCTCCGTTGGCCATTGGTTCATGCGAAACCAAACAAGTGGGGCCCATTTGGCATTTGGTGTTTCAAATGCAAAAGGGCATTTGAACTCCCTGACAAATGCTGAAAAACAAAGCACTGAGAACATAGAGAAACTGTTTATAATGAAAAGGTAGTTACATTCTCAGTCAATCTATCACTTTAATGAGCTCTTTGCATTTCTTTGATGGATGTTCACCAAAAGGAGGAGAGAAAAAAATGGATGTAATGGAAACAAAATGGTATATAGTCTTGGCAGCAGGAGTGAGTTTGTGTGGGTTTTCTAAGTGTCCATGTCATATCGCTGTCTTGTACTGTGTATGTCTGCATTCCCCCCAGCATGAGAAGTCTCTGGTTTACTGGCAACATGATCTGGCATGAAAGAGGATGTCCCTTGAGAGAGGAAAAACAATCTTTGTCCTCTTGTGATGACAGCAAAGAGGGAGGATCTTAGAACAGGAATTGAGAATAAATGGTAATGAAGAAAAGGTTGCAAAGCTTCTCCCACATTGAAATGAAGATTCCTATAAATGTACAAAGATCAAAGAGGAGAAAATTAAAGTTGCTTCAAAATGTTGGAACATGGGCACATAGCAATTAATCCATGATTAAAAGTCACCCCTACCTTGTACAGTCATGAATAAAAGGGATGGAAAAGCCCAGAGGAAGACATCTTTAGGAAATAGACATGTATAAATGAGGGGAAAGAAGTTAGTGAAGTCAGGCTTCCTAAGAAGGTGAAGGAAGGGGAGGCAGGGCCTGGGCTGGGAAAGAAGGAGAAACAGGATTACTGAAGAGGGTAACACTTGGCAGAGATGAGGAGCAGCAGGTACCTGCCTTCTGCTTCTGCCTTCTGTGTGCAGGGCCTCGTGGCTCTACATGGGCTCTCAACAGTCCACGCATGCTTCGTGGTGCACCTTTCATGGCCTGTGCTCTGAGATGGGGTAGCTGGTATAAAGTTTTGTGATGTAGAAATGATGGAGAACTGGAAAGCCTAAAAACTCTCTTGGGGCCTATTTCTTGTGGTGTCCATTGAGTCTGTAACTTTGGGTGGGTCATTTCCACCTCAGAACTTCAGTCTCCCCAGCTGTTAGACCTGCCAGGTCCTCGTCCCTGAGCAAGCCAAGGATCTGCCATGCCTGTCAGCCCCTCCCACCCAGAAATCACACAAGTTTCAGATGCCAGGTTATCCTCTTTTATAAATGCATGATTCTGCCTTTTTTCCCCCTTACTGTACCAAAAAAAAAAAAAAAAAAAAAAGCTCATTTTAACAACTCACTTGAGGAAACTTTAAAGTTTCTGGAAAATGTTAATCAAAAACTATGCACAGATTTCAAAGACTTTTGAACCAAAAGAGACTCATCTTTTAACTCTATTTTTCGTTATATTTTTGAGATATCCTTCTATAAGCCAAAGAGTAAAATATGTGTATGCTATGTTACCACCTAATTATCAGAAAGTGGATGTATTTATCTTATTTCCATAAACACTTTGCCATCAAAAATGATGGATTGTACGTGGTAACATGTGATCTGTGTTTTTTTCACCAATATTTTGTCATGATAATTGTTCTGTGTCATCCAATGTATTTCTAAATTATTTTATAAGTGTGTATGTAACATAATCTCTTTCCCAACGTGAGTGTTCATGTTTTCAACTCAGCATTATTCCTTAGCAGCTATGAACGGAGAACATTATAGCCAAATATTTAGTATAAAGAAATTATCGCAACACACATTTTCAATAAACTTACCATTTCATTTTCCACAAACATTTATTTAAGAGAGGGACCTCTTAGCCACTGGTTCCATTCATAAATGTCCATAAAGGCCCAAGCCCAGGAGCCAGGGAGTCAGCCCAGACCACTCTCAAGAGTGACACAGGAAGCCAGCTCCTCCTGTCCTTTGCCCCACCTCACAGGGTCTACATTAGCAGGAAGCTGGAGCCAGCAACCGAACCATGGCTTGGAGTCCTAAACCCTCGGATTCAGGATGCAGGTGTTTAAATGCCTTCCTGCGCATATGTGTTTTTAGGAGTGAAATTGCTTAAGCCAAAGAGTAAGCAGAAATGTTCAGTCAGTTGATTTGTAGTGACAAAGTATGTATGTTTTATTTTGAAGTCATTAGATGAATTACAAGGGGGTAAAAAAACAATTGAAAAGTTGTGGAAAATGTGCTATGACACTCTAAGCTCTTGGGCAAAGGAAAGCAATGAGACCAAATGAATATCAGGTTTCTTTCCAAATCTGCAGCCTTAGTTCTGTTTGAGTGATGACTAGCTTTATGTGTTCCTTTCTTCTTTTCTTTCCTCCTTTGTCTCTTCCTTCCATAAACCACTCCCTCTGGCAGATGGCTCTTTGGACTAATTTTAAGGGACAGAATTGCTTGGTGAGAAGAACCTCACAAACGTGGGGACTTCAAAAGGTTGGTAGAATTAAAGTATAAAGAAGTGTTTGCTTTTAATAGATGCTTAGTTTTTTTTTTTTCAGGACACCCATTTTAACAAGTTTTTTGAAGACCCCTTGTATTTTTGAAACTTATCTAAGTGATGAATGTAATGTTTGAAATGGTAACAGGCAAATAACTGTGGAGAACATTGGTTTGTTTTGTTGGATTAATTTGCTTTGGTTTGGGTCAGACCCAAAATACAAACTCTCAAATGGAGGCCACATTTATCGTCATGGGTGGAGTCCATTTCCTAAGGCGCTAATTAAATGCAGTCTTTAGAAAAATGCATTGCTAAAAATGTCAGGGTTACTTATTGTAAATGGAAAGCAATGGAGGCAGGATTAGTGACACAGATCTTGTCCCTGATTACTGGAACTGAACAGAAAACCTGGAATGCAGGAATGAGTATCAGTGGGGTATCAGACACGCATGTACCATCTCTCCACTCTAACAGAGGTTCATTGCAGTGCGGACATTTTGATGCCGATAATAGAAACCCAACTGAAAAAGCTTAAACAATGAGAGAATCACGTAACTGAGATGTCACTATTTTTTGGCACATTTTAATTCAGGAGCTTCAAGGATGCAAGAGCCTTGCTTTACTCTCTTTGCCTCTTGACTGATTCACACTGTTTTCATCTGCACAAGTAACGGCCTAAGTGATCACCTTCTGGCCTGGTGACTAAAGATCCTGAGAAGAACGTGGGTTGATCCCTGCTTAAAGAAGACCAGGTGGTAGAATATGATCTGACTGGCCAAAGGAAATCAGACTTCCTGGCATTACATCCTATGTCCAGGGGGAGGAGGACGACACCGTTGCTGCCACTATGATCAAACACCATAGAATGGACTCCTCATATGGAAAAGGAGTTAGAAGGGAGCAGATGACAATACGTATATACTGTCTGGCTCTGCCACTAACTGGTTCTTTGACCTTGGGTCCAGGAACTTTTCTTCTTTGAGCTTGATGACAAGATTTCTTTACCAATCAACTATGTGTGAGAGATACAAGAATTTTTTAAATGCTCTAAAGACATGAATGAGACCTAATGCTGTGATTTCGGTTGCAAAGAATCAGCTGTTTATGTGATTGTCTCTGTCCAGAGGACAGTAATCAGCTCCTGTTGCTGTACTGCTAGGCTTCCTTAGCAGCGAGCAAGAGGTTCTGTGATGCAGAGCAGGTAGTCACATAGAGAAACTGCACATCGTGCTCCTTTTCTTTCCTCTTCAGCACTGACCTCCAGCACCTTGCTGGGATCTAAGCCACCCGGCGCTCCAAATGGGGCAAATTGGTGCTTGATGTTGTTTCTGGGAATTGCCAGGAAAAATGCCCACGCAGGTTAACAAGTGCTTTTTAATGGAATAGCCATGATCAGCTCTCTGGCCAGCCTGACTCTGGACTCTAAGTTGGTTAAGAAGCCGCAGGAAACTACCATGAAAAAATATTACAGGATTAAACTGAGGGTTCCCGCCCCCCGCCGGGCCCCGTCTCATTTGGATGGGATTTTCTTGTAGTTTTTTTTTTTTTTCCAAATAGTCATGTCCCAAGTCAACACTGTGTGCATGGATTTTTGCTTCTACAAGTTAGAAAGCAATTTTTCTGCAATACATGAAATTTTCTTGACTTCAGCTGCTGAAGAATTTGTTGAAATATAAACTGCAAAAATGAGTGTTTTGGCTATTACTGTGGTTGCTCAGGGGAGCTATTCAGAAGCCTCATTTATTGGAGCTTAATAGATTAAAAGTCCAAATTGAGTCTCATGATATAAGCCTAATCAAGTTCTAATCTGCATAATTTTCCCATAAGCAGCAATGGGAAATTTGGATAATTTATGTTTCAGCAGTTGCCAATCATGTACTAAATAGCATTGTTTGCATTTACTTATCAAAATATTTTTATTGATCTTCACATCAGCTGACATTTGGCTTTGGAATCCGCCCCCCCCCCGGCATTAACAAGAAATTTAATTCATTTCATAGATGATGTAATATGAGATGTTTCTCTTGATTTTAACGCATCTTTATAGATCATTTTGAATGGTGATCTTTCCCTTTTACAACTTCATATTGAATACCTGTCTCAGCAAACCAGGATGACTGGGCCTAATTTATTTCTCGAGTTTATCGTAGCATATGGATTTCTAACCATCATTTATGCGCACACAATAAAAGATAATTTGGCCCACCATTTGAACCAATTCCTTTATGTTAAACCTGTGGGGGTAACTGAAGCACTCACATTCATTTCTGCAGCTCTTCTAGGGGAAGTGATTGATACGAACTTCCATCTCCCTCTTCTCCTGAAAAGGCTTGGGGATTTAACTAGCGAAGATTTAGAAAGTGCTTTGTGTTTCCCCCATGGATAAGTACCGTAATAAAGCATTTATTATATGTACTGAATTCTACATGCTGCCGTACCAAAGCAAGTTAAGTGTAACTTCAATGAGTCCCAGTTGTTATCTGCTATTGTTTAAAAGTGAAAACAATAAAAAGGGAAGACTGACTTGAGTCTCAAACTTGCCTACCCTTCTGGTACCCGAGAAAGAGAAAGCATCCCACCTGCTGGGGATGCAGCAGGGTTCATGTTCATCTGTGAATTTTATCGCAGACATGTTACCTGCCAACTCAATGTACTTGAACAAATGACCCCATTGCCTTCAACCTTATTTTTCTCTCCTCCAAAATAGAAGTATGGACAGGTCCTAAACTCATTGGGCTGCTCTGAGCAGTGTGGCTCAATGTGAAGGCAGTGAGGCATGCTGGCATAGGGGACTCTGTAGCCGCTTTGTTGTGTTTCAGTTTGCAGTCTGCCCTGTCTGAGATCTGTGCCTTTGGACAAGTTGTTCAACTTCTCTGTGCTTCTCTTGTCTCATCTGTAAAATAGTAGTCTCTACTTGGGGAGGTTTTGAGAAGTTCTTCGCTTTGAATTCACAAGGACCGGGATACTGAGCCACCTGTGTGTTTTGAAAGCACTACTTCTGCATCGTCCTGGAACCCTCTTCCCACTTTCCCCTCCAGCAGATCTCGTCTGAGCTACAGCTTTTCTTTACTGTAACCACATGGTGCTTCTTGAATGCTGAATATGCATGGTATGAATAAGTGTACAGCAAGTATCCACAGCAACTAATTAGAAACGAAACATTGGCAATCTTCTTATAATTCCTGTGTTTTCTCTGCTAGCACTTCAGAACAGGCCTAGTGCTTTTGTTGATTTTTGTATTTAATTTTAAGCCATCCTAAATGAAATACTAGTGTCTGAAGATTCCATGACAGAACCCTTAACCCTCTAGGGACCTCTCTGGGACCCAGAGCTGTCCATTCCCGTCCCTGAAATGACTGATATGAAAAGAGCAGCAGATTCTGCTTTGTCCAGTTGAACTCAGGAGCCTTTAGTCAAGAACACAAAAGCTGGGAAAAATGTGGAGGGTGTGGGGAATGATTTCAAGAGCCCAAGAAACAAAAGTTGAGCATTGGGGCCCTTGAATAATTAAGCAAGATGGTAGATTAGGTCTGGAAAACCAGAAGGCTCCAGAGAGAGTCAAGAGTTGCTTTGAATTATAAAGAACTTTTCTTATCAGCTACAAGTTTTTCATCAACTCCCCAAAAAACTCCAGGCAGCCTGATATCCAGGCTCCTCCTTTCCTAGATATTTGAGGCTGCATTTTTATCACAAGGCTAGCCTGATTATTGCTACCATAATATATCCTCAGTGCCCATGGCTTGCACATCAGTTTCTAGAATTTTCTATATTTGAAAAATTTTTTTCTAGAAAAATCCATAAAATACTACTTTATTTTCATTTTTCTTTTTTTTTTTGCCATTGGAAAAGGAGTGGCAATGGGTAGTATGTACTCATCCACAAAATGAATATATTGTGTCGCTGCTAAAATATAAACATTGGTGGGCAACATTTTTGAGTACTTGCTTGATAGCAGGCATTGCATTAACTATTTTGGATGCGTTATTTTAACTTTCAGATTGTCCTATGTGAAGGGCACTTCTTGTTTATTGGTGAATAAATGGAGGCTTAGAAAAAGTCTGTGGAATGGCAATCAATATATAGCTAGTAAGTAAGTGAGTCAGACTTTGAACCCAAGATATCTGACTGTAAAATCTTTCTGTTTCACTGCATCTTGTTTTTACATGTTATGCGTTTTATTGAGGATCTAGGAAGTTCAAAGGGACAGAAAACCAAGTTTTAGTCCCAAGGTTCTCGTAAGTCACATGCAATAAGAGTACTTGGCATGAGACACTGTTGGTCAAGACATGTAACGCTGATGCCCAGTGAATAAAATGGTCACATACACCCAACCTATCTGTGGCTGAGCACTGGAAATGGGAGCAGGATTGGGCTGAGAAGGAGATCAGTTGGTTCCTTTTAGCACATCATTGCTTCCCATGTCTGTGTTCAACAGAGAACCTTGAGCACATGTCTAAAGCATCACTTCCTGGGTGAGAACATCTTGTCCCATCTTTTTGATGCTGATATTATCTGTCACGTCTTTTTGGCAAATTAAGTGAGTTGCTTCTAAGAAGAATTCTAGAGTGTTCATTTCAAAAACAAAAGGAATATATCCCAGCTTCACTATTCTTGAGCTGGACATTCCTGAAGCATCTTTATTCCATGTGCCAGAGCATTCACATGCAGAAGTGGATCATTGTTTGATGTAAAGAGACTCAAAGTGCAACTAGAGACACATCTAGGGCTGCCATCAATCATGGAGTGGGTGGCAAGGCAATCAGCTCCCTGGATACACTTTGTGAACTGCCCATTTCTATTCTGCAGCTCTGGTGAGTTGGGTAGAAGCTGCCACATGGCATCCAAAAGCTGATTTGCTACATTCCTTTGGATGGACAGTCCCTGATACTTCTTCCTTTCAGTGTGGTTTAGGGAATCAAAACCAGTCTTATCATTTCAGACTGTAATATCCCCGTATTTTATAAGCCCTAAGAAAGAAACAAGGCCAATGGATTCTACTCATCTTTAACATAACCCTATACTAGGAAGAAAAGAGAAATCTATTTTGTTGTGGTTGGATTTGGAATTTACAGATGTGCATCTAACAGTGGAATAAAAAGAGGTATTTTCATGGCTGTGTTTTTCTGGTGAACAAAAGCACCATGGTCTTGGGGTCCAGCACAGGGGAGAGACAGACCTTCTCTGGAGAGAGACCTTTGGACATTCACACTAGTTTGTCAGTTGCAGATGCTAATGGAACCAGGCTTGGTGACTGAAGGGGAAAATGGAATATGAAAGCAAAATGAAAGCAGCCTATGAAACAAGCATGTCATTTCTAAATGAAGGTTTCATGCAAAGGAATTGAGTCTTTTCACTGCTGAAAATGGAATCTTTAAATAAGATAAAATAAAAGGAATGTGTTGGCTTGTTGCAGATTCTGTAATGAAATACAGTTTTCCTAATACCGTGTGACCTGCATTTCTCCCTGCTTTATGGGTGCTATTCCTTGACGTACAAACCCATATTTTCTCAAGTCAGCATTTGATGATGGATGTCAAAATACAGGCCATGTATTATGCATATAGCATTACCGATTTAAGGTGTTTACTTGTCATGTTGAAGAAACTCAAAAACGTCACATCCACTGAATCTGCACAGCTGTCACTTGTGGTTTTTCATGCTTTTGAATGAAACTTCTGATGAAAACAGTTTAGTTCTCTCCCCCACACACTATTCTGCAGGAAAACAGCTACCATTGAAAATGCTGTTCTTGGTTTTGCAGTTGGCTGAAAAACATATGCCCCTAAGTTTAGGAAGATGGGCACTTCAGTGTCACTCAAAATGACTCTGTGTGTTTATAGTACATTAACATAGAGGATAAAATTGAGCACAATCAGGGAAGAGACCATCAGTAAAACTTGATTTCTTTTTGAGTGTGTGGCACTTAATCTGAAAATTTATACACTGGAGAGAAGAAAATAAGAAAACTGTTTTATAAGTTTCCGACATTTCATGCAGTATGTGCCTCCGAAACAACAGGTAATTATTGAGCACCTGTCATTTCATTCCTGATTCACACATCGCCCAAATGCTAGCCTCAGCCCAATCTTGTCATATTCCTGGGGAGTGAGTCAAGAATCTGGTCAAAAAATGTATTTGGAGTTTTGTCCTGGGGAGCTTGGCAAGTGGTTTTTTACCTGCCAGTCCATAATTCATTGGTAAATTCACAGAGCAACCCAGTAGGGCAAAGAAGAGAAACCAGTAAATGCAAAAACCTGCCTGTCCTCTCAGATGAGGAGCACATTTGGTCTTGTAGCTTCCTTAGAACTAATGGTATCATTTTTCGATAGGCTTCTCTTGGAAAAATTAATTTCATCAAATGAAAGTGGGCAGCAAATACATGTCTTGCATCCATGTATTTGTATGCCTTATAGGGACCATCACACAGCTTGATCACACATACATGACATTGTTGGTCCAAGCACATCTTGATTGTGAACTCAGAACTTGGACTTGAGACCTAAAGAAACCAAAACTGCCAATTCATAACATTGTCAGGCTGCTTCCCAATTCCTTTAGTCCTACATCAACCTTAATACCTCTGTGATGGGCACACTGAGTTCCAGGGGTCAGTTGTAAGCAGGTGACATTTTAGCTGCAGTTAGAGAAGACAAAAAACATCTACCTGTTGATATGCATGCATTCATACACATTATCCTGTGTGTGTGTGTGTGTGTGTGTGTGTGTGTGTGTGTGTAATACAACACAGAGTAATAAATCCTGGGGTAGGAGGGTTCCGGAATGGTTCTCCAAGGAACCCAGGGAAAGTTCTTTCTGTCATCCAGTTCAGGCAATAGTAAAAAGTTAGTTTGGTGTCACTACAAATGGCAAGATGGCTACACAGTCCCAAGTAATGCAGACACATAATATGATGTCCAGTAGATTAAGTGAGAATCTCTTCCTGTGTTTCTTTCGAGGAATAGTTAAATACTTTCTGAAAATTCTCAAATACATTTCTACTCACATGCCATTGGCTAGAACTCTTGTCTAAACTCAAACCTAAATCACCCACTTCCAAAATGTCAGTAACTGATTTGTTTACGATATCATTCAGGATACATTTGGTAATATGCTAGTAATAAAAACCAACCAAATATATTTCAGTGGCTTAGAGCAACAAACCTTTATTTTTCCTTCGTGCAGAATATTTCATAGGTCTAGGCAGCTGGCCAGGACTGCTGTCTAGCCCTTATACCCGTGGTAATCTGCATTCCCATAGTTTCCATGGCCTGGGAAGAGTGGGGCAATAAGTCTAATGCTTATACCACTGTATTCACTTTTTGCAGCCCAGAGCATTCACAGGTCATGCAGTCATAGCTGACTCCCAGGCCCCACACAAGCGGAAGGAGTATAAATGGAAGGAAGAGGGAAGTGAAATCTGAAAACAAGATGAACCATTGGTGTTGTCTGGACTTTTCAGGCAGCTGTCAAAGTGAGCTGGAATGGTTTACAATGGTTTCCTACTGTGTTCTAAGAAGGCGGCTCAGCAGCGCGTGTTCTGGCGTGATCGTCTTTGACCTTTTAGTTGCGCTTGTGGGCATGGAGACATGTGCCATTCTCTCAGTGCTTCCAGATTTTCTGCTTCTCTGATTTTTATTCCTATTTTCTTTTCTTCCCACTAGGATTCACGCCTCCAGGAATGGACAGATCCTCTCCAGATAACAGCCCAGTGCATGGGATGTTACGCCAGCCATCCATCACAACCGGGGTCAACATCCCTATCATCACAGAACTAGGTAGGGGTGAAGTTCAGCTCCGCGGGGATTTTTCTGTTTTCTGTCCTTTCTGCCAGCCATTCAGGATTTGAGAAGGTCAGCCTTGTTTCTTAGCTCTCAGCTTTGTGGGTTTGTTTTAGGGAAGGTTGGTGAGAGGTCTGGGCAGAGATATGGCAGATTATCTACAGGAATACTGATCTATTTTCCCTCTGAGTTGAATAGACAGTTTCCTTCATGCTGGCCACTGTTTTCAAAGAAGCATGAGATAATGGCCTTAAGATGGGATGTGAATTCAGGGAGGGGGAAGACAGGAGGAAAGACTTGGTCCGTGAAGTCTTTCTGGTGATATTGACTGCCAATACCTCTTTTGAGCATTGTGTCTGGATAGATATGATGTGCTGAGTCCTCTGTTAATACACAGACCTTAGGTCTAAGCCAAACGTATTTTGAGAAATGAGTAGAAGCATTGAGTTACTGTGTGATAATTCTGCATTTGGTTCATCCTAGTTGAACTCTCAGTCAAAGGCCATGTGCAACGCATGGACTTTCTGGTCCAAAACAATGAGGAGATTTCGAGGGTCACGATCAGTGACTGATGGAATCCCCGACTTCTAACCTGGCTAAGACATTTGCTACTATTGTTTGTGAGTTTGCCTAGCTGCTCAATTGGCTCTACCCACCAATCCACTCACCCCAAGGCGAATGCCAACAGTCTGTGACCCTGGGGTCCCTTTACTTGAGAATGTTTCCTTTGCTACTCCCTCACTTCTTTCTTTTTCTGTACTTTCCTCCACTCCCTTTCCCCAACCCTTAAATGCTGTATCCTATTAGCTAAACCGGGCAAGTTGCCTTTGGTATCAGTCAATCAGGAAAAAAACAGTGGGACGCACATTCTAATGATAACTGAACTGGGTAAGAAGCACTGTTTTCCTCAACATCGGCATCTCCTTTTGTTCTGTTCTCAGTGTTTCCAACTCTCATCAGCTTGTTTTTTTGTTTTTCGTGGGTTTTTTTTTTTTTCTTCTCACCAGCTGTAACAGAAAGGCTACCCCATGGCACTGCTTTGAATGTGTTTTATTTGTGGCTCTGGTTGGAATCGACTGTCTTGTTCTGGCCTTTCTTAATGATTTTTTTCCCCACACAGCATCAGTAAACCTTTGATCACACCCATCTGACCTGGCAGTTGTTTCCAAAGCATCTTTGCACTAATTCATTTTCTATGGCCCAAGCTTTTTTTTCTTTTCTTTTCTATGCTTACCCCGCTCTCCTGCCTTCTCCCTCGTATTCCTCTTCCAACACACTGTCAGTTTGACTGACGTGTCTTCACAGCTCTCAAAGGAAGTCAGAGGAGAAACATAAAATTTTTAAGATAAGAAATCTAAGACTGTGCCTTCCCTCCAGCTGTTTATTTTCCTTTATTCTGACTTTATTTGCCTTTTTTCCCCCTACTAGGTCCTTTCTCAGAAGCTCTGTTTCTGAAGCCATAAAAGCAGTCAGTGGGTCCTAAGGGACACTCTTTTACTAAAGCCAGCTTTCAAGATGAGCCTCGTAGGCCGAGAGGTGCATCCCTGTGGTCCGAGCCCTCTTCCCTTATCCAGGGCCCTCCCTGGGCATGTCTCAGTGGATTCATCTAGAAGATGAAGGCTTCCACTCATGACTGCACTTGTCAGGCCCACCTGCAGTTGTCCATGACTTGGGGAATAACTCCATTAAGGGCTCCCGGCGGCAGGGTCTCAGAACTGGTGCTTGATCCAGGTAGAGGCTTGGCTGGGCAACAGTTAGAGGAGCAAGAAGTTTCTGCTTCCAGTGGCTCACCAATGAAATGAGCACTCTACTTTCTTGGCCCTCGCGTATGTTTTAAGTAAAATGAGGCTTTTACTCCCATCATCTTGCTTGGGAAGTGTCTGGAAGATAGAAGTACTTTGTCTACCCTTCAGCAACAGCAATGCAATATGGTGAATGTCGCTATTGATCATGACCGGCTCTCTTGGCGGAGGGTCACACTATTTTCTGTTTTGGGTTGTAATGGAGGTGTGTTTTTCCCTCTTTGGCATAACTGGCTACAAGCTAGGATTCTGGAACATTTTTCCTAAAGCTGCAGGGATGGAAGAGGCCTGGATGACTTGGTTGGAAAATTCATCCAAACCTACGTCCATATTAGAAACCTACAGTAGCAGCACTTGGAATTGCTGTGTAGAGTTCACTGCTGCTGACTATCTAGGATGGTTTGATTTAGGATTAGTGGAAAAGCAGAGAAAAGACAGGGTGCTCTGTGCTTGGCATGATATTTGGGTAGTTGATTAGTGTAATGGACTCTCCCAAGGCCTTTACCACCCACCAGATGTCTTCCTGCATTCAGAGAACCTTCTGTGTACAACCAGCACTCTAACCCCATGCCTAAGACCTATTTCTCTGGTAGTCATACCACTGGCATCTGACATCTTGATTTCCCACATGCTCCACAAATATTTCCCATTTACCTACATGTTTTAAAGAAGTGTTATAAAACCCTAGGCTAGTAAAAATGCATTCCAAAAGATGCAGATGATGCTAAGCCTGAAAACATTCTTAAATTGTTTGGCATTTCCAGTTTCCTTTTCTACTTGGAGAATGCCAATTGATGTGAGCCTGGTGAAAGCTCCTAAAAGCTTCACTAGAAAGAATTTTGTGTAAAAGCATTTAATCTATCCCTCAACCATATTGGACCGCATGAGTTTAGGTGATGTTTTAATTGCCTCTTGGCATCCACAGTTTACTATCCTGCAAAATAGACTTTTGCATACCTTTGATGATTCCCCTTCTGGGAATGAGTACCCCAGAATAATGGGATTCTCTGTGAACTCTGGCTAGTGTCTTGGAGTTCTTAGCCAGTGACCCTAAGTGCAATCTCCTGGAAAATCTGTGGTCCTTCCTCCCAACTTGGAGCCGCTTCACCTCCATGGGTAAGACCAAGCCTTCCCTATCTTACAGAATGATAACAGAGAACTCCTCCTGGAAAATTGGTGTGCACACCTGTAGTAGCACTTAAAAGTAACTAAAGCCACACTCTGCACAAGTGGTCTCCAGTTGGCATTTTCTGCATCACAACATGCCTGTGGATTATTGGAAGACAAAATAACAAAAACATAACAGATATTTTGTGATTCTAGCATCAAGTAACAGTCAGTACAAAAAAAAGAAACAGTTCAGCATGACCCACCTACCGTGTGGGACATTATATTATTGATGGCCAAAATAACATACAAAACTAGAAGTGTAATATACAAGCAGCCCAGCTGGTTGCAGTTTGTGTTTGTCTTTTTTGAACCTGGCTTGGATAGTTGACTGCTTGTGATTGGCTGGGAGTCGGTTCCTTGTTACAACAACAAGTTACAGACAGTTTATACATCGAGTTAGATTACAGTTCACTATATAAGATGAGACCTTCAAGCCAATCTCAAAATATGTATGGAGGCAGACTTAGGTAGGTCAAGGGAGCTGAGGAAAAGCTACCAGTTGAAGGATCCATGAGGTAATAAGTCGAGTTTCTAGGAGACAGAAGACAGTTAGGCATGTTCCTCATGGGGTGAGTGTATGGCTTTTTAATGTCAGCAGGGCGATCGCGATAGCTGATACTATCTACATGGTGCACAGTTTGGTCTAAGAGCTGGACCAAGCTCATCAAGCACCTGCTAACAGCCTCCCCTGTGAGCGCTGCTCTGATTTTCCCGTTCTGCAGAGAAAAGCTAAGGTACTGTGAATGATGAAGTGTTTTGCCTGAGGAAGTTGGTGGCTGAGCCCAGGCTGAAAGTTGCTTTGTTAGATGGTAGAATTTCAACTTTCATCCCCTCTGCCTACATGCAGTTCATAGGCTGGTTAGACAGTGGGTACCCAGACCCTGGAAATGTAGAGCAAAGAATGTTTTTTTCTCCCACCATTAGAATATTTCTCTGGGGAAACAAGATGGTATCAGTTAAAAGTAATTCCTTGCCTAGCCTTTTATGCCATTATCATCTATTCTGCCTCATGCAATAAACAAACAAAAGTTTTTTAAGAAAGAGAAGTTATCAAGAAAGTTACTTTGGAAAATTAAAACAATAACTCCAGGAAGGAGAATTAGCTGCTGATGCATTTTGAAAGGAATCAGAGGGGGGAGTATCATCTGTTCTCTTCCTGAAAGCGCTATCATTATTTCAGGAATCATAGGAGCCCTCACCCTTCCCACCTCCCCACCATCCCCCCTATTACTTGCTCTGCAAAACTGATCATTTCAGAAGCCAAGATGGGAGGGGAAATTAATTTGTCATTTAATTTTTAATAAGTTAAAGACGTCTGAGTGACACAACTAATCAATCCGCACATGGTGCGGGAGACATCCTGGAGGAATCCTCAGACGGAAATGAAGTGCAGCATCCGATGCTTCATGTGCTTGAGCAGGGAGCACATGAGCTACTGAGCTGTTCAGAAGGGGAAAGGGAGAACGTGGGTGCAGCCTGGCAGCTCAGAATTTAGAGCAAGTCATTGCAGCAAGCAGCAGGAGATAGCTGGAGACCCATCCCGCCTGGGAATGGTGGTGTAGTCAATAGGGCCCGGATTCATGGCCTGGGATGGCTGGTATTACCCTGACCAATCCCCAGGACTGGCAGTGTGGGTCCCGCTTGCCATTTGCCTTTGCTCTGCCTCTGGTTCATTGCTGTTGACTCTTAATTAGTGGCTTTCTTTCCTCTGTGGCTAAACCCATACCCGCGCATGGCTACTACTCATCATTGAAATATATCCACCTCTCAAAAGACTTGGCTACCAAAAAAATGCCCCAGGGTATTTTTTTGGCTGTGATTCTCAACCTCTGCCTGGGGACTGGCCAGTGCTACCCACCAGTCCTCTGGCAGCTGCCATGGAGTGAGCCCAACCAAACTCATTGCTCTCCAGGTCTCAGGAGCTAAAACAATCCACACAGGAGCAGTACGTTGAGCCCCACTGCCTCTACCGCAAAGACCCATCCACAGCTTCCCCCGCCCCATGCTTATTTCCTTTGCAGTGGCCTCACTCTTTATAAACCAGTAGCCTGGTCTCACCAACTTTGCTGCCCAGGTGGTCATCTTGAGAACTCATTCTCCCTCTCATGCTTTTTCTAGTGAACGACACTAATGTTCAGTTTTTGGACCAAGACGATGATGACGACCCCGACACAGAACTGTACCTCACACAGCCCTTTGCCTGTGGGACAGCCTTTGCCGTCAGTGTCCTGGACTCGCTCATGAGTGCGGTGAGTTGCTCTGCTCCGTTCTCCCTGCTCAGTGGGTGCAGGATGTGGCCGAGGAGCCCTTCCAATGTTAGAAACCCTGGACTGGAGATTGAGCTTCTGTGGAAGACAAAAGTTCTTAAAGATCACAATCTAGGAAGGGATATTTACATTAACCAGAGTCTCACACAAGTCAGCCTTTGATTATAAACACTTCCAAGTGCAAGGATGGCCAGAAGGAGTTGGGTTAGCACTTGACCTAGTCTTGGTGGATCAGAGAAAGAGTCAAACACAGTTGGAGAGGTTCATGGAAAACGTAACTAAAAGATGGATTTATTTTTATGCAGAATAGTTACAGAAGTTCCTGAAAAGTTAGCAGAAAAGTGTATTTCTGAAAAAGCTATGCACGAGCTTCAAAAATGTTTGAAATTAAACTGAATTTTAATTCCGTGCTTTCACAAATTTCTTGAAATACCCTTGCATATATTATGTTGGAGTCAAAAAGAGGAGAGATTTTTGGTGGGGAAGAATATTGGAGGAGAAGGTGAAACAATGCAAAGGCTTCATAGTGAGAGGAATGTGGAGCTTTCAACTGGGCAATGAAACTTGGGGACTGGATGCTAATGTGAATGAATCTGGGCTAGTCAGGCAAGATGGAACCCAAGGGACCTCAAAAGCTGTTTCCGTGGTCTTTTTCTTAGGAGCAGTGAGGAGGCATTGAAATGTTGAGTTGGAAGGTTTCTGATCAGGTTCTTGTTTTAAGGGGATTGCCTTGGCTGCAGTGTGTGGTGTGGCTCAGAGCGGCAAGGTGACAGCAGGACATCTGGGTTATGTGTCTGCTATAGCAGGGACTAAGTGAACCAGCTGGAGCTGGAGGGGTGGCTGGATGTGAGAGGTATTTGTCTGTAGAATTAATAGGAATCAGGAATTAATAGAACATGAGCAGCAGGTTGGAGCAATGTTTCCAAGAAATCATTGAGACAGAAGCAGTTGGGTGAGGGCCAGGTAGGAACACGAGGCCTGGATGTTTCCATGCTGCCGAGATGGTTGAAGTGAAGGGAGAGAAGACTGGGCTGGCCGAGGGCACCAAAGCTGCTTTGGTTTCTTGTATGGTTTGATGTGTGCCAAGCAATCAAGGCATCTATTTCCTCGTTTTTGAAGCAAATAACAATTAAAAAAGCAGCTCACAGCTTAATGGAGCCATCTTTCACAGCCAAAGACAAAGGCAATATTTGGAATGGTTCATATACTCTGGCTATTATGAAGTGTTCCTATTGAGTGTCTGGATTTACTGCATAGCAAAACTTCTTTATTTCGGAGTTGTCAAACTAACAATTCATACAAGTGCCCATATCGGTTAGACATATCTGACGTTTTTAGAATAAAAAATATTAAGAAGAATGAGAGAGAGAGCACGCACTTTATTGAGCGTATTAAAACCATAAGTGTAATTTGGAGTTTTTATGCACATATATCTCTTAGCAATTTTTGGCTCTTGAAAGTGTTAAACAACTGATATACTAATTATGCATTATTTTCATCTGTTCATTAAAGCTAATCCCAGAAGGACCTCTGTTTGTGAAGAGGAAAAAAAGTAAAGCTTTTTACAGCTAATTTAGATTATTCCATATTCCTGAATATGGTCCAGCTCAAGCGTATCTTAGTGAAAAATCACAATTGTAGGTTTTAAAAGATAATTATGCAACACCTTTCAGAAGTTGAGGTTGATGGAGCCTAGAACCATCCCACCGCCAACGAAGTCAACAAGAAGATAAAGTGGCTCTCAGAGAAGGGCACTCCTTGCTTTCGGGGTTCTGTAACCCTTCTGATGCCTCAAGAGCCTAGGTTAACTTTTGCACTGGCTAGTTGTTTTGGAATCAGTTTGGGCAAACTCCTCTGCCACGCAAGAAGGAATGATGGAAGTGATGGGATGTTCTCGTTGGATTTCCAGATTTGCTATCATAGGCCTGCCTTATTCTCTCCAAATCTAGTTTCCAATGCATGTCTTTGGAAATTTTATTTTAATCATGATCTTAAGTAGAGAGAACCAGAAACCTGTTTTCATGAAAAGATGATTTGCCTGTTTTATGATAGGTTATCATATTTTCTTTTTTATTAACTATGAAGTGTTTTTGTTAAAATTATTAAAAATTTGACTTGTTATGTTTATGCCAAGCAGGACCAGCTACATAAGGCTACTTTTTTCATAAATTATTAAGAATTTCTAAAAAGATAATAGCAGAGTGTTAAACCAGGCTGTGAACCCCTTGAGCAAAGACCCTGGACAACCACCTGCATGGAACACCCCACCCATGAAGCCAGCCCTGGTGCAGGGATTACAACTGGTTTAAACATTGGAGAGCTTCACCTCTATATAACCCAAAGGTTCCATGTGGGGGGGAAGGGCATGAAGTAGAGGTAGGGCACATCTGGATTTGAGTTGCACACTCATCAATGTATAGCATCACTGGGGAATCAATTCTCAGAAACACAAGTAAGAAATCAGAGTGAATTAGGTGAACATTTTTTTAAAAGGATATTCATATTTCCTTGAGATGTCAACTAAAATGTTTGGGAGAAAATGGCTAAGGCATGTATGGATGTGGTAATCTGAGAACACATTTCTTTCACATTCTTGCTTGTGGCAAAAGGAGATTCTGACATCAGCATGATCTATGGAGGACCAAGAGTTGCATAAGGCAACCTAGCTACATTATCTGATCTTGGGGACAACTACATGAATAAGCCTTGTCTAAGCATTGAAGCAAGATGCATTCTACTCACCTATTGATTATGGCTTTCAAATAATTGATCAACATGTCTATCAGACTATTTCCGACAGAGTTTCCCTTGTCTAGGCTGACCAAGTTCTCTAAGTGGGATCTTGAGTTGAGTCTTTTAATCGAGAAGGTCCACACCTCTGCTTCGTAGCTTACCTGTGATGTCTGCATTTCACCCTAACTCTCCGGGATGAAACAGTAGATTCATCACGTTCCAAGGCAGTCACCAGAAAGAACTAAGAGAGTTGGCAGGAATATTAATTGTGGAGATGAGGCGCCTCCTCACAGCAGGAGCCGGAGGGAAGCCTCCATCTACATTTTCATCTCAGGCATCATCTCACAGGTAACACCACAAGACCCGCTCGCAAATCTCTTTAGATGCTGCCAATCTTTTGCTAGCTCTCCTCCCAGAAGTGCCGTTGAATCATGTGTCTAAGCATTCCCTGAACACTGTCCTCGTAACTCAACTCCTGCTGCTTATGACTTCACTTGTGAAAAGAAGAATGTTTTGGTTCATCACAGGTGTTCCGGAGACAGGCGGGGATGTTACAGACAGGGCCTTGTGGCTTTCTCTGCCATCAGCAGAAGCAGCCTGTGAGGAGATGGAATAATGGTGATTCTGAGTCAATTTCTCTAAGAAGATAACAACTTAGACATGTATTTTTAGAATGGTACCAGTCTGCTGCGTGTGCATGCGCGCGCACACACACACAAGGTAGTATGCTATTAGGACTGACGCTAGCATATGCACATTAAGAGTTCTTTCCCTTTCAACCATCCTTTTCTACTAACCCCAAGCTCAATTTCCAATAGCACCTTGGAGAAGCTAAGAAATAGACTCAATGGCCAGGCTGTTGGCATGCAGTGACCTTCACTTGTCCTGTAATGTGACTTGCTTGTGCACATGGGGTCTGTTTCCCTTGTGCCTTCGGCCTTTCCTGGAGATCTGCCACACTGAACCAGCAGTTAGGAAGGAGCAAGGATGGGACACTTCCTTCTGGGGAGAAGAAAGGGCATCGTGTTGTGTTAATGAATTCCAGTGAATGCAAGTCACCTTGTCTGTTTTGTTTTTTCCTTATGAAATAAGACATAAACTTTCAGGTTTGCAAGGTCACCTAATCTAGACATATAAAGAAAAAGCATACCCTTACAGTATGAAGAGAAAAGGAAAGAAAAGGGAGAAGCAGAGACCCAGTTTGTTAGCAGTGCATGATACGCCTGAGAAGTACTAGGGGCACAGCACACTCTGCCCTGAGACACCTCTACCCGCTGCCCAGCCCCTAGGGGCACAGCACACTCTGCCCTGAGACACCTCTGCCCGCTGCCCAGCCCCTAGGGGCACAGCACACTCTGCCCTGGACCAGAGGGGCACAGCACACTCTCCCCTGAGACACCTCTACCCGCTGCCCAGCCCCTAGGGGCACAGCACACTCTGCCCTGAGACACCTCTGCCCGCTGCCCAGCCCCTAGGGGCACAGCACACTCTGCCCTGGACCAGAGGGGCACAGCACACTCTCCCATCAGACACCTCTACCCACTGCCCAGCCCCTAGGATTAGAGGGGCACTTTAGTGTGAGTCTATGGTGCCAACGATGTCTTCGGTTTCCCATTGTAACTCAGTGCACATGGCAGGAGTTTGCATATCCAGGGCCTTTAAATTAGGACTTCACACCTTTGGGTCATGGTTCACTAGCAGCCTTTCCCCTGTCTGGGATTTAGTTGAATCTAAATGTTAAATGGGGATGATATTAACAATCATGTACAACTTCAAGGTAATTGTTAATAAGCCATGGTGTATGAAAACATTTCACAGAACAGGCAGATACTTCTTAAGACCACATGTATTTACCAAAAAGAGAGAGAGACAGACATGACTTATGTGAAGGGGGTCTTTGAAAATTATTAAAAATGCATATTATGAAAGATATATGTATTGTTCTCTCTTCTCTCTACGCATGTGTACCTTAGAGTGATTAGTTGGGGGATCTATGTGAGTGGATGCATCTAGGCCATCCCTGAGAAATGTTGCTGTCCTTATCTCTTACATCAGAGAGCTGACCTCTGCCTGCTAGCAATAACTGAAGTTAGTAAGGCTGGAAAATGAGTCCCCTTGACTTAACGTCACGATTTCACCGTACTTTCATCAAGGACCCAGACCCTGTAGTGGTGTCATGGGTACCCCTGTGCTCTCCCTTGGTCCGTGTGCATTCAGTGATGTCAGCAAAGGCCTACCCTCTGGTCCTATTGCTTGCATTCAGGAGCCCCCACTTCATAACCTCTCCCCGACTCATCCCAGCCTTGCATGAGCTCCAGCCTCAGTTGATAGGGACTTTGCGAAACTTGCACGTGTTTTGGGGCAAGCATTGCAAGTCTTTCTCTCTCTTTTTTAAATTATCCACAGAAGACAGCCAGCCAGAGGGTCATCCTGAGGCAGATGAGTGAAAACGATGTTCTAGTGACAAACTGCAGAGGGTAGTTTGAAAACTTCATGAAAAAGTTGAATTAAAACACAAGTGCACTTTATTGTAGCAAACCTTGATACCAAGACCTGTTTAGTTCCAGACGGGCATTTTCCGTGAACTTTTTAAATGACCCTGTATGTTCTGTTGGACTTGAGAACCTGTGTCGCTGTCCCATCAGGCTAGGTAGGCCAGGGACATGGAGAAAAAAAAATCCAGTAGTTCTCATCCCTCACGAAAGGAAAACACTAAAAATAAAAATCTACACCATGAAAACTAGCAAATATAAAAAATGGCAGCTATGACATGGAAAATGACAATTTTAGAGCAATTATAAACGAAAGGCAGAGTGCCATTAAAGTTAAGGCAATGTTATTAAAAAATGTGTTAATTTTCAGTTAAATTTTCTATAAAAGACCAATTAGTTTAAAAGGCTTGACAGCATTAACTGTGAAACATAAGCTCCGGTAATTATACAGTAAAAAAAATAAAAAGAGGAGGATGCTGTAGCATGGTGGAGAGGCAGGCACAGGGGTGGTGCCAGCAGGCTAGATGGCGCTGCTGGCCCAGGTTTCTGATCTTAGCACCCCATGGTGGCCTGTCCCAGGCCTTTCCTGGTTTCCTGGGTGTCTCTCTCCAGGGCTCCTCAACTTCTGAGGCCTCAGGGTTCAGGTACAATGTGGGCCAGCCTCTGATGTTGGAGATGGGAACACGGAGGTGCCAGGAAAAGAATTTTCTGAACTGATTGCATTGCCGGTTAATTGTTCTTTCAATCAGCTACCATCTATTTCAATGTCAATGTGGAGTGCAAATTATGCAGATAATCTCCTTTAAGGCTAGTTCCTAAGCCATGCTTTTGTTTTCTAATACATGTGATATAGACAAGGCACAGAACATGTGGGCAAGCCTCCCATTGTCATAGCAATTGAATGATAAAGGAGGAATTAAAAACCATCTGCGCTGGGCTGAACCCTGATCTCTGTCCCTAAGCAGGGCACCATGTTGTCCTAATTAGGTAGAGAGACTTGCCCTTCAAGCTATGGTGTCCTAAACTAGGCAGTGGGCAGCAGAATTCTTCTTCTGTGGAAACTGCCTAGGTGCCCTGGTTTCAGGCACTGCACAAAACCCTAACTCATCTCTCTTTTCCTCTGATGTCCACATGGCACAGGTACAGGCACTGAGAAGGTCTCTTTCCCCAAGGCATTCATCTTGCCAGGTTTGGCGGTTCCCTTAGGAGGCTCCAAGCACAGGTGGCATGAATGTGGGCAAGGATAAAATACAGGGAAGAACTGGCAGCATAGATGCCTGGGAAACAGAGGCTCACACCTGCACCGTGCAGTGCCTCTTTCTTCTAGCATTGCTGTTAACCCAGGAAACAACTTCCCTCCGGGTCAGGAGAGTTTTCAGAAGGGTTTGTTCCAGCTCTCC
Organism: Ochotona curzoniae; assembly: GCF_017591425.1. Lineage (NCBI taxonomy): Eukaryota > Metazoa > Chordata > Mammalia > Lagomorpha > Ochotonidae > Ochotona > Ochotona curzoniae. Next base: position 20,208,382 of record NW_024465556.1, on the reverse strand, counting down.
TGTCCCCTCTACGAACCGTCTGGTGGCTGACATCTGAAATCCTGGTGCGTAGTCGGCCCGCACTATGGTGTGGAAACAGCTGCCTCCTGGCAGAAGGTCCTAGAGTGGGCTTCAGGGCAGCCTGCTGAGTCTGGGCAGAGGTCCCCACACCCTATCCTCATAGACAGACTTGTGTGCTGCATGATAACCCCCTCTGTGCCTTGGGTAGGGGAGATGCTGTCTTTGCCCTAAAATTGCTCACATCACAGAGAGACCCTGATCCCATGCTTGGAGCCCTTAGTGTGCCATGCCCAGAGTGCCTGGCTGCCTGCAAGTGTCAGAGCATCTACATGGGGGCAGTGATGCTGCCTGCTCTCTGCAATTGCAGATTCTGCTTTCACAGCAGCGCTTCCAGATGCCTCTATGGAAAAACTGAGGAGAGCCTTCAGGGGTGCAGGGTCAGCTCAGAGTATACAGCTGTCAGTGGTCCCAGATTTATGCAGACACCTTCAAGAGTCCTGATTTTCATGCTGCTAGGCAGTTTTGAAAAGGGTACCCTCTTTGAAATGCACGCAGATTAGCAGGTGCTCAGTATCACTGGCAGATTGATACAAAGGTCTTGCCTTCTCCTCGTGCCTGATTTCAGTACAGAAGGGGGAGCATGTTGGAGTCAAGTCGTGAAGATCTGATAAAGCAGTCATCTTCCACACTGGCCTTCTATCTGACTTGCTTGTGTGGAGAATTTACTCACGTGCTGTTCTTCAAAAGCCTGCATTGTTTTCATTAGAGTTACTGGTGCTCCTTGTGGAGAATTTGAAAACCGTAGAAACAATACAGAATATTTAAATGACCCGTACTCCTACCACCGAAGATAAACACGGCTGATATGTTGGTGTGCTTTCTTTCAGATACACAGGCAAATAGGGCACCACTTATTATTATTTCTTGATTCCTCGCCATTTTCTTAGGTGTCATGATTTACCTTTTTCATAGGACCTAATGAGGCTTGAGTCCCATGATGAGTCTATTTTGAGCATTTTGCTTTTAAAGCTTTAAAATCATAAGTGCTGCAATAGATAGTGCTGAATAGAAATCTGTAAGTAACTAGCATCTTACTATGAGGTAAAATAAGTAATTTTTTTTTAACAAGTCAGATTTTTAAGCCTCTTACTACACATCCTAGTCTCCAGGTGCAGACTCCAGGCCAGTGTATAAATGCCATCTCGCGTGCTCTGGTGGGGGTTGATTGCCATTTTCCCTAAGAGGCTCTTTAATTGTGCATTTCCAATTTGTATATCATCATGGAAATGCGTATTTCTTTTGTGGATTATTTTATATGCCAAAAAAGAAGTACTTGCTGAATGAGAGAACCGTCATCCATCCCGAGATGAGAATTTCAGCTTTATTTTTATAATGTTATTTGTGGTTACTTCTTGGTGTTTACATATTTAATAGCATTTTCTGCTTTAATGGTTTGAACTCAACACATTTTCATAGTAGAAAATATATGGAACAGACAGGCATTTAGCTTAGTAGTGAAGACGCTAGTCCACACTCCTGTATCCAGGGGTATCAGAATACCTAGGTCCAACACTGGCTCTGGCTTCAGACCCTTCTTCCTGTCTGGGCAAACACCAGGAAGTAGCAATGATGGTTCATGCATGGGAGACCTATTTTGCGTTTTAGCCTATTCTCTTCAGCCCAGACCAGCTCCAGTCATGGCAAACATTTGGGGAGTGAACCAGTGAATGGGAGCTCTGTCTATCTCTCAAATAAATTAAATGAAAAAAAAAGAAGTTTGCATAAAGATTCTCTTTATATATACGTGTGTGTGTGCATGTGTGTGTATGAATATATATGTTCAAAACTATAAGAAAAATAAAAATCAGAATTTTTGCCACCAAGTGTTAACTACCCACTAAATTTTTGTGGGGCATTTACAGTTATTGTGACATTAGCATTAATGGGTCTCACAGTATAAGTTTGGAATTTTAACAGAAGTTTTGAATCATGTTTGTTGGGCTCTCCTTTTAAAAAGATGTTTTAATGTCATTGTCCTCTGAAAGCATAGGATTGTCAATCTCTCCACACTATAACTCATATGAGTGCAAAATTGTTTATTCAATCCTTACCCTGTTGAAAAATGTTTGTTTTATCCAGATAGCCAGTTTTCCCCCAAACAGATATCCATCATATCCATTTCCCACCGGGATGGGTGATTTTTTTCTCATCAGATTAGTAACGATTCAAGAAATCTTTAATGTGACCAGCTGTGTGGTAAGTCTTACAGGATTTTGAGTGTCTCACAGTTTCGGTTGATGTTACTCAGCTTTGCTGGTATTCCACCAGGGCAGCCATAGACAATACATAAACACATGGACATAGCTGGCTTGCAATGACAGTTTATTTAAAACACAAAACAGGTGATGGGGCTGGATTTGACTCAGGGGCCAAATCTGCCACTCCTGAATTACGACACAGTTCATGTACATTCCTTCTGGTTGATGGCTTTCACAACATTTCAGCACTGTAAGAAATCTTTATAATAATGTTGAGCAAAATACGTTTTAGGGGTCTTTCTAGGGCAAATTTAAGATTTTTTTAAAATTTCAATATGATGCTCTAATTAGACAAATGTTAAACTTAAAAATTTAGCTAGAAAAAAAAATCACCCTCTAATGAGTGTCCAGCTCACTTGTTAAATAATATGAATTTTTTTTCACCCAAATAATCTTGTCTATCTCTTGGCGGGTGATTCTGACTTTGGTTTATGCTTAAAACTATCTATTCCTTTTTCTAGCCAGTGACTGGTTTCATCTAGAGCATCTAGCATCATGCTATGAAGCCTGTCCCATACCTGGCGCTATGTTCTTCTTTCTTTTAATTTTATCTGTGACTTAGGAGGAGTTCTCAAAAACATCCTTAGAAAATATGCAGTATGAAGAAACTATGCATGGATTTCCTTTTTTGTGCACCAACATAAAAGCATGTTTTAATTGGATTTTCACAGAGTTTTGGAGCTTCCTCATACTTGTCATAGTCTGGGAATTTCCTTTTGAGTTCTTTTCCAAGTTTATTAGTTCACCTGTTTTGTTTTATTAATTGATGCTTTCTTATTTTAATGCTTTTATGTTTCCTAAGGGAAACAGTAACAGGAGATAATTTTTCTGATTCTTAGCTTTCTTTTATGTTTAATAGTTACAGCACTTGAGGCCCTGAATTTGTCTCTGTAGCTTTGACCTCAGCTGATGGCACTTATATGTCATCCTCACATTAAGAAAAAAAAATTCAAATCATCTATTTTCTAATTTCATTTTAATCATAAACCCAGCATAATTTAGAATATTTTGAAAAAATGTTCAACTGGTGGGCTCTTTATTTTTGCCTTGGCGAGGACTTGACTTGCCTAAAAACTGAATTTAGCTTAAAAATGTTGGTTGTGCAATCTGTGCTTTTTGTAAGTATTTATACTTATATATACATTTAAATTTTCCCTTGAAATACACACATATTTTATGCTTTCTTTTGTGTCTTGTTAAAATATCAGTTAGATTTTGATTTTTAAACAACTCAGAATTTTTTTTCATTTTATAAAATCATTCAGCTCACTCATGCTGGTTGGATCACGTCAAAGCTATCATCTTACACTATGCTTTTTATATTATTCTTTAATAATTATGTCTCTATGAACTCTTAATATATTTTACATACTTATTTTCTATAGTCATTTCCATTCTATTTTTAACTCTAGTTAAGTGATATCAACCATTTTTGGAACTATATATTCTAAGTGTAATTTTTTAAAATTTATTTATTAATTTTTTTAAGATTTATTTTTATTATTTTTTTTATTGGAAAGGCGGATATACAGAGAGGAGAGACAGAAAGGAAGATCTTCCGCCCAATGATTCACTCCCCAAGTGAGCACAACGGCCGATGCTATGCCGATCCAAAGCCAGGAGCCTCTTCCGGGTCTCCCACGCGGGTGCAGGGTCCCAAAGCCCTGGGCCGTCCTTGACTGCTTTCCTGGGCCACAGGCAGGGAGCTGGAAGGGAAGTGGGGCTGCCGGGATAGAACCGGCGCCCATATGGGATCCCAGTACATTCAAGACGAGGACTTTAACCACTGTGTTATCACGCTGGGCCCGTGTAATTTTTTTAAAAGAAGTTATTTATTTAAAAGGAAGGAAAAATAACATAGGGGACATGGTGGGAGAGCGAGAGTGAAAGAGGGATCTTCCATTTACTTGTCCAGACTGAAACCAGGAACCGTGTAGAGCTTCCTAGTCTTACTTCTATCTGTGTGTGTGTGTGTATTTTCTGCAACCAACTGCTTCTTAATAGATAGAAATGTGGCCATTATAAATTTAATTACTTTTCAATTATTTATTTTTTAAAGATGGTTTTATTGCATTATTAACCTACCTGCAATTTACACATTTAAAGTGTACCATTCAATGGTTTCTTGTATATTACCAAGTATGTACATGCATCAATACAATTGATTTTAGAATGTTTTAATGACCTCAAAACCCCTATCTTCCTTCCTCTACTACTCTGCCCACCCCACACCCATTTCTCTGTCCAAAGCAACCATTAATTTGTAACTTCTGTGTATAGATTTGTTTGTTCCAGACAATTCATATAAACAAAATCAGAGTTAGTATAATGTTTTCAAACTTTTTTTTGTTATAACAGGTGTAAGCTCTTCATTTCTTTTTAGGGCTACATGATACTCATTCTATTCATTTTGTTCACACAGCCTTTCACCCAGTGCCATTGGAACCATTTGTATATTAGGAGTAATGCAACTATATACATCTGTGCATAGGCTTTTGTGTGGATATATGTTTCAATTTTGGGGAAGTTGTGTGTACATTCAGCCAAATCACTGGGTCATGTGGCCGCTCAGTATGTCATCATTTGAGGAACTCTCAGATGTGGCAACACTACTTTTTATTTTCACCAGAGATGTAGGAGGGTTGCAGTTCCTCCACATCTTTGCTAGTTCTTATAATCTACAGTTTTTAATTGCAACCCTCATAGTAGAGAAAAATGGTGCTTCTTCGTGGTTTTAGTTTGCACTTCCTGATGACTAGAGAGGTTAAAATATTCACCTATGTTTCTTGACCATGTGTGTATCTCTCTTTTAAAAACAGTTTGTTCAAATCTTGCACCCATTTTTAAAACTATTGGATTTTTGTTTTTGTTAAGGGAAGTTTTTATTGTCTTCATGTTTTAAAAAATTCATTTTCATTTTATTTGATATATATAGAGAGACAGGGAGGTGGACCAAAGATGGAGAGAGTCATCTTCCATCCACTGGCTCTCTCCCCAGATGCCCCCACAACATAGCATCTGGAGATCATCCAGGATCCAGGGACCCAGTCTGAGTCTTCCGTGTGGCTAGCAGGGACCAAAGCACCTGCTGTGCCTACATGGTACACATTAGCAGGAAGCTGGGATCAGAAGCCGAGACAGCACTGCAACCAAGAAACTCCAATGTGGGATGCAGGTTTCCCAAGTGGCATCTTAACTGCTATGCCGAATTCTCTCATCCAAAGGGTTTTAATGCTGAAGTGTAGACCTTATCAGATACATATTTTAAAAGCTTTTCTCTCATTCCATAGATGGTTTTTTTTTTCAGTTTCTAGATAGTGCCTTTAAAGCACAATTACATTTTGGGGGGTCAATTCTAGTTGATCTAAGCTTTTCTTCTGTAGCTTATGTTTTCAGTATCATATTTATAAAAATTAGAATTAAATCAAAATTCATGAAGATTTATCTCTGTTTTCTTGGAAGCATTTCATAGGTCAGCTTTTCTCTGTGGGTCTTTCATGCATTTTGAGTTGATGCTTTGCATGTTTGGATTAAGTATAGGTCCAGCTTTATTCCTCTGCAAGTAGATACCCAATTGTTGCAACAGAATATGTTTGAAAGACTGCATTTATTCACTGAGTGCATTTGGCACTGTGATTGATAATCTGTTGCCTGCAGCTGTAGGCATCCACTTATGGATGTGCTATTCCGATCTGTTCGATTGGTCTGTGTGTGTATCCTATGCCAGTACCTTACTGTATGGATTGCTATAGCTTTGTAGTTTTTCTTTTAAGTTTGTTTTTTTCTTTTGGATGTTTTGCATAATTCCATATGAATTTTGCATAAAATTCCATATGAATTTTAGAATCAGTTTTCCATTTTAGCACAGTAACAACAACAAAATGGCCTTTGGGATTTTGATAGGGATTTCATTTAATCTGTGTATTTGGGGGGGAATATATTGCCTTCTCTATAATATTATCTTCCAACCCATAAGCATGGGCTGTCTTTCTGTTTATTTGGGTTTTTTTTTAAAGTTTCAGAAATATTTTATAGCTTTCCATATGTAAATCTTGGATAGGTTGTCTTCAAAGTATTCTATTCTTTTGTTGGCTATTTTAAGTGTAAGTTTATTCTTAGTTTTATTTTTATACAAGTATTGTTAATTGCAAGTACCTAGAAAATAACAACAGATTTTTGTATGTTTGCCTTGTGTCCTACAACCTTGCTGGACAAGTTTATTGCCTATCAAGATCTTTTGATGGATTCTGGAGGATTTTCTATAGACAAGATCACAGCCTCTGGGAATGGAGATGGTTACAACTCCTTTCTTTTCAATATAAGCACCTTTTCTGTCTTTCTGGTTCTGTTTAGACCATCCTGCCCAATAGGTGTCCCAGGAGCAGGTTTCCTTGTACTATTTCTGCTGTTAAGGGAAACCTCCGGCCTTTGGACACTGAGGTTCTGTTCTGGAGGACCCTCCCATCTACTTTTTGCGTCTCGCTGTAGTTAAGCATGCACAGCTCTGTTCTCCCTCCACAAACCCTGAGTGTTCTGCTGTCCCCTTCTGTGCTGTTGAAATTCAGTCTCATCTTGATGTAGTGGCCATCTTGGCACAAAGGCCCACTCTCAGCTATCCAGTGTGATTCATGACTCACTGGGCTGAGGCATGCCCTATCTGACTTTAGGTAAGAGGGCTTACCCTGATAATTTTCAGAAGTATCTGAGTATGTGTAACTAAACTAGCCTTCCCCCAAGAGCACCCCCGCTGCTGTTGTATCCCGGGATGCTGTGTCTGGAGTCCTGCACTGTGTGGTTCCTGAGCCCAAATGGAGCCTCAAGATGTAGACAGCTTGAGAGGTACAGATTCCAGGGTGAAACAAACTGGCCTTTGTCTATCCTCCCCCTCCCCCATTCTCCTTCCAGTGAAAAATGAAAACAGGAAACTGAGAAGTCAGTGGAAAGTTGGGAAAGAGGTGGACTGTTCTCACCACATCTCAAACATCAGGCCAGGAGCATCTGTACTTCATGTGTGCCAAGCCCATTTCCATTCCCCATAGTGGCTCTGTTATCACATTTCACAGAAGGAGAAACTGAGGCCAGGAGACAGTAAATACCTTGATATGGCCACGCGGCTGCTAACGTGAAGTCCACTGGGAAGCCACAGCCTGACTGCGGATCTCTTCCTCGTTCCCGCCACCCTTCCTTCTTCAGGTGTGCTGACTCTGCCTCTCGGCCTGGGGCACCTGTGACTTCTGAGTCGCCCTTGGGTTTGGTGGGCTCTGAGGAATGTTCCTAGTTGGTTAGTTCCCACCATAGTTGGGGGTTTATAGCCCTTTGAGCTCCCCCTTGAGTATTTTCATGAGAAAAATGAATCTAGCTCTGTGAGCAACTATCATCCTAACTCGGAATCCTTGTGGGAATCTTCGCACATCAAGTTGATTTTGATGATTGTGGTTATTTTATGGATGAGAAAATAGAGACCTTGAAGGATCAGGCAGACTCCTCCAAGGCACTGCACTAGCGATGGCAGAGGGAGAATTAGGAGTCCGTTCTTACTTGGTTTACTCTCCACTATACTTTCCCAGGTAAACCATTTAAAGAGCTACTCAAGTCCAAATGCATCTGTTTTCCCTAACCTGCCCCCAAAGACACATCCATCCTGAAAAAAACACAGGCAGAATTAGTCTTGGTTCATTTAGTCTGGTTGGTCTCCTTGTACACAGAAAAATGGAATGTACACTCATAACCAAGCTTTTTCTCAAATTAGGCTGGATGAAGAATATTGTTTTAAGTTCTTTTATTTGATGCCCTATTAAGATTTTTTTAAGATTCCTATTGTTTTATTTTTGCCATCTCTGCTAGGGTTCAGATGTGGGGCAAACACGCACTTCGCATTTGGAGAGAAACCTTTCTTGTGAGCTGCCCTGGCCTCCACATCGAGGTTCTTTCATGAAGCACAAACCAGAGTCGTGCACCTGGATACTTACATCATCATCAAACAGATCCGGCATCTTTAGTGCATAGAGACTGTTGGGTTAGACTCTCAGCAATGCAGGTGCCATTAGTGACACTGTCGGCAGCTGGGTATACACAGTCAGACTTTGCCATGGCTGGGGACAGAGGGCTTTGTGGCTCATAGGTGACAGGGCCTCGGGAGCAGCAGTGGAACAGACTGGGTATGTCGCACGAGTCCAATGTCCCACAGTAGACAGGTAGACTTCCAGAAGCAAGGCAATATTTGCATCCGTGCTAAGATTGATGCTGGTAAACACCAATTACTCACACGCCAGCTCTTTAATGCACATCTCCTGGATTGGTTTTTTAAAAGTCAGACTCTGGTGGTAGAGCCAGGCAGGAGAGTAAAGAATGAAATAATTGCAGGCTGCTGTCTTTTTCTTTCCCACACGAAATTATTTGAAGAGACAGGCCGGAGCTTTGAACAGCAGAGACCAAGGGAAGTTGTAATTTGCATGTCGGCTGTCGTGACTTGAGCATGCTCGCTTAAAGGAGGGTTTTCTTCCCGTTTCTGTCTCTCGGCAGACGTACTTCAATGATAATATCCTTACCCTAATACGGACCCTGGTGACCGGAGGGGCCACGCCGGAGCTGGAGGCTCTGATCGCCGAGGAGAACGCACTTCGAGGGGGCTACAGCACCCCCCAGACACTGGCTAACAGGGACCGTTGCCGCGTGGCCCAGTTAGCTCTACTGGATGGGCCCTTCGCAGACCTGGGGGTGAGTTCACAGCTCTGCTGAGGCCTCCTGAGATCCGTCCTTTGGGGGAGGCTAGAGGCAAGTGAACTTTTTCTCCTTCCGACTGTCAATAACCACAAGAGGCAGCATTGGTGGTTTACTGTGTGTCACACTCGGTGCTTTTTGTGTAGAAAATCATTTCCATCGATGACATACTCTAAGGCAGTTGGAGGCCAGAGAGCCTGAGGCTTGCTCCTAGAGGAATTTGTACCTGCCACCCTGGCTTCAGACCTGTGGGGCTTCATTTCTCCTGGGGTGTCTTCTCCTGTGAAAAGGCAGGCAGCAGGTGGTACCCACAGGTTGTCCAGGTGGGATTCATTTCCAAAGGGCTTTAGTGAAGCTCCCAGCCAAGTCCTTCCCTCCCCAATCCACTATAGACACTAGCATTGTGAATGCCCCGCAGTACCTCTCAGGATTTGAGATTTTTGTCTCTGGGTGTGACCCAGGTGTTGGTGGTTTGCAAAGACATCATTTGCATTCAAGATACCTTGGTTCACATGGCTCAGCTAAGGCCTCTAATTCAAAGCCTGGATCTGGTCATTTCTGAGACAGGCCCCAATCGCTCTCCCACAGACCTCAGTGGTAGAATTGACCAACACCTCTCTTTGGGATCCATGTACTAGCTGGAGATCAGGTACCATGGTCAAAGTCTACAGCTCTGATCCCTGCTCCCAGCTTGAACCACAGAGGTTCTTTCAAGGGAGGGGAGTGGTATGACTTAGGACCTAAGGCTATGTTGCTCCACTGGCAGAACTACCCAGAAAGTGGAAATACAGGCAAGGAACAGATCGTTCTCCATTTTTCTGAAACACTGAGGCTGACCTGCCCCTCCCTTGGTTTGGTTGTGGGCCAGGAACATTGTTAGACTGGACAGGACTTTCCAGAGCTAGTGGCTCTGTGTATCTATCATGTATTAGCACATTTTTATCATTTTACAAGCTTCACATACTTCAAATAATAGTAAATTTAAAGCAAATGTCAGAGGCAGATAGGGAGAGGGTAGAAAGAGATAGGGAGACATAGAGAGAGAGAGAACAAGAATAGAGACAGAGTTCCCATCTGTTGGTTGTCATTGCACTGGCCTGAGCCAGGCCAGTAAAGCTAGGAGCCAGAAATTCAATCCCATTATTTTGACCATCATATGATGCCTCTTAGGATACACATTGGCAGGAAGCTGGTTTGGTAGTGGAGCTGAGACTCAGAGCCAAGCACTCTGGGATGCAATTCTAGTGTCCCAAATGTTGACTTCGCTGCTGCACCCACCAATCACCCGTGGTTTTTCTAATATGAAACCCATTTAAAAACTCCCATGATAGGAGGAAGAATCAGTGTATTCCCCTTCTGTCCAGTGAAGTCATTCTGCATTCTCCTGGAGCCACCTGGCTGCATGAGGCCCATGTTTCCAAGGGAAGGCATCTTTTTCCACTTTACAAATCCAGCTGCAGACCCTGGAAATCTGGTTGTGAGCTGATTAGAACGGTGAATCCCAGCCTTGCCACCTGCCGGCCCCCATCCCCCCACCAGCTCCTAGGGAAACACATTCTCTTCCACTCGTGCCATCTCAGAGGTCTGCAAATTGTGCTTTTCACACAGTCCCTACCTGAAGGCATCTGTCACCCTAGAACCTAGTGGGGGCGTGTTGTTCTTGGAGTGGTTTTCATTATCACTCAGGCCGTTTTGACAGCCTGGGCATGGAGGCTACAGCTGAGCCAGGGCAAAGCCTAATCACCACATTGAGGAGCTGGTCTCCCTCCCTCCTCTAAAGCAAACATCTGAGACTTCTTACACTCAGTAAAGGAGAGGCATAATCTCCTTGGAGCTCTCATCCTGCCGGCAGAAAACGGGTGAGACCCCCAGAGGAAAACAGCATTCTTTAATGAAGCCTGAAGTCCCCCTTGTGGTGTATCTAGGCTGTTAACCACGTTGGGTTCAGTAGCCACAGACTCTGCAGCCCAGGAGACACCAACGCACTCATGCCCTTGGACCTCGACCTTCAGGTAAATGAAAATGGTGTTTCTCTCTGTTCTTTCTCCTTGTCTCCTAGGATGGCGGTTGTTATGGTGATCTGTTTTGCAAAGCTCTGAAAACGTACAATATGCTTTGTTTTGGAATCTACCGGCTGAGAGATGCCCACCTCAGCACCCCCAGCCAGTGTACGAAGAGGTGAGTGTCAGGGCCCACCTAAGTGCAGAGACACAACGGCCCTTTCCTGTCCCTGACTACAAAAGCAATGACGCTGTAGACCCGTGCTTTAGATCTGCTTTAGATCTGACACTGAGCTTCCAAGAGTATGGGAGATATTTCCCTTTATTTACTAAAACCAGAGAGGTAAGGACATGGTGGGAAGAATTCAAGTTCTGCGAAATAGTTCCCTCTTTCAGGTACAAAAAATTTGCATAACGACATCTCTTCCAAACTCCGGCAATCGGGGTAACCTTTATGATGCCTAATGCCGAGCTATTTCCTGTTGTTGGTGCTGAAGATAAATGCTTTTTTGTTTGTTAGAATCCTATATTTTTACCTTGTATAGTTTAATTGGCTCACATTTTTACTTTGATATATTTATTCTTAAGAAAATTGTATATTATCACCCTAAGCAGAAAAATAACAGTTAAGGCATGCTGGTTATATATTTTTTTCTAATATGCATTAAAGTAAATTCATAGCAGGCTGAAATTAAAAGTACATCCTAGAATTACTGAAATCAATGAGTTTGCATAATATACCCCAGGAAATAATGCTATAGAGAAGAGTATTTCCCAGATCTGTTTGCATATTTGAATCACCCGGGGAGCTTTGTAAAAATACTGTGTTTACCCTGAATTAATAGGCTGGTAACAACAACAAAAAAATGTTCAAAAAAGGGTACATCAGGAGATTCGGGGAAAATGGAATTAAAATCTGTTTCTTTTTGGTACAAACAGTGTCTTAAATCCTTGAACATGACTATGTATGCACATTTAAAATGAAATAAATGTACCTGCAGGATGCCCAGGTATGGAAGAGGGTAGACAGAGCTGAGACCACCTGGTGCTTTTCAGAGGGTTCTCACAGCTGAGGGTTCCTGAGAATGCCCTGCAGGTCTTGTTGAAGTAGGAATTGCCACATCTCACCCTCAGAGATGCTGATTCTGGAGGTTTCAGGTGTTGCTGCTTAAGACTTTGCAGTTTCCACCTTGTTGAGTGTCTCCTTGTCTGTGCAGACACTTCTTCGTGTAATACCATTTGTCCAGTTTTTACTCTTATTGCCTGAGCAGCTGGGGTCTTATCCAAGAAACATTTACCTAGGTCAGTACGTGGAAGCTTTTCTGCCCCAGTGCTTTCCTTTACTATAACTCGATGGTGTTGGCTTTCAGGTTCACATCCTTGGCCCATTATGAGTTGATTTTTGTGTAGGGTATAATTTAGGAGCCTTGTCCCAAATTTCTGTATATGGAGATCTGTTTTTTTTCAGCACCATTTGTTGAACATAGCGCTTCCTCTAGGGTGTGATTTTTAGCTTGTTTGTTGGTTGTTAATACATGGATTAATTTCGGTTCTGTTTCATTGGTCTTGATACCTGTTTTGTGCTAGTATCAGACTGTTTTGATGATAATAGCCCTGTAAAATATCTTGAAATCTGGTATTATGAAGCCTCTGGCTTTGTTTTTGTTGTTTAAAATGGCTTCAACTGGATCTTTGTGTATCCATATGGATTTTAAGATCATTTCTTGTAGGTCTGAGAAGAATGCCATGTGTATTTCGCGTGGAATCATATTGACTGTAAATTGCTTGGAGTAGGTAGTATGGACTTGGTGATGATACCAGTTCTTCCAACCCATGAACATGGAAGGATTTTTTCATTTTTTGGTGTCTTCCATTTTTTTTATTGCTGCTTTGTAATTTTCATCATAAAGGTCATTTACATCCTTGATTAAGTTTATCTCAAGTAATTTAAACTTTTTGTAGCTATTGTGAATGGGACTGTTCTTATGAGTTCTTTCTCAGTCAGAGCATTGTTTGTGTTGATTTTGTTGTGTTGACATTGTATCTGCAACTTTGCCAAACGCTTATGAGTTCTGTTAATCTCTTGGTGGAGTATTTCGGTCCCCCTGTATAAAGGACCATGCTATTACACACTGGAACAATTTGATGTCCTCACTTCCCTGTAGCCCTTTGATTTCTTTTTCTTGTCCAATGGCTCTGGCTAGGAGACAACCAACAGAATGGGACAAAATATGTATAGACGATGCATTTGATACAGAATTCATATCCAAAATATATAAGAAACTCAAAAAAAATTCTATAGCATCAAAGCCAACAACCCAGTTAGGACATGAACAGACAATGTTCAAAGATGGAAGCAGAAATAATCGAGAGACACATGAAAGGACACAAACCAACAGGGAAATGAAAGCTATTACCTCAGCCTGGTTAGAAGGGCTATCATCCAGAAATCAAAAAATAACAGTTTATGGTGAAGATGTGGAGATCAAGGTATCCTAATTCACTGATGGAGGGAACGTAAACTGGTACAATCTGTATGGAAGATAGTATTGAGAATCCTCGGAAAATTACAATCTACCATATGACCCAGCTATTCCACCCCTGAGAATTTATCCAAAGGAAATGAAAGCAGCATATGAGAGCATCACCTGTGCTTCCGTGTCTGTAGCATTCAGTTCACAATAGCTAGGATATGGAGTCAACCTAAGTGTACAGCAACTAATGAATGAAGAAAGAAAATTGGCACATACTTCGTGGAATATTAGCTATAAAAAGAATGGTATGTGGCATGGCAACAAAAAGTGAATGTAACTGAACAACATTATGCTAAATGAAATAAGCCAGACCCCAGAGGAAAATATAATCTCCTGTTTGTGGTAATTAATATATGAAGAGAGGACAAGAATTGTGTGGATGTCACGTTGTTTGGTATAAAGTTATAACTGAGCTATAGCATGTAAATAACAATATACTTGTCCTTCACACGTTAAGGATAAGAAATGGAGGGAATAGCGAGGACGGCAGGGGTGCTGTATTCTTCATTTGGATGTTGGTCAAGAAGGTGATCAGATAATCAAAAAACACCTCACTGATCTGTACACCTGGGTGCATTTCTTGATATGTATGCTGTACTTTAATATGTCTTGTTAAGTGCGACCCAGCGAAGCCGACAAGCCTGGTGTCGAGGCTGTTGTAGAAGGAACAGGTCATTGTAAACCCCTGCGTGTGGACCAGAGAATGTCTGACGTCTTCTGGAAGAGCCATACAGCCAGAGCTGACAAACAGGGCAGTGCTTGTATTTTCCCATGAAGCGAAACTCCCACCAAAGTTGCTTAAAAGAAAAAAAATTAAAGATTGTCTGAGGAGACTCTGGGTGTGTGTCTAGGATGGCAAGAAAATTCGAGAATCAAATTACAGTGTAATCCATGAAACCTACTGCATTTGGGATGCTGGGGATTAAAAATGAGCTTGATCTTGTATGAAAAAGTGCACATAGACCACTGGAAGCATGGTTTGTTTCTTCCATCCCCAGCTGTAATTCAGTGCCTTTGCCTAGGCGCATGGCTGGCCTCCTTCTACAGGGTGAGGCTTCATTTAACTTGGAAGAGGATGCTAAGGCATGGGAGCAGCTAGCAGTGCATCTTCCAGATCCGGCAACTGATCTGAGCCACCTGGTTCAGGGAGCGGCAAGTTCTCCACTGGGCTACCATCAGGCTGTGTGACACCTGTCTTTGCTTTCCCTATCTAGGTATGTCATCACCAACCCCCCCTACGAGTTTGAGCTTGTGCCGACGGACCTGATCTTCTGCTTAATGCAGTTTGACCACAACGCCGGCCAGTCCCGGGCCAGCCTGTCCCATTCCTCCCACTCGTCGCAGTCCTCCAGCAAGAAGAGTTCCTCTGTTCACTCCATCCCATCCACAGCAAACCGACAGAACCGACCCAAGTCCAGGGAGTCCCGGGACAAACAGAAGTACGTGCAGGAAGAGCGGCTTTGATATGTGTCTCCACCGCCACCGTGTGTGAAACTGTATCTGCCGCTCATTTTCCCAGTTGGTGTCCCCAACAAAGTCACTTTTCCCTGTTTTTTTCCCCTGTAGTCCCTCCCCCTTTTTTACACATATTTGCATATGTATGATAGTGTGCATGTGATTGTCATTTTTATTTCACCACCATAAAACCCTTGAGCACAATGGCAGATAAGCAGACGGACCAAAAGTTATTTATGATTCTGGGAGAGGGGGAGGAGACCCCCACAGCACGCGCCACACGTCAGTCAGCAGCTCACTGCAGGGAGGCGTTTACAGATGAGAACAGAGCCCTTGCCATCCGTGTGGGTCAGGCAAAGTTAGTTTATCTCTTGGAATTGGAACATCAGGACTATCAGGGTGCTTTGGGTTTTGGCTTTTTTTTTTTTTGTAATTGTTTTCCTTTTTATACACACACACACAGGATTTAGTGCACATTTATTTGAAACAAGCTATCAAAAAGCAGTGAAAGCTATCAATTGTTTCCACTCTCTGGGCTGAGGCATTGTAAAGCATTTCAGAAGCTTCCACGGTTTATATAGATGATTACTTAAGCACCTACTTCTTGCAAGGGAATGTCTGAGGTTTTTGTTTTGTTTTGTTTTGTTGTTGCTGGTTTTTTTTTTTCCAGTTACTCACCAAAGCCTGTGTCCCAGAGTCCTTTGGGAATTCTATGAACATTTCTACCATTTACTATGGAGGGAAGAATAGTATTCCACTCATGGCTCTATCAGATTCTAGGCATTTAGATTAAGTGAAAAGAGATTTGACTGTATATTAAATTGTTATTCTGCCTCCTTATGCTGCCATAAGAATAGCTATTTTTTTCTTTCACTTTTGACATTTGGGATGAAAAGCCATATGTATCATAAATATCAGATGTAAGTCATTAAAAACTGCCTTCCTGGGACTTTTACATCCTTTAAAAGGTGAATTACTTACCTTATGTACAGAATAAATAATGCTCCGGAAAGAGCAAGTATTTTTCCTTGCGGTCTCAGGGGAACTTTTTACTCCCCTTTGTTTGAGTAACAAGTGCAGGCAGGAGCTGAGGGCTGGGGCGATGCTGGAAAGAGAAGCCCAGTAGCAAATTCTGTGTTTCTAGGAGCCCACTTGCTAAATGAACCAGAGTATAGGCAGACCCAGTGTCAGTGGCCTCGGCCAAGACAAAAGCCAGCTACGACTGTACGGAGTGGGCGCATCTGCCTGGTGCTGGCCGTGTCCGAGCAGAAGGCTAGGGGGGAGCACTCCTTGCCCTCTGTTTTCTCACACACAGCCAATTCACTTAGGTGAGTGACCTTGGTGAAGAACTTCCCCCTCATCATTGCGTGCCGAGGGATGAAAAAATGCAAGTGCTAGCCAAACACCTTTTAGGAAAGTTCTACTTTTGTTTTCTTTCTTGCTTTTTTTATTTCCCCCCTTAGTTGGGGAGCATAAGAGCAAAGGCAGAAGAGATGCTTTATCAATGGTTAGAGTAATGAGAGGTTTCTTGCAGGCAGGGCATGCTTTAAGATAGGCAGCAGCTATTAAAAATTGGCCATCTCCACCATAACCAAATTCTTGGGTGGACGGGTAGGCCCTGGACTGGGAGAGGTCGATTCCCAATGACTACCTTATAGAATTCCATTGAGGCCAGGAGAGGGTGAAAGGGTGGAGGCAGTGTCACAGCTGTACCGTCTCAAAAACAAAAGGTGCTTTTATGGTGAATGTTTTGGGTTTAGCTTTTAGAACCCCACCCCCTGGAGCATGACAGTTTGGGAGATTTGCTTGCTGTGTGAATTGACAAGCACTTTTACTGACAAAACAGGGAAGCTCGGTCACAACTTCCACCTTCTTGTAACCAAGACAGGGGCAGTGCAGTATTGAAAGCAGTAGCTGGGTGGGGAATAATTGTATACCTACATATTACAAAGCCCTAGGAGTGAATTTTTTTTCTAATTATTTTTGCCCCTATATATATTGATTTATGTATGATGTATAACTCTTTATATATATAAATATATATATACATATATATATATATACATGCATATGTATATATATAAAACTCTACACATTTCCCCTAGTTTGGGATCATGAAGAGCTCTTTATGCGTTCTTTGCATAGGAGGTCATAAATTTGCGCCCCCAGAACATTTATAAGAATGTGCCAGTTAAAGTGCTCAACAGGAAGTATGACAGTTTAAAAGCGTTGTAAAACTCACATAGCTTACTTCTCTCTCTAAAGTGCAACAAGGATGAATAGGATGGGCCAAGGTATGACAATCAATGGTTCTGCATGACCTAGCCACTGCTGGGGGTTTTCTTCTATAACGTTGTCCTTGTGAAAACTTTTGTGAAATTAAAAAAAAAAGGAGTTACAAATTTTATTCTGTTATTGGTTTGTTTATTTTTATTTATATTGTTCTGTTTGTGGTTTTATTTATTTTGTTTGGCTTTGATTTTTATTTTCCCCTCTCCTATCCCTCTCCTCTTCCCTTCCTTCTTCTCTTCCTTCCTCCACTCTCTAAATTGCTCAGCGCCATGAGGCTGTGCTGCTGCTCTTGCTAGATTCCTTAGAGTTTGTTTTGGTGTTCTTGGGTTTGGGGTTGGGCATTTTGGGGAGGGGGGACTTCTCTCCATTTGGCTTGCCTTTAAATCTGCACGTGGCCTCCCTGCCCACCTTGGTTCCTTGCTCCAAGTCCAAAAGCATTTTCCCATTGAGAAACCCAGCTTCCTTCACTGCCCTACCCCATTGCCACAGCCCGCCCCAGCTCCTACCATCAGTCTGTTCGCATCTCTGTGTGGCTCTCGCCAAGACCCTATCAAGTTCAGGGACGATGCCAGTCAATACTCTTTCCTGGAAAATATTGGCAGATATTCTATTTGACAAACTTGCTCCTCAGTGAATGCTGCATCCTCCTATCCTGTATCTCGGGAGGGATGTTGATACTAAAAGAACTGTTCTCTTGGATATTTGAGCAGTGTGCCACAAAGGCAAAACTGTTCAGCTGTATAGATGGACTCCAGTGTCTAACTCAGCTGGCAGCTGAGTCTTCTACCATACCCACAGCTCTCCTGCCACCTGCCACTCAAGATTTGGCAGAGAGAGAGAAGTAAATTGAAAATGTGTTTCATATTCCATTTGTTAGTAGCCCTGTGATGAGATGATACTGTGATAGGGATAGAATGAGAACAGACTATGACATGAGATGAAACTTTGGGGTGGAGGGTGTTCCTGGACTTAGGGAACAAATGCCAGAGATGGATAATTGAAACTTGACAGTATTTGAGGCATGATTTATTTGATAATGGAAAAGATCTCACTCTTCTATTTCCTTAGCTGAAGCTACTCTTAACACTCTCCTTCATAGAGTGCAGTCTCTGCCATTGTTTGCCAGTTGACCCCAAACTTCCCCTTCTTCTTTCAGGAGAATGTCTATATGTTCACTTGGGAAGGAGGTTTACAAGTTTGCTAGTTTTTTCTCTCTCCTACTTCCTCCCCAACAGAAAAAAAAGGGAAATACATGGGTTGGGATAGAAGATGAGTAAGTTATTTGAAAAGGAAGAAAATACATTTTGAAAGAACTACAGCCAAGGACTCACCTGCCCCATTCTGTATGCAAACCAGCTTGTAGGGCCGCTCAAACCAAGTTGAATGTGAAGTTGGTAGATGAGGAGGCAGGATGGAGCTTTCTTAACCCCAGCACTCATCGTGCAATCCCCCAAGCCCTTCGTAACCGTACCCATCATCCTTCTAAAAATCAGCTCAAATGCATAAGGAGACAGCTGGACCCCTTCTATATTTAAGAGATTTCTTAAAAGTTTGTGGAAGGTACATGTTGTCATCTAATCTTATTTTACCATGAACTTTTTGACATGTCTTCATGTATTTAAATTTCTACCACAATCAAGAGACTTGATGAATTTTGTTCTAAATATTAAAGATTATGTCTGAAGAACTGGCCCACAACAAATGCTCAGTATATGTTTGAAATTAATTAGCCTTTAAACAGCATTTTATACATTCATTCATTCTATAAGTGTTGTCCTCCTGGCTTACCTTAGATAACAAATACAATGAGTGCCTCTGGCTGGCTCACTGTGCTGTCGTGCTGGTGGCACCTTACTGATCCAGGCACACAGCTTCCAAGAAAGCAGACAGCCCTGTAAGCTTTGTGCACAGAGTGAAGAGACTGACTGTGCCCCTTGGCTGAATCGTGAGGATCCCAGATGACCAGAAGAACCTTTTTGACAGGCTGTTCTTCAGCATGGGAAAAGCCGGAAGGCGTGTGCATCCCAATAGAGACAATTAAATCAAGCAGCCAGGTTCCTATAGCAACAGGCTCCTTGAAGGAGAAACTTGAAAGTGCAGGAACTTGGGGGCCTGTAAAAGTCAAGACAGGGTAAAAATCAATTTCTCCATCAGCTTCTTTCAGCGCATGCCTGCTTTGTCATAATATGATAAAGAGTTAGCTATGGGTACCTATCACTGCTGGCTGCCTGCCGCGAGGAGATGACATATTCATTGCAGCCATGGCAGGAGAGCAGGATTATCCCCTGTCACCTGAGAAACGAGAGTGAAGAGGCTGACCCCTTCTGAAGAGTGCTGGCTGGACCATGGAGCAGGGCTTGCAAGGGGCAGTTTGCTCTGCCCAGCCATCAGCAGCTTTAGAAACAAATAAGATCATGGTGGACAATGACAAAGAATTGAGATCATTCTCATAAACAGAAGCTGCTCTGGTAAATAATTTTCGTGCCTGTAGTTGGTCCACAGAGAGGAGAGGAGGCAGAGAGTGTGGGTGCGGTGGGTGATGGTCCTTAAGTGTTTCTGGGCAGTGGAAAGGTATCAGACTGCCTATGAGAGAAATGGAACTGTGAAATTACATATCATTGCCAGCCAAGGCTGGGGATTCCTATTGACCTCATGGTTCTCAACTGCTATCTCTCTTCAAATGGCATCTTTTCCTTTCAAGCCTTTTCTTGTTGATCTTTAACTTTGAGTACAGTGAGCAGAGGGCCAATTATCCTTGATGCCTTGGCTGGATCACTGTATCCCTGTACTGTTCTATTCTCTGGGGAGTAGTGAAAAAGCTAAATCCTCCAGCACTGACAACCTATGGAGCCAGCAGTGGAGCTCTGCCTTCTCAGTGCCTGTCGCCTCCAGGACAGCTGGGCCAGCCCAGGCCTGAGGCCCTTCCTGGATAGAGGCGGCTCTGCTGGGATCTGACCTACAGCCATGTAGCAAAAGGAGGAATTACTGGGCCTTGCTCTGAACCTTGCACCCTCAGAGCTATCACTAGCAATGGCAGGCACAGGTGGCTCCTGGTAGAGTAGGTGCTTAGTGAGCAAAAATCATGATTTGATTGACATGGTAGCCCCAAGGAGGTTAGGAACCTCCTGGAAGTCCCCAGGCATGGGCTTCCCCTTCTTCTCTTTTACCTTGCAAATAAAAAATACCAACCTCATCCTTTTCCATCATCTCTGCCACCACAAGCTACATTCCTTAAACCAACAGCCCTACCCAAACACTGACACTTGCTACTATAGCTCCTCTGCTGAAGGACACCATTTATGGTCACCCTGTTAGTACAGAGACCATCCATACTAGTACTAGCAGTCGACACCCCAGCAATGACCATGGGTCAAACATTTCTCTTATTCATGATCCACACATTTGATGCTTATAACTTCTGTTGGAAAGATGCAGGACCTGAGAGATGCTAAAATCTATGCCATTACCCACTTTACCACAATGCCTGCTAGAATTCATATTCCCAATAGCCTTTCCAACCTACATCTGTTTACCGTGTATGTGATCCTCAGGGGCACCATTTTCATTGATCTGAACAATACTATTAGCATGGTCATATTATTATCCCTGATCAACAGATGAATGACGAAGCTAAGAGAATTGGATAGCTGGCTCAGAGTCTTACAACTAGTATGTAAGAGAGCCAGGTCTAGCTGATGTTGTCTCCCCACCCCACCCCACCGCCCCATGCAGTCTCCTTGGCCTACATCCCTCACTGTGTGTGCAAGGTGGACAGCTCCTGAGAAAGTTCATCTTGAGAGATGGCATCTGCCAATGGTGGTAGCAGTTGTTTTCCAAATATTGCTCTGCAGGGATATTCCAGATACTATATTTATTAGTTCTCTTGCCACACGCTGGGAAATGTCAGTTCTTCCCTAGCACCATTACCTCCTGGCAGGGCACACATTGTGCTCAGAGCCATGGCATTGTGTGTCTCACCACCAAGAAGCTCATTTACAGGTTGGCTATTTTTCTCAAGCAGTGAGGAAGCACTCCCCCACATCAATTGCTCTTTTCAGCTTAGGGATACAAATCTAGCTCCCTCCATCCCCTGGCATGTGGGATGAATCAGGGGATGGAAGTAAACTCAGGGAATTGGAATTGTCCCCTACCATTTCAGCAGTCATTGAAATTCTCTTCCTGAGTCGTCTTCTCATGATCAATTCTGTAAGCCACCCATTGGCATGGTTTATCTTTTAGAAGGCAAGGTGCAATGGGCCAAAATGTTGCCCTACTTGAAACATTCTGTGGAAGCCAAATGACTGGTGATCATGACAAGCCATGTTCCTCTGAAGTCTCTTCATAAAAAAACTTTTGCTACTAGACATTTTAGCATAATGCACATAGCATTCATTACCATTTTTCTCAGCATCCTACCTAAGTCTTCAACACCATGGGTGCCATAGGAAGCACCATACAAAACAGTCGTTTCTCAAACATCATGAAAACCTCAACCCTGAACTGCAAGGTGCTTTCACGCTATGCCCTCCTTGAGTTGAGGCTGCACAGCCAAAACACAAGGGCTGTGCTGCTTAGATTTTTTAATGGAAAATAATTTTGAAAAGAAAGAGAGAAGCTTCGATGGGGAAGCAGTGCTGTTCCTCACAGACAGCAGAAGGAAATTGATATTCTCTCTGCCATGAAAGGTCTCAGGGCCAACTTTGAATTGAACTGTGAAGACTAAATTCTGGACAATTATTCTCTGCAGCAGTTATAAAAATTTCAGCAAATTGCTGCTGTCTTAGGTCTTATGCCCAAACGACCTCCTTGTTTCCATCAGCAAAGTTCCCTCTTCCAACCTGGCAGGTTCAACCTAACACTAAATCCCTTTGCAAAAATCAGTCCATGTAGCAGCAGGTGCCAAAACCATGGGCAGCACAGGGGAACAGAACACAAACACAGGCCTTGACTCTGAAAATCACCTTCGCTATGAGCCTCTGGAGAAAGTCATAGTTTGAAATTGTTTCAGAGGCCTGGCAATGCTTTTAAAACATGATAACCATCACACTTTACTCCTCTCTGAAAGGTTAGTTTAATCGTAGATCACAAAAAATTGGTTTCCACAAATGCATAATGGTTCATCTATGTCACACTTGAACTAAATGGTTTTTTAAATGGAGCTGAAATTATTTTGATGTGTACACAGTCCTGGATTTCTATACAACCTTTTTTACCCAACCCATCAGGAGCCTTTGCCTCCAAAGTCTCATTAATAATTCAGATGTGCTGATGACTTTAAAAGATCTATGGAATTGAAGCTTAGGAAAAAAAAAACCCGTGCTTGACAAAAAGATAAATGAATGTAGAAAGAAGCTGTAGGAGTCTGGCGAGCTGTAGATCATCTCAGAACAGATTGTAACTTTATCATTCTGTCAGGGGGAATAATTTAAAGCACTTAATCAGTTAGCTTCACTGTGAGGATGTAGCATTATGAATTCCTATCGTCCAATCTGTTCAAATCAAAGTGAACTTAATTATAATAGGTGAGAGAGCCAGAGCAGGAAGGGGGCAGGGGGAACGATACCAGAGGTAGCAAGCTTCCCAAGGGGTAAGATGAGCTGCTGAACAAAGGGTTTCACCCAGGCCACGCCTCAATTTCAGTGGCAGCCCTTGTTCACCTTGAGACCACAGGATATTTGGAACAGTGAAAGGATAGACCAAGGAGACATGCATGCAATGCAGAGGAGCTGACCATAGCCCCACAGCAGTGGACACACACACACACACACACACACACACACACACTCAGCCAGGTGAGCAGTTTGCATGAGCAGGTCCACCTAAGTCCAGAAACAGGGTTTTCATGAATTGTGCTGGACAGGCCACTGTCTCAATACTATTTCTCATGTCTTCCCCCTGAGTCACTAAAATGAGGCATATGGTTCCCAAGTTAGAATGTCCAATTTGCCCAGTCCCTTCCTGTCTATGCACATGGCCAATTTCCTCAGAAGATATCAGTTACAGAAAGAGGCAGGATGGGAGCTGAGCTGTCTAAATAACACTACCCTGTGCAGAGGATGCTCGGACCATTACCTTCTGACCTCAGCCCATGAATACCCTGATTCAGTGTTGTCTCTGACCCTTTTCTCTGTTTTTAGAGTGGCAATGAAATGCCAAGTCTTCATCAAACTCCCTTGTCAACAGCTTGGATTATTGTAGTCTGTTAAGATACTACTACTTGAAACTTTTCGTAACTTGATACCAACCCAGGGTTCTTTTCCTTGAAGTAATGGAAAAAAAAATACCTCAAAGTCCTCTTGAAAACATGGTTTACTATTTTGGTTTTCACGCTAGCAAATGCCATGGTTTTACTTTAAGATCTCCAAACAGACTGCAGAAGAATCCGAGGAGAGGTCATAGTTGAGATATTACTTTAAGCCTGGTGGCTCTGAGGGGAGCTGAGTTGTCTGTTCCCAGTATCTGCTACATGCAGCAGCTCCCACCAGCTTCTCAGGCCACTAGCTTGATTCCAGAGAACCCTGCCAGAACTCATCTTACCATCCTTCCTCTTCTCTGAAGTTCACTCATGGTAACTGCAAGCCCCAAAGGCACACTGTGAGAAAGCAGAGGTATGTTTCAGGTTCTGGGTCCTCCCTACACTGTACTGTCTCTCTTAGCACGTACTCACTGTCAGCTTCTCTCAGGTACCTTTGTGCATTTTTCATTGAACTGTCTGAAAGCTTTATCCTAGGACTAACTGAGCTTCTAATTTCTCCTTCTTGTTCTCTGTCCATGTTGCCCTTTAGCAGAAAAGAAATGGTTTACAGATGAGCCGGACAATGCCTATCCCAGAAACATTCAAATCAAGCCCATGAGTACCCACATGGCTAACCAGATCAACCAATATAAATCCACAAGCAGCTTGATTCCACCAATCAGAGAAGTTGAAGATGAATGTTGATTCCCAGGAGACCAGAACTATTTTTTTAAAGCCTGACAAACTTCATAAATGGTGACATGACTTTTCTTCCTCTTACATCCTGAATCACTGGTGGAAATGTTAGGATAAGCAAGAATTGCAAGAAAATAAAGTAGACCTTTCTCGTTGTCGGCCTTGAATATTGCTTCCATGTACTTTGGAAAAGAAAAAGATTTCATTTACAAATGAACATACTAAAATAGTCATGTATAGCCTCTAGTACTTTAAATTATTTTTACTTATTAGAAAGAAGATATATTTTTCTTTTTTCTTTCATTGTCAAATATCTGCCCTATATTAACACAATGCAAACTCACAATGCACCAAGTGGCCAGACTCCTTAAGGCATATTTCTCTTCTTTCTTTTTTGTTGAGGAGGATGATGGTCCCGTTACCAGAGCTAATTGTAAATTAAGTGAAATGGATTATTAAAATAATTTTGAAATGGCCAACAATGCATAATGTATTTTAGTAAATTAAAAAAAAAAAGAACAACAAGAAGACAAAGGGGGCAGGAGAGCACCTGCTTCTTTCCTGGATGGGTGTGTATTTTGATCAATATTGACACCAGCTCTTAATAAATGGAAAACATATTTGTTTTCACAGTTCAAAGTCATGTTTTTTGTAGTTTTAGTTTTCATTCAGCAGTTGGCATTCCTTTGTTCATAAACTTAGAAACCTTTTTGCTGCTGTTCTGTAACTACCAGGTGAGGCTCACCTGGGCAACTAATGATGACAGGAAGGATGTGGGTACACCTGGGATGAGGAAATTGATGACCTGATGTACACATAACATCGTTCTCATGCTGGGGACTCCTGCACGCTGTGATGCTTCTCATTTCATATTTCCAAATTACACAAGCAAGTAATTTCAGCGTTTGAGAGTCAGGTGGACTTTCTCCCCAATTCTCAGAGATTACAGCCTGAAAATTTGTAATCACCAATGAATGGTTTTCTTTAATAATAGGATATGAGAATGCATTCATTCGTCTCACTATGTTTTGTTTGTTAAAAGCCAGAAAATGGCCATAATCAAGGAGACAACTTTAGCCCAGATTTTAATTTGCAGATTTAATTTCATTGCTGGAACAAAATACACAAAGTTTCTACAGCAATTAAAAATATATATAACAAAAAGGAAAGCAACAAATGCACTTCATACAGACTGTTAGAACAGGCCTTTGAAAATTACCAGCAATGAAATCCAATGTATCGGCCACTTTGAATTGTGGCTGAAAGATCACTCTAGCCATCAGAGGCGATTTTGATGTCTCAGAACTCTGCCCTCACTTGCATGCTCAGTATACAGCCGCCCAACAACTGTTTTGTTCCAAATGACTTAGCAAATGATCAATCTTTGCTATGATCATCAGGGTCTCTGGAGAAGCATGAATGTGATCGTGACTTGAATTTTCTTAAAAATGTAAACTGTGGACACTTAAGGAACCAAAGTAACCAAACTACCCCACCAAATCCCATGGTATCTACTCCATTGACTCTTTAGGCCATGACCTTCTGTGGTCCTAGTGAAGGTAGTGCAAATCAGATCAGAGCAAAGCAATGATACCACCGTGAAAAACATGTCCACCAAGTACTCCAATTACCAATGTAGTCAAAATGAGCTTCCACTGCTGTCCGCTCCCTGCAGAGCCGATGTAGCTGTGCTTCCACCTCGTAGGCATTGTCCTGCAGTGACTTGTCAGACTGTGGTTTCTCTGTCGTCACATTTTGTAGACGTAGTTCTATAAAAGTACTGTGAATTTAATGTACGTCTGATTGGATTGTTTAAAAACTACTTATAATTAACCACTAGTCTACTCAGCAGACAAAAATGACATCGATGATCTATATTCAGGCTTATAAACATCTCTTGGTTTCCAACAAAAGTCAGATGTGCTTGTGGTGAGAATTCCCTGCTAGGATTTTGATAACTCTCCTCAAAGTTGGGCCTTCCTATACCAACTGAATTTGCACTGGGGTCACCTTAGTACATTCACCTCAATCCACGCTCTTTTTCATTCATGAACCAGGTTGGGCTCCTTCTGCACTTTCTTTTCCTCATAACTACCTTTAAATTTGCCACAACTGTTTTGTCTCTTCCTGCCAGTGAATGTGACCACCTAAAGGATTGTCCATTAGAAGAACAAAGTGCAGTGTCCCATGTCCCCCACCTTTTTCTCCCCAAAGTGAGGCAGTCCGAAAGTGGTAGTGCAAACTCCATCCTCACATCTCACATCCATATATGGCCAGAGACTTGAATTTAACATTTGTTAAAAAAAATCATGGTAGTTCAGATGCTTTCCCACAGCAAAAAAATTCTTTTATCACTAATGCATGCCAACAACCCAAATTGGCAGAACCCCATTTTCTACTGAGGTAGAGCAACACGTTCATCCTGTTTTCCCAAAATTGATCTGGACCAGACAATAAGATTGGGGATTTTTTTTTAGAAGGTAAATAAAATGATTGATTGACAGTGTCTTTGACAAAAATTGGTGCTTGGTGACATTCAGAGTGTAATGGAAGGAAGGTTTGCATGGACTTCTGAAGGGTCTTTGCGAGGAATGTGAGAGCTCCTTCATCTGTCTTTATGTGTTCAGTCTTTTGACTCCAGGTCCCCTTCCAGCTCTGCTGTGTCATATTCTCTTAGGTCCATGTTGGACCAATGAGGATC
This sequence comes from Ochotona curzoniae, assembly GCF_017591425.1. Lineage (NCBI taxonomy): Eukaryota > Metazoa > Chordata > Mammalia > Lagomorpha > Ochotonidae > Ochotona > Ochotona curzoniae. The sequence continues at coordinate 20,181,431 of NW_024465556.1, read as the reverse complement.
TTCTTTAGTACATGTCCCTGGTATAAGGTTCTGATCTCTCCTGCCCATTTAGAGCTCTGGAAAATCCCTATTCCCACCTAATTACTCTTGGCTGCTTTGGGAATCAAAGAATTACCACACTGTTGACAAAGCAGAAAGTGTGTCACTACCACCATCACCTTTCTCATTGGTAACAGTTTTATTTTTGTCAAAGTAATTTATATTTGAGAATATAATTTCTAGCCAATATAAAAACCTTAAATAAAAGTGCTTGAGAGTAGCATTTCTTGAAAAACACTCGAGTTCATGTCTTCCAAGGGTTGTGACATCTTGTGACACGTTTTGGAAATAACTTTAACAAAGTCTTTAAATAGGGAGTTGGAACTATTAGATGAGAGAAAAGGGAGAACAAATCTGGAAATGTGGAGATAGTTTCATATTTTCATGTTGAGGACAGGGCTCAAGTTTTCCACTTCTGGTTTAACATGAGAGTTTAAGAGCCATCTCTACCCAATGCAGTGTCAGCATTGAGGATGCTCTGTACACGCCCAAGCTCTCAGTGGGCTAATTCATAACTGAGGTGACTCATCAAAATGGCTTTTAGAGCTGGAAGGATATGATCTAAAATTAATGTTGAAAACCTGGGTGGCTGCCTCTCCTTGGCTAAGCTTTTGGAGCACATTTTGTCCAGGATTAAAATCATAGTCATTCTTGCTGCATTACCCAAGCAATATGCCTGACCTCAAAGTAACATATAATTGCTCTGGACATGGAGTACTTATCTTTACTCTTGTGCTTTCACTTTTGAGTCTCCTTAGGTCCAAAATGAGGACTTTTCTAAACCAGTATACCCAAATCACACTGATCAGACTTTTTTGTTTCTATCAGTTTTCTTAGAATCATTCCTGCCTGTCCTTTTCCTTGGCTTAAGGTCTATGTTGAGCTGATCTCTTATATCTCACCCCTATAGTTTGAGACTCAAGATGTCAAATTTTCTCCTGTTTTCTTTTGTTTTGTTTCCCCATATGGATGTTGGATTCGGGAAGTATCCAATCTCAATTCTCACATCACTCTATTTATTTGATGGTCTCCATTCATTCGTATATTAATGGTCTCTTTGCTATTTACATTCATACATGTAATTTTAACTTATCATTTTTCATTGTCAGGGAAAATCTGATAGGTAGAGTGATGAAGGAAAAAAACTAAGGAAAGAGAAGAGAAAGGCAAGAAAGGAAAGAGGGATGGAAAAAAGGGGATAATGAAGGAGGAATGGAAGGGAAGGGAAAATAAAAAGGAAAGAGTAAGAAAAAGAAGGGAAGGGGATGGGAAGAAGAGGAATGGAAGAGAAGAAGAGGGAAAGGAAAAGAAGAGAAAGATGGACAAAATGAAGGCTTAATGTATGAAGGAAGAGAGAGAAATCCAACCCGAGCAGGTAGCATATGAGCCACCTTGACTTCTGGGAGTCTAAACAGATCATTCAGCATGGACACTGAGTTTCAGTATAGATTCTGCCCTAGATCCTATCACATCCCTCCTTGCTGCCTATGAAATGACAGCAACATCACAAACCACTTTGGCCCTTGGGTGAGTCTTCGTTCATCAGCGCTTGACTCACCTTTTTCTACAAAGCAAGAGGAACTTAGGATTCACTTACAGCCTTCCTGATAAATTACCTTTCTGCCCTCTCCTAGCTGCCTCATGTTTCCAAAGGGCAGTTTTGCTCCTTCCAGCATAGATGATGTAGTAGCATTCATATTCCTTTGTCGCTTTAGGAAGTAACGAAGCCATTTGGATTTGTTCTGAGCAGTTAGGCTCAGTGTTTGGTGTTCAAAATATACTCATGAGGCCATATTGGTTGATGAATGAATGGTTGTTGGCCATGCAATACCAGTTATTAGTAATTTCTGTTTTCATAAAAATAAGGCCGTTCATAGAGTGCTTTTAATTTTATTTTTCAAGAAAATGCAGAGACTAATGTTCCATTCCTGTGATAGGCTTTCTTAAAAAAAGAAAGAAAATAAAAGAATGTAAAAGGAAAAGAAAGGAAAGAGCAAAGCAGAGCAGCCCTCTTTGGCCATACCATGGTTGGAAGCTCCATGTTGTCACAACCTTCATATTTGAACTGGAGGAATGACAGTTACATGCCAGACCTTCTTCCTCTTTTGCTGTATTTTTTACTTAGGAAAGTAAGCCTGAGAGTCCACCTAAAAAACAAGCTCAATGCCAGTTTTCTACTAATGCAGACCCTAATAGACAGTAATAGTGGCTCAAATAATTGGGTTTCTGCTCAAGTAATTGGGAGACGTGGGTTGAGTTTGTGGTGCCAACTTTGCCTGTGTAGTGTAGGGATTTGGGGAGTGTTTCCATGAATAGGCTCTTTCTCTCTCTTGCTCTTTATCTCTGACTAGGTAGTCTCCAGAGCTTGAGAGTTGATTTGCAAAGCCATAGGCAGTTGCTACAAGCTTTAAGCACAAAGAGATGAACAGTTCCTGTATGTGAACATGGATGGAAGTCCTCATAAGAGTGAACCAAATGATGACAAATGTGTTCTCAATAGTGTGAAGTCTAACAGGTGCATACCCTGAACTAACAGCTCACCATGCACAGCAACCTATTTCCTCATGCACTTTGCTCCCTGTTCCAGGCAGGGATGCAGAGCTTCCTGTAGATGCAGGGTTTTACTCCTCAACTGAATTATAGATTATCCAGTGTGACAATGTAAATTTAAGGGAAGGAATAGATATTCAGATTTTTTAAATGTGCTAATTGTACTACTTTCTGGATCTTTATAATAAAAGCTTGAGGTAGACTGTCAACAAATTGTGGACTAACCTATAGCCTAGAACTGCCAAATACAGGTCCCCAACTTTAAGACCACCTGCCAGATGATAATGTAGCTATTTCTTAGTAGCCAGCCAACATTCAGTCAATATTTATAAAGGGAATGGAAGTGGAGAAGAATGAAGATGATACAAGTTTTGCGATCAGATAAGCTTACTGTGTAACTGAAAAGCCATTATACAAAAAACATAAGTGACATAGAACCAGCTCTGAATATGACATCAATTAAAAGTGGTGAAAAATACTGTGGTTATAGAAGATTGGCTTGGTAGGAACGCAGGGCTTGTGGAGTTGGATATGCTCGTGGACAGTATTCCAGGTGTAAGGGTGGGATCAGCTCGTACTTGGTTGCATGGGTGACCTTAAGCAGTAACAGCCAATGGATATCCTATGTGCTGATTGCCCTGTAAGACTTCTAGAACAAGAAGGCCCACCTGCCACGTAGAATCAGGAAAGTGGGGAATAAGAGAGGAGAACTGTACGGAAGAAAACCAGGAGTCATCGGTGAGACTGGAGATGGAGGATTTGGGAGTTGGTGACTTGGAAGGTAACAGATTTTTGAAGGGCAGGGGTTTTGTTTCTTGGTCATTATCCAGAGAATTCATTATGAACCCAGCCAGGCTGGCAGGCAGTTGGGCCCTCTGTGTTACTTTCAGTGTCATGGGGGAATGGATGTCACATAGGTGAATCACTGGCACTTTTCCTTGGTTAATTCTGAAGATGAGGATCATGACATGGCTTCATCCTTCATCTTTAGTTTACGTCACCACATCTTTCCTCATGCTACCCCTACGTAGCACATGTCCTGGTGGTTTTGGTTTCCATGATCGTAAAACATCAGTTACACCCTCCTTTCTTTGATGGGCTTTCTGGATAGGCAGTGTGAGGAGAGATGCCTGGGCCAAGTGAAGCTGGATCTTGTTTCGCTGTAGAATTGTACATTTCTGTTTCTTATCCTTCCATCTTCTTGAGGATTTCTCTGTGTCTTCTCCACCTTTATCTAGCCATTCAGCAGGATGGGGATGTAAAGGACATGAAAACTCTCCAGTGTACCTGCCTTGGCAAGCAGCACCAACCATACTGTTGGGAATCTTCAGTGCAAACATGTTCACACTTACAAAAACACATGCCTGATAGAGTGGCCCAGAGCGCCCCTCCCAATGCATGCAGAGTCAGTGCGAGGGGGCAAGTAGCCAAAGAAGAGCCCCACTAAGGATGTGGACAGAGCTCTCCTTCCTCACTGCATTAACCCCCGGCCACAGGAAGGCTACCCGAAGGCCGCCTCACACTCCTTCCTTTGCTTCTGAAACATGTTTGACCAGAATGACAACATTTCCAACATGAACCAAGATCAGCTTTAAAATTCTAATTAGAAAGCTTCCATTTCCCAAATCATACAATCACATACTGCCTAAAGGTTCTGGCCAACCTCCCACCACCCAGACATTTACAAAGAAACCACTGAACTCCAAATCTACATTCACAATTTCTTCAGGGGACAAAGAAAAAAAAATTACACACAGGCAGAGATCAGCCTACATGTTCATTAAGGAAAAAGAGCGTGGCTTATTCATCTGTCTTTTAAACTTTTGATTGTTGGCATTAGGACGATGATGGTGATGATGATGATGATGATGATGTAACAAGAATTGAAAGAGAACACTGCTGGTGCTCTGACATGCTCAGCCCAACTTTGTCATCTGTAACAACCAGTGATAACTCTCTTGTCTTGTAAAAAGGGTTTGTACATAACTTGTACATGGTTTCATTTTGTATTTTTCACAGATTAAAAATTTATGTATTTGTGTTCTAAAACCAGGAGTGTTTTGTTTTTTTTCCTGTCTTTATAGCAATCGTATAGCTCTGGGGCGGGGGTGGGAGGCGGTGGGTTGGGGAGTTGTGAAGAGGAGGGGCATTGAAAAAGCCCTTCTGTTTGCATCAGGATATCTCTAGTCTTCTCTCCCACCGTCTCTCTCCTTCCTGCACTTTCTTCCTCTGTCCCCTCCCTCCCATCCCTTTACATCTTCTTTTCTTGCTTTCCCCTAATCCTGTCTCCAGTCTCAGTCTACCTCTTTCCCGCTCCTTTTCCGACTTCCTCTCTCTCCATGTCCCTTTCTTCTTCTCTGCTCCCAACCCTGACTGCACCCCAGTTTTCTCCCTCTCCACCAATTGTGAAGGCCAACAGACCCATACATCTCCAAGGAGACCAGCCAGGGGTGCTGCCCACGGCTGAAACAGGCAGGTTTAGAGAGGAGGAACTGCTGGCATTGTTTGTAGTATCCACAGGGCATGGTCAGAGGAACACATGACCCTGCACAGAAGGCTCCAGCAAGCAGACCTCTGAAGAAAGGGGAGGCGTTCAACACAGACTTTTGAAAAGCCAGGATGGGTTCACACTTTAGCCATCTGCTTTCAAGCTAGTTATGTTGCCATCTGCACAGGGAAGTGATGTTCTTCCCCCTGCATCTGCTTATCACAACCCAAGACAAACTGCTAAAGATGTGCATTATTGGACCTCACGCTCACCTGCCAAGAGGCAGCAGATGAAACTTGGTCTCAGAGCCGAAAAGATCTACGAAATGGTGCTACAGTTTCGCGGCTTTGTTTAACTCTTCTCAGAGCCTTTTTGAGATTGAACTCCCTTCAGGAGCATGGACTTGCAGATTAAGGTTGGGTTATGCTTGAGGAAGTGAAGGAGCTAGAGACGACAGAGCACCTGTCCAGGTTATATATGCAATGCCCACAGCACATTGCTGCTTCATGTCTTCAAGAGATTGCCTCATTTGTTCATTAGCCACCTATCTACCGTCTTGCTGTAACAGTCATGCTTCTCTACTGGGAGCTGTGGCTACAGCACTAAGTGAGGTAATGGTTCCAGGCCTCTTCCAGGGGACAGAGGAGGCAGCAAATGAACATATAGTGGTCATGCATCAAAAGCTGAACTGGAAGGTCCCGGTCATGTGCCCCTGGGAACTCATGCAAAGGACACTTAGCTGTTTGAAGAACAATACACCAATTGATTGATACTTTCAAAACAAATCTCCTGCCTATTGAAGCCAATAACAGCTAGTATGGGGTCTCCTTCCCTGGGGAAGGAAAATACAGACATACCTGTCAGAGTGTGCCAATTCCTGACAGTCCCCCGCGCCCCAGTCTCTCAGCTCGCCTTCTCCAATATTTGCTAACAAATCTGAATGTTGTTGAGGAATGTAATTGCAGAGCATATGGTCCCCATTAGTTAGGCAAACCTGACTGCCAAGTCCAACTCCAAGGAAGGAGTCTGCGTAAAGGATGAAGTATTATAGAAAGATCGACAGTGACAGAGAAGGCAAATAAAAGAGATAATACAGTGACTTACAAAACCCACACAAAGAAGGCATGGCATGTTTTCCTATTTGTTGAGGAAACAATGTATGTGAATTTGTACCAAAAACATCTCTGGAGCAAAACAAACAAACAAAAAACAACCAAAACTAACAACAACAACAAACCCCTCAAAGTAGATAATTCACTGGAATCAATTATAATTATCACGCACTGACAGATAAAATAGATTCTGCCTGAGAGAAAAAAAATCCAGAGCAAACAGAAAAGCCAGAATGCTAAGAAATAAAAGCAGGAATGACTCAAAATGTAAATAGGGACTTGGTTCTAGAAGGAGACTTTGAAAAATTCATGGAAAAAATGAAATGAAAATTTAAGTTCATTTTGGTACAAAATGAAGGAGTGTTGAAATCCATGACATAAGTTTTCCAAAACACACATTGTCCACGAATGTTTTCAAGATCCATTGTGTGCATGCACTCCAAATATTTTTGGATCAGAACAAACTTATTTTCCACAAACATTTGAAAATGCCCTTTGATTTTAAATGTTCCTGAACTGGGCCTTTGTAGAGAGACATAACCTCAGGCTTATGACTCTTTCATAGTCAGAGACTCTGAAACTATAGGCCAGGACACCCAGAAAAGGTGACTATGCAAGATAGGGAAGTGGGCTGTTCCCCATGCAGCTTAGGTTCTAAAACTCATGGAGAAATCAGGATAGTGCTATGTGATGCCAACATCCCTCTGCCTACATGTACACCTAGATTTTTTGATCCATTGGTTTAATCTCAACCTTATGCATAACCTCACAGACTTTCTGTTTTGTTTTGTTGGGAAATCATTTACCTATATTTGAAAGGTAGAGTGACAGATTTTGAGAGAGAAGGAAAGACATGTCTTCTTTCTGCTAGTTAGCTCCTACGTGGTTGCAGTGGCCAGGCCTGGGCCAGATGAAAACCAGGAGCCTGAAACATCATGTTGGTCTCCCACGTTGGTGCCAGGGGCCCACACATTTGGGCCATCTTGCTCTGCTTTTCCAGGTGCGTTTTCAAGGATGGGAATTGGGGCATTCAGTTCTCAGGCTGGCCCTGTGATATGGGATGCTAGTGTTGCAGGCGGCAACTTAACTTGCTGTGTCATAATGCTAGCCCCTCCCAGATTGAGTCTTGCCAAAAATAATCAAGTCCATTTGTCTAGAATCAATGATCTCTTTCTTATAACTCCATTTCTTTGGTTAATACACCACCTAGTTAAATTGCATGCCATTCTAATAAGCAAACTAATAAATAAACTCAACTGGTTGACTAATAAGTAAACTCAACTGGTGAAGGATCCAGGACTCAATGGAACAAGGTACATGATTTCAGTGCTCCATAGGAAGTGGTTGGCTTGTTCACAGTAGAAAGGATAGAGATGATGCAACTGCTTAAGAACTGCTTGGTTTAGAGAGCCTGGAGCTCGCTGAAGTTAAGAGAATAATGGCAATTATTAGAGGTTGGAGAAAGTAGGTGGAGAGTGGAACAGCAGAAGGTCCTTTCATAGGTACAGAGTTAGACCTGAGTAAGAATTTCTGGTGTTCTATGGCAAAGAAGAGTGACTTGGAATAGTGATAATATTCTGTGTATTTCTCTGAAAATAAAGAAGAAAGGGTTTTGAAAATTTTCACCATAAACATCAAATGTTTGCAGAAATAGTTATTTAATTATATGACACAAAGGAATATATCAAGACATCACATAGTGCACCATAATTATGTACAATGTTTATGTGTTTTAAGAATCATGAAAATAATTTAAAACTCCTTAATGAAGATGAGCTTAATATCTATTTATGGTATAGTGAAATTGATTTATTCATTCGTAAAGGAATACTAGGCAGCCAGGTAGAAGGATGAGATAAATGTTAAGTATATCAGAGGCTGAGAAACTGTCTCAAGAACTAAGTGAAGCATGCCATCTATTTTGTAAATTAAATTATATTGAGATGCTGCTATGTGCATTCATTTATGTACCACTTTTGGCAGTTGAGTAACTGCAAAAGAGATTGTGATCCGTAAAACCTCAAATATTTACAGTCCTTCATTGCACAAAAACATGTTTGCTGATTCCTGATCTGCATTATATGCAGGGGTAAAATAAAGTGTGTAGAAGGATCTACTTCTGTTTAATAGTTAAGAGCATTCACAGCTTTGTTAGGATTTAGAAGGACAAGGTCAAGCCCTGAAGAGTGAGTTTCACAACAGAACAGGAAGGGAGCGAAAACCTCCAGAGTGTAGAAGGCACTTTTTCTTTTCATTTATGTTTTTCTGCTTGTTTACGTTTGTGTAGACCATACATACCTAGTCGTTCTTATCATCAAGAGAAACACTAGAAAAACTTCCCATTAGGAAAAAATAAATAAGAGCCAAAGCCTACATTGGAGTGAGTGCTTGTGGAACCCAGGTCTGACTGCCCAAATGTCCTAGAGCTCTGCTGTGTGTCCACCTGCCTTGGCCCACGTGGCCCACATGGAGAAGCCTAGATGCACGAGACACAGTGACACATTCTCTGCATGCTAGTGAGTCACAGCTGTGGAGTCACAAGCATGGACTTCATTTTGCAAGGAGCCTTCCTTGCTGTAATAGCATCCCCAGCATAATAGCGCACTTCTGTGCTCCTGCAGGCCTAACCTGCCCAAGCTCCCCCACTCTAGCTGCGCTTGGCAGGGCGGCAGCGGTCTGCGTCTCAACCATGCTCTGGTTTGTATGAGCTTCTCCATGACCGTCTATGCATTAAGGTTTGTTGATGATAACAGGTGATGCATAGTGTGACACAGATTTTAAATATACTCATTCAATAAAGTAAACATTACCTCCTTTTTTCCTTTCTTTAGGCACTTTCTCTCCTGACAGTCACAGTAAACAGTTCGTTCTTCATCCTTAAAAACATTTATGTGTATAAAGGACAAAACACAATTGCTTTTGTTGAGGTGCACATATATATATGTATATATATACACAGATTTGCACATGTGCCTATATATGTGTGTATATATATTGAAAACAATGCACTCACTTTTCCAACTGTCCACAACACATCCTAAATATCTATCATGTATTATTCCACAAAATACAGATACACTTCAAAGACAGGAGTTATGCAATTATTGAATGCAAGAAAATTAGTACCTAATAGCATCAGAAAAAAATAATCCTTCTAACTAAAAGTTTACTAGTCAGTTTTAAAGTAAAAAAAAAAAAAACCAAAAAAGCAAATGTGGAGAGTATGTAGAAACATGACAATAAAAAATGTATTAGCCTCTATGGGATACTGTTGAAATACAGCACAGAGGAAAATCCATATATTTAGTCACAAGGATATAATCAAGAAATAGTGGAATAAATGAATTCAGCATGTAGTACAAGGTGTTAGGAAGTAAATGAAATCAAGTTGAGAAAAAAATAAGCTAAAATGATAAAGCAGACTTTGAATTAGAAAAGTTACAGAATTAATACTCATAAAATATCAAATCTATGAGGTCAAGAAACAAAGAAGAAATAGTTATAACAATGAAAGACAAATAGCAATAAATACAAATGTAAGCTTTAAGTGTTTATACTTTTGCTGTAGTATGTTTGAAAGTTTTGTTGAAATAAAAGCCTTAGGAAAATGTAAACTAAGGCTAGAATGGAAATAAACTGAAATGAATCTGTTATAATGGGGGAAAATTAAGGCATAATCACCTCCAATAAAAACCTTGCAGACTAATATATATTTTTGCATGGGAATTCTACTGAAAATCTAGAGGGAAGATATTTTTAACGCTCTTCTCAAGCATATTAAAAGAACTGATACATCCTATGACTTTAGGAAATATTCAAAGCATGGCTCACAAAATCTGATAATGATAGCCAAAAAAATCCCTTACAAGCTGATTTCACTTATGATGTTATATAATAAGTGTAAAATGATACAATAAACATCAGAATAGATCTAACCGAATAATAAAAGCATGCTTCAGTGTTAGGATTTACCGCATTATATTATCTGTACTAACCGAATGGAGGCACAAGTCTTATCACTTCTACATATGGTAAATGATATTTGGTAAGATACACCTGTTATTCTTGATGAAAACATACGATGAAATATGTATCAGAGGTTGTTTTCTTAAGATAATACATTGACTTTCATTAAAACCCAGTCTTACACACGGTGAGGGAACTCTAGAAGTCTTCCCATTCAAGCAATTATTCAAGGAACAAAGCTTAATGTTTGACTTTATTATGTCTAGCTTATTTTACTAAATAACACAAAAGTGAGAGGTTTTTAAAATTGGAATTGAATTTTAGTTTCCATTATTTGCAGGTCATGATTATGTCTGAGAATTCAAGGACAATGACTACACAAATTATAAGGAAATTAAGTAGATTGATTTAGTATTAGAAAAAGAAAGAATGAGCTACAAAACTCACCAACCTTCCTAAATAAAATTTAAAAATATAAAAAATGAAATATTTCATATAAAAACAATTTGGAAGGCCCAGCACACTAGCCTAGTGACTGTAATGTTGCACACATTGGGTTCCCAAATGGTAATTAGTTTGTGTTCTAGCAGCCCCGCTTCCCACCCAGCTCCCTGCGTGTGGCCTGGGAAAGCAGTTGAGAACAACCCAAAGCCTTGGGACCCTGCACCTGTGTGGCAGAGCTGGAAGAAGCTCCTAGTTTCCTGGCTTTGGATCGACTCAGTTCCAGCATCCGTTTGTAGCCACTTGGGTAGTGAACCAGTGGACAGATCTTTCTCTCTCTATCTATATATCTGCCTTTTCAATAAAAATAAATAAATCTTTAAAATAGCAGCAACAACAAAAGCAATTTGGAGTCAGTGTCTGACTTAGTGATTAGATGCCTCTTGGGATGTCCATCTTGGGTGTGTGAAAGCCCAGGTTGCAGATTCCACTTTCCTGCTCTTGCTTACCTGAGTGGTGGCAGGTTAAGGTTCAAGTAGTTGGATCTGTGCCACTCAAGTGAGAGACCCAGATTGAGTTCTGGGCTCCTGGTTTCAATACTCTCTCTCTCTCTCTCCATACCCATGTGGGTAACTAGAATTAGAGGCTGATAGTATAAAGAGCTGGGAGAATTCCAAGTAACCAGAACTGCTATCTTAGTCTGTTTTGTGTCACTATGACAAAGTAGAAAGTTGGGGTGACATGGAGAAATGGAGTCAATGTTTAGCTTCGTAGTTAAGACACCCACATTCCACTTTGCAAGTACCTGAGTTTGATTCCCAGCTCTGGCTTTTGGCTCCAGTTTCCCATTAGTGTAGACGCTGGGAGGCAGCGGTGATATCTCAACACCTGAATTGAGTCTCCAACTCCTTGTTGAGCCCCTGAGCAGTCCCAGCTGTTGTAGGCATTTGGGGAGTGAACCAGCAGATGCTGTTTGCTTGCTTGTGCTCTTACCCACCATCCCTCTAAAACAAATTTTAAAACATTTGCCAAATAGAGTGAAGAGATTTATTTAATTTAGAATTCTAGTGGCTGCAGGATGCGTACAACTTGTTACTGATGTTCTGGCAAGAAGCCTCCTGGCTGTGCCACAGTAGAGCAGAGAAGGGGAGCTGGCTGCCTACAGAAGGGGTCAAGTGCATGGGGTGGCTTTTCTTTGTAACAATACACTCTTATGAGGCAGCATTAACCCTTTCATGAGGGTGTTGCCCCCATGACCCAATTACCTTCCAAAAATGCCCCCAATGCACACACATGCACCCAAATGGGTGCTGGGTTCCAAGGCTTTGGGCTATCCTCTACTGTTTTCCAGGCCACAAAGAGGGAGCTGGGTGGGAAGTGGAGCAGCCAGGACAGGAACTGGCACCCATATGGTATCCTGGCACATGCAAGGCGAGGACTTTAGTCACTAGGCTACCGCGCCAGGCCCCCTACATTTTTTGGGAAAATTTATTTATTTTTGTTACAAAGGCAGATGTACCAAGAGGAGAGAAAGAGAGAAAGATCTTCCATCTTACTGGTTTACTTCACAAGTGGCCGCAAAGGCAGCCAGGGCTAAGGTGATCCGAAGCCAGGAGCCCAGAGCTTCTTCCAGATGTCCCATGCAGGTATAAAGTTCCAAGGTTTTGGGTTCTCCTCTGCTACTTCCCCAGGCTACAAGCAGGGAGCTGGATGGGAAGTGGAGCAGCTGGCACATGAACCAGCACCCATATGGGATCCTGGGCATGCAAGGCAAGGATTTAGCCACTGAGGCATTGCACCAAACATTCTTAAATTAGAAAAGAAGAATGTTTTTAATTGATGGCTTCAGCACTTCTCTTAAACATCAAGAAGAAAGAAAAAAAAAAAACTCAACAGGATAAACATTGCAAAACTGAAGGAATAGTTGAAACATGTTCTAAGGTCAAGGAGTGTTTATTCAAAAAGTTAAATATTCTTTAAAATAATCATGGGACAAGTTATCAACATCAGTACATGAATGAATAATAGCTAGAGATATACCTAAGATTAAAACACCGAGAGAAAAATACTGCTTGTTCCCTCTATTGTTGTAGGTAAATATAAAGAAAAAATTCTAACAAGAGAAATGCATGTGTCTATTAGTTTTGCTACACACAGTGTTTTATCAAACTTTGTTTTGAATCTTTGTCAAATTGTTAAGCATTATGTAATACTATAGTTGTTATGCTTTAAATGCATAATATGTACTACTATATAATTAGTATAAACTGTGATATAAAATTATATATACTACTATATAAATATATTTATAAACTTAAATGCAGCCAAATTTTAATTTAAAAAATGTCAAAGCTGGTTTAAGTAACAAGAAAGGGGCCTGCATTGTGCTATAGATGGTTAAGTCACTACCTCCAAGCAGTCATCCTGCATTGAAATCTCAGCTGCTCCATTTCCCATTGAGCTCCCTGCCAGTGCTCCCGGGAAGTCCAGGTTTGGACTCCTGCCACCCATATGGGAGACCAAGATTGAGTTCCAGATTTCTGATGTGGCCCAGCCCTGCCCCTTGGGGTTATTTAGGGGAAAGAGCCCATGTATGCAAGATTTCTCTGTTGAAAGCTCTGCTTTTTCAAATAAACTGATCTATCAAAAAAGTAGAGAGAAGATGAACAGACATAAAAGAATTGGCAGACTGCTAGTGAACCAGTGAGGGAGTGAACAGTGTATGTTTGAATAGAACCATTTCTCATTGACATTATTCTATCAACTTGCACAGTTAGTGGAGACAAAAACACAAAAGGGAGAGGGTGAGGAGGGGAGAAGAAAAGAGGAGGAGAGGGGAGGGGAGGAAGGAAAGAAGGCCTGGAGGCCAGCTGACTGGGAGGGAGCGAGTGGGTGATGTGAACCCGAGGGAAGAAGAACAAGAAAGAAGTATGTCAACTTAGGAAGGAAGAACCAAACTAAAGTTTGAGTTGACATTTTTATTCTTGAATTGGGTGAGTTCCCTAGAAACTTGGCATAATATATTTTTTTTCGATGCTTGATTTATAATTATTTTCACCAGTTTCATCAGATGGACTTAACACTGGTGTTAATACCGTGCGTAACATCGTGGCAGGCCCGCCCATCCACACTGCAGCAAAGATGAACGCATCGCTTCTTTTTATCGCTAGACAATGTTTTTCGTCATGTACCACGTTTTACTGAACCACTCACCCGGTTTGGCCGTTCAGACTTTCTGAGGTCTGTTCCTCCTAGCGATGGCATCTCCCCTCCCTTTCTCTTACTCTGGCTGGCATAGCTGCCTGCTGGTGCTGTGAGTTACCTGGGAGTGATAACTCCCTGAAGAGAGGTGCTTGCATGGCAATTCCAAGAGCCTGCTTAAGGACGACTTGGAAAGGCAGCCCTCACATCCAGCTGGGCTCCATTAGTAATAAGCTTCCAGGGGAGCGGACCCTCATCAGAACAAAATCTGAACAGCTGCCTCATGATTCGCCTCCACGGGCAGCAGCTACCTCTTCCCTTTGAAACCTCTCTTCGCTGGCTTGTCGAGAGGGAACGGGCGCGTTTTGGACTCAGAGATGACTCTTTTCTCACTCCTCGAGAGAAGCTCCTCGCTGTGTCTAGAGAATGAGCCGTCCAGGCAGCGATGGTTCCACCCTGCGCACACCGTGAGTAGTGCCCCCGAACATTCATTTCCAAGCATTTTGGGGGACCAATACCTTCATTTCTCTGAAATACTACGCATGGAGCGACTAGGTCAAACAGTAACCTTGGGTTTGAACTCTTGAGGAACTGCCGCCTCTGGTTTCCAAACCCGACTGTTCCGTGTTTTAAGTTCCAGGAAACACTGTATCTCTCTCCATTTTCTCACTAGCAAATGCCTCTGCTGTTTTCTAATTATAGGCAACCTAGTGCGTAAGGAACAGCCTCACCTATGGGGTTTATTTACCGTTGATGATGATTAATGATATAGAACAGCTTTTCATGTTTCCTGGCCATTTGCTTTCCTTCTTTGGAGAAATATAAAATTCATATTCTTTGATAATTTCAATTAAAATTTATCATTGATTTTTAGTAGATCACTTGGGTATATTGATTCTTTAGGAAATACATGCTTTACAATTTTTCACCCATATTATATCTCCTTTTTATTCTTTGTAGTATTACTCAATATTAAGTTCTTCAATATTGTGTTGATATAATTTTATCTAAGATTTTCAAGACTGTTTAGTTAACGTTTTGCTTATGCTTTTGATGTCATTTGTAAGAAAAGTTGGCCTGCTTCCAAGTCAAGATTTGCTCTTGTATTTACTTTTAAGAGTGTTTATAATTTTAGTTCTTAGATTTAGGCCCTTGAATTTTTGAGTAAAGTTTTGTGAGGCCCCTTCAAGAAGTTCACAGAAAATATGTAGTATGAAAGAAATTGGAACAAACATTTTCATAGCCAAATGTGTCTTATTTTATTGATGAGGAGTCGTCAGTAAGTTCATGTAAATGTTTATTTTCTTTGAATTCCATTTTATTTCAGGAAGTTTTGAAATTTCTGTGTCTATATATCTCCGGTTGTTTGTTTTTGCTGTTTCCATGACTGCTTTCCTTGGCATTAATTGAATATGTTCCATTAGAGTACTTCAGTTATTTAAAATTTTGTGCAGTATTTGTACTTGCTCTTGGGCTTATAATATTTCTTGTTATAATCTACTTCCGACCTAATTCCAATGTGAGATAGAAATGTCCCTGATGCATTAGTACCGTTATCGTTATCTTTGTTTCTGGTTCTTTATGTGTTACAAGTATATTCATATGTGGTGAAAAGCCCACAAAACCTTGTTACAACTACTGTTATTGCTACCAATTGGAAGGGTTCTTAACAGGAAGATAAATGGGGAACAAGTAGACAGTTCAGGAAAATTTTAATAATAGAATTTATCATTTGCGAGTGTTGTTAGGAAAGCAGGAGAGATTGAAAGCTTTCATCCACCTGGTCAGGTCACTCTCCTAATCCCACAACACCAGGACAGGGCCAGCCCAAAGCCAGGAGAGAGATGTTCAGTCTAGCTCTCCTGTTTGCCGGGAAGGAACCCCAGTACCTGGGCCAGGACTGCTGTTCCAAGTCTATGCATCATGAGGGAGCTGCACCAGGAAGGGGAGATAGGACTGGAACCCAGATAGAAAAGTATTTCAATATTAGCCTTAATATTTATCATGGATGGTTCCTTTGTGTTGGTTCTATTTATTTGTTGCCATTTCTTTATTCGAATATGCCATTGTTTCAGACTGTTTTGTGCTTTTATTATTCCTTTGCTGTATGCTCAAAAATGCAATTATATGCGTGTTAATTTATATAATCACTACAAAAAGAATAAAATATGGGTTTGTAATTACTTTAATTACACAGTTACATAGTTACTAGTATTGCATTTTTAATTTGGATTTTAATTACCAAGATTTGCCATCAGCCTGAAGATATTCCTTTAGAATATTGTGTAAGCTATGCTGGATAGCAACACATACTGAGTTTTGTTTAGATGGTAATGCCTTTATTTTTTTCTTCATTTGTGGGAGATAGGCTTGTTGGATGTACAATTCTTGTTAGTCGGTTACTTTTAAAGCCCTTGTAGTATATTATCCCACTGTCTCCTTATATCCATTTCCTTCAGATGAGTAGTTGGCTGTTAATCTTAATAATGGACATTGGTGTATGAAACATTGCTTTTTCCTTGCTGCTTTAAAATTCTCCTCTTTGCTTTTTAACGTTTTTATCATGATGCATTTAGGAGTAAATCTTTTTGTTTATCATACTTGTAGTAAATTTGACATTCTAGATCTGTAGAGGAATGATCAAATTTGGAATATTTTCAGCCATTAATTTCTCTTTTTTTTAAAAAAAAGACTGACTCTTTTTGAAAGAGTTACAGCAAGAGATCTTGCATCTGCTAGTCACCATTGCTTCTTTAAGTAATTTATCTGCCCCATTTTCTTTCTCTTATGTCTTGTCCTAGTCATGCTCCATGTTCTCTAAATCTGTTCATTTTTTGTTATCTTCCTTTTTTGTTACATGATTTTTACATCTATCTATCCTCTAATTTTCTGTGAATTCTGACAATTTACATCTACTCCTGAGTTCTTATCATTTTAATTTTTGCTTTATCTTTTCAAGAAGAAGTGTTTGATACCTTCTGCTAGGGCATTACTATTATTTCTTCATTTTCTGTAGGGATTTGAACCTATTTGAAATGGCTTCTTTTCCATTTTTGATTGCTAACTCATCTTAGCCCTCTTTTCTTCCCTTGTTATTACCTTGTATATGATTGAATGCTTCATAATTTTTGTTGCACGCTGGACACTTGAGAAATGTAGTGACTGTGGGTACTGATTTTCTTCCTATTATCATTGTTCTTTTATATCATTGTGTTAAAATAAGCCAAGAGAAAAAGGAAAACATATATATATATATGTTTATATGATTTTAAAATATTAGCTGTAATCATTACGGTCTCTTGGCATGTCTGTTATTGTTGTTTACATGACAATTTGCCTATTCTTCACCTGGTCTAGTCCAGTAAATTGTTTTTCCTGTAATGTGTATTTTCTGATGTTGCTCCTCAGAGGATGCAACCTAGGGTGTGGAGCTAAACCAACAGATTACAGCAGATTTGAAAGGGCTCTTTGGTGATCTCATTTTTAATGTTTTTTTTTTTCTCTTCAGCTTCTCACCTTTCTTGGTATCGAACCCAGCAGTTATTTTGCCAATACCTTGGAATTTAAATGGTTTCAAAGTTTCATCCAGTTATGCTAGGGCCAGTCGTTGAAGACGGTTTTGACTCCATGGGTTTCTGTGGGCTTCTCTGCTTCAGTGTTCCTTTTGCTCCTGAGGAACATCTGTAGGTTTTGCTTTAGAGCTTTGCCTGGGGACAGCAGCATACACCTCCTGTTTGACATTTCTGACATAGAAACCACATGTTACTCGCATGCTCAGCGAGGATGAGCAGGGCTCCTGCTGCTGAACTAGAGCTTGACAAGCAGGTGCTGGATAGAGGAAGGGAGGCTGTAGTCACTTG
Source organism: Ochotona curzoniae (assembly GCF_017591425.1). Classification (NCBI taxonomy): domain Eukaryota; kingdom Metazoa; phylum Chordata; class Mammalia; order Lagomorpha; family Ochotonidae; genus Ochotona; species Ochotona curzoniae. Next base: position 20,163,774 of record NW_024465556.1, on the reverse strand, counting down.
GTCATAGTCTTCTGTACCTTAGCCCCGCAACAAAGAGCTAAAAGCAGATGCTGATGGTCTTGCCACTCCTAAGAAGATGCAGTACATCTTGGCTAAAAACTGGATGGAGAGAGGACTCCATCTTACTCACCAAACCCAATCATCATGCTGTGTCTGTTATGTTGAGCAGGGAAAGATGAAGAAGGGAGAGACAGATTTGTCATATGCCCTTAAGACTTTAAAAAAAAGGATGTTCTCTATAATTGTGACCAATTATAGTTATAGCTCCTTACACCATCATCTTGGTTATTGTCTTCTCAGGGAAATTGTTTTGCAAGACAGAAAAAGACACAAGGCACACACACGTGCACGTGTGTGCAAACAAACACATACACACATGCTCACTACATTTGATTGCATCAAGATTTGAAAATCTCTTCATTGAAAGTGTTGCTATAGTAAAACAGGTCCAAGAATGGGAAAAGTTTTTTGAATCAAATATAGCAAAGAAAAAAAGGACTAGTACATAGAATACAAAGAACCTTCCAAATCAATAGGGAAGAATAATCTCATGGAAGAAAATTAATAGGTAGAAATCAGTGGCAGAAAGCTAAATGGTCAAAGCATTCTTACAGACATTCAACTTAAGTAATTATTAGTTTTTTAAGATTTATTTATTTTTTATTGGAAATGCAGAGAGGAAGATCTTCTGTCTGCTGATTTACTCCCCAAGCGGCCGCAATGGCTGCAGCTGAGCCAGTCCGAAGTCAGGAGCCAGGAGCTTCTTCCAGGTTTCCCACACGAATGTAGGAACCCAAAGCTTTGGGAAAGCTCTGCTGCTTTCCCAAGTCACAAGCAGGGAGCTGGATGGGAAGTGGAGCTGCCAGGATTATAACCTGTGACCATATAGGATCCTGGCACGTCCAAGGAGAGGACTTTAACCGCTATCCTATTGCGCTGGGCCCGCAGCCATGTTTCTTAAACCTTCCTAAAGGAGATGTCTACTGGACCAGTGCTTTTAGAGATCATTATGAGTTAGCCTGGTGATGGATGTGGAAGGACGCATTTTAGAGAAAGCAATGGGAACAAAGGTGTGGAAGTGAGAAGAGTGTATGGTGTACAGACAGGTCTGTGTTGAGGCATGAGTCCCGGAGGGGAGTGGAGACGAAGCTGGAGAGATGCAGGGCTGGATCCTAGAGTCATTTTCAGGCTTTTGTAAGCTTTGACTCCACCTTTGAGAGTTAAGGAAGTGCTTCCCTGCCTCTCTGCTTTTAGCATATAATGTGATTGGATTCCTTCTTTCTATACATGAAGAACTTAGTTTTTTTAAAATAATGGTAATTATTGCTTATCAGTGCTGTTAAACACTTTACAAGGGAAGGATACTTTGTGAGAAATGGAATTTAAAGATAAGTTTCTTTTGGCATAAAACAATTTGAACTGTATGCGTACTTTTTAATTATGTGTTTTCCATGAACTTTTTGAAAGTTCATTGAAGTGATACAAATTAAGGCCTCAGTGAGATACCATTATATGTCTTTTCCAATGAGCAAAAATTAAAATATTTTCAAGATTTATTTTCTATTGGACATATTTACACAGTAGGAGAGATGGGGAGAAAAGTCTTCCATCCACTGGTTCACTCTTCAAGCTGTAATGGCCAGAGCTGAGCAATCCAAAGCCAGGAGCTTGTAGCTCCTTCTGGGTCTTCTATGTGGGTGCAGGGTCCCAAGGTTCTAGACCATTCTCCACTGCTTTCCCAGGCCACAAGCAGGGAGGTGGATGAACAGTGGAGCAAACAAGACACAAACTGCAGCCCATATAGGATTCTGGTGCTTGGCGGTGGGGGATTAGCCTGTTGAATCCCAGTGCCAGTCCCAAGAATGAAGCCATTTAATGAGAAGCCCTCCATGCCTCTATTTTAGACTCCCACTGCTGTTTCCCACAGAAGGGAATTAGGCCTCCTTGGGGATTTGAAGGGTTTGGGATCTGGGTCTGGCTGTCTCACTGTAGTAAACATCAAAAGAGATATGAATACTCCCAAAGGGACATAGGATCCAACATAAGGAAGGTCTGTGAGCCAGTGTTGAGAAATCCCAGCATCAGGTGGAACACAACTTGAAATAGACTTAAACTCATGGAATATATTTTAATTCCTATTGGTTTTAGAAGTATTTTATGATGATGAATATAAAAGTACAAAAATAATTTATAAAGTCAATGAAGAATGGTTGAAAACCAAATGATTTGATTTTCAAGAACTGGTCAATAAATCAAGAGAAGACATCTTTGTCTAATCTTTATCATATGCACTTTATTACATGAACACAACTAATAGCAAAAAAAGGGGAAATTGTGTTTGCACAAGTACCTCTGCTACTTCAAAATGAGAGAATCTAGAATGTTGCATTTGGCAGCACCACATTAGGTCTGAACACCAATTGCAAAAATCACAAGGAGTCAGAGAAACGAACAGCGTGATGGAAAAACATTTCCAGCCCTGTAGTCTCGAGACTTAACTAGCAATTTACAGGAGCATATCACATTACATCATAGAGATGCAATCAGCAAAATGCAGTCTGTGGAAATTTCTACAGGACACAGGAACTAATTTATTTAACAAGCAATGGGAAGGAAAGAAGGTGGGGGAGAAGATAGAGGCTCTGTGGCTGAAAACAGAAATAATCATATCAGTTAGATGCTATATGTGGATTTAATTTGCTGCTGGTTTAAACAAACTAAAATGTTTATGATAATGTTACTATTGGATATTTGCTATTAAAAATTTCTCACATGTACTGCTGGAATGGTAGTTGCTTTTTAAAATACTCCTTAAATATCTAACATAATAAAACATGTACTTATTTAATGACAAATCTGTTCCTGATGTTTACTAAAAGTGAACCAGGATAGAAGAAGGAAATCTAAGTACAGATGAAGTAATAAGACAACAAATATGTGGGTCTCATTATAATACTGGCATATTTTATGCTTTAAGTGTTCTACTGAAAATCTTAAGTTGATGATAACAAGTTTGAGTCAGAAAAACTAGTACTTTTTCTATAAAGCCGGGAAAACAAATGGCATATTTTCTTGGGGCAGGGCAGTAATACACTTATCACTCATCTATTTGAAGATGTCCAAAATTTTGTACCCAGCACCTCTGCTCCCCTTTGATGACTACAGAGGTATTGCACATATACGCAAAGGAGTAGGCAGAACATTTTAAAAGCAGCATGTCTCTATGTATGTCTAAAATTGGGAGCAAACTTTATGTCCATCAACTGGAAAATAGATATATTATGGTATATTCATTAAATGCATTTCAACAGGGCAGTAAAAGGTAATGAACTGCAGCTAAATAAATCAACTTTGACTCTTTCAGCAAGAATATAAGGTGAACAGAAACAAAAATAGAGAAGGTTAAGATTTTAGACAAATTTGTGTATCTTATAAAAAGCTTTAAACATATTTAACAGTGCTATCTCAGTGTATATATTATCATAGATGATATAAAATTATTCTGATAGGCAAATCAATTTCATGTACCAAATCCTAGGTAGTGGGGGCCCAGGTGGCAGAGAGGAAGTGTCTGAAAATGGCACAAGGACTGCAAATACATTTGTTATTTATTATGATGCTCTATTATCCACATGTTATAGGAAATTTTATTTTAAAATCTTTGTGGCATACTTTGTCTAAAGCTTCACAATTTAAAATGGACAAAGTAAGTTGAGGCACCAGAGTAGGAACACAGCCTGCCCGGAGGGGGTTGTAGGATATTCCAGGGAAGGAAATGTGTGCGCTAATTCTTTTTTTTTTTCAGATTTATTCATTTTGGTTTTGTATTTGGAAGTCATAGTGATGGCAGAGGTGCAGGTGTTGGTGTATGTATGTGGAGAGAGAGAGAGAGAGAGAGAGAGAGAGAGAAAGAGAAAGAGAAACTGACTTCCATTCACTGGTTCACTCCCCAGATAGCCAAGGATGGACCAAGCTGAAATCAAAAGATTTGAACTCCATCAGGGTCTCCCACATGGGAGCGGGGATCCCAAAGGCTTGAAGCATCCTTGACTGCCTTGGAAGAAACCTGGACCAGAAGTGTGGAATAGCCAAGACTAGAATCCAGCTCTGTCACACAAAATGCAGTCATCTCAGGCAGCAGCTAACACCACTGAGCCGCAACACTTGCTGATTCCTGAAGAAGTAAACTTCTGAAAAGCATTAAAAAAAAAAAAAAGAATGTTCAGTGTAAGCAGGGTTAATTTTTTGTAGGGCTTGAAGGCCAGATTCAAGCAGATGGTCTTTTTTACATCAAAAACCATTGTAAATTCAATGCTGTTTTTATGTGGCTGCATCAAAGTACCTGGGACCGAGTTATCTCTTAACAATGCAAGGGCGTAGCTGCCGGTCTGGAGCCCAGGGAAGCCCAGAACGAGGCTTGCAGCTGCTGGTCTGGAGCCCAGGGAGCCCAGCATGAGGCATGACAGCTGTCTGGTGAGGACTGCTCTCCGTTTCCAGGATATGTGTTACTGCATTTTCCAGAGGGGGAGGAGCCCTGGGTCCTCCATTGGAAGAGAAGAGGCTGCCTTTTACTGTCAGTCCTTTGTTAGGGTGTGAACTCTGTAAGAAGACAGAGCCCTCATGACCTAATCACCCGTCAAAAGCCATGCCTCTTTATACTGTGGCACTAGAGATGAAGGTTCAGTTCATGGTTATGGAAGTACCTACACAATGGTCCAAACTTTGTTTCTTAGTCCATAAGCTTAGAATTGCTACTGCCCTGGGGCTGGTGCAGTGGCATAGCAAACTAATCCTACTTCTGCCAGTGCGAGCATCCTATAGGGGTGCTGGTTCATGTCCCAGCTGCTCCATTTTTACTCCAGCTCTGCTTGTGGCCTGGCAACACAGCAGAGGATGGCCGAGTCCTTTACACTTGTACCCATGTGGGAAAGCTAGAAGAAGCTCCTCACTCCCAGCTGTGAATCAGCTCATTGTGGCCATTGGGGGGAATGAACCAGCAGACAGAGATCTTTCTCTCTCTCTCTCTTTGTCTCTATAAAAAAATCTGCCTTTCAAATAAAAATAAATAAATCTTTTAAATATTTCTACTCTCCAATCAGTTAAAGAAAAAATTCTCCCAAAGCCAGTGTTCTGATAAGGATGGCCACATCCTGGAACAGAGCACTGGTTGGAAAGTAAGCTACTCTGATTCCGCTCCAGCTTCCTGGGAAAGCAGTGCATGGCAGCCCGGGAGCCTGGGCAGCTGCTGCCCATATGGGAGACCTGCATGGCATCTGCATGGGGATTTCAGGCTCTTGGCTTTGACCTGGCTCAGCTGCAGCCACTGAGGCCCTTTGAGGAGTAAACTGATACACATTCACTCTCTCGCTCTCCCTGTTTCTCTCTCTCTCCATCTCTCTCTTTCTTTCTGCCTTTCAAACAAATTTTCATGAGACAGGTGTGTGTGTGTGTGTGTGTGTGCATTTAAGAACTTTTACTTTCAATGTTTGTTCCCCAGTAATTCTAGACATTACTTCTGGATACCAGTACAAGGGAAAAAATACTCTCAACTTAAACTTTTCACAGACTCATGAGAGTAAATGCAATTTTATAATAGCCAATAGCAAAGGGCAGAAATGTCAAGTGACTTGAGCCAAAGGCATGTCATGTTTGCTTTGGTGTCTGAATGCCCCCAGGAGCCTCAGGACCACTTTCCCATGCACCCCAAGCCTCTGCTGAAGCCCCTGCTCAGTTGTGACTGCAGACCTGTAGCTGAGCAGTTGTGTAGCACTCCGTTCATAGTCATCCCAGGAAAAGCCTGAGGATCTGTATTCCCTATCCGGTGTTGGATCTATGGCCCCAACGTATAGCCAGTAATGTGTGCTAGAGGAAGTTGTACGGGTCATGTTAATCACGTTCCTGCTGCTCTAGCAGTGTGTTTGAGCATAAGCAGCTTAGCACTGTTACACATGTATTGGACTCATGGTTCTGAAAGATGGGGTGTCTGAGATGGAGGCACCATATCTGCTGAGGATATTTGGGCCCCGATATTACCTCGTGAGAGCACGTGAGAGATCACCACAGGTTGGGCATGTGGCCTGAAGCCCTTTTATAACTGGCGTTAATCCATCCAGAAGGCCCTCCCTCTCGACATTGTTTCACGGAGGGTTAAATTGCCACACATGACCTTTAGAAACACACTGGAACCGCAGCAGGATAGGATAATGAGAAGGAAGTGTGGAGACAGCCTGGCTAAAAGTTTGTAGCAGGTTCCTTTAAACTCTGCATCTGCTGCTTTTGTTTATCCAGAAGTTATTTCATTTTCCCCCCTTGTCCCTGCGTCAATAACTCAAGCTAAGTACTGTCATACTCTTCCAGTCTACACATTTTTCTTGGTAGTTTGTTGTGTCTGCTCACTCTTTGGCACACCAGTGCCTGGGTTTCCTCTCTCGGTTTTGGTAGAGCACGTGTGGCTGTAATCCACATTTGCCGTCACATTGCAGCTCCCTGACACTTCTGCTTGGGCTTCTCAACATAATCTTTAAAGATTAAACTCTTATTTCCTTTTGTATTCATATTACAAATTAGGAAAAATGCATGTGTTTGACACCTGGAACACTCACTGTCTGCTGCGAAGGTTTCCACTACAGATGTAAGAGAATAGTATGCTCGTGTGTGTGTGTGTGTGTGTGCGCAGGTGTGTGTGATTCGATTGTGGCAGCCAAGATGGAAAAATGTGGAGATAATTTTGCAGCTCAGAGGTAACTTTGGTAATGATGAGGAACTTTTTTTTTTTTTTTTACTACAAATAAGGATTTAAAATTTAAGTTTATATTAGAACTGGTGAACAATTAGTTTCTCTACTCCTGCACTTTTTGGTTGGTTATTTGTTTAAAAGCTTTAAAAGATTTTTATTTATTTATTTTTTAAGTGAAGAGAAAGGAGGTTAGTAACAGCTGTGGCACATGCATAACACCACCACTTAACTGGTGTTTGGAAGAACTGCTAGACAAATCTTTGTTTCACCATATTTTCTTTTTTTTTTTTTAAGGATTTATTTATTTATTGGAAAGTCAGATATACAGAGAGGAGGAGAGACAGAGGGGAAGATCTTTCGTCCGATGATTCATTCCCCAAGTGAGCACAACGGCCAGTATTGCGCCGATTTGAAGCCGGGAACCAGGAACCTCTTCCGGGTCTCCCACATGGGTGCAGGGTCCCAAAGCTTTGGGCCGTCCTCAACTGCTTTCCCAGGCCACAAGCAGGGAGCTGGATGGGAAGTGCAGCTGCTGGGATTAGAACTGGCGCCCATATGGGATCCTGGCGTGTTTAAGGTGAGGACCCCAGACGCTAGGCCATGCTGCCGGGCCCTGTTTCACCATATTTTCAGGAGAATTAAAATATCTTCAGAGGGCAATCTACCTTTTTGATCAATTGTATCAGAATGCAATTCCCAACCGGAAGTAGGATGGGGAAAGGAAAGAGGAGGTGTTAGTGTTCCGCTGGACTCATTTCCTCGGTTCTGAGTGGAAACAGTTTTCAGCCTGGTAACTGTCACCACGGTGCCATCGGACTTTTCCCCATTCCCACCCTCCCCCCAAAACAATGTCTCCCAGAAACTCTGTGCCCAGCTACCAACAAAGTCTCCTACCCATTCCTCCCAAAACGTACCACATAGGTCCCATGTCCCCTGGGCATTCCTTTAGACATGGCTCTCACTCTGTCCTTGGCTTTGGGGCTCCTCCTCAGCAGGGAATACACCTAGTCCTTCCTGTGGGCAATTCGATAACTAGTCCCCATACATTGGTGGCAGCTGGCCACATCCCTCCTCATGGCCTCTCTGCCTGGGTTTGAATCTTGCTCTGTTGACCATTCAGCCTCTATTTCACCAACATTCCTCGGCTTCCTGTTTTAACATATGGAGATGATAATTATGGTATCTAGAGTCATGGTAATCAGGACTAAGTGAGTTAACATTGGTTGTTACACTAAAGATGTACGTAAAGGTTGTTACATTTCTGGCGTAGAGTCCTGTGTGTTTGGAGGAAAATAATAGCCCATCACATTCTACATCACCTGGAGTTCTGTCTATTTAGTTTTCTGAAAACATTGCATCTGCACTCTCAAATCACAAGAGGGAAACTATCAAGGATAATGACACATTGCCATGGGATTAGTTAAAAAAAAAAATCGAAGGGACCACTCTCAATGGCTCTTCCCAGAAAAAAAACAAACATAGCTCATCTAAAACTCATATCTGAAACTTGGATTCCCTCTCAAAAACAGAGACAGAGCTAAAGAGGAAGTGGAAGTTTCTAACCAGAGAAACAACAAGCTTTTATCTCTTCAGAAAAGGAAATTAGAAGTTTCTAGTTACAGATGCTGAGTTGTTTCTAGGAGGAAGAACGCTCTGTCTTACCAGATGTGCTGCTTGGTGAACTATGGTAAGGTGAACAGCAGCTTGTTCAGGTGGTGGTTTTCTGTCGGTTCTCTCTCCCCACTTCCCTGTGTCCAGTGCTCTTGGAGTACCCTGCAGATGGCCGTGCTAATGACAGTGGCCCTAATGAAACAAACAGAAGTCAAGTGATGTGTCCAGATAGGCAGTAAAAAACAAATCAAGGATGAATGAAGTGTGTGCATGTCCTAACACTCTCTTTTTGTTGGACTGGGTTGCAGGTTTACTTGTCTTAGAAGAAGAGAGAGCGTCTGAGGTGGGACATGGCAGAATACCACCAATAGAGATATTGCAGGAATGGATTATTTTTTTTGGTTCTCTAAGTGATGTGTTCTCATATTGGGCATGAACCAGGTTTCTTTGTGATATTACATAACATATGGACTCATGTGTGGGTAAGAATCATTGGTTTTAGTCGTCATTCCTGTTAGGAATCTACTTGTACTGCAACACCCCATGTGACTGCGGTGACCTCCGCTCCTCCTGTGATGTGTTCCTGGAAACTGACACCTAGTTATTGCCACATCCTTGAATCTCTTTAGTTCAGATGATGCTCTTCATGAATCCACTCCACCCTCAGGTCATTCCCAGCCTACTTGTGTGTGGCTAATGGATTTTAATCAAATCAACAATGCTGTCTTAGTGGTTGGCTGTTGGATGCCCCAGTTTCATATTCTTGATCTTCTGTTCATGTGACCAGCTAATCTCATGTGTCCTGGGTCAACTCAACATTTTCTGCCCACTACCCGAGGTGCACATCAGGATCCCATAGATATGATGATGAGTCCTTTTACATTTGATGATTTCTAGCTTTACCTGGATCCACACTTATCCATGCCAATTCTCATCTCCAGCTGATTGTTTTTTCATATATCTACAGTGACGCCTGTCAAAGTTTAGCGTGAGTCATAGGTGGTTGAGGAGCTTGTTAGGACACATTTTCCTGGGCTTCGTGTCAAAAGACTTTGATTCATTAGATCTGGGTTGGAGCATACAATGTCTGCATTTGAATTTGCTTAGCAGGCTTCCAGGAGATATTGTGGATACTGTCCTGGGGTCATGCTTACAAGAGCATTAATATAAGTTTGTGGCATGTAGATCTTTCATTAGATGAGTGTAGCAAACCTCAATCTTTTCCTTTACCCCTTTCAGTTAAGATTTCTTACACATGATGATGACAAAAGGGACCATGAGATAGGAGTTCTTTCAATTTATTTTTTGGTGATCTCAACTTCACTTTGTGTCCACTGATATGCCTCCCTTTCCTGTGTCACAGCACCTGGGATGACTCGGTGACTAGCATCTTAGAAGAGTAGATGAGGCAGGAGTTTTGCTGAGGGATCCCAGCATCAGATCCTCCGCTTAGAGTGTCGCCTTTCTCAGTACCATGAACAAACAGAAACTGGGAATATGGGTGACCTCTTGGCCAGATTCGGAAAGCCTGACCCAGTTGGCCATTTTTGTCTTGATTCCAGATCATTATGGTGTGGAATCCAAGTGAAGCAGTAGCCAGTAAAATGATTCTGAAGCCAGGTAGATCTGCGCTTCTAACTGTCGCTTGGCTGTTCACCCTTTTCTCACAGAGAAAACTGCTTCTCCTCAAAGGCAGTTCTTTGAAAGCAAGGTTAGTAATGTAAGAGATACATCTTCCCTTATTTTCCTGCAACAATGACAGCTTCCGTTCTGCTAGTGGAAAAACATAGTGTCTTGATCTGTTCAGGGTTTCCCTTCTTTGTTTCCTAAGCTGTTATTTTGTTTGCAGTGACTCATATTCTTCTCCAATTTGAGTTGAGAATTTCTGACCCTGCATTAGTCAGGATTCATACAGAGTTATTTTGGCCAAAATTTCTATTCCCATCTGGTCCCGTGTTGTTGATCAGTGTGGTTGCTTCTCAGCTATTCCTAGTTGCTGAACCCAAGATCTCCTTAGCCAGCCCTTCTAGTTAGCCACACTCATGCTGTCCTTGCGTGTGTAAGAGTCAGTCTGCTGTTCCCTGGCTTTAGAAGGCTTTTAAGAAGCTTTTCAAGGGGCCTAGCATGGTAACCTCTAGTGCATGCACTGGGATCCCTTATGGGTGGTGATTTGTGTTGCAGCTGCACTACTTCCCATCCAGCTCCCTGCTTGTGGCCTGGGAAAGCAGTAGAGGATGGCCCAAAGCCTTGGAACCCTGCACCTGTGTGAGAGACCTGGAATGAGCTCCTGGCTTCGGATTAGATCCTCTGGCCGTGGTATTCACTTGTAGAGTGAACCAGAGGACAGAATATCTTTCTCTCTGTAAATCTGAATTTCCAATTATATATATTTCTTATTTATATAAATATATATTTCTTATATATAATATATGTATATTAAAAAGAAGCATTTTAAGGCCTCCCTCATTCTTGTGCCACTCTTGAGTCCCACTACTCTTAAATATTGCTATGATATGGGCAGCTCTGTGAGATAGTGCAACATCCATCGTCCTGGACACACCAAAGTGATTTTGCTATTCCAGGCGTATCTGTTTGCCAGGGTTTTGGTATCATAAAATACAGATCGCTTTCTTTCCAAATTTCCTCAGGTTGTTTATTTTCCAAAATGAAAAGTCTCGGCTTCATAAAATCAAAACCTTTTTCTCTTACTTTCTCTTATCTACTCTGTGAATGAATGGAATTCATAGGGGGAAAGGTCAATGGATACAAAGAAATTGTAGGAAAATATCAGTTAATGTTTTTGAAACTCCCAACCACACATATAAAGTGGAATAAAATTATTTTTAGGCTTACAATGAAGATTTAGTACTCCGGCATAGGTTAAGCTTCTAGGAATATTTGATTTAAAATAAAAGTAATAAAATAATAGAGGGCTCAGTATGATAACCTAGCAGCTAAAGTCCTTGCCATGCATGCACTGGGATCTGATACGGGTACAAGTTCTACTCCCGGCAGCCCTGGTTCCTATCCATCTCCCTGCACCTATGGGGGAAACCCTGCGGAGGCTCAGGGCTCCTTGCTTCAGATCAGCACAGCTCCAGCTGTTGTGACCACCTGGAGAGTGAATCAGTGAAGACAAGATCTTCTTCTCTGTCTCTCCTCCTCTCTGTATATCTGACTTTCCAATAAAAATAAATAAATCTTCCAAAACTTTAAAAAAATTGTTTACTTTTTTAAATTGAAAAATCAGATATAAAGAGAGGAGATGAGATAGAGAGGAAGATCTTCCATCTGATGATTCACTCCCTAAGTGGCCACAAAAGGCTGAGCTGAGCCAATCTGAATCCCAGAGCCAGGAGCCTCTTCTGGGTCTCCCACATGGGTACAGGGTCCCAAGTCTTTGGGCCTTCCTTGACTATTTTCCAAGGGCACATGCAGGGAGCTGGATGAAAAGCAGTGCATCCGGGATTAGAACTGGAACCCATATGGGATCCTAGTACTTGCACAGTGAGGACATTAGCTGCTAGGCTATGATGCCAGGCCCCAAAATAAAGAAATCGTAAAAAAAAAATAGAGGCTTAGAAATATATGTGGATATATAGTAATTTCTTTTATTAACATCTCCTTCATAGGGGAAATAATAATGGGAGAAGAAAGGCTACACATCAATGCCCTTTCCACATCATCAAGAGGCTTATTATTAGTTGTTATTACTATTATTAGTTTATTATTAGTCCAATGCTTAAAGCAAAGAGCACCCCTCCACCACCACCAAATAGACACTAAATCAACATCTGTGCCCTAGGAGCTAGGCTGCCTTGCTGGGACACTCCTGTTGCCAGATCACATAACGCCCCTGCCCTGGGCACATAACTTTTGGGAATGATGTCTTGTTGTCTAAGCAACTATGTGTTCCGTCTGATAAAATCATTCATTTCTCAGGCTCAGCCTGAGTATCAACTGTTGGGGTAAACCCTCCATGGCAGTCGATTTCCTCCTTTCCTGGAGATAGTAGCGGTCTGCTTTTTGTATGTGTGCAGCACCGGATGCTGTGTCCACATGCTTTAGAGCTGCAATCACTATTTGGTAGCTGTGTTACACCTTCTGCTTTCAGTAGAAAGTGAGCCCCTTCAAGAACTTTTCCTCTAGCGCTTCTGGGATTGGTACTCACAGCAGGTACTCTGGCTTCTTGCTTGGTTGGCTTAGCTGGAGAGCTTGAAGGCAGCAAAATTAAAAGCTGTAAACACAAACACACACATTAATCAGGTGTGGCAAAAACTTTTTGATTGCCCTTTCTGCCGTGGAAGAGTTCCCCTCCTGCTGTCATACTTCCCACCTCCTGTTTCTTCATCTATCCTAAACTCAGGGAAAAGCAAGTCTTCCTTTGTTCCCCAGATGTTTCTCAAAGAACGAACGAGAAAATAAGAGCTGTGGAATTTTTTGCTTCCAAAACTTCTAACATTCAGTGAGCAAACTTCTTCCCAAACAACATCTTGAGGATAGATTATAGATTCCTTCAGATCCCAATTTTCTGTGCAATCCCCCTAGCCAGACTTACTGAACTGAATGAGTGATACAGCGTCTCATGTTCTAATCACCTGATTAAAAATTCATTTGCTTCACTAAAAGATAATGCCTGGGTGGGCAGTATTGTCACAGGGGATTCTGTTAAGAGGGTTGCCAGGTCTGCCTGCATTTAGGCCTACATAGGTGGTGACAAAGTGTAGGCAGCACATGCAGAGTACCTTATTGACAATTTGGGGCTAGACTGCTGGCTGCTGTTGATCAATAGCCCATGTCCTAAGGTGCCCACCACCTTGGTTCTTACTTCAACTTTCTCTAGAGAACCAGAATATGGAATAGAGGAGGAGTATAAAAGCCTTAGTCTTGGTCCTACACCAGAGACTTAGGGTTCAAGCTACTCCCTCCTTATAGCCCCTCCGAAAAGTACAAAACAGTCTTATTCAGGAGGATAGTAATTTTTGGGATGAAAATCTGTTTCCCCCTCATCTGTCAACAGTTTTAAGTATTCTCTTTGTCCAAAAACCTTGTTCTTGTTATTCTAATTTGTAACGAAGTTTTGGTTAACAAGCATGATTTAAAGACCATCTGCCTAAACTTGATGTAAAGCAAGTAGTCGGGATACAGGATAACAGTCCTGTGACTTCTGGATAGCCTTGGGTTTATACATGCAGAATTCTAGAACACAGTGGATGCCCATTGAGCAGCCCTTTCTAAGTCTACCCATTTGATAAAACTGGTGAAGTGCATGAAACACAACATTTGTCCTCTCTTCCAATGAATGTTTGGAATACATGGTTCAATATTTTCTGAGCTAAGAAATTCAATTGAAAAGTTGTCTTACCATCTTAGAAGTATCCCATTTCCCAAACCCTCCACAGTCCATTTTGTCTCAACCCCCAATATTTAGGGACTATATTGAAACCATGTCCTTGTTGATTTAAGGTTTTAAATGGAAAGTTGGAAGCCTGCCAATCACTTCTTACCTGACATGGTGTCCATCAGTGGTGGGAGAGGGAGAACCATTTTCATGTCAATCAAGAAATCTTTGGGGTTGTTGAAACCTGTTAGGATGCACTGCCCAGTGACCACCGTGACTTGCAGGTTCTGATATTAAGGAGCAACTGCCAGAAATAAGTAGAAGTTCATTTCAACTGTATTCACACACAAATGAAGCGTTTAGCTCTGAAATGTTTTTTCTGAAGACTGGGGAGTCTATCTTCCCTGGTGCCACCACTGGTGCCTCCAGTAATCCATTGGAGTAGGTTGAGATTCAAAGCTATTGCCCTGCCACTCCAAATATTTAACACCACTGTGTTTACTATTATCCTGTATTAATGTCCTGCCACAGTGTTAACAAGACCAGTATAGCAAACTGACTAATTCTCAATGCCCCTAGCACCCCATGGTGAAGGAGATGGATTTTCCAGGAAACAGCTATTGTGGAAAACAGCAATATATAGGGCTGAAGCTGGCCTTACACATTTTAGTGGTTACAAAAATGTCTCCCCCCACCCTTGGTGAGTTACAGCTCACTGAGGTACGGCACTGAATCACCTTATCGTGCCCAGTAACTGCTCTGTTGTGCCAGGCTCAGGCGCATTCATCTGAATGACACCAACCTCAAAATCGGAATTTGGGTTCTAAATCTTGAACGTGTGATACTTCTCTTTATGGGCCAGATTTTAGGGAGCCCCAAAGAAGAGAGACTCACCAACACACACCTGGCTTGCACTTGTTCACAACTCATCTTGGCCATTGTAACATCCTGTCCTTAGAATGACCTTTCAGGAGAGGAGAGCTGAAAGCAATGGCTACAAAAATGAGAATGGCTGAGGAGTAAATAAAACAACAGAAAGGCAAGCAGGGGCTGCAGTGCCCAAACTGAACCAGAATAAAACAAATTCATTATCCTGTAAATTGCTCACACTATATGGAGTCTATTATTGGGAATTTGTGAGAAGTCGGCAGGTAGTGGTGATGGTGGGATGGGGGCGGTGGTAGGGTCCTGCTATAGCCAGAGTCCATCCATCACTTCAGAATCCCCAGGGCCAAAGAAATCTGAGTCATGATGGATTGCTCATGGTTGTAGGAGTTAAGTAGGGAGTAGGTAAATTAACCCCCCTGATAGCCCTGCCCATGGTGTGAAGCACATTACAGGTCTGTCTTCTGTAGCTGGGCTGGGGAGGCTAGAAGATAATTCACTGTCCTGGGGGCTCCTTACACAGCCAGCTAGAATGTCTAGGGCTCAGTTTATTTCTGTTGGTTTCCAGAGGATTGTCTTGAATTGTTAAAGCACTTAGCACATAGTCCAACACGGAGTAAGCTCTCAATAAATATCAGTAACTCAGTAGCTGCACAATCTCTTCTTCCGCGTGTACATCACCCCTCCTCCAGGATGTGTAATTCACATTGCAAGAGACATAAACTTTTCATTCTTACATCACTGTTCCATTCATCCCTTCCTCCATCCAGTTAACAGTTACCGTGCACAGTGTACCATGCATCAGAGGTCTGGCATATGGTAAGAAGCTGTGATATCACATTGATCTGAATTCAGATTCTGACTTTGTGGCATTCATTTCTTAATGACTATATTTTCACTTTATGCTCTGGAAATAAGAATTGTAAGCCCTGTATTGAGCTATGGTGAGAAATAAGGGCTTGCATAACAAGGTGCTTAACCAGTAGCTTTGTGTGTTATAGGCTCCTTTCATATAATGGGCACTGTGAACCCTGCCCTGGTTTACACCACAATACAAATCTTGTCTTCCCTTGATTTCATTTGATACTTGCCATATGGTCTTCACATTTAGTTTTTGTCTTTCTAAAATTCACCTAACAGGCTTTCCTCGCTGGTCTATTATCCCATGAATCACTATGTTTGGTTTTGCCTATGAAGAACCATACTGGTAAAGAAATTCAAGTTAGAAGAAAATTATGAGCTCAATAGTGGGTCCAGATGAAAATCAATGCAAGACAAAGTTCATCTTGGGAAAAGTAAATAGAAGCTGGAGGAACAATAGGATCCTTTGGGGGAAAATAAGATGGGACTAAGATAGAACAGATTAGATAAATAACTGATGTTCGTTACAAAGAGTGTGGGCCGCGTCCTGTAATGAGAGGAGTTCCCTGGGCCTCAGGAATTCAGTGGGGGAAGTTGTGTTGAGGACCGTGATTCACAAACACCTGGATGGAGGCACACGAGATTGCCTTAACTGTGTTTTGGGCACACACCATAACCTGGAAACCATCATGACGCTGCTCGTCATTTTATTGTCTCTAATCTTATACTCTGCTTGATTATAAACAACCCTAGTCCCATGAGGAGAGAGTCTCACAGTGACTTCACCTTTATAGTTCATACCCAGATGTCAAGGCACAGGCTGGTATCCAAGAAAACAATTCTGAAACATGGACTGAGAAGTAGGGAAGAGATTGGAAAGAGGCAGTTGTGGCCTCTGAATACCAATGTTCATGAGCGATGAATTTTCCATTGACTGTTTCATGCTCAAAATGCTTACCACAGTCAGAATTGAACCAGGATGAAGCTAGGAGCCGGAAGTTTTATCTGGGGTATTAAATGGGTGGGACACAAGCACTTGAGCCACCATATGCTACCTCTCAGTGTCTGTATTAGAAGCCAAATAACCAGGACTTTAACAAGGCTCTCTCAGTATTCTATGCGGCAATTTAACCACTGTGCTAAACATGTATGTCACACATGGGACTTCTCTCTTTTTCAAGGAGAGCAGTAGACTCTATGACATTGTAAAAGTTGACTTGGAGTTGTCGCTGGCTGTGGTGTGGGCAGGAGAATGCCATGTGTTGAAGCAGCAGAGTGGGAAAGCCCTTGGGAGAAGAGTGGGGCGGGAGAGTCCATGAAGTCAGATCACTCATCCTCAGTGAGAGGGATGTGCATGGGCACCAATCTGACTTTTATCCTCATATTTTTGTTTCAGTCATTCTCATGAGGGTCAGACAGACAAAAACCATCTGCTCATGTAGAAGAAAGGTTTATTTTCCATGGGCACACATGATTTCTGACTATGCTAGTGAGGATTTTCTGCATGTGCAGTAAAATGTAACTGTATGGCTCACACAACTAGAGATATTTTTTCTGCATGGAGTGAAAGGTGAATTTCCCTTACTGTCACAAGATAGCTGCTGCAGCTCCACCCATCATATATTCAAGGCTGTATGAAGAGCAAGTGGGACAGGCTGGGCCAGCATTAGGTAACCGCATCTCAGTGAAAACAACTGTGTAACAGAAGACGTCTGTTCTTCATGAAACACCGGGCTTGTCTACATAATTGGGAAGCTGAGATGGCAAGTATTGTTTCTCTAGACTCTAATGCAGGGAACGGTTGAAGAGGCTGGGATGGCTGTCCAGAAAGAAGCCGATCAATACTGTTTCCCCCAAGTGTTTTGCAAGCTTGGGTTGTACTTGAGGGTGAAATGGGAAGTAGAGGAGGCAGGCACATAACCAAGGTCAGCCACAGCCATGAATTTTATGAAAGGTTTGCTGGGAAACTGCATTTAAGAAGATATATATGGTGACTATGATTCCCTCGACAGCATGGCTGAGTGATTTGCAATATACTTGCATTTCATGGTCCTCGTTCCAAGTACTGTCACTCACTTTCATGTCAGACACTTGAGTTGTTTCAAAATCACCAGGCTGGTCTGCTATTAAATTATGTGCACATGTGCATGTTCGTGCTTTCTCTTTCCTCTCTTTCTCTCTGTCTCTGTCTCTCTCTCTCTTCCTTACACACACACACACACACACACACACACACTTTGGGAGCCCCCCCAGCGAATGCTTGGGCAAATATGTTTCTTTGAACAAATAGAACTAGACTCAAGAAAGAGTAACACTTCCTTATTCCTCAGATCTCTTGTCTGAGATCAGAAATTATGCATCTTTGCTATGATTTCATTCCCATGCTAATCCTTCTAAGGAGGCTCTGCTCATTATGTTAGTGGAGGGAACTTATTTAAAAAATGCCTTATTCTGCTGAAAATCATACAATTGAGTGTTGGGAACAGCAGCAATTTCTGAGTTCACATCCACGCTCTTAGTAGTGTTGATTGGCTTAAAGCCTGAGCCAGAAAGTGGGGCTGCTGAGAAACGAAGGAAGGCACGTGTTGATAACTGTTACTGTAGTTTATCAAAAGTGGGAAATAAGCTGTTTTATTTATCCATGTGCTAACAAAATAACGCAAGTCTTGGATGTATAACAACTTGAGTTATTTCATTACGCTCATTGTTTCTCTGTTTCACGAAGCCATGCATCAGAATGAGGATGTTGGTTTGTCTACTCCACCATGTCTGGGGCCTCCACTGGGGGAAGTTAGACAGCTGAGAGTTACTCCATGATTGACACAGGACCATGCATAACCTCTCCAAGTAGCTTGAGCTTCTGCATAATATGCTGACTGTCAGCATCACTGTGCTTTTTGCATGCAGAAATTGAGTGACCCTTTGTGGCCCAGATATTATCATGTGTTTGTTTCACTGTAGCCTGTGTGTAGACATTGTCTCACATATACCCAGTCGAAAGAGAAGGGAGATTGTCTTGATGACAGGATGTCCAAGAATTTGTGGTCGTGTTTCCAGAACCTCTGGGGAAGTGAATCTGTACTGGCTACCTTCAATGTGAATGGATATTGCATGGAACAGAAAAGTGCTTTGTATTTTTAGAGTTTTGGAATCTATAAATACATTTTATGTAGCCTTAGTACTTTCCCACATATTGGGTTGTGTGATCATAGAAATCCTACACTGGTGTCCCAGGTTCCACGTCTGAAAATAGGGGTAGGTGTTTGGCAGAGCAGTTATGTCATTCCTTGGGGCACCCACATCTCGTCTCACAGTGCATGGGGTTCAGTCCCAGCTCCACTCCAATTCCAGATTCCTGCTGAGGCACATCCTGGGAAGCAGCAGGAGAAGAAGATTCAAGGGTTTTGGTCCCTGTTACTCACATGGGAAGATGAAGATGGAACTTGGCCTGGCCCAGTCTTAACTGGGTTGGGAAATGAGCCAGCTAATGGCTATGCTGTATTTCTTTCTTACAAGTTATTTATTTTATTGGAAAAATCAGATATACAGAGAGGAGGAGAGAGGAAGATCTTCTGTCCACTGATTCATTCCCCAAGTAGCTACCACAGCCAGGGCTGAGCTGATCCAAAGCCAGAAGTCTGGAGCTTTTCCTGAATCTCCACAGGGATTAGGGTACCAAGACCTTGGGCCATCCTTGACTGCTTTCCCAGGCTACAAACAAGGATCTGTTGGGAAGTGAGACGGGGCTGTTGGGATTAGAACCAGCACCCATATGGGATGCTGGTGTGTGCAAAGCAAGGACTTTAGCTACTAGGCTACTACACTGAGCCCACTGTATTTCTCTCTTCCTCTCTCTCTCTCATTCACTCCCTCCCTTTCTCCTCCCCTCCCTTTCTCCTCCCCTCCCTTTCTCCTCTGGGTTTAGGCCTGCTAGCAGGCCTCAAGGTCTCCTAGGGTGAGGCAATTGATGTCCTTCTGCTGAGAGAAACACCGGAGACAAGCTGGTGAGGAATGTCTGCTTTATTATGCACAGGTTACAGCTTTTAAGGAGTAAGAAAGCAGAGGGTAGAAGGGCATCTCTGGCAGACCTCCCGCCCACCAAAGACACTATAGTTGGCTAAATGACACATCTATTTCTCTTGATCTTCCGGTTATATCAGAGGTCATGTTCCATGTGTATTCCTTTTGACCTTATAGCCATGTCAGAGGTCACACTCCATGTATAGGCCTGGGAGTTGTACCTCAAGCCATAGGCAGAGAAGCTCTGAGCCATGCAGGGGATTGCCCATACTCCCTCTGCCTTTAAAATACATAAACAAAATGTAGATATGACTAGTATCTTACAAAAGTACTGAACTTCTGAGTAAAGGAAATGAAGTCATCTATGCATAGGATTAGCCAGGCCTAGTCAACATCCAATGAGCAGATCTGGTACTCACTATATTCCCAGGTCTAAGTGTTCCAGGTAAATGATCTTGCTTAATCCTCACTTACTCATATGACACAGTTACTGCTACTATGCCTACTTCAGGAACCAAGAACCAGAGAAACAGAGGGGATCATGAACTGTCCGTGGTCACATGCCACCTGCATGGTAGAATAGGACTTGAACAGAGAAATGAGACTACAGTATACGCTCTGTCAGTAGTGTCAACGTGAAAACATGCCTATGCGTACACAGCTCATGTCATGCATCACAGTACAGCAAGCAAGGGCCTTGTAGAACACATACCAGTGGTACTATGAGCTCCGGATTTTAGTTCCCACCAGACTCTGTTCATCATGACCAGAGCTCCAGCAACGATGATCATGTTCCCAGTCTGTATCTGCTTTCATGCTCTAATCGGAGAGTTGACTAGACATGAACGAGACCGCAAGTCTCTATTAAATGGCCCTTTATAGAAAAAGCTTGTGGAATCCTGTTGGGAGCCTTCCTGGCAATAACTCTGTACTGGATTTCTTTGAGTTTCAAGCACACACGTTAGATCTTGACCCTGATTAATTCCTTCATTCAACACATGCTTATTTTGTTTCTAATACATTCCAGCCATAGTTCCGGATTCAAAAGCTACCCGATCTTCTCCCTCATGGAGTTTGTGTTCTGGTTGAGAGAAATTTAAAAAAATTGTAAAAAAAAAAAAAGCAAAGCACAGAATAATTATAGATTATAGTGATCAGTATGAAAGAAATAAGCAGAACAACCAGTGATTGAGATGAAATAATGAGTTTCTTTTAAACAAGAGCCATTTGCTGAATGATCCAAGAGCACTGAGATGCCCCATACTCACCTCAGCCTTGGAGAACAGTGACAAAAGCAAAGGAAGAAATGCTTTTCCAGAACACTCACTGGGGGAACATTTCAGTAAAGAAGTGGCTAATACACTGCCTAGCACACGCAGGAGTCAGCTCACCTCAGGCGAGGTTTCTTTGGGAACCACCCCTTTCCCCCACTGCTGTTGGATCTCTGGAGTCAAAACTCCATGTATGGGGAAAATCGTAGGATCTGTTGTCTGACCGTGGAGTATCTGTATCAGAATGGGTCTTCTTAGTTGCTGAAGCCTGGGTGTGGATGGCTTGCCCAGATGCGCACAGGGGACAGGGCAGCTCTTGAGACTTGCAGAGGACATCTCGTATTATGGCAGAGGATGGAAGG
The DNA here is from genome assembly GCF_017591425.1 of Ochotona curzoniae. NCBI lineage: Eukaryota > Metazoa > Chordata > Mammalia > Lagomorpha > Ochotonidae > Ochotona > Ochotona curzoniae. The sequence continues at coordinate 20,142,687 of NW_024465556.1, read as the reverse complement.
CAGAACAAATTGGACAATTCACCCAGCCAAGCTTTGACAGCAAGTATCCAGGTGTATGGAGACACTAAGACAGATTGTCAGCCAATGGACCTTAGAAGGATTTCCTTAATCTTTGAGCAACACAAAGTCAATGATATCTCAGAACTATCAAAACCAGTTAAGCAGTAAACTTGGGACATGTTCCACATTAGGGACCCTGGGATGACCTCGAGTGGTCATGCCCTTTTCCTGGGCCCTGATGTGATTAGGCTGCTGGGAGCATCCCTCTCCCTCTTCCACTACGGTATAGGAAAGGAAAGAAAAATGGAAGCAATTTTCTCATGTGCATTCTCTCATTCCTTGATTCTTCCCACCCTAATCAGTGGTCCATGTGGGCACACATCTTTCTCAACCATATAAAGATCATCAAAAATAAAATAAATTTCTTAATAAAAATGATGGGACTGTAAACTGTACAGTAACTGAGAAAGCCAGCATCGAGAGAGGCCCACAAGACAACCCTCCGATTCAGAAATGGACAAAAGATAGGTCTGAAAATAAATAAACGCAAATGTCCAACAAACACATGAAACAAATACTCAGTGTCATTAGCCATCAGGGAAAGTAAAGATCAAAATGACAATGAGATGCCGCCTTGCTCCTGTCAGAATGACTATTACCAAAGACGAAACGTAACAAATGCTGATGAGGATATAAAGAAAGAAATTGTACACTGAGGATGGGTACGTAAATTAGAATCACTATGGAAAACAAATATGAGATTACACTGAAAGCTACAAACAGAACCACCATATGAGTCAGCAAACTCACTACTGGGTTTATTTCCAAAAGACATAAAATCATTAGATCAAAGAGACACCTGATCGATCATGTTGATTATAGCAGTGTTCATCATAGCCGAGAGACAGACTCCACCAAGCTATCCATCATGAGATCAATGGATGAAGGAAATGAAATCCTGTTGCTTGCAGTCCAATGGATGGAACTGGAAGATATTATGTTGAGTGAAATAAACCAGACACGGAAAGACAAATGCATTTTTCTTTCAAATGTGGGAGCTCGAAATCCTCAACGTGAATACGGTATTGTGGTTATTAGAGATCTGGGAGGGGTAATGTGGATAGTGGGAGTTTGGATAATGGATACAAGATCAGTATTATATCAAAAGAATGAGATCCTTGTGACTGTAGTTTACAATAACCTATAATATGAGAAAACAAAATGTCAAGATTCTAATCATAAAGTCACGTCAAGAGGAAATGTTGATTACCCTGTTTTGATCAGCATCTATCATATGCATGTATTGAAATGTCTCACTATAATCTATAAATATGCATAGTTCCTGTTAATAAAAAAATCAAAGTTATGATCAAGAAAGACATTTGGGTTGGAAATTCTATTATTCCAGGTGAAAGCATTCTGATAAGAAGGTGTTCTTGGAGAGAAGAATTTGTGACATTGTCATTTTGGAGAGAGGGAGTGAAGTTCCCAGAAGTCTGGAAGGAGAGTGGCAGAGCGTGAATGTCCCACCCTCCATGCGATAAGGAATTGAAGGTGAAGCTGGTCAACCCACCTTCATGTTTCTCTTTGGCAGTGCCAAGCTGCTTGGATCCAGACCCAGGACAAATAGTACAACAAACAAAAGCAGAGATAAAGTGGAAAGTGAAACAACAAATTTGACTTGAGATTTTTATTTAGCTCATTCATTGCATTAAAACTCTGTGTGACTATATTTGGAACAGTTTGGCTCACCTTGCTGGTAGAGGTTACACCTTTCCAAAGTTATGGGGAGCATTCACATACACACACACACACACACACACACACACACACACACACACACACACACACACACACACACACCCCTGCACCCTACAGCAGAAAGTACTGGTCAATTCCATAAAGTAGCAGCACTACAGTCATCTCTGATTGGGCTGTTTGTCTACCAGGGCTGTTGCAGCAAAGCCCATGAAACCTTGTGGTGTCAAATAAAACAAATGTATGAGGTAAGGTTTCCTGAGGCCAGGAGTCTGAAATCAAGACATGTGCAGATCCTGTTCTCTGAAACAGGTGTGAAAGAGTCTTTCCTTGTGTTTCCTACCTTCTGATGTCTTTGGACAAGCTGATAGATGCATAGGAGAACATGTTAATAAAGCATCAAAAAAGAATATAAGGATAACTATGTTAATAAAATATCAACAAAAGGCAAAAAGTGTGAATAAATTAGCTAGAAGATAGCAAAACAAGCGTTCTGTTATAAAAACTCTTGAAGGAAATGATAAATTCCAGACTGAGACACAAAACTAGAAACATGAGAACCAAGCAAGCAAAAGTAGTTACAAGAAAGGAACTATCAAAGATAAAACATAGACACTGCTGATAACAGAAAAATACATATAATTAAGAGATCAGAATTCTGAGTTTTTGTTTGATAAAATAACAAAATAGACAAACCCCCAAACCAGATAAATTTAAGAAATTAGATTGCTAACCAAATAAATTTTAAAATGTAGATTAAAAGGAAAATTTCCTAGGAAAACAAACTTAACAAAGTTGACACTGAGTGACCACACAGGCATCCTATAGAGAGTACCCAATGTGAGGTTAGTTAAGGCTTCTCTGACTTCCAATTCGGCTTCCTGGCAAGGCAACCTGGGAGGCAACATTTAACAGCCCAAGAATTTTGGGACCCTGCCACCCATGGGAATGATCCCATGGCAATTCCCAGCTCCTGCTTTTGGGCTGGTTAGTTCTATTTGTTGTGAACACTGGGGAGTGAATCAGTGGATAAAAGATCTTACTCTTTTCTACCTCTTTCTTTTACTGCAGCCTTATGTGGTTTTGGAATTAAGGTAATGCTGAACATGTAGAATGAGTTTGGATGGATTGCCTCTAATTATTTTGAGAATTTAAAAAGGATTTGGGACAGTTCTGCAAAAATCTGCAGTGAAAACATTGGTTATGTGCTTATCTCTCTTGGAAGGATTTTTATGACTCTATCACTGATTCAATTTTCATCTTGGTAATTGGTCTATTCAGGTTTTCCATGTCATTGTGTGCCCACATGACCCAGCTGATTCCTAGCTTAAAATGAGTTCATCTTAAGCCTATGCACCATTCTCACCCAGGCATGTGCACCATATAAAACACTGACCCACTTCACGGTGTGTGCCCTGAGTCTTTCATGGGATCTGTCTCCAGCACATAGGGAGTTCTGTTTCCTGCCAGACAGCATGGATACACAGCAATCAAGACGCAAGCCGTGTCTGTCTCAGCTCCATGGCTTGTGTGCAGAATGCTCAAATTCATAGGTGCAGGGAATCTTCTATCTTGGAAATTGCCCCATCCCCAGTGTGAGCTTCAGACTCAAGGTAGAGATCCAGTGTAGCTTGATGTGACCCCATTTGTCTACAATTTATTAATTGTACTTCACTAAAGTTGAGAGAAAAGGTGTTAAGAAATAAGGCCACAAACTCAAGCACCAGACGTGGCAAGTCACACAGGGAGTTTTTGTTTCAGTGGGAGAGGTGGCAACAGGAAAGGGCTTCAGTCCAGTGGGGGAGGTGGCCACAGAGAATTAAGAGACATGCATGGCCGAGGAAGACTGTCGTGGGAAGGGAGAGTAGAGAGAGAGATTTCCTGCCATAGTACAGGAGAGGGTTTCGAGGAAGGCCAGTGGAAGAGCTGAGGGCGGATAGCCGAGAGCGGAAGACTGAGAAGGGACAGCCGAGGACAGAGAACCTTTATTTGCACAGAGGTAGATGGCTGTGGGGAGAAGCAGGAACAGAAAGTGGGGAGAACCACAAGCTGGCAGAGCCAAGAGCCAGGAGAGTGAGAGATGGGAAAATGAGAGCCAGGAGAGCAGGGTCCGGCCTGGAGCCAGAGACCAGAGACCTGGGAGAGAGGGCGTGTGTGTGTGTGCTGTAACGAGAACAAACTGTGTGTGTGTGTGTGTGTGTGTGTGTGTGTGTGTGTGTACGTGTGTGTGCACGCCTATAATGAAAGCAAACAGGGTGTATGTGTGTATGTGTGCGTACGCCTGTAACAAGACCAAACAGGGTGTGTGTGTGTGTGTGTGTGTGTGTGTGTGTGTGTGTATGCCTGTAATGAGAGCAAACAGGGTGTGTGTGTGTATGTGTGTGTGAGAGAGTATGTGTATTTCCATCTCACAAAAAGCAGTCATTAGAGTGCAAAAGTAAGAATCTTAATTTTATAAATAAACAAGAGGCAAATTAAACATGATTTAAAATGCTACAAACAAGCAAATCTTTCAGTCTCACTCCAAGCTCTCCTGTTCTACCTCCGTTTAGAATTGTTTGGCTTGAGTATTGCCCACCCATCCCCCATACTGGAAATGATGTGATCTGAAGTGATACAGTCTCAGAGAAAGGCTATATTCTCAGCGGTGATGATCAAAACATCTCCCCAGGAGGGATTAAAAACCAAATTACCCACTTTGCCTGAGATGCCTTTCTGAAATTCAGATGGATAAATCAGAGGTGAATCTACTTTTTTCGAAACTAAATGTTGAATATACCTGGCATAACTATGGGTCAAAGTGTTGCCCCAGACCATGAGTCACTGGGAAGGGCTTGAAGAAATAAAAACGTTCTTAAATCTGTAGGAGGAAAGGGGAGAACAGGATTTTTAAGAACTTAGAAATTCCTAACCCTGTATTTTTGAAACTCCATATCATCAGCAGCTATTTTTTTTTTTTTTGAGCAGAGAGAGAGGACGCTCACTCCTATGCTTGGTGCTTGGAGGTACAGTTAAAAGTCTCCAATAAGACGAGGGGAAAATATAATATTGAATTCATGCCGCCACCCTCAGCTGTCTTCCAGGATAATTAAGTACCTAGCTCTGTAAACTCCTACTTGTTTCTTTAAAAATTGTTAAAGCGGAAATGCCAGCATGTCAATAGCAGAGCAATATCCAAATCATATATTATCCCTTTCCAGGAGGCTGGGAACAGGCAGTACACAGCCCCCAGTGAGGACAAGACTGATGGCAGAGCCGGTGCCAAACCTGTGCAGATTTCCCCGGGGAACTCATCCTTTTATTGTATGTCATGGTTTCCCTCCATCTTCCCAGAGCAACCTCCCTCCCCTCCACCGGCACTACCATTCCGGGGGAAGAGTGCTCTAGTAAAATCTACCTAGGACAGAGCAGGCCTGACACAGAGGCCCATTCCTGGTAGAGCAGCACCCCTAGAAAACAGGAAGCTAGAGATTCCACCCCCCGCTTAAGGTTGGTGACTTTGCTCCAGCATGGACACCAGCATCTGCTGATGGAGCACTTGAGCACTTAGAGGCAATGCACCTGCCAGCACCTGCTAGGTCATCCCTCTTTGCACTATTGGCCATCTTCTTCACCCTACCCCCAAACACATGGCCGCAAGATGCTTTGGAAGCATGGGCATGCCCCATATGCCATGTGTGCATGTAGATATATATATACAATTTTCCACTCTGATTTTGAAATTTCCACTTAAGTAGATCGAGATACACAAAGCTAAGGGAAGACACCAAGATACTTTGTGTGACTGCCTTCCTCCTACAAATGGTTTGTTTGGGTAGAGTTAACCCTGTCATTTCCCCATCACCTGGAAAACAAAATCTTTTAGCTCGTGTTGACCTAGTCCTATAAATTCAGAGAAAAACATGAATTTCACCCTTCAGGATAGGCCCAATCAAAACTCATGGTGGCCAAGAGCTGGGGACAGTGCAGAGTCAGAAGTCACAGCAGCACATTAACCTTGCACGAGGTAACCAGGAACCAGAAGCTACCCACCTCCAGTGAGAGAGGATTCAGGGAGATCCAGAAGGGAGAATGCAGCTCACAAAGAGAACGGTGACCACCGGGTTCCGGGGATGGTATGGGTGGGGGGATTCTCCCCAGTCCCAGAATCCCATGGTTGTGCTTTCTGGTTGCCTTGGGGTTGGCTGCCTCAGAAAAGCTCTGTGTTCTAGAAACAGGTCCATGTGTTCCTGGCAGGGAGGAGAATGTCATTTCCACCCTTGGTCCTTCCAAGTTGCACTGCGTGCACTGCCCTGGCTCTCATGTCAGACACAGCCGACAAGGAAGCCCAGGGGCTCTGTTGGTGTGCCCTGCTCACTCATGATGACTAGAAACAGAGACCATCAGTAAAAGGCTTCCGTGCAGGTGGCAGGGACAGGAGAGGGCAGCCGTGTACTGAAGTACTGTCCTCACTCAGTTCTAATAGCTGCATCAGACCTTCCCATGACGGAGGGGCTTTGCCGGAATCCACAGAGCGGCCAGCACAGTTTAAAATCTTAAGTCCTGACAACAGAGGACAGTGTCTTTGACTGAGCGGGACCACTGCTCTTTTATTTTCTCCAAAGCGGTGTTGCCTGTCAGGGAAACTGCGTGGTGGACAGCAACAAAGGAGAAAAGGAGAGAAAAATCGTGCAAGGCCCACTCTCCAGAGTACACTGGGCCTACTAACTGAAAGGCTTTGTGCTTAAGGCCGCCAGATGCTTTTTACAAATCAGCTTAGCTTCCCGTTCTGGTTTTTGCCTCAGGGAGAAGTAACTAAAAAAAAACTGATAGACGTTTATGAATCTCTCTCCGTGGCTAGACATATCCTAATCTCCTCTTGTGGACTTCCTGCCCATGAAAATTGATCTCTCGCTTCAACCCCAATTCTTCCACTGATGCCCTAGTCTTCTGTTGTGTTCCTCCTAGCAGCCTTCCTAAGGCCCGGTGTTGGGTGATTGTTGGCTGTCCCCTGCATACTAATCATGAGCTCTGTGGATAGATTTATCACGTATTATCCTCGAATATTATGTAACCAGGATCTTGTTTACATTTCTATGCACTTGTCAGGCTTGCTAGCAATGGCATAAATTCAGTAGGAAAGGGTTGATTTAACATGGGAGTCTACTAGTCAATGACACGGTGTTAAGTACTTGGGAAAAACAGAAAGAGTGCATGTAGAGCTTTGCTCTAAGGTCCTTGCATTGTGACAGTAGGGAGGCAGCAGGCATGGCGGTGATGGGAGGGGGCCATTGAAAGCAAGGAGTTGGCTTCCAAGGCAGGGGCAATAGAAGAGTGAGACCCAAGATCAAGAGGGTCTTACTGCTGGCATCCCAAACTGAGGCTCAAACAGAAGCAATGGTTTGCTTGTGGCAAATCAGCAAAACCAGAAAGATAGAATATTAGTAAGAACTAGCCACTGGGATTACAAACACGTCATGAGCGAGCGTGGGGTGAGAGTCAGGCCCTGGCCTTGCAGCTTTGCCTTGCAGACTTCATGTTAGCTAAACCACATTCAAGAAATACTTTCTTATTTTTCTCCACATTTATTAATGTGGAAATTTGGGGGTTCTTTGCTTTTCCCAGGGCTAAGGAGAGAGTCAGAAAGACTGGGAGGTTGGGGTTTATCCAGCGTGTCCTGTGAACTTTGGTCTGCTATTTGGTCTTGATTTTGTCCAGTAAGAAGAGAAGTAAGAGAAAGTTAGAACTTGTTTGTGTACCTGGTTTTCTCAGCCTGGGCACTTCTGATTTGGGATTGCAGGTGTCATTGAAAGCATCTGTCTCTCATGACACTTTTGCGAGAGCCTTGGTTCTCTTACGTGTAAAATGAAAGGGTTGGGCCTGAGAGTCTCAGTGGTGTCTTCTCACACTTCGTGATTCCAAGCAAGGATAGCCATCCTTAAAGACTGTAAATTTTAATCCTTTCCACAAGCCTTAAAGAGGAAGAAAAGGTAGAAAAAAATTGATTGCATGCTTGTGCAAATTTAAGTAATAGAGAATAGATATGCTCCCCTTGTGAATTCCTGGGTGATATGCATGATTTGCAAAAGGAGGAAAAGTATTTCATGCAATACCGTAGAGCACCTTCAACTCAGCCTTTCTTCCTGAAATAAAAATACAGCTGGCTTTTTTTCAAGGTGGGTGGTTGATGGATCGTCCCATTTCCCCTCATCATTCTCAAATGATTCAACAAACATTAGAGAGAAATTTTTCTGCTTACATTCTTTCTTGTAACAGAAGTAAATATCTTACTTTTATAAGAATACATTTCTTAAAGATAAAATACAGTTCTACAATGCTGTTTCAGATAGATTTGCCATAAGTCAGATACCCTCGTTCAAATAATGGACTATGAGCATAATCCATCATGGAGAGTCAAGAAGTACACAACTTGGTCTTATTAAGGTGCTCTGTTCTGAGCCCCAGTCACTGATACAATGAATTGTTTTTCAACTGGGCTGTGGCTGCCGTGGCTGCCACCATAAGTCTTCAACTTGAATGAAAAGGCAATTAAGGAAGCAACTTGAAACGAGAAGCTCAAACTAAATGCTCTTTTTCCACTTCACATGTAGTTAAAATGGTGTGTAACTGCCAGTTGGCTAAAACAAAATAAGAATGTGCAATTAAGGGACACCTGTAAGACTATATCTCCAAAAAAAAATACTCTTTGCTGCTAGTGCTACTTGATTCTTGCAGAACTTTCTACCAAGGCATAGTGAACACTACATGTGAGCAATGGAAAGCTTTCATATCCCAATTTCCAATTTTATGACCTTCAAACCCTTTAGGACATAATGCATTTCCTGTGCTACTTTTCACAGACCCCTTTCACTTGAATATGTTGAAAACCTGTATCTCAACTTACCTTCTTATGAAACCGTAATAGTAAAGCTTTAGATACCCAAAGAGGAAAAACATTGAACTTCATCAAGGATAATGTTGACAATGAATTACTGCAGAGCTAAGTAACTTAAATCATGGAGATTATCTACTGATTCCTTTGGGCAGGAATCAGCATGGTTAGCTGGTCCAGGAATGTAAGGGGTTCGTAAAACTGCTATCCAGATAGCTTGATTGACTTAGTGGTTCTTGTCCGAGACCAGGGCCTCGAGGGGCGTTGAGCTGAGAGCCTCGGAGCCTCACTGCTCTTAGCTGACGGCTACCCTCGGTTCTTTGCCATGCGACCTTTCCAACATGGCAGTTGGCTTCATCCAGGCCAGCCAACAGTCTACTTGATCTCATGTAACCCAGTCATAGAACGGCCAGCCCATTACTTTACCATGTTCTCTTGATTGTAGGTAGTAAATTATCTCCACTTGAGAGGAGAAAGTTATAGAAGAGAGGTGCCGATATGAGTGGGTGTGATCATTAAGAGTTTTCTCATCAGAAGAACAAAAGGAACCCTAAGACTTGAAAGACTTGATTACCCCAAATGGTTGTAAGAGGACAATGTTGATTAATCAGATCGACTAATCCCCTTCCCAATATTTACAGCAAAATTATCAGTCTAGGAATGACAGCTATCAGGTATAGGTATGTACTCCTACACACACATAAATCAACATAGTAATTACTAAAAATTAAATATTTTCATTTATAAGATTTCTAAAATTACATAATTATTTCTTCCAGAATTTATACCAGTAAGTGTTATAATTTAGTTGCTAATTAATACAGATATGATTGAAGTATATAAAAATGTTCTCAATCTAACAATGATTTCCTGTTAACAACCTTGGCAAGTCCCTTCCTAATTTTCTTTGGACCTCAATTTCTTTACCTGTAAAACAAGTTTGCACTTGATCATGACTAAGATCCCTATAGATTTGCTATTATATGGTTTTACCTGGGGCCTATTGAAAGAAATACTATGGAAACTCTGACGCATCTCTTTGGGTGATATGACCGGCTAATTGTTTCTATGTCTGTTAGGGTATGAGCTCAGAATGATGAAGAGGAAAAAGGAGCTTCACTAGAAGAATAACAAGGTTCATAGATTGGTAGGAAGGGCAGAGTAACTCAGTTACTGAAGGGGAAAGAGGTACAGCTTCTTTGGGGTCACCAGCAGTGGGTGTGTCTCTGGGGCTCCTTTACGTTGAAGCAGAGCACCAAGCAAGTTGTATCTTTTATGTCCATATGTCCACTCTGAATAAGCCAATATTTCTCTTCACGGGAGAAAAAGCCCTGATTAGCTTTACTTGGGTTATTATCTTACCTCCCAGCCAAAGGGGGAAAAAAAAACTCTTAAGACTGCCAGGCCCAGAATCACAGGTGATAGAAGAGGAAAATTTTCCTGTGAGCTGAGGTTGAGTGGGTCACCACCTCTGACAAAGGAAATCTGGGGACAGTGGATGTTTCTGAGAGAGCATTTAGGTATGCATGGTACACTCAGGTTTTCGAACCTTGTTTGTGAGTCAGGTTAGGTCACAAAAATGTTTAGTTTAACTACATTTGCTTTATTCTAAGAATGTATTTATTGAGCAGTAATGTTTAATTGTAGACACATCAGTTCTGCTGGAATGCATGCCTCCAAAGGGCAGGGATCTTTGCTTTACTGAGAATCACAGGTGCATGGCTCTCAATAAATATTGTTTGAAAAAAGGCATTGAATGCACATTGCTGGCATAAATGAACATCAGGGCAGTACAAGTGAACTATGTCTCATCCAGAGTTTTGATTCTAATGTCAATATGAAGGGGGCAGTTGTTTGTCATAAAAATTACTCTCTTGAGAATATCATTGGGAACTTGGTGAGCCATGCTGAACTTGATCACTTTAGACTGTTTTTCCTACATAATAACTCCAGCAGGGCTCTTTGCAAAGTCTTTTGGCTGAATACTATAAAATGTATTTCCTTTGCATTGACTGGCTATGATGTATAAAAATGTGTATCACTGAACATTTTATTTCTGGCCTCAGGAACTGAGAAGAACTGAACATCAGCAGACTAATGTACTCATCTTAGGCTTCTTTTAAGACATATGCTTGTACCTCAATTGCTGCCATTTCAGAAAGCACCAAGATGCTAAAGATATTCACGTATTTGAACCTATTATAACAATAACTGGGAAATTATCAGATGAAAGTAACCAGAGACATGTAGGGATGCATATTGCAATGTTAATTTTAATAGCAACATTCAAAGCAGCTAAAATGCAAAATAGTTGGAGAGAGGTGAAATAACCAATGTATGAATATGAATCTAAGCAGTCTATAGCTCCTACAACTTTTGATTGCTGTTGATAAAATGTTGTTATACCCATTTGGCCATTGAGGAAACCAACATCAGAGAAATTCAGTTCACTGTGCAACAGTAAAGTATCCTAACCTCTAAGGTGGAATGGTGATGTCTCTCTTTAGCCTGATTGTCATTTAAGGATGGTGTGCTCTATGATGTTCTAAGTGTTCCTCCATCATGTTTGCTATATCCAGTGGGTGGTGGGAAATACAGAATAATGACCTCAAAACATATCCATGTCCTAATACTACAAAGCTGTAAATATGTTATTTTATAAGGTAAAGATGAATTAAGTTTATAGATAGCATTGAAGTTGCTTATTAGGTGACCTTGAAACTGGGAGATTTTCTTGTTTTAAAAGATTTCTTTTGAAAGTCACAGTTACAAAAAGGTACATGCACACACACATATAAACACAAGGAGAAAGAAAGAGGGAGGGATGGAGGGAAGGTAGGAGGAGGAGGAGGGAGAGAGAGATATCCCATCTGTTGGTTCACTCCACCACTTAGCTGCAACAGGCAGTGCTGACCCAGGTGAAAGCCGAGAGCTTCAGGGTCTTCCACATGGGTGTCAGGAGTTCAAACAAGTGGTCGTGGTGCCCAAACAGCAGGGGCATCTTCGACTGCTCTCCCAGAAGCATGAACAGAGAGTTGGATTTGACGTTGGGCAGTCAGGATTCAAACCATTGGACATATGTGATGCCAGCATGGCAGGAAAGGGCTCCTTTTACTACACCAGGCATCAGCCCCCCAGTTGTGAGATCTTCCTGATCTGAGTGGTTCAAGGGTAAGCATAGAGATCCTTAAAAGTGAAAAAGAAAAAAAAAAGAATGCTAGAGTGAGCAAGAGAGAGAAGATTGAAAAAATGGTTAGGGATATCTGATAATACTGGCTTCGACTATGAGATAAAAGCCCCCACGAGGCAAAGGATGCAGGCAACTGTATAGAACTGGAAAAGGCAGGTTAACAGATTCTCAGCTAAATTTCCAGACTCCTTTAGTCCAGCTGACACTTGATGTTAGCCCAGTGAAGACTCATTTGGGGTGTCGGAGCTCCCAAATTGCAGGATGACACATTTGTATGGAACAACTTCGGTTTGTGGCAAATTTTTAAAGCGTAGTTAGAAATGAATACAAAATGACTTCCACACTGCAGATTTTTCTAAGTGCTATGGAGCCTTGGATGAAATATGTATTTCTCAGAATAAATTCAAAAGTATATTTTTAAAAATTTTCAGTGCCTCACCTCAATTTTTAAAGCAAAAACAGATCCCAGTCAACTGCAGTTATATGATCTAACAGTTCTCAACACATTATCGGGCAATTATATTCTAAGTTGAATGTCTGAATTTACGCTGTCAAATATAGTGATATACAGTACTTTGAGTTGCTCGGGTTTCTTAAAATTCTTGTGGATAGTGTGATTACTGCATGCCTTTACTGAGTGAGCAGATTATAATAATTGATGAAGTAGAAGACCCACTTCAGTGTTTATCTACAGTCTGTAGCCTGGACATGCTCAATAGGGATTTTTTTTTAAAGTGTTTTCTTCTTACACAGTTCATCTAGCCTTGAATTGTTGGAGAGAATAAAAAGAGTCATTAAAATAAATAGCTACATATTAATCATTAGATTTTCTAGTTGGTCATGGTTATTTCGTTTAATACCATCTTCTATATACCATGTAATTTTCAGATTCAGAAACAGACCCAAATATTCAGGGGCTTCTAACCTAAGGGAAGTGGGATCCATGTCTTTGTTTTCTTGCATGAATTCAAAGAAGCATTTTTAATTATGTCGAGATATCCCCCGGTGTCATGAGTGTTGTTGCAAGATCACAAATTAAACAACAAGAACCGAAGCCAACCAGAGTTTTCTGAGAGCAATCTTAGAGCTTGGAGAATTCATAAACCAAGTAAACCTTCTGACATAACTATAAAATGTGGTATAAACCCTAGAAAAAAATGGCCATCTTGAAAGGGTAACAGCACTTTTATGAGAATTCCAACCGCACCATGGCAACATCAACCCGTCAAAGCAAATGAAGGGTAGTAAAAGTAAAATTAAACATGATGAAGGGGACACCAGCTTGCTAACAGCTTTCTGAGCAGTAAAGCTTTCAAATGTTATCTCTTCATTGGTCTGTTCAATCACACATGCCTGCTACCAAGCTTTATCATATTATGTATCTTTCTCATCACTGCAGCCTGCCACGGGTTTGATGGACTTGTCTGTGTATTCACAAAGGAGGGAAAAGGAGGAGTGCTCTTCCCCTGCTGCACCCCCTCCCTGGACGCCTCATTCCTCTTCTGTAATTCTCTCCCACCAGTGTCCTCTCTTGCCCTTGCTCTGATGTCCAGGCTGAGTCTCTCCAGCATCAACAAACATTGCCTTGCAGCTCTGAGCTTTGGGGACTAAATATAGATCAAAGTCCCATCCTACCCTTAGTCATCCTAGAAACACATTCCACTGTGTGAATCTGACTTTGTCCTCTCTTTTCGCTTCTAAAATAATCATCAGTCATCTGTCCTCATGGTTCTTTTCCCTCCCAACTAATTCCCTCTCCTTTCCCTTTCTGCCACCCCCTGCAGGGAAAATTGTGAAGCCATTTTCCTGTGTTAACTAACCCACTCGCTAATCCCCTGGTCTGAATACCTTTGCTTGTTTGCAGGGACCCAGTAATCTCAAGGTCAACCACCAGGGAGTCAGGACAGAATTCTGTCCCTTTCTTTCAACACTTTAAACCTTTCCCCAATTCTATTTCCCAGTTTCAATCAAATAAGGATCCTATTCATTGTGTGTGTGTGTGTGTTTTGGTACATGCCAAATTGCCAAATTCCTCATCCTTTAGATCAATATAAGTTATTCAACTGTATAGGAAGAAAAAAAAAGAAATGACTAAACAGTCAACTTAGGGTTCCCATAGCCCACATCGTGATGAGGAAATACAGGAAAAACATAAAAAGCTGGGATGCCATGCTGTGGTACTTACAAATAGTCAACAGGGGGTGGAAAGGGAAAGGAAAAACCAAGCAAAGCAAAGCAAAGTTGTTGCAGCCAAGTGTCTCATAAAATTGCCGTGTTTTACATGGGGTTTATTATCTGTTAGTGTTGGTGATTGAATTGCTTTCTCTTCTGTGAGCTGGTCTGTGAACCTACCTCCCTTTTCTGTGATCAACAGTGAAGTGTGTTCCCAACTAAATCACCTCTTTTGATTCATTCATCTATTCAACAAATGCTTATTGAGCCTCCGCTGTTTGCAGGCTAAGACTTCAGAGTGCATTTGAAGTCTGAGAAAGGGCACCAGAGCATGGACCTACTGGTGCTTGTGTAAGAATCCTAGAGCAAGATGCTGTCTCCCATCAGCACCTGTACCTCATGTCCTTCTTTGCCTCCCCCAAGGCCACCCCAAGCCAATTGGCCTTTCTCACGTTAGTGACCAGCCAGACACCTGGAATGCAACATTTGTCACTACATATTCTCTTCACACAGGATTACTATGTAGTTCCTCTGCTCTTATATACAGTTGCTGCCTAAAGTGCAGGTTTTAGTCATATCTGAGTATAATCAACATATGAATAAAATCGAGGGCCTATGGGAATTATACAGTTCTATGCATGTACACACACATGCACATATATGTGCACACACACACATGTTGTTTCATTATTTGTTTTGATTAACCCCAGTGTACTCAAAGCAGTTAGCCTCTTCTCCCAAAGTGTGAGTATGTGGTGATGTGGTTTATCATGCGAAAGCCAGTACAAGGTACTTCTCAGGACTGCAAGGGAAATTGAAGGGCAGATTGCAGAAATTAATTGGTGATGACTGGGTTGAAGTATCCCTAAGTATAGGGGTATAGGGCTGTGTTTTTATTTATTTATTTATTTGAAGAAGAGGAAGTAAGAGAGTAAAAGAGGATAGGGATGTGGGGGAGAGAGAGAAAAAGATTTCCCTTCTGCGATTTCCTTCTTTGCAACAAGTGTTGTTGGCTTAGCTGAAGCCAGGAGTCAGGGACTCAGTCTAGGACTCCCTCATAGGTAGAAGGATATTATGTAATTCTTCCAGACTTCATACCTGCAGGAAGCTGGGTCAGGCATGGAGCCAGAACTCAAACCTAGATATTTTGATATGGTTTGCAGGCAACCCAAATGAAATTTTAACCAATCCCCCAGACATCCATTACAGGTAACTGTTTTTCTAAATACCTTCTTTTTGGCAATTTTTTTCTGTGGCCTTGGAATAGTCGGTTTCATTTTAGAACAGTTCTAAATAAAGTTAAAATACAGATATGTCTCTCTGTGTAACTTTGGCACTTGCTTGGTGAAAGATGGGGCAGAATGCAAAGCACCATGCGTGTATGGAACTGATGTGGGCACTCAATAGAGCATCAGCCTGGAAAGGTATGTGTAAATTTTACACTTTAAAAAAAAACTTTAAAAATGCTAATTCATTTCTTTATTTGAAGAGCATAGGGTCAAGGAGAAAAGGAAAAGCAACTTGTTTTTGTTTTGTTTTGTTTTGTTTTGTTTTAAATCTACTGGTTCATGCCCCAAATGTGTGCAACAAGCAGGGCTGCGCTAGACTGAAGTCATAAGCCAGGAACTCCACCCAGGGCTCCGATGGTCGCAAGGACTGAAGTTCTTGAGTTATCATGGGCTGCTTCCCAAGCTTATCAGCAGGAAGCTAGAACAGAAGCAAGGATGAACACTCCAGCTCAACACTTTAGACATCATAAGCAGTGGCTTACCCTGTTGCTCCCCAGTTCCCAGCCCTTTCTTTTTCTTGTGATGGCTTTATTTATGTAGTAACTTGGGTGAAGAATTTATCTTCAAGTATAGCTACATTCTGAGGAACCTGGGATCATAACTTTAACATACGAGTTTTCAGGGACACAGTTCAACCCTTAACCATAGGTACAGAACAATGAGGGAATAGTCCCTGCAACTAAAGTATCCAATTACTAAGACAGAGATCAAGTTAATCATACTGTAGCGTGGTAGGTAATGTCCCAGAGGTCCACACTTGGTATTGTTGGATCACAGAAACAAAACAAGTGAGCCAGCTTGATGAAGACATAGAAAATCTAAGAGACAGACAAATGAAGCGATTTTTAAAAAATATTTTTTCCTTGGAAAGGCAGATATACAAGAGAAGAGAGACAGAAAGGAAGATCTTCTGTCTGCTGATTCATTCCCAAAGTGGCCACAATGGCCATAGCTGAGCCGATCGAAAACCAGGAGCCTGGAGTTTCTTCTGGGTCTCCCACATGGGTTCAGGGTCCCAAGGCTTTGAGCTGTCCTTGACTGCTTTCCCAGGCCACAAGCAGGTTGCTAGATGGGAAGTGGGGATTCTGGGATTAGAACCAGCACCTATATGGGATCCTGGCATGTTCAAGGTAAGGACTTTAGCCACTAGGCTACCACATTGGGCCCAGGAGGCATTTTGTAAGGGTGGATATTTAGGGTCCACCCAGTGGCCCATGTTTGCCAATGTCATTTCTTTATTAAAGACCTCTCGTGGTATGTTGGAAGGGATACAGGTGCCATGGCCATTGGATCTTTTAGACTGCTAATTGCTTTAAATATTATTTGAGCTTATTTGAGTCCACGTGAAAGTTCATAGTTCCTTCTGCTGTGCCGTACATCCACTGGCTTTGTTTCTGCACTGACGAGGAAGAGCAAACAGTTGAAATAACAAAGAAAAATCATAAACTAACAAGTAGGGGTAATTCTCAGCTTCGTAAGGCACAGACTTCTTCCTGGATAAAAAACAAGCAAACCAAATTGGACAACATCTCTGAGTTCTTCTCAAGGACTGAATGGAATAGGACAGTATTTTGCAAAGTATTATTTCCAGAGGAGAATATTCGCTGACCTTCCCCCATGGTAACTTGCATTATTAACGTTATTAATGTTATACAGAGCAGAGCCTCAAGAGCCACACTGCCGGAGTTAGCATCTCCAGCTGCTGATTTTCGGTCTTGTGACCTTGGCCCAGTCATGAAACCTCTTTGCTTCAGTCTTTTCATCTGTAAAATAGGAATGGTGACCCTATCTAGATTCATGAAAGGTTTTCAGGAAAATGAAGTGGGTTACTATTTGGGAAGGACGTAAGATAGGTACCAGATACAACACGTGTTGTATATGCTAAGTAAAATTTCCTGTAAACATAGAAGCATGAAGCTGGGAAGGAAATATTGATGTATATAGCTCTCACTTGGCTACCCAAACTATTTGAGGAGCCAGCCAAGTGATACAGCAAGTTAAACCACAATTTGTAATACCCGCACATGCATTATGGGAGTGTCAGTTGAGTCCTCGCTGCTCCATTTATGATTAAGTATGCTGCTAATATGTCTTGGAGAGTGCAAGTGATGGGCTCATGCCATACTCATGGGGACCCTGGTGGAGCTCCAGCTCTTAGCTTCACCCCACCCAGCCTACCCTGGCCCAGCCTAGGCCATTGAAGCCATTTGAGGAGTGAACCTTGGTTCACTGGAAGATTATTCTCTCTCTTTGTTACGCCACCTCTCTCTGTCACTCTGCTTTTAAAATAAATAAACCTAGAATGCAAAATAATTTAAAAGTAACATAAAGCCATAAAATTAACAAAATTATAATTTATAACATTAATTAAATTGAACCAATAAAATTGGTGTTTTATTTTTGCCCCTAGTTATATTACGACTTAGCATGAGATCCAGCTCACAGGGGATGGTGTTTTTGTCTTTAGACTTGAATCCTATTCATGCAGAGGAAGTCTGTGTGTTTAGTTAAGCTTTCCAGAATGCTCTGGATACCATTAAGTCTTTTCTGATTCTGAACAATCAGGACCCATTCCCTATCAGGACCCTGCTAATGAGCAGTCCTGGAATGTCCATTTTAATTAAGGATAATGTCATCATTACATTATTAGTGAAACCCACGAACAGTTGTTTTGAAAACCACAGCATTGCTCTGGTTTCTCTTCAAATCTTATACCTCTTGCCTTTTGCAAAATTGTTTAAGTCAAAAATTAGAACCATTTGTTTCTTTTACTTCTTCATTTTTTCAATAACTACACCTCTAAAATATTCCCTGATGTTTCTTTTTCATCTACGATGCCATATGACAATGATAAATGACCCATTTTGTTTTTATTTTTTTGCCCAACCTCCTGTCAACTCCATCCACTTTAATGTTCTCTATTATCTCTTTAATTGAAGTTGATGTAGACTTTAAAAGTTCATATAATCTCTGCTTCGATGGCCAAACCCAACTCTGCGCAGCCGAGGAACCCAGTGTTGCTGGAGATGCCTCATTTCTCCAACCTCTTTTGGAGCTCATGTTTTCTACTTTCTTATTCTTACCCTCTACCTGCAGCTCCAACATTTTCTAGGATTCTATCCCCTCCTCACTGTTATGTGTTAGTCCTCTCTGTGCCCCAGAAGTGCTGTGCTGAGAACATGACAGAATGGAAGAATGTGTCAAGTTGTGTATTTCCCAAGTTCTCAGTTTGTTCATCCATGCTATGTAGATGTATTATTACGTGTTACTTTTCTTGGTGGTTTTGAAGAATAGATATTAAGAGGTGGTTTTCCCGCTTTGGAAGAAGAAATAAATGATAAAGATCTGAGATGATACTTCATGGCAATTTCCCTAGTCTGATCATTGAACATTGCACATAGGAATTGAAATTTCACAGTATGTGCCATTCAGAAAGGTGTTAAGAACTATTTAAGTGAACATAAATTATAAGAACAGGAAACATTTGTTGTAGTTTGTGCTACCATCAACATCACTACTACCACTATTTGTATTCTATTCTATTACTATTACTTCTATTACTATTAGCCCTGCTTCAAGGGAAACTTACTCACTTTAACCCTTGCTCTATATTGGTTATTAAATAGCCCCAAAGTTTTATTTCTGTAATATATGTAGTTACAAGTAGCATCAGAGATAAACTGCAGGTGAAGTAATTCCAATTGTTGACTCCTTGCTTAGGCTATAAAGGAGTGTCTTATATCTCAGTATTCACCTGCAGTTCTCATTCAGCTGAATATAGATTTTGAAGATATACTCATTAGTAAAATATCTATATATGATAATTGTGTTATTCCAAACTCTATAATGCTACCTCAAAACATTATGGGAGATGGAACTAATTTTATTTTTTCCATGGAATGTTTGAAGACCTATCATGTATATGTGTGTGTTGTATATACATCTATGTTGTTATCCAGGGCAGCCTGTGTTGTTTATTGAGAAACTACTTTGTGCAAACTATGCTAACAGGCATATTACATATATTATTCTTTTTTAAAAAAGTTTTATTTATTTTTATTACAAAGTCAGATATACAGTGAGGAGGAGAGAGAGAGGAAGATCTTCCATCTGATGATTCACTCCCCAATTGACTGCAACGGCCGATGCTATGCCGATCCGGAGCCAGGATCCAGGAACTTCTTCCAGGATTCCCACATGGGTGCAGGGTCCCAAAGCATTGGGCCATCCTCAACTGCTTTCCCAGGCCACAAGCAGGGAGCTGGATGGAAAGTGGAGCTGCCAAGATTAGAACTGGTGCCCATATGGGATCCCGGGCGTGTTCAAGGGGAGGACTTTAGCCGCTAGGCCACCAGGTCCACATATATTATTCTTATCCTTATAGTAACACTGCAAAATTGGCATTGTTATCCCCATTCTAAGAAGAAACAAAACTCTAGAGATGTTAGGAAACCACTCAAAAGTATAAGGAAATTTCTTGCTTTCGCTGAGGTTTTACTCAACTCAACATAGCTTTGTTCACACTTTGCATTTATCCTACTGTTTGTGATGAGCTCTGGTGTGTGTGTGAACATGAAATCCCAACCTGGATGGAGAGCAGAGAGTGACCAAGTGACAGTGCATTATAGTTTGGAGTCTAACAACAGATTCATGTAACTCCAGACCATCCAAGGCCCAGAGGAGAGGAAGGGCATTTGGCCTAAAGTCATAACGAATGTTTACATGATGCTGATGATCATTTGCCTAGAATTAGTTTATACTTTTTTTGTTTTTTGTCTCACTGAACCAGTTCTTACAAGAGCTATGTGAGTGCTGCATTTATTTAATTGTTTGACCAATAAGGTGAAACAGAGGTCTTACAATTTGGGGCAATTTGCCCAGGGTCACAGAGTGGTCAGCTGAGACCTGAGCCCCAGCAAATCTGGACTTAGCCATCTTGTGTTTTACTCCCATACTATTCCCCGTAGTTTCCAAATACCTATTGCTCCTTCATCCCTGTTTCTCCTTCTTTGCCAAGACTCAATAAATCCACAGTTTCTCGTAACCACGTTAAGTGTTGGGAACAATTACCTTGTGATGTTTCATTTCCATAACTGCCTCCCAAGTGGCTTTTAGCTGGTTCTCCCATCTGTGCTTCCTTCAAACCCCTACTGAACTTGATGGGCTACAGGCACTCAGCCGCTCTCTCTTACAGTCCAATTTCACTTCTCCCCACTGTTCAAACTATTCCCGGAGTTTTGCCTTCTGATGCAAGGTTTACAAGGGAGAGATAATCACACAATTACCCTCAACCATGCAGTGTTGACAATGCAATCATCTGTCAGCAAATGACCTGAGCGACTCCTGCGTGGGACTGTCTGGACCACATTCTGCCAAACCATTGTTATCACTGCTCTCTAACCAAAGGAAAACAACAGAGCTCCCCATTACCCAGAATGGGGGCACAGCTTTCTGCATCGTTCCTGCCCTCATGCTGAGATTCAAATAGAAACCATGAAGGGAAGCAAGAAATATCTCAAGACAAAACGCCTTTGTCCTATCTCCTTGAAGGGAGTTGAGTATGTTTTCTAGAAGGCTCTTAGAGGACATTTTAACAGTTCTCTGTGTGTCTCTTTTTCTTTTTCTTTTTTTTTTTCATTTTACTAAATTATCAGTTTATTTTTAAGTTAATTAATCAATTAATTTTATGATACAATTTCAAAGGCTCTGGGACTTCCCCTCCCTTCCTCCTCTGTGGATCTCCCCTAATTTATTACAATAATGTGGTTCTTCAAAAACAGTTGTAAGTCCATCATTCTGCAATTTAAGTATATTGTGACATTGTAGGTATGGAGAATGGCAGAGCCCAGCATCCTATTTTCAAGATATATTTAATAGCTTCATTTGGAAACCATTTTTGATTTGGAAGTAGAAATGTATACTGCCTTGTATCTTCACATCTCAATATGATAGTCTATTATTCAGTTCCCCTAGATGACTATATATGTATATGTACATGTGTGTTTACTCATGTATTTTTTATCTTGTATTTGCAGAAAGGGTGCCTTGTAAGAAAGAACATATGGCATGTTTTCTTTTGGGATTGACTTATTTCACTGAAGATCATGGTCTCTAGTTGCAACCATTTGGTTGCAGATGGTAGAATTTCATTCTTTTTCATGGCTGAGTAGTATTCCATAGTAGATATACCATGGTTTCTTTATCCACTCCTCTTTTGATGCCAACCTATTATTTTTAAACACATTTTGAAGTAAGTTG
The DNA here is from genome assembly GCF_017591425.1 of Ochotona curzoniae. Classification (NCBI taxonomy): domain Eukaryota; kingdom Metazoa; phylum Chordata; class Mammalia; order Lagomorpha; family Ochotonidae; genus Ochotona; species Ochotona curzoniae. Next base: position 20,121,149 of record NW_024465556.1, on the reverse strand, counting down.
TGAACTTCAATATATTCTATCCCAAACACAAATCATTAATTAAATTCAGTAAAGGCTTATAATTCTCCTTTTTAAATTTTTGGTATAAAATTTGCATACATAAATGTGGAGAACTCTTAATTGGGCCATACTGATTTTTGACACATCCATATATCCATGTTGACACTGTATCTAAATGTAGCATGCAGCCATTACTCCAGAAAATTCCATCATGTCCCATTTCAGTCAATCCTCCCACCTTCCAGAAAGGCTGCCACCATTCTGCTGCCTCTCCATCGTGCAGTAGTTTAGCTAGTGTCCTATATAGCCATTTATTATTTAATAATGGGGATACATTCTGAGAAATATATCATTTGCATTTTTGTCATTGAGCATCAGAGCATGTACTTACATACACCCAGATGGTTCCAGCAGTTATTTACCATATGATGGGTGTGGTCTGTTGTTGGCAAACCCTCTTTATGTAATTCATGACTGCAAATGGAATCATCCATTAGTACGTGTCCATGTAAGCTGTATTTGCTAGCTATATTGTTTCAAATATGTGTCAGGAATTCATTATTTTTCATGGCTGAGTGCAATCCCTTGGAATGGATATACCACAATTTGCCTATACATTATCTGTTCATGAGCACTTGGATTGCTTCCAGATTTTGTTATTTATGAATAAAGCTACTATGAACATTAATGCAGAAATCTCTATGTGGACATGTATGTTTTCATTTTCTTGCATCCATGCTTAAAAGTAGATATACCAGTATAAGCTATAAATGTTTATGAGAAATCACTAGATTTTTTTTTTAACAATCGCTTCATTTTACACTTTCACCAGCAAGGTCTGAGAATTTGGCTTGTTCTACATTCTTATTGAAGCAGAACAGTTTCAGCCATCTTAATTTCATTTATTCTGGTATGAGCACTCCGGGTGTGAAGTTGCATTCTTACAATGATCAGCATAGTAGAACACATTTTCATGTGCTTGTCAACCTCCGTGTGTCTTTTGGATGTGCCTGCTGTGAAGTGTCTATTTAAATCATCTGCCAATTTTTATTTTGAAAGTGAGGACAGAGTGAAATCCTGGCTCTCTTTCTGCGAAGGCAGAAACACAATGCATGCTCCTGCATTAGGAAGCCCCATTTCTTCCCTGCATCTCCACATCTTGCCCAGGCTCTGAAGAACCTGAAAGGATAATTTTTGAATAAGTGTTGGTTGCACTCCTCATTTGCTGGGTGCTGCCAAGAGGCAGCAGGAAGGGACGGCTTGTTAGTGGAGCCTGGCCCCTTTGTGAGATGTTTTCAGAATGATTGATTTACAATAAAGTGGTTCCTGGTGGGCGCATGCAGGTGGAACTGATGCGGATCGATTCCAGAGGCGCTAACTAATCAGCTGTTTAAACTGGCAGTGAGGGTGCGCAGTGACAGACAGTGCGGCCATCATTTTCCCCCTAAGATTACAAATTAACTTGTTCGGGTTTGCTGGGTGTGTGACAACTTGAGGCGGCCTCAGAGGAGGGGAGGGCAGCTGTGGCTTCCTGGACTCTTCCCTGGGTCCTGCTATTTCTATTTAGCTGGACCTAGGCAAAAGGCTGAAGAAAAAGAGATCTTGTTGCAAAAAAAAAGGGGGTGGAGTTCCACGCTGAAATCCCCTCTCCAGTGATGGGGACAGCTGAATTTTACAAAGGCTCCCTTCCTCTCCTCTGTTTTGCTTTGTTCTGTTGGTTGTTGGGCTGTCCCTATGGCACTCCCATCTCTTTCCTTCTCTTGCACTCTCTACAGAGAATGAACACACAGGGAGCCAAACTGTGCTCTCAAAGGAAATTCAAGATTCCCAAATGTGAACTCCTTGGCTGCTGAGGAGGGTTGGTATTTAATCCCAGCTTTTGCTTGTCTCGAAGGCTCATCCCTTTATGGCAGGATTTAATTGCAACCCTCTCTCCATGTGGAAGTCTCTACATTTGTATTAATTACAAAGCTTGATCATGAAATTGTGGGGTTGTGGGTTGAAGAGGCCAGGTAAGGTGTGGAGAGCAATGAAGGTGAAGTTGAGGGCAGGGCTGATAGAAGAAGCATGGCCCGGTCATGGCCACCAATAACAAAGCTACATACAGCTCTGGACACTGAACAGAACCTAGGCTCCCCTTTCCTTGTCCATGAAAGCTTTGTAATATCTGTGCTTATCTTCATGGTAGCTCAGTAAGTGGTACAAGAACCACACCACTTTATAAATGGGACTGGAGAAACGAAATGATATCCTCAAGTGCCCAGTGATGACAGCTGACTTCAAATGCAAGTGTTAGGATTTTCATGTTTCAAACTACAGCTCTGGAAGAATGAATGAACGGAGCACATCGTGTGTATGCTTTATGGATTGTCTGAAATAGCAATGTGCTATTAAGGAACTCTCCTGTATAGGTGATACTGCTGTTGTAAAGTGTCACTAGAGGAGTAACTCCCAGAGAGATGGGGTTCCTGCCTCTGGATACTCAAACTCCAAGAATTAAATCAGTATGATCCCAGGGATAAATATAGACAAGTAAAATAGCCAACTATGGTTGGCTCTGTAGCCAGCTATGGTATTTGAAAGAAAATTATAAAAGAGGCATCAAGAACTTGTAGAGAAAGTGTGGGAAAGATCAATGAACAAATGGCTCTGGGCTGATACAATAGTTTTTAACGGCAGAATGAGTGTATTTAGATCATTAACAGATGCTGTGTTGCAAAGACAAGACTAAATATTATAAGATGCCAGTGGAGAAATTCAAATTACAAAAAATGTTCAATAAAATGAATTGATTGCTAAACATTTTTAAGTTAGTAAAGATTTCTTTTTTAAAAAAGGCAAAGGAAACATCAGCAAATAAAATATTCATGAATTTAACACAAACACAAAATTCTGTATCTAATAACAAGGCAAAGACTAGAAATCAACAACAAAATGAAGATGATTGCAACCATCAGGCTGTAGAATTAATATCACTTATCATGTGAGTTCTTAAAATATGTGCAAAAAAAAGCAAGGAATCTTAGTGGATACATTAAAGCCAAGAATATTAAGAATTAACTCACCATTGAGGAAATAAAAATATTAATTTATCTTTCTGTGTGTTCAGAAGTAAGCAAAGTATTAACATTGAGATTAGGGGTTACTATTTGTTAATCTGTCAAAGCAGAAGAGATGGAAAATGATGACGATGTTAGCAATTATGTGATTCAACAATCACAAACACGGGTAAAATTACACACTTCCGGGTAAATTACACACTTCCTGGCCTGTGTATCATGTTGCCGATGCGCATTTCTTCAGTCTTATTTCAAATTGCTTTCTTGTTTGCTTTCTGTTGCAAGGAAAGGGGATAGTTTTCAATAGGTGACTCATCAATTTTCCATATTCTGGACAGTTCACAGACTTAACCGTCCTTCTATGTCTTGCACTTTCTTCTCACCTTTTGAAAGTCTGTGTATTCTATATCCCGCACCTCCATTTTCCTGGAGGAAGAGATTTCTAAAAATTGGAGAAGGGAATGAACCAGGAAAATGGTTGCTCTGCAACATAAAGTAGGCAGACGCTGCCAAAACAGGAATCTGGAGTCAAACCCAGGCTCCTCCACATAGGTTGCAGGTGTGTTAACCACTGTCTTAACTGTTAGGCTAATGGCTGACCCAAGGGTGTCTTCTAATGTGGCAATGGGAGTGAATTTAATGTAGGTTGGTACTCTCGAGTATTTATCATAAATACTTGCTGACTGTACTGATGTATAACATACATTGGTTGACAATTTTGCGAGGAATTTGAGCAATACTTACCTTCAGAACAATTTGGAGCTGACTATGCAGAGCAAAATGGTGTAACAACACTGCTTTAGAAATTTGAGCTAAGTAGAGCTAAGGCCAGAGACTTATTTAGACTTCTCTGGGAGTTAATGAAGTCCCTTTCTGCTTCATCTAGTTTGAGATGAGTTTTGATCAGTTGCAAACAAATGATTATAGACACAAACATTGTCTCATTGAATCTGGAAGGGGAAGACAATTCACATTTGAATTCCATGAGGCTTCCAAATATAATACCTGCCACTCTTAGTTAAACTTACAATAGTTTGCTGTTTAAAGTTGAGAGAGCTAAGGCTCAGAAATAAGTGTTTTGCCTGAAACTGCATGCATTTTTAGAAGAGTTATGGTTTCATCTCCGATGTGTCTGACTCCAAAAATCATTATTTTTGTATTATACCATGTGATCAGGAAGCATAAAAATATATGTGATTTTGAAATTTCTCTATCTTGTTTAAAGTAAGTGTGTTTTTTTTTTTTCTGGGACTCCAAAAGTGAAAAAGAAAATAAAGATGATTCTTGAGGCATCAAAAAGATAGCTGAATCTCCGTGACATTTCTTTAGTTGATATAGTGTATGAGCTGTTAGGCAATCAATCATGGGTAGATTTTCAGAGCTGCTCTGAATCTTAAAATGGAATGTTTCTAGCTTAATTGTCCATAGACGAAAGCTGGAAATTGTAGCCTTTTCCCCCTTTGCTTAAGGAGACTGGATTTCATATGTATGCAGAACTGTGGAGCCAAGCAAACCATTCATTTCCATATCTCTAAGTAGGCTGTGTGAGCTTGACGAGGAAGGGCAAGCACGGGGTATCACATCGCCATCAAAGATTCATGCCGAGGAATCTCTTGCTAAGAGTTCTGTGGAGACAGGAGTACAAGAGGGGTTTCTTCCTAGGTGGAAAGAGGTAATAATTAAACATAATTTGTAGAAGAAAATTAATAGTGATGGACTTGAATCCTTTATAGCAAATGTAAATTTCAAAGCAATTTTGTGTGGAGAAGTAAAAAGCTATAATATATGGCTGAGTGGTATATGCTGACAGTAATGGTCCTCTTGTGCCGTGAGTTATTAAAGACTTTCATCTCACAGTTTTCAATAATGAAAAGGGAGGCAGTTTGGGGGCATTTGCTGAGATATGTCCCTGGTGTTGATTTAGCTTGTACAATCAGTAGGCTATCTCAACAGCTATACAGAAAAGGTTAAATCGACTGACTAGAATGTGCAATGCATGTTATTTTAGAAATATGTAGGATTTCTTCTCAGATCCTAACAAACTTTGATTGTGGGCAAGTCCTTTAATCTCCCTGGGGCTCAGTCTTCGCTAGGGTCTCAACTGAGGATATTGTCTGTCTTTTTTGTTTTGTTTTGTTTTGTTTTGTTTCAAAATGCTAGTAATCTATGATATTTCTTTGGTAAAACCATCTTTTAAAGAATGAACTTCCCTTTCCTTCTTTAGGGAGTTGTGCCTAAAGAAACTCAGGGACACTTGGTTTAGAGTTATTTTCCCTCTCTGGTCTCTAATATTAGGAAAAGCTCCAGGCTTCTGCCTGCTTCTCTGAGCAAGCATAAATGTACAGAACACCAATGGTGCCCCAACGTAAAGCCTGTTGTCCAAGATTTCATGGAGATCTGCAGACAAAAAATTGGGGGAGCCAATGGTTCTGTTTAACTGAGTAACAATACACATGATTATGGGTTTGGAATGTTCTTGAATATTCCTTGCTGTGAGTATTTGACCACAAGGAAATGAGAGGAGGAACTCTGAAAGAAGGAAGAGATTATATATACAGTTTGGTAGTCTATTATATTTACTCGACCACAAAGCAATTAAATACGGGTTTTATAGATTTTAAAAATGAAAAGAAAATATGAAGTCAACTTAATCAAAACCGAGAAATAGAGTGTTCTGAAACTTAAAACACAAATCACACAGTGGGGGAAAATTACAATCGTATCTGATGAATGTCTACTAGTTGGAATAAACAATGTTTACAGTAAAATATGAAATACAAGTGATTTTTTTAAAAAGGCAAAAAGATTTGAAAATTAGATCAAATACTATGTAAAACTTTGATTATAAGAACATAAAAATGCTAAAAATCTCTTCAAAATGGAAGGGAAATTAAAATGTACATAAAATAGTATGTGTGTAATAGAATAGTTACATTGGAAGCACCAATCATCTTAAGTGTTGGTAAAGATGTGTACCTCTCTCCATTTTGTAATGAGCACAAAGTTATAAAATCATGTTAAAAAAAACTCTTGGTAATGTCTACAAAAGGAAAACATAACTCCTCCTCACAAGCCCATTTATTTATTTATTTGGGAGGCAAACAACATAGAGAGAAGGAGATAAAGCAATAGACAGCAAGATCCTCCCTCTGTTTATTCAATTGCCAAAGGTTTGCAGAAGACAGGCCAGTGTCAAGGTGAAGCCAGGGGCCTGGAACTCCATCTGGGTCACACGTAGTTTTTGGCATCCAAATATTTGTACCACGTTCTGGTGCCTTCTCAGGCACATCAGGAGGAAGCTGTTTGGTAATAAAGTGGCCAGGACATGAAATGGCTCTTCCATATGTGATGCCAGCATCTCCAGTGGTCGCTAAACACACTATGCTATCATGATGGCCCCAAGCTTAGCATTTTTATCACTGAGTCCAGCATCCCCACTTTTGAGTTTGGACTCCAGGGCAGTGAAAGCATGTCTGTCCAACATACAGTTTGCCTGGAAACTGGGTGACATGAGCTCTTCAACTCTCCAGATTTTCTATATTATATGGCTATTTTATATCCTGAGGTTTTCCATCTATATGTTAGAATCAGTTGCAAAATAATAAAAGTTGCTTTCTGGGTTTCTGACTGGAATTAACTGTCCTCTGTGGATTAAGTTGGGAAGAACTGGCACGAGTCTTCTGATGCACAAACATGAAATGTCTTCTCTTGATTTGAATCTTCTGAATTCTCATTCATCTATGCGTTCATCTAATGCTCTGAAAATAGATCCTGGATGTGTTATTAAAATATATGTTTGATGTTATTTTAAGACATTTTAGGGCCTGGCCACATGGTCTAACGTCAAATGTCCTCGCCTTGAACACGCCTGGGATCCCATATGGGCGCTGGTTCTAATCCTGGCAGCTCTATTTCCCATCCAGCTCCCTGCTTGTGGCCTGGGAAAGCAGTCAAGGACGGCCCAAAGCCTTGGAACCCTGCACCCATGTGGGATACCTGGGAGAAGTTCCTGGATCCTGGTTTTGGATCAGCATAGCACTGGTGATTGCGGTCACTTGGGGAGTGAATTATCAGATAGAAGATCTTCCTCTCTGTTTCTCCTTCTGTCTGAATGTCTGACTTTCCAGTAAAAGTAAAATAAACCTTAGAAAAAAACACATTTTAGACATTTTAAATCATGATCATTTGCAGATATGTAGGAAAGTCAGTGCTTTTTGCTCATTGGCCTGGTTCCCTGGGACCTTGCTATACTCACTAAACAGCTCCAGGAAGCATTTTGTTTTTCTTGACTGTTCTTTGCTTTTTGTGGACTCTGCTGTTTTCCGTGTCTGTGAATGAAAACAGCTTAATTATTTTCTTTTCCAGTCCATGGCTTTGTTTGCTTGTTTGTTGGTGTTTTTGTTTGTTTGTTTAGCTTTTTCCTTATTTCATTATTTAGGCTTTCCATCATCATGTAACATAGATATAAGAAGAGAAGACATTATTTCTACATAGGGAAAAGTAATTAGTTTCTTACATTCTTGCTGTGGAGGTTCTATAATATTTTTACTAGATTAACAAAGGTCCTTTTATTTTAGCTTTTTTTTGAAATCATAAGTGAATGTTACATTTGGTCAAATATATTTCTACATCTTCTGCATCAATTGACATAAATACTTTATGTAGTAAATTGACCAGTCAATTACACTGAATTCCTTGGAAGTAAATGTAGTGTTGTGGTAATTTCATTATTTATGGAGTCGGTGAGTATTTTAGTAAATATGTTTTTATCTGTGTTTATGAAGTTTATATATATTGGCCCATAGTTTTTTTTTCTTACAATGTTTTGTATGTTTCTGTATTAGTTATGCAGAGTTTATAAAATTAATTCAAAGGTATTCCCTGTTCTCCCATTTTCTTAAAGATATTGTGGAGAATTGGAATCATTTTTCCTTAAATGATTTGTAGAACTCACCAGGAAAGCCATGAAGAGCTGGTCATTTTATTTTTGAAAGGTTGTAACTTATGAAATAAATGCCTTTGATAGTTATGGTGCTATCCAGAGGAGCAATTATGATGCTATTCTTGTTGAGTGAGTTATAATAGTTTATATTATCAGAAATGTTCAAGATATTGGTCGATTTTGTTTAAGTTAGCAGACTTGTGAACATGAAATTTTTCATTGTTATCTTTAATGCCCTTGACAAGGGTAGAAATGACTCCATTCTCATTTCTTTTTAATGTGCTTATTTTTATGTATTTATGTAATTAAGAGGCAAAATTGCAGAGAGGGAAGGAGGAGAGAGAGAGATACAGACTGAGACAGAGAGGAGAGAGAGACAATGTAAATCTTCCAAATGCTGGTTCATTCCCCAAGAGGCCACAACAGATGTGACTGCCAAGCCAAATACAGGGGCTTGAAACTTTCCCATCATCACACACATGAGTGACCAAAGCACCTGGGCAGTCTTCTACTTGGGATTTCCCAGATGCAATAGTAGGGAGCTGGATTGGAAGTAGATTGGAAGCAGGGACTCAACCAGAGCTCACATGGGATGCCAGTGTCACAGGCAGCAGCTAAATCCACTGCTCCATCACATTGGCCACGTGATATATGTACTTAATCCCATAAATGTCCCTGTTTGCATTAGTTTTTGTGCTCAGATTTTGGCAATTTGTACTTTCACTTAGTCTAAAACTATTTTAAAATTTATTCTGAAGCTTTTGTTTTAGTCTGGCTATTTCTGAAATGCGTCATTTAATCTCTAAGTATTTTACAGATAACCTTCTGTTGTTGATTTCCAGTTTGTTTCGTTGTAGTCTGAGAGCTGATGGTATATGGCATCTATTTTTTTTTTTTTAGACTCTAAATCACTTTTAAATAACACCATACTTGTTCATATGTAGTCCAGGGAAATTAACAGCAAAATATTCCTAATCCCTCCTCCAGGTTTTATTTTTTTTTAAGATTTAATTATTTTTATTGGAAAGGCAGGTTTATAGAGACAAAGAACTTCCATCTGCTGGTTCATTCCCCAAGTATGGCCGGAGCTGAGTCAATTTGAAGCTCGGAATCAGGAGTTTCTTCTGGATTTTCCATGCATGTGCAGGATCCCAAGGCTTTGGGCCATCCTACTATTGCTTTCCCAGGCCACAAGCAGGGAGTTGGCTGTGAAGTGGAACAGCCACCCGATGACATCCCTGGGTCCCCAATGTGGAGCATGCGCTGAAGTTTCTGCTCAAGTGGTTTCAATAGTTCTGAAATGCTGTCGATCTCAACTATCCAAGGATGAGGAAATCCTTACAAGTTCCATTGGCTGATATAGTCTATCTTAGAGTCTCCATTTGCCCAGATATTTCCTGTCAACACGTGGCTTGGGAAATTGACCAATTTGTTCTGCCCTCTTTCCTCTGCTGTGCTACCAGCTGTCCTCTGCAGGCTCCAATGGAATGCCATCTCCTCCACGTGCATCTGGGTATGCTGTCCACAGCTCCAGCTAAGCCAATGAGAAGTCAATCTAGGTATCCCACAGGGATGTCAGGGAGCCCTCACCTGCTGCCTTCCAAGGAGTACATTTGCATCAGCTGGAATCAGGAGCCAGAGCCAGGAGGAGAAACCTGTCAACACACAGTACTTAACAGGTAAGAACAGCAGTGGCTCCTTTTACCCTGGGTGCATATTTGGAAACATGGTGTTTTGGTTCTTTAAACTGTAACCTGCAGTTCAAATGTGCTCTGATTACAAAGTGTGTCCAGTAAATCTGCAAAATACATCATTGCTTAAAACTGAGAGTGTATCTACTCCCTTACTTTGCTTATTTTTAGCTGAGAAAAGTCATTACACTGGAAAAAAGAATTGTGTCCAGAAAACACTATGTATGTTTTCAAGAGCTGTTATAGCAAAACTTCATTAACTACACAGTTCCTATGTGAGGTAATTCCGTAATTAGTTCTAATTTTGATTTTCTTTTTAAGTCTGGACTTGGTTAATTAGTAACTGCATAACCTCCAGAGCAATGCAAAAATCACAGCACACTCTCATTTTTCTCAGTTTTGCCCCTAGCTTCCACCAATACCCATGTGGCAGTTGCCTGGAATTTTAGCTCCTATTATTGTGAAAATTCTTTTCTTTTCATAATAAATACTTAGACCTAACAGCAAAGATTCTCACTTCTCTGTTGTTTCTTCACACATACCCCTGCTACCCTCTGGATTCATTTTTCTGTCCTGGTGTATTTCATCTCCTAATAGGTAGTTATTTTCAGATAGACTCTAAAATTGCTAGACCTTCTGAATCCAAAGACGTCTTTACATGACAGTAAGTGTGGGTACGGGATTTTATAATACGATTATCTTCAGCACCTTCAAAATATTACTGTATTCATCATTTTATCTATTAGTGTTGATGACAACACTACCGTTACCTGAATTCATGAAGCAGGTTGTGAGCCAAAATGTGTGAGAATGGTTTCTTGGGAGGTGAGTCCAGAAAACCCTGATAGGAAAGTAATAAAGGACATGGAAGGAAGCCCAAGAAAATGGGAATTATCAAGCTGCTCACCTCTGTGGGCAAGCGGGCTGTGATTCTCCTGGACACGTCTGGGAATTTCTGCCTTGAGTCGTCTCAGTGCAGAGGAGAGAGGCTAGGACACTGTCCCTCTTCACTCCGTGAGAGTTGTGTCCAGTGAGGTGTGAATGCTTGTTTTCTAACTGTGGCATGTAAGACCACAAAAGCAGAGGAGAGAATGAAGAATAACTTTTCCTTTTTGCTGAACATCGTATTAGGTGTTGTGAATTTCTCTTTCCAATACCTTGAGCTGTAGAGTGTGTCAGTAATCCACTGGTCCCTGGCAATTGAAAGGTGCACATTTTTCTTCAGTTCTTTGAACTTATCAATCATTTATTTATTATTCATTATTACTTTTCATTCATGACTTGTGTCTCTTCTTCCAAAAACTTGTTACCAAAACCATACAATTCCTAGAAAAAGACAACGGGGGGAAAAAAAAACATGATATTGAAGTAAAACAAAACTTTCTTGTAAGACAACAAAAACTATATTTTAAGGGGGGAAAAAAGAGATGAAGTAGACCTCATCAAAATTGAGAAATAGGGGCCCGGCAGTGTGGCCTAACAGCTAAAGTCCTTGCCTTGAACATCCCGGGATCCCATATTGGCGCCAGTTCTAATCCCGGCAGCTCCACTTTCCATCCAGCTCCCTGCTTGTGGCCTGGGAGAGCAGTCGAGGATGACCCAAAGGTTTGGAACCCTGCACCCATGTGGGAGACCCGGAAGAGGTTCCTGGATCCTGGCTTCGGATTGGCATAGCATCAGCCGTTGCGCTCACTTGGGGAGTGAACCATCGGAAGGAGGATCTTCTCTATCTCTCCTCCTCTCTGTATATCTGACTTTCCAATAAATAAATAAATCTTAAAAAAATGAGAAATAATGTGCTTTGGAAAAATTAAAAGCAATTTAAATAGTGCAGGAAAATTGGCTAAGCATATCCTATACTGGTCATACACATCTTATTGTTTTTACAATGAAGCTTTGAACAGATACTCAACTGAAACCTAGATAATAACAGAAAAAAGCTGCTAAACATCTCTACAAAATGGAATTGGAAAGTAAAACCAGAATAAATGCTGTATAGATCCAGTAGAGTGGCTAAAACAAAAGGCTAAACAATCTTAAATGTTAGTAAGGGTATGAAGAAGCTGGGTCCCTCAATCATATACAAAGTTGTAAAATCACTTTTAAAAACACTTTTAAACATTTGATAATTAAACTAACAAATTTTTATCATTGAATCCAGCATCCACACATCTGAGTATTTGTGTAAAAGAAGAGAAGGTATGTTGGTCAAAAGATGGTATAAAATGTTTATATCTCACTCATTGTACCAGTTAAAACTGGAAAACATGAAAGCTTTACTGACTGACTCCTGGATAAATATATGTTAGTATAGCAATTCAATGATGACTATTCAGCAGTATGAAAGCACATTTATTGGAATAGTCAGCAACATGATACATTTTAAAAATACTATTCTAACTGGGACTGGTGTAGTAGTCTCATGGCTAAAGTCCTCGCCTTGCATGTGCCAGTATCCCACATGGGTGCCTGCTCCTGCTCTGGTGGCCCTGCTTCCCATTCAGCTCTTTGCTTGTGTGTGCCCTGGGAAAGCAGTAGAGGATGGTCCAAAGCCTTGGGACCCTGCATCCACGTGGGAGACCCAGAAGAGCCTCCTGGCTCCTGGCTTTGGATCAGCTCAGCTGTGGCCATTGTGAGGAGTGAACCAGCAGATGGAAGATCTTTCTCTCTGTCTCCCCTCCTCTCTGTATATCTGACTTTCCAATAAAAATAAACCTTCTTTTTTTTAAAAAGAATTATTCTAACTAAAAGAAGCCTTATATAGTGAAAGACTATTTGTTGTGTTACTTAAGGAAATAAAGCTCCAAAACATGCAGGTGTCTAACGATAGCAGACTCTCAGCGGTGGCTTATGCCGTGACGGAGCAAGTGGGAACTATGGGGGATGACACACTGTGATGGTCTTCATTGCTGTAGTTATAGGGACTTACACAATTGTACATTTAAAATTCTTTGTACATAAAACATCACTGTAAAGCTGGCAACCAAAAGCAATGCTCAGTAATGGTCGAGCAAATAAAGAACTGTATCTTTCACAGGAAAAAACCTGAAGGAAGAAATAGATTCGTAGGAACAGCTCTGTTACATGGAAATCAAAAACCTCTCTCCACGAAAACTTATCTAACTGGTTGAGGGGAGTTCTTCCCTCCCTGTGGAAGTTCTCATTGTCTTATTTCCTTTTCCTTCAGTTAACATCGGCTTATCCTTGACTGGCAAAGCACCTTTCTACTTAGTTTTATTATGAAAGTTGTACAGTTCTCATCTTCTCATTTCACGGTTTACAGGAGGGGACAGGAAGGGAAAGGGGATTTTGTGGTAGCGCTGGCCAAGTTCCTTCTTCTGTCCCTGTCGCATAGGCATGTGATCCATGCAGACTCCAGGAAAACCACACTTAAAAGTCCATCCTGGTCATCATGTTGAATTCAGGCACAGAACTGGAAGACAAAGAAATCTGAAGTCTTTGCCTTAGTTGTCTTGGCAGCTGTTTGAACCTCCACAGTGCTTAGTTATAAAGATGGGTGGGTGAGAGAGAGGTGGACAATCGTTACGGGCCGTTGTTAGCTTGCCACACATGTTGGAAATGGCCTCATTACCAACAGTCACACAGAAGCATCTAAAAGTTCACTTCTGTTTGGAACTTCTTTCTCCCACACCTTTTATAGCTCATCTTCCACAACTGTCATCATAAGCATTGGCAGCTCTTCTCAAGGGAGAGAGGGAAAAATATGTTGTGTCTGTGAAATACGATGACTGAAGCTGTTGTTATCATCACTCACCAGCGAAATGGGAACTCACAAGGTGTGAGTTATCCCTCCCCTCCTCATTCACAGAGATAGAAACATAGAAATGCCATCCCACCACTTAGGAAAGATATACATGCTAAGTAAGAATGGTGGCCAATAGTTCCAATAACTCTATATATTCATTCCACAGGAAAGCAATAGAAGAGAGGGAAGTAATGCAAGTCTTGGAGGAAAATCACTGATTGTGCAAATCCCGACTTTATATTGATTTGGATGGAAAATCCTCCCAGTGATTCTGAGTGTCCGACAGCTATAGGGCTGGCTGAGTTCTTAAACACATTTCATGGAATAGACAGCTTTAACTAATCCGCATCAGTAGCGACAGGTGCTTGACTACCATGGGGAATGGTGAGACTGCACCAACTTCATGAATCGTAACGTGAAAACCAGAGCTTTGAGTTTGTGGCTTGGAGCTCATACTTTACCTTCCTTGACTCAGCACAGCCATTGGCAGGGCACAGCCGTGCTATTTACTCTGAACAACCGCCTGTTCTGGCATTGACTTTCAGACCTTCTAGTAGATATTTGTCCATCTCATCGCTTTGTGTCTCTGAGGCTCTGAAAACCATCACAATGGATTCTGGCCCTTGCTGAAGATAAGAGCTCTCAACCAAGTTCACACCACAAGTTGTAATTTCACAGGAATTTGTAAAATTGTGGCATGAAAACCCCATAGGACATATTTTCAAGGGACCCACTGATATTTATGGTATAATATATTTTTTCTCCAGGCAGTGTAACCCTCTAAAGAATGTTCTTAAAAATATGAAACGTATTTCAAATTTTCTTCCATGTATCAACCCCATCGTAGATCATCCATGTAAAGTGACATGAGAATGTAAAATAATAAAAAATCCAGGATCATTCCAGATAGGTTTTGCATGTAGATTGTTGTTTGTGGAAGAGTCATCTTTCATCCTTAGTATGACTGTTAAAACTGCACGGGAACCTTAAGGACTGTTAAGATAATGAAGCATCACATTTAGCACTTGCTCGAGTAGCAACTTGACAAACATTTTAATTTTATCTCTCTCAAGTAAGCCCATAAAACAGCATGATCTAAAAATTCTTAACAAATATATTAATAAAAATTTGAGCACACAGGGATTACTTAGGCTGTTTATGTTATGTGTTAATTACATTGTAATATTGCCTTGTATACACTTTAATTGGATTAAATATTGATCAGCGCTCTTTCCATTGATATTTCATTAGCACAATAACTGTCTTGTTGTACCTGTATGTAACATTGAGTTAATTTAAAACTCTGGTTGAGATGAAAAAGTTATGGAGATGTATATACAAAGTAAATGCTTTTAAGTATGAAAAGGGCTAGAAAACTCATCCAATGAGTTAAAGTAAAGAAAAATCAAACTACCTACTTGAAGGGTTTAAAGTAATTGGGGGGAAGAACAGTGATCCACAACAGTTTTTTTCCATAGGAATTCAGTTATAATCTCAGCTACACTGAGTTCATCTATCATCTTGAGTTAAGGATGAGGTTATGAAATATTACAATCATTCCCAAGGATTATGGTCTTTGTTTATTTCAAAAAGAGCTTAGGCTTTAACCAGCATCATAGATGTCTTAGCATGTGATTAAGGCTGTTTATTTTCATGCTGATGAGCCGAGAGCTGTTTCAATGAGAGATGCTGTAATTTTCCCATGATCTGGAAAATAATTCATGGCACTTTTATGTTGTCATTAACTGTCACGTCTCTTGAGTTAAATATGAGCCCTGTCATTTGGAAGTCAGAAAGCGGCTCCTAAATTTCTCAATTTCATTAGCAATTGATTCAAATCATTTCCCGAAAATAGTCTGAATTGACATATGAATTGTAGTGGTTCCTCAGCTTGGTGATTAATTAATCAAACCATCAGATCTACATTAAACTATTTATCAATCTTATGATTTCCTGCTTTTCAGAAAAAATTAAAAAGCACTCTAATGATATTTTATGAGTTTTGAGAAAAATTAAAATGGACCCTTCCTAATTCAGAAGCTCCATGAAGTCGATTTCTGTGAGACAAGTCATCAAAGAAAAGAGATGGGGCTAGAATTGATACTCAGGGCAATATGTTGTAGTTATCTGTGCAGGCCTCAGCTTAGTCATCCATAAGCAAATTAAGAATTAAACTAAATAATGCCCCAATTCCTATCACCTTTAAAATTGTATTGATCCATGAAAAAACAAAAAATTGAATGTGTGGATATTTATGAGTTTGCGTCCAATTCTTTTTACATCAAAAAGCAAATAAATGTATGGCTATTGATGGTGCCCTGAAAGGTGCTGATTCTAATTGCAGCTGATGTTCCTGGGGTGGTGGCACAGCTTTGCCATTCTCCTTTGAAAGGCTGCTTCCTACTCTGAGCCCTGTTGGTCTCTTTCACGGTTGCATACGCGGAGTTTGTTTGCTTGCCACAGCTTGGAATGATGACATCAGCCATGCCAAGCCTCGGCCACAGAAAGAAGCATCTGTTGGCCAAGAAAACTTGTGGCCAAACATCAAGCTGTTAGCCTGTTTCGTTTCACTCAGATTTTGGCTGGATCTTTTCCAAATAAATGAGCCTCCAAAGTTAGCTGGTTTGCTTTCCCCTTTGCTGTGTGTATAGCCACAGACGAGTATTTCATTCAGCAGAAATCCCTTTGTTCCCATTCACAGAAAACCAAGATTTCTCTCCTGATGCTCATAGAACGGTGATTGCTGGGCTCCAGTACTGGACTTGTAGGAGCACAGATGTGGTGATACATGGCAATGAGAGTGGACTTCTGGAACATTCCATTCTTGTGTCCAGAGAAGCACCAGCAGGTCTGGTGTCTGAAATGACAGGGCCACTTCCGTGATGTCATCAGTTCAGCTTCTGCACTGAGAGAGGACCACAGAGAAACCACCCCAAGTGCAGTTCCCTTGGAAGCGTGGGGTGAAGGGGGGCTGCTCTTTTCCTTGACAGGGGCAAGAAGGCTGACACCATGTGCTCTGAAACCTCACAGCTTTGAGTCTCCCTCCTCGGAGTCTTGGGCCACAGAGACCTTATAGAGGTGATGTGAGCAGAACCCAGGAAAAATGAAACATCAGAGCCAAAAACAACTTTTTAAAAAGCAAAATTTCTTATTTTTTTCTAAGTTTTATTTCTAATTGACAAATAGCAATTTTCTACATTTTGATCTCTACACACACACACACATGCTGTGATTAAAATCAAGTTGATTAGTATATCCAGCCCCTGTCTAGCTTATTATTCATTTAAAATTTAGAAAGTTCACATCTACGTGGCCATGTCCTTTAGGGAAATGGGGTAGAAATAGAAAAAGCAGAAAGAATATCTGACACAGAAATCCATGGAAGGCCTTACCTTTAGAGTGTAACTACATCTGTAGGTGAGATCTTTCATGTAAATTGCTAGGAAGACAGAACTTGGAGGCAAAACGTTTGCCATAGTCAGAAATGTGGTTTCTTGGAGGCTAAAGATATATCCCCAAGGCTTGTTCTATCAAAAATGTGACTTTATTACAACACAATAATACTGCATTTGATTGTTTTTAACTTGAAGCCGTAACTTGTTTTGGCCTAATCCTCTGAAAGCATGACCAGATCTTGGAAACACTTTTCTTCCTCCTTTTTCATTCCTATATTGCAGAACCCTCGGATCATGGATAATTCCAGGCCTCTCCAGAACTCTCTGTGGCCTGGCATGGTGGTCCTGTGTTCACTTCCATTGCTACAGTGTAGAATCTCACCATTTGAGGAGACAAATTTTGCCATCAAAGGAAAGGAACCCACTAGAGAGGTGCCTTACAAAGTACCAAATGAATGACCTATATACCCTGTTAGAGCCTTGGTGTGTTGCCAAAAGATACCTCCAATTATTTCACTGAAGACAAAGAGCCCCTCTGCTTTAGATCATATCCCACGCCTGCTATTTTGCTGTAATGCACTTATGATGCACACCGATCTTGAACCTGTCTGGAATGTGCCACACTTTCAAACTCCTGGACTAGCCCAGTGAAGATGGAAAGGGATTGCATTTGCAAATGTCAGCCTACCTCATCCATCTCTCCTCCTTCAAACAATGCACATTCGAGGTTCAGCAATCGGAGTTATATATTTTTCCTTAATGTTGTTGTAAGGTAATGGTTCGCTTATCTGAAATTCATCAGCCTGCTATAAATTTAAACTCCATTACTGCCAATAGAGAAAAGCTAAGCACCAAACCGCTTTCAATAAATTTGCACTTATGCAATTGAACTGATACGGCCTCTGAGGAAAAGGTGAAACTCGTCTTGAGATATTTAAGTTAGTCTGAGTCACTGCTTCGTCTGGTGTTAAATTGGATCCATCGAGAAATGTAGGGTAGCACTCATCAGCCCTGAGTTATAAGAAGAGATTTCAGACTGAAAAAAAAATTCTGTCTCCAGCATTCGTTATTAGATGGTATAATTCCGCAAAACCACTGGCTTGCCCTGTTATTTGGCCCAACTAAATGGTACAAATGGAAATTCTGATGGATGCATATTTTTATGAACAATATTAATCAGGCTCAGACCCTGGGGGGTTTGTCATGTCCAATCATGGAAGCTGGAAGTGAGGGTGTCTGTAGAATTGGAGTAAGAAACGTAATTGCAAACATTTGCATGGCCATCACTATGTATATAAGAAAAACTGCTTTTGGTTATGTATCAACCCTGGGCACGGTGAGTGGTCTTTAACATCTTCTATTTCTGATGAGAAAACTCAGGGGTCAGATATGGGAACCAGCCGCTGTTCCTGGGTATGTGACAGCAGTGACTCAGTGGCAGGTGTGCCTGGCTCTGTGGTTTTGGTAACAGACCAGGAACACAGCCAATGAAGCAGACTCCAAAGGCTTGCCTGTGTCTCTTGGTGAAGAAGGACATCTTAATCAGGAGTCAAAAGATGACATGAGCTACCCACGGCACTGCTGCTGTAGCTTCCTTGGAATGGGACCCCCACCCCCCAAATACTGTCCTTCTCAAGCAATCTAGCCTTGGTAGTGGCTGGATGTGTCTGTCAGTCAATTAGACTCGACCATTTGGCAAGCAGACGACAGAGTGACTGGCAAGAACTCCTAGACTATCAAGGAGTAGGTTCAGATATTCAGAAATTTGAGATGTTCTATTTATGGTTGAAAATATTCTTACATTTCTCTATAGAGTTAAGCATGGGAGTTTAACTCCCAGGATGTAATGAGCATGCTACAGGTTGTGGGGACTTAGCTGTCAGACACGTACACACACACACACACACACACACACACACTCACACACAACCTTCCCCAGCCCCTTCCTCCAACCCACAGCTTCAGTGCCCATTCTAAGGCCATAACTGGCATCACATACCAGTTGCAAGAACTGAACAGCATTTGCACTTAATTGGATGATATACATTATTCATGAGCCTTGAGTCTGTGATGATTTTGGCATTCATTAGGGGGGGAAATGGGCATTCGTTTTCTTGGTACAAAACATTCTGTATTAAACTTCATTTGCAAGCTACCGTTCAATGTGAGGAATTAGAAATGCTTTTTAGCAACGTTAGCTGAGAAGCAAGCAATACCAACTTTAAAGATGGAAAGAGTAAGAACTGGGGCTTTTTGAATTCCAAGTGTAAGAGAAAAAGCCACCCTAAAATTCAAGCTACCTAACAATGATAATCCTGATAAACACATGGATGTGCAACTGTTTGTTTTGGGTGACATTTTTGGGCAGAGGCCATGTGAAGGGCTCTTCATGGAGAATGCACATTGCAGGAAGGCAGTACATGACTTTAGAATTGCTTTAGGAAACTTCTTCCAGTTTAACTTTCTAACAACTTTTTTGAAGTAGCTTCAAATACCAATTATACAGCCTCAGAGTTCATTTCAAAGCACACTGAATGAGTTCTAGAACTTTTCTTCCTAGTCATTTTTTTTAAAAATAAAAGACATGACCACCTGAGGGATTAAAAGAGGACATATGTTGGGCTGTATCCAGGCCCACTCCTGTTAGAATAGATCCCAACACTGGCCACCTTATGAAAATTTGAAGCTGACATGTGTCTGTTTTCCGTTTTCTCAGGTGTCACTGAAATCCCAAAACTGAGATCTGAAGCTACTGAAGACACACGAAGGGTGTGAGATTTCTGGCGAGTTAATGGATTTCCGGTAGAGAAAGCTGAGCCAATCTACCCCCGCCCCTCCGCCACGTGGAGAACCTCCCAGCCAAGAGCTTGAAGTCAAACAAACCAGAGTTCCAACATGGGAAGGATTGCATGAAGGTAATTTCTTCTTTTTATTTACTACAAAATAAAGAGAAACTGTGACTTTGTTACCGGGTTTAAAGGAGATAATTGCAGATTATCTTCACAAGTTCCTGGTGTTTGCTTGACCTGCACAACAGTTTTCTCTGATTTGTGTTTCATTATAAGGACTGAACACACAATCTACCTGGCTATTGCTTTCTATTTGTTGCAGATTGTGGAAGTCGAGCTAACTTCGTGAGACATTAACTTGTGTAGATCAAGGCCCTTTTTTTTTTTTTTTTGACTCCACGTTTGTACTTCCAGCAGCTGGCCCTAATTCAACCAGGCAGTAGATGCTCATTAATGAAAACACTCGTGTTTTACACAGTGGTAACATATATATCGTGCAGTCTGTGTACTCTTGCTGCTGCTACTGCTGATGTACCTGCCATCAGAAGCCAGTGCTAATTCTGTGTCTCAATAGTGCAGAAAGAATCCCATTTAGAAGAATGTGGACAAGTGCAATTCGTTTCTTGATAGCTACCATTCTTTGTCTACCAGAGATGGAGTCAGACTTTCCAGGGAAATGGAGTGACAAACCTGAAGCCCAACAGCAGGTCAGAGGTTAGTCAGCTCAAGATAGCCTGCAATATCCAGCAGGCATTCCACTGAGCGCCCTTTCTGTTAGCATAGATGCCATGTTTGTTGTCTGGGTTGGGCTCCGCATGGTGAAGACGCTATATGGGATGGTATTTTCTCAAGAGTGGAATGCATGGGTAGCCATTTGCTGAATATTTTATTTGAGAAGACCCCAAAGCTGGAATAGGGTAAACAATGCCACTGCCAAGGAAAGAATAATGCAGGAGGTTCATCACAGAGTGAATGACCTTTCTCTGAAATTTCCCATTGAAAGTAGTGACCATTTACATTGTCCCTAAACTGGATTCATGATTGTTTGAATGTACATTTCCCTCTTAAGTCTTAACAGGAATTTTGGGACACTATACTATGTTTATGTTTATCCTATAGTTCAGGGTACCCATGGCTCACAACTGCACAACTCAGATCAAAAATAGGGGTGAAGGGGCCTCTCTCTAGGACAACCCCAAATTCTCAACTCCAGCTTGAGAGTATAATGACCTCCAATCTATTCCTGTCTGAGCACACTGATGGGCCTTGATGAGTATGTGCAGGCATTCAGCAACCAGGCTGACCCCTCCGTCAAGGTTTCTTAAGGAACCACTGAGGATGCTTGCCTGCCCACAGCAGCCCCATGAGCAGCTGAGCTCATTTCTCTTCTGTCGGTGGGTATTAATTCCTGCTTCTGTAATGAGATACAGAGGAGAAAAAGAGGAAGAGGACTGATGTGGAGTCAGATTGGGCCTGATGAGTTATGGAGCCTGCCTTCTCATCAGCGATGTAAAACAGCCCGGGCTCTATTTACTGCCGCTGTCAGCAGGATCGATAAATAACATTTTCAGTGACATAAAGAGGGAAAGCGTGAGCTCAATGAAATGAAGGGGAGCCAGAGGTGGGAGCAGATAAGGCCCTTTTTCTCTGCCTCCCCAGGCGAGGAGTTGCAGGTTTGGTTGGAAGGAGAATGGGGGCATAAATTTGCTTTGGCTTTTAAGGAAGAAGGCAGATGCACCCTAGGGAGCAGTGCAGGTATGCTCTGTGGAGACGTAGAGGGGCACTCAGGGGCAGGCCCTATCTGCACTTTCCCCACCTCAGTCTTCACCACCTGCACCTGTCCATGTGGATATGCTCCTGTGTTCTTGGCCACTTCACAGGGAAGTATTTGCCTATTTCTTTTTTCTTTAAAAGGAGTCCAAGACTTAGGTGGCACCCAAAAGAGGCATGTGTGTGGGCTAGGGGGCTGAAAATATGCTGACCATTAAGAGAGACCTTAAATGATTGGGTTTGGGTGGAGTGTGGAGAGGGTACTTACCTAAAGCATCGCAGAATTCCAGGTCCTCCAACAGGAGTTTGGAGTCAAGAAGTCACAAAATATCTCCCCTATAAGGAATCTCCAAAGTCATGCTGGCCAACATCCTAGCAAAGATCAGTATCAGTTCTCAAGCATATGGCAGAGGCTGACTATGGCACAGGGAGGGCCTCACCTCCAAAGGAAGCTGTCTCCCTCAGAAGCCCCTCCACACTGATTGGGTAATTGAAACATCAGGTGCAGGTAAAACTAATAGCTAATTGCATCCTGTCTACATTTTCTACCCTGTGAGATGGGTATTTAACAAGCCAAACTGGGATGCCAGGAACACCAAAGGTGGCCTCACTTGCAATTGCTTTTTGAATAGCTGTGCAACAGGTTGCCTTAACCAACAACAGAACAAAGAAATTTAGTTTGAGGTTCGGAGCAGAAGATAATTTTGAAGGCTTCATTTTTGCATTAATTTTCCTTTTTCCTGACATTTTCCCAGCGTGCTCTCTTGGGCTATACCCCGTGGGCGCTTGAGTGTGATTTACAACTCTTACATATCTCAGACTCACTGTGGCATTTATAAGTTTTGGCAGAAACCAATTGTAACACCTCCAGAAGCATTTAGGGGAGAAAGAGTAAGGGAAAGGAGAAAACCAATAAGGTAGGAATGAGGATCCTGGTGGGCAGAGAGAAGCATGAACAGAAATATAACAGTAAAGAGGGATCAAAGGACATGGTGGATAGGAGGAGAGAGAGAAAAGAAGAGAGGTTGGAGAAAGGGAAGTGAGAAGGGGAGAGCACGAGGCTGTTCAGCACATCCCTGTTCTCATCAACTCTGCTTCGAATTTATAAACACTGTTAATTGGGTGGAAAACAACATCACCAAAAGAAGCTCCATTTTAGACACTGTGTTGAAAAGTGCCAAGAAACAAAATCAGGGAATATTCATATATTCAGTTCAGTTTCAGATTCCAAGTGTTCTTGGAAAATCCAGTGAGATTCTTCTGACTTTTATATGAGAATTAAAGTCCTTTTCTAGTCTGTTAATATAGGGTGCTATGATCTGTGATTGTTCAGAATACTTTTGTGGTATTAGCATACTGAGTCCTACACCACACTCCTTCCACCGGACGCCACAGAGTCTAAGTAACTGCCTTGGGTTAGAGGAACAGAAACATAAGGGTCAGAAGTTGATCCCGGGCAGTACAGCTCTGCAGTCTGGGCATTGGACCACCATAACATTCTGCCTTTCCTCCAGGCTGGAATGATTTATTCATGTAATAGTTATTTGTTGAGAACCTACTGCATGTCAGTTCATCAGATTTAAAACATTCTGATCCATCAGAATCCCATATAATATTCATTATGTTGTCTCCATGCTCTGAAAGTGACAAGACAGGCATGGGTACAAGTATTTGAATTAGAAAAGTGAGGGGCTCTGTGCATTGGGGCACAGAGGTTTAAGCTACTGGCCCAGCATTCCGTATGGATGAAAGTTCAAGTCTCAGCTGCTCCACTTCTGAACTAACTTCCTGCTAATGCACCTGAGAAAGCAACAGAAGATGGCCCAAGTTCATGGTCTCCTGTCACCCATGTGAGGCCCAGATGAAGTTCGTGCCTCCTGGCTCTAGCAATTTCAACTTTTGCCATTTGAACCAGCAGACAGGAGGTTGATCTCTCTCTCTCTCACTTTTACACCAGAGTGTGAAAGAGCAAGAGTGTGTGCGCTCCTAACTACTGGTTCCCTCTATGAATGTCCAACAGCAGGGTGTGGTTATGCAATAGGGCATAACAGGTCAGGTGCTCCCTATGGGTGAGGTTCCCTCTCTGAATGTCCACAGCAGCAGGGTATGGCAGTTAACGTGTCCCATATGGGTGGCAGAGTCTCAGTCAGTTGAACTGTCACCCGCTACCTCCTGGGGCATAAAGTGAAGGGATGCTGGAATCAGGAGAAGAACGTGGACTCAAACCCAGGCACTTTGTCCTGGAATGCAGATGTTCCAAGTGGTGAATTATCTACTGTGTCGAGCACCTGCCCCAGGCTAAGGAGCATTTCTAATAGGCCCTCATGTCTGTGTTGCTGGTGAGGGACCATGTCTTGAGGGCTACTGCCTTCAGACGTACTGTTCTAAGTGAAAGGAGCAGAGTGAGACTTGGAATCGGACTGAGAATTCTCGAGACGAAGGGACGAGACAAGATGCTTCCTGCTTTGGAGGTTACAGGCAGATGGCCCTTTAGTGAATGGAGATAATTGAGAGATTGAATGAGAGAAGGGCATGCTGCAGACCCCATGACATAGCTCTTCTGCAGTTGTGGCACAGGGCTTAAAGTGTCCGAAACAATGAGAGTCCTAATCTATGTGTCCCTCCCCCATGTTCTCCAGGAGAATCTTCTGTAAGCAAGACTTCTCTCATGTTTCTGTTGCGGTATGAGTTTGATAAACAGTGCAAATTACTGTTGTGACTTTGTCGTGAAAGCCAGCTCTTTGTGACGGTCCCAGCAGTGATTAGATTGCAGGAAGTTTTGAGAGAAATGGAGAGTTCCATTGTCTACCCAAAAGCTACTGAGTCACTTATTACCATGTGTGCAGAGGATAAGTAATTTATCACTACCATAATGCTCATGAATATAGTTTTGGGGAGGAACTTTTTAGATGATCTAGTTGCTATTCATAGCCTGTGTCTGGATTTTATTCATAGCATTTCTCGATGGATGGCCTGGCCACCATGGAGATCGCTGTTCCATTGTGCACTAGGATGTAACGAACACGCATGTACAGCTGCATCCAGGAATGCCCATACTCAGAACTGATTTGATGTGTAGTAACCATTTCATTTCAGTCCATGTGATGTGTATCCGGGAGTTCACATAGACAGGAATACATGTCCTCTCCAGAACGGCTTTATTATCTCAATTCACAAGTGGACAACATGTCTTAGGGGTAGAGTGTAACAGTGAATACCTAGATGGGTGGTCAATGTGAAGATGTAGAAGTAATGAGGAAAAAGAGAGGGATGGAGCACGCTCCTGTGACAAAGAAGGAAAGGGGGAGAGAACTGAATTGAAGGGCCATTTCAGGGAGCCAGTGTGGAATTCCTTGCTTCCAGGATCACAACTTAAAATTCTGCAGATGTAGTGGACTGGATTTATATGGATCAGCAAACTTGGTGATAGACACATCAGGGGCCTGGTGTTACTACCTGCTGTGTAAATAAACTAGCATCCTGTTCTGGAATGGTGTCATGCCACAGAATTGTCATCAAAAAAGAAACAAAAACCCACAAACATTGCTGAATGTTATCTAAGTCCATTTTCTGTTGTTGCAAGAGTATGTGAGATGGGTAATTTACCAAGAAATGAGGTTTATTTTTGTTCCTGGTGTTGGAGGCTGGGACGTCCCTAATCATGGCAGTGGTGTCTGTCTGACTTCCAGTAATGGTTTCAGGCTGCTTAAGGCCATAGCCCAAGAGGGAGGGCAGGAGGAACAAGAAAAGGGGGGCAAAACATGGTGGGGAACTCACATTATAATAATCAGCTCTCCTGAGAAATGCATTAACCCCTCTGAATGACCTAGGCACCTCCTAAAAGCTCTACTTCATGCCATCACAATGCTAGTCAAATTCCAAGTGGCCAATCGCATTGAAACCATGGAGAATACCAAGGGAATATAATATCTTAAGTTTCAAATGTGAACCACAGATGGACTTTCCTTCTGTCCAGAGGTGTGCTTCCCTGGCTACCTTGAAGTATCTGTGTATGAATCTGGATTGACACAGCAGAGTGGGCCTGAGCACGGATGCTCACAGAAGAACCTGATGCCCTAACTCTGGCAAACACTGCTAGAACAAAAAGGGGCTCTTCTTTGGAGATTTGGGGTACTAAGACCCAGTGAACTTTATTTTTACCCTCCAATGTTTATGGGACTGCCAGTGTCTCTGTTCTGTCTCTCAAAACCTGAGGTATGTCTAGATCTCAGCTTGTTCACTGCTCATTTGGCCGTCATTAGCTCCTGCTTCAGCTGACTGCCCCATTCAACTTGGCTTAATACATCACCATGCCAACACATGATGGTACATAGCTGTTCTTCTATTCTACTCAAGCAGCGCATTGAAGCATGTTTCAATTTAAAGTGACAGATATGTCTAACTTTGCTCATCTTTTAATTTGACTCAGTGGTGATAATACTTGGAAATAACAGACAGTGTACCATCTATTAGCACTTTTAAAGTGCATCACTATTAGGGACTGTCATTTTGGAATTCATTGCGCTGAGTCTCATGAGGTCTAGCTATGCCTGGCATATCTGCCTGGGTTTGTGTTTTGCTTCCTACACACTAGTATAGAAAGCTCTATTAGCATGCATTCTTCAATGAAATTATGTATACATACATGATGTTGTTGGTCAAAAAATTAAGCAAGGATGGCCCAGCTGAGTTTGCTCCTAACATGTCTAGCTGTTGCATTTTTAAATTCATTAAGAGAAGCAATCTGTACAAGTGACGTCAATACAGTATCGCAGCTTCTATGTTTCTGGAGTTCTTTGTAGGACAGAGCTGTGGGAATTTTCACTTGGCCATCAGATTATGGGGAAAAAAAGAAGAAAAAGAAAAGAAAGAAATCCATTGATCTTTATGTGATTGTGATAGCACTTTCTTTAATTTAGTGGTTGAGAAAAATGATAACACGGGCCTTTGAGAAAGTTTTGATTTGTCTAAAACCAAAGCTAGTTCAGTATCTGTTTATGTGGACTTGAAAAAATATGTAATAGAGTCTTATGCATGCACACATACGTGCATGATACACACCTGCATGATGTGAACAGAAGCTATTCCTTTTCTCCATGTTATCAACTGTCATTTTGAACAATTCTTCAAAAGCCGTTTCATTTTTGTCCTTCAAACACTCCTGGGTAATAGCTTTGTTTTCAGTTATCCGTGCTCTGGCTTTTCTTAGCAATAGCGTTTCAGCTAAGAGTAGTAGGATCATTTTTATTGAAAACGGTATAGTCTTTCTGGCTAGGTCAACCAATGCATTTCTTTGTTACGGTTGTTTTGTGTAACCTAGTTTGAAGTGAATAATGGGATATGCTAAGATTCTCCAGAAAGTGAATGGCAAATGGGTATTAATCTAAAAACTGGTGAATTTCACATTTTTGCAGCAAAATCATTTCTAGATTCCAATTTTCAACAATTGTTTTGGAATACCTTGGTACAGCTGTAGGCATGGCTGGAATAAGGCACTCAGATGATGGTTTCTGAACTGTCCTCCTGTCTTTGATTTCTTTTCTCCTGTCTATGTATGTGTCCTTCCTAGAGAAGCTCTGTCTGTCTGGGTGGTAGGAAAGAAGACATCTACCATCCCCCAAGCTTCATCCCAATGACTCATTATTTGAAGAAAGAGAAACATCCCTTCTTTTGTTTTGCCTTTGGACATTCTTTAGGGATCTCTCTGGCCCTAGCTGGGTCAGTCAACCCCTATCCTGGGCTAATCACTGAACCTATTTATGCTGTGTTTATAAAATCATAAGAGAATACAGCTTTTGACCGGGGTTATAAACTGGGCTCCATGAGAGCTACATGGGATGTTGTGTGTATGAGCTTGGGTAGGGGACAGCAAAGGAGAGTTAATGATTACTAGAAGTAGAAATCATATCTCTGTTTATTTACCCAAGATCATCTCAACTAGTCAACTCTCCCAGATGTCCTGCCCTCGAGAGATCATCTCATTTCTTATTTGTGCACCCAGGCTTCAACAAAAAATTTTCCCTGGGGACTGATACAACAGCTTAACTGGCTAATCTTCCAACTTTAGGTGCCAATGTCCTGTATGGACATCAGTTTGTGACCTGGCTGCTCCATTCCCATCCAGATCCCTGCTTGTAGCCTGAGAAAGTTGTGGAGGATAGCCCATGTGCTTGGGATCCTATATCCATGTGGGAGACCCAGAAAAGGCTCCTGGCTTTGGATCAGCTCAGTTCTGGCTGTTGTGGCCATCTGGGTAGTCAGCCAGCAGATAGATCTCTCTGTCTCCTCTCTGTACATATGTCTTTACAATGAAAATAAATAAATATGTTTTTAAACTTTTAAAAAAAATTCCCCATAAATATCCAATGTGTTTCAGCTAAAGTTGTTCAGATTTTGCTGAGGGATGTCCTAAGTCAATCAGAATCCAGGAGAAAATACACTTGGATGGCCCACAAGTTTTAGAATAGGTAGTAAAATAAGGCAAATTGATCTCCATTCAATTGTTGTAGAAAAGCAACCAAGCATTTTGTGCACACCTAATAGACCTCAAGCAAATAACAGACATCTATGAGGAAAGCAAATGGATCTCTCATTCGGAGATCGGGGCATTCTTAACTCCTCCTCAGGACATCATCTGTTGGCCTTTGGTCTGCAGCACTTCCACTAGCGAACCTCTTGAACCTCTTGCTTGTACTCAGTCTTTTAACCTTGAACGAAAGTTATCCTCTCAGCTTCCCTGGCTCTGTGACCTTTGAACTTGAACGGTGCCAACCTGCTGGCATTGTAAAGACTACAACTTGCAAATGACCTGTCTTGGGACTTAGTTGCCTTAATCATCTGGGCCAGTTCGTCTACTAAATCTCCCTTTGCCTCTGTCTATGCGTCCACCCATCCATCCATTGGTCTTCTGAGTTCTCTCTCTAAAGAACTCCGAGTAGTACAGGTAGCTATAGCAGCAATATACTTAGTTTTTAAAGTCTGCTTTTCTTTGAAGGTAGTCGTGGCTAGTAGGGTGTAAGTACAAAGTCTTAAGAACCAAGCCGAAGAATCCTTTAAAAGAGGTTTGCTGCACCTTACAGCCATACCGCTTTGCCTTTGCTTCTGTTTTTAAGCGTACACAGAATGTGATTATCTTCAGCCTTGGCAGGTATCTTGAGCCCATGAAGAAGACAAAGAAAATTCCTGAGCTCTGAAATCATGCCAGCATCCTCATGATTCTGGTTATGTGAGAAAGAAAAAAAATGAAATGTACCAATATTTGATATTTTAAGCATTCAAAAAGTAACCCATTCAAGTCACATCTGTAATACTGAATCTCAGACATGCCTTTATGGTCTGTTCTTACTAGAAGATGCCAGTGAAAGGCTTTCTCTCGGACATGTCACAACTGCCACCTGGCTGACAACAAGTATGAACTGAAATTGGTTGAAAAGATGTACCCAGTTGCTAAGTCCTTAGGATGAGAACGTTGTGTATTTTAGTTTCTGTGAAGTAGGATTGTGATGGTGTCTAACATCCAAAGAGCAACTAGTGTTAGGTAGGTATAATTAGGCAATGATGCCTGATACTGTGCCAGCTTCATGGTGGGGGCTCAAATTATTTTGCTTTTTCTTTTCATTCTTAACCCTTCTTCCAATGTTAACGTGTGTCTGTATAGGAAGAAGCAACATTTTTCAATACTATATAAACCGCAATAAGTTCCAGGTGCACACAGAAGGTGGCCACAGCGAACAGCACTTTCTTCCTACGAGGAAAACCTAACCCTGAGTTTTGGGCAGATAATGAGCTTTGTAGCAAACTGCCTTTTACAGAGGTCCTGACAAGGCTGATCTCTTTTTCTGGTTGGCTCTTCAGTGTCGGTCTGATTCATGGGCTGGAATTAGTCCTTTCGGGAGAGAGACCAGTTCATTGAAATATTCAGAGTCTCCCACTATCCATGTCACCCTCCACTCAGGCCTGGTGGGGAGGCAGCGTTTCCATGACAATGCAGTACATTTAGTCAGCAGCCCCTCCCGAGTAAACAGTAATCCTTCAGAAAAACAAGAAGGTCATTACAGCAACTTGTCAAATCAATGCAGAGGGTGTCGGGGCCGATTAAGGCATCTTCTCTCGCAGCTGACACAGTGTCAATAGTACTGGGCCACCACTGCTCAGGCAGATGATTGAAGTGAAGTGCCCATCAGTCAGGGCGTTGAGGTGGACTAATGATTCCCTGCGCTGCCTATTAGAGCTACATGACAACTCAATCCTGCTTGCTGGCAAAGAGAGTGAGCGAGAAAGAGAGGGGAGAGCAAAAGAAAAGAAGTGACCTTGTTGCTTTGTTTGAAGCTGAATTAAATGGACAAGAGCAGCTAATCTTTACCTAGGGTGATTAACAAAATTAAGGACCACAACAAAGGTACACATATTTTTAACATCTGTGCAAGGGATCTGGGCTGTGTAAGATGTGGGAATCCAGGTACAAGGCAGATACATATTCTGAGCCAAATTTTCTCAAATGAAGCATGGGTAATCCCATTAACACCCTGCCAAAGCTACGTGTAAGGATGCTGGGTGTTCACCGAATGTGAATGGAAATCCATTCTTCCTACTAGTACAGGCTGGTGATCTCAGACCCAAGCATCTGGACTGGGAGATATCATAAATCTGAAATTTGTTAATAGGTGTCCTTGGATCGTTTCTTGGCCTTTTGCTAAGATCAATGTAATAGGTTTCCCAGGAGAAATATTTGTACCTTATTTAAATCTTCTGAGCCTATGATTCCATAGCCTTTTCCTTCCAAATAATCCAATGGCTCACCAAAAAAAAAAAAAAGCAAGGAGTGTCATGGCAAAAGAACAGTACTGAGGAAGTGAGGAAGGAAACGAGCGGCTGAGCAGTTGGAGTGAATCTTGCACAGGTATCGGGTTTTTGCTGGCTTGTTTTTCTTGCTTACTGTTCTTCATTTGAAAAACATGGGATTCAGCGTGTCTTTTCTACTAAGACAAATCTGACAGGATGATGACCAAGGGTTATACTTGTACTTTTATATGTGAGGATACTTCAAAAAAGTTCATGAAGATGGAATTGAGACAACTATTTCTATGTAAAAACTTTGAAATCCCTGCATATGAGACATCACTGAAATATTCATGGAAAGTACATATTGTTTTAAAAATTATGTATGGATTTCAACTTTTTTGCACAAAAATAAATGTATCTTTTAATCCCCATTTTCACAAACAGTCTGAAGCACCCTCCTATAAAATTACAGTTAGCATTTGCTACAAACACTTCAATGGTTGAAAGCAGGGGTCATCACAATTTTGTTGGAAACAGGCTAGAAATATCATATATTTTGGGGTTTGTGGGTCTTGTGTTGCAACAATTCATCCTCACTATTGTGGCATGAAGAAATGTCACAAGCAACATGTAAATGAATAAGAGGGGTTGCATTCTTTATCACCGTAGACACTGTCCTGGATTAGACCTTCTGGCTGCACTTTGCAGGCTACTTGAATACAGCAGTTTCCCACAAACTCACTCACTGGAAAGGGTGCAGGGTCAGCTGTGGGAAAAAGAGGTGCTTTACATTTGAAAACCTTGTGGTGCAACAGAGAAGACAGCTGGTTGGGTAAAAGAGGATAGAGAAAGTGACAAAACCAGGAATCAGAGAGTGTGTGTCTAAAGATTTCTAGGTAAGAACTGTAAAGGCATTTCAGAAGTATAGTCAGAGTGTATGTGCAGGTGTGAGTGTGAGAGAGAAACACACAAGAGGGGTGAAATGAGAGGGGCAAGGAATAAAGAAACAAAGCTTTGGAGGAAAGACTGGAAAGGTACATTGAGGTCAAATGAAGATATGCGTGTTGAAAGACGAAGAATGCAGATTTATTGGATTGTTGGCAATAAAGAGTGGTTAATGACATTTAGCAGGGGGAACAATGCAATCAGATGACTGCACAGAGACAAGGAAAGGGCAGGGAGGGACCATTATAGCAGTTTTAGGCAAAAAGAGTGAAATCTTGGATTGGTGTTGGTCAGGGAATAGACCGAAGGACAAAAGTGTTTTATAAATAGAATCTGCCAGGCAACTGTTCTCAGGGATAGGGCAAGTGTGGCTGGAGGGCTGCCATGGCATCTGTTCCAAGAAAGTTGGTCTTGGGGGAGTGTAGGACCTTGAGAAGAATTTGCACAGGATGAAGGCAATACAGCCAAGGGAGAAAAGCAGACTAAGAGATAGCCAAGAATATCACCATGGAAACAGGCTCAAAGAGCCAAGTGCGGACGATGATCCAAAGGTAAAAGGGAGGTCATGGATCATTGAGGTGAGAAACACATGAGATTTGATAGAGCTCAGGAAGGGGAGCTGGAGAACCGGTGGAGACAAATTATTCAGGACTAAAGTGAGTGGGAAATGGGGAGAGATTGCAGGATATGTGGGCTCCAGTGAATTCAGATAAGGATCAGTAGCACCAGGAATTATTCTAAGAATTCATTGGGCAATTGAAAGCACAGATATGTGAGCAGAGATGCCAGATTTTGCGGATAGAGAAATACTGGGTTTATTTGGGTGGCATGGAGTACCCTTCTTTGTGTATCAACAGGTAACTTACAGAATATGAGATGTAGGGGCTTAGAACATCCTGAGGTTAGTCAGGATATGGCTGTAGTTGAAGCTGCAAGAATGGATGAGGACACACTGAAAGAATGTGTCTTAGGAGAAAAAGCAAAAAAATAAAATAGGATCTTGTACAAAACATATTAAGGAGAAGGGAAAGGAAGCTGACTTAATGAGAGGCAGTGAAAGGTTAAATTGATGGGGAGGAGGAACATTAAGGAAGATGTATCATTTCAGAATGTGGTAAAGTTAACTAATACAGGGGAGAAAAATCAGAAAAAATAGAACAGAAAAAGTTTTGGGATAAGTGTTGATAATTCTGGATTAGAAAAGCAGTTTGGATAAAATTCAGATTATCCTGTGTTCATGATTGAATGAACTTGAACACCAAGACTAGATCAAAGGAAAAAGATAGACTCTGTGGTAACTTTAGGAAGATGTATAGCAGGAGGAGGATTAAAGACTGAGAAATATGCAAAGATACTTGAAATGTAAAAAGAAACTGATAGAGAATGGAAATATTAGGAGTATTAAAAAAGGCCAGGATAGGGATTATTTAATGAAAAAAAGAATTACCCATAGGTACTTGCTGGCTATGAGAGCACTTCAAAAAGTTCTTAGCAAACAGAATTAAAAAGTAAGGGAATTATTTTTATGAAAAAAGTTTGAAATCTATACATATGAGGGATCTTTATAAAGTTCCTAAAATTTGTGTACTATGAAAAAACTATACATGGATTTCAAGATTTTTTTCACCAAAATGAACATGTTGTAATTCCATTTTCCATAAACTTAAAATATCTTCCTACATTATCATGTTCCACTCCAGATCTTCTGATTTAAGGTTTTCACCAGGGGCCAGAGATTCTGAATATGTATCAGTCATCCCCAGTAATTCTTGCATTCAGGTTGATTGGAAGAAATTCTGTTAGGATATTTGAGATTAGAACAATGGTCCACAGCTTGACTTCCCATTAAAATCAATTAGCGCTTTTGAAATATAACAATACCATATCCCTTCCTACAAAAATTCTCCTATAATTGAACTGAGGTTATTTTGGGACATCTGGGATCTTACTATTTCTTTCTGGGACTACAAAGTACAGCTCTCTGAAATGTGTACATGGGAAGATGAGGATGAGTGAAAATAAGTTTGAAGGAAAGAGGGAAGAAAATATAATAGCTTCATGTTTCCATGATCTCAGAGATATTGGAGATGTGAAAAGTTGAGAAGTGGGCTAAGCAGAGAGGGAAAAGGGACTTGGCAGTGTGGGGTTTAAGAGCACTGAGGATTGATATGATACCTATGGATTTGATAGCTATTTTTCTACAGCTGTGCTGAAACAGAGTTAGCAGGTGGACTTGGGGATAGGGCTGGCAGTGCACATGCAGTGAATTGAACTATTCAATGAATGGCAGACAGCTGTAGTAATATAATTTAAGGAGGGGTTGTGGCTAGACTATAAATTGGTACCACCAATTTGGAAAACAATGTATGGAAGTTCCTAACAAAAATTAAGAATTTGAATATCACTCAATAATTTCTCTTCTGGATATGTACTAGAGAAATTAACCTAGAATCTAATAGGAGATATCTGTATTCACGTGTTCTCCACAGCCACTATTCACAATTGCCAAGATATAGGATTTATCTATGGTATACAGGTTTGGTTCAACATAAGCTATATCACACTAACAAACTGAAGAATAAAACCATATGATTTTCTTAGTAGATTCAGAGAAGTATTTGACAAATTGCAGTATCCTTTCATGATATCTATACCATGATTTTATCTATCTATCTATCTATCTATCTATCTATCTATCTATCTAACAATCTATATATATATGTATATATACATATATATATAACAAACTTAAGCAACTTGGGTTTAGAATAAAGAATCCTTAAAAATCTAGGCAGTATATGTCACAAACCTATAGGCAGCATCATATTGAATAGTGGAAAAGTTGAGTGTCTTTCCACTAAGATCCAGAAGCAGCTAAAGATACCCACTTTACTACTGATATTCAATACAGTTCCAAAAGTTTTAGCAAGAAGCATTAAGCAAATAGTAATAATAATAAACTGATAAGGAATTTAATAAATAAATGAGACTCAAATTGAAAAAGAGTAAGTCAAGTTCTCCCTACTTACAGGTGACATGAAACCAAAAGACTTCACTTAAAGACTCGTAAGAGAATTTGGTAAACTTGCAGGATAAAATCGAGACACAAAAATCAATATACACATACAACAGCATGCATATACAGGCAATACCATGGCAAAAAGAGAACTTGTAAGATCAGTCTAATTTATAATAGTTACAAGAAAATTAAATATCTTAAACTAAATCAATGATGTGGAAGATTTCTACAATGTAAATTACAAAACATCAAAGAAAAGAAATAGAAGACACAAAAAGTAGAAAATTCTTCCATGTTGGAGGATTGGAAGAATTAATATAATCAAAATGTCCATAATACCCAAAGCAATTTACAGATCAAATGCAGTGCCAATCAAAATACCAATGACATTTTCAGATGTGTAGAAAAAAAAGATGGTAAAAATGATGGTAAAATATGAAAGCATAAGAGGCCCTGAATAGCTAGAACAATCTTAAACAACAAAAGCAAAGCTGGCAGTGGATATCATGGGAAAAACTCTGGGAAATATGTGAGAAGGAGACGTTCTGCAGGATGGGGTACTTCCATTTATACTTGCTGAGACATAGCACCTTAGGGAATATACTATGGAAATTTTGCAGTTTACTTTATTTCATATCCATGAATACCATTGAGGGGAGTGCTGTCATCCCTCTTGGTTGGATCAAGGTAATGAAGAATAAAAGGTAGTTAGGGTAAGTT
This sequence comes from Ochotona curzoniae, assembly GCF_017591425.1. NCBI lineage: Eukaryota > Metazoa > Chordata > Mammalia > Lagomorpha > Ochotonidae > Ochotona > Ochotona curzoniae. Next base: position 20,086,272 of record NW_024465556.1, on the reverse strand, counting down.
ATCTTAGGTGGCCAGTATTTGAATCCATTTGTTTTACTTTACTGTTCAGGCTCTTAGGCTCTATATTATATTGCTCTCAGAATTTCTCTTGATTGGTTGCCTGGTTTGGAGTGTATTACTTAGATTTTTGTAATTTTGATTATAGAATTGTACAGTGCTACACTACACAATGTAAGTTCTATGTATCTAAAATAATAGCAGCCGACAAGGGCTACAAACTGCGAATATCTTATACAAACAGTAGAAAACCACATTAAAAAAATAAAATCAAGCAAAAGTCACACTTTCAACATAACTAGAAGACAGAATCACTAAGTGTCAGAAAGCAGCTAACCTCGGGGAGCTGTGGCTGGTGAGCCTCCTGAAGGCAGTTCAAAATGATAAAGGCAATTTGAGGAAAATGGTAAGCAAAGCAGAAGATGAAACTAACAGCAGACACTAAGTTTGCCTGCAACAACTTCCAGAAGCAGTAAGACTACCTGAGGTGTGAGCATTCTAGAGATGTCCATTGATGCATCTGATTACTGATGACAAGTATCGTTCTTAAACATATCTGTGATTTGAAATGGAAACCTTTGAAGGGCTTAGCTTGACAAGGATCCAGACGATATAAAGGCCAACAGGAAGGGAAAACAGGCCTTTGACAACTTAGAGGGAGAGGGGAAATGAAAAGGAAGTAAAAAGTTAGGGTCTTCCAAGAAAACAAACCAACAACTAAAGAAGAAAAAGAGGACAGGAAACATCTCTTCCATCTCTCTCTCTCTCTCTCTCTCTCTCTCTCTCTCTCACACACACACACACACACACACACACACACACACATACACACACACACACACACACACACACACACACAATGTTAAGGAAATTGGACTTTGCTTTATTGGCAGAAGAGGGCAGTATTGAATTAGAAATATTGTAAATATAACCAATGTTTAAAAAATGAATGAAAGGCAATGGAAAAGTCTACATAATAATAATACTAATAATATTAATAATAAAAAGAATTATCACACTTCCAGTTCATGAGCATTCTCTCACACACCATTTTCTTCAGGCAGAAAAAACAATTTAAGACAGTGCTATGAAGTTAGTTTGATATAACCATCAATCAGTTGGATATATTTAAAAGCATTATCCTGAGTCAGAAACATAAGATACAAACCAGAAATAAAGTAAAAAGAAAACTGATAAAATAAGGATAAGAAAAAGGGAAAATAAAAAAGATTGTCAGAAGTTTTATACCAAAATTACAAGAACTCAAGGTAAAATTGATTCAATCAAAAAGTTAATGAGGAGTTTTAAATAAAGATAGAAGTAACGAAAAAATGGAGAAGACAGATAAAAGAGGAAGAAGCAACCAAAAAAGGCAGAAGACAGATAATGGAAGTAGACAAAGAAGAAGTAGCATACATATAATTGGAGGCAATTACCAAGGAAAGTAAAATAACATATTTGATATTTAAAACTGCAAGTTCCAGAAACCAAAGAACACTTGAATCTATCTACTGAAAGAATCTAGGCCCACCAGGTTCATGGGAGACTAATGTTGGATGATCTACATTGAGATATATCTTGTTAAACAATTAGATGTCAAGGATAAAAAAAAAAAAATTCTAGGGGCTAACACGGAAATATAAGCTACAACAGTAAAATATTGACTGGGCCCAGACTTCTCCAATGAAGCAATGCAAACATGATATTTTGTTTTTAAAAGAAGTCAATGAAAGAAACAGTATACTAAGTTTTTTATATTCAGTCAAGCTGTACTTCGATTTAAAGCCCTCACAAAGGTAATTTTAAACATGCCAGCATTCTTAGTAAACTGTATAACTACTATCAGTTTTTAAAAAATTTCCTAAAGGAAATTCTTCCTTTTACCAATGGGAGATTGGGGCAATGTACAAAGACTGACGATAAAGACTGACAATAGAGCTAGAGAATCATGGTGGTTCAAAAGTTTGAGAGGTGATGGAAGAAGCTTCAGAAAGTTCATACAAAGTGGAATTGAAAGATAGTACATACTTCTCTATAGATTTTGGAAGCCCTTTCTCCTATGCTGTACTGGTTGTGATAAAGTAAATAAAATACAACTAACAAAAGAAATAAAAAGCAAGAAGAAAAGAAGAGAGTAGAATAAAATCCAATTTTTCATAGGTCAGAAATGAATGCTAAGGACACTCGTTAAAAACTGAAAACTGGGATGGCTCAAAGACTGAATAGCAGTTTTTAGTTGTTAGTTAGCAATTTCGTGCATTGAAATGTTCAAGTAGAAAGGTAACCACAGAGGAAAACAAGCTTTCCTAAAAAGCAGAAGAGCTTGTAAAAATAGAGAAGACCATTCACCAGGTACATACATTTACATAGATAACGTGGCATAGTGCACGTAATTACACAATGTGATGATGCTGAGAGCACACATGCATCGAAAGATTTTCAGTTTGATTCACAAAGTATGCTTTCTATACAGAGACAATAGACACTATACACCCGTAACAAAGGATGCACTTTCTGTTCCCAACATGCTAAGCGCTTTGAAATCCTCAGGTGCTGCTGTAGCATGGGTTCCAGGGCTGGCATTTTTTCAGTGATGGGAAGCATCCAGTTAATGGCTCACTGACCAATGGATCAATGGACCAATCATTTGGTCTTCCCGGGCAAAGCAACTGCAGGAAGGATGGTAAATTTAATGAACTTATTGTGGTCAAGTTTTATATTGTTGGCTTTGTAAGGCACACAAATGATGTCATAAACATCTAAATGGCCATTAAGAACAACAACAAAAGAAGAAGGTCACCCAGCCATGTGTCAGTGTTAGGTCCTGGGTCTTCAGTATCCAGATAGGATCTTTAACATTGGATTAAATGATTTTCAGTTGAAATCACATCATAACAATGAAAATTGTTACTTTACTAATGTGTTCAATAGTTACAATAACAGTCCCAATTTTAAAAGGAAAATAATGTCAATTCCAAAGGTGTTATTCAAGTCTGTAAAATGTGCTGTGTATCACTTAAAATCTCTGCTTACCTATAACAAAATTATTTCAACTTCTGATTGATACTCTTGCCTGTTTTTGATTCTAAACATGAATAAGTGATCACATGACTTAAATCAACTTTAGTCCTGTCATCTCTCTTTTAACAGGAGATATGGGAGGAGGGGAGTTGATCCCTACTGGGGGTTTCTCTGAATTAATATCCATATAGAACAAAATGTTTCCTAAGGGACAAGCAATGCAAATGTGTAATTTCCTGCCTTTGTGTGTATTGTTCTAACTCAAAACTCACCCCAGCCATTCTTTCAAACTTAGATTGGGACATAGCTTTGGGAGTAAGAATTTTTGTCATTGCCATTGTTTAGAATTGTTGCCACGTGGATAATAAGAGTCTAGCTTTTCATTAGTGCTGTTACTGTTTTTAATTTCTCTATGATGAATACCCTCATTGCTTACATGGCTGGTTCTCCCACCAGCCCATCTCCAGGAATGACATAAAAGCATGGTCCTTTATGTTTTCTTCTCTCATCATTCATACCATACTGTACTGGAACAGTTTACCAAGATCTGCCTCTTCTCAGATGCTGTGAACTATTCAAATAGCAAAGACAAGGCTTTTTTTCAAATCTCTCTCTGTATCCCCAACACCCACTGCGTGGTAGATTCTTAGTAACATCTGTTGACACAAGAATATTTCTATACTACGGTGCATACAAGGAGGGGCCAGGATCTTTGGCAAATTTTGGAATGCTGTTCAGAGTCTCTGGGCTTCATCACCCGTGTCAGTGCAGATCCTGAGAAAGCAGAGGAGAGGGTCCCAACCAGAGGGCCAGGGACCTTTATCTGTTCAGCAAATTCTGCAGCCTTTCGAGGTGGGAAAGAATTTAATTTGGCATCACACTATGCTGAGCTTTGTCCCACCTCTGCCACTTAGTGACAGTATTTGAAATGTCTGAGAAGGTGCTTGACTTCACAAAGCCCCTGTTCTCTCATCAACAGGGGCAGGGACACATAGGATTGTTACATACACATGAAATGTCCTGGTCTTGTCTTTGACATAGTTTGACCGTAGCAAAATCTCAGTAGATTCTAGTGGCTATCCCTTCCTATTTTCTCTCTTGACTGATGTCCAAGCATACTCCAAATTCATCTCTACTACCTGTATACAACCTGAAGGACATCTATGAGGCACCATGCTTCCCTTACTCAGGATAGAACCATTGCAATTTGGGGATGTGGCAGTTGTAAATATTTTTTTGATGATGATAGAAGATGCAATCCCGAAACTTCTTTTTTTTTTTTTTATTGTTGCTTACATTGTATTATGTAGTACAGTTTTATAGGCGCTGGGGATTCCCCCCACCCCTCCCATAACCCTCCCCCCATGGTGGATTCCTCCACCTTGTTGCATAACCATAGTTCAAGTTCAGTTGAGATTCATTGCTTGCAAACACATGCCTAGCATAAAGTTCAGCGTCTTATTGTCCAGATAAGTTCAGTGGCCTCTTGGGGAGACCTTCTATGGTCTGAAGATAGGTCTAACAGAGTAGAGATCCGGTCAGTTAAAAGCCCCAACAAGGCCTCAGTGTCAATATACAACATTATGGAATTAATTGACATAGTAATGGGTAGACAATATGTTAAAAATAATGCAAGTTCCATTCTTCGAAACATCTGGGTTGAGACAGTATCAATGACAGGTTCAGAAAATAACCAACAACCAAACAAAAAATTACAGGTTAAATCAAGGCAAACATGTGGTATCTAATCTTTTGGGATTCACTCATTTCCCTTAGCATTATAGTTTCCAGTTGTGCCCATTTAGCCACAAAGAACTGCATTTTGTTTTTTTTAATAGCTGAGTAGTATTCCATGGAGTAGATGAACCAAAGCTTTCTTATCCAATCTTCTGCTGATGGGCATTTCGGTTGCTTCCATGTTTTTGCAATTACTGATTGTGCTGCAATGAACATAGGGATGCATGTTGGTTTGTCGTAAAACAGGTGTTTTGGATATATTCCTAGGAGTGCTATTGCTGGGTCATATGGTATGCAGATTTTGAGTTGTTTGAGTGTTCTCCAGACTGATTTCCATAAAGGCTGTACCAATTTGCAGCTCCACCAGCAGTGGAGTAGGGTTCCCTTTTCCCCGCATCCTCGCCAGCAAGCGTCGTTGGTGTTCTTGTTTATGTGGGCCAATCTTACTGGTGTTAGGTGGTACCTCATCGATGTTTTAATTTGGATTTCCCTTATTGCTAGGGAGCTGGAACATTTTTTCATATGTTTGTTTGCCATTTGGACTTGTTCCTTTGTGAAATGTTTGCCCATTTCCCGTGCCCATTTCTTGAGTGGTTTGTTTGTTTTGGTTTTTTGGTTGTTTTGAAGTTCTTTGTATATCCTGGAAATTAGCCCCCTATCGCCTATATCGTGTGCAAAGATCTTCTCCCAATCTGTGGGTTGCTTTTTTACTTTGTTGATTGTTTCCCTTGCTGTACAGAAGCTTCTTAGTTTGATGAGGTCCCATTTGTTTATTCTGTTCTCAACTGCTATTGCTTTTGGTGTCCTTCTTAGAAAGTCGGAACCTACTCCTAGGTCTTGCAGGGTATTTCCTACATTTTCCTGCAAGAGTTTGAAGGTTTCTGGATGTAGGTTTAGGTCTTTTATCCATGTAGATTGGATCTTAGTGTATGGTGATAGATGTGGGTCTATCTTTTTGTTTCTACAGGCTATCAGCCAGTTGTCCCAACAACATTTACTAAAGAGGCCTTCCCACTTGCTTGAGTTGTCATTGGTCTTTTTGTCAAAGATTAATTGGCTGTATTTGTGTGGGTTCCCTTTTGGTGCTTCTATTCTATTCCATTGATCTTCCTTTCTGTCTTTGTGCCAGTACCAGGCTGTTTTGATAACCACTGCTCTATAGTATGTCCAGAGGTCCGGGATTGTGATTCCCCCTGCTAACTTCTTATTTTTCAGGATGGTTCTAGCTATTCGTGGTTTTTTGTGTTTCCAGATGAACTCTTGAATCATTGTATCCAGTTCCGTGAAGAATGTTTTGGGCAATTTGATTGGAATTGCGTTGAAAATGTATATTGCTTGTGGTAGTATAGACATTTTAATGATATTGATTTTGCCTATCCAGGAGCACGGGATGTTATTCCATCTTTTGAGGTTTTGTTCAATTTCCTTTTTAAATAGTTTGTAGTTTTCTTCGAATAGGTCTCCTACGCTTTTGGTTAAATTTATTCCCAAATACTTCATACTTCTCTCTGTTATTTTGAATGGTATCCTGTTGGTTAGATCTTCTTCCATCTTGGTGTTATTTGCGTACACTATGGCTGTTGATTTTCGTTCGTTAATTTTGTACCCCGCCACTCTGCCAAACTCTCGTATAAGTTCTAGCAGTTTCTGTATTGAGTCTCCTGGTTTTTCTATGTACAGGATTATGTCATCTGCATATAGTGAAAGCTTGACTTCTTCGTTTCCTATACGTATGCCTTTGATTTCTTTTTCTTGTCTTATGGCCTCTGCAAGTACCTCTAGGACTATGTTGAATAGCAGTGGTGATAGCGGGCACCCTTGTCTTGTTCCAGATCGCAGTGGGAAGGGTTCTAGCTTTTCTCCATTCAGTATGATACTGGCATTGGGTTTTTCATAAATTGCTTTGATTATGTTGTGGATTTTCCCATCTATGCCTACTTTGGCTAGAGTTTTTAGCATGAAGAGGTGTTGGATTTTGTCGAAAGCTTTTTCTGCATCTATTGAAACTATTATGTGGTTCTTGTTTTGCAGTTTTTGGATGTGGTTTATAACATTTATGGATTTCCGAATGTTGAACCATCCCTGCATTCCAGGGATGAATCCTACTTGATCCGGATGAATGATCTGTCTGATGATTTTTTGAATTCTATTGGCTAGGATTTTGTTGAGAATTTTAGCATCAATGTTCATCAGAGAAATAGGTCTGTAGTTTTCCTTCTCTGATGGTTCTCTGTCCGGTTTTGGGATTAAGGTGATGTTAGCTTCATAGAATGAGTTTGGGAGGGTTGCTTCCTCCTCTATTGTTTTGAAGAGCTTGTAGAGGATTGGGGTTAGTTCTGTTCGGAATGTTTTGTAGAATTCTGTAGTGAAGCCGTCTGGGCCTGGGCTTTTTTTCGTTGGGAGATCTTTGATGACTGTTTCAATCTCTGCCTCGGTTATGGGTTTATTTAATTCTGCAGTTGCCTCCGGACTGAGTTTTGGTAAGTGGTGGGAGTCCAAGAACTTTTCTATTTCTTGGTGGTCCTCAAATTTGTGGGAGTACAGTTCTTTGTAGTAATTTCTAATTATTTTCTTAATGATTGCAGTGTCTGTTGTTATGTTGCCTTTTTCATCTTTAATGCTATTGATTCTCACTTTCTCTTGTTTTTTTTTGGTCAATCGGGCCAGTGGAGTGTCTATTTTGTTTATTTTCTCAAAAAACCAACTTTTTGATTTGTTGATTTTATGTATAGTTTTTTTGATTTCTATTTGGTTTATCTCCTCCCTTGTTTTGATGATTTCTTGTTTCCTATTGTGTGTGGGACTCTTCTGCTGCTGTTTTTCCAGATCCTGGAGGTGTGAGGTTAGTTCCTGTATTTGGCGTCTTTCTTGGGCCTTGACATGGGCTCCGATTGCGATGAATCTACCTCGTAGCACTGCTTTGGCGGTGTCCCACAAGTTTTGGAATGTTGTATCAGAGTTTTCATTGGTTTCCATAAATTTTTTGATCTCATCTTTAATTTCTTCTCTGACCCATTGTTCGTTTAATAGCATGTTGTTCAATTTCCAAGAGTGCCTATACTTCCTGGGGAGTTTTGAGTTGTTGATTTCCAGTTTCATCCCATGGTGGTCTGAGAGGGTACATGGTATGATACTAATGTTTTGGAAGTTGTTTAGATTCGCTTTATGTCCTATCATGTGGTCGATTCTGGAGAAGGTGCCATGCACCGCTGAGAAGAAGGTATAGTCTGTGGACTTAGGATAAAAAGTTCTATATATGTCTACTAAGTCCAGTTGTTCTATTGTTTGTGTGAGCTCTGTTGTTTCTTTGTTGAGTTTTTGTTTCGTAGACCGGTCCATTGTTGTTAGAGGTGTGTTGAGATCGCCTACAAGAATTGTGCGGGTGTCTATGTCTTCCCTTAAGTCTGTAAGTAATTGCTTTACGTAAGTAGGTGCATTAAGATTCGGTGCATAAACATTAATGATGGTGATTGCTTCTTGATGGATCATTCCTTTCACCAGTATAAAATGGCCTTCCCTGTCTCTTTTGATGTTGGTTAGAATGAAATCTATCTCGTCTGAAATTAGGATAGCTACCCCAGCTTTTTTTTCTCGTCTATTGGCGTGAAATATCTTTTTCCATCCCTTCACTTTCAGTTTCTTTGCATCCTTTCTGGTTAGATGCGTTTCTTGTAGGCAACAGATGGTTGGGTCTTGTTTGATGATCCATTCTATTAATCTCTGTCTTTTGATTGGTGAATTTAGACCATTTGTGTTGAGAGTTAAAATTGAGAGGTTGCAATTTTGCCCTGCCATGTGATTGTGTTGTGTGTGTGTTGTTGCCTATGTAATTGTCTTGTTGGTGCGGCCTTTAGTTTGGAGACCTTCTTATTTGCCAACTTTGTTTGTGATTTGCCTCCTTTTTGTCCGGGACTAGCGCATTTCTAAGGAGACTTTGCAGAGCTGGTTTTGTGTAGACATATTCTTCTAGTTTTTCTTTGCTATTGAAGTATCTGATTTCGTTCTCATATACAAATGAGATCTTTGCTGGGTAGATTATTTTTGGTTGACAGTTGTTTTGTTTCAGGACTTGGAAGATCTTTGTCCATTCTCTCCTTGCTTGTAGTGTCTCTTCGGAGAAGTCAGCAGTGATTCTGATGGGTTTTCCCCTGTATGTGATCTTTTCTCTACTTCGTACTTGTCTCAGGATTCCTTCTTTGTCTTCATTGGAGTAGAACTTGAGCACCGTGTGTCTGGGTGAAGATCTCTTTGGATCATGTCTGTTGGGAGTTCTCTGTCCATCCTGTATGCGGGGTGGATTCGTGTTCCAAGTGTTTTGGAAGTTTTCCTGTATAATTTCATCGAGCACTGCTTGCATCCCAGATTCTCTTTCTACTCCCTCGGGGAGGCCGATGATCCGAATATTCAATTTTCTAAGGTAATCCTTCATCTCTTGCATCATTTTATTAGTTTTGCTGAGGTTTGTCTCCAGCTGTTTAATTCGCTGGGCACTTTCATTTTGTGTGTCTTCTGTTTCAGAGATCCTTTCCTCTGCCGCATTTATTCTGTTGATGAGGCTTTCAATCTTATTATCTTGGGCATCCAGTTTGGTTTTGATTTGTTGTATTTCGGTGATTATGCGGTTCTGGAAGTCTTCCAGCTTTGTGTCCACGTCTCTGAGAGATTTTAGCATTATTTTCATCAATTCCTTTGTTGGTAACACTTCCATGTCTTCATCTCGTATCGTCGATATTGATAATGGCTTTTGGCCCTTGTTTGGTGGGGTGCTGGCTCTTTCATCTGGAGCACAACTCTTTCTGGTGGTTTTTCCCATTGCGTTGGTGTATTCTGGTGAGGCAAATGGACCCGTGTGTTGAGGGGCTGTCAGGTGCTTTCCTGTAGAGATTGGAGCCTGTAGGCGTGGTTTTGCCGGGCGTGGTAATTTTCAAGGCACCGTTGGTGCGTTCTCAGGGCCCGGGGCTGTAGAGCACCACCTTGGGGGCCCAGTGGATTCCAGGCACACTCTGGGCACCTCTTCTACAGGTGTGACACCCCAGGGCGTGGCGGGATGGAGGCGCTCTCTGGGTGTGCTCCCTTCACGGGAATCCGCAGTGCGTAGAAGGTTTTATGTGCTTTCTCCCTGCGTTCTCCGTGTCAGGGACTGCAGGGTTTTTCAGAGCCCACCTGGTGCGTCTCCCACACACGGGACTGTGGGTGAGGCACTTTGCAGGCGTGGCTCTTGTGCAGTGAATCCACCACTCGTGGTGTGTGGGTGTTCAGAGCCCCTGCTCCCGTGTGGCTCCCCCACTCAGGCCCTTAGCGGAGGAGTGGCCCAGGCGCCCTGTTATAATGACTTCACGGCGGCAGGTTCGCACCGTGTCAGTTTGTTGCAGGAGTTCCACTGACACCTGACACCTGCGCTACGGAGGTGCTGCTGCTGCAGGCGGGGCGCCCAGCCCGCTCGGTGCGGCAGAGTCCTGGTGGTTTCAAGCACTCACCAGGCAGGATGTGGGGGACTCCAGACCCTCGCCAGCTACCTCTGCGCACCGAGCCGCACTGGTCCCCTCAGCGCAGGGACATCCGATGCGCCTTCCCGGGGCCCCCTCAGCCACCAACACAACACCACTGTGCCTAGTTCCACACAGACCCAACAGTTTCGGCCGTCTGCTCCGCGTTCTGAGGCTGGGGCCTCAGCGGGGGGCAAGAAATGCGGAGGCTGCCACGTCAACCCCCAGCTCACCAAACGTCCGGCCGCTGCAGTCTGCCTCCACCGCTGCCGAAGGCCTCCCGCCGGTGACGATCCCCCTGATCTCCCCGCCTCCGAGCTGGCCGCGTCTCCCGTCCGGCCGTTTTCAAAAGTGACTCAGCAGGTCTGGAGTGGGATGTCGGTTTCTCTGCCTTTGCCCTGCTCCGTTCTCGTTGTTCTTCCGAGTTGTGTGGATCTTTTTGGCTCCACACTGTCCCAGGGAGCTTCACGGACCTCTCCCTGCGGTTCCCTGCTGTTCCTCTTTGCTGCTTCTGTAGCTTTCTATCCCTCTCTCACTAGACTCTCCCTCACAGCCCTCCTCCTACGTCGGCCATCTTCGCTCCAATCCAATCCCGAAACTTCAAATTTCCAGTGATGCTGTTAGGACCAGCAAGGGTTCCCAGTGGGAGGCTGAGAGAGAAACTGGAGAACTATTTGCTAAATCCTAGCAGGAGGTCTCCATGACTTCAATTTGAGGCCATGGAGTCCAAATGCAAGAATTAAACAACATCATGTTCTCTTCTTTCAGTAGATATTTCATTGGTATTTGTAAATCAACCTGACCAGCTTCTAACAATCACTGCGTACTCTCCAATTTGACAAGACATATTCAAAGAAGAGATAAGGAGACTACACAGGGGGATAGGTAGGGCAATGAATAGATAATCAACAGTTTTAATTGAATTTCAAGCCTGAGTTTAAGGCTCTCATTGAAAATTCTCTGTCAGACCTATGATTAGCAGGATAATTCTCTTCTCTTTTTCTCATTATTTTTAAATTGGCCAGCAAAACAGAAGTGTGATATTTGAATACATACATTTCTTGAGGAAAAAATAAATGAGATAGCTGAAGTAGCAGTGCAATGCAGTACAAACTAAATAGAACTTTTGGAAGTGAAAAAAAATATTCTGTTTTATAGAAGGTGGTAGCTGGTTATTGAGGTGGTTATTGAGCATCTCAAATGTGGCTGTGGCACCCTTGGAATTAATTTTTTAGATTTACTTAGTAAATTTCTAGTGATTGCTGTGGTGAGTGGTGCAGATTAGAAGCCACGGTTAAAGCCAAGTCCATTGAATGCCATCTGGCTCTTAGAGCTTGGTGTTGAGCCTGGCTTGCTGGAATGACTGTCCACCCCCGTGCTTCAAACCTGCCTGCCTACTCCTGTCCACCTGTGCTCCTCTGAGTTGGGTTCCAGTTGCCTCCAAGGAAGTCCATTGTTTTCTAATGTCTACCTAGGAATCTGTCCTCTGTTTCCTACGACATCTACAGCCCAGTTCTCTGATTATCATCTGCCTTGCATCTCTTTCCCCTTTGGGTAATAGCATCTCATTTGTCATTGGAGTAAGTTCATTTCATATGTACAAAATCCAAGTAGGTTGGGTATAGGAAATTCCAGGATGGAAATTTGAAGCTAATAGGCTGGACAGAAGTGAGGAAAGAGTCGATACATGGTAATTTTCTTCAGAAGCAAGGCAGGAAAAATTATACAGTATTTATTGTTTTTTTTAAAGATTTACAGTATTTATTGTTAAAAAACAAATTCCACCAATCTAAAAGCCTTTATCCTAAAAAAACAAAGTTAGCTTTCAAAACTGAAAGAGAAATGAAGAATTTCTCAGACAGAAATTGAGAAGAATTCATTTTTGGTAACTAATACACCGAAGTTTATTCAAGATGAAAAAATGATGGATTGAGTGATTATTACTTAAACATAAGTGAAATGAATAACAATGTTGTAAAAGTTGAAGAGGGAGACAGTGACAAAACTTTTTTAGTGTTCATTTACCACCTGTGACCTGAGGCAGAGTTCTTTGAAAGTGTACTTAGATTTGTTGTGAATGTACACTGTAAACATAATTTGAAATAAGTGAACTTGGTATTCTAGGAGAGAAAATGGACTATATAGATTGATTAAAGAAGGGAGAACATGTGAGAGTGGTACCTTACCAGGCTAATCTTTCACATGTAGCATCCCATATGGGCACTGGCTCTTGTCTTGGCTTCCCCCCTTTTCATCCAGCAATCTGCTAATGGCTTGAGGAAATAGCCAAGAAAGGGCCATGGCCTTGGGCCTCTATACCCAATAGGATACTAGGAAGAACCACCCGGTTCCCAACTTTGGTCAGGCCCAGCTGTGACCATTGGGGCTATTTGGGGAGTGAAGCAGCTGATGGAATATCTTTCTCTCTCCCTCTCCCTCTTGCTTTCCATAACATTTTCAAATAAAGTAAATAAATCTTAAAAAAAAAGAGTACAGAATAAGAACATCAATGGATAAAAAATGCTTACTTAATTGCTCTAAGTTTGAATGGTCTGAATGTACCAATTAAAGGAGACAATCAGAATGTGTTAATGACAACTATACTTATTGTCTACAAGAAATCAAGTTCAAATATATGAAGACACAGATAGTGAAAGGATGAAGGAAAATACGCCATGTTAACACTATCCAACAGGAAGCTAGGATAACCATATTCATTTCAGACAAAATAGAAGGCCAAGGAAAATTATCAAGAGTAAAAAGAGGTATTACATCTGATAAAGGGATCAGTCATCCAAAAACACAATAATCCTTAATATATATGTACCCAACAACAGGACACCAAATATGTAAGGGAAAAAATGAAAGACTTGTAAGGAGAAATAAGAAATTTACTGTTAAAGTTGGAAATTTCAATATAATCCCAATAGTAATTGATAGGTCTAGCAATTAATTATATAAGGACACAATTGAGAAAAACACCATACTCATCTAATGAATTTAGTTGATATTTACAGTTTATATCACAACTTCAGGCTGAGGTTCACACAGAATATTCACTATAATCTATCATTTTTGTAGGCAATAGAAAGCAAATTTTAATAGAATAGAAATGGTCCAATTTCTCCTTTTTGACCACAAGAGAATTAAACGAAACAAAATAATTGTAAAATATGCCCCAAAATACATGAATATTTAACACATTTCTAAGGAAGAAAAAAATGTTAAAATCTCAAGATAAGTTTAAACATATTTGTGAGATTTGAACATTTTCATAGTCCTGATCTATACTCTTGAGTAACAGTGATTTTTTTTAACCACTTATTGACTTTTGTATTCAGGGGATGGTTAATCTTGTAATTATAAAAATGTTGGAAGTATGTAATTGTAAAAGTTGAAGAAAAACAAGGAGTGTGGGAGGGAGAGAAGGTCAGTAAGTATCATGCTCTTAAAACTGTGTATGTGAAATACACGAAGTTCGTTCCTGTCTAGAAACTAAAAATAAAAAGCAACGTTTTTAGCTATCTGAATAGCTTTTTTGTTAATTTTTTCCCCCGAGCATTTATTGATAATGAGCAAGTGACTTCTCTTTTTCTTCTTCAGTCTTTAGATGTAATGTGTGGCATCTCTTGATTTGCAGATGTGGAACCATTCTTGGAATATCTGGAATGAATCTCATTTTGTCATGACATAGAACTCCCTTTATGTGTTGTTGGACTCAGTTCACTAATATTTTGTTTGCCATTTTGACCTCTGTGTTTGGGGGCATACTGATCTGTGGTTTTCTGTTCTTGTAATGTGTGGTTTTGATATAGGAATAAGGCTGGCCTCATGCAATGTGATAAGGAGTCTTCTCTCTGTCTTATTTGCTGGACAAGATTTTAGATATAAGCATAATTTCATCCTGAAATAGTCAATATAATTCAACAGTAATACCATTTGGGCCAGGTGCTTTTTGTTCTTAAAGGTTATTTGTTATTTATTTAATTGTTCTTTTTGTTCTTGAAGGTTATTTATTTTTTATTCAAGTTCTTTAATACAAAAAGGCCTGTTTGTGGCCTGTTTTTATCTATTTCTCATTGAGCTTTTATAGATTTGTCTCATTTTAAAAAATTAATCCATTTCATCCAAGTCACCAAATATTTAGCATAAAGTTGTTTGTATTATTCTTTTGTTATCCTTTTAATGTCCATGAGATTGATAGATGATGCTTCTTTCATTTCTGATATTAGTATTTTGGTGATGGATCTTGTTTATTTTGCTTTAGACCTGGGTAGAAGACTTTCAATTTTGTCAGTTTTTCAAAAGAATCAGCTTATTTTGTTTTTTCATCTGATGACTTCTATCTATGGCTTTGTTGATTTTGGCTTATATTTGTAGTACTTCCTTCAGATTACTTTGGATATAATTTGCTCTTTTCTTTGCAGTTTCCTCAGGTGGAGGTCCTGGTTACTATCTTTAATCTTTGACCTTTTCTAACATATACACTTTCAGTGTCGTGAAGAAGCCATCTGATGTGACCCTATCCCTATTATTATACATTTCATTACATGCTTAATGTAAATGATGCCAATGAAAGATGCTAATGTGATTTAGAAAAAAGAGTAAGACTGTCACAGCAGGTGGCACAAAAGTCTTTCATTTGGAGACTTCAGGGGAAATATGCTGCAAAACCACTCTATGGGTTGGGTCATTCCATTTTCTTACATGAAATCCATGATGTAGCCACTTTTTTCTTTATATTTATGTCGCCCATTGGATATAGTTGGTTAAAAAAGTTTTTATAGTCAAATAATTTGAGTTTATTTCTGCATCTATCACTTGCTGGCTCGGTAACTCTGGGCAAGAAGTACCCTAGTTTTGTTTCTTAACTTTTTGCACTGTTGAGTGAAAGAAATGGTGGTACTTGCCAGGGGATGCTGTGACAATGAGAGCAATTTAAGTCATGTAAGGTGTCTGCCATGCTGCCTGGCACCATGGTGGCACTCTTCCTGTTGTCTGAAGGCCATCAGCAACTACTGTGTACATTCTGGGGACTCTCATCTGACTGCTTTGCCAAGATGTCTGATCATTCTTTTTATGTTACACTCTTCTGATTGACAATTGTAATCTTATACTACATATTTTAAAAAACATTCTTCAATAATTTTGAGCCACGGATTTCCTCACTCCCTTTGACTACATGTCTCTCTCCTTTTTCAGTTAATAACACCGACGTCTTGCAGACGGTACTTTAATTAGAAGATACTTTGAACAATTCTGGATTCTAAACATCAACCTTCTCTGTGTCCATTATGTTCCCCTGTGCCCTTTCTTCTTGCCATTGGCCTCAGTATCGAAATAAGAATCTTATTTTCTTGTTTGCCCTCTAATGGCCTCTGTATTTTTGAGTAGTTTTCTCTTGAAAAAAAAAATTTTTTTCCAGCCCTCTGATTGGTAAGAGCTCTTTGTGCTGTTTGTGTTCCTCTCTGCATCAGAAAACCACAACAAAAGAATTGCAACTCCCCGGGCAGATACTCCATTTAGCGTGGGTCTGCTCTCTGTCATTTACTGAGTGCTGGCAGGCAGTAAAGATTCTAAACAACAGTTACCAAATGCCATGTGCAACCAGGGAGGAGCCCTTTGGCAAATGAGCTTCTGAGGTACAAGTTTAGCAAAGGCAGTGTTGTGGGGATAGGGGGAGGAAGCTGGAGATCCTGGATGCTTTGCCCCCTTCTCTGCTGAGAAAAAAGAATCAAATAGCCAGCCTCATAGCAAATTACAATGCAAGGAACAAAACAAGCGAGTGCTACCCGCCCCCACCCCCCAAAAAACACACCAAAAAAACTGTTATAAAAAAAAAGTTATCCCCCATTTGGGTGGTTTTTTTTTTTTTTACCCCAAAGGATTTCCCTTAAAAGGTGGTACTTTTCCGCAGGGTTGGATTCAGTTTCTGGAGCTGGGAGATACATACCAGACACAGTACCCACAAGGCTGTCAAAAGGAATTACAGCCTCTCTGCATTGGAGAAAGATTCTTCTCGTGGTGGCAGGCACTTATCTTCCTCGGTACCCTGTCCATGTGACCACACACCAGAGTGTCACATTCTACAGATGAAAAACATTATCCCACCCAGGAAGGCATGAGTGACTCCCCCGAATGAATCAGAGGAGGTCAGGCTCATATGGATACCATTTGTAGCGGGTTTATAAGAAAACTATGAAA
This sequence comes from Ochotona curzoniae, assembly GCF_017591425.1. Lineage (NCBI taxonomy): Eukaryota > Metazoa > Chordata > Mammalia > Lagomorpha > Ochotonidae > Ochotona > Ochotona curzoniae. The sequence goes on along the minus strand of NW_024465556.1, from coordinate 20,069,827 downwards.
TTTAACTTAATAGGCTGGAGAAAATAATAAAAACAAAATAAAACAAAACTTGAAAAAAGGCAAATATGGAAAAAAAGTACAAGATTACTCTAAGATCTGTCTTTGGAATGTCGCTATTTCTCAAATTATGTTCCTTGGAACATTAGAATTGAGTAAGAGGATCTTAGAAGAAAATGTTAGCCCCACGTCAACAACTGTCTTACAGTCTTTGTTGAAAAGTGACACATGAAGGACTTTGAAAAGTCTTAGAACTGGGGAAAAACACAACAAGTTTTTCATTTTCTTTGATTGCAACATTCATTAAATGATATAAACATGCAGTCATTTTACTGAGAATTCCTAAAACTTAATATAGCCTGGTAAGTGTTCATGCTGATCATTTTGTGTGTAGAGATGAAGTTCTGTTCATCTTTAAACTGGGTAAGGTAACTCAAAGTTAAATACATGTGCCATTCCTGTTTGGGCTTGTTGAGAAATTGCATGGGTTGAGAAATTACAGTTCATTCAACTGTCTACACTGTTGTGTTACAGTGACCGGTAGTACCATTGTTTTATGTCTCTTAGTAGTTTTGGGGGGGGGGTGGGAATAAATAAATCTTTATCTTTTTACTACTTGAAGAAAATGCAGCAATAGATAACCAAGAAAATTCAATGCAGTGTGTCTCATTCCTTAAAGAAAGCAGAATGACTAAAATGCTATGACTGCTCAGGACAGGTTGGAGACTATGTTAAAACGCTAAACAGTAGGTGACAAAGTGTTGGTCCAGGCAACGTGGATGGGACTTTTGCTATGAGAAGAGACAGAAGGGAAGATAGTCTCAGCAGTAGATGCAAGGAAAGATGATGCATTTGTCTGAAAGCTAACAACCCATTTATTCTTTCCATCACAAGGGCATTTATGGAATGCCAGCTATGTACTAGGAAAAGTCATTGAATTCTGGGGTACAGCAGTGAACAGAATAAGCAAGGAAGACTGACTTTGTAGAGCTTAAGAGAGCTACTGTCTGTGTGGCTGCAAGAATGCAGAGCCATCCTTTGTGTCCTGTATCTCATGAGGCTCCCCCAAGAACTGAGAAGACAACTTTGATCCCACCTCCTACTACCTGCAGAGTAACAGAACAACCTGAGAGCCTCTACTAGAGACAAAGAAGTAAGCTGCCCTCTCTGTCAGTTAAACTGCTCAGCTCAGGGCAGCAGGAGCCTGAGGCAGACTGCTGTGTGCATGTGTGGTCTTGTGTGCATGTGTGCACCAGCACACATTTATGTCATGTGTGCCTGGTTGCACACATGCTGTGTGTGGTAGACCTCATGGAGGAGAGGCAGTGGGGTTCCATGCTTCACTGATGCCCCGAGGTTCCAAGCTGGCAGAGGAGATTTGGACATTCCTAATGCAGAGAAGGGGCCAGCATCTTTGTTTTTGGTAGATGACAAACTTTATTAGAGAAAAAGAACGAAGAAGACACATCCTGTTCTTTCCCAGAGAGTCTCATGAGGCAGGCAGAGTTCAACGAGAGACTGGAGAAGGGAAGAGCAAATGTCCCACTTCCAGGGATAATTAAAGTGGTCTGTAGTGTTTTATTAGGGAGGGAAAAAATTCCCTCCCAACTGGCATTTTCAAAATTATGTACTGAGAAATTCCAAGGAAAAGTCACACTATGGAACACACATTATAAAGATAATTATTCTTGTCATCTGTTCTGGAATCTGAGTTCTGGGATTTAATTCAAAACTTGAGTCCACCAAAAAAGAAAAAGCATGTCATTGGCTTTTTCTCCCCAAGCCCTAAACAGTTATACTCAATGATCTTTCATTCTTCTTTTTCTTTTTTCAAAAACGAATTACCCATAGCACAGTCTTCATCCATTTAATAAATGGGTTTGATGCACCTTATGTTGTCCAGTGCTGGGCTGGGCTACGGGACGTCTGGGTCAGAACATTTTTCCATCTTCATAGAGCTCCCAGAATTGTTTCAAGGTCATGTGACTTGGATCTGCAATGGGGCCAGTAAAACATGGTTGGCAGGAAAGAAGGCGATCTTGACTCATTCAGTCCACAGTAGGCACTGCTGTGGAAAGGGATAGCAATGACTTCCTCCCTGCGCCTCAAGCTTGCATTGTGTTTGTGTACATTCTCGATTAATCTACTGCAGAGTCATCTTAATGCTATGTCATCTGACAACCTAGTGTGGCAGTTGGGGGACGTGAACACCATGAAGGCTGTTGACCCAGGCTCTACTTCCTCATGTTAATGGCACTACAGTCTTGTTCACTGAGACCCTGGACTCAAGCACCTGATTTCCTGGGATCAAAACCTTGGCTTCATCTTTTATGGCCTCAGCAAAGTTACTGAACTCCTAACATTTAACAGTAGGTAATATTTCCGTTAGGAGTGTTCATTCTATAGATGAAGTGACTGAAGCACAGAAACATTACTTATTGAAAGTGGCTAGAATAGTACTTAAAATGTAAGTCCTGTACTTTTAAAAGATGAATTCTAGCCACTCTACAGGTATCTTCTGGATCTGGCACAGAAAAAGGTACTGTGGACATAAACGTACTAGCAGGCATGGGTGTTTACTATTCTCATGGAATTCCTGCTTTTCTAATGGAAAGGCAACATTATGGAAAGTACCAAAGTCACTGTTTTTGGAATGGGTTCATTTCTGGATTTGAGGATGTTTTTCAATTGATGACTCCTTACCACTTTAAAGCTGCCATGACAGCTTTGACACTTCAGCAAGTGGTGACCCCAGACTCAGGAAAGTGTCTTTAAGAGGTTAAGGCAGGACCCGTGGAAGGACAAGAATGTTGCTATAACAGTGCACCATCAGACACTGGAAGTTTTTCTCATTTTAACCACAGAAAATTCCTCCCACCTCACTCTGGGTGTAACAACGGAATCTCTATCTCTAGGCACGTGTGAGATTCTCCAAGCAAAGAGGGAACTTTGGCAGTCTGGAAGGACAGACATGTTCCTCACTGCAGGCAGCATCTCCCACACAACTGACAAAGGTATTAAACGGCCACAGAATTAGGAAACTACTTGAAGCCCAGCAAATCCAGCTTTGCCAAGGATCCAGAGCTGGAGACAGCTTACTAGACAGATAAAGTAACTGCTCCGTTAATTGTGTAATCACTGATTAACAGTCATAAATTTCCAAGTCTGAGCTCATGATGATTTGAGAAAATATGAAGGAATGTGTGGAGTACTAAATATTATGGAATAGGATTAGAAAAAGAATGGGGCATCTTAAAATACATCATTCTGGCCCTGAATCCTGCTTGCCTTGTTTCTAACTAATGTGATTACACCTTGTGCCTAATGCCTCACAAAAGTCAAGTTTTGAGTACTTGCTATGATAAAGCCATTCCTTGTACTTTTACCTCATTTAACCAAATTCAGTAAGTCCTCTTATTTAATTCTCAAAAACCACCCCTTGAACATGTATCATGATTGCCCCCATTTTACAGATGATGAAGATTGACAGTACTTCAATCATGTACCCAAGGTCACAGAGTCAAGTGTAGCATGTGAAGCCAAGATGGCTTGGTTTTAAAGTTCAAAATTTAAAATTCAAGTTTAAAGTTTAAAATTTAATCCAGAGACCACCAGAATAGCTACCATGATAAGGGTCAGTAATGATGGAAAGCCCATCATGTTCTGGTTTGTGCATCCATCAATCCATTCATCCTTGTAGCAACACTCATGCCACTATTTCCCGTTTGAAAGAGAACCCCGAAACAATGGGGGAGCATGCCAATTCCATGAGGACAACTCATCCCAGTCAGACTCAACGGCATATCAGTCATCTTCAGAGCATCTCTCGTTAACTCCTGTCCTCCAGGCCTCAGGAACCACCATGCCCAACCTCTTGCTTCTCTGTCTCAGACCTCTTGGTGTTACCAAGTCAAGGAGTAGAGTAAAAGTTCTAGTGATGTGGGACCAGACTATCTCTTTTCTTGTTTAAAGAATCATTAGTTTGCTCTTCTTTCTAATGGCCAATTCAGTGCGTTCCAGGAAGTTATCTGTAACACAATCTTTAAAACAAAATAGGGCCTGGCATGATAGCCTAGTGACTAAATCCTCACCTTGCACTTCCCGGATCCCATATAGGTGCCACTTCATGTCCCGGCTGCTCCACTTCCCATCTAGCACACTGGTTGTGACCTGTGAAGGCAGTAGAGGATGACCCAAAACCTTGGGACCTTGCACCTGCATGGCAGATCCTAGGAAGTTCCTGACTCCTGGCTTTGGATCAGCTCAGCTCGGGTTGATGCAGCCACTTGAGGAGTGAATCAGCAGACTGATCCTTCTTTCTGTCTCTCCTTTTGTACGTCAGTCTGCCTTGCAGTAAAAATATAAATGAATCTTTTAAAAGCAAAGCAAAATGAAAACAAAAATTTGTACCATTAACACCATCCTACCCATCCTTAATTCTTAGGGGAAACAGACATATCAGAAATTCAGTGGAGACAAATCAGTCAGGGCACTTTCTTGTCCCGGTAGGTGACTCTATGTTACTTACAGCAATCATGGCCACAGGGAGGAGGGTATCCCTGTGGACTCTCCTGCAGTATTTGTTCCCTGGCATGTGTCTTCTGGAATGTAGCTGTTCTGAAAAACAGAACATTCATCTTGCGCCCACAGAGGACTAAGTTCAAATCCTAGGTTGATTAATATTAAGCTTGTGGCAATAGGCAATTTATGTAATGTTTCATGTTCAGTTTCCTCTTCTCTTAAATGGGCCTAAAGTCAGATCATTGGGTTTAAGAGAAAATTAAATGGGATAGGGGGTTATAAAACATGTAATCCCAGCTAGCACAGAGTAGTTCTGAGTTGGTTCCTTTCCTGGACACTCCTGACCCTATGATAAACAGTAAGATCAAATAGGGATGTAAAAAGGAGTCACAACTGGTTGACTGGAGGCAGCTGTGGGAAATGCAAAGGATCCAACCCACTTTAACACACTGGTGATAGCTTGGGGTGGTATTGAGACATATCCATATGAAGGAACTATGTCTTCTGCTTTTCTTACCAAAACCCAGAAATTGGAGCGAGGGGAAAGTTAGGGAGGTGGTTTTGGGGCAGGATAAGTCTACAGGTTAATATTCGGGTATAGTGGGTTGGCTGCGGTAGAAGATGTCTTCTCTTCTAGCCTACCTCTCTATTAGCAGGGAAGGCCTCACTAAGAAATGCTGAAATCAAATGGGGCCCACAGTTAGCCAACAGCATTCATGTTTGAGTAAATCATGCTTAATGTTCTTCATAATTGGTACTTCCTTGAAGGATAGAACTTAAATGTTGATTTATAACTTGTTATTGCATTTCCTTCATAGCCTACCGCTGTTGGTAATCTAATTTTCTAGTCTAACACTGACATGGTTTTCTGGGGAATTGTCAGATGGGGGCTGAGCAGCCAGTATTTACAGAGGACAGTTACTAAACTTCCAGGCTGTCCTAGTTGAGTTCACTTTAAGTCAGTGAATGGATCTACGCCGTCATGTTCTGCTTGCTGCTTGAGTCTATCAGCAGCTCTTCCGGCTATTGGCACTGCCTACCTACCTCCTTCTAGGCGTCACATGACCTCTAACTGTACCAGCCACAGAGAGCTGCCTGGCTGTTGCTTTAAGAACATTTTATTTTGGAACTGCGGTAAAAATCTATCAGTTTGGGCCCAGCGCGGTGGTGCAAGTGGTTAAGGTCCTCACCTTGCACGCCCGGGATCCCATATGGGCACAGGTTCTAATCTCAGCAGCCCCGCTTCCCATCCAGCTCCCTGCCTGTGGCCCGGGAAAGCAGTTGAGGACGGCCCAAAGCTTTGGGACCCTGCACCCGCGTGGGAGACCCGGGAGGCTCCTGGCTTCAGATGGGCATAGCATCGGCCATTGTGTTCACTTGGGGAGTGAATCATCGGACGGAATACCTTACTCTCTGTCTCCCCTCTCTGTATATCTGCCTTCCCAATAATAAAAATAATAAAAATAAATCTTAAATCTGTCAGTTTGCTTGGGCCACCATAACTAGATGCTAGATTTAGCTTAAATGACAGAAACTGATTTCCTTACAGTTCTGGAAGCTGTAAGTCCAAGTTGATTGTACTAGCAGGGTTGGCTTCTGCGAAGGGTTCTGGGTAGACAAAACCACCTTTTACTTTGTCCTCAAATGTCTTTTCACTAGTGTGTGTGTGTTTGAGAGAGAGATGAAGAGAGACTCTTCCTCTTCTGACGTAAGGACTCCACCTACTCTTTATAGCTTCACTTGATTTTTAAAAGACTTATCCCCAAATAAATCACATTGAAGGTTACAGGTTGGATGTGTAAATTTGGGGGATGGATTTCATTCGTGGCAGTGACTGTGTCTTGGCTTTCTCTGTCTTGACTTGTATATGATTCTGATCCTTGTGACTTCTTTCCATTCAGATTGACTGTCTACATCCCCTAGTTTGTTAGTTGGTTCTTCCCATAATTCCCAGTAGCTCATCCCACCTATCTACTTATGGAAATACATAAAGGCATCCCCAGACCAGCACATGGTGATGATGCTAGGGTATTTGGGCGCTCTTTTTCACTACCTTCTGAGATCTCCACACGGTAAGGAGAAAGCTTGAACTACAAGTCAGGAACTTGCCAAATCACTCCATTATTACCACATTGGATAATAGAGGAGATTACCTAAGTGAAGAGCAAGAGAAATATTAGGAAAGCAACAGTGAAATCAAAAGAAACCAAAATCAGAGTCTGAGGAGGAGACAAGAATGGAAAAAGGAGATCTTCTAGCTACTACAACTAAAAAGGGAAAATCTTGATTTCTAAAATCTGTTTTATCCTACAGGTAAAATTATAAATGAGCAGAATAGAAGTAAAAAGGCTAAGGTGGGGTAATAGCTTGCCACAGGCAGAATAGTGTGTGGTACTAAACACAGGCACATAAAGAGAAAGTTACACACTGGAAATAAGCTTTGAGTTCATGACTCTCAACACCATGCACGTGCTATAGTAAGTCCACAAAACTTCCTACATCTTGTACCTGGCACAATAGCCTGGTGGCTAAAGTCTTCGACATGCATGTGCTGGGATCCCATATGGGCAGCGGTTCATATCCCGATTGCCCCACTGCCCACCCAGCCCCCTGCTTGTGGCCTGGGAAAGCAATCGAGGTTGGCCCAAAACCAGGACACCCTGCTCCTGTGTGGGAGATCCAAAAGAAGCCCCTGGCTCCTGGCTTCAGATCAGCCCAGCTATGCTGTCGTGGCCAATTGGGGAGTGAACCAGCAGACAGAGGATCTTCCTCTCTGTCTCTCCTTCTATCTGTGTATCTGCCTTTCCAATAAAAATAAACAAATATTTAAAACAAACAAAAAGCCTTTCCTACATCTTAAACATTCACTCTGCACTAGTCAGACCCATGTTGCTTTATTTCTTTTTTTTCAAGCAACCACTTGAAAGAAAAAGTTTGCAGTAATTTCTATTGCACTCATTTCTTTCAAAGTCATACTTTTTTTCTTAACTAACTTCTTCATGCATCAAGCTACGCAAATGAAAATGCGTGTGTTTTGCACAAATGGAGACAGCATGGCTGAGAAGTCAGTGCTGGCGTACAGCCGATTTCAGTGAGTAGGCTCAGTCCTGTGACAGCCTAGAAAAAGAAGCATATTTGGTGCTGGGAAACCCAAGACTCTTGTGGTCATAAAGCAAGGTGTCTTACACAGGGGCTTACAACTTGGAACAGATGGTGGAGTATTTCACCAGGTCGGGTGCAGCACTAGACCACAATCATTCTCTTGTCTGAGCTGGAGCGGTGAAGAGCCGGACGCGACTCTAATGGCTAACTAATGAGCATGATTAAAACCCAGTAATTACTCATCCTGGGAGAAAATGTTCAATCCTGCTGCATACATTCTGCTTTATTACCTGGGAACTTCTTGCTGATGAGAACAGGAGATGGACGGACTCCCATTACATGGAGGGTGTGTGATTGGCCGGAAACGGAAGGGGCCTTCAACATTGTCCTTACTGGGGACTGGCACTGTTCTCCAGTAAGGAGGCAGGTACGTCCAGGGGTGTGCAAAGGAGTGCCTGGTTTCATGTCCATCCAACGTCAGCCTCTGATGTTCAAGAGGAGCAGTTATTGAGCCTAAACAGAAATGTGTTGTTTTCTGCGTAGATTTGATTAACACCGGGCTGTCGAGTCTTTACGGTCAGGGCAGATTATATTACAGTCATGACAAGTAGCTAATGAATTTACATTGACTAATCCATATAGTGCTAAAGATTTTCCTGTCAGGATTAATATACAAAATGGGCAGGACACCCTGTCTGATGTACGGCTCTGGTCCTTGCCCCGTTGTGATGGGTGGCTGGTGTTTAATGTCCCATGATCAGAATGAAGTGACAGTAAGGGCTGGACACCAGGATTTGAGGTTGCCTGGAGAATTTTGTAAACAAGCACCAATGCTGGTCTTATCCCTGTCTGGCTTGGCATCTGATAGCTTGCTTTCCTTCCTTCCAACATCCAAAGTAAGCACCCTGGATGGTCCTTCAAGGGCCCTGCCATCTTTGAAAGTGGCTATTCCTGCCTTGCTCGTGTCTATGTATGTCCTTATCCCTCCTTTGTTTCTTTACTGTGTCTACTCACCAAGGCCCTGATGTTTTCTCTTGCTTTAACCTTGGATACCTGCTGTCACCTGCCCCAAACATGAAGTATACCCTAGGCTTCTCACCTCTTCCAGAATCCTTACTCCACCTTCACCATGACCTCAATTGCCCTTTAGCCTCACCTCAGTTCTAGCCACAGCCTCATTCTGTAAATAACAGCATTGCTCATGGCTACCTTTTCTTTCTTCTTTTTTTTTGTTATTTTCCACAAAACTTAGTTTCATAGTTGAAAGTAAACATGCCAATTTGATGCGGTTAGTATCTCTTTTATGTGCTTAGAAAATAGCTTGAAAAACATGCAATTATAGATATGCACATCTTCAGTATTGCATTTTGGACAGTAAAACTTAGTATGTTAAAATGTTAAGCCATGTAAGGAGGGCTATTCTAAGAAATAATGGCCTGGATTAGTGGAAAAATATGGAACGCTGCATGAATTTGCATGTCATGCTTGTGTAGGGGCCATGCTAATCTTCTCTGTATCATTCCAATTTTAGTATATGTGCTGCTGAAGCGAGCACATGGCTACCTTTTCATGCTGGCAGTGGCTTCTAAGTACCCACATCGATTGTAAGTAACAAAATATTGTTGGAATCAGAACCACCTGGAGAAAATGCCAAACACATGCACATGCCGAGTAGTGGGACCTGTCGAGTTCCGTGAATCTGTACAGTCTGCCTATTGCAGGAAACTTAAAGCTTTACAGTATGTGACTCAACTCTTTTTCTGTACAATATGAGCATAATCAGCATAATCTGCTCATCTTCTAATTCATCTGATTTTGAAACGATTTTAAGATGTTTTTATTTTAAAGGCAGAGGGAAGAGGGAAGAGAGAGAGAGATCTATCTACCAGCTACCTAGTTAACCCCTCAAATGCCTTCAATAGCCAGTGCTGGGCCAGATGGAAACCAGGGACAAAACTCTTCCTGGATCTCCCCCATGGGTACAAGAGATTTCACTTGGTCCATCACCTGTTTCCTCCCAAGGTGTGCATTAGTGGAAAGCTGTGATTGGAAAACAAAACAAATAACTGGGCTCATTTTTTTGGTATGGCATTCCTGACTCTAGTTGATTGAGTGGTTCCAGGCTATATAAAGCATCATAGGGGATCTGACATTCTTAGCTCAGCAGATTCCACATGCTTGACCAAAAGGTGACCACAGTCTTTACACCAAGGTTCAGGGATGTCTCCTACCACGTCGTCTCAGTGGCTCCCCATTCCTTGATAGCATGGTTTGCCATCACCAATTGGCTGACAGGATATTGTGGGTAAGCACAGTCACCTGGCATCCACTCTTTTTTTTCCTTATTGGAAAATCAGATATACAAAGAGGAGGAGAGACGGAAAGGAAGATCTTCCGTTCAAGGATTCACTCCCCAAGTGATCACCATGGCCAGAGCTGTGCCAATCCAAAGCCAGGAACCTGGAGCTTCTTCCGGGTATTCCACATGGGTTCAGGGTCCCAAGGCTTTGGGTCATCCTCGACTGCTTTCCCCTGCCACAAGCAGGGAGCTGGATGGGAAGCAGGGCTGCCAGGATTAGAACTGGCACCTATATGGGATCCTGGCGCATTCAAGGCGAGGACTTTAGCTGCTAGACCATCGTGCCAGGCCCTGGCATCTACCCTTTGAGAGCAGACTCTCCCAGTAGTATAAACACCTGGTTTTCCCCACAACTTACTCTAAGCCTGTGTAACTCATAACTGTTGGTTGTCTCTGGCTATCTAGTCCAAATTCCAGTTATTAGGGATGATTTAAAAAATGTATTACTAAGTGGGAACCATTTCAAGAAGCTAACCAGGTGAGACTATGGTGTGAAAAAAGGCAGAGGAGTGTGAGGAATGGGCTGAGAAACTAGTTATTACTGTTTCCACATGAGCATTTATTACTGAATTACTTATAATACTTGATTTTTTTTATTACTTAAGAGGCAGACATATATGGGGCCAGGGTGGCCCACTAAATTGCTAGGACCACACCAGGCCCAAGATGAGAGCGTAGAACCAAACCCAGGCTTCCCATATGGGTAGCAAAGACCCAACTACTGGAGCAAGGACCCCCTCCGACTTTCCAGAGTACACATTGGCAGGCAACTAAAACAGAGAGAAGGTGAAACTCACACCCCAGTTCTGTGATATTGGTCACAGGTGTCCTAGTTGCTGGGCTAAATGCCCATCCCAAGTGGTGGACTGAAAATCTCAGGAGTCTTTGACACCACCACAAGTTCATGAAGTTTGCTGTGTACTCCAAAAATGCAAGCTGGGGTAAGAAGTAAGAGAACAGTACTATAAATTGTATGAGTAACAGCAGTTTAAGGTAATGCTTGCCCCCAGTCCTAGTACTACAATAAATCAGGCGTCGGGAAGGTGTGCTAACCTGCATGAAGGACTGATAGGAACTTGGCTTTTATAGGCTTCATACTGTTGCTCCTCACAGCAACCCTGTGCTGTGACTGTAGCCACTGCCATTTCCTACTTGAGGACATTCAGATTCAACGTTGCCTGTGCAGATTGTCCGTGTAGCATCAGAAGAATCAGGATTCAAACTCAGGTCTACCACTGCAAAACACTACACCCCGAGTCACTGAAAATATTAGTTTTATCTAAAACAGTGGACGTTTTTCAACTGAAATACTGGCCTCAGTGTTAACTCTTAGTTCCATATCTTTCCTTCCTGAGGTTGAGGCAGTGATTGTCAGGCCACAGTCTCCAGATGAATGGCCAATGTAAGACTGTTGAGTTGAATCAGACAAGTGGACTGGCAATATTTGTCATTACATTGAACGGTTGTCAAAGATCAGGGTTTTAGAGGTATGTAAGGGTCTTAGAAATACATAAGGTCTCTCTCTCTATATGTATACATAAATATATATTTATATCAGTATTTCTATATAGGAAAACGATGTGTGTATATACATACATACATACATGTAGTCCTGTAAAGATTTTCTGAAAATTGAGGGGAACATATGTGATCCATTTTCTTCCATCATTTTGTTCTTGAATTTTCCTTCAAAAACTTCTTCCAGCTCGAAGCCTTCTGGACTTTTTTTGGTAATTGAAACATGCTCCCTTTCCTCTATGTCATGGTCATTTCTGGGCCTATCATCATGTTCTGCCATTGCAATCATGTGGGTCTGTGTTTGTATGCCCTGTCCAGATTTGTACATGCCTAAAGGGAAAGAAGTAAATTTCATCCATTTGTGTTGAAAACCAATGTTCAGTCAGTGACGGTTAAATTCTCAAATGAGGAATAAACCATATTGCTAAAATCCATTCTTTGCTCAAGGCCTCCTAGTTAATATGAACCACAAAACCATGATCTTCCTGATGCTCTGATGTTAAGTGCTCACCAATATGCCATACAAGGGATTGATTGAGAGCCAGTGTTGGCAGAAATGCAGATGGATGAATCAGCAGCTCAGTCTCAAGCAGCTAAGTCCCATCCAGCTCAGACCCAAAAGTACAGATCTGGGCTGCTGGGAAATGGCATTCTCCCCACCACAAGAGACTTATTTGTGTCCAGTTAAACCCATCAGTAGGCATCTTTTCTCTTATTTCATGCCAAATCAATGAGACTGCGCATGTCCTTCCGCATAAAGGGTATGGCCTGCTGCAGGATTCTGCCCTGTCTTCTCTGAACTACTCCCAACTGTCTTCATGAATTTTCCACTTTCTCGGGATTGAGCCGTGACCTGCAAGGGCCTCCAGGTCCATGTCAAAGACTTGTCTCAGCGTGTGTATTGCTGCCATGGTCCTGCAACACCATCAGGCTTCCAGGAAGGCTCAAAGAGGAGCCAGTTGTAACATTCACACTTGCGGAACACATTCTTTGTGCCTCAATTAGTTTTGGCTGAGAACTAATGGGATGGTTGGCCAAGAACAAGGAGACAGACACATTTCCCAAGTCCAGCCCATGTGACCAGGGCACTGGAGGGAACTCAGTGGGAGACCTCCCTTGAAGACCCTCACAAGGTGGCTCTCCATGCCCCCTTGGCATTCCTGGCATTTGTTTCCTTTGAAGTCATTACATCTGGATATTTTGTGTTGGTCCATTTGTTCCTTTGGGACAGTTTCTCCCTGGCTTCAAAACTCTCTTTTGAGCCAGATTTCTTTCAAGAGAAAGAAATGTCTGTCCTCTATCAAGCAGAGTTGCTGAAAGTTCTTGTGTAGCCAGTTGACTCTCCCTTTTATGAGGGCAGAAAAGCATATCAAATCATGAAGATTCTTTAGGCTTGGAGTGTTTGGGAAAATGCTTGTTCTGGGTCTGACTTGGGAAAGAGCCTTTCAATGCTTACTCCTTTGACTTGAAGTGATAAAATACTTATCCCATGTTTGGCATGGCATTAGACACCGATGCACTAGAAAAGAGAAATGAAGCTGCTAACACTTGGGGAACTTCCAGATAACCTACAAATGCAAAAATCTTCACCCCCCTTCCCCCAAAAATGTCCTGGCAGTGAAAGATACTCTACATACAGGTTATTTATATGGAAACCTGAACTCCCAAGTCAAGGAACAGGATTCTGAGTGTACCAGAGCTTGCATGTACACACATGTATATAAGATATTTACTTGTAAAGAAACATACAAATATGGGTGCACATACATATATGCAAATGCGTACATATTTTTATGCCTTTTTTCTGGAGAGAGGAATCCATAGTTTACTGAAACAGTCCAAGTGTCCCCAGTGCACAGTCTACTGTGTTGGAAGTAATTCTCTGCTTACATATTGGGGTGCCACTCCCAAATCTGCTTCCACAGGCTAAGGCGTATCAAAGTGAGCAGGTCCATCTTGTCTGTCTTCTGTCCTTTTACCTACCATCTCAGCTTCAGATGGAACATTATGGAGTATTAGACTGTACTCGGTCAAGTTTTATCAATTTAGGCATTAAAGGGCATGATTTTAATACAGAGAGGTGAATTGCTAGCGTGGACATCGTGGTGTAGCAAGTAGTGCTGCCACGTGAAGCACTGCAGTCTCATGCGAGTATCAGTTTATATTCTGGATACTCCACTTCCAGTTCAGCTCTCTGCTAATGGTTTGGGAACACAGTAGAAGATAGCCCAAGTATTGCACCCCTACCATCCTTGGTGGTGGTGGGGTGGAGCTCCTAAAGAAGCTCCTGGTTCATGACTTTGACCTGGATCAACTCTGAAATTTGCAGCCATTTCAGAGGTAAACCAGTGGATCCAAGATCTTTTTGACTCCGTCCTTTCTCAGTTACCCTGACCTTCAATAAATTAAAAAATCTTAAAAAGAGAAAAATTATCTTTTTTGGTTAATATTTTTCTCCAAATGAACTTCAGTGTGAGCTCCTTGCATGTTTGGCCAGGCTAGGAAACTACCATTTTATTCCATCTGAAATGCATTCTCTGAGTTAACATGATGGCATTCAAAGATAGTAAGACTGTGTATTAATGAAATCCTTTCCTTAGGGAAAATCCAAGTTCCCAGAAAGAGGGAGAGAGCTCTGCCTAAAAATGTGCTAGCATCCAAAACAGTGCTGGCCTGAAGAGAGCCAGCATTCCTTCTAATCATCACGACCGTGGTGACTATTAAGTACTGATGTCCCAGCCTCCTCTAGTGACAGGACATGTAGTAACTTCAGAGACATCCTTGCTGGCTAGAGATGCTGCTTCACATAAACCACAATGTCAGGGACATTGCCTGGACTTACACAACCTGGCAGCCCAGATGTGGCTCTGGGAATGTTCTTTGCATCCGTTGGCTGTACCGACATACTAGGTCTGTGCTCCTTACCCTAGGACTACTCGGAACAAATGGGATTATCTTTGTGAGGGAACTTGTCCCAGTGCTGGAAGCTTCAACTCAGAGCCTAGCAATGTGGAGAAGTGAGAGAACAAATCAAAATGAAAATGGATCTGAGTGAACATGTTCTAGCAGTAGAGAAAACATAGAGGATGTCCATACTCTGAGTAAGCCAGAGTTTGCCAGATAAGCTTCTAATTGGTGGGAATCCAGTCTTGGTTCCCTTGTTTTTATCCCATCTAGGTCTGTAGCTGGTTGGGTTGGTAGTTAGTGTGCAGTGCCAATAAAACCAACACATCAGATGTAACCTCCCCTCAGGTGCACCTGTTGTCATCATCCTTTACCCTGAGTAGGGCCAACATTCCTTGCCATTACCAGAAAGACTTTCCCTTTTGAACACACTGACACATATGACTCGCAGAAGTTCTTTTAAAAGAATGTAGAGTTACAACAAATAGAAGCATAGGAACTAAAATTGAAAAGGAAATCTAAAATCCATTCACTCCCAAAGCTCAGCAATGTTTGTATTTCTTCAGTCTAATGGTAATTGTTTTTACTGCTCTTAAAATTATGATCAGTTGGCTCATCCAGTGCATGCATCGTCATTTAATCTTCCAAACTGTCCTGTCAGAGGGGCACAACTCTACATATATAAAGATTCTGTATGTAAAGAAGTGTCAGGCAAAATCCCCAAGTTCACACAGCTTTTAAGTAGAAGGGAACAAATTTTATTCCAGGTCTTCCTAACTCTAGAGTCCAAATCAAAATTTCTGTTCTCTCTTAGGCTCCTTTATCTGCTCACCTCCAGTGGCAGAGCTTTCTCTTCCAGTGATGCCAGGGGTAAATTCTTTTTCACCCAGATTTATCACTCACAAACTCATTCTTCCGTTCATCAAGAACATATTGGGTGCTTTGCCTCAAACACTGGCTTCTGTGATTCCATGTGCACTGGTCTTCTAGAACATATGTCTGGGTCCTAAGGCAACTGTATTTTATTCAGATTTCCAGAGATCGCATACATCAATCTAAATGTCCTCAGTGACTTAGCAACATTCAGTTCTCATCACTTTTCTCTTCCTGTGTTCCACCTTTCATCTTCTCGACAGTCATGCCGACAACCAGCAGGTCAGTACATAATCTGACCTAATGCCCGCTAGCACAGGAGCTTCCCCTTCCTTGAGAAATTGCTAATGACAATGATCTCTGGTGCAATTACTTCCAAATGCTCTCCTAGTTTGATAACCAATGGTAGCAAATAAATTGTGATGAATTGAGAGTTTACTATATTCCACCTACTACTTATACTGCTTCAAAAGAAGGAACTCATTTCATCTCCACATGGCTTTTACAGAGTACCTGCAATGATGGCTACCAATTCATGGATGAGGTAACTGGCAGTTGGACAGATAGGAATTTCTGCAGCCGTTCAGGTCACTGCATCCATGCCATCTTGCTCCAGGGACCATTCTTGGCCTCTTACAATGGTTTTTGTTTGTTTGTTTACTTAGGAAGGGTAGGTGGTAAAAGGATTCCTGTCATCTGGCCAAAGGCAGTCCATAGAGTCCCCAAGTCCACAGAACAAGCAACCTTGGCTCCAGGTGTCAAGTCAGTCCTGTGGAGCTAATAGTTCTGTGCCCAGGATTCATCCAATTCTGTGCCCAAGCTGAAAGCATTTGGGAAAAAACTTAGATCCCTACCAATGATACCTAACATTGGCTTACATGCCAGTTATATCGGGTGTTGTAAGCATTCTAGAATATATAAGAGGGATGCCTAGGGTGTATATGAGGGACTTGAGCACCACAGGTTTTGGTATTCACAGGGATTTGGAGTCAGGAACCTGGAAATAATCCCTGAAATACAGAGGGCTGCCTGCTTCTCAGCTCAGCTGTCAGAAGCCCCATTTCTCTGTGGTTTATATTCAAAACCCTTACCAGCACAAATTGCATTCTGCACCCAGTTTCCCTTCTGAAGGCACCATGCATTTAATCCTTTCAGATATTTGCATGTTCCTGTCCCAAATTCTACACTCAGAAGTACAGATGCAAAACCATGGCCACTCTAGTGTCCCAGCTCCATGAAGTGGGGGAGCTGGGCATTCTTTGAAATCCCTGAGCTCTTGAAAAGACACATGCCTTAAAACAGCAGTGTTTTTTTTAAGTTAAGCTAGAGCCATTTTCCTTTTCTTTTTCTTAGTATCCACACAAGTCCTTCTTGTAAACCATTAGTTGACATTTAGCAGTCCTGCCATTCACAATAGGAAAACATTTTTTAACCTCCCATTATGTCTTGGCAGAATTTTCTCCCCAAAGAGAAAAACTGTGCAGGCTTAACAGCTCTTTCTTCGTAATTTAAAGCTGATTATTTTGTTCGAACATGTATAATTTATGTTTGTGCACTAATTCTGTAATTAATGGTTATAAGACACATCAAATATGTAAAGTGCTGCATAAGTGCTTAATTAACATAAAAACAAAAAGTGTTGATAATTAATTGTAAAACCCAAGGGCTAGACAGTATTATAGTTCACAGTGACTATCAATTAATAATCCTATCATTAATAATAAGCTTAACTTCTATGTAAAACAGAACACGATACAATTTCCTGATTAAGAACTGAGTGCAAAGGAAGAAAATTCTTAAAATATTTTCATTGCATAAGTCTGTGTGAGAAAACAGGCTTCAAATTTTTAATTCTGAATCTGTTTGGAATCAGTTTCATCATACAGTTTTTAACGCAGAATTACATTGCTATTTTGCAATCATTTTTAAGTTCCTATTCTTCTCCCAGAAAATCCTGAGACTACAACAAAAAACTAAAGAACGTGATGTTTGTTAAAGATATAGGTTCATTGGAGTTTTAAGTTGGGAGGAAGGAATTGAATTTTTGATTGAGAATCATGAGGTGCTCTCTAGTGTGCTACTAGCTGGAAGTGAAAACAGAAGAAATAATTGCCCTTGTTGAACCCTCCTTGGCATTCAGGAGCCAGGAAAGAACACACACTTGGAGCGTGGATTTCAAGCTTGATGAACACATGAAGGCCACTTTTCCACAATGCATTCTGTTGTGGTAGATGAGGCAGTCCCTGAGTCAGGGGGGTGAATGCATGTATGTTGTCATTTACCCATCCTTACTTTGCTTTTCAAAGCCAGTCTATTGAGGTTCCCTGTTTTCTTAAAAAAAAAAAAAAAAAACTTCACAAACATTGCTTGTGTTTTGACTTAATTAACCAAAAAAAAAAAAAGAGGAATCATCAAACAGAAATTGTTCTGCATGCCTGATTTAGCAGAGAAGTTCATTAAAAAGATACTAATTAATGTGCATTTATGGAAAACTATTCCCCAGGTGTCCTTAGAAGTTCATCAGACTATGTCAAGCTTCCTTTGCTGGCTGCAGAGCGTGGTCTTGGCTGGAAGGTCTCTGGCTGCTACCCACCTTGTCCTGTGCT
This sequence comes from Ochotona curzoniae, assembly GCF_017591425.1. NCBI lineage: Eukaryota > Metazoa > Chordata > Mammalia > Lagomorpha > Ochotonidae > Ochotona > Ochotona curzoniae. The sequence continues at coordinate 20,051,947 of NW_024465556.1, read as the reverse complement.
ACCTGGGGTTGGAGGGTGGTGGGCTGGTATAGAGGGAGGGGGTGATCTCTAACTACACAAATCCCATTTCTTAAGAACCAGTTTCTAGCCGTATTTCTGCAAGCTCAGCTGCCTCTCATTGTTATGTCCTCTCCCTGAAGCAGTAGGTCATTAAGGAGAGACAAATAATCTTATTTTGAAAAGTGAAATATGACTTTCTGTCACTATGCTAATGAAGCAATAAAGTTAGAAATCATGAAGTATTGTATTTAATGAAAATACTGCCAAGAAAGGATTTAAGTATGGTTCATTCTAGAATCCCCACCCACACAGAGCTCTTCCTTCTGTACATTCTTTGGCCCTGAATCTTATACATTTTGGTCTCAATACTTTTAACCCCATGATGGAGAAGTCTCTGTTCTCAATAGATCACTACATCTCCCACTCTGAAGGTATCTTAGCTCCTCAGCGGGCAGTTGTCTGTATCTGTGTATGAGAACCCAGCACCCCCCTTAGGCTTCCAACTTTGAGGCAATGGGTAAACTTCAAAGAATTAAGAAACTTCCATCACATAGGTATACCATTTTTAATATCAGAGATGGGTCTTTGGAAAGTTTGTGTTCTTTTGTTAGAGATATTTCTTTATTAATTTAGAGAGTGAATGAATGTCTCATAGATTGGTTCACTTTTCAAATGTCCACAACAGACTGGTCTGGATGAAGCCAAAGGCAGAAGGTAGGAATAGCATCAGGGTCTCTCATTCAGGCGACAGGGGCTAAAGCCTTTGGACCATGTTTCTACTGCTGTCCCAGCAGCATTAGTAAGAAGCTAGATCAGAGGCAGAGCAGTTGAGACTCAAACCAGCACTCCAGTTAGGGATACCTGCTTCACAATTGATGGCTTAACCCTCTGTACCACAACACTGGTCCCTGCTTAAAAAAAAAAAAAAAGCTTGATTATCAAAGTGATCTGTTGATTTTAAAACATTGCTCTTTTAGGATCCTGTGGTAGATTCCATAAATAGCTCAAACTCTTCACTTTTCTTTCTATCCATATTTTCATCATGTCTTTTTGCAGTTCTTGCTATTAAGGGAGAGGAATCTCCGCTGCAAACCTCTTGAACTTGGGCTAAGCCTTGTGACTTGGACTGGCATGCTGCATGAGGAGGGTCCTTAGTGCAGCACTTCCAACCGTAGGCTGCAAGATAGGTGTTTCTGCTTGATCCCTTTAGAAACTCTGGGCTGGCCTGCTGACTTCAAGAAGAGATTGAAAGAGTCCTGAGCTGTCACAATCAACCAAGCCCAGCTAAGCCTCTTACGAAGCAGGCCTTCCCATCACCCTCCCTGCTACCCCTCCAGCCCTCAGATACACGAAAATACCCAACTGAGATGAGCCAGGTGAGGTCTGGATCAGGAACACTCAGCTAACCCATAGATAGGTGTTATTAACAGATTATTGTTTTAAGCCATTGATTTGGGGATTGTTACACAGCAGTGGCTAACTGATGGAACTTCACATACCTGTGGAGATTCCTGGCCTGTTGTAAAATCCTCGAAAAATGTCTTAGGATCTGATCCTCCTATCAGTTCAGACAGGTCCTCAAGTCCAGTCTTTGATAACCCTTCTACATGACCGTTCTATGTGTACAAATCTTGAAGGTAGCACCACCAGCTCTTACTTCAGACTTGCTCTGTGAACAACCTGGGATGAGTTTGCCTGATCCACTTTGCCCTGTGTCCAGGGGCTACTGCCCAGACATTACTATAAACTGAATTTACAAGACATAAAACCTTATATTGTCTAAGGTTACTATCAGAAGACACTACCAGAAGGAACAAAGGCAATAACAGAATGTGTTTCTGAACCACTAAGACTAAAGAGAAGGGAAGGCACAAAGACTAAGGTAATGAGAGAGTAAATACTTGATATATACCCATTTCCTCTTGACATTCTCTTTGGGATCTTTATCATATGAAAGGCAAGTGCCCTCTAGCTTTGCGTTCTTGGGAAACCATTCACACAGCAAGGATGTGAACCTTTTTTTTTTCTGCCAAGAGCAATTCAGATATTTTCAGAATCATTTATGGGCCTCACAAAATGATCAACTTAAAACGAGCCTGTTATAGATCTAGTGAATTTTGAGACCTGTCTGGGTTGCCCGAGCAGAGCTGGATCTGATAATTTCATGGAGCTTATTCGATCCTTGGGCCATACATTCACCACCACCCCTGACAGTCAGTCTTCCTTTCCAGCTCTCTTTATCCACTGGGTTTCTTGTAGAACCCATAGTCATATTCCATCTTAGAGACTTCATTGTTTCCAAAAACTCACCTGACACGCTGCACATTCTCATTTGGAAGCTGTGTGACCTTGAGAAAGCCCTATCTTTTTTTTCTGACCTGTTTCAAACTTTGTAAAATGAAGGACGTGGAATGTTCAATGTCTTTTATAGTTTATTGCCATAAAATGATGAGTCTCATCTGCTCATCCAGAATCCCATAAACATCTTTCTTAAAATTGAAAAGAAGTTTCTAAACTAACTGGCCTCAATTCTTGCACTGATGAAAAGAAAATGTAAAGTGACTTGCCTGGGCCCACCCAGCTAGTTAACAGCAGAGTTGAGGTAGAGGCCCAAGCCTCTGTGCTTTTCAACATTGTCTCTCACTTAGCATCCTTAAGGATAAGGGGTAATTTCCAATTCATCATCTCCTTCCTTTTTTTTTTTAATCTTCAGCTATGCAGTCCAAGAATTGTAACCAACACTCAATAAATTTCAATAGATATTTGTCGACTTGAATTGGGAACAAGTTAGTATCTGGTTACACAGCCAAGAGCCAAATTTCAGAGTTTGTTCAGCCAAGAGGGGGACATGATTGCCCCATTCCCTTGGAGGCCTTTTTCCTGTCTTTTGGTGGGTGAGGGGGAAGGGGGGAAGTATGATAGGGCACAACTCATGTCTGAAGTTACACAATGTTGATCAAAGAGCCACAACAGCTCCTTATCCAGCGTGAGGTTGACATCCCAGGTCTTCAAACACCAGCACTGCTCACCAAGAAGGCATGGTGGGCAATTTGCACATAATTTCTCATTCACAGTTTAGGCTTTGAGAGAAGAGATAAGCTGTGGCAAGGAAATAATGGATTGCATTTGGGCAGATGGCCATGACAAGTACTTTTTGTTTCAGAGGAAACTTTTGCTTCCTCTGAAAAATCATGTTTCCACCAAGGATGTAAAACAAAGGAATCAGAGCTGGTTCCATGGTGCAACTGACTATTCCTCCTCCTCCCAGGGCTGGAATCCCTTATGGATGTTGGTTCATGTTCTGGCTGTTCTGTTTCTCATCCAGCTCCTTGCTTGTGGCCTGGGAAAGCAGAGAGGATGGCTCAAAGCCTTGGTTCATGCACCTACATAGGGGACCTGGAAGAAGCTCCTGGCTTTGGATCAGCTCAGCTCCAGTCATTGAGGCCATTTGGAAAGTGAATCATGAAAGATCTTTCTGTCCCTCCTTCTGTCTGTAAATCAGCCTTAAAAAAAAAAAAACAAGCAAACAAACCTTTTTACAAAAAGAAAAAAGGAAGGACAAAAGGAAGGAAGGACAGAACACACAAAAAACAAGGGAAGACAATCTGGGTTGAGTTAATATTTTTAATACTCACATATTATCTCCCATTTTTGGAGAGGCAGAGGTTAAATAGAATCCCTCTCCTGGGTGGCATTGTTGTTGAGGTCCATCAAACGCAGAGAGCCACATATCCTCCTCTGCGCTCTTGGGAAACCACATTAACAAAGCTCAGCTTACTCCCAAACCAGGCACTGAAGGCCTTCCAAGGACACAAGTTCTGCAAAGCACCACAGAAACAATGCCCTGCACTCAGCTACGCGAGCGATTCGTGGCTAAGAGAGTCCTCACACTTGATTTTACTTCTTGTTGAAAAAGGAAAGAAAAAATGTTATTTGAAACAGTAAGAGAATAGATGACAGTAAATTGTGATTTGATGGTAAAATAAATATCCACGACCAATTTAAAAACTAGAACGTTTCCAGCAGTTTCTGAATTTGCTTACAAATCTAGTTCCCATATGCACATCCACAAAAGTGTATCCAATACATTAATTTTGCTTTTCTGCCGTTTTGTAGAAATTGAGCTGTACTGTATGTGTTCTTCTTTCTGTCCCTCATCATTGCATGTGTGACTCGCGAGTGTTGCTGTGTGGATTATGTATCAGTTCATGTTCCCTGACGGGAACAGTCTACACTTTATCTGTAATCATCAGTGGATAATTATTTGTTTCCCGTCTTAGGTTGTTTCGAGTCATGCTAGAATGAATTGTGTTACAGATGTCTTCTGTGACAAATAGGCAAGCGATCCTCTGGTATGGCTATGAAAAGTAGAAATACTGGACCAAAATGAATGTTTGCATTTCATATTTAATAGAATAACTGCCATTTTTTCCCAGAGAGGTTATGTGGATGCATTCTCTACCAGAAGTATAGAAAAGTACTACCTGTATGCAAGCACAGCAAATGGGTCTGTACCTTGAAACGTGTGTACTTTGGACTGGCTTCCTGAACATATTCCAGACTCCCTTCCAGGGCTGAAGCCGGCTGGGACCCGGCATGCTGTCAAAGCAGAGCATCCCTTCTGTGTCTTTGTTCAGGGTCTTCCTGGTCCTTTGGTCTCCTCTCAACACCTTCACCTCTTGCCACAGATACACAGACTTTCCCAAATGACCTCACAAGTAGAAAGGTACTGCCTGGAAACATGGAATGAAAATGTAGATTTCATTTGTTGGAGAAATATCCCAAATCTATCATATGTGGGATTGTCAACACATTCATGGATATGAATATTATGAAAAAAATATGTATGGATTTTTAAAAAAATTGTGCTAAAGTGAACTCATTTTTTAATTGTATATTACATGAACTCCTTGAGTACCATCCTAGATGTGGTTGTCCTGCTGTCTCAGGGTGGAGCCCCTGCTCCAGGAATTGTTCCTGCTGCCTGAGGTAGTGTTTCTTTTGCAGGCTGTCATGATTTGAGGCTGCCAGAATAGTGCTGACAAGCTGACTTGGGGTGATTCTAATTGCTCTTATGGTCAGAGTCCCTGAGCAGTGTATTCGCAGAGAAGCCCGCACCACGTGAAGGTGGTTGTACGCAAGTTCCCAGCATGCCGCAGCCCCATCATCACTTAGTGTTGTCAAGCTTAATTGTGGCAACCTAGTGGAAGTGAAACCACATCTTAGTGCAGTGCTAACTACAATTCCCTGCTTCCTAATTTAGTCACTTCTCCATGTTTTTATTTGCCATTATGATAACTTGTCTGTGAAATTCCTTTTCAAGTCCTTGAACAAAATACAATTGTATTTTTTTTTAAATTGAAAAAGCAGTTACAGAAAGAGGAGAGACAGCAATCTTCTATCTATTGGTTTACTCCCCAAATGGTCGCAGTGGCCAGGAGCCCGGAGTTACTTTCAGGTCTCTCACATGACTGCTGTGGCCCAAGGACTTGGGCTAACCTTCCAGGCCACAAGCAGGCAGCTGTGTCAGAAGTGGAGTAGCTGGCACAGAAACCAGTGCCCAATTGGGACGCTGGCACATCAGATTGAGCGTTGGCCTACCACACTGCTGCACCAGCCTCCAGTAAATGATACTTTAAAATTATGCAGAAGCTTTTTATCTCTTTGTTCTTATCACTATTTTATTCAAAAAAATTTTTTTAAATTTTTACGTTTGATGACAATTACATGGTTGACCAGGGTGGGAAGGATTGAAGATTAGGGAAAAGTGGGTGAAATTGTTTCCAAAATCTTTATTTCTTCTTGTCTCTGGGGGAAGGGGAGACATAAAGGGGGAAGTGTCCCAGTACCCAGGGATGGGGAACCACCACCCAATATCAACCTGGGGTCCTGATGTAGTATATGTTCTGAGGGTTCTGTCCAAGTTGTTTGGTTAGTTCTGAAATGCTGTCGATTTTGCCAATCCAAGGGTGAGGCAACCCTCCCAAATTCCATTGGCTGACATAGTCAGCCTCAAGTCTACATTCACCCAGATTTTTGCTGTCCTTGTTTGCTGAGTAGTTGTCCAATTTGCTCTGTTCTCCTTCCTCTACTTCAGACCAAACGGGCTGCCAATCCTCCATGTCCTCAGGGTTTGTGTCCACTGCTCCACCTTTTACACTCGCAGGCAGGTCAAAAAATCAGGGCCAGGTGACCTGAGCCCCACCAGATTCCCCACCCCAAGGGCTCGAACCCAGCACCCCCCTTGCTGGTGGGCCCCAGGACCCAGGCCTGGTTAACCTAGCCCCGCTGGATCCCCCACCCCCTGGTTTTTCTTTTTGCCTATTATTTTCATAATTCAAGTAGCTCTTGAAATTTTTATTATTGAAAAATGTAACATATTGAAGTGAAAAAGTATTATAATCAGTTTCTATTAGCTATTTTTAGCAACTATCAATATTTTTCCAATTTGGAAATAACATTTATAAAACTTGGGGCTGGTGTTGAGGCATATTGTGTTAAACTGCTGCCTGCAATGCTGCATCCTATGTGTGTCCCAGTTTGAATACTTGCTGCTCCACTTCCTACCCAGTTCCCCTCTAATGCACCTAAGAAAACAGTGGAACAGAGACCTTGGGCCCCTGCATCTGCTCGACAGACTGTGACTGAGTTCCTAGGTTCCGGCTTTGGTTGACTGAGCCACAACCAACGGATTAAAGATTTCTCTATTTCTTTTTCTGTCCTTCTGTGTAACTCTGTCTTCCAAATAAAAACAATAAATCTGTTTAAAAACCTATTTCCCTTTAAGTTTTCTGGTTCTTGATGTTTTATTGAAATTTCATATTCATTTCTTTTAAATAGTATGGAGTTAGATTTTGCTATTTTTAAGTGTCACTCTGATTTGCCTGTCTCTTGAGTTGTCATGTGCAACCCACTCATAATTACTGGGATTATTATAATATCTAGAATTCCTTCAATATCTGAAATTGTGCTTTTTTATTTGTTTCACTTTTCTGTGCTTGTTTGGTTTTCTTTCTTGTGTTAATTATCCTTTTATTCCAACTTTGTTTTTCATGCTTTTAATGTAATTATTGTAGCAATCATTCTTACTTGACTTAACCCTAATTAATATCTTAATCTACTTTCCCATTAACAGATGGAATTTAGAATATTTTACTCTGTTATTCCTCTTAAAATTCTTGTATTATTATTTCCCACCGTTTGATTTCAGTCCTGCCTTTGGACCTTTGTTCAAATTTGCCATTCATATTATTATAATAAATTATGTAGTTATACAATGAATATCTGTGCTACTTGTTAAGAATTATAATATTCATATTTACTAGTTTACATACAAATATGTTTGCACATGCATTTGTCAAGGACATTTTAGAAGTTCTTTAGGTGAGTGTTTCCTGACGGATATTCTGTAGGAGTTTCATTCTAGGCAAATACAATCTTTGGGGGGGTGTAAAACTCAGAATTATATATATTTTTCATGGTCCTTGCTTGGCTTCAGTTGTTGCTGTTTTCTTCATTTTGACATCACCACTTACTATTTATTTGAGTGTTAAAAAAGACAGAAAAAGTGTCCAGCGCCGTGGCCTAGCGGCTAAAGTCCTCACCTTGAACGCACCAGGATCCCACATGGGTGCCGGTTCTAATCCCGGCAGCTCCACTTCCCATCCAGCTCCCTGCTTGTGGCCTGGGAAAGCAGTTGAGGATGGCCCTAGACTTTGGGACCCTGCACCCATGTGGGAGACCCGGGAAGAGGTTCTGGATCGGCACAGCACCAGCCTTTGTGGTCACTTGGGGAGTGAATCATCGGACGGAAGATTTTCCTCTCTGTCTCTCCTCCTCTCTGTATATCTGACTTTGTAATAAAACTAAATATTTTTTAAAAAAGAAAAAAAGAGAAGGACAGACGCATGGAGTGCTCCTACATGCCCATTAACAGTGGTGGGACTAAGCTGGCTAAAGATGCAGCCAGCAACCCAGAGTAAGTCTCCTGAATGGCTGGGAGGGACCAGCTGCTGGCATAGTTGCCCACTCCTTCCTGGCTGTGCCCTAGCTGGCTGGCTGCGATCAGGAGCCATGACAGGAACCAGCCCTCTTCCACGGGCTGTGGGCTTCCCAACAGGTCCTGGACGGCCCATCCCTTATGTCATGATTGTAAGTGTCATAGTTCTCTCTGCTTTTAAGATCTTTGGTCTTGAGTATGATACAATTTTGTTAGCATTTATACTTGTTTTTGTGTGAGATTCCGCTATTTAGTAGCTTGTAGATACTCCTAAATTGATGAATTTTTAAACATGGTTTGGAAAATTCTCAATCAATTCTTTTTTTTTTTCTTCCTGATCTCTTTTTCTGGGCTGCTCATACTTTGAATTCTAAGCCTTGTTATTTTGTTCATGTTTCAGTATCCCTTCTATGCTTCTCATCTTGTTTTTTTCTGCTCTGCATTCTGCATAATTTCCTCAGATCTAATTCCAAGTTCCCTAATTCTTTTATCTGCTATGTTGAATCTGCTTTTTAATCAATTCATTGATGTTTTTCCTTTCAATAGCAGAACGTTTCATCTCCAGATTACTTTTAGTCATTGCTTCTGTGTGATCATATTTGATAGTCTCTAGTTCCTTCATTTTGAACTTTGTTCTCAATTATTTAAACAGTTCACACCATAATTCTGTGTTCTATATATGATAGTGCCCATGTCTTTAATTCTTGTTGATCTAAATCAGTTTTGGGGGATGTCGAAATCTTTTGCCAGTTGCGTATTTACTAATTCCTTTCATACTTGATGGGTGTCAGTGATGAATTCACGATCTATTGTACTTCACCTGAGGGGTGAATGTTGCCATCTTTATTCTGTGGCGGGTTTGTCTTGGCTGTTGCAGAAGGCTGATGCGCTCTCAGTGGAATCCAGGATGTGGTGCTGCAGCTGTGGACCCGCCGCCCTGCCTTCCTGAAAACCCCATTGCAGCACCCCCAGTGACAGCCCTGACACATGCATTTTGGGGTATTCCCTGTAGTCTCTGCTCTGGTTCCAATGTCCTTGTCACCTCTGAAGATTTCATTCAATTTCCAGTAAGACCATATGTGTGTGCCTTAAAATTTTATCTCTAGTTCATCTATGACCAATTTAACTTTTTTTAAAAATCAGAATGCCCAATTCTTCTATGTGAAAAAAAAATAGTTGTTTTCAACGTGTGGTGCTAGGACAACCACGATCTGCCTGTCAAAGGAAGCCCGGTCTTCACACCGCATGCGTGGGATGCCTCAGAAAGTATAACATCCAAAAGCCCTGGAGCTAAGACCCTCACATGCTTCAATAAAATGCACGGCTACATCTTCATGACCCTGAGCACAAGAATCATAATGTGCTAAAGACCTGTAGCTTCACCAACTTCTTGAAGTCTGAACTCGCCATGTGATGGTCTTTAGAAGACGGAATCTTCCTGAGGGAATTGGGTTCCTATGACGTCATGAGGATGGAATTCTAACGGCAAGATTAATATCCTTATAAGGAAAGGAAGAGACCCAAAACTGTGGCTCCTCTGCCTTTGCTTCCCTCCCGTCCACCTTTCCAAGCCCTTTCCCCTGGCTGACCCTGACGGAGCAGCAATCAAGAGTAAGAGCAGTAGTAGTAGTGGTATTTGATGCAGTTCTGGTGGTTGTTGTAGCAACGGCTAACGTAAATGTCGATCTCTTGCTTTGTTCTGGGTGCTTTGTAGCTGTTCATTCCCACGGTGGTCCAGACAGCTCTGTGTAAATGGGGTTATAGTCTCTGTCTACAGCTAAGAAAACTGAGTCCTGGCAATTCACTCATGTAGGTACGGACTTAGTGTCACACTTGGATCCGTGTTTCAACAGATACGTCGTTAAGATGCCTCTACAGTGAATGTTCACAGCCACTCAGAAGCGCTGGGCGGTAGTGAAGGGGTCTGAGGGAGAAGCAGCTGAGCCCTCCCAGAGCACGTCTGCCTAGTGCTGCTGCGGAGCTGAGGGTTGTGAGTGTGAGTAGCAGGTGTCTGATTGTGGCATGCTCTGGGAGCACCACGTTCCTTGGGCCCAGGAACTCCTTTTAGCTAAGCCATCCTGCTTGCCTCTCCTTGCCCTGTCTCACACTGGCTGAGTCCTCCTGTCTCTTCACTATGGCAGTTCATGTGACTGCCAGTGTGCCCGTCAGGGCCCTGAGTTTATGCTGCTTTGGGAACCAGCATGTGCTTCTGTGTTTCCCCGAAGAGTCAAGCTAATTCAGCATGGGCACTGCAGAAGGGAGGTCGACTTGGGATTGACAAATTTCCCTCCCGTGCCTTCCCGTAACCTGCTCCTCAGCCTCCTCTCCATGGACTCCCATCACCCTCGGCTCCATCCATCACAGCTGCAGCTCAGCCTGGTGATGTATTACACTAACATATCATTAGTGCAACGGCAGAGCAAGGAGCTTTGATGATGTATTGGGGCCATACATCATCAGAATGAGTCACTCTGATGATGTATAACTCAAAAGATGGTACTATCCAGGGAAATGTGGACATACCATAAATCAGGGGTAATGTTAAAGAAGAAAACCCAGGACAGCCTTGGGAAGGAAAATAAGAGTTCAGGGGGTCTCCCACAGTAGGGGTTGAGAGACAAAACTAGTAAATTCTTCATGGCTCACATTGAAGCTTTCTGTGCACCGTGGCCTTCTTAATGACTAAACCAGATCATCCGCATCCCAGGGTGACACTTGGACTTCCTTTCCATCTGGTATTCAGTTTGGCTTCTGCTTGCTTGTGAAGCGCCCCCGTCCTGCCAGAGACACAGAACTCCTCAGATCAAACAGAATCCCCACCGTGCCTGTGCTCCCCCCGGCTCCTCCCACAACAGATTAGGGGTGCTTTTCGGTCTATGAGGGTTCAAGCTTGCATGTTCTCAGAAGTTCTAGGCCTGCTGCCATTGATCTCTGAAATGTCGTAGACTCCTGAAGGACCAGGAGTTTGATTCACAATTCTAAGAGTCAAACCAGGGAGCCCTTGCTTGGCCGTAGCACTTCGACATTTTCGGAGTGCAACTGAAGTTTTCTGTTTGTCGCTAAGCTAGATCTTGATAAAATTCCTTTGCTTTTCTAGCTTCAAAAAAGCAGCAGACGAGGGAGAAGTCTATATTTATACCGCAGGAAACCTCTCATTTAGATTTTCACACTGCTGACTCCTCCACTGGCCTTGCAAAGTTGGCCCTTGGACATTCCTCCCACTCCCAACCTCCTTCATCCCGGATTCTCTCCACCCTCACGGAGAGAAGTTATGCAATGTTGTCAGCCTCTCCCAAGCTTTGGGGGTGTGTGGCATTTTCATGGTAAGAACATAAACCTCTTTGTAACTTTTCAAACTGGTAGATAAAAGTCTTAAGGAGAGGGAATTGAGGGCCAGAGGGTGGAGGGGGGAGGTAAGACCACACGCTAGCACGCTGAGGAAAAAAAAACGAGCCTTGATATTTAAAGCTTTGGTCAATGCTAAGCTATCGGGTTGAACTGAGGCCCAGGCACATGGATTGTGTCCCCCCATCCAGCCCCAATAAAACACAGAATCAAAGCCTAGGTGCTCAGGGACTGGAAAACATCAGAACTCAGCCTCTGGCATATGGGATCCATTACAGTCATGAAGTCTCCCTCTGGGCGACTGCGTGTGGTGGGGTAGGTGTCCTTTCCCAGGTCCCCACCTACGTTCCAACAGGGCAGGGAGCAGGAGGCAAAGGCCATCCCTGGCCACGCTGCTGTGACGCATTGCCTCTGTTGTTGGTGAGCACTGCTGTGGACGCTACCCTGGAGGGCAGCACAATGTGGGGGACTCTCCTGGGAGTGTGCCTGAGCCAACCATAAACCAGAACAGGGTGGGGTGGACGGCGGGGTGCCTCCCTTCCCTGTGGAGGGACAAAGGAAGGCTTCCCCACCTGAGTGTGGCCCTTAAGAGAACAAAGTGTTTTGTTTTTTTCTTTTTTTATTGTTCTCAAATAGCTGTGCCTTCAAAGGCTTTAAGAGTTGAAACAAAACAGATCTTGCCTCTGCTCTTTATTTATTTTTTGGTGGAAAGGAAGAGAAGGAGAAGGAAGAAGCTGATAAAGCCAGCACATTCCTTGGGAGTTATTTACAAAGGTGTGGGCACTGAAAGCAATCCCAGCATGCCTCGAGGCTGTCACCAGGCCCCCTTTTCCCCGTGCCCCTGCCTGGACAGTGCGAGGCTCTGAAATCAACTGTGGGAGCAGTTGCACCCTACGGGGGGCAACACAGCTCAGTGGTGCACAGTTGAAGAAGAAACACAAGGAGCTTCAGCTGTTTGTTTCAGTGGCCTGGGTTCAGGGGCCTGGTAGGCTAGCTACAGATAGACCTTGCAGATCTGGCCTGTTGGGCCACGGCTCACGCCAGTGCGCTGAGGACACATTTCAGACCCCGAGACTCTGTGACTGTCATTAAGAGCAGCAACAGCAGCAGCAAGGCTTTATACGATTCTGAGCCTGTGATGGTGTGTCAGCTGTGTGTGGAGCCCTTGGATCTGCTTGGTATTATGATGGAAGTGGCTGTGTGCCTTATTTTGAGATGAGGAAACTGAGGCTGGCATCATAGGGCAACTGTCCCTTCGTCACTTGGCTTGTAAGTGACAGAGGAGAGTCTGACCCCATTTCTCTGGACTCCTAAGCTAGTATTTGTTAGCACCGTGGAAACTTCGAGGCAGGGGGCAGACCTGCAGTGTTGCCCAGCAGGCCTTAAAGCTTTCCACAGCTTTACCCCCTTCTGGAGCTGCCTTCGGCTCTGACTTCCTTTCTAAAACCAGTGGCCAATTGCTTTGAAATTTGCAGCTAGACTTCTTACACCTAAAAAAAAGAAAGAAGAAGTGAGGTCACTTGCCCAAGTGTGCCAAGGAAAGGAAGCCAGAAGTCCTGTGAATGAATTTTTTTGCCTAACTTGAGGACTTGGGGTTGATACCCTTGCTGGGGTTGGCAGCTCTGGATTGGCCTCCGCCAGGACCTCTGAGAGCATGCCCACCCCTCTTCTGCCTTTAGGAAGCGGGCGTGTGCTCAGATCCCAGAGCCTACGAAACTTCACAGAGATATAACAATTTAATTTCTCCACAAAGATCTCCATCTGTAGCATAGACAATAATAACAACAATAAAAATACTCTTGTAATGTTATTGAATGTCCCCCCCTCCCCCCACCAACTGCAACAAAATAACACATGGTTTTACAAGATGGAGGTGCAGGAAGTAATAAAATATATGGTTTAATTAACTAAACTTATGCTGTAATCCACATTAGGAGGCCATGATTTAGCACTCACTCTCATCCTTGGGACAGAGTAATGCAAACAGCATAATTAAAAGTTGATGAGAAGTATATTTATTGGGCACACAGAAAGAAGAGACACCCAGATTTATGATACATAAAGTAAACCTTTAGTTTACAATATAATTAATATTTTAAAAACCGCAGCGTGCAAATAATGCCACGGAGAAGTCTGCCTCTGCGGAAGGATAATTTCTTTGATGCTGATCTTGGTCCCGCTTAATAGTAAATTATGTTCCTGAGCATATACAAATGTAGCATGATCTATTATGATCTAGAGATGATGCTCATTGAGGTGTCTGCAGCTATGATAGATCACGCGTGTGCGTCTCCGAAGACATGGAGGATGGCTGAAGGGCCAATTATTTATCTGTGGCACCGATTCTGTGGCCATTAGTCACACTCACCATGATGCAAAATGAGGGTATGCCACTATGCTTTAATCAATCCCTGCTCCAGAAAACCCCTTGTTAGCACAGAGCTGGGGACATCAGGAGTTTGCAGGGGAAGAGGAAAGTGTCAGGAAAGCGAGGGGCTTGAGAAAGAGGGACAGACTTGGAGGCCCAGAAATTTCTCCATCCCCTCCAAACTACCCTGGCAGTCAGATTTGCCAGAGCCCATGAGCTTGGCCTGTGAGTGGACAGTGTGTAATCATTAGAGAGTCCGTGTGCCATAGATGCTACTGTTGCCATGCCAGCTCCTTAAAGGAGGAAACAGGTCAGTAAGGGCAGGGCACAGCTCTGAGCTGGGGATTGTCCCCAACCAAGAATCCCCTTGTGGGCCTCCAGACTCCGTGAAGTAAGCACAGGGCTGCCATGGGGGATTGTAGAGAGAGAGGAGGCTTTTTGCTTATCCCAGTACATGCCAAGGGTTGTCCCCCAGTTCATACATAAAGACACATATGCCCAAGGTTACCTGTATGTGTGTCAAATCTGCCACCACTCGTGTCTTTCCATGTCTTCTTACAGAGGTCCTAGGAAAATTGTCTTAGTGCTAAGTGCTCTCTGTGAACCTCACTTGGAGCCAGCCCTCAAGGGTACTCCAATAAAGTCATCTCACTGCTGTCCTTGCATAGATGCATTTGTTTTTCTCAAAAAATGAAGTCCTAATAATCGAATTAAGGAAGCTAATCACCTCCCTCTCTTCTTTCTATTATTATTTCCTTCCTTCTCTTTTATTTAGAATCAGGAGACTGAGCTAAAAAATCACTGGTATTTTCTTTTGTACACTAACAGAGCTCATGCATACTTGAAAAAGCCATGATGCGGCTTTTGTGTTTCTTCTTTAGCATCCTTCCTGTTTGATTCCTCAGGCTGAATGATCTGCCTCATTCTGTGGACTTCAAGACGTTGGACACGGGGTTACTTAAGAGTAGTGCTCTTTCAGGTTTTCTCTGCTAATTGCCCATTCTACGCTATGGGGACCACTGAAGGATTTTTTTTTTAAAGATTCATTTATTTATTGGAAAGTCAGATATACAGAGAGGAGGAAAGACAGAGAGGAAGATCTTCCGTCCGATGATTCACTCCCAAGTGATCACAATGACCGATGCTATGCCAATCCAAAGCCAGGATCCAGGAACCTCTTCCAGGTCTTTCACACGGGTGCAGGATCCCAAAGCTTTGGGCCGTCCTCGACTGCTTTCCCAGGCCACAAGCAGGGAGCTGGATGGGAAGTGGTGCTGCCTGGGTTAGAACCGGCACCCATATGGGATCCTGGTGCGTTCAAGGTAAGGACTTTAGCCGCTAGGCCACGCTGCCGGGTCCGACCACTGGAGGATTTTTAGAATATTAAATTCCCCTTTCTCTCTCTCTCTCTATTATGTATATTTTCTTATAACTACTGTGTACATCAAGGTCATAGAGTAGTTATGAGAATCCTTTCCCCCATTTATTTGGAAGCCAGAGAAAGAGAGGACACGCTCTCCCATCTGCTACATCCACTGGTCTGTTCCCCACATGCTTACAACACCTAGGGCTGGGTCAGATGCCTGCAGGAGCTGGGAACTGCGTTGAAGTATTGAGGGTAAATGGTAGAGACCCAACTACTTGAGTTATCACCTGTTGCGTTTCATGGTGCATGTCAGCCAGAAGGTGGAAATAGAAACAGAGCCGGAGATTGAGCATAGGCAAGTGACATTCTAACTGCTATACTGAATGCTTACGAGACATTAGAGAGAATGGGTAAATAGTGCTTGCTCATGTTGCACAACTCTTAGAAGCCTTGGCTTCAGCTACATCCTGGTCTGCGTCCTTTCACCACATGCCCAATAGGCTGAGTCCAGTCCAGCTGGTTGGGTCACATTTCCTAGCTAGCCATCTGATTCGGAGTTGAGACCTTCATGTCTTTTTGAACCCTAGAAGAGAGCCAATTGCCTTAAGGCTTGGGAGAGTGACACCAAATCCCGCTCTGGGTACACAGTGTCCTGGGCATGGGATTTGAAACCTGTTCATTGTGGTCTGCACAGGTGACCACCAGACTTTCAAATCATCATCTTCACCATGTTTCAGTGGAGCTAAGATCCTAAAGTTTGGAAACAGACTCAGGAAAGAGGCATGCCATGGAAATACACAAAATAAATTAAATGCAAAGTAGATAAAGAAAATAATATGAGTTCTTCATTATCTGGTTCATTACACATTTTAGTGCTTATTAAAATCACTGTTAAATGATTTAATTTTGTTTAGGGGAAAATGGATGAAAAAAAGGGAATAAGAGATTAAGGAGATAAACTGCTGAGGTTTCCATTTTGGAATCGGTTGCAGAACTTGGCTACGATGAGAAAATTAATTTGTAGGTCTCTGGAGGAGCAGTCAACGCCAGCCACCACAACACATGCTATTTGCCTTATTTATTTAATTTTTTTTTTTTTTTGCTTAATTGGCATGGCCTTCTCAGGGGAAAGCTCAGGCTAAGCCCAGAAAGGATAAATCACCTTTAGTGTGGCCCCTTCTGGGTCACAGATAATTTTTCTGACAGCCATGTCAGATCAGGATGCTAATGTATCAGCTAACTCCTCCTTATACCAGCACGGAGAGTGTAATTTACTCCCTATTAGCACACATCCCACACAGACATGCTTCCCAGGGTGCTTTAATGAAAGTCCCCAAGACAGTCTTGGGGTATGAGGGGAACTGCCAGGGAAGTGGACCACATTGGCTTCTATAGCCACATGTGTGCCCTCTTGATGAAATCTTCCTTCACCCTATCAGAGACTTGGTATGTTCTGGGTGCCCCCGTACCCTAAGATGCATGCTCCTGTGTGACCTAAGGTTGGGAGTAGTTGTCTGGAGTGATCTTACCAAGTTCCATTGCATTTAACCTTGAGACTTGTTCTCCATACTAGGTAAAGTATTAACAACTTACCATAAAACTATAGCACACCATGCCCCAACCCATGGAAACCATAAAAGAGGTGGAATGCTGGACTTTAAGATCATCTTAAGAAAGGTATCAGGAAGCAGGATGCCGTGTGAGCTCTTCAAAGCACGGCATGGCACCACAGCAGACCCGAGTACACTACCAGTCTCTTGTGGATGTTCTGGACTAACTAGCTGCTTGGGTGTTGATGTTTAGTTTCATGAAGATTTCTGCATAAGAGGATCCTCTCATGCTTTTACATCCAGTTCTGGGGTCACCAATGTCAGTGTACAATCCTACACAATGACCTACCAATGTCCTTCACCTCCTGGGATCTGTCTACTTTCTAGTCTGACTAAAGATGGACAAACTGTAGCCACTTTCTCCTAAAGCACAAAGCAAAGAAAGCAAAGAGTCAGGACAGACTTGCCTAGGGATCTGCTGCTTTCTAGACCGAGAACTTGGGGTTGAATGGATGTTGTAGGTATCGTTAACAGCTCTGGAACTGATCTCAATCCTGTTGCCTGGCCCCTTTGATGACACATCCAATGTGTCAGGAGTCAAAAATCCAGTAGAAACAACTGTATTTTTCTTGATTTGGTGGAATGTCTTGAATTACAGAAGTAGTGCCAATAAGCACTACACATTTCTGAAATCTCTAAATATTCCATGCACTCTAGGTCAAGGTTTCTGCTCCCTAAGGAAGAGAGAATTTCCCCCTTGTCTGTGTGTGTGTGTGTGTGTGTGTGCACATGTGTGGGCGTGCGTGCTCATTTGTCACAGCTCTCATCTCAGCAAACGTGTTTATGTGTGCTCTGCCTTCCTCTCTGGACTGTGAGCTCCTGAGGACAGACACCATTGTCTTAGGCATTCCTGAACGATAGCAAAGCTACCACGAGGTCTGGCCTTCCACAAAGTATAGGCTCACATTGATGATGGCCTCATGGCTCTTCCTAAAATGAGAGGAGATAGGAGATGCTTCAATAGAAATTCTCAACTTACAAGAGGCTTCTGTCCTGGTTACCATCTATAAATTCAAAATATTGTTAAGTCAAAGTGCATTTAATAGACCCAACCTATGACACCATTGTAGGTTTAGCCTAACCTACCTTCTGTGCACTCAGAATACTCACACTAGTATTCTATGGGGCAAAATCACTGAATACAAATTCTTGATCATCCAGCATTGAATCATCTCATGTAACATATTGAATACTGAGTTCCAAGGGATAACAGGATGGCTGTGTAGGTATGTTTTTGACCCATAGAAAAGTAAAAAGAATTAAATGAAACCAACATCAGATGGGTGTTTCCTGTGTTTCTCAGGTGAGGGAGAAATTGCCATGACCTTAGCAGAGAGACATGTCTCAAAGATAGTGGCAGCTTAGTGGTGGAGGAAACAACTGAGAGAGGTATTGCCCTCAGGTCCTCTCCCAGCCCTGAGCATTGGTGATTCTGAGGTACAAAGAACCTCTCACTGGAGCAGCCCAGCACAGATGAGAATGGTATCAGGTGCAGGGTGCTGAGCCATGTATACACACTCACAGATATGATCCTGGGGTATAGAGCATCTCCTCTCTGCATCCATGATATTGGTTTTTATCAGTTTGCCCAAAGTTGCCCCTCCAACTTTTATCTCTCTACAGCATTAAGTCCCTTAGCCCTCCAGCCTCAGCTGATGCCCAGTGGGAAGACTTTGGAAGGCCAGTCAATGTGCAAGGACCAAAGGTCAAGGCCCTCTGCTCAGACACTTGCAAGGGCTGAGGCTGACAATGATGAAAAAACTGAGTTCTTTGGTGCCTCTGGCAATGGAGGGAACTGGTCAGACTGCCTGCAAGGCTGTGAATTCCTTGGCAGCAAGTACCCAACATCACCCCTCCTCCCCCCATCAGAATATCTGACAGTTTTCTGACCATCTGCATTAACTGTCTTTGCTAGCGATACATCATGCAGCCACTCCTATCCATTGTGTTGGTCAGAGACTTCCACCCACTGCTCAGCGTGAACAACATCATCAATCGGAGAGAAAACAAGAAAGCTTGCTGACTCTGACGATCAGCAGAGGCGTTGCTGAGAGTGAACAGGACTGGCTGGGTAGTTGCCAGGAATGAGCCAAGTGAAGTCTTTGCCTTATCCTGATGCCTGGCCTCCCAGGAGCTGTCAGTCTCCATGACTAAATCCTCTGCACACTGCAGTAAGGGTCAAGAGCCAGACACTATCTTTCATAACAGATGTGGGCATCAGTGAGGGCTGTTCCTAGGTAACACCTTGCCCTACTTTCTCCCACCTGCTTTCTAACAGTCAGTCTGAGAAGGCAAACGGAGTTGGGCCCAAGATTTAAAACAGAGCAATCTTCCCTTTCACAGTGCCCATACTTACAAATATGTATTCTGTATTTATACAGCATATTAAAACGCAAAACCTACAGTAATGCAGCATTAAAGTCAAGAAATGCAAAGTGAAGGCTTTACAGCATTGCTAGCTTGCCCACATTGTGCATTCTGCATAATGAACCTCACCTTGAAATTCAAGCCATATACCATACGACTGAGTTCACCCCGCCAAGCAAACCTTAAACCTTTTGCATTTTGTGAATTTCATTACTTCAAATTGCAATATTAATACTGAAATGTGCAGCTGGGAAAATGCTAATTTTCTGCTTTTCCTTTCATTTTTTCCCTTTCATCTATTTTCCTCTCTAATTAAAAATGTGGGAAAGGTAAAGAATTCAGGAGAGATAAAGGGGGGAGTTAATTAGGAAGAAGCCTATCACATGAATTTACAATGCTGAGTAACTTTATGGGGAGGGAAACTGAGGCCCACAGGGACACATAGTGTGTCCAGAACACACAGCTTGTCCTTATGGATGATTTCCTGTTGTAAGTTCAGTACTCTTGGACTCATTTTATTGACAATTCTTTGATGAGGACACTGGAGACATGAGTCCCAATGTACGTAAAGGGGAAGCCAAAGCCCCATTTCTCTGAACAGCTAGAACTTGTCCATTTCTACTATCCTGTTTATCATCACTTAGCAGGGGTCTCATCTCAGGATGCACAGCAGCTTTAAACCAATGGCATTCACCAAAGACTCATACTGTAAACAATAAAAGGAGTGAATTATCTTTTTGGTTGTATAATTCACAAGGATATGAACCATTTAACTTACAGTGTAGCCTGCATGGTCAAAATTTGCAAGAACTACACATTACAATCAACAGTATTCCTTCCAATCCCAGGAAGTGACATCATGCTAGGGATGGCTGCTCTCATTTCTCAGAAAGAAACAAGTCTGAGATGGGTAGCCCATGGTCATCTCTGATTTCCCCTTGGACCTGGAAAGATTCCTCTGGTCACTTGGAAAGGAAAGCAGTTCAGTGTAATCTCAAGTAGATTTCTCAGTGACTTGGGGGCTAGAGGTGCCTTGATATTTGGGTGGCTTACAGAATCAGAGAAAATAATAAAAGTAAATAAATCACATGGTTAGACTTTTATTTCTAGAGATTTAACTCTAGATTGTGAGTTTGTTTCTTGGGCAGAATTCATCTGATGGCCGCTGTCAACTTGGCCAATGTTGGCCTCATTAGATGAGGAGGAGGGTGAGAGGATAGCAAATGTCTGGGGGCAAGCCTCAGGAATAGAGGCTCCTTTTCTGTGTCAAGCATCAACAGGCAGTAACCCCACTATCACCACCAGGACACACTGGGTTTCCTCCCGGGGGAGCCTGTCAGTGGGGACCTCACGGTCCCTATTGCACCTCACAGACCTGGGAGTCACTTGTGTCAGAGAGCTTGCCTGGAGTCACAGTACATAGTTCTGTCTGGGCCCTCGCTCTGTGGAGCTGTATATCAGCAGGGAACAAATCAAGGCAGCGGTCCAGCTCCTACTCCTGGGGCAGTAAGAACCAGGTTCTCTGAGTGGGAGGTTACAGGGAGGAGAGGAGTAACCCTATGACAGTTTTCTTAGTGAATTCTCTTTCAAAGGACCCAGATGCCCAACAGATAGAGTGGAAACAGATTTAATATGGCGTAACGAAGGGGAAAGTGGAAACCCCCAAGAGGCTAGATGAAAGTCAGAAACCAATGTCTGTCAAGTAGGAGACAGGAGGAAAAGGATTTTCCTCACGCTATCAATCCTGTTCAGAAGTGGCTTATCCTTTCTTGGTCAGTTCATTGAATCCAAAAGGTGCTTCCCCCAGCCAATAGCAGTCTGCCTTCCTTCCCCCAACTCTCTCCCCACAAGTCCCTGCTGTTCTCCTAACAGATGGTAGCACACACACACGCGGGTTTTTTTTTTTTTTGCTTCTGATGCTAAGCATG
Organism: Ochotona curzoniae; assembly: GCF_017591425.1. Classification (NCBI taxonomy): domain Eukaryota; kingdom Metazoa; phylum Chordata; class Mammalia; order Lagomorpha; family Ochotonidae; genus Ochotona; species Ochotona curzoniae. Next base: position 20,030,964 of record NW_024465556.1, on the reverse strand, counting down.
ATTTACAGGCTTGAGTTATTATTTATCATTATTCATTTTCTGTCAGCAGTGCATTGAAGGTTAATAGAAATGCCAGCATGCTCACTGATTTACTTAGTAAAATATTTGTTCCAAGGTTTAGGTCATATGATTGGTGTCTGAGTGAGTTTCAGGTTTATGCATTATGAAAAGCAAGATGACTTGACCTTCAGCCACCAACACTAGCACCATATATTACTTTAGTGAGTGACCTTCAGAGACCCAAGATGCAGGAGATGTGTTCAACACATGTGAGCCCCCTCCCTACTGCTGGCATTGTACACACACCAGCTGCGTTTATGCAATGGAAGCTGAGCCCTGGAGCCCACGGAATGAATGGAAGGCAGATGAGATGTAAACTCAGGCTGAACCAGATCCTCTTGTTAAGACGATAAACTGGCTTTGCAGCCCCGCTGCACGGAGGCTGTGTGTACACACAGGGACTCTCGTGGCTTCTCTTTGCCTCCTGGACTCAGCAGAGAGAAGAATGCACACAAAGGACAACTCTGAAGGGAAATGGCCTGAGCCATTAGTTAGTCTCCAGGGAGTAAAGGGGAGGAGGTAAGGGTGGGCTTGGAGGGACCCATCATGCTGGAGTCCTGTGCTGAACATGTCAGGGAGGCAGACGCCAAAGAAGGGAGAAACATGAACTTGGTCCCTATAAATGTGCTGCCCGGTTGCCTCGATGGCACTGCTGGTTAGAAATGAAAGCCATGTTCAACACAAAAAGTGGACCCTTACTTTCTAAAAAGCTAGATCTTATCATAACTAGAGGACATGCAGGATCATGGTATGGTGTGTTCAGGTCATAGCTTCAGACTTAAGGTGTAAAAGCTTGAATTGCAGCTACTCTGGGCAGGTAGGTTGGAGTCTCATGAACATAAGAGGAATAAGTGACCTCTTGAGGTTGCTCAGAGAGTCAGTTGAGACCAGCATCGATGGGTGCACTCATTGAATGTTTGCTGTTAGCATGAGTTCTGTAAATGGGTGGTAAAAACAATTGCTGAGAACAGGTGTGAGAAAGCACTTGATCTCTGAATATAAAAGTACGGATCACATCCATAGGAAAGAGGGAGCCTGCAGGAGCAGCAAGCATGTTGGTTGCTAGAAGTAAGCTGTGTCTGAGGGCTGGACTTCCTGTTTTATATTCCTGCACTATGTTCCTTCACTACAGTTCCCCTAAGAAGCTATGACATTACTGTCATTCACTCTCAGATTCAGAGACATGTATTTATGCCTTTTGAATGGCCTCAAATTTAGCCTTAATGAATTAGCCTTACATTTAGCCTCAAAATAGCCTTAAAATTCAGGGATCAAGTCACCTTCTCCAAGGAGTCTTTTGGGTAGTGCCACCAATCTGCTATTTCTCATCTTTGTTGATGGCACAGTTCAGCACCGGCTGGACTTCCCTCCTTATAACATATGTGATATCCAGAATCATTCACCTTCATTTAGGTGACCAGTCCTGCTTCAACTCTCATGCTTGTAGGAGGGAGTAGGTATTTGGTTCCTTAACTCATTACCTATAGTGTCTTGTGCCAGTAGTTTCAATACCCCCAGAACCCCAGTCCCTTCTCCTGAACATGGCATGTCCCCTCTTTCCTATGTGTTGATATGTTCAAGAAATACCCCATATTGGTCAAGGTTCAGCTGGGCACAATACTTTCCAATAAAAGCAAATGCTGGACATGGATCCAGAGATAACCTGGATGGTGGCAGAAAGGAGGAGGAAGAGTTGGTTTAGAATGAAGAACAATTCTTCTTCAGTAAGGGTGTGACAGTGAACTTGATCCCATCCACAAAGAACGGATGACGGCCCACTGGCTATTAATTCACCCATTTAATTCTAGACATATAGGTTGCTGAGGGAAATTAGGGGTTCCTACATTCTAGAAGCCAAACTCCTCAGGGTCAATGTTGTACTACTGGCTCTCTGTTCTCTTCTAGTCTTAGAACTAGGCAGGCTCTGAGACGTCACTGAACCTAGTCTTTTCCCTTTGCCCATGAGGATGTTGACAGTGGATTGGCTGACCCATGACTGATGGTGATAGAGACAAGCTTGGAACACAAGTCTCCCAGCTCTTGCAGGTGCCATTTGACCCTTTCCCACACTGCCCCAATCCAAAACGTTCTCTAAAACCGGTCCCAATAGTGAGATGGTCTGAAGGTTCCTACTGCCAAAGCTACAAAGTGCACTCACAGGAAAACCACCATTTCCTGTACAGGGTAGACATGCCGAGAAACCCGTGGTGCGTCAGAAATGTTGACGGTAACATACGGCCATGAAATAACAAAGGCAACCTTCCGAGGAATAAGGAAACAAAGCAATTTAAATCTCATTTAAATAATTTTTCCTCCTTCCCCTATCTTCACCCCTGTCTGTTCAATGAGTCCATCTGAATTCCGAGGGCATGTTCATTCTCCCACGTTGGGGGCTGGGTGCTGGAAATGTCCTTTCATTTAATTTCCAGTACTAGCTAAATTATCTATTGCCATGATCTGTGATTGATTTAGTTTTTATTGCTCTTGGCTGCGACAATCTATAAGGACCCAGCTGATTTTCCCTCTTTGGGTTTTAGGCTTTATTGCTGTCATTTTAATGACAGATATTAAACACAGAGAATTCTCATCTGTATTTTCTCCAACAGGCTGAGCTGTATGCTGCATTTGAACATGAAATGAACCCAAGAACTGGCCCTTCCAAGGTCTCCCTCCCCTTGTTCCCTCCTTCCACCAGGCATCATGCCAGAAATCTTGGACAGTTCTAAAGAACACACTTATTGTCATCCCAATGTCATTACCATAAGACCACATAGAAATAAATATTTAATAACTAGTGGATGAATGAATGAACCAGTGAAAGTTTGATTAATCCCCTGCCATGTGGATGTTTCTGTCAGTCTATTATTTTATCCTTTCATAATGCTGAGCACCTATTGTGTGCAAGTAAGTGTGCTAGATGTAAGCAGACATGAAGGAGTGTACAATCACATGTTGGGCAAACTGAATTTGTTGATAAAGCCAATTGTGCATATGCGAAAATTAATATAAGCTATTAAGTGGGTTATGTGAAGATATTAAACAATGAGATATTTTGAGCAGAGTGAGAGAAAAGAAGTGGGAAGGGTACATTAACAGGAAACCATTGAATGCTATATTAGGTCTCTCTTAGCTACTAGGGACAGAACCCAATCCAGGTCTGTTTGTTGGCCTGCCTGACTGGGTTCAGATGCTGCCGGATGAGGGGCCGATGTGACACATAGGAATCTAAAGTGTCTACTCATAACAAGCAATGAAACTTCTACCCTCCGTCTGTGCTCCTTCTCATACAATTTCCAACTAAACACTCACTCTTCGAAACCAGACACAGTTTCTTCAGCATAAGGAAGTGGAAAATGTCTACCTTTGATTTTGCGATGTGTTCTTGGTCCATGAAAATGTTTCGCTGAGGCTGAAATCTGAGAGATGCTTTGTTGGGAAATCATGTTAAATGTTAGTGGAAAAAGTAATTGAAAGCCCAGACAATCAACCCCACATTGTTTACCAAAATGGGCAAAAATGGAACTGTCTCCTTTCTTTCACACACACATCCTTGAGAGCCATGGCTGCAGGCCATCCTTGTTTCAGCTTTGGGTACTATTCCTAATGGTGTTTTCATTCCTTAATAAACTTAGGGATTGCTCTGGGGTGTCTATCCAGAAAGCTGACCACCAGAAGAAAAACAATTAGCAAACTGTGAATGGATGATAATGGTGGGAAGGTGAAAATGACTATGAAAAACATAATAAACACACAGAACTGGATATTTATCTAGTTAATATTTACAGAAATATGTGTATATTATAATCATAACTTTGCATTTAATATTAAGTATACATATAAGTGTTCTCTCTTACTAGATCTCTATTGGCATTATTTGTCTTCTACAGAAATTTAGCGGTGACAATGCAGGCATGCTCATCAAATTGACAGATGATGTGAACTTGGTGAAGGATTCCACATTCAAGGAGACACAACAATTTTTCCATTAGTCTTCACCATTCAGAATGCATGAGATGCAGGGTAGAGAAATGGATTTCAAGATCACCAAAAGGAAATTATGTATTAATCTCTTCCCTTTCCTGTCTCTTCTTTCTAGTCAACCAACACAGCAGTTTTATTTAAGACCTGAGCTTGTGGCAGCCCAAAAGGTAGGGTTTGTTTGTTTGTTACAATAAGCATAGCACTGGGCAGTTTGAGAATTAAACTTAAAGAAATTTTGGAGGTTTGTTTTGTTTTAGAACTTGATTTTTCTCCCTTAGATAAAAGAGGCTCCTTTTATACTAGCAATTTCAGAGAGCTGAGGATACATCAAATTCATGGATCTTTTAAATAAGAGATTACTGATTGGTTTCCACAAGAATATACTAACAAAAATCAGTGAAAGTTCCTACCCTTCAGGGTTTATGATCAAATGAGAAAAGAGATCCCTTGGCACACTCCCCTCTGGAAATAGGCCAGTGAAGACGGGAAGGAACTAGAAAGCTGGGATGAGAGAGGGATTGTTGGCTTGGGGATGGGAGGGAGCTTGGAGGACTCTCTGAGTCAGACAGAAAACAAAACAGTTCGAAAGGTTTAGTAATTCTCCCAGTATCTGCTAGTATTTTGATTCCTGAGGTTGGAGTTTTTCACTCACCTTTCTGAAGCAATTCCACAGCTAGTGTCTCCACTAAGGCTCCTTCCTAACCCTATGTCCAGAAGGGACCTGAATGGACAGAGGTTGGCATGAGAGCCCACCCATCTGACTGCGAGGGTCCTAGGAGAAAGAGTCCAGTATAGGCCCTAAATGTTTTCAGTGAATCAAAATTGAGTCAGTTCTAGGCTGTGATTTAACTAAGGTGCAAGGAAACCCATAACTGCAAGTTAGAGCATGCTTTGTGCCTATGATATGGTCCTATCAACATGGACTTTAGAGTCGGAAAATGGATTGGAGTTTCAACTACAATAGTTGTTAGCAGATCACGAAAAAATAGAATTAAAAGAAGACTTGTTTGATAATAAGGTTTTAAATCCACGTTTTCCTCTCGGTCTGTGTTTTTCATGAACTTTTTGAAATTTCTTGTAGGTATGTACAGATTTCAAAATTTTTTGCTACCCGATGAGCTTAACTTTTCAGTCCATTCCACTGAAATTTTTTTCAACTGGAAATTTTCATTTATGTATTTATTTAAAAGATTTATTTATATTAGAAATTTATTTATTTTTATTGGAGAAGCAGATTTATAAAGAAAAGGAAAGACAGAAAAAGATCTTCCATCCCCTAGTTAACTCCCAAGTGGCCGCAATGGCTGGAGCTGAGCCAACCTGAAGCCAGGAGCTTCCTCCAGGTCTCCTTGGGTGCAGGGTCCCAAGTTATTGAGTCATCTTCTACTGCTTTTCCAGGCCACAAGCAGGGAGCTGGATGGGAAGCGGAGCAGCTGGAACATGAACCAGAGCCCATATAGGATGCCAGCTGGAAGATTAACCTTTAAGTCACCATACCAGCCCCTAACTTATTTTAAATGTTTTCTTTCTATAAGGTGAACAAATTTCACACATACAGATTTAGGTGCATACTGATAATTCCTACCCCACCCTGCCTTCTTTCTTTATTTTTTTCCTTTAATTTTTATGATGACAGTTTTTTTTAACCATATAATCATCAGTTTCAAACCCTCTACAAAGTCAAGAATTCAGCTTCTTGAAGTACCCTAGTGTCCACAGCACAACTAAGTGGTTCAAGTGGCTGCCAAACTGACTCTGACATCTAGGAATAGTTGGAAAAAAAATTACTTGGCTTATTTTTTCATTTGAGAAGTATGGTTGCTGGAGTAGGACCCATTTCCTGGTCAGCTTGCTGGCACCACCCAGCGGGAGTTGCTTGGCTGCCTTTGTTGGGAGAAGGGACTTAAATCCTGGCGTCCCAAGGATGGGAGAAGCCACATCCAGCAGGCTCCTCCAAGTAGCATGAATCACAAATGTACCGCATGTCGCGTCAGATTTTCACCGACTCCGGGTAGGGAAGGCCAGCTATGTCGTGGAAGAGAAAATGCCTAAGCGAAGGGAAGGATTCTGTAGATCCTGTGCTGGTGTTCTGCCCCAGGTGTCAGTTACTCTGCCCTCAGCAGCACCTAGCAGGAGGAGAGTTGTTTTGTCTCATTTATGTTAGGAAAACTCACGTTCATTGAGTTGAAGTAATTTGCCCATGATCATAAGTTTAGGTCAGAGTCACCTGGCTCAAAAGCCTCCTGCCCTTTCCACAGGTCCATACTGCCTTTCTCCTCCAGGTCACAAGTCTCCAGGAGCTCATTCCCAACCACCCACGACAAGGAGGCAGGCCTTGAACCTCCCCGTAGAGAAATAAACCGTTTGGATAAACCACGGAGGCTGGCATGCTTGAAAGTTGTGCCTTTATACTCAGGCGGTTTGAAGATAGCGCTCACCTGTGTCTGCAGCAGCTGATGGGAGAGCAAAGGTAAGAGCAGATCCCGCGCACCTTACTATCCACCACAAACAGCTCTCAGGAGCATGCCCTCCGAGAGGAGATGCGTTTCTCAATCATTGTCGTCTTCTGGAGCAGTAGAAATCCAGACACTAGAGCTTTCTTCCGTAGAGGAAGGCAACCTCAAGTGTGGTTCTCTGGGGCAAAGGAGCTTCAGCCAAGAACAAAGAACCATTTTGAACAGATGACTGCTGCATGTTCAGTGCTTTAGATACATATATTTAAGTTCACAACCACCCTGTGCCGTAAGTACTTTCGTTGTTTTCGTTTTACAAAAGGGAAAATTGGGATCTGAGTGGCAAGGGGTTCTTACTCGGAAAGCAGGCTGCGATTCAAATCCACATCCTTGTGGTCCTATGGTGTTACACTTAGAATACTCTCATATCCTTTGGAAGCACTGCCTTGCCTAGATGCTATCGAATGTTTTTGCAAACACTGGTGCCATTTCTATTTTGGGGGCAGGAGAACATCATCAAAGCCTCAACTCTTGGAGAAGGGGAGAGGGAAGTTGGGTTTTACCACCCGTCCAACTGTGTGACTGCCACTTGCCAGAGAAGCAGGAACTATACTGGATGCCCTGGCCCTTTGGATTAGCCAAGTGCAGGTGATCTTGAGAAACTTAATCTTTTGAACTCAACTGTGCGTCCTGCCCAGGTGAGAGGTGCTCTCTGGATAGTATCATGCGCTGCAGTCCACCAGCTCTTTCCACCGTTCATACCTGGCATTGTGCAGGCTCCCAGTGGAGGAAGTTCAATTGCCTGTTGTGCAGGTCATGTTAACTTCAACGGGACCTTCAGCCCGGTCTGCAGAGCACACTCAGGACTACCTGTTGGGGCACCAGGCACCCAAATAAACCCTTGCCAAGGCTTTGTTCCTTGAAAACCTGCCTCTTTTGGCAAGGCGGCTGTTGTTACTGTCCTAGCAAGGAGGAAAATGCCGACATCTCCAGTTTTTAGTATGGTAAATGTCAGTGTTTATGCCTGCGCCGGCTGGCCTAATTATCCCGTGTCCCCTCAAATCTTCCACTGTAATTACCACTCACTGCAGTGACACCTACTGCTAAAGGGAGTGCCATCAACGGCAGGAGCTCAAAGCCACAGCACACTCGGCAGCTGTTTGTGGCTTCCAAACGGTGGGCGCTTCGTGAGCCATTTTGCCAGGTCCCTCTGGAGTAAATGCCACCATGGTTGAAAAGTTGGAAATGTTTGTCAGGCCCAGGACAAAGCTGTGAATGAATGCTACAGTAATTTACTTTCCCACAATGCCTTCCTTTTTTTCTAAAACAGCCACAGAGGCAACTGAAGGGGCTGGAGGGTGGGAAAAAAAAAAGGAAGAAAAGAAAAATTACCGTGGTATCTGTCTGCCATGGCCATTATGGGTTTAATAGCCTTACTGTTATCTGCGTATGTGGTGTAACACAGGGAGCCAGCTGAGGAGTTGAGACAGCTAAAGAGAAGAGCTTTTAAGCGAAACACTATGTTAAAGGCTGATCCACCTTCTAAAAAAGAAAAACAAAAATGCCCGTTAGCACAGATGAGTGGAATTGAGTCGTGTTCACAGTGCACAGGGAATAGTTTGGCCTGGCTTCTGTACCTATGACCATTCTCCAGCAGGGAGGGAGGAAGGAGGAAAAGAGAGGGGATAAAAATCAATAAATTCAGTGTAAGCAAAGTCACGGCAACCTTTAAAATAATAAGACAAATCCATTTATTTCACAAATGTCTTCATTTCCAAATGCCATTGTTTGGGCCACTCTGCTGTCATTGTCCATGACATTTTCGAAAACTTGGCTCTTCATCATTTAGGTGTAGCTGGAGTTCTGCTGCAAGAGCCAAGTGAAAAGATTACACATTCACCCCACTGCTCTGGCTGGGAAGATGGACTTTAACAGCCTTGTCCTGTGGGTGAAGGAGGGAGGCTGGCAGTGGGGGAAGAGGCTTGGAGAAAGACAAGGCTTAAATATGGACAGAAAAGCTCAGCTGTATTGCTATATACAATGAAAAGTAATTACAGAGAAAAATGAAAGCTATTTCTTGCTGTTAGCAGGAAGAATAAGAGAATTCTGTACCTTTTTAAAGCTCTGAGTCCATTTTGATGTAATTGGTTCTGGAATTATTTATGACATTAATTGCTACGCTATCGACTGCCTGTCAGTGGCTCTGGCAGTTAGTCCATCTTTCTTAGCAAAGACAGCTCGCTCAGCCCAAACTAGACTGACAAGCTAATTATACCCATCTTCCCCTTCAATGACAAATGCTGCTCATCGGAAACCTTTCTAGAAATAAGCTCTCATTCTTTTCCCCTTTTCCTGAGCCAGACATAACGGATATCTCAAGGTGCAGATCGCAGCTAAAACTCGGCGCTCAGGGCTATTAGCTCTGAACATCTCACTTGAGCCAAAAAACCTAAGCATCTTATGTTATCAAACTCTCTGTCATTGCCTGATGCTGGTTTTCAGGGATGAGCAGGGGCCCGGCCTGTCAGTCAGAGCAAAGCAGAGAAAGCCAGGCTGACTGAATTAGCCGCGCTCTTCTGCACGGCCCCCGAGTGTTGGACTCAGGTGTTTGATAAAGGCGGATGGGGAGATGCCTGGAATGATTTGTACCATGGCTGCTGGGGACATTGAAATAAAGTGGGGTGCTCTCTGGCTCCCTAGTGGGGATAAAGATCCAGAAGTCCCTTTGTGACTGAATGGTGCCCACTAGTTCTTGGGTTCAAGATTGATCTGGCTTACAAATCTAGTAAATTGGTAAAGCTTCATGACCCCTGTTCCCACAGGCATTGCTTTGAAAAGGGTGCACCTGTGTATGTTGGACACAAGCAAGAGGTACATGTTGTAATGGTCTTTCCTGGAGAATGTAGGCTGGCTGGGAGAACGGGCATGCATGCACATCTAAGGAATGATGCCAAGTGTAACAAAAAGAACTGACCCTCCTTCAGGAACATCGCGTGACTTATTATTGGCCTAAAGAGTTGCTTTGTTGCTTTTTTCTATGCTGTCCAAAGTGAGTTGGCAAAAGTACTTTTCCGTTTAATGATAAGGGTACCTCAGAAAAACAGCCTCACCTGTACCTGGATACTTATTTGCAAGCAGGAGGCTCATATTGACACTCCCAGCTTGGAACTTGGGCCAGACTCAAAATGCTCCCAAAAGCAAACCTGTAGTGATGAATGTAGCTGCCTCATCTGGCCTCCCTGACAAGGTTTTGTAGGAATAGATTTGTAAAAAAAAAAAATTGAAGACAGAGGATAAGGAAGGACTCTGTATGGCAGCTGCATCCCATGGTGGCGATGGGGAAACAGAGTGGAATACAAGCCGCTCATTAGGAAAGCCATTGGGTTCAGCTGTTACTAGAAGGTGCTTTAGATTGTCAGGTTCCTAGGGCAATATTGGTATGTCAGAATCCATCACATGAATGTGCCATCATCTTTGTTTATGAGTCAAATATATATTTGTGGGTGCCAAGTGGACCAGGGGTAAGCCATGCTGGGTTTGTATTGCATTCACTGTTAAGACTAAAACTGCATTTCCCACCATTCCTTTTTCAGGAAACACCTTAGAAGAGCTGTGGAAAGAGAAAGTGTAGCCAAATGCCTCTACTATCAGGAGGTCTGTGGTTGAAGGGCATGCCCAGTCACCTGCTGGCTCATCTGATTGGCACGGAGCCACCCTCAGGCTTCTCCAGATCCCGCTGCATGCTCTGCTTCAGCTACTCGACGCTCGCACCAGGAGTCTGTGAGAGACCGGCATGGCTTCCACATCGTCCTGGTGAGTGTGAACCAGCTTCCTCTGGTTTATGTCGGGCCTTCTTTCTCTGCATTCTCTATTGGACTCCAGTTTCCATTTAGTCTTCCCTGTGCTCAAGATCTGCATCCAAGAGTCCTCCAATCAGGGATCTGAAATATTTTAAAAAGTAGTTGCCTTTACTGAACGTGCACAACCTGATGTAGTACTGCTGCTAACAGCATGTATGTTTTATTAGGTGTTAGAAGTTATCTGGAAGATTGAAGGTATAACCTGAAGGATGTGTGTAGGTAGCATGTGAATACAAATGACATTTTAGAGAAAACATTAGAAGGTTCATGTATTTTGATAACAACAAAAGGTTGTGGAGCCAATTTCCTTCCCCCCCCATGAGTACAAACAGACAACTGTATTTACATTTATAAAAAGTGCTGGTAGTCATATATTTATCACTTTTTCTGTTTGTACAAATATATGTTTGATCAAATCAGCATAAACCTTTCTGATGTTGGGGACATTCTTGGGTTGCCTCTTCTGTGAAATGAACAGCTTCAGTGGAGCGAGCCCTGTGGAAGGGTTGTGTTGTGATTGAACTTGTTCAAGAATTTGAACGTGTAACAAGCTGAGGACATTTGGTATTACCTGTGGCACACAAGCCTTCCAAAGACTGGAGAGAAAGCCATTGGTGCTCCAGTCAATGAGGCTTTACTGAGTAGACCTCAGATGTGGTTGCTGGGGCTGTGAAGTGTGTGTCTGGGTGTGCATCTGTTGCATGGTTTAGTTTTGTGGGTGGAGTGTGTCCTTCTTCCACATTCATTTCAGTGAATGATTTCAGTAACTCACAAGAGTTTTCCACTCTATAACCTGTTTGCCACTAGGAGGAAAGAGATAATTGAATAGTTAATCTGTGGACATTTTACACTTCATGTATTTTTTTTTCTCCGGGTGTAAACTCTTTGGAAAAACCCACATAAATTTAAACAGGAAGCTTTAAAAATGGGTTTCTTTAAATCTCTGCCTGCCTAAAAACAGTGTGATGCTTAGGGCAGCTCTCTGCAGCCACTCTTTCCCCTTAGTCCAGCTGTAGGTTCACTTTCTGTGCTTTTTGCCCAAAATGTCCAGAAAAGAGGAAAACAGAGACTTCTTTAGAGATTTTGGCCTAAACCATGAGACCCAGGACAGGAGATAAAGTCCACACATGCCACAGAACCTAGTCCAAAATGGGAATTTGGAAAATGTCCTTTCACTGGGTAAAGTACCCTTCCAGTTAAGATCTGGTCTGACAGGCTCCCGCTAAGGTGGACATTGAGGAACAGCAAGAAGATTGGGGAAGCATTTAGGGAAAACACAGCATCCTGACTCTTGGAGAGAAAAATAGACCCTTGGACAAGAAAAATAGGCTCTGAGTCAAGCTGTGGAAGTGGGCTACCTCCTGGGGTCCTCAGCAAGGTGACCTTAACCCACTTTAACTGAACTCTGCAGGTGAAAACTTTTCTCCTAGCTGGAAAAATACCTGTTAAGAGAGTGAACTTAAGTTAAACTCTCAAGTAAGCATGGCATGGCAGAAGATAGTTCAAGATGAACTCTGATGAAGGCAGGAATCGCCCAGCAATTGTAACACAAATGTGAATGATACCTTATTGTTTTTAAGTAGCTCATAGATACCCAAAGCCCTTCACCCATCATTATGGACAAGTCTAAGTTTTTTTTAATGCCTATAATTATTTCCTAATTTCAGTAAACATCTGTTAATAATGCATACACACAAGGCTATAGGACATATAACAAAATTTATTACATATGTGTACATAATTTTGAAGTGTATTCATGCAATTAGTCCAACTAAGAGGTAGCATGTAAGGTTTTGAGAATACGTACATGGCGTCCGTGTTTTGGATTTGGTTTTAGTGACTTCTAGAGTTCCAGGTGTTGAGGACTTGGCCCCCAGTGTGGTGCTGTGGGAGCTGATGGGAGCTTTAGAAGAGAGAGACTACCTGGGAGGTCTTTGTCACTGGGGCTACTGCCACTGGGAGGCAGTAGTGGTTTCCTGGAGTGATTCATCACAAACGTGTGCTGTTTTATAAGCCTGAGTCTACTAAATCCCTCTCTGTTTCCCACTTTACTTTGCGATCCCTTCCTCCCCACGTGCTGTGGTAATCTTGTGTGATGTCCTAATCAGAGGGAAATCTGTCCTGTCCAATACTGGGCATGGGATCTGTGCAATGTGAGCTACATAAGCCTCTTCTCTTGGCAAGTTTAGCTTGTCCTAGTTATTTCATTACAATGTATAGTTGACTAATGCAAATGTATAATAAAGTACGTGTAATTAGCACATAATCACCTTTAATATCTATCATCTGTTTGTTGTGAGAACACTCAAAATATGTTCTAACTATGTGGACTATGCAATGTGATTTCATTGGCCATAGTCATACTCCAGTGCAGTAAGTACCCGGTGCGTGTCTTCTAGCTGTGATTTATCCATTGGTCCACCTCTCCTCACTCCTTTTCCCCCATCCACTTGTATCCACTGTTGTGCTCTGAAATTCTTTGGATCACCTTGTGAGGATTCTTCAGATGAGGGAGATCCCACAATACTTGTCTTTCTGTGTCTTGTAATTCCCTCCATTTAGGTGGCAAGGGATCATCCTTTTTCCAGATAAATACTATGCCGTTATGTGTGTGTGTGAGTATGTATTGCAATTTGTTTATTCACACATCTGTGAACATTTAAATTGACACTCTGTCTTGGTTATTTTGAATTGTATTTGAATAAACAGAGGGTTCAGATGTCTCTTCAACATATTCATTTGATTCCCTTTAGATATCTAAAATTAGGAATGAGATGGCTAGATTATGTGGTAGTTGTATTTTTGATTTTTGAAGAAACTCAACTGTTTTCCATAGTGGTGTTTGAGTTTACAGTGTTACTGACAGGCAGCTGTTTGTCTCCATTTATTTCCCACATACTCACCAGCATTGGTTAGTTTTTGTCTTGAGGGAACAGTTTCCTTGTAGCTTCCTTTATACTTTCCTACTAGTTAGTAATGCTGAGATTTTTTTTTTTCAAATACCTGTTGGCTATTTGCATGTCATTCTTGGTGAATTATCTATGCAGTCCTTTTGCCCTTTTAAAAAAATCAGATTATTTTGTGGATTTTTCCTATTAAATTTGAGATTCTTACAGACTCCAAATATTAACACTTATCATTTGCTTTCAAGATTAGTATTATTTAGTACTCTACCAATGTGCTATTTCTCTCCAAGGAAATCTCACAGCTAACCTCTTCTTGCAGGTTTTGGGAAGGATTTGATGAACAGACCTTTATACCCAGCCAAAAACAGAAAAGCTGAACTGGAGGGAAAGCTTTATTCTCAGTGGTTCTTTCTCTAATTTCTGAATTTAAGGCTGCAGTTGAGAGGAAGGGGAAAAAAATGGAAACCTCCTCCTTTGTCAATAAGTTCACATCAGCTTGCCCGGTGTTCAGATGCTATCTTAACTCTGGACAGGTGATGGAAGGGGTGGTTTGCTCCCACCTCACCCTGTCCTTTTAGGTTTCTAACATTTTCGAGACACATGTAGTATAGTATCTTTTTTTTTTTCAGGTGAATGCCACAAGAGATCTAATAGAAGATGCATTTGTTTTTGACTTGTAATTAATCAAGATAACATCTCTCTCAACCATTAGACAGTAAAATCAATACCCCAGGCGGCTGTACCGCCAGTTAGACTTATACACCAGTGCCCATTATTGGCAAATCGGTGATGTATTTAACTATGTTGTACTCTATCATTTTATAATATGAGAACAGTGATACTGTGTTGAGAAGCCTGTTTCTGCCCTGGAATCAGCAATGGAGCTTTTACTACCTCCACTGCCTAGATCCAAACTCAAAAGTTGGGGTGATAATTCGTTTCCTATGCTCTAAGGAATAAAACCAGTCATTCATCACGAATACCAGAATCTCAGAATGGAAAAAAAACAATGGTATAGCAAGGACTGGAGAATCTTCATAACACAAGAGCTCTCTCCGTCAGCTGTCAGCACTGGCTAGATGTGTTATGGTCTCATTGAGTCTAGAACCCTGTTTTTTAGTGGTAGGTGGGAGTTGAGAAAGGAGAATGGGAGCAAGAACGTGGGATCCCTCTCTGTGAACAACCTACAGATCTAAGGATGTAGTGGGTAGAGGAATGAAAGTTGAGAGGGTTGCTTCTAAGATACGTAGGTGGCACCCACCCCAGTTGCTGAGCATTCTTTGGGGCACTAATCACCGAGTCAGGGGAGCCACTGTAAGAAGAGAAGGGCAGTCAAGAGCCTCGTTATGATCTGGAATGTGAGCTCCACGTGTGGCATACAAAAGATCTGTAAGAAATTTATGGAACAGGCATATTTTGAGGGGAAAAAAAACTGTTGATTTTAAACATTTTTGGCACCAAAATACACTTAATTTCATTTTTCCAGTTTTTTTTTCAAGTATGTTGCTTATTTCATCAAATTGGCTAGACACTAAGAGATCAAACTGTAAAATTGAGATGAGTTTCCCACAATCTCTGCTTACAGGCCAGTCAAGTGACTCAAATGCCGTGTCCTGTTTGCTCTTACTAAGGACCTCTGTGTCTCCAGCATCCCAGGTTTTCTGACATCAGTGTTGGGGAGCAAGATGCGTGAATGGGTTGATGCATTGTAGGGAACCTGGGAAATGTAGAAAGTCCACTCCCAAGATGAGAAAGCAATTGGCAACATGAAAACACTGCAGGGGCTGAACTAAAAGATACTCTGGGACAAGGAGAAGCAGTAGAGCTTCTGACAGGGACATCTTCTGACTGATTCTTTTTCGTGGAAGGATCTCCTGACCCATCTGGACTACAGCCTCTGCCCTGACTACATCTAGAGCCTCATCTGTACTCTGTCACAGTGCATGGTCTTGGTTCCCTGTCTCTTCCCTGAGTGGTTGTGAGCCACATTGGTCTGCTTCACTGGCATGTCCCCAGGGTCAAGTGCACAGTAGGTTTCCAGAGGGAATTCTCTGAAGAGCAGTTATTTTATTAGGGGAACACAGACAGTGTGCAGCACCATGAGCTGACCTGAGTACAGGAGGCTAAGGGTCACTGGGCTCTGTGTTAGTATTAGTCCTTAATTTTTGTGTAATTCATTGTACTTGTATGTCTTCATGGAGCACACTGCAGCATTTCAATACAGGTATAGGGACTAACCTGATGAAGTCAGGTGACCTGCCTGTCCACCCATCACATTCAGAGCCTGCCTCTTTTACCTCCTCAGTTTTATTTATTTATTTTGAGAAATTTTAGCTTATATTTTTTTCCTGTAAAAATGATTCTAGGCACATAGTGGAATTCTTTTTCTCTCTTTCCCTTGCCACCCCCCGACTTTTCTGTGTGTATGTGCGCACACAGGTGCGTATATGTGGGTATGCGTTTGAAAAAACGCTTTTCATTTACATTGAAATCACAGGCTTAATGTTGCACCAGAGAGAATTCAGCGGAAAGACCCTAGTCAGCAGGAATCTAGGCTAGGATCATAAACAAATAAATCCATGACCCTCTCACCCATTGTCATACAGCACTGTGAAGTACCGTTGCCCTCCTGGGGTGTGGAACACTGGAACCTGTTAGTCCTGTCTAATTGCTTTGTACTCTTTACCTAACCTCCTGCTACTTTCCTTCCTCTACCCTTCCCGGTCTCTAACAATCACACTCCTGAGTTCAGATCAACTTTTTTTTCTTTTAAGTCTCAATATATGAGATAGAACATGCAGTATATGTCTTTATCTGGCTTGTCTCACAAAATGACCCCAATTCCATCCATATTGCTGGAAATGTCAGTTTCATTATTTTTTGGAGTTGAATAACACCCCATTGTGTGTATACAAATAAACCACTTTTTCTTATCTGCCCGTCCATGAATAGCTGTTGGTTCAATAGTTTACCTGTTGGAAATAGTGCTCCAATGAGCGAAAGAGCACGTGGATCTTTGTGTGTGTGTGTGTGTGTGTGTTGTCTGAGTCCTAATGACTTTGCCTAAGACTGCCAATGTAGTAATGAATAAAAGTTATGAAAGCAGATTCCCTTGTGTAGCTTTAGATCTTGGAGGACACGCTTTCATCTTTTCCCCGTTTACTGTGATTTTAGCTGTTTGTTTGTGGAATACAGCCCTTGATCAGTAGAATTCTTGTGTATCTGAATTGATTAGGATATGAATAATAGATGGATGTTGAATTTCACCATATTATTTTTCTATTGGGATGATCATCTTATTTGTTTTTGTTGAAGTTTTACAATTGTGGATATTGAACCATCATTGTATAGATACAGAGGAAAAATCTTACTGGATAATAGCAAATGATTTAATGTGCTGCTTATTTTGATGTGGCAGGTTTTTATGAACCTTTTGTGTTTATGTATATATTTTAAATTTATTATTTTATGATTCAGTTCCATAGGCTGTGGGATTTCCCTCCCCTCTACAATCCTCCCCATCACACTGATTTTCCCTATATTATCACAGTAGGGTAGTCCTTCATAAACAGTCACCAGTCCATCATTCTGCTATTAAAAAATATATGATGACATTGTAGATATGGAGAATGGCAGAGAGCCCAGCATCCTGTTGTCAAGATGTTTTTAAGTTTCACTGGGAGTCCATCTTTGATTTGGAAGTAGAGATGGATGCTGCATTGCTATCTTCACATCTGAATATGATAGTCTCTACTACAGTTACTACATACTCCCATAAAGGAAAAACCATAAGACAAAATCAGCAATAGGAAGAAAAATAGGAAATTTAGGGTGAAAATAGAAAATTTACAAGAACATGAGGTTAAATAACATGCTACTGAATGGCCAATATGCTAGTGAAGACATGAAAAAGAAAAAAACCTTATTGAAGCAAATGATGCTACTGTATGACCTTTCAGTAAGGAAATAAATGGATCTCAGGCAGATTCTTTTCTGTAAAAACAGTCAAACCTTCTCTGTTCCTCTCATCGTGAAGGTATGGTTGGAAAATCTGACATACTTCAAAGCATGTCTGCAACAATAGAAAGGGTGAAGTTTATCTTAGTGCAAAAAAATTTGAAGTACATGCATAGTTTCATTTTTCTTCAATGTGCCTTTTCCATGATTTTGAAGACCCTAGTGTACAGTAAAGTAAGCTTTGAGGCATATGATTACAATATACTCATTTGACATCCATTCACCTATTTATCCACCTATTTAATTAATCTATCTGTATTTGTTTGAAGTCCATTACTGGAAGCCAAAATTGATTCTAAGTGTTCCCATTAGTCATTCCAGAAGGATTGTTTGAGGTAGGCCTTGTAACATCAAGTACATCTTTTGTTTTTCTTCATCTATAGGAATCTTAAGTAAAAGCCGGTACAAGAATGTAAATACATGCTGGATACTACACACGTGAAATAGAGAAAAACTGTGACTCAGTCACGGAACCCCCAGCATCACGGGAGATCCCGCCCTTCCCAAGGTGGCCAGTAGGGTGACCATCACCACACAAGTCTCCTGTTTGTGAACTTCATATAAGTGAAATTGCAGACTTGATACCTCTTTGTGCCTGGCTTTATTTACTCACAGAGATTCAATCACATTGTTAACATCTCTTAATAGCTTGTTTAGTCTCACTGGTTTCAGTGAAAGCATTTTGCCACAAGTTATTTATCTATTATTGACACACATTTTGATTTTATTAAAATGATGTGTGGCGGTGGTCCAAGTGTCTGGAATGCCTTCACTGGCTCTCTCAGGTGCATCAGCGAGGAGCTGGATCCAAAGTGAACCAACTGGGGCATGAGCCAACACTCGTATGGAATGCCAGTGTTCCAAATGACAATTTAATCTGCTTCTCAACAAAGCTGGGCCCTATACATATGCTCTATAGATTTACTATGACTTATATTACTTTTAAATTATCTGTTAGGAGAATTCATTAGTAAAATTATGAGGACATACTTTATCTTCTATTTCTGTTCCTCCTTTCAGGGCTTTAAAGACTTGAACTATTTTAAAAGATAAAGCACTGTTTGTGTTACCATTTTTACTTGAGAATTTTGGTATTTGCTGTGTCTTGAGGAATTAACACATTTCATCAAAGTTGTAGAATTTCCTAGGTGTGAATTTGTACTTAGACTATTCTTAGCACTTGAATGTCTGTGAAATCTTAAGACATAGCCTTTCTTTGCAAATGTTAGTAATTTGTCTCATTCCTTCCTAGATTAGATTTTTTCCTCTTTTTATTTTGATAATTCTGGCTATAGGTTTGGCAATAATATTACTGAAGTTTCCAAATAACCAGTTATTCCCTAATGTTGTTCTCTTAATCACTTCTAGTTTGATTCCATTATGACTTGAAGACATGTTGTATTATTTCTGTAATAAGGTTTGTTTAGTGACATAAACTGAAGTTTGTCTTACTGAATGTTCCATATACCCCAGAAAACAATGTAAATACTACTGGTCTTTCAAATGTTCTATGTCAAATAAATTGGGTCAGTCAATAATGTTATTAAGGCTGGCTAGGTTGTTACTGGCTTTCTATTAGTTCTACTGATTACTGAGGAATGCTGTACGTATTCCCAAAACAACAAATTTGGTTTTCCTTATCTGTCCTTTTGGTTCTGATGTGGTATTAACTCACAAGGACTGTAACAAATTTCCGCAGGATTACCACAATGGAAAGTTGCACTCTTGCAGTTGGATATGCACAATTAAGAAGCTAGCAGGGCGTTCTCCCTGAAGAGAACAAGCAAACCCGTGACACACCTTTTCATTTTAACGAGACTTGTAACCAAGGTTGGGGCCCTCTCATGATGAGTTGGGATGTTACCACCTCATTCACACAGAGTCTCATGCTAATGTTTCTTGGAGATGTGTTCCTGGATCCTGATCCACCCAAAATGATACTTTTCCAGCTTTCTTGATCAGGGTGACCTAAGATTGGCCACTACAGCTTCTTACACTTATAGCAAGTTTTTATCAGTTCTAATTACCTTTTAATTTGTATGTTCAAACTGTTAACATTTTGTGAAGTTGATGTGTATTCTGTCACTTTATTGTCTTATGATTTATATTCGCTTTTCTATATCTTTTGGGTTAGTTGAGCATTTTGTTTTTTATATTTGATTTTACCTACTACAGTTTTTTGAAAACACCATCTCTATCATTTTGTTGTTGTTGTTCTTGGTTTTTCCATGGGTTACAGAAAAAAAATCCTTGAAGAATCTACCTTTTTTTCTTTTCTGTGATTAAATTCCTCACTGGATCATAGATCACACAATAGCATCGTTTCCTCCAAGAAGGTTTTCTATTTCTTTTTTCTTCATTGACACATTGGTGACTTAGTAGTGTGTTATTTAACTTCATGACATGGTGTTGTAATTTTTTTTTTTTTTAAAGATTTATTTTTATTATTATTTTTTCATTGGAAAGGCGGATATACAGAGAGGAGAGACAGAGAGGAAGATCTTCCGTCCGATGATTCACTCCCCAAGTGAGCGCAACGGGCCGATGCTATGCCGATCCGAAGCCAGGAGCCTCTTCCGGGTCTCCCACGCGGGTGCAGGGTCCCAAAGCTTTGGGCCGTCCTCGACTGCTTTCCCAGGCCACAGGCAGGGAGCTGGAAGGGAAGCGGGGCTGCCGGGATTAGAACCGGCGCCCATATGGGATCCCGGGCGTGCTAGGCGAGGACTTAACCACTTGCGCCACCGCTCCGGGCCCATGTAATTTTTTTAAAATGTATTCCTGTTGTTGATTTTTTTTTATGGCTTTTCATTTAAGGGAATGTTTAGTAACTGTGTAATAGAGACTATCATGTCCAGATGTGAAGATACAATGCAGTATGCATCTCTACTTCCAAATCAAAGATGGGATCCCAATGAAACCGTTGGCTTTATATTGGAAATAGGATGTTGGACTGTCTGTCATTGTCCATATCTGCAATGTCAGGATACACCCAAATAGCAAAATGATGCAGTTATGACTACTTATGCAGGACTTATACTATTGTAATAATATAGGGGAAATCAGTTGGGGAAGGGGGAAAGAGAAATCCCAGAACCTAGGGAATTGTAGATGAAAATTAAAAATAAAATAGAAAAAAAATTTAAAAAGAAAAATTATTAGTAAAGGAGCTAAGACCTAAGAATAAACATTTTGACTGTTTTTACAGAAAAGAATCTACCTGAGATCCAATAGTTTACCATGTCATGTGGGAGGTAAAATATGTACCTTTTCCTGTTAGGGTTGGAGTAGTTTCAGATATTATAACAGTATACATAGAAAAATCACTTGGGAAGGTTTTAATTTTACTTCAATGGACAAATACAGTTTTAAAAATTCAATAGAAAAATCCCACTGCTGTATTCACTCAGGTATTTGTCATTCCCATTCCTCTTCATACGTATTTATAGTTATTCATTGGGCGTGATATTATACAGTGAGTTTGCTGTGTGTAACATGCAACTGGATCCTGCATATGCAGACTATAAAATTTATAAATTTGAAGAAAACCAACATTTTACAATATGTCCTTCAACATATGACTACCTTATTTCACTCCTTTAATATTTGATTTCTCTAAAGTATTACATTGTACTTTCCAGCATGAGAGCTTGTTTAGAACTTATCAGCCTCATTTCCTAGAATTTGATGTTTTTTTTCACACTGTTTAGATATGGCACTTCAATTTTTCACATTTGTTTATTGCTGGTAGTTAGTTGCTTTCTTAATGTCAAGCATGTATCTTGCACGATTTCTAGATTTACTGATATTAACGGCTTTATGGACTTTAAAACATCTATAAAATGATCATTGTCATCAGCATATGACACATTTTTCCTTGAATTCCCACATTTGTTTTTCTTTTAAGATTCATTATTTTTACTTGAAAGACAAATTTTACAGAGGGAGATGGAGAGACAGAGAGGTCTTCCATCCACTGATTGACTCTCCAAATGGCCACAATAGCCGGAGCTGAGCTGATCCAAAGCCAGGAGCCCAGAGCTGCTTCCAGGTTTCCAATATGGATGCAGGGTCCCAAGGGCTGTGGCTATCATGCACTACCTTCCCAGGTCATAAACTGGGAGCTGGATTGGAACTGGATCAGCCAGGACTTGAACTGGTGCCTGTATGAGAGGCCAGCACTGCAGGTTGAGGGTTAGCCTATTATGCCACCATGCAGGCCCCACCTTCCCAAACTTCTCTTTCCATTAACCTGTGTTACTAAGTTGGGTACAAAAATTCCTACATGGCTAATGAGGATAGTGTTGACTGTGATCTATAACCTATGTCTTGCTCCTGAACTTGTGAGGAGGTTTGCAACATCCAACCTCAAAGTTTATTGTTGGCGCTTACATTTTGTTGCTGTTTCCCATTGTACTAATGCATTTCCCCTTCACTAACTGAATTGATGTTGTGAATGTGCATCCAAATTTGCATTCGTTGCATATACCCAACTTATTTATGTAGATTATGTTTTTTAAATATCTCTAATCTCCTTTGTTTGTCTTTGTTTAGAATTGTCATAATTTAAACGAAGAGACCATTCTACAGTTTTCTGTTCTCATAATGTCTTTGTTGTGTTTTTGTGTTGAGATTATTCTTGATACATAAAGTTAAAGATGTTTTAAAGTAATACTGGGTCATACAGAAAACTTTACATTTTCTATTCTTTTTATCATTGCACAGTATTGAACTTACCTCATATTTTTACCAATGCTTGAGGCTGTCTTTTTTTTTTAACAATAACCATCCCAATGTATATGTACTGATATAATGATTTTAACTTCTATTTCACTATTAATTGTGTTAATATTTTTATTTACTAAATCATTTTATAGATACTCTAAAATATTTACATGTACTCATATTTTAATCACACCATCTGATTAAGCCATCGTATCTATTTATATATCCTAAACACAAGGCATTTACAACCCAGGGTATTTTCAGTTGCCATGGGTATTATTGCCTGCAGGCCCCTTCTTAGGGTAGTACTTACACAGTCAGTGGGTAAGCCAGGGCTCTGGGAATAGCTTGCAAGTTCTCTGTCTGCTGTGAATATGAGTGGAACCAGCCTGGTATATTCTTGTATCAGGGAGGGTCACAGTCTTGGAGTATGAGTAGTGGAGCCACTGGCCTTCTCATTTTCTTGTCTTACAAGTCATATTCATTGAACACGGGCATTACCTATTTGTTTCCATAGAGTGGGCCTCTTCAGCTTTGTAGAGAAGATTTGGATCACTCTGGCTGTCGCCACCCTAGCTGAATTCTCCACACTGGCTGTTGGGGAGTTAGAGTAATGGGAGTAGTCCTGGACCCAGGCCTGAATACTCTAAAACTCCCCTTGTTCTTGCCCTCAGCTCAGCAGTTTAGCACAGTGGCCTTGGCAGAATTCTAGAGTGATAGCTTTGGTAGAATTCTAGAATGATAGGTACATCATAATTTTGTTTCATTTAACTTTATGGTCACTTTTGTGTGACAGGGTTTATGAATCACTGGGTCATATCTTAACCCTGGTGTGCATGACAATTTATCCTTCTGTTTAATACAAGTATCAACTTCGGTGTGTTTTCTTCAATGAAGAGCTTAGGCTCCATTGCATCAGTTTTGGCTGCCTTTATTTTCTAACAATTCCATTTAAATATTTTGTAATCTCCATTGTGATTGTTTCTTTGCCTTGTGGATCACATGTAATTGAATTCCTTATTGCACACTGTGTGGGAGCTTTTAGAAACCATTTATTATTCATTAAGCCACTTTAAGAAAATATGCCAAAAGTTGAGAATCTCCCCCTTCTCCACTCAGAGGACATTTGGCAATATTTGCAGATGCCTGTGGTTGTCAGAAGTGCAAGAGAGGAGCTGCTGCTGGCATCGCATGGCCAATGGTCAAGGATGCCGCTCGACAGCTCATACTGCACAAGGTGCACCTGTACAATAAAAAAATTATCTCACCCGAAGTATCAGCTGTGCCAAGGATGAGGCATTTAAAATGAACTGTGATTCATGTGGTGCGCTAGCATGTCAGAAGTGGAGGTAGACGTTCAAGTCCATCGGACGGACTGACCAGTGGGTGCCTCATCGAGGGGAGCAGCTACTTCTGAGCTCTAATTTCCTAGGAAGGTTGCATGGGACCGTATGGGTAGTAAGACCTCCTGGGTCCCAAAAGCAGCAAACTGAGCATGCCTAAAGCAAAGGCTGCGAAGCAAGGGAGGCCTTGAAGTTCCTTGAATCTAGATCGTGCTCTTGTTTGGTAAATTATTAAGAGATGCTAAAAGTTTCCATTTTTCTTAAGAATTCATTTATTTCTCTTTAGCCAATTATAGGATTATATATTTTGAAATAATTTTTGTTCATAGATCATCTAAGTTTCCAGAAATAAAGCATTTGTGTATCATCAGGAGATTATTTATAGTAATTGCTTCGCTTTTAGCCTAATATTATGCCAATTTTCTTAGTGTTTGTTTTTCCAACAGTTTCACATTAAAAAATAAAAAAAACATATGGACCCAGCATGGTAGCATAGAGTCTAAACGCCTACCTTTGCTTGTGCTGGGATCCCACACGGGTGCCAGTTTGCATCCTGGCTGCTCAGCTTCCATTCCAACTTCCTGCTTGTGCCTGGGAAAGCAGTCAAGGACAGCCCAAGGCATTGGGACCCTGCTGCCACATGGGAGACCCAGAGGAAGCTCCGGGATCCTGGCTTCAGCTCAGCTCAGCTCTGGTCCTTGTGACCACTTAGGGAGTGAATCAGTGGATGGAAGATCTTTCTCTCTGTCTGTCCTTCTCTATGTAAATTTGACTTTCCAACAAAAAATAAATAAATCTTTTTTAAAAAGAAAATGTGAACAAAAAACCACACAAAATCTTGCTGTTCATTAATGAATTGATGAATATACTATAAATCAATAGAACCTTAAGGTTATCCATCTACTTATCATCTCATTGTGTTCTTTTTTTCCTACCTATACTCAATTGCTTCTGTCTGGGATACTTTTGCTTCTGCCAGACCACTTAAAATTTGTACATTTATTTTCATTTAACTTCTAAAGGTAGCTGGACATCTTGTATTTACTGGTTCATTCCCCAGACGCCTGCAAAACTCAAGAGCTGGGGCAGGCTGAAGCAATGAGCCTGGAATCTCCATCTGGAAATCTGTCCCAGGGACATGCCTTGAGTGCTTAAGCCATCACCTGCTGCCTCCAAGTATGCACATTAGTAGGAAACTGGTTGAATAGCAAAGAAAATGGGACTGGAACCAGACACTGGAATATGCGATGTCAGAATTTCAAATGGAGCCTTAAACCACAGTGCCAAGCATCCACCCCTGGAGTGAGCATTAGTATTTATTTTGTATACTTGTTCTTTCACTGTGTCTGGAAATGGAATTTTTGTGTTCATTTTTAAAGCATATTTTTAGCTGGGTATAAAACTATGATGTGGCAGTTGTGGATTTTTTTTCTTTGTTTCAGAACTTAAACATGTCCACTAGCTTGTGAGGTGCTGTTACTTCTCTTGGAAATGGGAGGTTGATTAGTCCTTTTGAAGGCAGAATTCTAGGATTGAATTCAGAGCGCTTTGCATTGCCGACACCAGGGTCATTTGGCCAACACCAGGGTCTTTGTAGTTGACTTAGGAGTACTTGTTTTCAAGCATGCAGGCAGTGTTCCTCATGTTGATAGATTCTTAGTCCTGTAAGGAGAGGTACTGTCTTTCTCAGCTCATGTTGTTAGGACAAAATACCATAGATGGTGTCCTTTAATTTGGTTTCTCTTAGTTCTGGGCTTGTGAAGCCCAACAATAGGTGCTTTGCAGATTTGTCTTCTGTCTTGTAGATGACGGCCTTCTTAGTACATCCTCACATTATAGAGAGAGTGAAGGAACTCAGGTCACCGAATTGTCTTGTTTTTTAAAAGATGCATTTATTTACTTGATAGGCAGAGTTAGAAGACTAGGTAGGGGTGGTAGGGGCAGGATCTACCTTCCACTGGTTTACTCACCTAATGACTGTAATGGACAGAGCTGGGCAGATTGGAAGCCAGGAGCTTCTTCTTGGTCTCCCACATGGATGCATGTGCTCCAGCATTTGGACCATCTTCCATTGCTTTCACAGGAGCAATAACAGGTGACAGAAATGGGGAGTGGAGCAGCTGGAACTCCTACTGGCATTCATTAGAGATGCAAGTGGCAGCATAACCTGTGCCACAATGCTAGCCTAGCTCTCTTGTTTTAAAAGCCTTACATTTACAATAGGAGTAGAATTCTGATTGTGTCACTTAAATGTCATTACTTCACTGTGACCTCAAATGCTGCTATATGAGTTGGAGGGGAACATACCCAGCCGGTGATAGACATAGTGAGAAGAAAACAAGAATACAGACTTTTCAAAAGGAGCCAAAGACAAGTACCTTTAGTCTGACATTGCTATTATCTGTGATGGGCAAAGCAAGTAAAAGTATTTTATGTTGAAACACGGATTCTTGCTTGCCGGGGGCAGTGTGGGGGTTCCCAAGTGACGAATTCATCAAAGTAGAGGATAGTGAGCTTATTTAGGGAGTATGTATCAATTGATTTTTGTTTGTCAGGGGTCTACTTTGTCTCTTAGTAACAGTCATGGTTCCTGACCAATTAAAACATTACTATGTTAACCACTTGGGAGATGTAACAGTTGACAAATGTCACTGACCTGAACATTTAAGGCAGGTTATGCCTACCTGATCAGTTGCTAAGTACATGAGACATGCTTCTTATAGTGTGTTCTGGTAGGGTGCCAGAGCCTAGATTCTCCTTTGGTTACTTATGGGTATGGGGGACATTATGTTCCCTAATTATCAGTCTTTTCATTTTCTTAGGGTAATGCTTTCTGTCTAACCAGTTGATGTCAGGTTTTATACAAACACTGGGTTCTTTATCCCATAGGAGCCTTTGCTAACTTCCTATTACACATTCTGACTCCTCCAGTACTAATTCTAAGCACTAAATCCACAATAAAGATTGAGACATAAAATTAGGAATAGACATAAAATTGATTACTGGTGACAGTACTGAACGAAAATGCATACTTCAATTGTAAATGCAAGCACTAAGCAATGAAGGGGAAAAGATAGGGGCAGACATGCGTGCTTGTTGCTGCTTTTCTAACAGTTGGAGACCAAACCTAAACTTCTAGTACTGCCTATGCATTGTACATCTATTATATGGGATATTCCATCTGAGATTGGTAGCGAGATCCTGGATTACAGTGATTCGTGCATGATATTTTTAAGTATGCTAAAACTTGAAGCCTCTAAGAAGTAGCAGGCGAATCTAGCAGCCACAGGGGAAGAAAGGACTCTCTCTATCGCTTAGTTACTCCGTATTTTCCCCCTCTGACTCCTGTTGTGCATCTGTCATCTCTTAAAGGGCCCAGTGCGCATGATCCCCTCCTCCCATCACTGGGCAGTTAGATTCTATTTCCAAAAGTCAACCGAAGTACTCATTTACACATTCCCCCATTCAAACTATCTCTAGTTTAATGCTATGCTCATTGTTGATTCCTCTATTCACTAAAGATTTCATTTCCTAGATTCTATAAATATTTTTGTTAGTACAATGTTGCTTTGCTAGTCACAATGACATTTTAAGTGTCCCATTTTAACCCCTTTTTGCCCCCAAAATGTCATGTTTTGGAGGTAATTGTACAAATTAGGCAGGCACATATGTAAAGAGTTTCATGCTGCATCTTTAGCATGACAAAAAAGGCAAAAAAGAAAACAAACAAACAAAAAACCAAACCAGGCTGGATCAGAAAAGGGAGGAGTTGTTCAAAGGAGTCCGGGCACTTTGCAGGAATCCACTCTGAAAGTAAACGCTCTCCCAGGATCTATACAAATCCCTCTATGAGGACCATGACTCAATGCGTCTGCAAGACCCCACCACCTTGGGAGGATGGCAGTTAGATTTTACCATGGCTTTTGATGGAGACAGTACATAAAGCTTTCTTCCTCAGTACACGCACACACACACACACACACACTTAAGAATACATACTTGAACAGAGTCAGCACACAAGGAAGATGAAAGGGAAGAAATAAGCTGAGTAATTTGTCACCTCTCTTAGAACAGCAGTAGTCAGGTTTCCACCAGAGAAACAGAACCAGTGGTTGGATGCATGAGTTGACTCCTTGCAGAGAATTGATTTATGTGATTTTAGGACCAAGTAGAGAAGTTCACAATCCACAGGACAGAAAAAACTGTTGGACAGGTGCTGACACTATAATCCATAGGTATAATTTCTTCTTTGCCACCAAAACCTTGAGTTCCTTGCTGTTTAAGAGCTTTCAATGGATGGAGTCAGATATACCCCGGTTATCAAGGATAATCTTAAGATAAAGTCAACAGGCTGTAAATATTCATCGTATCTACTCAATACCTTCAGAGCAAAGCCTAGGTTAGCTAAACAGCACTGTGGGACAGCCAGACTATGTTAACACCTAAAATTGACCCTCACAGAAACTACAAGAATTTCTTTTAAAAAGACACAGTAAGATGTATAGAACATGGTTATCAATAGGGGAATATGCTTAGGGAGAATAATACGTGGTTTAATTTCATGGGAATCGCAAAATTAAAAAGGCACCTATTGAATTATTAAGTGACACTAAGATGTGTCATCAGTAAAAGCAAACATACCAATATTTTCAAATGAAGTAACTCTTCCTATAAAAAATACAGTTTCCAGTTGGAATTAGATGCAAAATCCATGGATATTCACCGTAAAAGTCTCTCAACCTGGGTGATTGAAAATTTTAATAATTGACAAATACTGGAGGAGGAAAATAAATAAAATGTAAGCCTGTATTCTAGCTATTAGACGTTTAAATGACTCATAAGAATTGAAATACAAAGATGCAAAATCAAACATATATCAGAAGTGAGATTAGCAAATTCTGTAGCATGTAATATTGAATTCAAGTCAAACTCTCTTAAAAATACACTTTATTATGCTCAAGATTACAATGCACAATTACCTTGTAACTGTTGCGGATTACTGTGTAATTGTAATTCAGTAATAATAACATTCTCTAAGTATTATGGGAAAGCATAAGTTCAAAATGTAAGCACGAGTCAAGTTGTTATTACAGTAGACGAGATACATTAAAGACTCATTCAAAAGTGATTGGATTTAAAATTATAATTCTTATCAGTCCTATTGGTAGCAGAGACCAAGAGGAAGATCTTTCCTATGATTCACTCCCCCAAGTGGCCACAATGGCCAGAGCTGAGCTGATCCAAAGCCAGGAACCAAGAAGATCCTGCAGGTCTCCCACATGGGTGCTGGGTCCCAAGGCTTCGAGCTGTCCTTGACTGCTTTCCCGTGCCACAAGCAGGGAGCTGGAAGGGTACTGGGTCGCCGGGATTAGAACTGGCACACATGTGGGATCGCACTATGTGAAGGCAAGGACTAGCCGCTAGACTACCGTGTCAGACCCAAAACACCTACTTCTAAAACTCTAAATTAAGGAATGCTACATAAATACTTTTATGATATACAGTGCAATTCCTTAGCATACATATGTAATATGTGACTAAATCAAGTAATTAGCATTTCTGTTTCTTTTATGTATTCATCCTAAAAGATCCTTTGCTGCAGTTCTTTTCATATTATACTATACACAGTTGCGAGCTGCAGGTGCTGTATTCAGCTGTGGAACACTAAAGCCAATCCAATACATCTCTGTGTTTCGAGACCTCTTAGAAAGTCACTGTCCCCGATCCCACGTACCCCAACATCCCTCCACTTTTCCCAGCCGCTAGTGATAATTATTCTGAGTTCAGATGGATGTTTTTAAACATTTACATGTGACAGCATGCAGTGTCTGGCTTATTTCACATAATAAAGTGATGTTCAGTTGTCCATTTTGCTGCAGATGTCAGAATCTCTTTCTATGGGTGACTAGCAGTCCGCTGAGTACTGGGGCCAGTTTTTCTTGATTTACTTGTTTCTCGACATGTAGGTTGATGTGGACCTTGTGAACGGGAGATGTAAACAGCACTTGTTCATGCTGATTACTTTTCTTCTTGGCTGTCTAACCAGAAGTGGAATAACTGGGCCACATGTGTCTTGGTTTTGTGAGAAGCTTTCATATTTTTCTCAATAATGATTATGTTTAATTTGCTATTCCCGAAGTTGTCTTATTGCCAGAGCAGTATATCTGTCATTCACTGTTTGTTTGTTTGTTTACTTCTTGGTGTTGGTCATTCTAACTGGAGTGAGATGATTCGTCATTAATTGGCTTGCATTTCCTTGATGACCAATCATATTGAATACTGATTCATGTATTTGTTGTCTTTTTTTATTTCTTCTATTTGGAGTTGGCTTGGCTGTGCTAGAATTCAGCACCCACCAGCATGAGCAGGAATGAGGGACACACCAGGCCAGGGCGGACAGGTCAGGCTATATCACCCTCCAGCAAATGCTGAGGTGAGGTAGGCCATGCCACATTAGGTCACAGCACCCACCAGCACACATGAGATGCGTGAGGCAGCGAACTTAGTAGGAGGGCTGTGGGGTGCTCTCCTCCTGGGCCACTGCTCCCACTGGTGAACATGAGTCCTGGGACCAGGGGCAGACCAGGCTGGACAGGGATATAACATCTGTTAGCTTGCATGTGAGCAGGGTTAGGGGAAATCCAGGCTGGGCTAACCAGCTGTACCCACTGGTGCATGCAAGAGCCAGAGTAAGTGTAAATTGGATAAACTTTGCCATAGCATCAGCTGGCAAGTGCTAGGACTGGTGGCAAATTAGGCTGGCAAGTGCTAGGACTGGTGGCAAATTAGGCTAGATTGCAGAACCACCTGGAGGATACAAGACCAGGACTAGGAGTGGGCCCAGTAGGGAAACTGTGGGCACCTCTCTGATGGGCTGCAGTTGCCAATTGTGAATATGAAAGCCAGGCTGGCAGTGGGCCTGGCTATACAGGCAGTGGTAACCATCAGCATGAGTATGGGCTGAACAGTGGAGTTAGTTGGGTTGATCT
Organism: Ochotona curzoniae; assembly: GCF_017591425.1. NCBI lineage: Eukaryota > Metazoa > Chordata > Mammalia > Lagomorpha > Ochotonidae > Ochotona > Ochotona curzoniae. The sequence continues at coordinate 20,000,633 of NW_024465556.1, read as the reverse complement.
AGTCTTCAACATCCATTGGTATTGCATGTCAGTGGCATACAATATTGTACAAGAGCTGAATGGGATATGTGAAAGACTGGGCCAGTTTACTGCAAATACTGGCAACAGGAACCAGAGTTGGGGACGAGCCTGCTGGGGGTTATCGGGTGCTGATGTTCCTGCTCGTGGACTTGAGGGTAGAGTGTGTGTGGGGCAGGGTTAGGCTGGGCCTCAGCATCCATTGGTTTATGGTTTATGTAAGAGACAGGGACAGAAACAGAACTGACTCAGCAATTGCACCTACCAGTGTATGCATAGGCTTATATGGGTGATGTACAGAGTTAGACCCCGTACTGGCAAGCACACACCAAAATCGGGTCTGCGATCACTTCAGATGAGGTTTGTTTGGAGATCCCCCAACTGAACCACTGGACTTAGAACTCCAACCATGGGAAGTGTTGCAGGATCTGTGGCCTGAGTGTAAAATGCACGTGTCAGAACTCGGTCTCCTCTGGCTTAGATGGAGCAGTGAATGGCATACCAGATGCACGTGGAGGAGAGGGCAGTCCATTTGGAGTCTGTAGAGGACATCTGGTACCATAGCAAAAAAGACAAAGAAAATTGGTTAACTTCCCAAGCAAAGCATTGCGATTATATGGGTGAATGAAAACTCTAAGATGGATTATGTCCGACAGTGGACCTTGGAAGAATTTATTCATACTTGAATTGGAGGATCAGCAGCTTTTCAAAATTATCAAAACCCCTTGAGCAGAACCCCTAGGAGCATGCTCCTCATCAGGGGCCCTGGGATGTCATTGGGTGGCTCTTCCCTATCCCCAGGTACTGAGGTGGTTGGGAGGTGGGTACAGCTTGCCCCCTTCCCTCCCTACTCCCAGACACAGGAAGAAGACAAAGAAAAGTTAGAAACAATGGTCTCACTTACTTTCTCTTTATCCTTGACCCTTCCCATCATGATCAACTATGTAAACATCATCACAAAGAAAATTGGTATATTTACATTCACGGTTACTATTGATAAAGAATGAGTTAAAAATTAAAGTGACAGTTTAAATTTAAAATTGATAAGGAAGGACACATTTTTAAAGAAATCTGGTATTTGTTTCAAATATTCTTTGTGCTTTCCTTATTCTTTTACTGTTAACCTTTTTTGGTCCGTGTTTGCCTAGAGTTTGATTTTTTTTTTTGTTTTTACATTTCTTTATGCATTTGCTGCTTTACCATGTTTTGTATGTCAACATGTTTTCATGGCTGTAGTTATGTCACTTGCTTCTGTGTGTACAATTCTCTTAAGCATCCTTTGTAAAGCCAGTCTCATGATGATGGGCTCCCTGGATTTTGACTTGACTTGGGAAGTATTTATTTCTTAGTTTATGAAGCACAGCATTGGTCACTAAAATGTTACATTTTTTTCTTTGAAAGCTTGAAATATCCTTCCATTTATGAAAGGCCTATAACATTTCTTAAAAACTTGCTGTTGATCTAATGGGGCTCCCTTAAAGGTGATTAGGAACTTGTGCCTTAAAGTTGTGGAATTTTCTTTGTGTTGACTGTTGAGAATCTGATTGTATGTATTGCAGTGAAAATCTTTTATGATCATTTCCTTTTAGAATCTAATTAGATTCCTACCTTTGAATGTTTGTATGGTTCTCCAGATTGGAGATATTTTACACTTTTATTACATGAACGGGGTTTTTTAATGCTTTTACTCTTTGCATGTCCTTCACGAATTCCCCAAATTTGAATATTGTTCATGTAATGGCACCATAAGGGTCTTAGCTTCATGAAGGATGTGTCTATTTTTTAAAAAAATGTTTCTGTGGTTTTGGTCTGACTATGGAATTTCAAAAGATCTGTCTTTAGTTCAGATCTTCTGTTTGCTGGATCTAGTTTGCTCTTGAACCTTCCAATTATGTTTTTATTTGACTGACTGAGTTCTTCATTTCCAGCCTTGTTCTTTGAAGCTGTCTAGTTCTTTTCTGAATTTCTCATACATATCATGTATTCTTTTTCTAGTGTCATACAACTCTCGGTGTTCTGTCCTCTCTTTAAGCATCTTTATAATCCTTTTGAATTCGTTAACAGACATATCATCACATTTCCTTTCATTGTAACCCCTCTGAAGTTATTGAACTGCATGGGGGCATGAGATAGCCTTGCTTTACATACTTCTTATGTCCCCATAATATCTGTACATTTGCTGAATTGCCTCTGTCCATCACCTCTACTAAGTGGCTTTGTTGGATTACTTAGTAATTTGTGATGTGGGAGGCTATTGTGGCTTTAATTCCAGCTGAGTGTTATAGTTTAACTCCCTGCATCACCTTCCATTGTAGAACAAATAGTGTCAGCAGCAGAGGCAAAAGGTGCTTCTCTCACTCCCTGCAGTTTCTGCAGTACTAGTACTTAGCTGTAGATGGAAGAGTTGACTTTGGGTGTTGTGTGAGCATGAGTCATTTGAGTTTGTTGGCTGGGGTTGTGAATACATTGGCCTGAAGATTCATGGAATTGAAGGTAATGACCCACATGGGTCATTTCTGGTGTTTTGACTTACTGTGGCTCTGCTCAAATCCAATGGGGTGTGTGGGTTCCCATTGTGCCAGTCCTAGTTTTCCATGTCATTCATATTGCCCACTTACCTCTTCCTCCACAAGTAGAAAATTATTCTCTCCATGTTGGTTGGTGTGAGGGTGGAAACAAAATCATCCATCCTATACAAGCAACGGCAAATCTTACCAAACATTCCTCATCAGTCAAGGTCAGCACAGCATGTTCATAGTACCATGGATAACATTGCTATGGGCTGACAGACTGCCGAGAGATTCTGCAGCCTGAGGGATCCGCAACCCTCCACCAATAAAAGGACAGTTCACTGGGACATTGGAACTTCTACTTGAGAGACTAGTGCCCTGTCTACAGGCACTGACCACGAACAGTTTTCATTCTTGGTTTTAATAGATTGGTACGAAGTTCCTGTGTTCACTCTGGTCCCTCATTGCCCTCTCACTTTTGCTGTAGTCTTTCTAATTAGTGTCTTCCAAAAGTTGTTGGTGGTGGGGGGTGGTATTGAAGTAGTCTCTTGTCCATCCACATTGACATTGATCAAGGGCACACCTGATTTTCACAGCCGCAGGAGCGTGTGCTGTTCTACAGATCTGAATGGGGCCACAAGAGGCTGTTGGTGATGTTGGTAAAACATGAGCTCATCCTACATGAACATGGTATCCATCTGATTCTTGGGAAGTATAGAGGCTCCTTCTGTGCCTACTGTCGTAGGGAGGGATTTCACTTGTCTGTCTGGTGCTGGATTGCATCACAGCAGAACTGGCAGTGGACTCCAAGGTGAAAGCCCTTGGTTCGCTTTTCCAACCTTCTCCCCTGTAGTTGAAGTCGGCCCTTGGTTGCTTGAGTTTGGGGAATGGTTGTGGACTCAGACCCTCAGCAAAAATGACCTAACCCCAGTCCGAGTATAACCTGAGCTTCCCCTTTGCTTGTCCCTGAGCATATTTGGGTGAAAATGGCAGATATCCAGGAACCTAGCAGTGATACAGATGGAAACAAGTCACTTTCACAGAAACTAGAAATTAGCCTACAGATCTAGACTCTGAGTACTGGCAGGAGGAGAGATGCCCTCGGATATCACAGTATCAAGGTGTAGCAAAGTATACCAAAGTAAAGTTCACTTGCCTGCCCTGCTTCTCACTGGTAAGTGGCTCTTGCTCTTTTTTTTTTTCCAGAAGTTTGAGGCTCAATGATGGAAGAATCTTTGCCACTCAGACATGGTTGGTCCAAAAACTCAGTCTACACATACCAGTTTGTGGGCAGTAGCTCTGTTGGGTTCTGTCTGGCTCTCGGTTTCACCAGAGTGAATCTCTCATTAGTTCCAATTCTAAAGTCCCTTTGCTGTGCAGGAGCTGAGGTGTTTCTCTGCACACAGTGCTACTTAGAGCCAAGAAAAATTTAGTGTGCTCAACTTGTTCCTCTCTGCTTTCTTCAATGTTTCCTTTCTTATTCTCAAATCAGGAATCAAGATCTCTCCACCAACTTCCTTGGCTGCTGTCTGGACAATTTAGTTTGTGGCTAGCTGTTGAAATTTGTGTCTGTAGACAGTCTCTATAGTGCAGATCTCTGCCACCATTTTGCTCCACCTCTTTGCAGTTCTTCTTGAGAACAGTACTCCACGATCACATATATCTCAGAAAGAAGGGCCAAAGCAAAACATGCAGAAAGGAGGTTCCAGAGATTTAACTGCATTGACTTAAGATTGACTCTGCAGCTGGCAATAGTAGAAAGAAGAGGCTGTAACTCTTGATGAAGTGAAGTGATGTGGGGTAGGGCTCTCTTCAGTAAGGTGCAAGGGCTCCCTCCATACCTCCGTGTGTGTGAATTCAATCACTAGTGACTGACATGCGATTTAAAAATATCTTAAGACATCTGTCATCTTCTCAAGTTGGAAGTTTGTATTTTTTTTCAAAAACAGTTGAATTCATGGCACCTTTTTTCCTATTAAAATAAAACAACATTTAATGATTTTGTTAACCTGAAATAGCATGATGATACATTTATATGATCATCGTATGTGTCTATCCATTCCTCTGTGGGCATATAGATCACTCTAGAAGCATATCTTGTTTTGTTATGAATTACCTAAGAGCTGTGTGATTTTAGAAATTGTCTTTGATTTTTACTTTCTCATTGTATATTCTTCTGCAAGCCTTGGTGTATTGGAAAAGTAGAAGGACAGATATGAGAGGTTTTCGTTAAGAATAAGGCTACATGCTTGGTTAATGGCGAGGAACAAAGCAAGAAGAGAATTCAAGGTCATGCTGAGATTTTGAGACAGAGCCCCAGAAAGAATGGACTGACCAGGAGCCAGATGGAGAACACTGCAGTGAGCAGAACAGGTGGGAACAAGCCCAGGGGCGCTCACATTTGAGGGAACAGCATCAATGTAGACACAGGTTAGCTCCTGAAAGACAGTGCTGGTCAAAAAGATGTTTAGAAGGCAGTGCTATCAAAATGCGTGCTGGAATTGCAAAAAACATGAGGTTCTGGAGCGACGGGTCCTGACACATGATGACACCATCATGTCCTTCAAGCACAGTCACTGGAAAGACCTACAGAGCTGCTCGGGGTCATCCTTTGTGCCTAACACAAAACCAGAGCAGGGAGTGGCAGGAGCTAAGATGTCACTCATCAAAGAATTCCACAGGGCAACTTATAAGGAAAAAAAACCTGGGGACCCCTGCCATTCTCAGTTTTTGGGCTCTACTTTGGATCACTGTGCTGCCAGAATTCTGATTCCACGTGGGAGCTCAACACGAGCTAATTCATCACCCTGCCCAGTGTTTTGAGGACAATTCAATGGTAACTTGACCAAGTGCCTAAATGTGCCTCTGACTTAACTTTGTATCAAATAATATTTTGTTTAATAATTTTTTAAATAAGTGGATGCACTTAATAAGTCCTTCTGTTACTTGAAAATAGTTAACTAAGAGCCAATGTACTGAAGCAAGAACCATTAAATAGAAACATCCTTTCCCCATCCCACCCACAGGTAGTAGGCTGAAAGGCTGAATTATAGATTGTAGACACATCTGCTGTCATCCTTCATGTTTCGGTGCCAGTTAGCTCATCAAGCTGGGCTCTCCCCCATAGGTGAGCTTGGTTTTCCACCTGTTACTCTGACTGGGTGAGTGCCCTGCCCATAGATTTTTATTTAGCAGAAATATTTGACTTTGGCAGACTGTTAAAAGAAGTAATCTTTCAAAATAATGCAACAGAGTGATATTTATGAAACTATGTGCACAGCATTCCCAAGAAGTTAACTCTCCTCTACTGTGATAAATCACTCTCCCGCCAGGTCAGCAAGAGCAGATTTGCCAAATATTTAGATCCTGGAGGATCTGCAGCTGAGATCATTATAGTGAAAGAATAAGAATTATCAGAAGTTAGTGGTCAGAGAAAAAGCTGGCAGCACATGTATTCCATACAGAGATCTGGAAAAGAACTGGCAGCTGAAAGCCTTAACTTGGAGCGTAGTGTGCATAGCAAAGAGTAATCAAACAGCTTGCCCTGCCCAACACACCCCCTTGACCCTGCTCTGCTGGAGCTGGTCCACGTTGCCTGGCTTGGAAGCATTGCATGGGCAGAAATGGATGTTTCAAGTCTTCTGAACACTTACTGCTGGCTCTGTCCATTTGCAGACACCATTCTGGAGTTAGGGCATGACAAGGATTGAAACTGACACACACCAAACTCTACATGTCCTGGAGCCAGCCTCGATGGCTCTGCCACTGTCATGTCAAACTCCATCCCTCGTGGCCACTCGAGGGCTGCACCCATGACACCTGTCAGAAACTTTCAAGTGTCTGCTCATTTCTTCATCAGGATTGCCCGCACAGCCTGGGCAAGGTGGGGGTGGCGGATGACATTTTGGATGAGGGAGGGTTGGGCAGCATCCTCCTCTGCCTGCCTCCTTCAACTGTCAGTTCAGGTTTTCTCTCCACATATCAAGAGCTGGACTGAGCTGCCTTGTCATTTAGTAAGGCAGGCTGTGGTAACCAGGTTTGAAAATAATGTGGGAGAGAAAACTTGAGCAGTCTCCTTTGAGAATGATGCGTCACAGGGAAATTAAACAAAAGAGGCATGGCACAGGGCTATCTTTGCCCTTTGGAAACATGCTGCTTGGAGATATGGGTGGCTGCACTCGGGTCCTCTGTACACATGAATTCACCCTCTTGCATTCAAAAGTGGAATTATGTGACATATGAGTTTCCCAACACAACAGAGCTTTGCGGCATAGAAGGTTTTACTTGTGCGTTGTTTGGCTTTTTTTTTTTTAAGAACTCTTACACTTTTCATACAACATTAATGGCAAACATGTAACAGGTCTCAAAGCTACACTTTCACAGCCTTGTGAGCTCTGTATAGGCACAGGGCTGAAATCCACCATGCTCATTAGCATCATTTGGAGAAATATGTTGATGAAGAAACTATGCTTCTGGTCCATCCAAATTGCTCCTACTGACTTGAGTAGCAGGTGGCAGTATGGTTTGTTTGCTGGCCTGTGTTGATCCAGAGTGAATGATTTTTTTTCATCCTTTAGTCTGCCTGAGCTATAACAAGATTGTGAGGTTTCTTGGGTTAAACCGTGTCACTCAACAATTCATCCCCTTTAATTTCCAATAGGATTAAAGGCTGGCTCTGGCCATCTGAATGCTATCCCAACTTTTTGTGTTACTGGCGTGTGTGTGTGTGTGTGTGTGTGTGTGTGTGTGTGTGTGTGTGTGGCCCTTCTGTTAACCAATTGGTAATTCTCTCATTTTGTGAGGATTTATTTCTTCTCAAGAAGTCCATAGGGCCTAACGCAGTAGCCTAGTAGTTAAATCCTTGCCTTGCTTGTGTTAGGATCCCATGGGTGCTGGTTTGTGTCCTGAATGCTCCACTTTCCATCCAATTCCCTGCTTGTGGCCTGGAAAAACAGTGGAGGACAGCCCAAAACCTTGGCACCCTGTACCCACGTGGGAGACCTGGAGGAAGTTTCTGGTTCCTGGCTTCAGATCAGCTTAGCTCTGGGTGTTTTGGACACTTGGGGAGTGAACCAGCAGACAGAAGATCTCTCTGTATATCTGTCTTTGCAGTAAAAATAAATAAATGTCTTTTTAAAAAGAAGCTTTTAAGTACCATAACAAGGTACTCGAAGACTGTGTTGTCTGGCGTCTTGCAGGACAGCATCCATCCAGTGACAGCAGGGCCCTGCTGGTGGCTCAGCTGTCCTGGGGGCTTTGGGCAGGCAAATGCAGACGCATGAGCCCTGGCTGTGCAGTATGGCATGCCCAGCCATGTCCCCAATTTCCTTCTAAACCCCAAGCATATGATACGAGCACGTTTTGCCTCTATGCCTGAATATAAAATGGGAGTAGGAACTATAATTGCCTTCTCATGGGATTTTGTTTTAAGGCCAATTGAAATGATGGATAGGAAAATTACTTTGACAAAAGAGGTATTAATTTCACAAAGGAGTGGTCAAATTGTTTGTGTAAACGTGTTGTTTTAAGTGCAATCAGCCCTCCTTACCTGAGTGCTTGGATTCTGTGGATTCGCTCAACCCTGGGTCAAAAATATCTGAGAAAAAATGGTCAGTACTAAACATGTGGAGACATGTTTTTTTCTTATATCACATTTCTTAGGGAATAACAACAACTATTTACATGGCATTTACACAGAGCTGGGTAACACATGTTCTCTAGAGACGATTTAAATTACAAGGGAGATTGTGTACCACTATGACATTCTTTTAAGGAACTTGAGTACATCCGAGAGTTTTGGTATCTGCAAAACTCTTGAGATGATCCCTGAGGACACTAAAGGACTATTCCAGAAGGTTCCTGGGACACAGATTTTTCTTCATCAACTGGAGGCCAGCATCATGGCCCAGGGTGTTAAGCCACAGCCTGTGATGCCAGTGCCAGCACATGACCACACCTGAGTAGCAAACGGAGGGCTGCCAATCAAGCCATGGCAGATGGAGGATGAGTGGCGACACATGGGTAAAATGAGGAAGAAAATCGAGGTTGGGCACACTCCCAGCGTTTCAGGTTGGGATGGGAGATCACTAAAACTTATCACAAAATTTTATGAAACAGAAGTGTTCATACCTGAAAATGAAAAGCGTAGACAGTCATAATGGGCAGTGGCGAACATGGAACAGTTAGTTTCTTCAAGTCTACTTGAGGGTGAAAAAGCAAATGGAGATACCATGGGAATATGAGTGGACCTCTAAAAGGTCCTCTCCCACGTAGTGGTATTGTAGAAGGGTCGTGTCACCAGTAATGGCCAGTTTGCTCCTCCCTGTTCACACCCCAGGGCATCAGACCTTTGAAAACAAGGGATTCCCAGAGATAGAAACAAAACACCAACAGCTCCTTCCGTGTCAGGGGTCTGGCTTCAAGTTCCACTATAGCCTCTGCATGTGCCAAGAGTCTGTGGACGGGAAATGACATGCCAGGAAAGATGTGAGCAGCTCCTGGAGTTAAAATCTGTGTAACATGCTTCGGCATAAAAGAGCACTGACAAAGGGCATGGAAGGGGACCTGCCGCCTGTGCAAGCCAGCCTGCTCCTGCATCTGACCAAGGAAACAGGACTTGGTTGCTATCTGTGTTGAGGAGACGTGAGACCACAACCCTTTCCTGGGTTCCTCCTTGCCACATGCGGTAGAGATGGTCACTCTGCAGAGCAGTGCCTCTACCCAGCCCAAGGGAGGAGCAGACCTGGGACTTAGCACCCTAGCCTGTGCACTCCAGGCTACTGTATTGCCTACTTGGCTATCTGGACAGCATTCATTTTCCATTTTGCTCTGGATGCCAAGGGGATCCTAAGCTTACAGTAGAGCAGAGTCCATCCCCTGTAACACTGGTAACAGTTTCGCTTGGGACACTGGAGCCACACTATGTCCTTATGTTTAATTTTTCAACAATCAGATGGATGATTGAAGAGTGGTTTAATGGAGATGATAGTACTGGAAATTAAAGAAACATTGCAGTATGCATCCCTATGCCCACATCAAAGAAGGATATCCTCCCCCAACACAATGAAACTGTTAAACATACCTTGATAACAAGATCCCACCATTGCCTATATATACCTACACATGTACACATGTAAATAACAGAATGTTGCAACTATAATTGCAGCTGAAGGATTATGTTATTACAAAATATAGGAGGAAATTGGGAGGGAGAGGGGAGCAGAGTGGAATCCCTATAGCTACAAAAGTTCATAATGGAAAATAACTTTTTTAAAAATAAGATGAAAGTTGGAGTATTTGTGACTTTTAAAATTTTGTCGAAAATGGAATTAAAAGGTTAGTTCTCTTAATTTGAAAAAAGTAAGGAATAACTTTTTTATAATAGGCATTTTTCATGGTTTTTTGAAGACCTTCAAAAAATAGTGATTTTGAAAAAAAATGCACCTAACTTTTCCACATTTTTTTTTTAAAGATTTATTTTTTATTATTTTTTATTGGAAAGGCGGATATACAGAGAGGAGAGACAGAGAGGAAGATCTTCCATCCGATGATTCACTCCCCAAGTGAGCGCAACGGGCCGATACTATGCCGATCCGAAGCCAGGAGCCTCTTCCGGGTCTCCCACGCGGGTGCAGGGTCCCAAAGCCTTGGGCCGTCCTCGACTGCTTTCCCGGGCCACAGGCAGGGAGCTGGAAGGGAAGAGGGGCTGCCGGGATTAGAACCGGCGCCCATATGGGATCCCGGGCGTGCAAGGCGAGGACTTAACCACTTGCGCCACCGCGCCGGGCCCACTTTTCCACATTTTTAATGGACTCCTAGAGAGAAAAAATATTTAGAATCTTGATGAATGTTACGGGTAAGAATCTAAGCTGTTAACCATAAAGAGAACCGTGGGAGGTAAATAAAAGTGAATCAGATGATCTCAGACAATGTGTGGGTTATAAACTGTGCCTTGATTGTGCACTCATTCCCACCATGCCCCCAGAGAGGGTTGGACTGTATTAAAGGTGACATGTGGTATTAAAAGCAGGCGCTTAAAAACCATCTGAACTCTAAATTAGTAAATATGAAGTTGTGGACTTCTACAAGGCAAGCAGAAAAATACACAGTGTGGAAATGTAACTACCAATGAGACTCCAAGCTCATGGGCCATCTTCTGCCTTCCCAGCACCTGAGCAGCGAGCAGGAGCGGAAGTGGAGCAGCCAGGACTCATAGGAGATGCTGGCATTGCATGCTCGCACTTGACCACAGTAGTGACCCCTTTAGCAGTTACATTTAGTTGAAACAGAATTCTGGCCTTGGTCCTGCTATGTGATGACTAGGGTTTCTGCACTAGGCAACAAATGAATGAAGTATCCTCTAGGGATCTAGGATTGATATTCTGTGATTCCGGATGTTACTCATACGAACTGTGTTCTAAATAGCCCCTGAGTCGCTCTGACACTCTAAGTATGGATTCACTTATTTGCTGCATCACTCGTCAGGGATAACCAAAGACCTTGTACTTAAGTACTCGGTAGATGTTTACTGAATAGCTGAGTAGTACACACTAATATTTCAGATGATGCTGATGATATTCTCAGGAATATTAAGGCTTGTGGATTAATAAAGAAGGTTGATAACTGTTGCCGCCATTTCCTTTAATAGTGTATGCTGATGTGAGTGGTATTTTCTGATTTGGCAGTATGTCTCATTAACAATTTTTAACTTAAAAGTTGAAACCAGTATACTGAACAGCCTGGAGGCATCTCTAAGAATGAACAAGGACTACACATTTTAGATTTCACTTAAGAACCTCACATCCATTGCCTTTCTGTAATCCTGAAAACAATTCCGTGAGGAAATCATGACTCTGGAGATAGGAAAGAGCATATTCAAGGTCATGGAGGCAACACCTAGCAGAGCCCAAGCCAAGGACACGATCCCTTAGTTACACATCACACCATCTGTGTTCCGTGTAGCCAGTGCCACTCACAAAGGCAGTACTCTGTGAAGAGAAGGAAGGTTAGGGGCTTCCCATGGTCAAGTTGGCCAGACCTACCTATTGTTTGAGCTCCATGTCTCCGTTCCTGGAATTGTGCGCTCAGCAGTTCTGACTGTTCCTGGAGGAGACAACTCCCGTTTGCCTGGATGCCAAGTTGATGTGACGCTTTGTGAACATGACCATGACATAACTTGTCTTGATAAATATTTGTTGCTCCCAGGCTTGTGAAACTACTTGCTTGAAGTCTGAGTCTGTTTGGCAGGAAGACAGGGACAGGGCAACAGTCCTGTCCACTGGAGTTTGGCACAGTCCACTGTGAGACACCTCACTGAAAGGGGGACTGGAAGTGGGAGTAGTGGCTTAATACCAGAACTACTGGCAGCTCTCACCTTGTGACCTGAGACCACAAGGTAATCTGTAAAACCAGGCCCTGAAATAACATCGGACATGCTCCCAGGGTATGTTTGCTGCTGGTTAACTGCTTAGGAGAAGGGACGGCTATTAAATGTGTTCAGTGTTCTTCTTTCCTCATCAATAAGCATGTCTTCTTTCACTGTTTACCTCCTTTGTACATGGTCTGTCTCAACGAAATGGCAAAAAAGAACAGGTTTCTGGATTTAGATGTAACTTCTTTGCATTCATTTATTCTGAGTGAATATGATGTGCCCAAAGGCAGACTAAATTTGAAGAATACAGGAGTGAAAGTAATGTTGGTGCAATGAATGTGGCACACTCCAATGAGAAATATTAGACAAATAAAATAGTCACCAGTAATATTAAAACACTTCTAAGATGCTTTAATAGGTATCCTTAAAGAAGTTGAAAGACTCTTTGGGATGTGTAGAAAGAAAAAACGCAAAGATGAATATAAGGGGCCCATCAAATATTAGGTAAATCATGAAGACAGACCAACTTTTAAGTAAATTCAGAAGAAATTTCTTTTCTTAGTCCTTGTCCTAGTTTGAACAATGATTCTTGGAAGAAGAAAATAGGAATCATTTTTGGAGAATGCCTTCCCTCTAAAGACCTTTTATTGCTGAAATGGTTTTGATGTTGTAACCCTTGTTCATGAAAGAAGAAAACAATATATAAAAATAAAGTTTATAGTTGCTTCCTCTTACTCTCAAAGTATGATTTTTAAACCAGTGTTAGCATGTTACACAGATAGCTATGCGATTTTGCTTTGTAATTCCTTAAGTTAAATCAACTGTCTTTAAAATCCCTTCATAATATTCAGCCTCAGAATATGTTGTCCAGACTATGGCTATATGGCCAGTTGAATACAAACAAATAGTAAATTAACATACAGCCTCAAATAGCTTTCTGGATCAGTTTGGATTGGGTTTAATTACATATAAGATAAGTAAAAAAAAATGAATGCTAGTATATTTATATTTTTGTCATGAAGAATAATTTGCAGGAGCAGAGTCCTGATAGAGTAGATTTCATAAACTCAGTGGTCTCCCATCTGTTCCTTTCCATCGTTCTCCGCTTTCATCCGCCAGGTAACCATGGACCAATAAGAATGTCAGTCTGACTACTGTGTCTCTACTCCTGGAAATTAAAAGGACTAATAATAAGAAAATGCCCTTCCTGAAGTTATTCAAAATTTTTAAGTGACACAAAATGTGTACATAAAAAATATGTCTAATTATGAAATACCATGTGTAAATCCAACCAGGATAGACATTTTTCATTTATCATTCATGATGAAAGCACTCAACATTTTTAATTTCTTGAAATTCTAACAGGTTTCTGTTTCCTAAGTTGTCCTACTGTGCAACAGAGCATCAGAACTCCTTCTATTTTAAAGTTAGTACTTGGTAAATAACCTTTAATCAGTTTTCCCAATCGCTTCCTTCCTCCTTTGTTCTAAACATCTACGGTATATGCATTTTTGAACTGTATATTGGAGTGGGATCATGGAGTACTTTATATACCTGTTTAAAATAATCATTGGTTACAACCATGTTGAATTGTTTGCTATTGAATTATTTGATTTACTTTTGCACTCTACTCTTTATCTTCTTGTAAAATCAATAGCTTAAGAATATTTTCTCGTATATTATTATCTCTTCATTCCATTGACTATTTCCTTCACTATTCACAGAAGCTCTTTAATTGAATTAAAAACCTACTTGTCTATTTTTTCCTTGTTTTCCCTGTGCTTCTGGAGTCTTATCCAAACCATCCTTGCCCATTACAAGACCCTGAAGTTTTTCCCCTGTTTTTTTTTTTCAATAGTTTCATAGTTTCAAACCTTACATTTAGGTCTTTAACCTGTTTTGAGTTGATTTTGTGCATGTCAATGATAGAGAGGTCTCGTTCCCTATTCTGAGTGTGGATACCCAGCTCTCCCATCAGTGTTTGTTTAAAGGCATGTGTAAGTGTATGCCAATACCACCCTATGTGAATTGATGTCACTTAAGTGTTTGGTTTTACCAGGGTACTTAGTCTCAAGGTGTAGTCATGTGGTTCTTGATCTGCTCAAGATGGAGAGAAGGGTGAAAAGGCAGCCCTTGTGTACAGAGGCTGGCACTATACTGGGTACTACCTAGGTCTCGTGGTACCAGGCATCATGCAGTCTCAGTGTTATATGACACATCAATTTGGGGTTAAGGGTGACACACGGGAAAGCATCCTAGGTTCCATCCAGTGCTTTTTTTTTTCTTTAACCAATACAGTCCTTGAATTTGGGTTCAAGTATAAGGTCCTGAACTTAATCATTTCTCCCTCTCCCAGGCTGGAGGTAAAGCATCTGTCAGTATATTGTGCCACTTGGAGTTGTGGGAAGGGTGACTTTGTAACTATTTTCTTGCAGTTTTCTTACAGGCACTGTGGCCTCTTCTGGATTGCTTTGCTCTAGTGAAAGGTGATTCAGTGCATGAGCAGTTGATCAAGTTGGTCTTTATGGGAGCATAATTGCCAGACTTACACAGCTGCCTTCCTGCTCCAACTCCTTCACTCCCCTATAAAAATCCCTCCTCAAATCTGCTTTACAATGCATTTATGAATCATTGGCCAGGATATGGTCTAGCTGCAAGGGAGGCAGTAAAATGTAATTTATAGCCAGATGAAAGGTATCTAAATAAAAACGGCTTTCTGTTACTGAGAAATTAAAAAGCTGAATGAACACAGAGAAAATATGTGTGTTTGCATGAAAGTCTTTTTTTAAAACAAAAGATGTATTTTACTTGAAGAGTTATTGAGAGGAGGAGAAAACAGAAGTCTTCCAACCATTGGTTCACACAAATGGCCACGATGGCCAGAGATGGGTCAAAACCAGGAGCTTCCTGGTCTCCCATGTGGGAATAGAGATCCCAGACTTTGGCCATCCTCCATTGCTTTCCTAGGTGCATTAGCAGGGAGCTGAATCAGAAGTGGAGCAGCTGGGACATGAAACCTCATCCACATGGGAAGACAGTGTTACGGTTGGTAGCTTTACCTGCTGCACCACAGTACCAGCCTCAAAAATCTTATATCTAGGGCCCAGCATAATGGCTTAGTGGCTAAATCCTAGCTTTGTATGCACTAGATATCATATGGTTGCCAGGTAATGTCCTAACTGCTTCACTTTCCACCCAGCTCCCTGCTTGTGGCTTGGGATAATTGGGGAAAGTCCAAAGCCTTGGGAGCCTGCACCCACATGAGAGAACCAGAAGAGGCTCTAGGCTCCTGGCCTTGGATCAACTCAGCTCTGGCCATTGTGGCCATTTGAGGAGTGAATCAACAGATGGAAGGTCTTTATATCTCCTTCTCTCCATATATCTGCTTTTCCAATAAAAATCGTAAAAATATTAAAAAAAATCTTTTATCTCACACTTTGAAAAATATAGAATTCCAAATTGAAAGCCATTTACATCAAAGCATTGAAAGTATTTCATTACTATCCTTGAGCATCCATTATAAAGGATAACATTTCCATCTTATAGAGCTATGATTAGTTGGTTGATTTTTAGCATCTGCATTTTTTATTTACTCTAATGTTTTTAAATGTGCAACAAATTTCATATATCCTATTGAACATTTGACTTTGTTCATCTCTTTAACAATATTTCATGTTTTTAAATTTTTTCTATCATTTGATTTGATTTTTTTTCTTTCAGTCCTTCAACCAGTTCTACGATATGTTTCGTTTTAGTAGTAATACTTCGGTCATCAAGTTTTCTGGTTCTCTCACTTCTGCTTTTGATTGTACCTTGTTAAGCTGAGGATACAATGTTGGGTAAAACTCTATGAAGGCATTAACTGAAAATTTTTCCTCTGTTTTTAAATATCATAAGTTTCCCTTGGCATTTTTTTCTGATTTGTTTACTGTTGAATGAATCTCATGTCATATTTATTCCTAAGCCATTTAGTGATTATTTGTCTTTAAATTATTTTTAGGAATGTAGACATATAAGAACTTGTACAGAGTACCTGGAGTGCCGTCCTGTTCCTCTGCTTTTGACCTTGCTAATGTGCATTTCACAAATTTGATTAAAATTAGACATTGAAAATGCCAACAAACTACAAATAGGAAAACATGGCAGATTGTAATTAAATTCATGGAAATTAATTTAAAAAAAGAGAGAAATAAAGAAAAGATAAGAAACAATGTTGCCAGAAGGTTAGCCAGTTTTTCTACAAGAGAAGTGAGACTGACATTCCCACAGATGAGGGACTGTGCAAGCAGAACATGTTGAGATGACGTGGCCAATAGGCTGAAAGAGATAAGGTGTGAACATGAAACTCCACATTCAGGCAAAGTATCCTTCCAAAGGGAAATGGAAACCAGGACATTTCCAAAAGAGCAAGAGCAGGCATTTACTGCAGGAATAACTACATGAAAGGAATGGTAAAAGAGAATTCCCATGCTGTAGAATAATGTTTCCAAACAGAAAACTCAAAGAATAATGCAAATGATGACCACTAAGAATTATAAATATGAAAAGTATGTCAGTGTGGATGTGTGATAACATTTTTTGAAGAATTTACAATCTCATCCGTCCACTTTTAGTTAACATGTGATCCACACGATTTCTACGAGGTTTGGTGCAATATTTCAACATGCGTATGCAACATCAAATGGTGAGATCAGACAGCTGGCATTTGCTTTTCCTTTTCTTTGCTCCCATAGCCTACCAACTGTGGCTCCTAAATCTTGGCATAATAACAGGTACATGAGTGGATCCCTAGAACCTGTTGTTTTCATTGAATTTTGGTGTCTTTTATCCAAACTCCCCCCTTCTCCCACTCCTCCAGGCCTCCAGTAATCACTACCCAAGATGAAATTCACTTTACCCTTTTAATTCAGGGAGAAACAATATTTAGATTTCTGTGCCTGCTTATTTCTCTAAGATGGTGACCTTCAGCTGCATCCATATTGTTGTGAATGTCAGATTTCGTTCTGTTTTATGGCTGAGTAGTATTCCATTGCATTTACACGCCATGTTTTCACCATCATTTCATCCACCGATGGATACCTAGGGTGGCCCTCATAGTGGCTGTTGTCAGTCACCTGTGTGAACGTGAGCACATGAGTGTCAAACACCCAGAAGTGGGATACTTGGGAAAAACTGTGGATCTACTTTCAGTTACTTTTCTTTTAAAAATTTCCTTAATGGATTATTGTTTAAACAGGAATACAGCACATTGCGCATCTTATAAGCATGTAGAAATAATTTACGTAACAATATTAGCACAAAGGATAAGGGGAAATGAAAGAATCCTGTACCACATAGCATGGGAAATCAATATTCAGCAGTGAAAAGGACACATATCTAAAATGCTACAACACTTGTTCATACAAAAAAGTGATCTGGAAGACACAGAACAAAAATCTAGCTGAGCCTCAGACATGCTGAGCAAATGAAATGCAAACAACACATTCTATTATTCATATTAATTTCATTATAAATAAGAACTGAAGTGATGCAGATAAATCTGTTATTGTGCCAGTTCCGATTACAAAGGAATGTAAATGAACCTTAGGGAGCAATGGGATGTTTCCACTGGGAGTGTGTTATATAGGTGAATACATCTGGCATAATTCCTGGAAATCCAAACTTATAAGTGCATTTGTTATATGTAAATCTAAATAAAATTGATGGAAGGGGTAGGGAGTGATGGAACAAGGAAGAAAATTATACAAAAATAGTCATTACAACAGAATCAAATAGGTTCCTGAAAAAAACATGATTATCCAAAGTTAATAAAACAAGTTAGAAACAATGCTACATAGGTACAAAAGTTTGTCATTGACATCAATGGAATCAAAAAGGAGTGAAGGAGCCAGTAATTGGCCTGGAAGTTGTCAGGTGAAACCTTTCCCTGTTATGTGGTGGTTGTGTTGGTTCTGGTCCTGTGCCTGGCTCCTGACTGCAGGTTCCTACTGCTGTTCATCCCAGGAAGTAGCTCAAGTCCTGAGTCCCTGCACCTCACATGAGGCTCAGGCTGAGCTACTGCATCTGGAATGTTGGGTGATTTTGGATATTTGGGAGGGTTAATCAGTAGATAGAAGTTCTGTCTCTTTGCTTCTTAAAGCTTAAAAAATAAATTTAAAAGAAAAGGCAACATGGAACAAAAGGCCTTCCATGTTGTCAAGAGGTTAGCTTGTATCCCTGTATCACACCGGCACACAGAAAACTGCACAGAGGGCAAGCACCTAAACATGGAAGCCAAAATCGCACAGCACTTGAGAAAAAACATATATATAAAACCATGGTTGTTTCACAGTACTGAAGAGTTTTCTAAGACGTCTGTGTCTGCACCTTACCCACCCATAAATATGAAAAAGATGCAGTGCCATGGCTGTAGTGCAGTAGATAAAGCTGCTGGATGTAATGCTGGCCTTGCATATGGACGCCTGCTTAAGTCCTGGCTGCTCCCCTTGACTTCCCATCCAGCTCCCTGCTGATGCACCTGGGAAAGCGATGGAAGGTGGTTCAAGTGCTTGAGCCCCTGCACCAACCTGATACCTGGAGGAAGCTCTCAACTTAGGCCTCGCCCAGTTCTGGCAGCTGTCGCCCTTTGGGGAGTGAATCGGCCATTAGGAGGTCTCCTCTCTGTGTCTGTCTCTCTCCCTCCATCTGCCCCATCCCCCCTTCTCTCTCTTCTCTCTGTAACTCTACCTTTCAAATAAACAAATAGTTAAAATTCACATATTTACACCACAAGATCCCCTAGAAGAAAATTAATGAAGTTAAAAGACAAAAACACACTCTCCAAAGTTACTTATTTATATATTAAAGTCCAGATTTAGCAAGCGGGTTACCCAGGAGTCTCAGGTGTCTAAGCACCATTGTGAACCTAATCTTTGCAAAAGTTGAAGTGTCCCTAACCTACATTAACATGTTTTGAAAACTTAACACACATTTTAAAGTATTGATGTGCTTCCTGTTTAAACCAGCATAAGCCCTGTCTTGGGCTGCATATCTCGCTAGTCAATTTTCAAACTTCATAAAAACTTTCATCCATTGCTGTTTAGTGACAGAAGGAATTGGATTTATAATCCTAGCCTTGGGATCTTCCAGGAAATGAAAAGGGTTTTGTTATTCTTAATTTTCTTAAATTTGGATTAAACTATAATCCTTGTATATTTTATGGGGTGTTGTGCAACACATGCATACTGCAGAGTTGATCAAATCAGGGAGTTTTTCTACGTCCTTTTCTTTCTGTTTAGAACATAGAAATTTTGTCTTCCTGGTTCTTTTGATGCTATGTATGTGATGCATTATTTTTCATTACAGTTGCCCTGTGTATTGTGGAACACTGCAACACAGTGATCACGTTAACTGTGCTGGTACTCAGTCTCCAACTTGGCCTATGTTCCTTTCGCTACGCTTGCCAGCCATTGTTCAGCAGCATTCTATGTGATGATGAATGCTTCCTTTAGCTCCCGGATATGGGAGAGAGGATGTGCTATTCCTTTGTCTGATCCATTTCACCTAACGTAAAGACCTATAATTCCTGCCATTTTGTTGCAAGTAGATTTCAGGACTTTTTTTTTTATGATTGAATACTGCTTCATTCTAAATATATTCTGCATTTTTTCTGACATATTCATCCATCAAAGGCATCTAGCTTGTATCCATATCTTGACTACTATGAATATTACTACAACATGTGTGAGATGCAGGTATCGCCCTTGTGAGCAGACTTCATTTGCTTGTATGCCAAGGTGGAATGTGATATGACCACATGATAGGCATATATTTAGTTTCATGGAGAACTTCCATATAGTTGTCTGTATATCTTTGCTAAATTCACCAAACTGAAGAAAGTTTGTTATTCCATTTCCATTTGTTATACCATGGCCGGCATTTGAATTGTTGTCTTGTGGATAACCCTCATTCTACTAAAATGGGAAATTTTCTCATCATGGTTTTGATTTCCATTTCCCTGAAATTTAATGATGTTAAGCATCCTAAATATATTTGTTGGCCATTTCTATTTCTTATGAGAAACACCTATTCAGATACCTTTGTCCATGTCTTAGCTAGATTTGTTGTATTTTGATAACTGAGTTCTTGAAGTTACTTGCCTGTTCTAGATGGTCATTACTTAGATCAAGAGTGAACAATATTTTTCCAATTTTGTCAGCTGTCTTTTCAACATGTTTCATTTATTGTATAAAAGTTGATATATTTGATATATTGCCTTTATCCAGTTTACTTCTAGTTCCTATGCTTTGAGAATTTTATTTAAAAAATATTGCCTATACCATTTTTTTAAAGATTTTTTTTGTCATTGGAATGTCAGATATACAGAGAGGAGAGACAGAGGAAGTTCTTCCACCCACTGGTTCACTCCCCAAGTGGCCTCAATGACTGGAGCTGCACTGATCTGAAGCCAGAAGCCCAGAAGCTCTTCAGGGTCTCTCACACAGGTGCAGAGTCCCAAGGCTTTGGGCTGTCCTTGACTGCTTTCCCATGCCACAAGCAGGGAGCTGGATGGGAAGTGGGGCTGCCAGGATTAGAACCAGTGCCAATGTGGGATCCTGGTTTGTGCAAGACAAGGACTTTAGCCACTCTGCTACCACCCAGGCCTGCCTATACAGTGTTCAAGAAGCATTTCCTCCAGGTTTAGTGGTAGGATTTTTTTTTAAAGATTTACTTATTTTTATTGCAAAGTCAGAGATACAGGGAGGAGGAGAGACAGAGGGGAAGATCTTCCATCTGATGGCTTACTTCCCAAGCGGCAGTAACGGCTGGAGCTGAGCCAATTCGAAGCCAGGAGCTTCTTCCAGGTCTCCCACACTGGTGCAGGGTCCCAAGGTTTTGGGCTGTCCTCAACTGCTTTCCCAGGCCACAAGCTGGGAGCTGGGTGGGAAGCGGGGCTGCCCGGATTAGAACCGGTGCCCATATGCGATCCTGGCATGTGCAAGGTGAGGACTTTAACCACTACATTATCACACCAGGCCCTGTGGTAGGATTTTCACAAGTTTGACATTATGTTTAGACTGGACATCCGCTGTAAGTTGACTTTTGGATCAGGAAGTGGTATGTCTAATTTTAGTCTTCTACACATGGATATGCAGCTTCCCAATAATCTTTAAGAGACTTTGCTTTTTCCAATGGATATTTGTGATAATATTTTCAAGAAATAGTTGACTCTAGCTGTGTCAACTGATTTTAGGGATTTCCATTTTATTCCATTTTTCTTAATGCTAGATCCAGCTGTTCTGGCTTAAGCTACTTCAGATGTGTGCGTTGGAATGGGATACTCCATCACCTCTAATTTCTGTTCTTTTTATGTCCGAGGATACCTTGGCTAGGGGATTCCTGTCCTTTCATATGAATTTTAGCATTTTTTTCTCATTCAGTGAAGAATGTTTGATAATTTCATGGTTACTGCTTTAAGTCTTTAAATTGTGTCATAAGGATATTTTAACAAAATTCTTCCATTCCATGAGAGGCCTTGGCAGTGTTTGTCTTTTCCCATTATTTTGATCAGTGTTTTTATAATTTTCATTGTAGAATTCTTTTCACAGCCTTGCACAAAATGTATTCCATAGATTTTGTTGGCTTGCATTTTAGCTGTCATCAGTGGGATGGCTTTTAGAATATTTTTTCAAGAAATAACTTGGCTGGATTTGTTTATCACTTCTGATATCTTGGTCTTCTGATGAGTCATTAGTGTGTTTATACACACAACAGTTCATATGTCCTCAAGTGTGTTTGCTTTAAAATCTTTTCTGTTGTATGGAATTAATTTCTGTTATCTAATCATTCTAGTAAAACTTCCAATCCTGTTTTGAATAGGGTCAGTGAAATTGTACATCTTTTTCTGGATCCGTATCTTAAGAGTGAAGGTTTTTAGCTTTTGCCTATTCCATGTGATTTTGGTTGCAGGTCTGTTACATGTTGCTTTTATAATGTTGAGCCATGTTCCTTTGATAACTGAGTTCAGGATTTAAAAAAATAATAATGAATAGATGTTAAAGTTTTGAAAGATTTACTTCATATTTATTTGAGGATCAGAATCAGAGAGAGATGGAGAGCAGAGTTTGATCAGCTGGTTCTCTCCCCCGATGGCTCCAACAGATGTGGATATGTTTAGATCAAAGCCATGAGTTTTTTCCAAGTTTCTGACATGGTTGCAGGGTCCCAAGGACTTGAACCATCATCCATTGCTTTCCAAGACCTCAGCAGGGAATGGAACAGAAAGTGGGAACATTCAGGACTCAAATTGGCACCCCTGTGGCACTGCAGCTGGTGGCTTCATCCACCATACCACAAACCCCCATCTCCTAGTGTTAAATGTTATCAAATGTCTTTTGTGCATACATCAAAATAACCATATAATTTTTATGCTTTGTTTTGTTTATGTGATGTATGGCTTCATTGATTTATATATGCAAAACCATCTCTGCATGTGCAGAACACATCTCATTTTTTCATGTTGAATGATTTTTTTTTTATGTATTGTTGGACTCAATTAGCTAGCATCTTGTTGAGAGTTTCTGCATATGTGTTCCTCAGGGATATTGGCCTATTATTTTCTTCTTTTGTTGTATCTCTAGCTAGTTTTGTAACTGGTAATGCTGACCTCATAAAATTAGTTTGGAAGTATGCCCTTATATTCAATTTTTTGGAGTACTTTGAGAAGGATTTGTGTTTTTTTCATGAGGTTTGATGGAATTCCTTAATGAAGCCCTGTATTCCTGGGCATTTTATTCATCAACTTATTCATTATTAAGTTCAGGTTTGCTATGTACTCGTGGTTAAAGCTTGAAGAATTCTATTTATCTAGACATTGATATGTTGCTGCTAGGTTTTCTAATTTGCTGATATGTAGTAATTCATAATAATTTCTAGTGATCCTTTGCATTTCTGTGGTATTATTCGTCGTAGTTCTTCTGATGTTAATTTTTCTATCATTATAAAGGGAATAGCTTTAATGCATTCTATAGGTACAATCTCAAGAAGATAGCCACACTTGCCTCCCTCCCTCTCCTTCCTGCAGTCCCCTTCCCCCTTCATCTGCTTTTGTTAAGGCATAATGTGAATCTACTCTGTAGGAAGATTGCAGTTCTGCTGGAGTAGAAACAGCAGCTAAAAATTGTGATTATATCCCTAAATAAGCATTTCATTCATGTATATGGTTTGTATTCTATGTTAGTTGCCACATATTGGAGAAAACAGTTTGTTTTGGGGACTGGCTTATCACTAAGTATAATGGTTTCCAGTTGCACTCATTTTGTTGCAAAAGACAGAATCTCATTCTGTTTGAGTAGTACTCCACAGTGTGGATCTAAAATGTGATGTTTTGTGTTGATTTTTTTCCTGAATGATACATCCCTTGAAGTGTGCTGTTAATGTCCCTTATAGTTTTCCAACAGAGATTCTCTCTCTGTTTAGATCCAATGTTTGTCTCCTAAATTTGGGGATTCCAGCTTTAGGTTCTATCTTGTTGTTGAATTGATAATCCTGATTATGTATGGGGTCTTTCTATGTCTTTTTTTTTATAGGGATATATAGGGTGGGGAGATTCTTTTGGCATTCCTACAAAGGAAATACTACATTCACAAACAGGGATAGCTGGATTTCTCCTTTTAATTTGTATACTTTGATTTATTTTTCTTGCCTAATGGCTCTGGCTAAAACTTCCAGGACTACATTGTATAGTGGAGTGACAGTGGGTATCCTCTTCTGGTTCCAGATCTTTAGTGGGAATGCCTCTGCCTTTTTGTCCATTCCATATCATGCTGGCTATGGGTTTTTCACATATTGTCATGGTAGTATTAAGGAATATTCCTTCTACACCTAATTTTCTTAAAAGTTTTTATCAGAAATATGTTGTACATTTTATCAGATGGCTTCTCTGCATTTGTGGAGATTATTATATGCTATTTATAAATTACATTTATTGATTTGTATATGTTGTGCCATCCTGACTACCAGGGTAAATATTACTTGATCTGGATAATGATCTTTCTGACATGTTGCTGCATTCTATTGGCTAGTATTCTGTTCAAAAATTTTGTATCTATATTCATCAGAGATATTGGTCTATAGTTTTCTTTTTTTATCTTTTTCTGTTTTGGGCATAAAGGTAATGGTAAACTTACGGAAGGAATTTGGGAGGATTCCCTCCATGCAATTGTTTTGAATAACTTTTTAAGAAATGAAATTCATTCTCAATGTTTGTAGAATTCAGCATTGAAGCCATCTGGCGCTGTTCTTTTCTCTGTTGGGAGAGGTTTTATTACTGATCGAATCTCCATTTTAGTTATTGGAATATTTGAGTTTTGTAGGTCATCATGAGTCATTAGGTAGATTGTGTGTGTCCAGAAATGTACCCCTTAATTCTAGAATTTCCAGCTTCTTGCATATGTGACATTTTTTTGTTATTGCTGATGCTTTTTTGTATACCTGTAATGTCTATTTTTTGTTTCCCTTTCCATTTCTCATTTTGTTGGGTCAGTCTTCTATCTCTTGGGTTAGTTGGGCCAATGATGCATTGATTAAATTTAAAAAAAAAAACCTACTCTTCAGTTAACTGAGATTATGTTTCATTTTTTGTTCCAATTTTATTTCTCATTTGAATTCTCTCTACTAAATTTGGGTTGGATTTATTGCTGTTTTCCTATACCATTGAGATGCATTGATTTATCATTTAATGTCTTTCTTACTTTTTGAAGTAAACTGGCATGAACTTCCCTCTAAGCACTGCTTTTGCTATATCCCATAAGTTTGCTATGTTTTGTCATCTTCATTTGTTTCTTGGAATTTTATGATTTCTCAGTTTATTCTATGCCTCATTCGCCAGTCAGTAAGATGTCATTTAATCTCTATGTATTTGCATATTTTATAGTTTCTTGATTGGTTGATTTGCAGCTTTATACCCAGGTGATCAGAAAGGATGCATGGTATGATTTCAATGCTTTTTGTTTTACTTTGCTAAGGCTTGATTGATGGTGTGCCACGTGGTCTATCCTTGAGTATGTACCTTGAAGTGATGAGAAGCATATGTATCCTGTAGCTGTGGAATGAAATGCTCTGTAGATGTTAACTGCATTCATTTGGTCGACAGTATAGATTGGTTCTATTGCCTCTGTTTTGGTTTTCTGTCTAGTCAATCTGTCCGCTGATGACTGTGTAATGTTGAAGTCCTCCATTGTTATTGTATTGGAATCTGTTTTCTTTTAGATACATTATCTATTTTAAATAGTCAGGTGTGCTGGCATTGGGTATCTAGGCATTTACTATAGTCACATCCTGTGGGGTTGACCTCCTAATTATTATGTGGTGTCATTTTTGTCTCTTTCAACAGTCTATTTTGCTTGATACTAGATTGGGAATACCTGCTCTTTTTTCCCTTTCTGTTGGTGTGGAATATCTTTGTTAAGGCAGTAAATACATGAGTTTTGCCTTTAAACCCCTCAGCTGATTTGCGTCATTTGATTATTGCTTTTAGCATCTGCAATGTGTCTCCCCGTTCTCGTGTTGCCTGTAAAAAGTATTTTTTAAAAATGTTAATTTTAGCTGACGTAGAAATTTTACATATTCATGGATACCATGTTGTGTTTCAATAAACACATTCATTGTTCAATGTTTAGCTGTGCTCAACACCTCTTCTTGAGGTTTTAGCGCTTACTGTATAGCTTCTTTGCTGTACCCAAGCTTTTCAGTTGATGAAATATTTATTTTTTGCTTCTCTAAGAAATCCCAACCCATTTAAATGTTCAAAGTGTTTCCCTTATATTTTCTTCTAACAGTTTCAAAGTTTCAGATTCTACATTTAGGTCTTTAATTCACTTCCAGTTGGACTTTTGAGCCTGGTGACTGATGGGCTCCATGTGGATTTCCCATTTTCAGAGCATTATTTATTGAAAAAAATTTCCAGCATGTATTCTCGGTAACTTTGTCAGATGTCAGTTAGCTCCACATGCATGGCTTTATTTCAGGATTCCAATCGTCCATCAGTCTGCTTTTATGCTAAAACCATGCATTTGATTCATGTAACTTTTTATATATTTAAGAATCCACTAGCATGCCTTCTACTTTGGCTTCCGCCCTCCCTTGGTAACAGATTTCGTTGACTATTTAGGGAATTTTGTTATTTCATACAAATACGAGTAGTTTATTTCTTAGGGATTTCATTGGATATGGATTTGTTAATGGATTTAGGTAGTAATGAAATTATCACTGTATTGATTGTTCCAATTCATAAACTTAGGACGTCTTTCGTTTTCATAATGTGATCTTCAACTTCTTTCATCAGGGCTATATAGCTTACATTGTAGAGCTCTTTCATTTCTTAGTTCAATGTATTTCTGAATTTTTTTTGTTGCTATTACAAATACTTGATTGATTTCTTCATCTAATATACCGTTGTATGTAAAAACATTAATTTTTTGTACACTGTCTTGAAATCCTGTAGTGTAATTATTTAATAGTGACACTATTTTTCACTGGGGTCTTCTAAGCATCCTAAGTCATCTGTGAGTGGTGACATTTTGATTTCTTTCTTTAATGACTGGAATGCCCTTAATTCTTCCTCTTGCATAATTTCTCTACTAGAACTTCTGGTACTTTCTTGTTTCCAAGGGGTGAACTTGCATAGCCTAGCCTTTTTTGAGATTTCAGTGAGAAAGCCTCTGGCTTTTTTGCCATTCAGTGTATTAGCTGTTGACTTTTGATGCCTGACCTTTTCATGTTGATGTATTCATTTTGTGTCTATTTTGTACAGAGTTTTTTAATGGGGAGATGCTGACTTCTATTAAATGCCTATTATGTGCCTGTTGAAATGATTGTATGACTTCTGTGTACAATCCTTTGGATGAGGTATATTTTGGTTATTATTAAGTTGCTTCTATTCAATCTTTTTTGCGTCCTTAGGATGAATTCCCTTGGATCTTGAGGAATAGTTTTTTAATATGCTGTTACATTTGTTTCACCAGGGTTTTTGTCTGCTTGTTTGTTTAGAAATTTTGCATTTAAGTTCATCAAGATTATTTGCCAGTAACTTTGTTATTTTCTGTGACTTTTTCTGGTTTTGTAGTCAGTGATGTTGAATTTACGAAAGAGCTGGGAAAAATTTCCCCTATTTTTTTTTTGAAAAATTTTCAGAACAATTAGTATTCTTAATATGTTTGGTAGAGTCCCCCAATTAAGTCATCTAATCTTGGAATTTTTTTTAATGTAAGTCTTCCATGACTGATTCAGTCACTGTTCATTATTGGTCATTTTGTATATTCTGTTCACAAAAAAGTTAGGAAGGACTACATCACCAAGATTTTGTGCATTTCTTGCAAGTTACTAAATTTGTATATGATTATTCATAAGAATATCTTGTGCTCCTTAGTATTTCTGAAGCTTTAGTTTCAGTGTTTATTTTTAATGTAGAATTTTGAATATTCCTGGCTTTTATTCTCTTATCTGGCTAAATATTTACCAAGTTTCTTTGTGTTTTCTAAGAACCACTTCATTTCATCCATTTTTGATGGAGGGGGTTACTATTTCAGTGCCTTTGTGGAGTTTTTTTTAAATGCAATTTCCTTCTGATTAGGAAGTTGCTATAGTGTTGTTTGTTTGTTTAGGTACAGTGATGCACTATTTATTATAAAAAGTTTTTTTTAATGAAGTTACTGATTGTTCAAATCTTCCCTCTTAGTTGCTTTTTTTGGTCCCCACAGCTTTTGATAAAATACTCCAATCTTGTTTCATTTCAATATGAAGTTTCTCTTAAAGTGTTCCTTGAGCTATTAGATGTTCATTAGTAAGTTCTTTAATTTCTGTATATTGATGGCGCTTACAATGTTTTGTTACTGAGTTCTATTTGTCATTGTGATTATAAAAACACTCCATGATTTCTATTTCTTAAGGAATATTTATATTTATTTTGTGACTAGCTGTGTATTCTATCCTGGACAGTGTTCACTGGATTGTTGGCAAGAATTTGTATTCTTGAGCCACTGAAAGAATGTTCTCTGGATGTCTGTTAAATCCATTTAATCTAGGGTACAATGCTGCCCTGTTATTTCTTTGTTGATTTTCTGTCTGGATGATCTATCATATCCAAAAGTTGGATGCGAAAGTCTTCCACTGTTATTGTATTGGCATCATTCTCTTTAGGCCTGTTAATATTTGGCGTACTTGATCTCTCTGATGTTGAGTGTCTCTCTATATTTATAATTATTATTTCCTCTTATTGAATTGAATGTTTTCAAAAATAGTATCCCCTGTCTCTTCTTCCATGTTTGATCTTCAAATGCACTTTAACTTTATTCTAACCTGGTAGCTAGTCCCCTTTTTTTGGATTCTATTTGCATGAAATATTTTGTTGTATTGTTTAAGTCTGTGTGTTTCCTTGCAAGTGGAGTGGTTTTCTGGTAAGCCCTATTTAGTTTTAGCTGTTTCAAAATTGCATTTCTGTCGCTGTCTTTTCACAAGACAGAATCTTTTAATATATTTTAGATCAGTAATGATAGATCAGGTGTTAATTTCCATCTTGATACTTCTTTTCTAGTTTCACTCTGTTTCTATTCTGGTCCCCTCTCTTACATCCATTTGTTGTGGTTATGTGATTTTATATCTGAGTCTATTTTTGGTGAGTCTGTCACATTTTTGTTTGTTGATTACCATGATGCTTGAAAAGTATGGGTTATAAGGTACTCCAAATGACAGCAATTTGATATTCATTACAAAGGTAGGAAAAGAAATAAAATGTAAAAAGTGACATAAAGCAGTAATAAAGAAGTCTACTCCTGAATTCCATTGCTGCTCATATTTTGAATCTTTGATATACATTTTACATTGTTTATTGCCTCCCTCAACATATTACTGAAGTTACTGTTTATTTTTTTGAGTCTTCATACAAATTATGCGAATTGTTAAAACAGTGCAAACAATATCAGCATCCTGAATTTAGCAGTTTAGTTACTGTTATCGATGACTAAACTTCATCCATACACACTATCACTGCCTGGATGGTTTGTGGTTCCCTGAGCTTGGTGAAAGCCTCCTCCCACTTCCTCGGAGCCTACAAGGTGTCTAGGAAGAAGTCTGCTATCGGAGCAAGGAGGACATCCTTGTGTGCCTCTTGCTCCTCCCTGGCAGCTTTGATAATACTTGCTATGTTTAAACCTGAGTAAAAGGTCTTGAAGTAGAATTGAGTAAAATCTGATTGGTGACCTGTGACTTCATACTAGAGTGGTTCCGTTTTTCTCAAAACAGGAATCTTGTTTTTGTTACCTTTTAGAATGTGTTTTTGTCCCGTTGGCATCACCATGTTCTTCTTGTTCCCCAATAATCCAGGTATTTGTGCTTTCAGCGCTGTCCCAAAGTCCTTGTAAGCGTTCTTCATTCTCAATCCTTCATCCTTTGCTTGCCCTGAATCTATTGCAAAATTTCTCTATGCTTGCTGATTGCTTTTCCATTTGATCAGTTCTGCTGTTTGTGCCTTCTGTTGCATCTGGTCTACTCTGAGTGCAAGGACTTGGGCTTGATAAAATTATTTCTATCTCAAGTATTTTAGCATATTAAATATGCTCCTATGTACTCCTCAAGTTGGTTGAGTTTCCCTCACATATTTTACATGCAAGAATATTGAAGTGAGAATTCCCAGCACTTTATTTTATTTTGAAGTGAGATTGTTTCCTTAAAAGTTCTTGACACTTGCTGGCATTCAGTCTTATCTGCACATTGGAGGGATTGCTGCATTTCTAGAATTTATAATCTATCTTTGCTTGTGAATGTTCTGGTCTGTCCTTTGCAGTCTGTTTCCCATGAGTTGGTGGATATTTCTCCTATTTCAGCTTTAAATAATACCTAAGTATTGGTTTGATATCGCTCCCTGTTTCTGTATTGTTACTGTTTCAGTCCTAAAGAATGAACCAAACCTAGATTTGTTCCAATCTATTGGTGTGCTGTTCAGACAGAACTAGGGACTTGTCTGTAAACAAATACTTAATGCCTACAGCTATCTTTCTGGGACTTGGCATAGGACTGGGCATCTGGGTCCGTCCTTCTATTGCCACAGGGAAGGATCAAATGTGGCATGCACAGGCTGCTGGGACTTGTGCTGCCCCAGGGGACACCAAAGTCCACATCACTCTTCTATTTCGGCTGCTGAAGTGGATTCAAAACCTGAGGCCGTGTGTGAGGCTCTCTCCAAGCTGCACTTCTCGGAGCTGAGAGAGGAGTGATGTACTCAACTCTGTCCTTCCAAATGTCCCCCACGTCTTTTACTGCTATTCCGCAGTCATGCACGGTGCTCTCTCAACTTGTTTTGTATGTCTCCTTGAAGACTGACTTGGTGTGACCATGGCTCTTCACGTGGGTGTCTCTCTAGAATGATCTTACTCAGTTACCATCCTGGAGGAGCCTCTCACAGATTTTACAATCCATCATTACAATTTAGAGTGTTTGTTTATAATATGTTCAAAATAGGATCTTTTTCTCATCATGCCTATTTTGGGCCCTATAGGATGTCCCTATCTTTCTCCAACTCAGGTAACATTTTAGCTATTTATTTATTGGATAGATTCCTAGGCTTTTCATTCTCAGATTTCCCTCAAGTATTCCCACAATTTCAATATTTGTTTCTTTAATGATGTCTGAAGATCTTGACAGTTTTGTCAATGTTTTTGGACTGATGTATTTCATGAGTCCTATGAAGGTTTAGGAATACTACCTTCTGCTTGGTCTATTGATGCTTCTAGTTCTACTTTTTTTTAACTTACTCTGAGATTTCTCTTTAGTCATATTTTGAGTTCTGTATCTATTTGCTGAATTTTTTCTTGTACCATTTTATAATTATACTTAAGTATTGAAACTCATTGTCTGAGTATCCTTGCAGCTTTTATTTTTATAAATTAGTCAGCAGGTGTTTTTACTAAGGTGCCTTTCTTGGTAGTCTGACACCAACGTGGTACCTTATTGCTTTGGGGTTGTCACATTGCCTTGAGTTATCACACTTCTTGTGCTGCTGTACAGTTTGTGCATCTCATATGTCAGATCAGTTGTCTGAGTTCCTAGGGCAGGCTGCATGGATTTAAGCCTTTTCCTCAATATCTACCTTAGGTTGTCATTTTGGCATCTTCACCTGAACTACTTGGTATCCTCATTTTTAGTTCCAATGTCTGAATTGTGATTTCTCTCTATCTTCTTCCATCGTGACACCAGCAGTGCAGTGGCAGAGGTGTATTATGGAAATTTGGGGCCATACTTTGAGTTTCAGATATGGGTTCTATTTGTTGGTAGCCCTGGCGGAGTTGACATTGCACTCAGCCCTAGGTGGGGGGAAGGGGCATGGAGGCTGGCCTCACCTCCTCAAATCTTCCAATGTCATTACCTTCCTTATAAGGTCCTGGAAGTAGGAGTTGTGCTGTGCCAAACTTCCCCGTACAATTGTAGGATACTGCTTGGGCTGAGCCATAGGGTCACAGTTGCACTTAAAGGTCTAGTTGAGTCTATGAGTCCTTGCTCCTTTTCCCTGATGTAGCAGAATGCCATGGGGTTCCAGAGATGGGGAACTAACTGCAGGGGTTTCTCTCAAGAGTGGTGTGATAATGACAACTCACATAATCACAGCCTGTGCCATAAGGGTAGTGGGAAGATAATGTGCAAGTGTCTTCATTGGAGCAGTTACGCTGTGTGTGTGTGTGTGTGTGTGTGTGTACACGTGCGCGCGCATGCAGCACCTCTAGTCAGCTCTAAACATGCAGTGACTATAGATTCTTCTTAGCAATAGGACTGCCTGTAGGCTGTGTCCTGGAGATAGCCAGCAATCTCTGCTTCTCTCTTTATCCCGCCTTCCCTGCTCTGTCTCTGATGAGGCCATCCTGTCTCCCAGCATTCTCTCTAGGACACTGATAGTAAAATACAGACACTTACTTGAGAATTGGATTCTTCTCTGTGCACAGGAAATAAAGACCAAGCACCTCCATCCAGCCATCCGAAAAGACCTCAAAAGCTTTGGGAGACTTTGGGTGCGAAGTTTCTAACTTAAAAAGACATTCTTTTAGGGGCAGTCATTTGGCCCAGCATTTAAGGTGACGG
This sequence comes from Ochotona curzoniae, assembly GCF_017591425.1. Classification (NCBI taxonomy): domain Eukaryota; kingdom Metazoa; phylum Chordata; class Mammalia; order Lagomorpha; family Ochotonidae; genus Ochotona; species Ochotona curzoniae. The sequence continues at coordinate 19,968,632 of NW_024465556.1, read as the reverse complement.
GACATATGTCTTCCACACAGATTAGCTGGGCTCATTAACCCACTTGGGCTCCTAATGTAAGCTTTGTGCTCCTACGGACTGCTATCCACATCACGGGTCCATATTCAGTCTCCAGCTCCGGTTACGACCCAGCCCTGCCCTTGTCATTGTGGGCATTTGGGGCAGTGAATCGGTAGATGGAGCATGCGCTCTCTCTGCTCTCATTATTTTTTATTAGTTACTTTTGTATACTATGAGATGAAGCCATCACTACATAATGTATAAGAAACAGTTAATATTACTCTGCCATTGGATGTGTATTTAAGTGCATTTATCTTCTAGAGTAATTGGGAGAATTGGGCTTTAAGTTGAATTTTTGTAATAGAATGGCAGCTTCCCAGTTACACCTGTGTCAGCGGCCTCTGATCTAACAGTGCTACCCTATGTCCACAACTGCAAGCATACTGTAAAGCATCCAGATTCAGCCACTCCCACCTTGCATGGCTTCTAGTCATCCTGTTCTTCGGCATTTGTCTTTCCTACTTCAAACTGTACTCAGTGTCCTAGTTCAATAAAGGCAAGGAAATGGCATGACTGATTTCCTCATTACCATTTCCTTGCCTTTATGTTGGCGGGCTACCAGCTCTTCAGTCCTTCATACAGTATATATTTCCACAAGCTTGATTCATCTCGGGATATTATGGAAAACTGAAAGGTATTATGATACATGCTATCAACTGACAAAAGGATCTGTCTGCCTCCCAACCCCCCTGTTCAGCATCTGGTCACTATTTTAAGTTCAGATGGACTTTCTTTTGAAAATAGAGAGGCCAAGTGACAGGGAGAGACAGAGATGTTGTGTTCACTGATTTACTTCCAAAATAGCTGCCAACAGCCATGCCCAGAGCCATAAACTCTATCCTGGTCTCTGACATGGCCACTTGGGCCTTCTTCAGCTGCCTTCCCGGGTGTATTAGCAGGAAGCTGGGTTGGAAGTAAAATAACTAGGACTCCAACTGACATACCAGTGTGGGATGCCAGCATGACAAACTGCAGCTTAATGTACTGTGCCACAACACTGGCCCCAGACGAGAGCGCCTGGTGATCCTTTGACTCGGTTGTAAAACAGCCTCCTCAAACATCTCAGACTTTCATCTTTCCCTTCTTCAATCTATTTTTACTGACTTCATTTCTTTCATAAAAGTCAACCGTGTGTTTCATTAATTTTCTAAAAATGTGTTTCCCTTATTTTCTCTTGATCCATGTATTATTCATCTTCTACTGACCTTCATTTCTTTTCTTTTTATAGAACCTTACAAAACACTGTTAGCTGTCTGATATCTTTCTTGTGTAGTATGCAGGAGTTTCTTACTAAAAACTTGTTAGTACTAACTGCTGTATTCCAACATTGTGTCTCCCTTTGCACATAATATCAAGGAACTTTTAAAGTTCTTTTGATTTCTTCAGTGAGCTTTCACATGCTCAGAAGCATATTGTTCAGACTCCCAATATGTGTGTAATTCCTAAGGTTCCTTGTGGATTTCTTTAGTTAACTGTGTTCAGAAAATAAAGAGGATACACTTTTGAAGGCTGAAAAAATAGCGGAAGCCTCGTCTGGATGCTAAAGAAGGTTTCGTATGCTGGTGAAAACTGTGTGCTGCAGCTGTTGGGTGCAATGTTTTGTGTCACTGCTTGCTAGCTATATTTGGTCTGTGGTATGGCTTACCTTAGATGCTTATTGGTTCATCTTTTTCTGGATGATATGTCTGTTGATGAATAATGGTGGGGAAGTTTTGCAGTCCTTCACTGTACTGCATCAGAGCTTATCTCTCCCTTCAGAGGTAATAATGTTTTATAGAATTGAATGTTTCAGTAGGAGGCACATATGCATTCAGTCATTATGTATTCTTGCTGACTTGGTAACTTGACATCATAGAATAATCTTGTTAGTCTTTATAATGTCCTAAAATCTATTTTATTTGATATAAGCATAGCAACTCTTGATGTCTTTTGGTTTCCCTTTGCATAAAATGTCTGTTTTCCACCTGTCCACTTGCACCTGTGTGTGTGTGTGTGTGTGTACTGGTGAATTTTTTGAAGGCATCAAGAGATTTTATTTTTCCCATTCATCCAGTCACTCTGTATTTTTAAATTGGGGAATTTAGACCACTTACACCCAATCATTATTGAAAAATAATAACTGAATGTTGTCATTTTCTTAAAGATATAATTTGAATATCCTTTGGTGTTTTCCCTCCTTGTTATTCTTTGTGTATCAGTTCTTGCAGTGGGCTTTTTTCCTTTCTCACGTTCAAGTATCATCTGTGAAGCCATCCTTGCAATACATTCCATTATTGCTTATCTTAGGAAGTATTTCTCCTTCCTTCATGAAAGGTAGAATTATGGGGTACTGTATTTCATCTTGGTCTTTTTTTATTCAAAACTCGGAATATTATTTCCCCTCTTGACGTGTAAAATGTCTGCTGAAAATGTGCTAGTAGTCTAATGAGGGCTGCCTTGGAACGTGGCTCTTGGAGCTGGCAAAATTGGGGGTTAGACTTTTGAGACAAGCTATGTTGTGTCCATTTGGAGTCTCGTGGATTTTCTGTTATTGCTTGGATAATAGATTCTCTTGGATGTCTGTACGTTAATTTTGGAGATATTTTCAGTTATTGTTCCTTGGATTTGATCCCCGTTTCCTATACCTTTACTTGATTTCTTCAAAGAGGTCTAGGATTCAAGTATTTGGTCCAAGATCAATAACACAGTGCCTCAATGGTCTCTTCAGGCTGTCTTGATTCACATTGCAGGGGTGTGTATTGACAGAAATGTGTCAAGATGTCTCTCCCAATGTCCTCTGTTTGATTTAGTCTCTTATTGAGACTTTTGACTATGTTTTTAATTTCATTTCTCTGATTTCTTTATTTCCAGATCCTTCTGCCTGGCTCTTCTTGAAGATCTCTGTGTCGCAACTTAATTTCTTGTTCAGATACTACAATTGTTTGTCAGATTTTATTCAATTGTATGCACATATTCTTCCCTATATCTTTGAGCATACTTATAATCATGCCTTTAAATTTATTAACCAGACATTTCTGGAGTCAGACATGCTACCGTTGCGCCATGAGATCCCCACCAGACATTTCTTTAGCCTTCTTTTCCCTAGAGCCAGCTTTTCAAGTGTTAAGGTGTTTCTTAAATTGCCTTGATTTTCTGATACTTTGTGTGTCCACATATGGATATTAGTGTATCTGGCAGGCTGATTAATTTCATCCCATTAAAGAGTGACTTTGGTGGTGAAACATGTCTCAGGAGATGTGTCATGTAGTCAGTTTGGTAAGGTTACTTTGGTTTCAGATCTGGTGGAAAACTGAACAGGAGTAGTGAGGCTGTTGGGCCGCAGCTCTCAGCCGTACCAGGGGTCTGTAAGTCGTAGTAGTGGCTGGAAGGGCAGTAGCTTTGTCTCCAGTGGCGCTGACCCTTGCTCTGGCTGGAGACCAAGTGAGTGGTCCCTTAGGTTCCCATGGTGGCAGGGACATTTCCAAGGTCACGGTATTAGTATCTTGACATGCAACAGTCATTGGCTGGTTCCTTCACTATCAGGTTTCCAGATTATGTCTTGTCATCCTCTTAGCTTTTCTTCCCCCCAGCAGATAGTTAATCTCCATGTTGAGTTGCCAAGGTTTGGTGTAGGAATGGAATGGAATGGCCCCGTGGGAACTCACACTGCAATGGAAGATTCCAGCCTGCCACAGCCAGCACAGCAGGGTGGTGGGGTGCAGCCCACATTTCTATGGGTTGTCTACCTGGAGGTGGAAATCTGGAGTCTACAGAAGCTTCAGCCAGCCAGAGGTCATGCAGTGAGAAAAACCCACCTGACAAACTACTGGTTTGCATTCACAGTGGAGATTGACCCTAAGGTTCTGTCAGCAAGCACTGGCCTTGGGACAAGTCCCAGTAGGATCTTCCCAGTGTTGGACTTAAATGCTTTGAGAGTTCCAACACCCAGTTTTGTGCTCACTTTGGGCCTCACCTCTCCCGTGACCTGAGGTTTGTTCCATGCAATCTAACCAACACTGGGAGAGTGACGGTGGCAGCAGTCCCTTACCTGTCACAGTCCCTGGGCCCTCCACAGTGCTGGAAACATTTCAGGCTGGTGGTAGAGGTCCTTACCTACTGCCAAAGCAGATCTGCAGGCTGCAGCTGTGAGCTGTGAGCAGGGAGTCGAGTCCTGCTGTCCTCCTCTGCCTGGCCACTCAGAGCCAGGGCCTTGCAGCCGAAAGACCCAGCAGTAAGTATGAAGGGTTTTTGTCCACCAGATGCTCTCCGATGGCTTCCATCTTTGTATTCTCTTTCCTAGAAGCTGACAGGATGGATCATGGAGGTGGGATTCTTTTCATGTGGTGGTAGCAGCTGGAATGGTAGCTAGCTTGTGGAAGTCCAAAAACATAGAATATAAAAATATACTGAAGTCAGGCAGGAAACATGGGATCCTGTCCAGGATTCAGTTTTCCTGGAGCAGGCCTGGAGTAATGAGGGTCAAGTTCAAGATACGCACTTAGTTCCTTCTTCGTCCCTTCAGCAGGGGAGTAGTCTTCTCTGGACTCTGCTTCTTGGAGCTGAGGTACGGTGAGACAAGCAGCTCTTTGTTCCCTGTCTTCTCCAGTGCCCCTGTGCTGATGGCTCTCCTGAAAGTGAGCTCTCTGCCTTGTGACCCGGCTTCCTTTGCTCTTGGGAAGGTGGCTTGCTGCATGAAGAGCTGTTCAGAGGCTGCCTCTGTGCAGAGCTCATGTGCAGAGCATCTTCCTCATCAGCAACCACTCCAGAAAGCATCATGTGATTCATGGGACCAGTGTTCTTTCCAAGGGATGCTACACGTTAATCCAAGTGACTTAGTTAAATTTACACATGCACACCTTCTGTGAATTACGACTCACTGTCTTCTGGCAGGAATCATTCCATTTTTAACCCCCCATGGAGGCCTCTATCTTTTAAATACATGTTTTAATGTGCCGTTTTGTCAGGGTGCCCATCTACTTCTGAACTCGAGGAATATACAAGGACTTGGTATGGACACAACACTGTTCATTCTCTTATTTGCCTGCCCACAGAATAGCTGTCTCACCGTTCAGCCAGTTTAGTAGCTGGAGATTTTTGGATACTGACTTTTGTGGAATATTAGGTACCAGCTGAAGTCAGTCATGTCTACAAGTGGCTATCACATCTAGGATGAAGTATTTCCGTGGTGCTGAGTGGCCCACCTTTTCTATACCATCTCACTGTCTTGAGTGGAGTAACTGCAAAAGCATTAATGGTGGCAGTCCTTTTATAGTTAAAATTATTTGATGTTCGCGATGAAATGATCTTTAGTAGTCCTGCAGTGCTGAGCATCAGCATCCCTTTTCAGTAGTGGAAAGCTGCCTCTGCCCTTGCTTTGTCATTTTCTTTTTCTCCCAATTAACCAAGAATCTACTCTTTAATGTCATGGTATGCTTATTTTCAGCAGAATCTCATTGGGTATTGTTCATATCATACCTAATCACACCATAGCAATTTTCCTTTGTGCACATCCGATGCTTAGAATATACTTCTTTGTTCCTTAGCAATACTATTTTGCCCTAAGTTGATTATACCCTGGGCCCTAGTCTGTGCTATTCATATGTGAATATGCAGAGGTAAACCAACTGATGCCCTAACCTACCTACAATGATTATGATAACTCAGAGTTACTACCAATGCTATTAAGTAGTACGAAGGCCTGAAAAGATACAACCACCTATCTGAAAATACTGTCTTCCTTTATGCTCAAGTCCTTACCTGGTAGACCCCCTTAGATGTAACACACTGTTCTGTATGAGGCAGTGAATGGTAACCAGCATGCTTGGGTCCCCTCTGGCCTGCATGTACTCTGAGTCTCATAGTGGTATGGAGCATGGTATTTGAATGGGCTAGAGATGAGAATTGACAAATGGCCTTCATCTTTGGTGAAAGCTTGTGGAAAGAGTATTGAAATCAGAAGGGAGTGGCACGCATAGCACAGAATAGCTGCAGGGGACAGACAACATGGGAGATCTCTGGGAGTTACCTATAGGTCCTCCCTGGGCTTTAGAAGGGCAATACTCCTATATCTAAGGCTGCCTCTCTGAGTCCCTGGGATGGCACATTGCTATCATGCAGATGAGCCCTTTGGATTGTTCTTGACTTGCATATTAACCAAAAAGAGGAGCCAACCAGGTGATTTCTTAGAAACAGCAAGGAAGACATTTTTCCTTGAATACACACTAGCCACATCTCTAGAAACGCACATGCAAACAATGCAATCCTTTCATCCAGAATCCGTGATTGGCTTCCTCTGACTCCTTGGTGCACATGAATATGTGAAAACACACAACACTGAGGTACACAGCCCGATCGAGTGATAATCTCTCATAAAGTGCTTCTATTTAAAGCAACAAACAGATGGAGGGTTTATGAGCAAGGCTGGTAAAAGTAAAAGCAAATGATGGCAATAGTTGTATTTTTAATAGGATTCCCCACCGTCTCAGACATTATTTCCCAAGGAACAAACTGTTTGGTAAAACTAAGTTACTTAGGGAAGTGATCATCATCTTGACATTGCGAAGGCAGCAGAGAACTGCTCAGGCTTGGCAGGGATCAGTGTCCAGGAGGGACAGGAGCTAGGGAGGGCAGGCACCGTGATCCTCCCAGAACAGGCTCCGTGGAATTAGGTGAGAGGGTGACCCGAGCATCACAGGCTGTGAAACCTGTCCCAAGCTTTGATGGGATTTATTTCCTACTTTGCAAGAGTGAGGTTTGAGATATGTCTCTGGATAAACAGTCAACCTGGGTTCCTTCTCGGCCAGCCCTAGCCCACACCCTGTGCCAGCACAGCAGATCATACTCAACAGACAGTGGGACTGCAAGCTGCCCGACACTAATTCATTGTCATTATCCCCTCTAGAGAGAAGCAGAACTCACTATAATTCTATCAATAAGATGAATAAACCGCAGTGGTGGCCTTTACGTAAATTATAATTAAAGCTAATCGCAATTAAAGTTATTACACCATTCTGAAGAAAATAAACAACCCAGAGAGGGGAACAATGTGGTCAATAACTCACTCCAGAAATATATATTTTTTTTTGCCTCCAAAGCTCACATGGAGGGAGACATTCCTGCACATGATACAAATGGTTCTGACATTAAGAAAAGTAAACAAGTAAGAAAAATAAAGATGGAAAAATTCTGTGGTCAGTTCACAAGTGCTTTTTTATTGTTGGCGGCAGGGTTAAAGCCTTTTATAAAGACAAGGATATATGTGTCGCGAGATTGGATATGACATCGGACTGGTCTGGCTGCCCTTGCACGGAGCTTGGGCTGCCCATAATGTGCCACGGACAAAACCCGTGTTGATGTCTCTAGACAAAGAGCCAGGGCAGGACCGAGCGCAGTCCCACGGGAAACCCTAGTGGGCTGCTGTGTTGCAGATCCAAGAGAGCAAGGACTTCAACTCTGGTGACGAACGGACCTGAGCGGTGGCAGAATGATGTTGTCTAATTATTCATGATCATGAGGATTTTAATGTTAACACCCAATGAAGGGTGACTGTGTAACCTACAGTCAGAGTGCTGCCACCCTCAAGTGGTGTCATTCAAGGACTGTGTCGATTCAGTGGGCCACGGGGTACGCACATGAATGAGCACAGAGGGAGAGGTTCTTCTCTGAGCCTGCAGACTGACAGCAGTGGCTCCCGAGTCATTTGGTAAGAGCAGTTTGCAGGGCTGGCCTCTCTGGCTTTGCTGTCATCAACCGTGGCTCTTGCCAAGGTACCTAGGATAGTCGTCACCTGGTCTGAATAGTAGAAGCAAAAGATAAATGAGCAGGCACCCTTGTGCAGCTTCTGGAAGGATTAGCTGGTGTACGAGGAGGGTGGCAGGAGTGGTGGTCATCCAGCTAGCATGGCATTGTGTGAGCCTGACTAGACTCTGCACCATCTCACAGCTGCAGATGCTAGCTTCCGAGAGGTCAGGAGACAGGACAAACTTGAAAGATTTGCACCTACCGTATAAACTCTGGTGTGCTGGTGTTTCCTGCAGTCTTCACTTTGTTTAACCTCCTGATCGATCCTTGCATCTTTCCCTGACATCCTCTGTTTAAAATACAAACCTCCTTCCCGCATGGTTGGGACAAGCCAGCTATAGGCATAGCCAGAACATATGTGTGGTTCAAGTGAATAAGAATGCCTGGTGCAACCAAACCCTCATGGCTGAGAAAGGGGCCTCCCACTGCATTGTGTGTGGGCAACACACAGGTTAATAAATGAATGAAACGGGACAGAGTCTACATTAAGGATTCTGGGAAAGCTATGTGCACTACTATAGGGGTGGTAACAGGAAGCAGCCAGGAATGCATGATCTGTGATGACGGGAGGAGGAGACTGTAGCTGCATCAAGTTACCAGAGGTTAGGATTTAAGGGGAATAAAGCAGACACACTGCCTTCCCCTAAATGGACTGCTTCACTAGAACAGCCCCATAGCAATGTCAGGAGGGTCTCAACTCAGTAAGCAAGCTGAAGCTGGTCTCTCTCATGCTTGACGGCAGCCACTGAGCATGCCCAGGGAAGCCCCAGGTGTGACCTCTGCTCCCCTGTGAGCAGCGGATGGGCCAGGCAATCTATCATTGGTGTTTCTGCTGTCAGCCCGAGTGCTTTGCTGCCGCTGCCTGTCACCCTGGTGGATGAGACCTGCTTAAGGGCAATCATGTCAATCTCTCTGTGACCACTCAGTCTAGGCAGAAGGATGATCTTGACAGGCCTGGCAAAGTCAGCACAAGGTGCCAGGAGATGTGGGCACAGCCTTCCTCCCCAGAGATGCGGATATGGGCCATTGTTTGGTTCTGCAGCTGTTGCTTTATTTTGGCTTTTCCCTTTCACCTTTATTTTCACAAAGTGGGCAGAGGCATGCAGGGCGTGGCTTCAGAGCTGGTCATCTCGGATAAACCTGTTGCCCTCTGAGTTCTTCCCATAGTAAACGTAGCGGCACTTGCCCAGGACACCTGCCAATAAAAAACACATCGTTAAAGATGCATGATTCGGAGAGCAGGGAAATGGGATGTAGCCCCAGAAAGGAACGAGTCGGCATTCAAATGCATGAAGATGACCAAGTACCAGTGGCTCGCATTCAGGCTTTTCTGCATAGCGCGCTCTCCCCCATTTTAGGGACTTGGCTCATGTGGCCCAGCTGCCTCTCAGCATACAGCATGAGCACCCTTAGGGAACAAGGTTCCCTTAGAAGAGTCTGTGAGAATGCGCAGATGGACTCACCCCAAGCACAAGACGGCCAGACTGTAAACTGGTTTTGAAGTCCTTAATCATGAATCGATACAGCTATCTTCCAAATCCCAGGTGGCTTAGGGAGGTTAGGGAGGCAAAATGGTGTTGACAGAAAAGCACAGGGAAGCTAAAGCAAGCCTCTGCCGTGACTTGGCTTCCCCTCAGAGACATCCCAAACCCTCTCCAGCTTCGGAGGCTTCTGATGTTTCCTTTGGTGTTACGTAAGTTTTGCGGCTGTACTTTAAATGTCCTGCAATTCCTTGAGAGGAGAGGAAAGCTTCACCATCAAACAGACGCCCAAAGCCCTAGCATAGTTCTGAACTCTTAAAATCAACTCATTCTAAGTACCCATTCTAAGTGCCATATTTGTTAGGAAGGTTTTGTAGGATGCTAAGAAAAAGTTTTTGTTAGAAAATATAATTTCATTTGTTGTCACCTATTTTTGGCCCATAAAAAGCATACAATTAAAAATCAGTAGCACAAAATTGTCTTAGTACGAATAGCATTTGAGCCTCTGAAGTATAGACACAATCAGACAAATAAAATGTCTGCAACAGTAATCCAGGAATCAAAAATCAGCCTGTGAGGACAGCTTCTGCTAGGCGTGTCTGCCCATCATTTGGCCTGTGTGAGAGGCACCAGTACAGCTGCCTGCTGGTAGGCATGGGAATTCAGGATATGGGAGCCAGGTTCCAAGTTCGCTGTGTGAAAGAGATGCTGCTGAAGTTAGGATTACAGTGAGTCAAACTAAGCAAGACAAGGCAGACACTTATGGGTCTGGATGATTTGGAGTGAAGGTTGGGGTCACAGAACCTCTATTGGCAGTTCTGGGGTGGGTGACATCGCTCTGTGGCTCATTCTTACTCTGCCTGTTTCCTGCCGTGGTGCCATGGGTGAGAAGTACTATGCATCACTTGTTCTCTCTTTGGCTCCTAATCTTCAGTTTCTGGTTTTGAGATTGGTCTGGTGCCTGGAAACCCTGAAGTTGGCTCAAGGTGTATGGGGAACCTTCTTGGGGCCTAAATAATTCTCTTAGTTCTTGGCTCTGAAATACATATGGTACCTAGGATGAGAGTCCTGTCTGTGACCAGTGTTTGGAGGTACGGGGGCTGGGTGTGCTTTGGGAGCCAGACTTGCTCTGTCTCAGGCAGGTTGAGTATTGGCAGATCCAGAGAGGCTCTAGTCAAATGTACGTGGACCAGCAGTGTTACAAAAGCAAAGGGTTAGGGCACTCAGCTGCCACACTCCTGCTCCTGCATAAAAGAAGGAAGGATACACACAGGGGTCGTTCTAGATGGCAGACAGGCAGGATGTGCCCAGGACTCCAGGCCATGGAGGAGTTTTGCGACAGGTTCCCTGGTCGCTTTTGTGGTTGGCACTGAAAGTTGTTTGTAAGGCCTGCACTGTTTCTTTGGGCCTGGAAGCAAAAAATGCTTATAGACACCCCAGAGACAGAGAACTGTTGGATGAATGTGGGCGACTGCAGGTTGGTGTCAGTACTTAGAAAATGAGGCAAGGACATGAGGTATTAATATTGTCAATGATCTCTTGACGGGAAAACAGATACCACACTCACTGTCAGCTTTAAATAGACATCAAGTGCATTAATGACAAAAGGGCAAGCTTTAAACAAAGGGGCTGTGTGCAGTGGGGAGTGGAGCTCGTCTCTGCTCTGGCAAGAAGCTGATCTGAAAAGACATGGTCGGGACCACCGACAGGCCCTGGATCGTGTGCTGTGACACAAAGCAGAGATTCTGCCAGAGACAGCAGCACCGTGTCATGGAGACCCTGCTGCCGCCTGCCGCCCTAACGCGAGCTGACATCACTGCCTGTCACTGCAGCTGCGCTCTGCCTAATGCTGCACCCTCGTCATGGCAGTAAGGGTCTTCTCAGCCCTGCCCATGGTAGAGGTAGAGTAGTGGCTGGGGACAGGACATGGACAGGCCATCACAACTCAGGCTTGGCAGAAAGGGCACATGAGTCCCTGCTGGTATCTTGGCCACGTGGGGTGACCTAGAGGCTAGTGTGTGAGGAGCTGTCACCTTGGATGCAAATCCAGAGAAGGCACTCTGGTGTGCGGACTACAACACAGGCCTGCAAGTAGCAAAGGAAAAGCACCTGCTTGGTGTTTGCCTGGGGCCAAAGGTGCTCCAGTCAGTGATGGTGAAAGTCTGTTCTACATGCTGAGCCTGAACTGTTTAGCATGAGCGAAACAGAACTAGTATCATCTCCCCAAGTGCAGACAAGTTTCCCACCGCAGCTCATGGTAGGGATGGGCTGACCCCCACTAGGTGATGTTCATGTTCAGGGGTGGAAGCAGGCATGCTGTTCCACGTGTGGTGGTGATTGTGAAGTGGAGGCTGTTTATACAGAGGCTGCACTCCTACTTATAAACTGAGCAAGGCAGCGCTTTGCGGTTCTTCCCTGGGTCCACCAAGCTAGCGCCCCCCTGCTCCATGGAACCACTAGATGATGGTTGTGAAAACTGGAGAGGAGGCTTTGCTTGGCAAGAGTGTTTGCAGACATGGGGTGGGGAGGCGCTCTGAGGATGGAAGCTGGGAACCTGCTGCTGACTGGGTAGCCGAGGGTTTCCGCACCCATCTGCAGCCCAATGACTTGTTTGTGTCTCTTCACAAACTTTTCACGTCTCCAACTGGAGGGAGAACAACATGTTTAGTGGTCGACGCGCTGGTTTTAATTAAAATATCTGGAGTGGGCCCTAGGAAGGGGAGCGGGCTCGCCCTGTCGCTGGCCCACATGCAGCCTTTCTCTTCAGAACCCTTGAGACCCGGCGACACGCCCTCCCTCGGTGAAGCTTCTCCCGCCAAATGTGTCTCCTAATTTTTCTTAAGCAGCCAGCTTTCCCATCACCATCAGCTGCTCCAGCTATAACGATGAAACAAAACAAAGGGAAGGATTTGTTTTAAAGAGCCCTTTATCTTTTCAAAGCCCGCACCATGTCTCAGTCTCTGTCTGGAGTGGGAGCTTTCTGAAAAGGGGGGGCAGTTTCTGGATGCAAGACTGGCTTGACTGGGCCAGCCCCTGAGATGGGGCTGGGGGAAGAGAAGCCCTGAGCAGGGAAGGGGTTGTTGCACAGCCCTGCTTTTTAGCCCAAGGTGGCCTCCAGGGCACCCTGACTCTGGGGGCTACGGCTGCATATCCCCCACCTTTCAGTCATCTACCTCAATCCCTAGCTAGGGGAGTAGGGGCAGGACTTCTCATAGAGCCAGCCCATCCTCAGTAGTTCAGGAACTAGGTCACATCCCTCTCCCTGGGCTGGGATCCCCATTTTTACAATGAGGGCATATTATCTTAGAAAACCACTTTGGTTCTAAAATAATGACTTAAGATGTTCAAATGCCTCCCCTTAGGAAAATCAGGACATTAGCTGCAATACTGCCTGGTGAAGGAGGCAAATTCAGTAGTCACTTCACCACATCATTCGATTATAGCAACCAAGTGTGCCCTGGTAACTTAGCTAGCCCTGCCTGTCGTGCAGCCTATAAGGAGGGTGAGCTCTGTAGGACGCCAAACTCCCAAGGCAAGGGTCTCCTCCTTGCTCTCCTGGAGCTCCTGCTCAAAATTGGAAGTGCTGGTAACTTCCTTCCCACTCACTTGGCTATAATCCCAAGTCTATCACTCCGTAGTGAGAGGCGGTTGTTTATCATTGATATTTAAATAGTGAAAGAACTGAAATATCCTCTCATATGAAGCAGTGCAGATTGGACCAACACACTGGTATTTGTAAGAATGACACTGCATTCAGCTCTGTATTTTGCTGGTGCTGTGGTGGTCAGCACTGTGAGTGCCAGTCTCACACACATTTGTCAGTAGCCGTGTGATGAGTGCACAGGGCTCGGTGCAGCTGCGGACTCTCAAGGCTGGCAGAGGAGGGAGCCAAGGGTCTCTAGAGCATGGGCTGAGAGGGTGGGAGAAAGGTGCATTAGCCGAGGCACACAGGGAGCAGGGCCTTGGGACACGCCTTCTGACCTATTTCACAGGCTTTCGGACACCGTGGAGGGGACTTGAAAAAAAAAAAAACACTCATGGGAAATGCTCAAAGATTTCATTGCACCAAAAAATAATACATACATTTTAAATCTGTCTTCCATGTTCTCTTTGATGAGCCACTGTGTATCCATAAACATGTCACCCTCTGCACATTCGGCCTCCTCCCCGCTTGCTAACGCTCAGTGCCTTAAAACGGTGCTTAGTGCTCAGGAAGTACTCAGTGAAGGTATCGAACGCACTGGCCTTAAACCGTTACAATAAGTATGTATCTAAACTTTAAGCAGAAACCCCAATGTTAAGCATTCAAATTGTTATGCACTCATACTGTCAACCTCTGGCACGACTTCAGACATTTCAAACATTTGAAAACTACATGCTGATGAAACATTTGTCTTGTCCAAGCGGGGCTGGGGCAGTAAGAAAAAACAAAGAGCCCTGAATCTTAAATAGTGGAATCATTTTACTGTTGAATAGTTTTCTCCCAGAAAAATGACCAATCGTTTTGCCCAGCTGGTCAGAGAAGGAGAGTGAAGCGTTAGTATCCGGCCCGAGAGGCTGCAGACAGCAACCTCTGCAAAGGGACGTTCCCCAGAAGCGCATTCCTGCGTCTTTGTTCTGTGCAGGCCCCCAGTAAACTGGGAACTAGAGAGGAATAAATGCCCATGGTTTACGATCTTGTGCATAGGCCAGAGGTCAGCCCTGGGATGTGCTATCAGCTCAGGCAGAGAGCACCAGGGATGGGCGGAGGCTGCAGGATTGCAGGCTCCTTGTTCAACAGCTTACTCCGGCAGAGACTGCTTCTATCCTAAGGCGAAACCAGAGAGACTTGAAAAAATCTTTAGGCAAAAGCACACAGTCCCTCCTCCAAGCCGACCCAATTTTCCTGCAATTTGCTGATGTGTCACTGGGGAAGCCTGGGGGACAGGCTTTCTACCTGACCTGAGTGAGGGTGGACTAGTCAGACAAGAGCTGGGCCTGCCTTTCCCCAGGCAAGTGGCCTGCAATGGGAGCATCAGAGTGACAACACAGTGCTTGTTAATCCTTAAAGTGGCCACAGTTGCTCCTGCAGTCCTGCCCCAGGAACCCTTCCATCAAAGGCAAAGTGAAGCTTTTTAATTTTTAACATCTTTAATATTCTAGGAATATAAATGTCTTTAAAGGTATCAACTCCTTAGGGTTAAGTTCCTCCATCAGCTTTTGCCAAATCGCAGTTTTCCCCAACTGCATCATGTTACATATTGTTTTCATGTCACTGAATAAACAGGGTGACAGAGAAAGAAATTCTATCAGCTGGTTGAGTCCCCAAATGCCCAGAACAGGCTGGCTAGGTCAGGCCAAACTGAGAAGCCAAGACCCCCATTCGTGCCTCTCACATGGGTGCCCTGGGAGCAAAGACCCCAGCATTTCAACCGGGGTAATGTCAACAGGAAGCTGTGCTGCAAATGGTGGAGCCAGGGCTTGAACCCAGGGCCCCCACATGGTCGCAGCAGTGCCTGGGGCCGTTCTGCCAAATGCAGCATAGTCTTTTCAATCTCCCTGGAAGGCATTTGTTTTGAACTGAATCCCATTTCCCAGAGTAACACTGTGCAGAGCTTCATTCCGACAGGAAGGCTTGAATCTTCTGTTGAAGTTTAGTCAACACATTTTATTGTGTGTCGTTTTAGTTCATTTCAATTTTATTTTGTTTTCGTTATTTCTACCAAGGCTAATTGCTTTCCATGAATTTGTGTGGTTTGGGGGATCCCAACAAGCCGTTAAAGCTGGGGTCAGCTTTTCATCCATCATAAATCGTTAGGCACAGATTGAGTTGCCGTCAATTTCCCTTTGGGTTGATGATGATAAACACTGCGGTAGCAATAAATTACTGCACAGGAGAGCTCGTGTTCATTTCTCTGCAGAGATGAACACGCTGGTGTGAGAGCGGAGCATGCTCTTCTCCCTGGAGGCCAGGGCTAGCCGGCATCCACACTCTACAAACAGCACAGTCACCAGGCAATCTCCCTCTCAGGAGGCGGCTCAGACCCTCCCTGGGACCCTGCAGGAAACTTTCCACTGAGAAAGAACAGATGACAGAGCTGCTTACACAAACCCAGGACCTTGGCAAGTCTCACCCTTGTGTTTGTAAGATGGGAAAGGCAGGGGCAGGAAGGCAGGCAGCAGTGAAAGGATCTTGGCCAAATCTGTTTGGAAGGGGACGGGCGGGCCGCAGCTCAGATGCTGTCTCCGGAAGTGGGCTAGTCCATCTGTCAGCCATGGGGAGCAGAAAGCAGACACCCTGGGTTCCCAGGCCTGCTAAAATGAGGCTGTGCATTTTATGGGAAGAGCATGCCCTGCACAGAATCGGGTAGGGGAGAACGTGTCCCTTTTGTGAGGCCGGCTCTTAGCTTTGTACAAGAGGCCTTCCCAGAGGGTCTGGACACAGGGACCGACACGCATTTCCATCTTGGTGCAACAGTGCTTCAAAATGCACACACACTTTTAGCTAAAACATCTGTTTTTCAAGACCTTGGAGAACATGCCCTCAGCTTTCAACCACACGGGAGCATATTATACCTCCAAGGGACCATCACCCCAATTTCTGCATGAACCGCTGCTGAGCCTCAAACAATCCCATGTTTGCTTTCTTCTTCAGAGAGATGCCACAGCTCGGGCTCAGCCGAAACTGAAGCCACCTCCCCTGCTACTCAGGACTTGCTGAAGGGTGAGTTACTTATCCTTAAGTATCTGCTCTACTTTGTGTGCTCGCCTATATACAAGATTGCTACACTTGTCTTTCAAAAACACGTCTTCTCACCTATTGGAGAAATCTTCAGCTTAGATAGAACTTAGAAATCTTCCCTGGTAAGGTGGACGGTGAGGTTCCTGCTGGCTCTGCGTGGAGGCAGCACCAGGTCCACCAATGACTGTATCTCCCCGTTCAGTCTGAATAACGAGACACATCCTTTACAGCTTCTTGTTCAAAGCTCCTACTTCCATCCTGTACCTGGGTAGCTTCTGAGCTGCTATTCCATGGTGAACAAGTGGAATGGCAAAGCCAGGTGGGTGAGAGTGTGTTTTTCCTGTTGCGTGTGGCTGCTCTAAGTGCGGCTTAATGGATTGGAGATGGGCTGGCTTCCAGAGTGCATGTCATGTCAAGATGAGATGCAAAGCAGCTAAGATTTCTGAAGTGCCCTCAGCAGGTTTAGTGATGGATGTCACGTCAGCCCTACTTTCAGTCAAACTGGACAGTGGTCAAGGGAGATGGATTTCTTGCTCAACTTTTACCTGATGAGCTCAGAAATTACAAAAAAAAAAAAGGAAATGTCCAACCCTTGACCTCCATCCACCCACTCTAATCTACCTTGATCTTTTCCTCTTGCTTCTGAAGTTACCAGCAAGACCACTAGAGGGCAGCATTCATTTAGGAAAATGACTTTGCTTTTTGAGGGGGGCGAAAAAAAGAGGGTGACCACTATTCAAAGCAGGGCCGTGAAAGCCACCCTGTGCTTTTGGTCACCAATGACAGGTTCTGTAATGACCACCGGGTCGTGTTTCGTCAGTCTGTACTGGAAGGCTTTCTGGGAATAGCGATCCCAGACACTTCCCCGCTTGCCCGTTTTTTACATTTCTTCTTGCTCCAGTTTCCAACACCAATTGTCTTTACTGTCAGTGCTCCAGTTAATCGGCCAGGCTGAAGGATGGGGAATTTTTAGTATGTCACTTGCAGCGATGCCAAGAAATACGCACACTGATACAGACTGGACTTCCTTGGTAAAGGGGCAAAGAAAATTATACCACCCGAAGTTGCTATTATGTGATAGTCAAAAAGCTTTAAAAACAAAGTAGATACATCTTGCTCCAAAGATGCCTTAGCCACTGTCTTCCCTCAGTATTTCATGCACCTTAACGAAGAGGAAGGAGCATGAGGGCAGCTGCGAGGTGGGCCCCTGTGCGAGCAACCAAGCAGCAGTCTGCTCTCCCCTCCCTCCCACAGGGAGACGGATTCCTGCCAGCTAGAGATCACAAACATCTCATTTTTAAATAACCTTAAACAGTACGTGGTTACAAGCAATATCATTTTAACTTAGAACATTCTAAAGGGAACAGAATGGATTCAGGCAGGCAGGGGAACCCGGAGTGCAATCCAGCACCCCCATCCAGAGAGGAAGCTGCCCCCTAGGGTCTCCGAAACAGGCAGAGCACAGCCCCCCGTGCTGTGTTCCCTAGCGCTACCGAACACCATGGAGCAGCCACCAGGGGAGTGCTGAAGACCAGCTAATTAAATGATCTCATTACCTCATGGCTAACCAGAAACCTTCTATCTAACGTCAATTTCACTGTCTTACTTGCTACAGGGTGAAGATCTGGAGACAGCAGTAGGGCCTTCATGGCTCAGACACAATGAGGAAGCTGGGCTGAGGTGGGGAGAGTGCTGCCCGCATCCATCTCAAGGTCTTATCCTCCCCTGCTCAGGTAAGCTCCAAAAAAGGCCGACACAACAGTGTCTCACCCAGAGAGCGTGCTGCTGAGGGAACAGACGGGCATTCGTATTGTAACATAAACCAAACGATGCTGACACGCTTCTGCAGCCCAGTGCTTTCCCTCTCTCCCTGGGCAACTCTGGGCAAAGCACTTCACCTAGAAGGCTTCCTACGTCACAGAAGCAGCTGGGCCAGCATGGCCAAGAAAGGCAGGCCCTGGGCTGTCCCCTACCCCACCGCACCGTCGGGGGGCTGGATCTGAGTCCGGGCTGCTCTGATTTTCAAGCAGCTCTTCTCAGTTTCTTGCTTTTCGTGTACCTGGGAAAGCGACAGAGGATGGCTCCCAGCCCAGACGGGGCAGCCATTGCGGAATGAACAAGCTGATTCGGGAATCTCCAAAGCAGGGTTGAATTACGGCCATCCCAGTGGTTGCTGGTTCTGCCTTGTGGCACTGGGGGGGCCAAGAACAGACCCTTATTTTTTCTAAGTTCCTAGGGGATGGAGGGGGTCCCCTTTTTAGCATCACTGCTCCCAGATGACCTACCAGTGTCCTTTGGGAAAAAGTAAAACTTTTGTAACATATAAAGTACTAAAAATCAGAGATTAAAAATTTGGTTAAGTCTGCCTCTTTCTCCCACCCCCCACACTAAAGTTTTTTTAAATGGAAGTTTTATTTTCTCTCCAATAACAAGTGGAAAATAGCAATGATTGGAAGTTGCTTTTAGCTCTTGAAAGTTTAACGGTAACCAACAGGAGAGGGTTTCCTGGATTTCAGAGTGAAATCCACCCTTTGCGGACTTTAGTAGAAGAGGAAGGAAACCCTGAAGGAAGAGTTTCCAGAAAGTCTTGAAAGCTCTTGCATCTCCAGGCTGGTGCAGGAACCCTGAGCAGGGGACGGCCTCCTGCAGAGTCTGCATGGGAACCCAGGCTTTGCTCTCAAGCAGAAATGAGCATTTGGGTCTCGAGATTTGTTCCTATTACAGAACTCACATCAGAAGGAGGGGAAATATCCTCAGTACTGTCTGCTTCTACAGGCTGAAATGTCTCAAGAGAGTCATTGGAAATAAAGACAAAGTTGCTTTAAAAGAAATGCTTGAAGGTACAAAAAAAAATAAATAAAACCTTCAAGCTCTCAAATAAAATTAAGCAGAGGCAGTACAACCAATTGTGTCATAATTCAAGCTCTGCAGGGATTAGCGAAAGGCCTTCCTGTCCTGGTCCAGTGGTCCACCTCCATCTGCCCTTCATTAGAATCCAAACAATCTTTTCCTATATTGATGTGACTATAATCTTTCCTAATTCCAAGACACTCTAAATTGCTTTCTCCAAAAGCAAAACAAAAGACATGTCTAACTCAAAAACTATGTTCTTTCATTGCAGAAAGCACAGCACAGACTTGGCACCAGTTAATCCCACTATCAAATGCCAACCTGCTTTCATTGTTTCCTGGTCTGCAACTCCACATCCTCTAATCTGCTCAGAACCCAAACATGATGCTGATGTGAGTACAAGAGTCTGTGAGACGGAATTAGTAGCAGAAAGCAGCTACTAATAACAACACAGCAGTAGAACGCTCCATCTTTTATTTTTGTTTTTGCCTAAGATAGAGTACACAGCAGAAGAGCGTACTCCATGGGCCTTCATTAAGGTCAAGCTCATTAAAACTTCACGAAAAGCCCCGAGTCTCCCCAGCAGTAGGAAGTCACACTGTTTGGTTTCAGCTTTGACCTAGGAACAATGCTGCTTGGACAGGCACTGATCACGATGGGTGCGACCACATGTTCTCAGCTCCTGGAACATACCATGACGGCGGCCTTAGATGTCACCCTGTGTGAGTTTCACAAGTCTCCCTACTGGAGCAGGGGACAACAACGGCCCCTGGACCGATGCTGCCTAGCACCTAACAGAATACATCTGGCTCTGAGCCGCATTCGGCAACACAAATTAACAGCGTAGACATTGCCCACGCTGGGCAGGAAGTAATGACCTGCTACCTGCTACTTGGCCAAAATCTCATTATAAGCCATTACGGTAATTGAGGGCCGAGACTCTGTGGATATTAGACTCCCTGAGCGCCAGTGGTTAGTTCAGGGGAGGAAAGGCTCATGATGGAGGGGGGCTGGGGAGCCTGGAGTCAAAGTGTGTTGAGGATCACGGTGTGTGCTTGTGCCCCTCTGCCCCACACGGCCCTGTTGTCCACAGTGAGGGAGGGCAAAGCCACTTCCGGTGGGCTCCCAAACATACTAAACAATTCACATCTGGTTTCAGTGACAACGGAAGGGGAAGGTAGTGGCCAAGTAGAGCTGAATGCTTTGAGTCCTGAACCGAGAAGCTGGGTGGAAAGAGAACAAGGTGAAAATGATCATTCTCCCTAGAATAGAGAGGCCCTTCGGGATTGTGGGTCACCGAGGGGGAGGACGCCTGGCGAGGAGCACAGCCTGAGGTACCCCCTTCCCTTCCCGGCCACGCCAGCCTCACCCCTTCTCTTCACCTACAGGGTTAAGCAGAGTCTTGGACTGAGAAAATGGCTGCGGTTGGTACAAGTGAGGCCTTCCCTGTAACCAGATCCTTCAGGAAAAAACAAATTAATCAACAGCGAGCTGAAGTGGGTTTAATGATTGCATTCTGCATACAATCAGCTTTTCGCTTTTCAAGGGCCATCAATATGTCAAGGGAAGACATATCTGAAGGATATAGCTCTTAACATCAAGGTTATCTATTCTCCACAAGGCTCCCACTCCTTGCCCGGCTGATACTCCACGCTGCCTGTGTCTAACATTTTCATCAACTCTGCAATCAATCAAGGTAATAATGTTGTGCAAAAAATCAATTAACAACGCAATTAAACTTTCCTTATTATCTCAAAGGGCTGAAATAATACCTAAAGGGAAGATAGACTCGCTGAGCGCACACATCCATAATCCAATGTGAAAGTGAATTATGAGGTTAGACAGATGCAGGCATGTGCTGGGGCTGTTACTTTCCAGGGGTTATATCTCATTGCGGCACTGTATCAGTCAGCCCCCAATCCCAGACCCTAAAATTCCAAATTACTTTTAAGAAATATATGATGTGCAATATCCACTTCATATTCTCTTTTAGAGATAGCTCTGCTGGCCCCTCCCCCCGAAAGGGAACTGGCATATTATTCAAAGACAAAATGATCTTTCAACAAGAACATAAAATACAAAAGCTATAATAACATTTACATCTGTATAGCACACATCTCTATAAATGCAGGTCATCTATTAACCATAATCTGTAATGCCTAAAAGGCCCAGGATGTGGCACAACATTTAAAACCCAAATACGCAAATGTGCAGCCTCCTGGGGATGCTGGGGCTTGCTTGCACGGCAGGCCTCGCTCATGCCTTACCACACACACACAAGCCTCGGAAACATGGGAAGGATTACTCACTGCGAATGAAAATGACTATATTATTTAGCAATTACACTCAACTTGCCCTGAAACACTATCCTTCGGAACTGAGCATTTACAGTACATAAAAAGGAGACGACAATTAACCTTTTGGTGCAGTGAACTCTGGGAAGTGCCAGAAGTTTCTCACTGACATGAGATACCTAGGGGAGGATAAGCAAGAGGTTGCATGACATTTACAGAGCTCCGTTGAAGCGATTCAGGACCCATGAGCCATGGTGTGATCCTGAAGATGATGACCTAGAGCTACAAGGGGGAATGATGGGAGGAGGCGAAGTGGAATGAGGCACACCATGCATGAGCCATTACTAGTCTCTGTCCCACCTACATGGGTATCTGGATACCTGCCCAACTCCTGCAGACAGACCACTGAGTTAAACACTGAATATCCCTACTCATACGCAGATCCCCAAACACTTGGCTCTCCCTCTAGGCATCCGAGTGGCACCGGAGGCTATCCTGCTAGGAGGGTCTCTCACTAGCCTCTCTGTTAAGCCTAGCAAGTGTTCGGTCATGTCCAAGAGGCAAACGAACGGATCGAGGAACTGAAGATTCCAAACTCAACCCTCGACTAAGCAGGGCATCCTCATCAATCATGTCTGACCCCCAGGGTTGGATACTGCCCGGCTCCTGGGCGTAGCAGTGTGGATCTCCACATGCTCCGCTGGAATGCTCCAGCTATTGCCTTAAACAGCAAGACTCAAAGCCGAATCCAACTGTTTTCCATTTCAGTCCGGCAAGGAGGGCAAGGTTAAGCTCCCCCCCCCCGCCCTCCTTCAAGTGCAGATTGAACAGAACAAGACAGACATTCCTCCTGCAACTTGTTAACAAAGAGGTAACCCATTGGTACAGAACTCAGACAGCTTTAGTGAATCTTGCCATTTGTCTCCTGACCTTAAGGAACATAATTAATATGTTTTCATTGCCAATGAGTAGATTGTGTGTGTACCAACTGGAACTGCTCCTGCTGTGTGTTTGATTCCAGTGACGATGGGGTGGGTTGGATTTTAAATGATGTGTGAGCACTTCTGTTCTTTCTGTGCTCTGGTTTATGTGTTATTCATGACTTGCATTACAGACATGGCTGATACACAGATGTAAATGTTATTAAATCTTCTGTATTTTAGAGGCTTTGTGAAAGGCTTCTTTGTTTTCAAATACTTCCCCTAACCACCAAAAATAACCAGTAAAACATGACAATGTCTTGGGAATGTTTCTCCACCAAATCTTCTGATGAAGAGATTTTCTTCTCCTTGGCTATCTTTTCATTAAACAAAAGCATTAAAAGGGTGGCAGATGGATGAATTCCATTTGTCTACCACCACTCAAGAACAATGCCAGGTATGTGTTTTCATGCCCTGTTGTATGTTGTGGGTGTGCCTTTGTGTGGGGGTGCACAGCAAGACATGCGAGATCAGAGTTCAACGGCACCCAAGCCTTGACTCCCCGTCCCAAGTGCAGTTGGTTTACAGCGCTGGGTGTCTGACATAATTCTTCATCTGTTTTCACTCTGCTGTCTGCTCCTCACATTTCTCAGGCTTTCAACAGATACGTGGCACAGGCTAAAGCTCTGGGTACAGACAGTACTTCATCAGGGCCTGCCTCTCACTGGCTCACTTTTCTCTATTGATTTTAAATTTAAACAATGCTCTCAGGCCGAACAATACACCTCCACAAATACAGCTGACTTGACTGAGCGCAGTTGGGAAAGGAGAGACACACATTACACCCTTGGCATGCACAGCCCAACTTGGAAAGGCTCTGAAGGAGACAAAGGTCAGGGCATCTGCCGACCCTCAGAGACCTGGGGATACCTGCTTGATTTCAGGAGTACCCTCCTGGACCCGCAACAGAGACCACATCCATCAGATGCCTGACATTTGAGTCTATGGTCTGGCAGTGGCCATCCTGGGAGTCCTGTTGTATCTCATTCCAGCTCCCTAAGACTCAGTCTTGGAAGAACTATTTCCGTACAGGCATCACCCCCCACGATCACGTAAGCAGGCTTCCTGTGCTGGCCACGGCTTGCATGTTTGACACCATCAAGTCGCCTCTTGCTTTCTCTGTTCTATTCCTGGGTTCATCCCCTACCCTTCCAAACTTTTTGACCTCCCCCTGCTCTGCTTGTCATCTTGAGGGTTTGGATGGAAGAATGGAAACATCCCTGTTCTCTTTTCTCCCCACAGTGGCCCTGCTTTTCAGAGAAGCTGCTAGTTCCTAATGCATGTGACACACAGAAAATGGCCCAAATGCCCACATTGCCAAGGGAATGTCAAGCAAACTGGGTAAACAGTAATTAATCCATATGCCAGGAATAATCCACCATGTTAAGGATGAAAGAAAGGGAAAGACTCCTCGTAGACGTGAGGAGTGAACAGGGAGATGACCAAGTTAAAAACAGCTGCCATAAAACTGCTCTCCTGAACAAACACAAAATGATACCAAAACAAAACAAAAAAATGCTGTGCTTTGACACTAACAGGCTTTGTGACAAGGCCTATAAAAAAGCTGGTTTCTCTCCATGGAGTTCTCTTTCATTTTACTGTTGCAAATATGATACACATATTGTTAAAAGTAAATAACATAAGAGCCATAACAGGCATTTAACCAATATTCCTTTCAAGATTTCTCTGACCACCTCATGAGGCTGACAGCAGGAACTGACATGGAGAGATACATGTTTATACCAGAGGGCTTAAATTCTGTGACATTAGTGAGAAAACTTTTTGAAATCTCTGCACTGTTGTTTTTTTAGCACACATTTTCCATGAACTTTAAGTAAAAGAGTTATTTATGTATTTTAAAGCGCTACAGGGGGAGACAGATCCACATGGCTGCCATGGCCCAAGGCTGAAACATGACAAAGCAGGGAGCTTCCTCCAGAGCCTTCCACAGGGGAGGCAGGGACCCAAACACTCAAGACCATCTCTTGCTGCTTTTCCCAGGCCGTGTCTTATTTGTGCCACAATACTAGCCCTTCAAGTACTTTTTAAAGATTGCTCCTATATATAGATTTCAATTTGGGGTTAGGCGGGGGTAAGGGGGCAGTGCAGGCTAGGGCGGGGGAGGGAGCACCAAATTAAGCTTTTTCACTTCCCAAAATTTGTACTTGAGAGAAAGAGGCTTGAATTGGCTGGTCTCTCGCCCGAGGGCCTCTGATTGGAACTTAAAGCCAGGAACTCATTCCTAGGGCTCCCTGAAACAGGTTGTAGGGACCCAAATCCTTGAGCCATCCCAGCTGTCTCCTGTAGTCCGCACTGGTGGAAAGCTGGAGTCAGGTGCCTGGGGGGGAGGAATACTGAACCAGGTATTCTGATATGGGACAGAGGCATCATAACTATTACATTAATCTACCTCATAATTCTGTCTTTCCACATTTGAAGCATCCTTCTGTGTCATTTTTTGGCATCAAAATGCTATGAACTGTAATGAAGTCCATCAGTGAACTCTATCACACACACAGAATAGTAAATAAAAAATACAAGAAGGAAACAGCTTCTTTGGGTAAGAAATCTATAGGAATAGAGCATACATACACATTCACCCAAGTAAGTTTTTGAAGAAGAGCCTGGGGAAATAGGCCATTGATGACCTAGAATAACCATGCATAGGGAAAGGCTGGAAACAGGCTGCAGGGTTTGAAGACACGACCTGGAATTCTGTTCATGTTTACAATGGAATATAAAACTTCAATGACACACCTGCAAGTGAAGTTATCTGACTGGGAAAGATACTACAAAGGCAGCTCCTTACGCTTTTTGTCATGAGTCTTCCTGCTGTGGCGGAAGTGACTTTGTGGTTATTAGAGGATAAGGTACAAAGATGAAGAGCCTTCAAAAGGTAACACATGATGTATGGGATGAAAAATGAAACATTGATTTTCAACAATATTTTTGCATCAACATGAACTCTGCATTTTCAAGTTTGTCTACACACTTGTTGAAGTCGCCTCATACAAGGAAGTTGTAGGAAATAAAACAGAATGAACAGGATGTGGTAGTAGAGCAGGATGGCCATATGCTAATACCTGGGTATGACACATGGGACTTCACAGATACAAGTAAGGCTACTGTGCTATAGATGGGGACATGACCCTGTACTGTTTCAGTTCAATCTGACCACAAGTGATGTGCAAGGGGGAGATGTGGCCATGGGTGCATGAGTAGCCAGTTGGAGATACAAATGAAACAGTTGGACCAGGCAGTCGGTGTGCCATTTGAAACCCAGGAAAGGTAAGGCTGCAGTTGGGTTCGTCAGGCCTGCAAAAAGGAATGCCGTCCCAGTGTCCCAATGAGCCTTGCCTTGAGCTTCATCAAGACCCACAGAGCTGGATGTAACTCAGTGGTTTCCTAGTCACTCACTAGGGCAGCCCAAGGAAACAAGAGGAGGAGATAAGCCCCAGGTTGCAAATTTGATTTAGAGAGATCTTATGAATCAAGCACATGAATGTACTTATATAAACCCTGTATAAGCATGTAAGACATTAAGATACTAGTCTCTGTAAGGCATTTGCTACTAGAAGTAATCATGGTTTATGGAACAAATGGCTGTCAGGGGCTGGGGCAGGAAATACATACAAACTAGGACATGCACCACCCAGCAGGCAAGCACCTTAAGTGGTGTGAGGCAGCAGCCCAACCAAGTCTGTCAATACTGAAAAACGAGACAGGCCTATTGATGCATACAACCAAATGCACAGGACACACGACTGACAGTTAAAAGTATTGACAAAGTTAGGAAAATCTCCGTATTCTAGTAGAATAACCCAGGCAACTATACCAAAGAATACAACAACTACAGGGTGTGAATTTACTGAGGGAGAGAAAAGTCACACAACCTTAAGTTGTCACTCTTGGTATTAGTAATTAATACTTTAGAAGGCATCGATGGAGTGACCATGTGGATGAAGTGACCATCTTTGCAGTACTAAGAGATTATTTAATTTCACATGCTTGTTAATGTGAGGCAACAAGGTACACATAACATCTATCATGCCAAAATGCGACAAATCATGAGAAAGCAATCAGATAACTCTAGGATGGGGACTTGACAATCATTCTGGACTTCTGAAGAAAAACTGAATGCCAGGGAAACCTAGAGTGCTGGGGAGTGTATGGGTGATAGGCAGGCCTTCCGTTCCTGCAGCACCTCCACGAGGGCTTATTAAGCAAAGAACGCTGGGAGCACCCCTGGTTAGTGGGACTTAGGGGATAGGCTTCCTGTGATGTGATGTGTAATGCTGTGGGAACCATGAGTGGACATTAGGGACTCTGAGAAACACCACTGGAAAAACGAGGAAGTTCTACCATGAGAGCGTTTCAAGGAGCTCACGGGGAATGTATGCTTCCAGTCATAAGGCCGAGAGACACCATCAGTAACTAAGTGCTCCCATTCACTGATGCCTGTGGCAACTACAACTGAGCTACGCTGAAGCCAAAGGTCCCTGCTTAAACCCACGTGGGTGACAGGGACCCTAGTGCTTCATGTTCATCTGCTGTCCCTACAGGTGCATGGTGGTAGGAAGCTGGGAGCTGGGACTGAGACCCATCACTCTGAGAGGGGATGCAGGCATCACCCCAAGTGGTAACCTCATTGCTGCTGCACCAGAAACCTATCTTACTTAACATTATCAGTGATTTCAACCTTAAAGTATACCCTTGTAGAACAGGTAATACACTCTGTATCAATGCTAATTTTCCTAGGTACAATAATGGTATTGTTATTTCACAGAAAATTGTCCTTATTCACAGGAGGTAGATGCTAAAGCATTTAGGAAGGAGTCTGATGGTGTCTGCAATTTATTTTAAGGCCTCATGAAAAATGTATGGGTATGCATCCAGACTCAGAGAAAGACACAATGTGGCAAGATATTAAATGAATTTAGATAAATAATACATGCATCTTCGATGTGTTATTCTTTTACCTTTTCATAAGTTTGAAATTTTTCACAGTCATAATTTGAGAGGAAAGGGTTTGTTTCCCTTGGCATTTGATACTTGTTATAAAGACATGACCACAGGAACAGTTTTCAAATATGTTAATTTCATTCCTAGCTAGGTGACCTATTTATGCATTTCAAGCTAACACCAAGAACTTTTAAGGCCAATGCTGTCTTGCGCGAAGTCACAAAAGCTCATCAGTCCCTCCCATCCTCATCTCACCTTCTCCCCTTTTCTCTCTCCACACACATTTCACATATTTTACATCCTTTCCCTCCCTCCTTAGTTCCTTCACAAGAACGGGTAGGACACCTGCACAGTGAAATGCCCAATTAGACATTTTCTAGCCATAGTCCATTTCTTCCACTAATACCCAACTGTTTACGAAGATCCTACTACGTGCCAGACAATATCCTGGCTTGATAATTAGAATGCAGCAGTGGAATGAGATGCAGTTCACATGGTAAGTAGGGTAACAAAAGTTAGGTAGCAATTACAATGAGTTTATGAATCTCTTCCAATGAGTTGATAGAAAATGGGAGTTGAAATATCTTATGTAAATGAAGGCAGTAACAAGAGTTAGCTTTCAGACATTCTCAATGCTAACTGTTTTGTAGTACAGGCCTTTCAAACTGGGTGGGGTGCATGCTTAATGAATCCCAATATTCCTATGTAAATTGGGAATTATAACTCCTGCCTATGGACTCCCCGTAGCGCCTGTGAAAGATCCCAGCTAATGAACAGCGAGAGTTAGCACTACTCGATGATAGTGTATTTGGGATAGGCTTTGGCAGTTTGTCATCTTTTTTTTCTAATAATGAGCTATCTATGGCTGTTCTATTCCTGTATTTGTCAGGATTATACAAGCCAATGTAACAAGTAAGCCCCAAATGTCAGTCTTCTGCCGTGCCCATGTGCACATTTTCCTTCCTGCAGAGTCAGCACAAGCTGCTTCACACGCTTGGTTTGTTGCGGTTCTGCTTCCTTTGACCAGAGGTCAGGCCAGCAGGGAAGAAAGAGTGTACTTCATTCTCAAGCCTTGTCTATGAAAAACACACCCCCCTTCTCTTACCAGCACTGACGCTATCACACACACTTAGGTGACCCCAGCCAACAGCAAGGGAGAGTGAAATGGAGCCTAATTCATTCTAAGTTGGTACCACCCAAAGAGGAAGAAAAAGCAGAAAGTACTTGATCTTAAAGTGCCAAAAATATTTTCTCCTTTCATCTTAGAGAATGGAGATGGTAATCCCATTGTTAATTCCCAACCCAAGAGCAAGACATCCCAAAAGCTTTGTGGAAAGGCAATTAACCTTTTTTGAATTCCATGCATTCGAGGAGTATTAAAGTATGCATAGATTATAATTTTTAAAAGTGCTGATTTCTTTGAAAGGTAGAATGACAGGGCTCTTCCACGTGCTGGGTCATCTTCAGAATGGCTGTAATAGCCAGGCCGGGGCATCCTCAAGCCAGGAGCCTGGAACTCCATACAGCTCTTCCACACGGGCGGCAGACAATCCAAGCACTTGGTCATCTTCTGCTGTGTTCCTGAGTGCCGTGCAGGGAGTAGCTGAAGCGCAAACGGACACTCATTCTGATGCCAGAGTTTCAAGTTGTGGCTTCACTGCTATGCTATAACACTACCCCTACATTTTAATTTTTGAGATTAAGATAAACTTAATTTTTATTATTTCTCTGAGCTTTGTGAATTGCCCAGATAGTATCCAGCTATCTTTCACTCCTAAAACACAACATTTGTTGCATTGACTGGTACCTCGGTCAGCAACCTTGTATTTGCAGGTTACTAAATGAATCACATCTTGGTAGAGGGGCCGAAACAGTGTGCTGGCCACCACTTGTGCTGCTGCCAGGTGCTGGGTGGTATCGGCTGCTCCCTTTCTGATCTAGATGCCTGCTAATGGCCTAGGAGAGCAGTAAGAGATGAACCCAAATGTTTGGATCCCTGAACCTACCTGGGAGACCAGCAAGAAGTCCCTGGCTTTAGCCTGGTCCAGCACTGGCCACTGTGGTCATCTGGGGACTGAAGAGGATGAGGGAACGCCTCTGTCTCTCTAGCTCTGACTTCTGACATAAATGAAAAATGAATCTTAAAAAAAAATAAAACCAAAAGAGTGTAAGCTTTATGAGGGCAAAGTGTTGGTCTGCTGTAGATTCTCGGGGTCTGGCTCTGAGCCCAGGATATAGTTCACAATAAATGTACCTTAAGAATGTTCTAAAACCTAATATTTTGTTTTATACCCTGATTTGAACTTGTGTAATCATTGATAGGATATTATGGGGCAAAAACTTTGACACATTTAATCATATTAAAGTATCAGCACGCCCTTGTGTTTCACCTCCAGTAACTGAAAATGCCACAGGGTCCCTCAAACTTCATTTTCATACCAAAGGGAAAAAATGATGCTGTCTAATTGATTGTTCACAGGGAAATCAGTAGGTGCATTTAACGGAAAAGTTAAAGTCAAGGGACCCTAACTTCTACACAGCCTGCACTCAATAATGAAAATGAAACATTTCCAAGCTCCTGGATGACAGCAGCTTAAAGGCCAGCTGGGGTGTGGGGAAGCAACAAAACCATCCACAACACTGACAAGCTCAAACTCACGACTTACAGACTGAAGACCTAGATCCAACTGGGATGAGGAGGAGGTGCTGACACATTCACAAACACCAGGAATTCACACAATCAGGTGATCCTGGGAGATGCTGTGTGTTGTCCTCTGTGGAATCAATGTCCATACTGAATAGATTACTCTGAAGCAGTTTTTGTCCTCTGTCTCCATCAATCTACAAATGACTTCTTATTTTGTTACTAGAATGTCAGCACTCAAGATCCATTCCAAAGACTAGGTCTTGTTTTTAACAAAGCAAGTTCATCTTCAAGCCACACAACAGTAATTTCAATCCAAATATGATCTAAATCTTTGGGACTCACCATAAAGCTGTACTTTCAACTAAGTATATTCTACAATAAGATTACAACAGGAATGCCAACTGCATGTGAGAAACACATAACAAGTATCTTAACTAAGCAGTGGTACTCTTTAATTTTGCCATTTTGGTTTGGGTGTCCCAGAATATGACTCTTCTAAAGAATGTCTTCACCCAAAGAGATGCAACTTTCCCTCTGCCTTCCCCAAATATCCAGAAACATCTCCCTTGACAAGAATTCTTTTCTCCTCTCCCCTCCCCTCGTCCTTCCTTCCACAGGTATACAGACCAGTAGAACTCTCATGCCTGCAATAGCTTGTCTAGGCAAGGGCTGAAGCTAGGGGCCAGAAAGCTAATCTAATTTGCCCACATGGTTGGAAGGTACACAACTATTTCAACCAGCACAACTGCCTCTCAGGGCTTGCACTGGCTATGAATTAAGCCCAGTGAATCCACTGTGGGACCTGGGCATTTTTTTTTCTTAATAGGAAAGGCAGATTTACAGAGAAAAGGAGAGATGGGAAGATCTTCCATCTGCTGGTTCACTCCCCAAATGGCCATAATGGCCATAGCTGAGCTGATCTGAAGCCAGGAGCCAGGAACCAGGAGCCAGGAGCTTCTGGGTCTCCCATGTGGGTGCAGAGTCCCAAGGCTTTGGGCCATCCTTTGCTGCTTCCCCAGGCCACAAGTGGGGAGCTAGGTGGCCAGTGCATTCAAGGGGAGGCTTCAGCCACTAAGCCATGATGTGGCGTCCAGGACCCTGGAGACCTTAAGCAGCAGGCTCAATGGCCTAACTTTCAAGGTCCAACTGAAGTGTCATGTCTTCATAGAAGCCTCTTCTGATCTCTCGAAAACAGACCCAGTAGCTCCTAGTGCTCGCCCTGTGTCCAATGCATGGCATATATTCCACTCCTGCACAGTCAAGCAGTCCTTCGTTATGTTGACTGCAGCTTATCTTGTCTGAACAGGGATATCCTCTCATGCATATTTTAATCCTCAATCCACACTGCAGCTTGTGGAATTAAAAATCTGGCTCAAGTTTTTGCTGAATAAATGGACACATAGATATATCAAACTTCTCTGTTTATAGAACAGAAGGCCTACTAGGTCATAAAAAGAATCTGTAAGCAAGCCATGAAAAACACAATGGTTATCTTATGGCCATGGTGATTAAAAGCAGAGGTTTAAATCAAAGAAATGTCTTTTTTAAATCAAACTGTAAGTACTAAAGAGAAAAGAACATGAATAACCTTAGGTCTATAAAAATAATCAAATTTGTAATATTATCTCCTCAAGACAACTGCAACCCTTGGCTAATTCAACCAAAGATTTAACACAATCGAGATCAATTTCTATTTAGCCAATTCGACTTTTCCAGAAAACTGAAGAAGGGATACTTTCTTGCTGATGTCATGAATTGAACACCTCTACTGACATTAAAACTAAACACCCACTCACCCACCATGACAAGTAATGTGCAGACTGTGTATGCATAAATAACAAAATATTTAACACATCAGATTGGTAAACATTATAAAAATGTTATATATCATGACCCAGTAGGGTTAACTTACAGATACAAGGTTGGTTCAATAGCTTAAAAATTAAATATTAAATCACTTGTCAGCAAGTTGATGAAAGATAATTGCAACTGAAATGCAATTAAATAGTCATCTCTCCATGATAGAACTCTCAGCAATGAGGGAATGAACGAAACCATCTTCACACTGCAAAATATTTTGAAAACACCTCGTACTGACTATTCAAAGGCTGAACTTGTTCCTCCATCCTGAACTTGACGGAGTTAGCTACACTGAACCGTTGCTGTTCCATCCACGTAGCTCCATCCTCGTGTAGCATGCATGCTGACCTCTCACTTCCTGAGATGCTCGGGAGAGAACCCTGAGAGCAGAAGGGCCTAAAACATACTGAGCAGCACTGCACTGTGTACTAAGATGGTTATGTTGGGGGAAGAGGCCAGTGTTTGTACAAAATCCCTGCCCCCAAACATGGGCCAGTAAGACTACCTGAATCTCCAAATTTTAAAATGGGGATAATTTTCTTCAGTATCAAGGCATATCTTTGGAGGCTAAGGCAGAAGGCACGTAGTCCATAAACAGCATGTCTGATCCACTTGCGCACGCGCACACACACACACACACACACACACACACACACACATCTCTAGGGGCCACAGGGCTTCACCCCTTGGTTATTAACACAATTACCTTCTATGCATAACACACTATCCTGAGCACTGGAAAATGCCTCTTTTTAAATCTCCAGGCCTGCTGAGTGGATTTTATGATGCCCAGGGCCAAAATGAAGAAAATGAGACTTTGAAGACATTGTTCAGTCTTTACACGAGCAAGCTACCATCCTGACCGCCACTGCATAGCCTACAGTTGCTGTAGCATCTTCCTCAGCACTCCTTCCCTTCCAACAGGATTGGGGCTCATCAGAGACCTGTGTCTGTGGTTTCTCATGTCCTAAAAGTTTCATGTTTTATGAAAAAAAAATCAAGATGCTTTTTTATAGCTACAGAAATCTTTTCAATGTGACTTTTGGACAGACACCACCCCATCATCACCTCAGCTAACCATCACCTTATGAACAGGTTCTGTAATCACTATGGATTATCTCAACACTGGATCCTTTAACTGCATGAAGTGACTAGCTTTGCTATTGTGCTTCATTTTTACAAATTGACTACAAAGTGGGTTTCAACAAAATTTGTGTCCACGAGGCCAGCAAGAAGGCACAGCATGCTAATCCTCTGCCTGTGGTGCTGGCATCACATGCAGGTGCCAGTTTGAGTCTTTTATGTTTTACTTTTGATTCAACTCTGTTTATGCCCCAGGAGAGCAGCAATGGATGGCCCAAGTTCTTGGGCTCCTGCACCAACAGGGGAACATCAGAAGAAGCTCCTGGCTTCCAGCTTGACAGGCCCAGCTCTGGCCATTGTGCACATTTGAGGTGTGAACCAGCAGATGAAAGACAGCTCTCTCTCTCTCTCTCTCTCTCGCTCGCTCGCTCTCTCCAACCTGCCTTTCAAATAAAAATAAACTTTTTTTTAAAAAAGCACATTCATGAATCCCTGGGCCATAGTTTCCGTCCTTCCTGGGGCACACCAAGTGAGTTCACAATGTACTTCCTAAAAACTCTTATCCATAGCTTTTACTCCCTCTTCTAACAAAGATCTAAACAAAGATCACAGTGGGGCCCAGCGCGATGGCGTGGTGGTTGAAGTTCTCGCCTTGAACACGCCAGGACCCCATATGGGCACCGATTCTTATCCCGGCAGCCTGGCTTCCCATCCAGCTCCCTGCCTGTGGCCTTGGAAAGCAGTCAAGAACAGCCCAGGGCTTTGGGATCATGCACCCATATGGCAGACCTGGGTGGGGGAACTCCTGGCTCCTGGTTTCGGATTGGCTCAGCTCTGGCTGTTGCGGCCGCTTGGGGAGTGAATCATTGGACTGAGGATCTTGCTCTCTGTCTCTCTTCCTCTCTGTATATTTGCCTTTGCAATAAAAATAAATAAATCTTCATTTTAAAAAAAGATCACAGTAGCCAGAGTTCCTGGTGATCTCATACACCCACCATAGATTGCTTACATATTGAGTCCACGTTACATTCAAGCCATGATAAAATCATTGTTTTCCTAGCTGTGAGCTGCAGCTGAGCACTAACCCTGGCTCAGACACCCCCCCCACTCTCCCCCTCTTTACACTGTAACTCCTTACTATTTTTATAAAGACCATATTATTCTCTGGGGCTTTGCTGTTAAATTTTGTCTTATTATACACACATGAACATTATACAAAACCAATCCAGCTTAAAGAATGCTATATAAAAAACCATATATAATTCCACCCCTACCCCAGTGTAACTATGGTATGTATTGGTTTTTCACTTCCCAATCTTTTTTTATGCCTATAATAATTTAATAATACTAGGTTTGGTTATTACCTTGCCATACATATTTGTTTATCATATTACAAACTAAACAACACTGGAATATGCAATAACATGTTACATCACTGTGCCATAATCTACTGAGCATTCTAACCTACATGGATAACTACTATGGTTTCATATGATAAACATCACTGTGGTGAACATTTTAGTCAAAAAAGATGCCTTATTCATGCATTTCCCATTCTTTCCTTAGCATAGATTCCTAAATGTAGTATTATTATCTCCATAAATATGAACGTTTTCTGATTTCAAATGTATAGGACCAATACGCTTTTCAAAACATACAATGAATCCATTCAACAGCCCCTAGAGACGGTTATTTGATCACATCTGATCACATATGAAATGGTAAAATCTATTCCAGGGCAGTCTTACATTTCAGGTCTCTAATTCTTAGTGACGGTCAATACTGCTCAGGATCACTGGCCCAAGGATTTCCTACTATATTTTCCCTAACTCTGTATCTTCAAATCTGCCATGCTTCCTGGTTGGCCGGAAATAAGAGGGTTTCACCAGAAGCTCTCCTACTAACAGTGTACCTATGACGCACTGAGAAAAACTGTCTCCATGGAATTTTCCTATCTGAATGTTGGTGTTCCATGAGCAACTCCAATCATTTAGCCGAGCTTTTTTTTTTCCCCCATGCATAACATACTGTTACAAAAACTTGAAGTGCATTTTTTCATTCAACCATCACAACACTATGAGGTATGGAGTATTAGTCACAGGATTCAGAAGCAGAGGCAAAGAGACATTAAATCAATGGACTAGGGATTTGATGTGTGATTCCACAGCCTGTCTCTGCGCAGTGCCTCCCATGTGCAATGGAAACAGGGCCTGGATTGCAATCAGACTTTGAAACCCTGCCTTCACTTTTTCCTAGTACAATCAGAATATTATCCTGTCCCAAGGCAGTGGCAAAAATAATCCAGGTCTCTGTAAATAAGGCATCCAGCAAAATGTTATGATTTTAGAAAGAACAGTAAAGAGCTGAGTTTTCTGATGTAGAAGACACTACGGATTCACTCCATTCTATCCTGCTTTCTTCTGCCACAAAAACATTAAAACTGGAAAATACTATTTTCCAATAAGGAACAAAGAGGCAAGCATCTCCAGGAAGATTTTTGTTCAGATGAAAAATAATTTCCAGGATTCTAAATAATACAAGCAGCAGCAATGGCTGCTTTGAGAACACGAAGCTACAATGGACAGACAGCACCTAGCAAGACAGGGCCAGGCGTGAGAGCTCAATGGCTAACTCTTCATGTTGCCCATGCTGGGATCCCCTATGAGTGCTGCTTCATTGCTCAGCTGCTCCACTTCCCATCAAGCTCCCTGCCTGTAAAGCAGCAGAAAATGACTCAATGCATTGGGACCTTGAACCCACATGAGAGACATGGAAGAAACTCCTGGTCCTGGCTTCAGATCAGCTCAGCTCAGCTCCAGCCATTGCAGCCGCTTGGGGAGTGAACCAGCAGATCTGTCTGTCTCTCTTTGTCTCTATAAACCTGCCTTTCCAATAAACATT
Source organism: Ochotona curzoniae (assembly GCF_017591425.1). Taxonomy (NCBI): domain Eukaryota; kingdom Metazoa; phylum Chordata; class Mammalia; order Lagomorpha; family Ochotonidae; genus Ochotona; species Ochotona curzoniae. The sequence goes on along the minus strand of NW_024465556.1, from coordinate 19,933,014 downwards.
TTAAAATCTTTTTAAAAAATTAGTAAGACAGAAAGAGCCTACCTACCTACACTTTAGACCCTGTGAACTCATCCTCTGCCAGCATCCATTCTCAGTGCAGTGTGAGGAGACTAACTGCCTACACATCGAGACCACTGTTGGATTTCTGTTGCTTACAGGTTAATACGCATCTGTTCTGATATGCTTTCCTCACTATTTGCCACTGTTTCATGCATTTTCCACATAACACAGCAAATGCATATTTGAGGATCACAGCACCCATCACCAAGTAGCCAATGCTGACATAGTTAATGTCAATGAGTGTTCTTTATCTATAGCTGGGGACACTTGGGTTGAGTGGGGCGTGTCAGCCTAAGCTTCCTGCCCATTACCAGATCATGCAACACTGAGTCATGCACTGATCACTAAGTGGGGAAATTTCAATAAAATAAAACTAATAATTAATGCAAAATGATTTTTTTTGCTACAATAAAAATTGGCTAGATTTTACTCACCAGTAACAAGGAGACAGACAAGGACTTAGGGAAGTATCTCACAGCTGATATTTGACGAACAGACCAGGCTGCTCATTCTGGCATTGCTCCTAATTAAAGTGACTGTAAACAAGTAGCTTACATCATCTAGTCCTCAGTTTTTACCTCTGTCACATGGGGATCCTAATGCCTCCTGCAAGGGTTACAGTCTATATGAAACTAACCTGGTGCCTTGAAACCACAACAAGCAACCAAAAGACGAGGCTAACTATGACAATAAGAGACTTAAGCAAAGAACAGGACTCTGTTCACCTGAGTATCATGTACAATAACCTACTGTGGGCCATGGCCCTGGGATTCTAGCAGCAGAGAGAAGCATGTTTCAGTTCCCCACCTCTGCTGCAGAGCTTAGATTAACGTGCAGGCAACACAAAGGAACACACAGGTAAATTAGCCAGTCCTCTAAGACACTGACACCATCTAAGCTAAAAAACCAAGAGGTATTCAGGAACAGTAGGGGCGGTGGTTACAGGAGGATAACCAGGAGCCGCATCCAGTCTTCAGAACGCAATGTTTCTACCTCTCTGAATACAGAAGTACCAACCAAGTAATTTGTCGCATTAATGTCAAAATACCAGTTTCCTCTGAATCATACAATTTGTGATTGTGACTGTATGATACAACTTGCACCAATTATAGCACAAGTTCTCCTCATTAAGAAAACTACGGAATGCCATTTGTCTGACCCTAGTGACATATCCATTGAATGATCATCTTCCAAACTTTGCCACTGAGTGTGTCACCAATCACCGAAGAGGATTCAAGATAATCAGTTGCAAAAGGGACACTAAAACCATCCTCTAAGCCTTTTCAAATTATCTTTAGAAAGGGTATATCATTGTCCCATGGTCCTGCACTTCACAATTGTAACACTTTGTGTCAAATTTTAATTTAGAATAAAAGAACAAGCTGAACATGGTTGGACTTCTCTGCCCCAATTAAACCACTTCCCACCCTTTATTTCAAGCCTCTTTCTATCCAGCAAGATGGCATCGCCACCAGCAAAGCCCCTTCTCTGCCACCGCGGTCCTACCAGACCCACAGCAGTGCTACGAAATATCGACTTGCAAAGTAATTAGGATATAAGTATTCTGAAAGAGAACACATGGTTATTTAAAGCCATCAGACAGCATTCAGAGGGAAGATCTATGGAATCCCAGGGCTGGGCATCATCACACTCTCTCTCTCTCTCCCACTTTTTACATCCAGAAAAAAATAAGAAGAAAAAAAAAAAGACACATGATAAATCTCCAGCCAATATGACCCGCTCAAGAGTTTTCAAACAAAAGCTTGCACGGAACAGGATATCTGGCAGACCTGGGCACTTGCCTTCACTAATAACCATTAAAGTTGTTCCTAGTAAACCATTTTACAGTGACATTAGAAATATCAGAGTATGCGTGCGCAGTCATGACTTGCGACACCCCGTTAGTGCAGCACCACAGCTCCCCATGGCTCCCCAGCCTCCTTTGTCTCCCTCATGCTTTCTTCCCCCCTTCAACATTTCATTTCCAATGACACGTCAGCCGTCTTTCACCAACCTCAAAGGGAAGTTGAATGCGGGGCTCACAAAGTTAAGCTGACATTTGCTCCCTTCCAATAAAAAATATTTAGTCCATTAAACATAAATACCTGTCATTATGATACATGGACTGGGTGCAAACCTCCCGGTTGCCTCTGATGTTTATTACATCCAAACAACTGCAGTGCCTGCATGTTTTCAACTTTAGTGTATTGATTAAACTTTTAAATGGCTGCCATATAACCCAGGGACAGCGGGAAGATTAATTTGCGTCAATGTTCATCTGTAATTCATTAGCCATTTATTCTTTACAACCACATGGGCTATCAAGGAAATGCAGCCCATTTTTCACTCGGCACAGGCTGAGAACAGATTCTGAAATTTGTGCTGCATACAAATAGCTTCCCCGGGTCTGGCCACTTAAACAGCTTGGTTTTGCAAAAGTTGAGGTCGGCAGCAGGGGAAGGAACGTGAAAAACCAAAAGCAAGCGGCGAGGGAAAGCATGCAAGCCCGGGGCGCACACGACCGAGCTGAGCTTGTCCGCGGTCTTCTCTCAATCCACAGACTATGGTTTCTGCTTCCAGTTGGATGAAAGGAACGGAAACTCTTGTCTGAACCGAGGCAGTGAATAACCCGGGCTGCTTTTTCCCAGCCATCCTTTCTCATCCCCTTGCTAAGATCTCCTAAAATGCCATTTCTGGCAGAAAACCACAATGAGTGGCAGTGAAGTGGAAAAGTCTCTAGCCTGCAGGAACTTGGAGCTGCCATCTCAGGAATGGTGGCATCTGAACCGCCTCTCCCTGAAACTGTGGAATCTCACCCTGCCTGTTCTTGGGCAGGTGCCCAGCTAAATAGCGACGCGCTTCCTGAGGGAAGAGGTAAACCATCTGGCTTCTCCATGTGCCCTCCTGAACCCCTGGGCGGAACACAAAATGCATATTAACGGCATCAACGGAGGGAGCACCCTGGTGAAAGGCCGTTCCACACACAAGGCTCTTTGGGGAGGGGGAAGGAAAGAAGGAGACTGCGTGTGCCTGGGCTGGGTTGGAGGAGAATAAAGCACATGGGGGGATTATTTACTAAGCATGAATCATTACAGTGGAGAGCTCAGCGCCCAGGCCTCTCTGTGGCTAATCACAGAAATGAGCAGTGAGCACGCACGTGTACACACACACACACACACACACACACACACACACCCCTACAGTTGGGTGACATCTGGGGAAGACGGCTGGCTGGCCGGGACCCATTTGCAGATGCTCAGGGCGACAGCAACGACTCTTTCTGCTGGTCGACAGTGCCCACAAAAATTAAAGGCACCAGGCACACTGGTAACCTTTGGAAACAACAATGACCGTGAAAGACACAGAGATGGCACAAGAGGCTAAGAGGAGGAGGATGTAAATTACCCATTTATAACATAACGCTCAGGCTGCTTACAACCTGATAAAAGAGAGTCCTTACAATAGCGTCCATCTGGAACCATCTTGCTCCTCGCCAGGAGTCAGTGCACAGCTCCCTTTCAGAATCTTTGTGGGGGCATGGGGCTGACATATAAACGCACAGTTTGAGTTTGATTTGGCTGGTGTAGGGTGTGATAGAAAAGCATCCAAAGGAATGACCATGAATTGTCCAAGCATATACTGGGTGGAAATTCAAGGCCACTAAGACGCAGCCCTCTGCCACGAACAGGATCCCTGAACTACATCTGTTCTTTGGGTTTATTTTTCCCTAGGAACTAGCATACTGGGCTTTGCACCTCACTGGAGTTCCATAAATTCTGGAAGAACACTTGATCGATGCAGCCTAAGCACAGATTTCATTTGTTCACGCGCTCGGCAGTTATTATCGACAGTATCATATCCACTGCACTGATCCAGAGCCAGCAGATGCGAAAGGCACCTCTGGACAATAGGAAAATTCTAGTACAGTAGCCTTTCACTTCCCTATGGAGATAAGGGATTGTCTAGAATCCCAGAACATTAGTTATAGAGGACCACGGCTATATTCTTTATCTAGTCTTCTCTTTGGTCGAGCCCAGAAAATGACAGAGGTTAAACAGCCTGTACCTTGTGAACTGAGCAAGAGCTAGAACAAAACGTGCCTGAAGACCTAAGCTAACTCAGAAAATAGCTTACTGAAAATCTCAGGTTCCATGAATCCCAAGAATAAACACAATCTCTGTAGGTAAGGGGGAGACGACTTTTGGAGATGATCTTCCACAAACAGGCTGCTTGCCAAATCCATCTATGGAAGCTGACCTTGAGTTTCAGGAATGGAAGAAATTGTATGCAGAATATAATTTAAGAAGTAAATACAGAAGGAAAATAATCACTTGTGTCATTCTTGGGGGTTGGGGACACTGGAGAGCATGAAGAGTATGGGTACTCATTGTCATAGCCTCACGTGAGGACCTGGCCATTCACTCCAGCAAGCTAACATAACACAGAATTAGGGGCCAAGACTCTGCCCTCAGCCATCAATGAAAGAATAATGACATCCAGGAAAGTCAAAGTTACTGAGGTTCCAGAGCTCTACCATGGGAAATTAGCAGATGAAAGGGCATTTGATGACACCTACTGAGAACCTAACACTGCCCTGGCCACAGCTCCCTTGAATTCCAAGGCTTCAAGTCCATCTAAGGAAATAATGCCCCCTGGGAGCAGAACACTACAAAGTTCACAGTGAGGTTTTTGTTATCAGGAGCAGGTAGGAACAGGAAGATGAAATGCCCAATAATATATGAACTCTGTGGAATACTGGGCAGCCATTAAAACAGTATTGATGAATGAAATGCAGAAATATAGAAGAGCCTGAATTGTTGGAAGAACATACACAATTATAAGTTCACTCTGTTGCGGCTATGTATTTGTAATACATATATGTGTGTGTACGTATGTATGTGTGTGTGTAGACGTGTGTTTTATCATATATATGTAATGTTTTACCTTATATGTGTATATATGTGTGTGTGTATATGGTAAAAAAATATAATTCATACTATAGAGTTAATATTATATAAAACATATATTTATCAAATGTTCCAAAGAGTTTGATTTGTTGCTTTTATAATTGAAAAGAGTTCTAAAACATCTAAATTCTGTGCAACAGAGGAGAAAAGGAAAGCTGTGAATATTGAAAGAAAGATTTGTATGGCAGGGACTAGATTTTGGACTTTAACAGTCCTTAAACAAAAGATTTTAATAAACAGAATGGAAGAGGAAGAATATTCTCCTTGCCAAGCAGAGCCTCAGCATGTGAGATGTGCACAGGCTGAAGCAGGAATAATGCAGAGACTGGTCTAGCTGTTGCACACCAGGCACTTTAGGGAAATAATAAACAGCACTGTATAAAATTTGTAAATCTTTGCTCATGTGACAGTTTCAGTATTTCTGTCCTACCTGACCCTTTCCAAAAATAGTCAGTGTATTTTACTTCCAACCATTCCACTTTATACCTATCCAAGTTTGTGAGCAAAATGAACTTAAAAAAAAAAAACACATACACAGCAGAGATGTGTTTAGCTTATGTCTTCTAACTTTAGGAAGTGATTCTGCATCTAACATTAGTAAATTAAAAAAAGAATTAATTCGAAAATGGAAAAGCATGTGTAATACTTAAGAATTTTTAAAACATGCAATAACAAGAAGGGAAACAAGGTAGAGAATAGGAGTGAGTGATAATTATTATCTTCTAAATAGCAATGTTACAAATGTTAAACATCTGAAAACAGTCTGAATGGAGGGTCAACAGTCCAATATAAAACCAGTGGATTCCATTAAAAACCTAGACTGTGATGAAGTTGCCATATTCTATCAGCAAGCAAATAAAGTGTTCTTTCTTACATGCTAGTTAGACAAAATGAATCTGAAATCTTCAACAGGTCAGATATAAGAGTGACTCTAACCCAGCAACAGCAAATATGACCTCTGGCTCTCTGATCTCCAGTAAGATTCATCAACCCGGACGAAGAAATAGCAAGGGAAATATTTCCAGAGTTGGCCATATCAGACGTTTCATTCTCTACTTAAGAAACAACATCCACAAGTAAAACCCAGACTATACACAAAACAAAACAAAAAGCCATTCAACAGGACACACTGAGGGTCGCTAACTCCACTGTGGTGCACATCCGGTGCAGATCAACGTGGACATCCATGTCTCCAAAGGGACTTGGGGAAACCAAGAGCGAACAAACATGACTGGGCATGCTCAGGTGCATGAGGCCCCAAAGAAAAACATGTACAAACAAGAGTCGTTTAGTTATTCTGACACAATGGCAATGTGTAGTTTCTGGTCACACAGTGAACTAAAACTATTCTACTGTTAGGAAGCTGAAACTATCAGCTAGTTATCAAGTACCTTCCCAAAACAAGCAAATAAAACCAATTCATATCCTTCCCCAGCTCTTGTCAAATGTCCGTGAATAAGTTTTACCTGTGACAGACAATCTGTACTGGAAGGACAATTAACCTTGCACGGAATATATTTTTAGTGTTGTTTAAATATATGAACACATAGGGGTTTTATTTCACTTTTTAATATTCATTACAAAGCTAACATTGTATTGTGGGCAGAGAGTGTGCATGTGATATCACATTTTTCAAAACCTGTTATAGTGGATTTGAAAGAGAAGCAGAGAAAGTTACAGAGAAGGAGTACCCTCTACCTACTGAGTCACTCCCTCAGCTGCCTACTGTCACCAGACCTGAGCACGCAGGATCTGCAAGGGCAGGGAGCTGGAATTGGGAAAGGAGGCCGGATTTGAACCGGGAACTGATACAGAATGTGTTCTCAGTGTCTCAACTGCTATGTCCAATACCTGCTCCAGGGTGCAACCTGGTTTTGAAAACATTCCATGTGTGGGTCCTAGTGCTGTTAACCTAGTACCTAAATCCTTTCTTTGAAACCACCAGCATTGCATATGGGCACCAGTTTGTGTCCCAGCTGCTCCACTTTGCATCCAGCTCCCTGCTTGTGCCCTGGGAAATCAGTAGAGGATGGCCCAAAGCCTTGCGATCCTGCACCCATGTGGGAAACCTGGAAGAAATTCCAAGTTTGTGGCTGGGATCAGCTGAGCTCTGGGCATTGGAGCCACTTGGGGAGTGAACCAGAGAATGGAATATCTTTCTCTCTGTCTTTCCTCCTCTCTTTTAAATCTGCCTTTTTGATAAAAAGCAAACAAATCCTTAAAAAATTCCATGTGGGGCCCAGTGCGGTGGCGCAGTGGTTAAGGTCCTCGCCTTGCACGCCCGGGATCCCATATGGCCGCCGGTTCTATCCCAGCAGCCCTGCTTCCCCATCCAGCTCCCTGCCTGTAGCCCGGGAAAGCAGTTGAGGACGGCCCAAAGCTTTGGGACCCTGCACCCATGTGGGAGACCCGGAAGAGGCCCCTGGCTTCGGACCGGCATAGCATCGGCCGTTGGCGCTCACTTGGGGAGTGAATCATCGGATGGAAGATCTTCTTCTCTGTCTCTCCTCTGTGTATATCCGCCTTTCCAATAAAAAAAATAATAATAATAAAAATAAATCTTAAAAAAAAAAAGGAATATGGGCCCGGCGCGGTGGCGCAAGTGGTTAAGTCCTCGCCTTGCACGCCTGGGATCCCATATGAGCGCCGGTTCTAATCCCGGCAGCCCCGCTTCCCTTCCAGCTCCCTGCCCGTGGCCCAGGAAGGCAGTCGAGGACGGCCCAAAGCTTTGGGACCCTGCACCCGCGTGGGAGACCCTGAAGAGGCTCCTGGCTTCGGATCGGCATAGTATCGGCCCGTTGCGCTCACTTGGGGAGTGAATCATTGGATGGAAGATCTTCCTCTCTGTCTCTCCTCTCTGTATATCTGCCTTTCCAATGAAAAAAAAAGGAATATAAGAAGGCAGTTTATCATACTACAATTGCAGTCTCTGGTTGTCCACAGTGGCAGGCAAAATAATACTGTATCTTATAATCCTGGGCATCCTAGATTCAATGAAACAGAATATCATAACACGTACATAAAAATTTAATTTTTTAAAAAAATAAGCATTCTATGTGAAACCCACTTTTAATCATTTCTTCAGCAATGGTTGATGTCTAGAATACTAGGAGTTACAGATAAATGCAAGCATATTTCAAAGCTAAAAAAAATAAAATAAAAAGATAACACCTATTTCCCATGGACATAATGGAAACTTTTCACATAGCAATCCTATTTCTTTCTATTAGCCAGTACCTGGCATATTTTCTCCCACTCTGTGTCCTTAAGGTTTGGTCAGTTTACTGCTAAAATGTTTAACCAACTGACCACCAAGTGCAGCCCACTGACACCGACTTTGCTAGCCCCTTCAGGTATATTTGTATTTGTTCACATCTCCCCTGCTTTTTAACATGTCTTTTCCCTTCTATTTTCAATCGTCTACTGGGTTATAATTTGTGTGTCTGTGTTAAAGTTTTTACAGCACATTTATTTATTTGGAAGGCAGAGTTACAGAGAGAGGAAGAAAGAGATCGTCCTTCCATCTACTAGTTCATTCCCCAGGCCATACAGGTGCAGGGACCCCAGACTTGGACCGTTTTCTGCTGCTTTCCCAGGCGCACAAGCAGGGAGCCACACTGGAAGTGGAGCAGCCTCTCTCAATGCAGAGTTCATAATGGATGCCTGCCAGACAGGTGCTGCTGTGCCTATCACTGATTAAGAAATCTAAAACTAGGATCTCAAATCCTTTGAACAATTTAGCTCTTATCAGTGCTTCCTGCCGCAACTCTTAGGTTTGATAGAGGGTATTTTGGTTAAATGTTAAAATTAATGAACGTTTACCATTGGTTTATTCATCCTTTAGTCCATTTTATACCTTCCTTCCACTGACATTTCTAGCGTTTCTCAGGTACAAATCTAAGGGTTCCTCATGTTTGCACCTTAAGGTAGTGGTATATTCTTTCCATTGTCACTATATCAGTATGTCTTTGTTTTGCACCCACTATTGAAAGTTTCACTCTCAAGGTAGTTCCACTTTAGTTTCTTAGTTCTCTGAAAATGTAAACATCTCCTTGGTTCTAAGTAGGGTCAGGAATATGCTTCTTGCCTTTGTCATTGCTTTGTAGAGGATTGTTTTCTCTAGCTACTTACAAAATCTTCTCTTTGTCTTTGGTGCTCTGCAGTTTCAATACTCTTGCTTGGTTGGAGCATAGAAAAATGCATCCTGTGTGTTCTATCATGTGCTCCTTGCATGTTCTCAGCATGTTGAAGATTTTTCGATTAGCTCCTCTTGCAATGTTCGTTTCCTTTTTCCTGTGTCTCCTTCAGGAAACTGGAAGTCCTGAAGGAAAGCTGTCTCATTCTAACTACTCCATCATCAAGCCTCTCGTAATTTTCCTCCTCTTGTATTTCTGTGCTGTGTTTTGCACAGTCTCCCTAGAGTTCCTTATTTATCCTTCCTAGTCTCTTTTCAGTGATATGCTTTATTTAGCTGAACTTTCAAAGCATATTAATTTTTATAAAGTTTTATTTGGATATTTTCCATATTGACTCTTTTGAACATTTTACTGCATTGTTTGTCATTTTTATTTCTTTGATCATTTTATACAGATTTGTGGCACATTCAGATTGTAAATCTATGCTAGTACCTGCTTTGCTTGGAGGTTTTAATTGGTTTCTTTCATTAACTCCTAGGTGAAATCTTCCTGAGTAATTGCTAATTTCTGTGAGGTCTTGTGTGTCAACCCTGGCAACTGACATCCCAACATCACGAAGATCTTTAACAAAGATCTGTGCAATCAACCCTAAAACTTATTAAAGGGCTACACTTATTAAATGCATTTGAGATTCATACTTCCAAACTTACGATAGGCGTAATAATTTATTCCCATATTTTAACATTTAGATTTGGTGGAAACATCAGTTTCCTTCTAACTTCAGCTCAATGTAACTTTTTATTTTCTCCTTTGATTATTCCTTCATTTCTAAGTGACACAAAAATATATACATAATAACTATTTATGTCAATGTGAGATATTCAAAAGGATAAATACTGGAATGTATAATCTGCTAGACTTTGTAATATGTGTCTATTATTTTAAAAATACTTCAGTAGAAATTATGCCACTGAATTTGTCACTCAATGCTAAATCTCTCCTAGATTATTACATTTAACTAATTAAAAGTTCTGAAACTATTTTCTTTTTGACACCTGTACTATACCTGTACTAGTCTTAAAGATTATTTTTTATAAATTTAACTGAAGGGCATATTCTGAAACATTTTACACTTAACTGTCTGTGGACTCTCAAATTCCAAGAAAAAGCACACGTGTCCATATATTCTGAAATTTCAGTATCAGATGAAGCCCTAACTTAAAAACCAAAGATAAAAACCCAGCAAATCCAGAAACAAATACGGCAATTCAAGAATATTATTTCTTAGTCTTCAGCAACTCTAAGAGGCAAATTCAGCAAGTTGAGATCATCTTTGCAAGGCACTGAAAGCCTTGTTTTTCCTCCTATGCCTGCACGCTTAATGATACAGCTTAAATGAGCACTCTAGAAGTATGCATTACAAGAGTGTCTATACTTCTATATATGAGATTGTTATGACAGTGCCCAAACATATTTGCACAAATGCCTGGTATCTGTATTTCTAGCTTTCTGGAAGCTCATTTCTTCAAACATGGAGAGGTGTGCACCAGAAATGATACAGCATTATTCTTTATGGTGCTGGTAGTTGACTGATGCCTGCTTTAATTTTTGCCTACTGACAGCACTTAAATTCCACAAATTCACGTCTTACTGTCCTCCACCCTACATGAGGGGAAGAGCTGACTTAAAAAAAAAAATAAGCACAGGGCTAGGGTGTCTGCTACCTCAGGACCAGCGGGACAATTCAAATTGAGCAAACCTTGGTCTTGGTCTACACGTGGGAACCACTTCCTCAGCAACACCCCCTTCACCGCACAAAACCTTTGCTCATAAAGCCATGGGGCCCCTTCCTTCACTCAAGCCAAACTGACCAGCCTGGATGGCTGCCCTGTGCTCATGTCACTAATGAATGTTTGTACGCCCTCTTGTTCGTGTGACATCATCATTTTTGACTCCAGTACCAGTTTGGGGATGGGATGGTTAATTGTACCCCACTCCTGGCTAACAACCAGACAACAGATCAGTGAACAAGATGGTCTAGGTACTTACTACTAGCACTTGGACTACTTTTTTTCATCAACCCTGCTGCCTGCTTACAAGTATGTACTTTTGGTGCATGTGGGCTACCACACTGAATCCTTCCAAGTTCTTATCATATATTTCACCAACTTAGACTGAAACACTGGCATTTAAGATCAAGAGCACTAGAATGGGAAGCTGAAGTTAGGATGAGTCCTAGGTCATGCACGTGTTCCTGAGCATCCTTTGTGTCAAATAAACATATATGATTTGATCCTAGTGTCCACTGTGACTCTCATCCCAAGACTACTAGTTGTGCGTAAATCCAGCACTGACTCAATAGTAGCATGAGGCGAAAGACTAGCAGATCCTCTGTGGAGTCCATGGGTCCACTCAGAAGCAGACTTGTAAACATCAGTTACCACAAGCCTTGTGGAGGCCTACACTCTTTGAAACAGATCAATGTCTAGGATCCCTACTAGCCTATGCCTATGTCATCGAAAGCAAAGCAGATCCTCACAATTACACAAGCAATACTCAAGCACCTTGCAGCACAAACGCTGAAGAAGAATGCATTGTCCTTGCCCATTAAAGAACCAGAGGACACTGTCACCAGTTCAAACTGTCCACTAAGACACTGAACATCTACTGATTCACCTTAATTCTTCCTAGTCTTAGCACCCAGTACCTTAACACGGTGAATATGGATACCTGACCCAACAAATAATAAATTGGTATAACATTTTATCTTTGCTCTTAAAACATCATCTTGGGGGAAAAAAATGGAATGGCATGGAACCACCAACTCCTCTCATTGTTATATAAGATATATTTTAAGAAAGGAACCATTAATTCTACTATCCTCCAATTAAGAACAAATGTCATGGTTTTCTTTGAATTGCTTTTGATATCATAATTATGAAGGCTTTACTGAGTCTGAAGTCATGAAAACTTACACCTATATTTCAAGAGGTCTAGTTTTCATATCTGATCCATGCTGTATTATTTTTTGTGTACATTACGAGGAAGGGGTCAAATACTCTTCTATGTGTGGCCTGTTGCCCTTACACAATTTGAAGAAAATACAATTCATCTCCTCGTGTGCACGTCTTGGCACAACTGCTGAAAAATGAAAGACATGGCTAGCAGAGACAATGGGACCAAATCTGTCTTCCACAAGGGATGGTGGCTGGCGCTTAGGTAAGGTATGTAATGACGTCTGAGGTCACTGGTTCTGGAAGATCTTAACTCAGCAAAGTTTATGCCATCTCCATTTCTTCAACAGAATTTTAGCACCTAAACATGCGCTATAAAAACAGTGCCATCCTCTTCATGGTGAGGAAGGTATCCTAGACCATCAGTCTGCTTACATTACCAAGCCACATCAAAATTTGATGGAAGCCCCAGAAATGAAATTTTGTTTTAAACTCCCTGTCTGAACTCGTTTCATTATACACAATTAACATGTAAGACCAACTTTGTCATTCTCTCAAACCTGAGTTAGGAACTAGAGGATTTCCAGAATCAACCTTACTTTTCTACCATATTAAAGGAAAGAAACAGATGTGATCATCAGAATCCTAAAACCCTATGCTACCAGTGTGCATCTGAAACATCAGCCTCTGGGGATTCTGACAATTCAGCTACTTCCAAAGCCTGGTTGGAACACACCACACCTCTACTGGAGTTCACAGTGCTCATTTAGGCCCATGCTTAGCTCCTGAGTCACGCACTTGGCGTTCTCAGCTTGAGATAATCCAGACTGAGGCCAATTTCCAAGCCCCATACACATACTCTACATGTCATTCAGTGTGGCTTAAGAGTGTCTGCCTTATACAAGCAAGGAGTGGCCTATTGTACCTCTGGCAAGGGCAAAAGGGAACCGTGAAGATGATTCATGGAAAACCACCTTCACTCAGGCATTCCCTATGTGTTCAGGCACAATTTCCACTCTCAGATCTTTCCCATGCAGTGATTGTGCCAAGTCATCACTCAGTGCCATCAGGAGAATAAAATAATTCTCATTATCGAAAAGTCAGTGAAGCTAGCACTCTGTAGTCATTTATCATCTCATGGTCTATCTTCAAAAAGTCAGGGTCCCTCCCATCCTGTGTCTATCAGCATGGATGCCCAACTCTCCGAGTTATCTGCAAGTCCCAATGTAGTATGATTTCAAGAAATGCCAGAAAAACTGTTAGAAATGAGGCAACAACATGCCTTCAAATGTGACTTAATAGTCTCTTTTTTGGTTGACACACACATGCTTACTGAACATTGATATCATTCATGTCCAGGATAGCAAGCATGTTTCAACTGATTGGCAGTTACTGCCTGAGTCCTCCCACGGGTCTTCAAGCCATTCATGGAAAGTCAACATTATCTTTTAATTTAATTTCCCCCAACAAACTTTCATAATGATACCTGTTTAATGGTAAGGACTGCAGGGTCTTGTTTTGCCTCACAGGAGATAGCAACACATCATGGCTTGGGCTATGGGATAATTATCAACCACATTCCTAGCCTGGCTTTCCTGTGTATGCAGAGCAATGAGACTGCAATTAGAAGAGGAAGAACAGGAACCCACATATTTTTTGGACTCTTGGACTAGACATTTAGTCTGCAGGCCCTGCCTCATTTCCACCCACTTTTCCCTTTCTGCACACATTCTACATAGCATATTTTTCTTTTGTCCCTAAAACAGACATCTTTCCTGGAGCTATACTTCAACAGTGAATATTCCAAGAGTTAGTCTCATTGGTTCCCACCTGGCCTGTCAACACTGATTATGAGGCATGCGTAACTATGCTTGAGTGGATATAGAATAGAAACAGACACCCAGATCTTGTCCAGACTGGTAACTCAATAGCCACTAATTTGAGTCTTCATGACCAAAGTTCTTCTCTCCTCCATGACCTGGTCCACCTGCCATCCACCCACCTCATCTCATGTTTCCCAATGATTCTCAAAGGGAGGTTCCTCAACTAGCAACATCAGTGGCACTTGGAAAATTCCCTAAAGGTACAGATTCTCAATCCTGTACTGATGGGATCACAGTGTGTCAGGGTGGGGCTCAGTCATCTGCTTTCTCACAAAACCCTCCCAGTGGATGTGACTGTGCCAACAACGATCCAGAAGAAGCACCTTGAAATCCTGCGTTACTAAACTTTGTGCCATGACATAAACCACATCCTGTATTAGCAATGCAAAGTACAATAACCACATGAATCACCATGTAAACCTTGATTTTATTAATTTAATTTGAATGGGCATGAGAGACAGTTGGCTACTACATTAGGCAGCAGAGCCTTTGACCCCAGAGCCCTTGGCCACAAGTATTTGAATACCTGTAATTTAGGGAGGTATTTTTTTTTAAGATTAAAAATATCTTTTATTTTGAAAGTCAAAGTTGCCCAGCAGAGGAAAGGGATGGGCAGAGAGAGAGACAGAGAGACACAGAGCGAGAGAGAGGTTTCATCTGCTGGTTCATTTCCCCGGGTGGTAGCAGTGCTCAGTGCTGAGATAAGATGAAGCTAGTTTTATCTGGTCGCCATATGGATGATGGAGCCCAGACTCTTGGGTCATCTTCCACTAGACTAGATGTTGAGCAGCCAGGACTCTAACCTGTGCCCATATGAGATGTATCTCATTCAACAGCTTTACCCAATACAACACAACATTGCCCCATGGAACATGTTAAGATTCTCACACCAACTCTAATCCTCTCCTGGAAAATGTATATATTCTGATAAACAACATTTGGCAAACAACTTCTGAATGTTCAGGACATTTGCACAGCATTTGTGAACATGTTCCTAGGAATAAAGTCCATGATTTTAAGTTACAATTAAGTTATCAAAATAAAGCCTGTGGGGCCGTTGCTGTGACATGTGGGCACCCCATGTGTGTGCCACTGCATCTCAGCTGCTGCTCTTCCAATCTAACCTCCTGATAATTGCCTGGGCAATCAGCAAAAGATGGCACAAGCACTTGGGACCCCATCTCTTATGTGCAGACCAGGAAGCAGCCCCTGGCTTCAAACCAGAACACTGCAGCCCTTACAACCATTTGGGGATTGAGTCAGCAAGTGGAAGATATCTCTCTCTCTCTTTCTTTCTCTCATCTGTTTCTGCATCCCCCATCCATTGTGACTGTACCATTCAAATAAATCAGTATTTAAACAAATTAGAAAAAATAAAGCAGGTATACATCATTTGATAATTATTTTCTTGACCAATGAAAATAGATTTATATACACCAAGTTCCAAATGATGTGTTAATAAGTTTCCTGCCTAAACAACAGAAAATTTTCTACGCTCAAGAACAGCTGTGACTCTGAACATAAGGATCTTCCGGAAAATTTAACAAGCACCTCATATTCCACCTATACCTAAGATCACCTCTCCCTGGTGAAATATATTCCTCAACAGTTGTTGTCAAATGTACATATCACAAAATATGTCGGGCCCATAGGCTAGTATACTGAGTACATGGGTATTCACATTTCTTATATATCTGGTAGGACAGAGGTCATCTTCCCACTGGACACTATTTGCTTACACATGAAAAATGTGCATGTGGGCAGCAAATTTTGCCTCCAATCCCTGCAATTATTTTTGATGTACAAATGAATGGTCCTGAACTATTACTGAATGCCAGGTTTCCAGTCTTCCATATTCTTCCATGACAATTTAAATACCATCATCTTTGAAAGCTCAGCTCAAATGCCTCTTCTGTCCAAAAATGAACTTTCCATTCTCCAAAATCTTAGACCTCGCATCCAAAAATTTCTCAGCATTTGTACTGTTCACTTGAAATGACACGCAATATAGTTTTACCTTCTCAATTACAAGGATGTACATGACAGAAACCACCTTTGAATTTTTTTTCAACCTACAATACTTTTATCTCAGTACTCATTACAAACTTATTTTTACAAATGCTTACTGAATAAATAAACTGAGATTCAACCTGTGTCTGCATGCCCAGTATGGGACAGATGCAATGCTAGACAATTGCTCATTTTCCTGCTCTTTAATCACCACAGCTGAGTGGCGCGAAAATAGGCTTAAGAGATATTTGCATACATTTTCCTGACCCTTAGTGTAGTTAACCCTAACTATGGAAACTGAACTTAGGATAATTACACACCATTTTCAATCTTGGAACCCTGACTATGCACATTACTCTCTTGAAGACTCAGCTCATTAACAAAATCGGATAGCTAACTGCACCTAACAAACAGCAAGAAGCAAAGCAATGTTAGTGTATGAAATAACTTCAGGATCATGTTCCTAATTATCTCCACTAATAATTACTAGGTTTCCTTGGAGGAAATTTCTAATTCCACAGGTGGAGCAAGAGCAAAAAGCTTACAAGTTAAACTTAGAAAGGGATATAACAAACAGCACAATACATAAGGGAGCATGTAAAAAAACACCCAAAATCTGAGAATCAAATGGAGGTGTCCCCAACTCACGTAGATGTTCAAATCACTAGGTTAATGGTGAGGGGTTAATGTTAGTAGCTGACAGATTCAGAGTGGAAGCTTAATCCAATTAGTGTCTAGAGGTAGGCTTCCTGACAAATCTTTGGGGCACAGAGAGCTATTTCTATAAGCTAAGCATTATCCTCATCTCTGCTTCCTGTTTTACCATGTTGTGTTCCTCTGCACTTGTGGTGCCCATGCCAGACTCCAATAGACATTGGACCATGGGCCCATCCTGATCTCGGGCTAGGCACCTACTTTCAAGACTATAGCTGAAATCAATCTTCCAAAGTAGCATCCTTCTAATGTTTTAGTCCAAATACCAAAATTATGACTAACACAGCAAGAATCTTTCAAGGAACAAGTCTTAAACAACTCAACTTACAAACTATAATACTAATGTTACGTAACTCAGAGTAAAACAAGAATGCAGACTAATATTATCAATAAACAAATACATAAATGGCAAACTTCTGTTAATCTCATTACACATTGTTCCTTACAGTTGGATTTTAACAAATAACTGTAGAAGTAAAGATGTTAGTAGAAAATCACCATTTGGCAAACACCACTGCAAGAACATAATAACAATAAATGATAAAATTGATGAATGGCATTATAATGACACTGAAGTAATCTTAAAGTATCTACCCACAGGATACTTATTAAAGGCAAAAGAAAGTGGAAAGTTTTCCAGAACTCTGGCAGATACCGCCTTAGTTGAGTAACCAAAGTTAATATTACCAGGTTTGGGTTTTTGTGAGATCAGAGGCCTTCTAAAATAATGCACTGAAAGACATATAACCGCTATGAACTGCCTGAGCTGACTCATGATGGAGCATCTAAGAAATTCCAATGGAAGGATACTCTACACTTGGTCAAGTTCTTCGTTAATGTCGGTCTTCAAGTCAAAGAAATAATGCAGAAGTGCTTCAGACTAGAAGGAACCAGGGTGAAAACTAAATGCAATGGGAGTCCCTTTGTTGGCTTTTGAACCGGAATATTATCAGTGTAACAAGGGAGGAATTGTAGACCATCCTTGTAGACCACCCTCTTTCTCTAGGCTTAGTTTTGCATTGAAAATGAAAGTAGTACAACTAAATGAACTCTCTCCACTCAGCTCAAGCGCAGCCTCTGAGAGCTGCCACTCCGAAGAACCTCCCCCGACAGGTTTTGGAGGTGACTGATGGAAAGCCTCTGCGGTTGCCTGATACTGCTCACAACTCCAAGCTCTTCTCTATCGCAAATAAACCAAAGCCAATGAGAACAAGGAAGAAGGCAGGGTTAGCCCGACAGTGTCATCCTCAAAAATGTACAACCGCTCCAATGCGCAAGACCTTCGAGCATGAATCAGTACCCATGGGGATCTTTTCAGAAGGAAGTTAGGTTTTTGGAGAGGAAGGCAAGGGGAGAAGGCCAAAAGAAACGACTTTGGGAAGCTGCATTCTTAGCTAATTTGTTCCGAATACCTTGCAGTCATACATGTGAAGAATGGCATCGGAGGGCAAAGGGCTACAGTGAAGAGATAAAACAAGTTGAAGGTATTTAAAGTCTTTGCCAAGGAAAAGTGCTCATCTGATAGAAATTTAGACAGGACGGATGCCAAAAGCCAGGAGAGACACAGCTGAGAGATGAGATGAGGTGATTGCTGCTCCAGCTGTCGGACTTGTCAGCAGTGGGGAGATGCCAGATTTTAATTCAAACGCAATGTCAGCTCGAGAGCTGCCTCTATTTCCCTGCATGGTTTCCATTAAGAATGCGCTACGACTAAACTGAATTACAGATGCACTGCCTGGGACCAGTACAAAATGCAAGTTTGCTGATTGGTTTGTCTCTCCAAAAACAAAAAAAGTGACCAAAACAGGAAGGGGAGGATACATGGGGCTAGCTTCACCACTGCTGTCCTGAACAGGACCAAATGGGCAAGAGCGGCAGGGGCGCTGTCAGGATGTGGCAAGGCATGAGATGAAGAGGGGTGGAGGGTCTGACTTGTCCTCACAAGGGTGAACATTCTTCACGCTCATCTTTAAGGTTCCCATAACAAAACACTGGCACAAGCAATGGTAATTTCTCCAATTTCATAATTTTGGAATCCTGACCCAAAGTAGGGACTTTATATACAAATAGAAGTCACATAGACCTAGGCATGCATGCGTTATGAAACTGTGGGGTGTTCTAATTGCTTAAAAACACATGAGAATGAAAACAAAGAACATTAAGAGAAAAAGACTACATCCATGGCAGTAAAGAACTCATAAATTTATATCTATGAAATATGCGATGTCAGATACATCTTCTTAGACTACTATACAATCACTGTCATCCTATCAATATATGCTTTTTCTCTGTTGCAACTGCCACTTTAGTGCTCTCTCACTGCTCCTTGGTGTGATCAAGACCCATATTCACAAATATCCATGTTTAAGTCCCAAAGACAGTCCTCATAGGAAGCTTCAGGGTGAAGAGATTCAAAAAACGCTCATGTGTTCCTGGTAAGGATGGCTTGCCCTATGTGACAATTTTGCTTACAAGCAGATAATACAATCTGAAATACAATCATCAAATGCCAACTAACTTAAACAAAATGCCAAGTCAAAATAGAAACTTACAATTCTTTCATTTGCAGCCAAGATAAAATAAAATGGATCAGATTTACTCCTTTCTCAGACAAAACAACTAAAAAAAAAAAAAACTGGGCAGAATCATTGAAAGGACAGTCCCAGATGCTACATGTGGGACCCTGTGCCCTTAGAAGAGGCAAACACATGAGGTCATTTTCAGGGTGGTCCTACTGCAGAGAACTTCAGGTCATAACAGAGCAGGAGGCCCATGTGGAACCCAGAGTCCCTCTGGAGAGATGGAGCTGGGATGGAGAATGGAGCAGCCAACCTCCCAGGGAGACCTCAAGGTCCAGGAAATGATACTATTTCCCCCTCAAGAGAGCAGTGGAGGATAAAGAAGGCTTATGTGTGAGGAAACCACCTAAGTCTCTTTCAGACGGCTAGAAGAAAATTACCCAAAAGGATGGAGGGAACAATCGTCAAGGGCACATGAAGTTGGAAATAGTGCAAGTGCCCTTTGGTTAGAATAGAAAATCTGGCAAATCATGAGGCACTAGGTTAGGACTTTAAGAGGGTACTGGATCAACAGGTGGACTAAATGATCACAGATTGAGGCTCTGTTTCAACCAATATGCCTTATAAAGTGGTATGTCAAGGAATAAAATGAGTAAAAGACATATATATTTTAAAAGAAAATGATTTTGATTACAAAAACGGCATGAATGTCTACTCAGAAAACACCAATGGTTCTATAAAAGAACTCCTAGCATTAACAAATGAGCTTAATAAGGTAGCAGGACGTAAGATCAATATGAAAAAAATTCAATTGTACTTTCTATATACTCACAGTAGATAAGGGGTATCCGAAATAAATAATGAAGTATCATTTACAGTGAAAGGATATGAAATATATAGGTATGAATTTAAGGAAGGAAAGATGTGCATCATTTAAATTGCAAAAACGCTTGTCAAAGCACTTTCTGAGATGCAAACACCTGGAAAAGCATATCATGTCCACAGACTGAAAGACTCAACATAGCAAGGATGTCAATACCTCTTGAAATGATTTGTTTAATGTGTAGAAAATACTAATGTCTTTATATACACTGAAAAAAGCTTAGTGGATTTCCATGGAAAAGAAAATATTGAACAAAGTGAAAGATCCATTCCTATCAACGGTAAGGTTGAGTAATCAGAACAGTACAGATTTGTGGATATATATATATATATATACTGATCAATGGAGTGGGATACATAATTCAGTAAAAGTTCTACACAACTATGATTAATTAGTTTTTGGAAGACATGCAAACAAATCAACAGAAGGGAAAGAATAGTTACTATAACTGGTGTTGGGGACTTTGGATATTTATCCAAAAAAAAAAAAAAGATTGAAATGAAAGGAAATCATCATTAGTATAAACTTGATACAATTTTCATCAAACATGGATCATGAACTTAAATGTTAAAAGCAAATGTTTCCATCTTCAGAAAATAATTTACACAAGCGTTACATAAATATTGTGGAAAATTGAATGACAAGCTAGGCAGCAGCACTGGGGTGCAGTGAGTCAAGCGACCACTGGTGACTATGGCATCTACGGGAAGAATATTCTGAGAGATTACAAAGGGGAGAATGCTAAGGAGCTGAGTGGTTTGAGAATAAGGATGAGTTGGAGGTCAACTTCCTGCTTTTCTCTGGGTTTGCCTCCCATATATCGTAGGCTGGGGACTATAGCAAACCCCAGAGAAAAACTTTTTAATAGATTCAACCATAAAACTTCGTCCAGAGGAGTAAGTTGAAGAAGTATAATAGACCTTCCATCAGAAATTATGTAAGCAAGACTAGAGTGGTTTGAAAAAAAATATTTCCCTATAGAATGGAATTATCCTTCAATGTTCAAGAAAAACTGGAAGACATTCTTAGCAAAACAAAGCTGAGATCTCACATTATCAGTAAATTTATGAGAAATGTTAAAACAGTTTTTAATGGACAAAAATTACAAATGGTACAGACCAAGAACTCACATACACAAAAATGAAAGGAGTGTGGAAAAAAGTAAATATGAAATATTTTTTATTCTCATTGATCTACAGTTGACTACTTGGTTGAAGTCATAATCATACGGCCTTTGTGTGTGAGTATAATGTAAAGACAAAGGAGATGCTACACTGGTCTCACAAAAGCCTAGGAGTCAATGTGGATGCTTTTACTGCAAGAAACACTATTTACAATGAAGTAAAATGTTATTTAAAAATGGATTTTAAAAAGTTTAAAATGTGAACTATATAAACGTAGTACTATATAAACGTAGTACTATAAACTTAGGTCAAGTGCTATGAACTATTTTTCAAGAAATGTACTTGATATGCTGAAAGAGGAGAAACAAGTACTCAACTAAAGCCAGGAAAGGAAACACAGCAAAAGGAGAAAATAAAGGGGAAAAAAATCAATGAACAAAAAAGCAATTGCAAACATGGTATCTTTTAAACTAACTACAACCACCATTACTTTAAAGGAGAATGGACTAACTCCACAAAATTTAAGACAGAAACTGTGAATGGAGACAGAGAGCATGGCAAGGTGAGGGAAGAGAAATATGCACTATTTTAAAATAAGCACACTGACGAGTATGCATACTCATTTCAGAAAGATGTCAGTAAAGAAAAATTGAAAGAGTCAAACACAGGCTCTACATAATGGTAAAGAGGTGAATTTTTTAAAAATAGCAATAATTACAGGTATACACCCAACTGTGTCAAAACACAAATTTCCAAAACTGATAGACACACACAGAAAAAAATAAATGAATAGAAACCACAAAACTACAATTAAAAATGGTATGCTGTACTACATCTTTTTACACAGGGCAAGACTGTAAAGACAATTAACCCCACAGAACTTAGAGCAAACTTCATAGAACTAACAAATGACTATCAAGATCATGGATTCATAGTCAACACACAAAAAAAATTATATTAATGGAAATTAGATGTTTATAAAATTTAATGAGCAATATTATTACATAGCCAGAAATACTGAGATATAAACCTAAGAAAATACATACAAAATTCTAGGCTGACAAAGTACCAAAGGAGAAAATCAAAAAATGACCTATGCCGATGAAAATTCATTTTGAATTGATAGAATGAAATATTCATTATTGTGAAATTATCATTTCTTATCTGACTTTAACTGTAGTTCCATTTCTTCTCTATTCAAAAGTTTGCAAAACTGAAAATTTATATCAAAATGCAAGAGCTAGGAACTTTTAACACAATAGATACAGTCGAAGGAATAGAAGAAGACAACAGCCTGATGCTCAAAGCCAAAAACCCAATCAACTGGAAACCCAGGGTGACTGGACCCCATTACAAATTGAACCCACGTTAAAAACATTCTTTGTTATTCCAAACTGCAGACAAAAACTTAGGGGTACAAAAGAATGCCTCCAACCTATCTCTTCAATCACTGACCATTTTATCAGACCATTCCATCTAATTTGCAAGTTCTTTTCCCTTCTGGAGGTTATGTCCAAGGATCCTATTGAGGACTAGAAGATGGATACTCTTTCAGTTTGGGGAGCATACATCTTGAGTTACAGTTTTCCAAGCAGCAAAAGATTAACATCTCTTCATAGAAGTCTTTATAAAAATTAGCCTTCACATGTCTCAAACAACTGCTAAGTAAGTATGCTCACCAGAACAACCGAGTCCCTTGCTGTGGCTTGTAAAGGGATCCCTAAGGGTGAACACACTGTGGCTACAATCTCAGAATCAAACACAGGATTCAGAGACACATTTCACAGAGTTTAAGCATACAAATGAATAAAGCAAACACATGTAAGCCCTCATTCCCTGGCTTTAATATCATTTAATAGATTCATAAAAAAGGAAGAAATACAAATAAAAATCCTCATGTACCATACTGATCCTTCTTTACATCCCAAACTTAGATTAAATTTTAAATCTGTACTTCTCAATTCTAAGTTGAGTAAGAATGCCTCCTTTCCTTCAGACATACATAGGATAATCCAGAACAATTGCAAGCAACTATATGCCAACAAATCAGAAGACCTAGAAGAAATGGATAGATTTCTGAAAACATACAATCCACCAAAACTGAATCATGAGGTATCTAAAATCTCAACAGTCCCTGATGGAGATTAAGTCAGTAATTAAATCCCTCCCTACAAAGTAAAGGCCAGGACCTGATGGCTTCAGTGCCGAATTCTAGCAATTCGGCAATCCTTCCAAATGCAGTCTATAAAGCCAACATCACCTTAGTACCAAAGCCAGACAGAGACACAGCGGAGAACAACAGATAGACCTGATGAACATAGATGCAAAAATCCTCTACAAAATATTAGCCAACAGAACCCAACAATATTTGACAGATTATCACCCAGACCCAGTGGGATTTATTACTGGCATGCAAGTATTATTTAACATGCACAAAGCAATAAATATAATACACTGCACCAAAAAAATGAAGAATAAAAATCATATGATAATGTCAACAGATGCAGAAAAGGCATATGATAACATCCAATACTGCTTCATGCTGAAACCCTAAGAAAGACAGGCATAGAAGGAACATTCTACAACACAATCAATGCAAGACATGAAAATCCCAATGCCAGCCTCATACTGAATGGGTGAAAGCTGTAAGCTGTAAGCTTTCTAAGATTTGGTACTAAAAAAAAATGTCAACTTTCACCAATGCTACTGAAAATAGTATTTGAAGTCCTCACTAGAGCTATTAGGCAAGAAAATGAAATTAAAGGAATTCAAATTAGAATTGAGGAATTAGCATTATCTCTGTTCACAGATGACATGATTCTATACAGAGAAGAACCAAAAGACTCAGTCAAGAAACATAGTAAAAGGTGCTCAACTCCACTGTTGGTAGGAGTGCAGGCTAGTGCAGCTACTATGGAAGTAAAGAGTGAAATCCCACCACCTGCAACAAATGCACGTGACCATAAAAGCTCAGTGAAATAAGCCAATCACAAAAGGGCAAAATATGTTCTCTCATGTAAGACAACATTCATGCAAAGTAAAAAAGAGATATATAGATAAACAAGTACACACATATATTCTCATAGAATGAAGAATAGCATCCCAAGAAGTGAAGGTGTGTCACAGGAGGCAACTCTACTCTCCACCAAAATGCAGGATTTCCAGTAAAACTGTTAAATACACCTTGACAATATGATACTAGGTTTTCTATCATTATCTGTACCTGCAATTCTATGATGTACTTAAATTCCAGAATGTTAGGCTTCTAACTTTTACTAACTGACCATACTACTTACTGTTAAGAATATGTAGTGAAATGGTGGGAGATGAGAATGGGAAGGGAGAAAGGGGAGGGCAAGAGGAGAATATACCTACAAAGAGTGTCACGGAAATAGTAAAAACAATTTTATAAAAGAACATTTCTCATAACCCAGCTACTCCCTTTTCTATTTCATTCCACTATTTGTAATTCAGAACCTACCGCAGTGCTCTCTGAACTTACAGAGAAATTATTTCATCATTGGGTTCCACTGTGTCAGCTATGATTTTTCTTTAAACAGGACAACTGTATTTCAAATTAGAGAAACTCCAAAAGCCTCTAATTCACATTAACGTGATATCCACACAAAGTCCAAACCTGCGAGTTACTTTTATTGTGTCTGCCAAACCACTGAATTCACTGTCTGCTTTCGTCTAGATGGAATTTGCCAAAGAGACACAAAGTAATTTTTGGTAAACTGAGAAACTTGCAATCCACATACTATATTCATATCTTGGTTGCTGATGTAAAGTATATATCAAGCATCTGACCACAGGTGAGACATTAAAAACTCATCTAAAACTCAGTTTTCATGTCTGAAATGTGTGGATTGGCACAGGAGTGATTAAAACATTTCATTTCTACCATCCATGATTCTAGAAATGATTGAATCTTTCATATCCTAATGCAGTATTTTCACATCCATTCCAAGGATTAAATTGTCAGGTTAGGTATGTATGCAATCTTGGTAACATCTTTATGGTGTTCCATCACAGTCACACTCACACACACACAACAGTGGATTCCAACATTAACTCTTCGGTGGAAGACCTAATATGTTTTGAGGGAACCCTCAAGGATAAGAAGTACTTTTGCATTTCAACTCAACTAGGATGAAACATAGTATTTCTCTAGTCTTTCTCTCTAACCTCTCAGATTGTTTCCACACCTGTAAAGTTGGAGTCATGATAATCAAACCAAAAGATTAATGGGAAGATTAAATGAAACAATATAAACTGCTTAGCTTAGGACTTTATTATTCATTAGAAACTCTTTGAGGATCCTAATTGTTGCTGCAGCAGAGTCTACTGACTTGGCAAATTCTTAACAAATCTCCTAATGACCCGAAATAAAATAGGCAAAGGCTAAATTAACTAAATTTCAACAGCGCAATAAAGGGAAGAGAAGTATGGCTAAGGCATACAAGGTTCATATGTGATGTATTAGCAGTCTCAGGAAACAAGGTAAGAGACAAAACTCTCAACTGCCTCAGACCATGTATGGTCTTTTTGTGGGGACATTACATAAATCAAAGCAAATTTCCTGAAGAGCACATACTATTCTTGAAAATCGCTGATTTAGTTCTAGTAGACTAGTTGCAAAGCGCAGCCCTTTGGAGCACAATCATTACATGGCAATTGGCATTTCTCATCAGGACATTCTCGGCAGGCTAATTATTCACTGAGCAACACTGTCCTGCACTCTACAGGACCCCAAGCCCCTTCCCACAATCAAAGCAAATTTAGACAGAGATACACAGGTAGGGCAAAGCACATAACAAAAACACAGGATCCCTTGTAGAACACATTTATAGAGGCAGCCACTAGGGTAAAAGCAAAGGATTAAATTAAGCATGGTCTTGTGGGCACGGCTTGGTGCCCAGTGTGACTGCAAGCAATATAACCAAATCTTCATTCTTGAAACCAGGGCCCTTCGCTTTGAACTCTTCCCTGCACTGTGTTTCCAGCAAAGACAGAACCATTTAGGAGAGCTTCAGAGTGCTCCATTCTCACACAGCTTCTCCTTCTCAGAGACACTGCTCCAGGCATTGCTGCAGGTGCTAGTCTTTGGTCTTCACTTCCTTCTCCCACTGAAGTGACAGTGACCCAGACATGTCATTTTTCTCAACTTGTGTCCACCTGTGGAAAAGCTGCCTCACTTCAAGTATGGGCAGGGGAGAGAAGAGGTACCCCCGGTCCTTTGAGTGCTCTCACTGGGAAGTTCAACTTGGAAATGTGCAATTGCCAATGGTGAAACATAATGGCCATCACTGTATACCTTAGCTGGGAGCTCAAAAGAACAGAATCCTCTTCTTGCCCACATCTGCCCCCGTGTGATGAAACGTCTGTGAAACTGACCTACAGCCATGGCATAAGGGACAAAGAACCTTGCTGTTCCTGTGAGTTTCTGGTGGGTTCTCTTAAATGAATGTTGCTTCACCAGCTGTGTTCCCCCAAAGAAAATAACCAGAGATGTGAAATGGTTGGGTTTTTTTGTGGAAGGACAATTGATAGGATATCAGTTGTACAAGAACACTGAGTAAATATCAATTGTATGAAAACAACTGATTGATTATCATTTGGATGGGAACAATGATTTGGATATTGAAAACAAAGAAATATTTTCAGACAAGCATGGGGAAACAATTGATAGATTCCATAGACAGGCTTATGGGAACTATGTAAGCTCCTTAATACCGCCTCCCTGATCCTAGGTACCCTCAGTCTATAAAAGCTTGATGCCACTAATAAATTTTGGCTACTAACCATCTGTCCTAGTCCATAGTTATTGTTGGTAGTCCGTGTTATTAATGACCCTGTGCACCAAGCCCCTTGCTGCCAGACAGCAGTTTTTATACAGTCTTTATCAGTTAGGCTTTTTTCATTGAGAAGCAGATCCCACAGAACGCTGCTCATTGCCTTCTGCATATGGATTAACATGTGTGTGTGCACGCACGTGTGTGTGTGTAAGCCAGCCTCTGTTTCCATTTCTCAGTATTTTCACACCTTGGGATTTCTGCTAACAGCGACGAGAACCTGTTGCAGAACTATCTTATCTAGAGAATGCATTTTGGAGTTGGGCAACTCTCCTGTGTTTTTCTTTTCCTGAATTCCGTGTGAAAATGTTGGACATCTAAACTCCTGTAGTTTTTCTAAACATGTGCCTTTCTTAAAGAATGGCTACTGTCAAGAATGTATACCTAGAGATGATGAAAAAGCAGTAAAGGCAACTAGCCTGCCTAATTCCAAACTGCCTGCTGACTCATCTCTCGCGTGCATGGAAACGCTTTCCTGGTGGTGACTATCTTGCGTGGTCTACATAAGCAACGTGCACCTCTTTATGACCATTGAGAAAAACCCCAGTTGACTCCACAGCAGCACACAATAGCTTCACTAAGACAGAAATACACTTCAGTCCTAAAGAGGTCAGCAATTATTAATGAAAAGCAAGACTCCAAACTTGCCAGTCTGTGATTAAAAGACATTTGCTCTGAAACAGTCGTGCTCATTCAAATAAAAGAAGGAGGAAATTAAATTCCCAAAGAAATAAATTTTGACTGAAGTGAGAAATCACGCTAAGAAGCTAATTTAAGGGAGATGAAATTAATTTCGGTGACATTTATTCTATTTAGCAAAAATGGTGACAAAACATATAGTAGCTCTGTTAGCCAGAGATAAGAGGCGAGTGATTTAAGGCTGGGCATAGCTACGGTCTACAGCGATTTAATCCTGCTGCTACACATCCCTTGTGACCTATCATTAAAGGTTTAAAGTAAAACTGACAATTATTATTAGCTAGTAATTGGATTTTGGAGATTCAGTATAAAGTTAGGATAATTTAAATGACTGTTGACATTGGAAAGATTATGTAAACGCTCTGATTCAGCTGAATTCATCAATTTATTTAGTCTTATAAAACCAAGTGTACGTTCAACACCAGAAGCCAGCACACGGGTAGAGACGGTCTCAGAATTGTCCCTGGGGAAGCCAGCAAAGATTCAGACGCACGATTTTCCAAAGGCCAGCACCCAAGGTAGCAAAGACCAATTTCCGTCTGCAGAGACAAAGCAGAACACTTGGCACATGACTCTGTGGATTTTATCCTCAGAGACCCAAGCAAGGTGCACCCCAGCAGATCACAACATCCCAGGAGAAAAATAAAATTGTCACATCCCAACATTTTATGATACGGATTTTTAATTCCAAAGGCTGAATTTCAGAAAATAAACTCGGAATCAAAAACCACAACCATAGTCATAGATTTACTGCAATGTCCTGTAGCCAGAGCAGTTCTTACCACATACTTCATAAATACCAACACAAACACTATCTGGCCCTTTGTGCAAACCTGAGCACCAGGTAAAACTGAAGCCAGGTAATGCTTCACAGAATTCGTTTGACTATGAATGTGACTACATTAAAACCATTTAAAACACTGTGTCTCCACTGGCTGAGGAAAATCCTACTGTTGATAGTCCCTGGTCTTTAAGTGCTTATTTCAAGGGAAAGTTCAGTTTTATTCTGCAGTGATTATGTTCTCACCCAGATTATTCAGTGCATACAATGTAAACCTTTTCCATCTGCTACCTCATTCCCCAAAATGATCACTTTGGCCAGGGCTGGATCAGGCAGAAACCAAGATCTTCATCTGGGCCTCCTATCTGGGCCTCCCTTGTGGGCACAGGGTCACCTTCCGTTGCTGTTTCAGGTGCTTCACAGGGAAACTGGATTGGAAATGGAGCAGCTACAACTTGAACTGGTGCCCAGATAGGATGTTGGTATTCCAGGCAGTGGCTTTATCTGCTATGCTGTGGTACCAGTCCCAATGGGTACTCTTTAAATCCCCCCCTTCAATTATATTTTCTAGAATATTATTCTTTTGCCTCAGTGTTATAGAAAAGAAGCTGCAAATAATTCATGGCCTGGTTTTGTTATTGTTGTTTAGATTTTATTTTTATTGAAAGGTTAGATTTATAGAGAGAGAGACAGAAAGAGACAAAGAGAGAGATTTTCCATCCACTGGTTCACTCCCCAAGTGGCTGTATTGGCTGGAGCTGAACCGATCCAAAGCCAGGAGCCAGGAGCTTCTTCCAGGTCTCCCACATGGGTGCAGGGTACCAAAGCCTTGGGCTGCCTTTCAGGTCACAAGCAGGTTGCTTAATGGGAAGTGGAGCAGCTGGGATATGAACCAGAGCCTATATGAGACCCTGGTATATTCAGGCAAATATTTAGCCACTGGGCTATCACACCAGACCCGCTTCCTGTTTTTTAAACAAGTTTTTTTAACCTTTAGAATACATTTTAAGCAATTCTTAGCAATTCTACTTGTAAATTCAAGGAATTATTTAGAGGTATAAGTTCACATTTAGTAGTTTCCTAATCCTACCAGCAGCAGGAACAAAATTTTAAAACTCTGAATACTTGAGAATAGGAAGTGGGCTAAGTAAACTGTGTATCCTTCCACGGAAATCTATAGAATGCAGCCTGCAGAATCTGTGCTGCAGAGGAGGTCAGACTCTGGGCATTTTTCCTTGAGATGCTAAGTAATAAAAGGCCTGGTGATAGAGCAGCATTTGACATTTTCATTTATTTGATGAGCACAGAGTGAGAGGATAAACAAAAAGGGAGAGACCTAGAAAGACTTCCACATGCTGATTTACTCCACAAATATGCACAGGGGCCTAGATTGTGCCAGGACAAAGCCAGGAGTTCAATGTGGTTCTCCCAGTAGGTGCTAGACCATCAATACTCCTTCCCAGAGTCTGGGTCAACAGCGAACTACAGTCAAAAGCTGGTACTGGAACCTGAACCTCAAATACATGGATCTAGGATGTGAATACCTTAACTGACATCAACATATAACTTTGTAAAAGGTGGCAAATGACTTTATTCCATTGTTCAGCTATTAGCTCTTAGCTCAAGACCATTCGCCATACAAGACACTAAGGCAGGCTAAAGCAAGGGTGAAGGACATATTCCTTGTAGTTCTTTCTTCTGTTTCCAGAATCAATTTCATTGTCTGAGGAGCTTCTGAAAGTTCATGCAAGATGTGCATTATGAAAGAAAAAAAATATGCATGCATTTTTTCTAGCACCATAATTATCTTTCATTCTCACTTTCCTTCTAAGTCTCTGAAGGACCCAGGGATACTTCCCATGTCCTTTGAGGTCTTGTTCCAGTTCCTCAAGCATCTTTCTCTGAGCTTCTGAATTCTCACCATAATTCTGGACCTTCTTTTATTTCTCCAGGGCTGTAGATGGAGTAACCACAATTTACAGTGGCTGTCCTGTCAATTCCTTGACTGGTCAGAGAACCAAATGTATCCTTCTCCCTAATTCATATGTTCTAACCCCCTCCCCAGCACCATACAAACGACGACTATTGCCTAGAGATGCAGTCTAAAATGGGTAATGACATTAAAGTGAAGTCCCTGGGTTGAACCCCAATCTCACAGTCAGGTGTCCTTGTAACAGAATGTGGGACACAGAGTCACAAAGCAGAAGGACCATGAGAATGCACTGGGCGAAGATGGTTGTGCACAAACCAGAAAGGCAGATATCCTACCCTCACAAGAGACCAACCCTGCCAATATCTTTGATCTTGGACTTTGGCTCCAGATCGCTATGAGAGAGCAAACATCTATTGTTTGAGCCACTCATCTCCAGTATTTGCTAGAGAATCTTTGGAGAACTCTTTCAAAAAATGTGTTACATCATTTGTTTCAAACTACCTCAGAAGCCACAATGCCCAGAAATGGGCTTTAGGTAAACTGATTCTCAAAAATGAGATTCCAGGACCATTTTGGACATATCCTTGGTTTGACTTTATCATGTGTGGTTCATCAATATTCGTAAAATTACTGCTATGGCTTGCTATCCCTCTTGTACTCAGTATCCCTATTATGGCTAGAATCAAGAGCTCTTACGCTGAGTTGTTGCAGCAGTGACAATGCTTGTATGGGCAGACAGCAGAGTCTGTTCCTGGGGCCGATGGAAAACCTGGAGAAAGGAAGTAACTTAAGATCTTCAAACGTGTGCTCAAGTCACAGGAGAAACAGTGCTTAATGACTATTTTTTCTTGTTGCTGTTTCTTGGAGTGCCTGGAGCTCATCTACCCCCATGGCTGTGGATGTCCTGGTGTTACAGGAGCAGCCTTGCAGGGGAAGATCACTGTAATAGTTGAGTCACCAACAGCAGACCGGAACATAGCACAGCAATCACCCAGAAGCCAAATTAGCCACTGTCCTATAAACATCCCCAAAAGAAATCACAAGAAATCAAGAAAAGATGTTCATCTGTAAATGACATCTGTGCTCTGGGACTCTTAGCTTAACACAGCCACGATTCTGCAGGCTCGGTTCCTCATACCATCATCTTTCAAAGAAACAATACCACACAGCAAATCTTTGCACAAGATAAATGTATCAGTTAATTCTTGTGATAATAGGAATATTCTAGTACTGTTTGACAGACCATTCAGAGTTGGTCTGCCAACACACAAACATCTCTCAATCCTGTCCATCCTCTCATCTTTGATCTTAAGTAGTAGTCTGTGTACGTGGCAACTACATCACTGTCTGCTTCTGTGTGCTCACACATCAACAAATCCGCATGGAAGTGGGACAAAAGACCTACTCAGTACCTTGGGCTAAAGAGGGTATCCTGTGCCTTACTATATGTGTCCCATACACTCATGGAGATAACATACACCTCTATCTGGATTCACAAAAATTACCTACCATGGTAATAAAGGTAAGACTAAAACTTATGTGAGTGGAAACCTTAGATGATTTGGAAGCCTTCATTTACTCAATAAATATTGAGATAAGACTGCTTACTAAGAAGGTATGGCGATAGCTGGTTGACCTCAATTCTCTGCCTTAGGACCTTTTTTTTCTTAAATGGATAACCAACAAAAATCTCTGATAGAGAAGTTTGCAGAATGAGAAGTAGCACTTAGATATTCCATTCATGAAGATAAATGAGTGCTCCTTGCTGAGATCCTCTAGTACGCACAGCCATACTGGAGCTTGCCCAATTTAACCCTTGCCTCTTACCTGTGTCCCATATTTAATACTAAATGTTCACAACAAGCTAGTTTATCTGGGCTTGGTAGCATCGTAGCACTCAAATCTTCCTAGAATACTCTTTCCTACTTTGTAAACATAGACTCAAATTCCTCTTTCAAAGGTCAGAATAGACATTTTTCCTTCCAGGTGGCCACTGCGACCTCTTGACTCCCTTTCCACTGAGGGTGAATCACACACATCTGCATCATAGCTTTCACACACAGGTGGACTCGTGCCTTTTACCCCAACACACTGCGACTCCAAACAGGAAGGCGTCATACTCATCTTGCACCCTCCCCTGACTGCCTAAGTTAGTGGATTTCAGGTACAATGTGCTAAATAGTTCCTTGTTAAGATCTACTAAGGGACACTGAGGTTCTCAAGGATAGAGGAAATAAGAAAACCAAAAAACTTCTCCTCGCAGATTTTTGGGGTCGCAGAAGACGGCTTTATAATCCTTTCTGCGTTTCCTTGTCCATGAAGGACAGCAGCCTTCTAGCTATTTTTCAGCAAAATGAAAAGACAATTTATGCCATCTTTAAAGCTAAACACTGAAAAGACTCAGGGAAATGATCCCCAAATAATAAAAAATTAGTTCTTTACTCAGCGTATTTATTGTGCCTCTGTACAATGTGCTAGCAGTGGTCAGCTTGTGCAGACACATCTTGGAAAAAAACGGGTTCAGCTATTAGGGAACTCATATTCTCATTGGAGAGTTAGACCATAAATAAGAAGGCAAGCAGAGAAACTAGGTGTTTTCCACTAGTGAGTAAGGCCATGGAGAGAACAAAGCAGCGATGGAACAGGAAATGAAGGGAGGGGCAGGGATCTGAAGCTGTGCTTTCAGAGTACAGCTCTGTTACTTTGAAGCTGAACATACAGCAAAGCACTTAACTGGTTGTCTTAGGCCCCTTTACTCAACTGCTCCAACATTCCAAAGCCTGCAGTGAAAACAGTGTTGCTCTGACCTGCAAGAAGTAAATTACAAAGATAGCCTGTCATCACACTGAATCCGGTTAGCAATCCACCTGCTGGTACAGAGGACTTGATCTCCTTTGCTCTGGACATTCAAGGTCCCGCAAGATCCTTGTGGTAACTGAAGTACCCCATAAACTTTAGCAACAGGAAGAGGCCCTTTCAGAATGATGGCCTTGTCTTTTGATTTACTGTCATTTCCCTTTCTTGCATTTCCAACAAAATCCATGCATCCCACTTGCATTTCATTTCACTGTTGCTGCCTGCTTCCCCCAGGCTTGGCCCACAGTGACTATATCCAAATTGTGACTTAAAGTTTTCCGGCTCCTGCACTTCCAAAACTCTTCTACAGCTCTGCCTTGAAACACAGGGAAGAGATGATCAAAGAAAGACAGTCTGTAGAAATGGCCACTGCCTATGGAGAAGCCTTCCCAAGGCTACCGCCAAGCAAAGTCCAGGCCCATAGGCCCAGTGGGCTAGCAGCAAGTCAATCTGAAGATACTTTATAAGGGCCCTGAACAAAAAACTTGCTGGCATTATGCATCATGGCTCTGTGTGCTGCCTTTGGGAGGTGGAAGGAATGAGGCACTTGTAAGATTATTGAGCATAACATGTGCACAGGGGAGCAGCGGGAAGTGATTTAGCAGCCACACAGGTGTTTTCTTTAATTACGCACTATAGGGAACACTGGCTGAGCTCACAGACCCCCACTGTTCCCTGTGTGCTTTCCCAATGGTCCCAGCCAGGATGCACTGAAGAACTGGAGAACAATGGTGTCTGGCTGAGAGGCTTCCTGGTGGCTGGCCTCTTCACTGTTCTCCAGGAACTTGGCCACTCTTGAAGGTAAAACCAGGCAGGGACGTCTCCATCCCACATGGCTTGGGCAGAGATAATGCTTGATGCCAGGAAAATGGTGAGGCCCTAGCAGAGTCTCAGTTCCTCATGCTTGGAAGGGGATCTAACTGAGACCTCCAGCTACACCTCCAGGTGCCAAAGTAGCCTGAAGTGAGGTGGGCATTCCAGGCACGCATCCAAGAAGAAGAGAATATGGAGGTAAAAGCAAGGATTCTCTGGCCGTTAGCCTTTTAGATTCTTCTCCTGGGGTCATCTCACTACAAATTCCCATCAAACTGAAGAAACACAGTTTACCCACTTTTGGACAAACAGCAGCTTATGGAATTAACGTGATGCAAAGTCAAGTCCCTTCATTATGGATGTACTTCTAAGAGCCTTGTCTAGCATCCTCTTACATGTGTATGAACTGTACACGAATTACCTGAGGCTCTTGGGAGTGAAACAATGCAGGTCCTGGCTCATTAGGGGAAGGGCACTGTCAAGCTTAACCTTAAGGAGAAGCCTGGGCAATTCTGGAACATCCATGGAGCAGTGAGGACAAAAGTCTTAACAGCTTTTCAAAGATATAGCCTCCCATCTTAGTTCTACAAAGATTCCTGCTCCCCACCTCCATCTCTAACCTTCACCTGATCATCAGGAGCTTTATTTCTCAACTATGCATCCTTGTGGGATTCTCACTACACATCCTCAGCATTAGGCATCCGACCTGGAGGAAAGACAATTTGCTGAAAACCCAGTAAATATGATACCAGGTCTATTTATTTCACACAAATCATTCTGGAAGCAATATACGAAAGACACCAACAGTTTGCTATGAAGATTTGAGTGCTCCCAGCTTGCTTCCTATCTAAGCAATAAGTATGAAGCCAACAGCTGACATAGAAGGCAAGCCTCTTCCTGTGGTGTCAGCATCCTATATGGGTGCCGGTTCATGTCCCAGCTGCTCCACTTCTAATCCAGCTCCCTGCTTAAGGCCTGGGTATGCTGCAGAGGATGGCTCAAGTCCTTGGGATCCTGCACCCACTTCGGAGATCCAGAAGAAGCTCATAGTTCCTAGCCAACTCTGGCTATTGTGGCCATTAAGGGAATAAACCAGCATCTGGAAGATTTTCCTTTCTGTCTTTTTCTCTCTGTAATTCTGGTTTTCAAATAAAAATAAAATAAATCTTAAAAAAATGAAGGTACTGTGACTACAGGACTGATATTTGAGTAGAGTTTATGGTCACATATGCTCAACAAGGGCTTTTCATTGTCTTAATTTTGAAGTCACAAGAGCATT
Organism: Ochotona curzoniae; assembly: GCF_017591425.1. Lineage (NCBI taxonomy): Eukaryota > Metazoa > Chordata > Mammalia > Lagomorpha > Ochotonidae > Ochotona > Ochotona curzoniae. The sequence goes on along the minus strand of NW_024465556.1, from coordinate 19,897,548 downwards.
TTCATTGAACAACCCTTCAGATCTTGATGAACCTATCTAAACACTTATGATAGCAGGATAAAGCTTGAACGGGTACTCATCTTCTCTTGCCACTCTACATAACCCAAGTACACCTTGATTCCCTTCCCAAACTTATGCATTATGGTTATAAGCCACAGGTGGACTTCGGCTGTTTGCCTTTATGTTGCATCGTGGTGAGGACTGTTTTGTTGTCATCACCCAAAGTCTGTGAAGGGAAAGCTCTTAGCTGTCCTCATAATCTTTATGAGTTTTATAAAGATAAACTTTTTTTTAAAGATTTATTTTTATTATTGTTTCATTGGAAAGGCGGATATACAGAGGAGAGACAGAGAGGAAGATCCTCCATCCGATGATTCACTCCCCAAGTGAGCGCAATGGCCGATACTATGCCAAGCCGAAGCCAGGAGCCTCTTCTGGGTCTCCCATGCGGGTGCAGGGTCCCAAAGCTTTGGGCTGTCCTCCACTGCTTTCCCGGGCCACAGGCAGGGAGCTGGAAGGGAAGCGGGACTGCCGGGACCAGAACCGGCGCCCATATGGGATCCCGGGCGTGCAAGGCGAGGACCCTAACCACTGTGCCACTGCGCCGGGCCCAAAGATAAACATTTTAAATAAGTAGTTCATTTAAGAGTTTTCAACTGGAAAGAAAGAACTTTCTGCAATTTTGGTGAGTGGAGCAAAGAAAACAGTCATTATTTAACCCTGGCTATTGACCTCCACCAAGGTTCCAATTCCATTTCTTCGGGTCCACCGTGGTTGGGCATCCCAGAACAGTCTAGAAAATTTTTAAGATGGAGTTTCTGCCATCTAAATTTTCACTGTGCAGTAGAAAAAAAGAGCCAAATCATGGACCATGAATGACCGCACAGAGTAGGGGTGATCCAGCAAGAATGGATAGAACATGTATTTTAATCTTGACTTAGAATCATGAAAAGTATTGACAAAAATACGGAAATCACAAAGAGATGTTGATGTAACTAGTAAAAATTGTAAACTAACAACTTCATTGATACCTTGAGAAAAACAGTAATGTTTTGAGTGCTACAGCTACAGACTCTGAAGCTCTGGTTGTGGAGCCTAGATGCTGTGTTGGAATGGCTGATGCACTGTCAAGTCCTCCAAGCTCTAAGCAATGGTGCAACTTGAACCTTTGGCATTTTTCTTAAATCTCGCCTTGTGGCTTCCCTGGGCAACAAAATTTGAGAACCACTTGGGAGAAGTCCATCAAGACCAGTCAGTAAGAGAGATGTCACAAACCAGTCACGGTATATGGCACACATCATGGAGGACATGTTGAGACTCCAGTTTTATGCTGCAAATTAAACATGATGCATTTGGTTTTCCTCCAAAGGTGGAAGCTTTTCAGAAGCAAAAGCTGTGTGTTCCAACCCATGTCCCCTTGGGGGCTCAGGACACAGCAAGTCCTCAATGCACATGAGCCATCTGTCATTTCTGACTGTTTAGAGCATAGATCCCAGTAGGTAACATCTTTGGAGATGAGCCCTCAAAGAATCAGCCCCAGGAAAGGTCAGACTGACCAACGAGAGGGAAACTAGGGGAGAATCAGGTCAGGTTTGAGTTACACACACACATATCACGCCTCTAATCTCTCTGAAAACAGCAACCTCTTCCAGTCACTACTTTCACTCAACTACATTTCATGTAGTGGCAGCAAGGCACGTAAAGCATTTATTAAACAGCATGAAATCCATTTAACGCTTCTCTGGATGCACTAATTAGGTTTTGTGTTTTGGGGCAGAGCAATATAGAATAGAGGGCAAAATCCTGGGCTTATTAACATTCTGTGCACCTAGGTCACATTCCTTCAGGAGGTATTGCACCACACCCCCTTTTTTTCATTCTCAACTGATGGAGAAAAGTTCCTTTTAGGGAGGATGGGGGGACGGAGGGGAAGCTTTCAAACCCTGGAGTCAAAAATAATAAACATGAGTAACAGGTCATCAATCTAAGGGACTTTACCCCGAGCCTCAAAGTTCCCCATTTCCACTAATAAACATCTCCAGGAACATTGCAGTTCCTTTGGAAAATCCAAAGTGCTTGGCAAGGAGGTTTTGATTTCCAGCCAGCCCTTATTTGGTGCTGTGTGTGTAGGATCTGTTAAGCTTCATGCAATTAGCAGGCAGCCACGAGCTCCGAGTAGGGAATATTTTTTAGTTCGTTGAATCATACCAAATCTGAATCTATTTACCAAAAGGAATAAGAAATGTGCATCTGGCTAGGCTCTGCACAAGGGCCTGAGAAAACTTTCACATTTTGCTGACTTCATGAAACTACTTTGTCTTGACACCTGAAATTCACAATGAGAGTGGAGAATTGCAAAGCCTCAGACTTGGTTCACAGCCTGAGAAAAATGGCCTTATTGGTGCCTGTGCACTAAGTGTAAAATGCTGTCAATGGATTTTTCAAAGCTTCAGATGGTGCCACCAAAAGCCCTTCACAAAATGAACTCAGAAACATCAGTGTGGTCAAAGATGTCACACAGTCAAGATTTCAAGGGACATTGGACAGCTAGGTGTTGGCAAAGCTCTGAGGGATCTTCCAAACTATGTCCAATGTCAAATCAAATTCAAGTCATACCTAAAAGACAGACATTTGGCTGATTAGGCCCTGGTTCAGCTCCTAGCCAAAAGACTAAACTCAAGTTTCCCATATCCTATCCAGCCAGATGCACCATGGCCATGAAACAAACACACACACACAAAAATGCCACTGTCGGTTCTATTCTACACACAGCAGAATGATGGGCCAGTCAATTGACAAACAGAATTTGACAACAGTGTCAATAAACTTGACTGTGCACAAGCCATCAATAAGTCATTCATATTCATCTAAATGTTCACATGTAACTAAAAAAAATAGCAGCACCTTCTCCTAAGATTGATTAGTATTGGAAATGAAAACAGTATTAAATATCCTATGCATGCTGGTACAGGTTCAGAGATTTATCATAGTGCCAAGACTTAACATAAGATCCAACAACTCACCCTTGTCTGGGAGTGAGGGGTGGCTCCCCGCCATGGGTGTTCAGACTGCAAATGTACACACAATGGTGAGGCCAATTTATGATTATTATTACTATTAAACAGCCAGTTTTTTGGAAAGCATTAGGGGTGTGAAGGAAAACATGCTTCGATCCAAGTGAAATGGTCTAGAAAATGATGCATTTCTACTTGGCATGCTAAACAGTTCCAGGGTAAGGAAGAACCCTCCAGTTTCCCCTCACTGTGGGTTGTCACCTGTGTGATACCTAGCGGCTGCACATCCTTCTCTGGCTTCAGAGGACTACCACACTCACCATCCTTGTTGAAGTCTATACATCTTAGACAATCCCAGCTGATTCTGATTATCTGCTACAGCGGTGTCCTACAAAGCCGCTGTGGCAGCTGAGCAAAGCACTCAGCCACTCATTTCTCATCGGGGAAATTCAAATTTGAGATTCCAGAAAGTCACTAGTCTTATTTTTGTCACTTAGTCAAGACATATTATTATTTGTGTGTGTTGTTACTTAAGTCAATGTATTTCATATATATTCTATATAGTCTGTTGACCTGTAATTATCAAAACCACAGCCAACAGTACTAGAATTCATGCCAGAGCAGTTTACCCAACACATGTATTTAATCCACAAGGCATATCATAGCCTACTAATATTTTGCAGCACTAAACAATACTTCTGTGCTGTCCTTGGAGGCACTGTAAACAGCAAAACCACCAACAAAAGGCACAAAAATGTGGAAAGCATAGTCCCAAATAGATTACCCTTGTTTGCACTCGGAGTACTGAAACAAGAAGGTATACCATTGCTATATTGAGTCTTCACACACTGCATGTGCATAGAGAGAGTGACATGTGTTGCGGCTATGTGCGTGTGTGTGTCCACTAACGGCAGAGAATCCAGGCTACGGATATTGATGCCGAAGTTGCAAATTTCAGTGAGTAGATAAACTTACATACATAAAATCTAGAAATAATGAACATGACTTGAACTGAGGCTGACATAAAGAAAGGAAATTAGAAGGCAGAGTTATGGATTAAACAGGATTATGCTCCCCACACTCATGAGATACTGAAACCCAAAAGTTTGGTGTTAATAATTGATAGAGTAAAGGTGCAGACTTGATCTGATTATCATGTCTGAGAGGGGGCCCAATCGGGACTTGTAGGCTGCTGAGGGCTTGGCCTCCAAAGGCCGTTCTCTTAAGATGACTGGTCATCTATCTCTGCTTCCTAGGTCATCATAAGACTTTCCCACTTCCGCTCCATCAGTCTCAATCAGTTGCCAGGCTTACAGGGCTACCCAATCTTGCCTCTTCAAACTGCAAGCCACAATAAGCTTTCTCCTTCCCAAAAGCTAGTCTTAGGTGCTTTAGGGAAAATAATAAAAGGATAACTAATACGTAGAGTAGGGTTGCTGCCATGGATGATACCTGGCACTATAGAGGAGTCTGAAATTGCATCACAGAAAACATTGGGTAAATTTGGAGGCACCTGGAGAAAGCTTAGAATGCTGTAAACAGAATGTTATGAAAAACTGCGTCTTTGGAGGCTAAAATCCTTGTAACAATGTGGACCTCAAATGCACACTGCTGAGTTTTCAGTAATGAGGGCTACCACTGGGAAGTGGAACAGAAGCCACTCATGTAAGATGGTGGCAAAGAATCTGGCTTCTTCATGTGTTTGACGTCAAGACAGCAAAGCATCGAGGCTACAGAATGGGTATGGCAGGCAGTGGAGTTACTTAGTTTTACTTGAGTATTACAATCAAAGGGGAGCAGAGAAAGGTTTAGACAATTCACAGTCTGGCTAAGAAAGGACCAAAGGAAAAGCTTATTTTAGACAGTCAAGTGAGGTAGAAAAATTGTTTGCCAAGATTAAATCAGGAAAAAGGAAGTCAGGCGTTAATGGGTAAAATGCTAGAAGAAAGACCCTAGGGCACTTCAGAGGGCACAGAGGCTGTCCCTCCCACTGCAGGCCCAGAATCCAGGAATGGCACAACTGTCTCCCGAAACCCCAGGGCCATTTGTGGATTCTGGTGTGCTGGTAAAGTTCTCAAAGGCCATTGGAAGGAGTGGCAGACTGTGGCACTGTTCACAGGATGCTGGTTTTGTAGGTGTGCAGAGCACAAGACTTAGAGATCATGGACACTTCTGCCCAGATAGCAAAGGAAAGCTGGGATGCCTGGCCAAGTTGCACTGTGGGGATAGGGTCCCTGCCTGAAACAAGTCATAGTGAAGTCCTGAGAAGGAAGTTGCAGAGGAGCTCCCAGAAAAGTGGAAGTTCCAGAAACATGGCAGTCACTAAGCAAAGGTGCTAGCAGTGTGCCAGACGACCATGGGAAAGCCACAGTCCCCAGCGAGTGAGCAGCCTCAGAGAAAAGCCACACTGAGCAGAGCCTGGAAAGTGTAAAGATCTCTATCTAGATTTCAAAGGATGCCTCAGGCACACTGAAATCCAAAAATGACATGAATCCTAGCAGTAAGGTCACTGCAAAAGCCTCCAGTAGGGGCCCAACGCAGTGGCCTAGCGGCTAAAGTCCTCATCTTGAACTTGCCAAGATCCCATATGGGTGCCAGTTCTAATCCCAGCTGCTCCACTTCCCATCCAGCTCCCTGCTTGTGGCCTGGGAAAGCAGTTGAGGATGGCCCAAGCCTTGCGACCCTGCACCTGTGTGGGAGACCTGGAAGAAGATCCTGGCTTCAGATGGACACAGCAACGGCCATTGTGGTCACTTGGGGAATGAATCATTGGACAGAAGACCTTCGTCTCTCTCTCCTCCTCTCTGTACATCTGCCTTTTCAATAAAAATAAATACATCTTTTAAAAAAAACCTTCAGTAGGGCATGGCTGAGAGGAAGTATGGAGTCTGAACCCCAACACAAAGACCTCAGCATGGCAGTGCTTAGCCCCGATGCATGGGCTGACTGGCAAAGCCACGGACAGAGCCATTTCACCACACTGCATGAAGGATGCCACACAAGCAACTCCAGAATCTCACATGTCCTTTATTTTCACATCTTCCTTGCTTAGGATGGAAACTCAGCCTTTGTGCCGCTCCCATTCTTACACCTTGGAAGTTCATAACTTGGTGATATGACATGGGACTCACAACTAAGAAAATTTGCCTTGATTCTCACATGAGACTTTGGATGATAGACTTTGGAACTAATGAAGGCTTGGCAATTTGGGGGAATGGAATGATGGTGAATGCGTGGCATGTAAGAGGAATGTGAAATTTGGGGAGCCTGTGGTGGAATATTATGAACAGAACTTGGCTGTCAAACTCATACGGCCTCTTAAACCCCAAAATGTAACGTTAACAAACGTTAATGGACTAATGCCAATGATTGATGCATGATGGTGGAGACCTGACATAATCATGGCTGCCAGGAGGTGGAGCTGTAGAAGTCTTTCCGTCACTGGCAGCTTGCTCACAAAGGCAGTTCTCCCAGGAAGATTAGGTTTACAAACTGAGTGTACTTCTTGTATGTTTTTCTCTCTAAGACAGCTAAGATCACCTTCCTGGATCACCCTATGATGGTTCCTCCACATCCTCTCAGCCATGGCTAGCCTGCACCAAATGCTAAACTTATGGAATCTCCCAATCTCACGCAGTGGACCTCCACATTGTGAGCCAAACTCAACCTCTACCTTCCCAAGGTCTTCTCAGGTGCCTTAGCTAAAGTGATGCAAAATCTAACGGAGGGATTAAAGTTTGCAAAGCTGAAACTAAAACCTCGAATTCACTCTCCCAGTGGCAGAAAGCACCAAGTACTTCATTGGCTTGCAGTAAATAGGAGCTTAGGTAAATATTAAAAACACTGCCAGGACAACCCTCACAATCAACAAAATGTGACCGTGATTATCCTCAGATATCTAAGAAAGTATAGAGAACATTCAAGGTCTGAGTTATAACCAAGACTTCAACTTCATAAACAACAACTAAAAACACTCAACTTTTATCTTCTGTATTCCTCAGTAAGTTAGAGGCAAGGAAGAAAGAGTAACAATTTCACCAAATTTCTTTTTTTATAGGATTAATATTTCAGGCTACTACTAATCAAACAAACAAAACAAACAGGAAAGAAGAAAGAGGCTTCCTGGCAAGAACAAGAGTCTTCCTTCAAAAGCTGGAAAACCATTATCTGATCAGTGGGAAGCTGGAAGAAACAGGCTGAGCCCATTAGATCCCTGAGTTGAAGATCTGAAATTCTCATCTTGGCTCTTCATTTGAAATGCTACCCTTGTATGAGTACAAGTTTCTCACAGGGTCAACTTGGTCTTCACCAACCAAACAGCAAGCATTATCTCCTAGGAGATTCTCTTCTACATTCCATGGGTGGAAGATGGTACTGACAAGAGGACCCCCAGGAGATTGTGTGTGCCCTCTCCTACCCCCACATGTGTTTCAAATGATGGACCACACACTCCAATCTGTGGGCTTTCATCTAGTGATAGCTGGTGAGTGAGGGTTTTCTTATAGCCAAGTAGCAACTATTTTGTTGCTGTTGTTTTTGTATTCTGACTTGTATTCTAAATTAATTAACCAACATGACAGACTCTTTTATGGAATCCATGTAAGCCCACCACTGATTTTACTGGAGAGTACTCCTAATGTCATAATTGATATTAAAGTCTTATTCCGTTCTATCTCTACTTATGTGCATCACAACGTTGAGACTTTTGTAGATGACCAGCAGAGTGCAGGAATTACCTTAGATGGTCTGGTCTTAGAGATACACAGCATTGGGCCAAGCACGGTAGCATAGCAGCTGAAGTCCTCGCCTGGCACATGTCAGGATCCCAGATGGATTCCAGTTCTAATCCTGGCAGCCCCGTTTCCCATGCAGCTCCCCACTTGTGACCTGGGAAAACAGTTGAGGACGGCCCAAAGCCTTGGGACCCTATACCCACATGGGAGACGTGGAAGAGGCTGTTGGCTCCTGGCTTTGGATCAGCTCAGCTCTGGCAGTTGCTGCCACTTGGGGAGTGAATCAATGCACAAAAAGATCCTCCTCTCTGTATATCTGACTTTACAATAAAAATAAAAATATCTTTAAAAAAGGAACTGCACAGCATCTTAGAGAGACTCCCACATCAATCTCTTATCATTACTGTGTCTTTTGATTTCCATTTCAAACAAAGGTATTTATGCAGTGCATAAGTTGGACTGATGTCCTGTAAAACCATCCCTTACTCCATGTATATAATGCTCCCAAATTTGGACAGCCTGAGATATTGCTTCAAAGGATAGCACAGAGGATTGGATTGTATGAGACAGTTCCTTTAATACACAAATCTCACACTGTCTTCTGCAGACTTCATCTAAAATTGATTTTGATGGGAAGCTGGACAACATGACCTTCAATGGCCTTTCCAACTCTGGCATCCTGTAACAAAGAAGTAATGCTCCAAGCAAAAACGCTCTACTCACTGTGGTTGCTCTTTCAAGCCACAAAAAAGAGGGCAGAAATACAACTTGGCTCTAGTCATGCCAGATTCCCCACGCTGGATTCTCCATCAAGGAGAAACATATGTGAAAACTCCTCCCAGATTGTCCTCTCTCAACATCTCTAACCCTCTTCCTGTTGCTGTGAAACATCACAATATGTTCTTCTCAGCCCATGAAACCTCTGCAAAGCCAGCACATTACAAATAGTCCTGGCAGTTTCTAGAAAAGTCAGCTCTGTCATTGGGCACAACAGGGAAATCCACACATCTGGCCCAGGGAAAGGAAATGGAAAATACAAATGAAAGGGAAGCCACAGTCATGGGAGACGGCAACAGATTGCCTCTAGCTGAGCGAATGCAGACCAAAGTCACCCCAAATTCTCATGTTTTTACTCTATGTGAAAAGGGAAGCCCAGGTGGTTAAAATGCTTATTCGTTATTTTTAGGCTGAACAGCCAAGTTGGGACAAAGAGTATAGCTTCAGAGTGACTGAACTGTCTTTGGGGGAATCCACCGTAAACAACAGAAGGATATGTAACAGACACCTCCACTCTAATGACAGAAGTGATATGAGAATGGCTCTGTTAGTTCAGTTCTGGCATTCAGCAACAACATCAGTGGAAGCAAGAATCCTTAATTCATCTCCCCAAGTTTCAGTCCTCTGTGTTTCTCCTCTCTCTTGTGTCTGACTTATCGTAGGAACTATTTATGCACAGCAAATCAAAGGAGAATTCAAAATGGATGTTATTCTCAACTTCATGCTAAACATCATGGATAGCCCCTGACTGTGATATCACAATAAGTTATTAATGAAGCATTTAGTCCATGAGCAAAGGACAACACACGATGAATGGGAAAGTGTGACTTTCTGTTCACACTTTGCTACTAACTGCTTGGCTTTCATAAGTTCCTAAACCTTCATTCACTCAATCACACTGATTTTTAAATAAGCTTGAAGGGGTCAATGTCAGGTTTTATACAAATGTGGAACACACACACGTCTTCCTTGTACATCTTTTTTCTTTCTTACAGGATGCTCTGATCAGAATTAATGCATAGAATAGTACTGTTGTGAACACGAGGACCCTCAAACACCAGAACTCTAATTTAATCAAGGAATCTCTGGAATCTGTGTGCACCACTGCTCAGCTAGCAGTCAAAATCCATGCTATCTTTTGCTTAAAATATACATTTGCTGTGTCCACAGGGGGAAAAATTACAAATGCATAAATTTATGCTTTAAACCCAGTATGAAATATGCTGTTGTGGTTACTGGTTTATCCATCCTGCATGATTTATTCATAAACAATGTAAGACTAGATAATCCATTACATGGCAAACAAATGTGCCCTGGTTTTGTTCAGATCATTCCTGCAAGCAGATGCTTATCATAGCTTGGTCTAAGTAAAACAGATGTTCTGCTGCTAAAAATCTTGAGAATATATGCTAAGAGAAAGCTGTGTATGTTGTAGAACCAGAGTAGGCTGAGAGTTCTACTTGAATTAATACACACTTTAGCCATGTGATTTCACTAAACCTTAGCTGGCAACATTTTATTTTTCCATATCAGCATAGTCCAACCAGTAACTAACATGGTACATTTCATAGCAGTCTATGCATAGCAGAGACAAAATATTTAGCTTAATTAAAATATCCAACCAGTGGCAGTGAAGGTTGAGCTGCAGTTGGGGTGCCCCCATGCAATACCACAGTGCTGCTTCAGTCCCATTTGCCTCTTGATCCATCTTCCTGCTACTGTACTGAGAAAGGTAGAGGATCATGGATTAACCCTCCATGTCCCTGCGGCTTACATGGGAGGCCGCAATGCAGTGCTGGGCTCTTAGCTCGAGCCTGATCCAACCTCACTTTTGCAGGTAATTGGGGAGTGAACAAGTAGATTACTCTTGCTGCCTTATCTCGTCTGTCTTTTAGAAGAATAAGCAAATCTTTAAAAATATCCAATGAGTCCAATTCACTAACTGATCCTTGCAAGGGCATGTGGAACTCTGCTTTATGTTCTCACACTATTGATGCCTTTTACAAATATTCCAGAAACCTCTGACTGTGGACATGCTATTACTTAGCTCACCTAAAAAATATTTATTCAAGAGTTACCATAAATCCAATACTACCTAAGGCACAGCAGATTCAATGATAAAGACATGCAGATACTATTCACCAAGAGCTTCTTGTGAAGCAGAGAAGTCAAAGGGTGCAGTGGACACACCTCCAGTACTAGCAAGTGGGAATCCTCAGATACAGCACTAACACGGTACCCAGCATATGGTGACTAACCACCATACCTGTTCACTTGATGAATGCCTGAATAAATGAAACTGAAACAAACTTGGCTGCAAAAGAATCAAATTGTGCTATTATGTTTGACACACTCTAATTTGATCACTAAGACCCTCTGAGACTTCCCATAAAACTTGTCACTCCAGCTTCAAAGTCTTTTCTCGCTGCACCCTCCTCCCCTGTTCACAGGTTCTCTTCACACCAATTCCTCATCAAGCTTCTGGGCTCTAGCTCGCCTGATTTATATGCTGTTTTTATTTCCTTTTACCTTATACCTTCTTGCCAATTTGGTTTCATCCTAAATAGTCACACTATATATCTCTAATGGGAGTGGGAATACATATGTTCTAAATATATAGCATTTCAGATGTCAATGTACTGTCCTCAATCATGTAAAAAAAAAAAACACGAATTCCATGAAATAGGGCGAGAGTGTCTTGAGATGTCTTGAGAAACTGTCTTGAGATGAATGTTCAGATAATTAGGAAACAGCTGAGGAAATCCCAAACACAGTGACACTTTAGACAATGGAAACAGAAGTGACAAGGCAAAGATTCCCAGGAATACCAGGAGGAGCTAAGAAGGCTTCTTAGGAGCTAAGAAGGCTTCCTAGCATTTACAGGGCGAAGAGAAACAGAGGATGAGAGATCATCTAGGTCTAACAAAGACAATTTAGACCTAACTAAAGAGAAGTGCTAGTGAGGCAGAATCCATGACAGATTTCACCATCATAAGACTCAGTCACATAGAAAGATCCCTAGAGAAAGATGCCAGACAAACCTCATGTCTTCCATGGATGTACCTCAATGGTTTATGGAAAATTAAAAGACATATTTTGGTGCAAAACTACTTTAAATTTATGTTCAGGCTTTTTTTCACAATACATATTTTTCCATAAACTTTTGAAATATTCATGAATATTTCTAAGGTTTGGAGGATTGTACAGGCACTAAATAAATTTTTAAATGATTATAAATACTAGGGAATTTTCATTTTGCTTAAAATCTAAAATCCTACAAAAATCATGATTGTAATAAGAAATACTGGTAAAGTAGCAAAAATAAGACTGTCTTCACCCTTCTTTGCAAAAGCAAATGTCAGAAAATAATGAAACAATTTCTGCAGAGGAGTGATTGGAAAAGTTTGTAACCTGAAACATTTATACCAAAGTTGAAAAGATTTTGCTAAACTTAAAATCATGAAAGATTTAAAAAAATATATCATGAAAGATTAATCATTCTTATTCCATTCCTGAGGAAGCACACACACACATACAAAATGAATACCTGTCAACTGGTAAGAAGAAAGAAATCAAGAATTCAAGACTGCAAAAGAACTTTCAAACTAATTACATTTTTACGATCAAAATGAAGAATTATTGTAAAGCAGGCATAAAGTAAATCAGGAACTGTTTATGAAAAAAAAATCTGAATTTTAACCATAAAAACTTCACACCACAATCTCAACTTAAAAAAATAAAAACTTTAGAACTGATGAATATAGATGAATGAAAAGTCAGGGAAACCCCCCCAAATTAAAATTTTACATTAGAAATTTGTTTGATTTTATAGAGCCAGATTTTAATATGCATGCAATAAACAAAAGGCTTACCATTAATAAACCTAATTTTTTTTTAGAAAAAAATCAATTTTATTTACTTCTACATAGGACAGAAACAGACAAGATCTAGAATGTAAAGAAAAGGTATTATATAAAATTATTCATAGTAATAAAATTAACTCTAAAAATGTGTTGCAGTAATAACAGGAAATGTTATAAATTTTTCCAATGATTTTTATTATGAAATCAAATATACCCAAGTCACCAAAGATATTTCTAAAAATTTAAAATGTAGTTAAAACTGAAACAACATCATGAGAAAGTACTGCACAAAGCAATAAAGGCAATGACATTTAAAGCAGAAAGCAGTAACTCCAGAAGACACAATTTCGTTTTCATGAAAGTAATCTCTGCACTACATAAAAAAGACTTTTCACATCACAGATGATGTAAATGCCAAAATATACCTACAAGTAGTACCATAAATAAGGCATTGTAGAACACCAATGATCAGCTCATGATATATGAAATACTAAAGGAAATGAAGGCTGTGTTAATGTGAATGAACACACACTTATGGACATGTGTATGTTATCAGAACCTGCAAGAAGAGTGGATCCTATTAAATGCCCATAGGATGCTTTGAAATTTGCCAATTCATTCAGTACATCTGGGAAATCTTTTGAAAGAAAACTTGAAATAAATCTGAAAATTTTATAAATAAGTATTAAAGAAATAATTAAAATTAATTATAATCTATTTTGGAAATAATGAACACAAATATATTCATATGGAAGCTTATGGGATATAGACAAATCAGTAACACAGCATATAAGGCTGTGAGTAGATGGAAAAATTAAAAGTAAATAAGCAATCAGTTTAATGAGTCGTAAGATAAAGGAAGGTACATAATAAAGGACTGAAGACAGGAAAAAATGTCTAAACAAAATCATGAAAAACAAAAGATTGCTAAAATTCTTCTGTAAGCAAGCCACAGAGAGGAACCTATAATTTTACAAAGGTGAAAAATTAAATTCAAAAATTATAAATTAAATAATGAGAGAATAGATACAAGAAGTTTCAAAAGCACAAACATAAAAAAAGCATTTTCTAATCCATCCAAACTGGTATGGCTAGAGAAATAAGACCTAGAGAATGCATGCTGGCTAGAGAATGCTTATGCTACTATTGGCATGTTAATGTGAAATATCGTATTTGGATAGAAACATTTCATTGTGCATCAAGTGCCTTAAAATTATTCATAGTCTTTTACTCAGTAATTACATGTTAATTTATGCTAAGAGAGATATTAAAATTTGGGATGATTTATGTTTTTATAGCACCTCCATATGTTAGGACATTAAGGAGCTGTTAAAAAAATTGCTTCTGAAGATTACCTAATGGCATGGTAAATCCACCCAATAATGTCTGATATAAAGGAGAAAGATATAAAACAATATACTCGTAGAGTGTGAATCCTATTTAGTTAAAAGCAAAATATTGAGGCTGATTGGTAAGCTGTAATTATGTTTGTAGAGTTGTATTTGTTAAATATTTCCTATATTTTTCAACAATGTCCAAGTCTGTGATAATGAACATGTATTCTTCTACAATCAAAAATGCTAAGATAATTTTAAAAGATTAAGGCCCGGTGCGGTAGTCTAGTGGCTAAAGTCCTTTCCTTGCACATGCAGGGATCCCATATAGCTGCTGGTTCATGTCCTGGCTGCTCCACACTTTCTGTCCAGCTCCCTGCTTCTGGCCTGGGAAAGTGGTACAGGATGACCCTAGGCCTTGGGACCCTGCACCAATGTAGGAGACCTGGTGGAAGTTTGGTCTCCCAGCTTTGGATCAGCACAGGTTTGGCTGCTGTGGTTACTTGAGGAGTGAACCAGTGGTTGGAAGATCTTTTTTCTCTGTCTCCCCTTCTCTTGTAAATCTGTCTTTCCAATTAGAAAAATGAATACATCTTTTAAAAATTTAAAAGATTACTTCTTAAAATGGCATTCCCCTTAATGGACCACAGAAATCAATTCTTTCTGAAAATTTAAAATTTCTTCTCAACTTTCAAAGCATTTCCATAGCCAAGGTGAGTAACAGTCATCTTGTATTCTGGACAAGTAATGAAACAGACAGGATGTGGAAGATGTTAGAGCCAGATTGAAATCTAGGTTAGTAAGGACAATGGTAGCAAGTTTTGTCAAGGACTGAACACTGAATCTGGGTGGTGAATCAGATCTTGACACGGTGCGTGGAACTGGTAGGGTTTCCCAAGACATGGAGCAAAAGTACTGAGAAAGCACTGGGCTATGCATTATATCACAATGAACGTGTCAGACAGAAAGAGTGGAGCACAGAGGTAAGAATTTAACAGGCTCCCATGCACTGCAACTGCAGATATTTCAAAGTCACAGCAGGATGGGAAACCCAGCCTGGCAATCCAGTACTCAAGTCTGGCCTGAGGTTATCTGAGAAGCACCTGAAAGCTATTACAAATCTGCAGAGATATGTCAGATTGCTAAATTCAAAAGACATCCAACATCATCACCAATGAGATGGTAATGTAAGAATCTCAGAAAACCTATGGGAATTTAAACATGCACAGTAAGAGACAACATATATTTAAATAAAACAGCATTAAACAACATGATACAGCTATAAACTGACAAAATGGCCGATAAAATAGTCAACTACAAACCAGAAGAAAGAAGTAACGTCACTGTAATTTTTAACCACAGATAGAATGAACAGAGTTCCAAACAGTAAACAGAACATTGGTGAAGTGGAAGGTAAAGATGAGGAAATAACTCAGATGTAGCATGATGAGCATCAGAAAGAGAGATGAAATATCTTATATCTAAAAGGATTTTCAGAATTAGGTGACAGAGGAAACACTAGGAAGCATTTTGAGGAGCTAACTATAGAGAGCTTTTCCAACAACTGGAGAAAACCTTAAGTTTTCAAACCTAAGGCACATACCAACTTCTGAGCATAATGAATAAAACCAGTCTACACCAAACGCGAACTGCAATACAGATCGTACCTAATGGCTGTGAGTGGAAGTAATACATGTCACTTCCCAGCCATTGCCTTCAAAACCACAAGTGAGTTTTCCAATTGATTCTTTTCCTTGCAGCTCCAAGATGCCTTATCTTCAAATAAAATAGTCTGGAGCAGAGTCTTCATACAAATTGCAGGTACCCTGAGAGTTGCATAATACACAGTTCATTTTTTCGTAAGATTATGTGTTCACCCACTAGATTTTGAACTGCCTCAAGTTCAACTTCATGAAGTGTCTTAACGACATACTTGGCTACAAAGCATTAGGAATGGAAAAATTATGAAAGCTCATAATCATATGCTTACAAATGCACACCATATGGTAGGGTGTATGTGAGGTAGACAGATCGGGAGTTAAGACATCCACGCCCCACTTCACAGTGGCTGGGTTCAAGGCTTGGTTCTGGCTCCTGAATCCAGATCCTTGTTAATGCAGGGCCTGGGAGCAATGCAGATGGCTCAAGCTGCTAGACTCCTGCCGCCCACACTGGAGACGTGGATTGAGTTTCTGGCTCCCAGCATTAGCTCTGACCAGTCCTGGCCACTGTGGACATACGGAAGTCAAACATTGGATTGGAGTTCTTACTTTTTGAAGTCTGTCTACTAAGTGTCTAAATAAAGTATTTTAAAGTTCATGAAAAAAATAAAATTAAAAGTTCATTTTAGACAAACTTAAATTTCAAAAGTGAAGCAGTACAATTAGTAATCTGAACATAGAAGATTCCACTGAAATCACATTCTAAGTAAGATTTCTCTCTCCCACATCAACATGCAACTGCTTCTTACTGATCCCCCAAATCCTTGATAGAGTAGTGAATCACAGTGTCAGGACCCCACACCTTACTTTATGGAATTTATACTCTAGCCAGAGAAGAATTGCAGCTGGCTCTCATGAAAAATAAGGGGATAAAGCAATAAGGAACTGGATTTCTGGGAGATGGGTGCTCTACTATACAAGACAGAAAAAGGCATTTCTGTCAAGACATCCTTTGAAAATAGGTCCAGCTGACAGAAGGAAGCCATACTCATAAATACAAAGGCCCTGGAGTAAAGGCACACACCAAGAGAGAAGAGTGGATCAGCAGACAAGATCAGACGGAGGAGGAGGACATCGTCAGGAGGTGCTGGAAGACCCTGCAAAGACACGATTCCACTCTGGGAGGAGCAAGGATGGGACAGCACTCAACCACACTCAAGGTACCATTTGGCTGCTGCTAAGGACAGAAGTGTGTCCCAAAACAGAAGCAGAGGCTTCTGTAGAGTCCTGTGGTGGTGGTGGCATTGACTATGGGAGGGGTCCCATGGCCAGAATCACACAGGCACAACTGGTGATACCAACAAACTGCCCAAATGTGTTACAGTCAGTAAAAATCAAAGACAAATTTGAGATGTTTGGCCTCTGGGACAACACACACACACACACACAAAAACCATACAAACAAAAAACATAAAGAATTCTATCATTTTATGAGATTGAGATAACTGTGGGATAGGGCCCAGCACAGTAGTTTAAAGGCTAAAGTCTTCACCTCACATGTGCTGGGATCCCATGTGGGTGCCGGTTCTAATCCTAGCAGCTCCACTTCCCATCCAGCTCCCTGCTTGTGGCCTGGGAAAGCAGTCGAGGACGGCCCAAGGCCTTGGGACCCTGCACCCACATGGGAGACCTGGAAGAAGCTCCAAGGTCCAGGTTTCTGATCAGTGCAGCTTTGATCATTGTGGCCTCTTAAGGAGTGAATCAACGGACAGAAGATCTTCGTCTCTGTCTCTCCTCCTCTCTGATAGAATCTGACTTTACAATAAAAATTAAATCTTGAAAAAAAAAGAAAGAAAACTGTGGGGTAATCAAAATTAGGATTTTAAGGAAATTTTACAAAGCCCCTAAATTATATGCTTTTACATACACACACTGCATGCTAAGGTACAAGTGAACTCTTTTTAAAAAATCAACCCCAAATAGATCCTGTCTGGGAAAATATCCATTTAAGAATTACTAATAAAAAGCCAGGCGGAAATAAAGCCTCATTCAAAAGTTGTATGAATCACGGAGGGAGATAGTAATGAGCTCTGTAAGACACTGCAGACGTGCGGGAGAGGCGGGAGAGGCGGCAGAGCTGGTGATGCTGGCGATGCTGGTGGAGCAGCGCTGACGGAGAAATTCAGCTAAGAAGTCTGAAAGTAAGTTAAACTACACATCAAGAAGATACAAGAGCTGAGTTACTCCACAGACAGCAGAAGGGAAAAGCTAAAATCCAAAAACGGGAAAAAAAAAACTGATCATAAGTATTTCAAGAAAGCTATGAAAGTATACAACTCACTAATATGAATCAAGAACAAAGAAAAATAATACAGTAACAATAATATGTAGGAAAAACAACATAAACCCTGGATACACTGTTAGAGCAGATGGAGGGAAGAGAGACCTCTCAAGACACTCTGCGGTGACAATTACTGCAGTAACTTAAGAACATGATTAGGAAGCAGGCAGTAAGGGAGCCCTGAGACAACCAGTTTTAGGTACAGTGCCTTAAAGACCGCTACAAGCTCTAGTCATCAGATACCTGTGCCAACAACTGGACCCGTAAGTATGCACCACAGCTTTATTCACTGCAACGCAAGTCTACAACCAAGCCAAGTTCATGAATGGAGACCTTGAGAAACACCTTCATGAAGTGCGACCTGCACAACTATACACCGTGAACATTGTGTACAGAAACACCAGAAGTTCTGAAGCGTACAAGCTGGGGCCCACAGCAGGTTAAGCCTCCACTTCTCGAGGTGGAATCCTACATCAGAATGCCGGTTCGAGTCCCAGATGCTCAGTTTCGGATCTGCTTCTTTCTAACGAGAAAGCATACACCCAAGGGGACCAAAGACACTGGGTCTCTGACAATCAAGTGGTGGACCAGAAGGGAATTCCCGGCTCCTCACTTGAGCCTGGCCCAGTCCTGGCTGTCATGAACATTTGCGGAATAAAGCAGTCATTGGGAGTTTATTTTGTTTTCTGTCTTTCCCTCACTATGTCACTCTGCCTTTCAAATAAGTACATCTGTTAAAAAAGAAAAATGCAAGTCTGACTGAAGGGAAACAAAGTCTCCAAAGGTCCCATCTTAAAAAAGAAAGATTTATTTATTTTTATCAAAATGGCAGATTTACAGAAAGGAGGAGAGACAGAAAGATATTCCACTCACTGGTTCATTCCCCAAGTGGCCATAATGGCTGGGGCTGAGTTGATTCGAAGCCAGGAGCCAGGAGCTTCTTTCGGGTTTCCCACATGGGTGTAGGATCCCAAGGGTTTGTGCCATTCTCTACTGCTTTCACAATTAGGAAGCTGGATGAGAATGGAGCAGTCGGGGCCCATATAGGATCCTAGTGCTTGCAAGGCAAGGGTTTAGCTTTTGAGCTATTGAACCATTGTGCTGGGCCCATGGTCTCACCTTCACAAAATCTATGGAAATGTGTTTCATAAAAAGACCCACACATGAATTCTAAGAAGTTTTTGCACTGAGACACACTTGTCTTTTGATTTTGTTCCCATGAACTTTGTGAAGGTTCTATGTATACACACACACATGCAGACTAACTTGAACTTTTGAAAGTTTATTTTCTCCTTCCTGGTCTAAGCATGGATGCTATCTCTTACAGACTCATCCATTCCCCATCAACGCATAAAAGCATGAGTTCTGACAATAAGGTAAGCCCCCAGATGTGAAACGTATCATGAGAAAACAGGTTCTTAGCAAACAAGTAGCAGAGGAAGAAGGGATTTCCAAATAAGCTGAGCTGTAGGCCCTCTGAATGGCAAATTATCGCCGCACTGTAAAGGAAATGGGACTGGGTCCACAATCAAATTCTCTTGCTCCATGGCCATTCACGCCTGCACATCCATGCTGAACTGAGAACCAAGCTCAAGCCCAGGTCTTACCTTCCACTTTGACTACGGCTCATGCAGCTCTTTCAGTTGAGTAAGTGCTTTGCACTCATCTGCTAGGCTGAGTTGAGGGGTTACTTTGAAATGAAGAGATGAAAAAGATTGTCTTCTGAGGCACCAGGGACTTCTTAGGAGGTTCAGATGAAAAGAAAGTGATGACCTTGAGAGAGAAATCTCACCCCTCCAGCCGCTGCGCAATGCCTGCACTCTTCACAATGCAGCCAAGGGTCAAATCAGACACACTGCCCAGAGAAGAGATGAACAGAGCTTTGGTTTTAGAGAGTGGGCTCCAGAGGCATGAGAAGTCAAAACAACCCATTCTATAGTCACATCACGTTAGACACCAAACAAGGGCCTCTGGGGCTTGTGGACTCAGCCTTCCACTTGGGCTTTCAGTTACTCAAGTTAAAGTGTATCCAAAGGGCTGTCTTCAACAAGAGCTTTATTTTCATTCTGATTTAAGTCATCAATCAGGTCCTACTTTAGATTGGGTTTTCTCAACAAACAGTAGGATTTACCCTGTGTTCCCCAGGGTCACGCCTCACTCAGGTCATTTACTTTCTTATGCTTTACATATTATTAATAACCATGACTTAAAAAGATGTTTCATGAATTAAGAACCAAGAGACAAACCCAATAGAAACCCCAAAGTGTGCTATTAGCTTAAATTCCAAAGCTGTTATAGAAACATTCACACATTTATTTCTACAGACTTTAAATACGCCAGGAAAAAAATGGAGACAGCTCCTAGCATGCCTAAGACCCATGGCAGGCTGAAATCCAGACAGCTGAAAGTGAGAAGCATGTATAAAATTCTACCTGTTGTGTCTAGAAGGAATGAAGTTGTGGTTCTAACCTAAATGTGGATAAAATACCTGAAACTCTGTACTACCTTGCACCTGATAGCTAGAAAAGTGATATTGAAGATGGTTTTATCTGTTATATCCCCTTAATTTTTCTCAATACTAGTTCAATACAAATGTTGTGTCCTGTGAGCCAGCCATCCCAGAACTAGAAAGCTCACAAGTACAATGGAGTCAGCAAAGTAATGAACAAAAATTGAAAATTTTACACAAGAACCAAATTTGCATTCATATTACTCATGCACAATGCTCAAAGATGTAATGCCGGAGCTGGGCTCAGGCCATGACTGCTCAAGGAAAGGAAGTGCCTATAACTTGAGCTCTGAAATAGCAATTGTTAAAGAATAAAAAATAGAAAGACCATTAAGCCAACAACTATGGGCTTGCCAGTTTAGCACCTACACTGCACTTCATCACTTGCCTCAAGTGAGTTAAATTCAGGTTCAAGGCATCTTATGACTTTCACAATTCTAGGAAGCAAAAGGCAGCAGGGTGCTGAAGGAGGAATCCAGCCCTGAGGTGAGCATACCACCATTCTTAACTCCACAGCTGATTCATTGTTAGCTATATGTTTTGTGTAGGTTTCATTAACTGTTAAACCAATACACTAAGTTAATTCACTGTATGGTATCTGCAGAATCAAAATTGAAAAAGTAAGGCAAACCTTCACTTGTGCCCTCTCAGAGAAAGAAAGTGAAATCTGACAGAGCCTGCTGGGGTGTTGCAGCTTCTCCCGCTGCCATGTGAGATGCTTGCATGTCACAGGAGAGCTCTGGTTTAAGTTAGCTCCTCCATCTCCAATCCAGCTCCCTACCAACCACACTGGGAATCACCGAGGAAGATGACCGAAGAAGATGTCCCTGACATCTACATAGGAGACACAGATAAGAGTTCCAGGCTTCTGTCTTCAGCCTGGACCAGTCCTGACCACAGAGACCATTCGGGAGTGAACCAGTAGATACATATCTGTGTCTGTCTGCTCACCCTCTCCTCTCTCTGCCTCCACTTTTCAAATAAACAAAATAAACCTCTAAAGGAAAAAAATGAAGGCACAATAAAGGAAGGATGATTGCATCTACCTTCAGAGAGTACGATGTCCTACCTAGATGACAACTGAATACCAAACAGCTTATTCATTACAGGAGACTTGGAAGCTCAGCAAGTAAGATTTTAAAAATATTTCCAAGACTCCTTCAGAGAAAAATTGATTGTAGAAAGAAAAGAGTCCATCAATATGATTGAGTTCTAACTTCTCATTTTAAGGTAAGTTCCTAAGCCTCTGAGAGGTTGTTAAAAATCAAGATTGTGAGCAACGTTGTAAAACACCTGCAATTCAAGTGACAGGACAGGTATTCAATGGCCCTCTGTCACTGGGCCCTGGGCTTAGGCTCTGCTTTCTTTTGTTACTGCTTTCTACTAACAGATAATGATATTTTTCTTGCAGAAGACCAAGGAATGGTGCTAATGATCACAAATCTACCTTACATGCCAAACCAGGAATATTTTCATCACAAGCATCTCACATTAATCTTGAAGAATTATATAGACACAGGGCTTTTCACCAGAGCATATAAATTATAAAGAAATACTGATTTAAAACTTCATGAACAAGTTTCGTTCATCAAGATTTGAAACTACTATTCCAAAATGTTTCTGAATACTCAGGGAAGAGGCCAGCCAGCTGGCACATAAGCCACAAAAATCTTACTTTAGGGAGCTGGTGCCCAACAAATCCTGACTCCTCTGGCTTTGACAGCTTAGAGTCTAAGGGGGCTACCCATCACACCTAATACATACTTTGAACAATCAAACAATCAGAAAACCTCCTTCAGGTCAGGGAGGAGCCAGTCGTGGCATATGTACAAGGGGGTCTTCAAAAGCTTCATGGAAGTTAGAAAATGAACAAACTAGGTACTGACATCAAAAATCCTTTGCACCCCAAACACACAACTTTTAATTTCATTTTCCCAGTAATTCTTGAAATCCTTTCACACAGGAAGCTTCAAGAGCCTTGAAAAGCGAAATGTGAGCACTGTGTATATGCAGAAACAAGCAGAAGGCAAGCGGTGCAGGTATGTGTTTTTGATGGAGGCAGCAGCTTAATTCTGAAGCCCTCCTAGTGGAGGATGGTTTTAAGAAGCTGTCTGTTGGCAAATGCTTTACCTTTAGCCAGAGTGTGTTGTTTGTTGTTTGGATTCAGCTCTATGCATGTGTTAGGTGACTAAACTTCCCCATACTCCCAGGCACTAAACTGTATTGGTATCCCTATCTTACAGAAGTTACAACTGTGGTCGTCAGAGGGTAAAAGTTTTCTTGAGATTCTGCAGTCACTAAGTGGACAAATGAGGATACAAAATCAAATTGACCAGGCAGCTACTAGTTGCTACTCCATGCTGTCTCCCAAAGTTGAGTGAAACTGAGAAGTATATTCTGTTTGGTTGGGACACTTGAGTCTGGTTAACTGGATTTCCCTCACCCTTAATTAGCACAGCAAAATCCTAAGTCAGAGAGAGGTAGAGACTTTCCCAAGATGAAAGAATTAGCCTAAAATATAACTCATGCACCATCTGGTGTGTGTTCTCTTTCTCTGTAAATAATAAAGAAGTTGTTGACGGAAGGAAGGAACGCAAGTGGAGGATTTACCAGTGAGAGGGAATATAAGATTCTGAGGTTGGTTTATTATGAGCCCAGTCAATTATCAGCAGCACATTTTTGACACCACTGTAAATAATACACTCTGTCAGAGTCAGCTGATGGAGATTTTCTGTTCAATATATTGTCGCAGACACATGATGGAGAAGAGATGTTGGATGGCATATGCGGTACACGGGAATAAATATGTGAATAATCTCACAGGCTTTGAGACTTCCAAATACTAACTATGACAGATATGAACTACAGTGCTTTCCTATTCCAAGACTAGGGGACTAATGATGATAAGTTGAACAGTCTAATATCCATCTTTAGAGTGTACAGCTGTCTCCGATGGTTATGCTTGAAGGGGCATCATTTGACCTGGCCTATTTCCAGTCGTGCAATAATGAGAAGCATTTAACTGGGTCAAATGGAATATGAGAGCTAAAAGCAGTTCAAAATCATGCACCAGGACACTCCCATTGTAGAGAGCAGGGGAATGACACCAAGTGAAGTTAATTGTCATGTGTAAGGTCAGTGACAAAGCCAGTTAAAGTCAGCTTTACTGAACTCAGCAAAACTAACAAAGAGCCAACCTTGTGTCCAGAGAGAAATGGGGAACATTTTTGGATGAGGTGTCATATACTCTCAATTCTTAGGTACCTTAAACCAAGACTACAGAAGATTATTCAACCACCTGCAGTGATGCATGCCATTGTGGTTAAGTCAAATATTCACAAATGATAGCATTCATCACATTCAGTATTATCTGCAATTCCCTATATTTTATAAAGCAACTGAACTTGATCCAACTCCCAACTTTACTGCAAGGCCCTTCTAGGATATGCCATTCTTTCTGGCCTCTGCATGTGAACATAGGCATTGCCTCGCCCAAACTGGGAACCCTTGACTGCCAGGACACTGGACTGCAAACCACTTGTGTAAACCTTGAGGAATGTAGCTCATGAGCAAGCCCCAGGATTGACATCTCTCCGTCAACCCTTGGAAATCAACAACTTGGGTAGGCGGCAACCAAGAAGCTTTCAATCTCCTCTGGCTCTTCTGCAACCTGTTTCTTGAAGACCCTTTCCCTAAGGAACAAGCATTTTGGCCAGTATTTTTTCAGAAGACAAAATGTATGACCTGCCCTTCTGCCTTCAAGATATTTAGGTAGTCCAAAACTTTCTCCTTCTGCCTCAGCCATAGTAAACATTGCTATCATCCTCACTTCCAGCTTTCAGATCCACTGAGAAAGACCACAGTGTTCTGAGAGCATGCAGTTTGCAGGGAGCACTTGTGTACTCCTGAGAATGTCCAGGGGATTTAGTCCTAAGCCTTACACTCACTTGCAACCATTCAGGGGGTTCACTGATATTTATCTACCTTCAAAGGCACCACCTTTCCTTTGCAGTGACTGAGACTGAATCTTCTCTTTGGGTGGGCAACTGCTGGGCAATAGGCCATAAGAGGCAATGTGAAAGTTGGTCTGGCCCAAGTAAGGCAACTTTAAGACTTGAGATCCACTCATTCTGCAGCAGGGTAATTTTTAAGTTGATAATTTTGTCTGGCTCCCATATGATGTGATCAAACATCCAAATGGCCTTTGGTGGACAAAATGCTCACTGCCCCTGTACTCCAGCTGAACCTTCTTCCTACAAAGGGTTGAGGGGTACCAGGAAAGAAGTCTCTCAATCCAAACAGATCATGCCTGATCAACAACAAAGTACCCAAACCCAACCACACCCGAGCAAAATTATGTAATGGGTCCTATTTGGTCAAAGTAATTGAAATACTAGGAAGCAGGCACCTGTCGCATATGTCACTGATGTCCTTTTGAATACTACTGCCTCACAAACCTTTCCATGAATTTAGAACATTTTCTTTGCAGCTGCCAATGATATCTATTAGAATCTGGAAACCTACATGCCTGCTTCTGTGTCAAAGAATAGCATAAGACCACAACAGGGGTAAGCTGTGTTTTTGTCACTGTCAGATTCAGATTTAATTTAGGCAGCACACAAATGGGGTAAGCAGCTACAAATTAATCTCACTTGTGTTTATATTTTTAAAATCAAATTCTGGATTCAAACATCAAGTATTCATCATATGCTTACGTATTTTAACTTCTCATCACAGTTCACTTAGGCTCAACTTCAATTCAGGATATGCATACATGCTAGGTACATATATGTACATCATCTTAATATTCATTTATAAAATTGACAAACTTTATTTTAAAATGCCTGCATGTTTGAATCATCCTAAAGCCATCTGAATACACATTAACATATATATTTGGATTCAAATTTATGAAACAGCATGAGAAATAGCTTTCTTAACTCCACAGTAATAAAGAATCAAGAAACAGATATTTTTTCAATTTCTTCCCATTACATTTTATGTCCACATTTAGATGTATCTTGGAAGATCTCTAAACTGACACCACTGTGAGAGGCCCCTGGGATTCACAAATATCATTTCCATGACACTCAGAAAACTGGAGGAAAAGAGGGAAATGTGAGCGGTGATAAATTGGAGCTAATCTCTTTCTGCCACAACCTGAAATGATGCTTGGCCAGGTAATCTCTCCTTCCTCCACGCTGCAATAAGACCTTGTCTATATCTCCCAGATGCCCAGCCCAAGTACTGGTATCTCCCTCAAATGCTTGTACTGGAAATTTCCTAACAGGCTTCCAAGGCTCTGACAGAAAAAGAAAAATGAAAAATAATTCTGTCACACAATAAGCATTGTAAGTTTAAAGAAAGAGCAAAGCCTAGTGTTGGAGGCCTGCAATAAATAAAACAAATAATGGATTCTTTTGGGTCATAAAGCTCAACCAACCATAAAACACACAAAGAGCCTTGACGAGGGATTTTGAGTCTCCTGGAACTCTATTCAGTGTGATGTGGCTTTGAAAATTCTGAACCTGACCCTGTCTCACAGCTTTGTCCACTCAAGTTCAAACCATGAAAAACTTCCATCTCAATACTGAGAGTACAGAGTGGGCAAATGGTGTCCGGGGCTAACTGTATACCCCTGTTTCTGCATTCTGCTTGACTGAGGACTCCCTCTCATCCATGGCCATCTATGTTTTTCAATTAAGGGAAAGAGAAGTTCTATTAGAAAAAGGACAGTGTTCTCTGAATACCTGAGACGCTTTGCACAAAACCTCTAATTTCTCTGCTCCTTCATTTCTGCACTCAATATGAGAGGCAAAGCTTGATTCTTCAGTCTGGTGAATATTGAGTGACACACGCAGATGAAGCCACTTAACAGAGGACTGGCCCACAGTGAACGGTAACAGCCAGCACCATCCCAAATGCTGGTTGTAGAAAAAGGATTCAGCCCAGAGGTCTTGTCTGTTGGACGTTCAATAAGCAAATGTAGGGAAGGAGAGATGGCAAATAGGCCCATTCTTCTCTTCCTCCTGTGACCACTTCTTGGGAAGGTCCCCTAGTTCCTCCTACCATCACATTTTCTCTCACAGTTCCACTGGTACTGAGAGCACTTGATTCTGTGCATGTTCTCTAGTGCCTTGTTGTACTGTTTGCTGCTATCCTCCCCAGATAGACACTGCTTGAATTCATGGTCATGAGTTACTGAGGTCTTTGGACCCAGTAATCTGCCCCAAACTCTGAGCACAGTAAGTCTTTACAACATTCCTGTGGGGCTACCTGGAAGGAAAGCAGAACAAACATACTGAAGGTGCTGGGAGGTTTATTCTTATCTTGGCTCTGGCTGCAAATATCTCCTTAACCTTGGAGAAGTCACTTCATTGCTTTGGACACCAGTTTCTTCATGTGCAAAGATAATCTCCAGCTTCCTTTCTTGCTCTAAAATTCTCCAACTTGAGGAAAACCAGCTGCACAAGGCTCTCTGGTTATCTGGTCTGTAAGCTGTCGGAGTAGGGGAATGAGGCCAGCTGAGTCTGGATCAGTGGCTCATCCAGCTTTTGAAACTTCAAATTCATCCTGGATCTTTAAGCTGTTGTCATCCACCCTATTTTATTTATTTTTTTAGACTGTGCAAGTTCAAGGTGATGAGTACCCTGCTCTGATGAGAGAACCATTGGGGCTTGTGTCATGACTATGCTACAGAGCTCTGTCCAGGAAGAGACCAACAACTTGTTTGCAAACCAGTGTTGGCCCATTTGAGGAGTGGGGGCCACGTGGAGGTTGAGGTAGGTGAAGAGAGAAAGGACTGGCCTGCTGACTGTGGCTGCAGTCTCTGCTGATAAACACCGCCTCTCTGACAAATTGAAAGCTTGGCCAGATTTATGAGTTTTCTAAACTCAATCAGAACGGAGCCTGCTCTGACCTACAGAAGGTCACTCAACCGGATTGAATATTTGTCAGCATTCCATGGCCAAAGATAAAGTGAGTGAACAGCCAAGACAGATTTAGAAATGGCCCTGTTTATCCCTGGAAACTGTGAGTGTCTGTCTGGGTGCAAATAGCCTGGGGGTAGATTTCCCATTCCCTCAACACAGCTGCGCTCCAAGCAGGGACCTGAGATGCCTGCCTTGGCTCAACATCTTGTCAGTGTCACTCAGCAGCTCAAGTTGCAAGGGGCTAGCGAGGATGAGCACTGCCTGCCCCACTCACTGCAGGTTCATCCACTGCAAAGCACATGGAGAAGGGGAAGGCAACAGAGGCTGCCCTTCCTGTCTATTGCAGGGCCCCCCAGAACCACCAATGAATACGTCATCACTGTCATCCAGAGGGAACCACTAACTTGGCAGTGCTTGCCTCACTTTCAATAATCTTAGCCCAAAAGCCACGGAGCACTCTCTCCATAATCTTTTAATGCAAACAACGAAAGGTCTCTGTCCCTCAGCTCCATAGGCAATGGCTTTGAACATCCACTGAACCTCTGCCTACTTGCTTCCCAAATGACCAGGTTGGAGATACTGCATGGTGGCACACAGCAGCGCAGTTGCTGGCCCTGTGTCTGTCTCAGGTCCTCTCAGACTGAAGAACTGATAGAAGCAGCAGGGATTTGGTCCAACAGTAAATACACCGGGAGGGACTAGCTTCAATACCTTACTGTGTCTGAGTCCTGACTCCAGCATCCTGCTAATGCAGATCTGGAGAAGCAGTGATGGTGGATCAAGGAACTGGATTCCATATATCCATGTGGGAGCCTTGCATTGCATTCTTAGCTACTAACTTGGGTCTAACCCTTCTCCAACCATCTGAGGAGTGAACCAAGAGAAATGTCACTTCCTTTAAACAAGAAGAACAAAAAGACAAAAGAATGAATTGATGGAATTATTTTCATATAACAAAGCCTAGGAGATCATTTCATTTCTGGGGCAATAAAAGAATATTTAAAAGACACAGCTGCAGTTGAAATAATTCATATCCTATAAGTGAATCCACTTATGGCCTAAAAATCCAGTTACAAAATAACCTTTCTCAGTGCCTCCTGATCAGTCTTGCTACCATCACTGCCTTGGCCATAAAAGCAGATGTGAGAGAAGGTTTTAACATTCCTGAGTGCCGCTTCTGTGTAATGGCCCCAGTGAACTGAGGACCTGGGGAGCAGCTCTGTGAGGCTGGGGCTCTGGCCTTGTGTGTGAGGAGCACTTATCTAGGACAAGAGGATCAGTGGGGAGAGCTGCAGAGGCTCCAACGGAAGGCAATGTGACACTGAAGATATACTTAGTCACCGACCTAGGTATCACATCTCCTTTCCGTGTTTTTCCCTATCTGGAGAGCAGGAGGTAAAAGGCCCAGCACATACAACTGCACTTGACTGCCACGGCTGGCCCTTCTACCCCTCGCTCTACAAAGAAGCCTGTCCCGTTGGCTCTGAGAAGGACCACACCAGGCCCTCAGCCTACCCAGACAACTCTCCCAGCCTCCAAAATAAGGGACATAGGGTGAAGACACGTGGAGGACGTGGAAGGCCTAGTGTTGGAAGGATCTTCTGGGGATGACCCAGGGCCAAGCTTCAAGGTTCTCAGCATCTCCATGTGTGTCCTGTGCAAGTTCCCATGTCCCCTCTTCCAGGGGCTCAACATTCTCACATGCAAAGTAAACAACTTGGGTCAGCTAATTCCCACATTCTCTTCCAAGTGACTGTTTGATGAATGTTCCTCCTCTCTTGAGACTTGGAATGAACTCATAGCATAGGTGATTCAGAATCAATCTATAAATTAAATAGATTGCCAGAGGGTGGTCCAACCCCTGGATCAGATAGATAAGAGAGGCCACAATCTGGGCTGCATTTCCTTAGAAGCTTAGGGACCTGAAATGCCTATGTTTTATTTATCTCTATAGACCCAATACAGAAAACAATGACTGGCTACTAGCAGTAATAAAGATTTATTTGATTAATCCATGAATCAAAGACAGACTCAAATGCCAAGTGGACCCATAGTGTTGGGTGGCAGGTGTGTTTGTACATAGGTAATCATGCTCACACACACACTCACACACACACGTGCACATACACCATTGCTTACACCTGACTTAGCACTGATGTCTGATGGTCCTTTTCTTGCAGATGATGAGCTCTTGGAGGATGGGGATCTCAGCTCATTCATCATTATACTGAGCATCTATCTTGTCAGAGCCTGGCCATGGTGAATGCTCAGTGAGGTCTACTGGATGGATGGATGGATGGATGGATGGATGGATGGATGGATGGATGGATGGATAGACGGACGAATGGATGGATGAACGAATGGATGGATGAACGAATAGGTTAACCAGGTGGTGAGATGTGCTTTCTGAAAGATTCTGTGCAACTTCCAATGACATTTATTCTTTAAATTATGATGGAGCAATCATATGTCTGCTTTCTTTGGGGGTGGGGGTACAGGAGAAAGATGACAGTGAGCAGGTAGGAGGGTGGGAGAGAGAGGGAGGGGAAAGGAAATTGGGAAGAGATGCAGGAGGATAAAACCGACAAAATTTGGTGCCAGTATTGTGGTGCAGTGGATTAAGCTTCCACCTGTAGTGTTGCTCTGCCATATGGGCATGAGTTTGAGTTCCAGCTGTTCAAGCTCTGATCTAGCTCCCTGCTAGCAGCCTGGGAAAGCAGCCAAGGATGGCTTGGACCCCTGCAGCTACGTAGGAGATGTAGAGCAGCTCTGGATCCTGGTTTGGCCTGGCCCAGCTCCCTCTGCTCCCTCCCCCCACCACCAGCACCATCAACTCTACCTTTCAAATAAATAAAACACTTTTTAAAAAGATTTACAAAACACACACACAGTTCAATAAAGGCTCTCTTTTCCAATGGGCAGAAAGAGAAATAAGTTCACAGTCACTACAAGAAGGAAATTGATGCTGTAGACAAACAAGATATTAAAGAAAAGGAGATAAGAAGGCAATAGTCACCAATAAATGATGCAAGGAAATGAATTATGCTTTTTATTCTCCTGTGACTAATCCTCAAGGATTTTAATTTTTATGTTTCTAAACAGACTTAAAAAATCCTTGGCAAAGGTGAAATGAAGAAGGATAATACTCAGCTTTGGCATCAAGCATGCATTTGGATTTAGGAATTTGTCAAAGGTAAGAGATTGAATTCTGCTCTGACATGCAAATGTGTTTTTATTTCCTATGCTGTCACCCAAGTCATCCTGGTTACAACTGTGTTCAGCCCAGGACAGAGAGTTCAGATCAGCTCACTACAAGAGTTTGATTCCGTGATAAATGAGAAGGGCGACCTGGGGATGCAGGTGAAAGACAGGCTGGAGCAATCTCAGGGTCACAGCCAAAGGAAAACACAAGCCAGCAACATGATCCATGGCCTCAGTCAACACATAAGGAGAGCTATTTCTGTTTGCCCAGCACTGTTCCTGAGAGCAGCACTGATTACCAGATAACCAGAGCCTTTGGT
The DNA here is from genome assembly GCF_017591425.1 of Ochotona curzoniae. Classification (NCBI taxonomy): domain Eukaryota; kingdom Metazoa; phylum Chordata; class Mammalia; order Lagomorpha; family Ochotonidae; genus Ochotona; species Ochotona curzoniae. The sequence goes on along the minus strand of NW_024465556.1, from coordinate 19,866,863 downwards.
CGTTCACAGCATCAACAGCTTGGCAGCCACAAAGTGACAGCCATCAATACTAATCGCACAAACCTGTCTGTAACTGGACCCCAGGACAGGCCGTGCTACACCTGCCTCTCCTGGAAATGTACTCCAGATCCTCCCCGCCATGGAAACCACTAACAACACTTATTAGCCGTTTCCTTGCCTGCTAAGTGGTCTGTGCCTAGTTCTGGCTCCCGTTATTATTTTCATTTCAGCCAGCGTCCCGAAACCTGATACCTCTGTGTTGGGGGAGAGCAGTGTCTGCCACCTGACAATGATTTGACATGACACAGTGACAGAAAACAGGGAGAGGGAAGGAAGTAAAAGAACCAGGGATCCCAGCTGCTGTGCTGGTGGCTCCAGGCACGGATGCCCATCAACAGATACCAGTTAGTATGAGCCTGGGGCCCCGCGGATGCAACAGTCAAATCACTGCCATCACCGCAGTGGACTGGAAGATAACAAGCCTCCTTTATGGGCCAACACCCTGTGCAAAATGACACTGGATTCCAAAATGCTTTGCAACCAAATAAGTTGATCTTTAACTTGATTTTCCTTGAACTTTATAGAATATTCCTTATGTACAGAATATATAAAAATCTACTCAGAAATCAGCTGTAAAAGCCTTGGCAAATTCACCCTGCTAACTCACTGACTTCTCCCAATTACACCCAAGACACAGTTCTTTAGAATGCTGAACAGGAAATTTGGAAAGAGGGCATCAAGATTTAAGACTTGTCATCTGTTAGAGCCATCTTCTCTATCTCCTACCTTTGTTATCTGCTTTTTGTCATGACTGGCTAGAACTCAGGGTTCTTTGGAGATCTTAGGAGAATGAGCGGGCAATGGAGAAACAGATGAGCCCATGCATACCAGACCTACCCTTAGCGTCTATCAGACCTAAAATATTAAGGGAAATACAGGGCATGTGCAAACAAGAGGTCATTAAATACTAGGAGTATCTCCCAATTACCAAAGTTACTTAAAATCTATTATTTCCTTGTTGCCATCATCAATGACATCAAAAACACACTGGAGGCTATCACAGTCATCAGCTGGTAAAAAGGATCAAACAGGGACCATCTATAGTACTGTTATTAGGGATTATTCTAAAGATGCTGCATTCACAAGAGCCCTTAAGGAAGACAGAAGGAGCACACAGCTGCTGGTTAATGCTTTCACTGATGGGAAAGGCCAGAACTGGTTTGAAGCTGAAGCACCAAGCTGCAAAACCAACACAGGGTTCCCCAAGTGGCAGAAGCCCAGTTCTATAAGGTATTAACTACTATGTCCTGGGGTCTGCATTAGCAGAAAGCTGGAGTCAAGAGCCGGTAGCAGCCAACCTCAGCACTGCAATGCAGTGCATGAGCAGTTTTTGTTGTTGTTGTTGTTGTAATATTTATTTTTATTGGAAAGTCAGATTTACAGAGAGAAGGAGAGACAGAAGAAAAGATCATCCATTCTCTGCTTCACTCCCCCAGTAGCCACGATAGCTGGAGCTGAACCAATCCAAAGCAAGGAGTCAGGAGCTTCTTCTGGGGCCTCCCAAGGGGGTGCAGGGTCCCAAGGCTTTAGGCTGTCCTCAACTGCTTTCCCAGGCCAGGAGCAGGGAGCTGGATGAGAAGTGGAACAGCTGGGACAGAAACCAGCATCCATATGGTATCCCGGGCATGTCAGACAAGGACTTTAGCCACTAGGCTACTGTGCTGGGCCAGCACATGGGCATCTTAACTGCTAGGCCAGATGCCTGCACATCACCTTTGTTCCATGAAGTAACTGTGCAACATATAGGAAGTGCTCTTGTACAGCAGTTGGTTAGTGAAAGAGCTGGGGCTCAAACTCCCGCAATCTGACTCTGAAATCTCCTCTTCAACAAGGCTGCCATTCAGGGAACAAGGCTGACAAGAGGAGAGAGAATGGGGTAGAGGCAGAGCTCAAGAAGTGAAACAGCACAGTCACTTCTTGTGGAATAAAACTCGCAGGTCTAGGCCCTTGTGTAGCTATGTCATCTTGCCTTACACAGGCAAAATTACTCACCAAGGCTCCTGGTTATTTCATAGCTTATTCTTCAAATATTCAGAACATTTTTCTATCCCTGACTCTCTTACCAGATGTAAGCACCTGGTTACAGGTTAACTGGCTTCCTCCTCCCAGAGACTGGTGCACTTGACCAGAAGCCAAAACTTTGAACTAACACAGACAGAAAAGCTACACTCGTAGAAATACAAGGTCGGATTATGAATAGGGATTATAGACTCTTGAAATCATCACGGTCTTTCTGGTGGCCCTGAAATCTATTAGGTGATATTTCAATCGTTAGCAGAACCCTAGCCAAATGGATACAATCTCTATTCCAGATACTATTCAATGGGAAAAACAGACAGTTCTGACCTGAAGTGTGTGGGGAGCTGAGGGGTCATGGAACAATTAAATGTGCAACTCCTGAATTTCCCCACATTAAACTGTTTTTTTTTTTTCTATATTGTCATTCCTTTGTCACCCCTGGCTCACATTTCTTCTGAACATTCAAGCTCTCCTAAGTGATTCATGTTTGGCTTCCCCTTCACAGAAGAGAGAAAAGAAGGAAAACAAAACAAAAAACTCCCCTGTCCCCTAAAAGCACTCACTGCAGCTCCTTAGGAGGAAATAGCGGAGCTGGAGGAGACAGACACTCCGCTCTCTCTTCCACACTGCTCTCCTGCCCGCCCTGAGAAATCAGTCAGCACCCGTAATGAGAGGATGCAGTGGCTAATTTTACCCCATCAATCATAAGGCTAACACTAGGACTAAAAACTGATACCATCAGCTCCTTTGCCTTCAAGGCTGTTAGATCTTAGTCAATTCCTTATGAATGAAGATTTAAAGACTTCAGAAGACCCGGCTGCCAACAAAAGCTGCTTTTGCTGTTAGCTTTCTTTCCCCTTGGAAAGAGCCTCCAACTCCCCAGGAGAAGGGGCTACAGTATGTTCTCCGCATTTACAGCAAGGGTGTTTGCAAGAGAGTGGCAATTAACAAGGGCAGGCTAATATAAACCCTCTGAGGCTGCAAACCCTCTGAGCGAGACTGCCGGCACTCGTCGGGTAGCCCAACGCGGGAGAAGCAAACACAGAGATAGGGAGAAAATATACCTTGCTTCCGACATTATTTCTCAAGCTGTTTAAATATGAAACAAAATCCTACCAGGCTACAAGTTTCCAGCTGTTATGATATCATAAGATAAATTTACAGTTAGAGAAACAGCATGTTTGCTTTTATAAAGTATGGAAATATAAATGTTCCAAGTGTTAAAACTGTCCAAACAAATTAATTCAAGTAAAAATAGTTGTCTTGGATTTGGTTCTCTCCCATTGGCTTGCTTTTTATACAGCTGGTGATCCGGCATCTCTCAACACTGCGGAGAGGCCACTGGGAAGGGTAATCCCCTTCCAGCAGCAGGCGCCCCTCCTGTAACTAGGAACCCCACAGCCCGGAAGTCAGGTGACCCCCAGGCCGGTTCCCTACTGCTGACCTATTAATTAAAATCTTCATTTAGCCTTGATGCCATGGGAGGGAAAAAAAAAATTACTGCACACAAAGGAGCTGAGGCATACACTCTTACAGTGGCCTCCCATTTTGGATGTTCCAGGCAAAGATTGAAAAAAAAGAGTTTCTTTCTCAGTGACTTTGAAAAGAATAGAGTGGTGATTAACAGCAATATTTTTTTTAATGAAACGCAACCCGTCATCCCTGTCATTTTCTGACCATCCTCGCTCGTACGCGCCTCCCTGACAAGAGGAATAATAACGGTCATACATCACTGCTCTCCACGTCCAATCACCTAAATCTTCCCTCGCCACAGCCTCTGAGACTCAATTACTTTATTGACATGCAATCTTCATAAGGAGAGAAATATTGTGCATGTAAGGTCACTTGGTTATGAAGACATATTATCATATTATCTGCATGAGGGTTGCAGGGCTAAGACCTGACAGAGCTAATTATAATGGTACATGATCGAGAGCTCAGTACACATTATGTGCTTGGCTGCACCGAAGGTGAGGTAAGTCCATGACATCATGGGTTTTTGAGACAATAATGCAGCTTGGCCTTGGTGGTGGTCACTTTTTCTATGTCTCAGAATTTCTATACTTTGGAAGTTTGCATGCATGATGAAAGAACAAGTCCATGAATTCCTCAGATCTTGAGGAAGAGTGGTGGTATGGCAGCGTCGGGGTAGAGGACTATGTGAGTGAGTAACTGTTAGCATTAGTCCACCTCCTGCCACCAATGTTTCAGGCTGCTTCCCAGCAAATGAAATGTGACTGGCTCAAAGAAGAAAGGTAAAGCATACAAATGGCTCTCCTGGATTACAGAGTCAAACCTGCCCTCACCCTCAATTAGCCTCAGCTCAGATCCTTGCCCCTATCTTTCTAATGGCTTTGCTGGCAAGGCCTTATCTTGCTAGGGTTTAACACTTGCTCGTGAATATGATTTCTTGATCCAGAAGTATCAGGGTATTTGAACTTTCACCAGTGGACACGGGCTGAAAGTTCCTTGTATTGCTAAGATACATAGCTCCCCAGGCATTCTCTTCCATGTATCCTCAACCTTCCTCCTTTGCCTTAGATGTGCTCAGAGGGAGAAGCCAGGAGTAGGCAGTCTAGCAGCAAGTTTACAAGATACAACCATCAAAAAGAAAACAATCTGAATAAAGCCATTGTGGGAAGCAAGGGAGAAGGGTCTACAATGAGTCACCATGAAGTCAGGATCAATTTGATCTCCACAAATGGGCTTGAGCCAGAAGCAGAGCACACTGCAGACACTGGGTCTACTTGAGGAATGGGTTAGAACCTTTCAAAACATGTAAAGAAGCTATTTAAAACATTTTATATGGGGCCCGATGCGCGGTGGTACAAGTGGTTAAGGTCCTCGCCTTGCACGCCCCGGGATCCCATATGGCCGCCGGTTCTATCCCAGCAGCCCTGCTTCCCTTCCAGCTCCCTGCCTGTGGCCCAGGAAAGCAGTCGAGGATGGCCCAAAGCCTTGGGACCCTGCACCCACGTGGGAGACCCGGAAGAGGCTCCTGGCTTCGGATCGGCATAGTATCGGCCCGTTGCGCTCACTTGGGGAGTGAATCATCGGATGGAGGATCTTCCTCTCTGTCTCTCCTCTGTGTATATCCGCCTTTCCAATAAAAAAAATAATAAAATAAATCTTTAAAAAAAGTATTTTATATACCACATCACATTGTACTCCATAAATACACACCATTTTATATCATTAAAACTAAATTTTTTAAAGCTGTACAACAACCCCAAATCCTTTAAAGATTCTGATGTGCTGACTTCCAGATTAATATTCATTCCTTCTGTCTGGCCATCTGAGCTCCAGAAACTGCCCTCATCTTAGGGTGTTTTTTTAAGATTTATTTATTTGGTGCATAATAGACAAGGCCACGATCTATGGCACTGGCGATCCATATGCGCATTAATTCAAGTCCTGACTACTCCACTTTTGATTCAGCTCTTGCTAATGGCCTAGGAAAGCCATGGAAGATGTCCCAAGTCCTTGGGTTCCTGCACCCATGTGTGAGACCTGGAAGCAAATTCTGGCTTTGGATCAGCCCAGGTCGAGTTTTTGCAGGAAGTCAATCAGTAGATAGATGACAACTTTTTCTCTGTTTCCCCTTGCAATCCTGCCTTAAAATTAAAAAGAGTAATGTATTTATTTGAAAGGCAAAGCTACAGGGGGAGGGAGAGAAGGAATGTTAATTCAAATTCTTTAATCCATTGCTTCACTCCCCAAATGGTCAACAGGGCTGGAACTATACCAGGCCAAAGCCAAGAGCTTTAGCCATGTCTCCTAAGTGGAATGGGCCACCTTCTGCTGCTTTCCCAGTCCTATTTATTAGCCCACTCAGGATGCTGGGATTACAGACAGCAGCCTACCCCAGATGCCACAGCAATGGCCCCTGTCCTCACTTTGCAACATCAGTGCCTTCACTCCACCACAGGAGACACAAAGGGAATAAGAAATTGAAGCTTATGGAATTCTCTTAATTTAAAACTCTTGCAACTCACACACTTGAATTCCTTCTATGAGTGGCTGACTCATAATGGTAACACTAACAGTAAAAACACCAAGAGGCTCAGAGGATTATTCTTTCCAAATTGGAAATCGAACTTTATATAATATGCTGTGGATATTTGGCAAATCTGATGAAGATCTGTATTCTGTGGAAATGGTAACTTAAGCTAAAATTTTGGATTAGGTATTACAGGTTGCTGAGTTTGCTACATTGCATCTCTACCCATACCCTCACAAGTGCTTCCTGACATGAAGCGGATCTGAGATTTCCAACCTGAGACGCTAACGGTGATAAAACTGTATACTCAATAAAAAGAGGTTGGGCTAGGGTTTAGATGATTACAAATTACTCCTCACTCAGCCACTCCCCACACTTACCTTAGCTTCTCAGCTAAGGCACAGCATCTCTGCAAATCTTAGAGAATGTACTGGAAATACACAAGGCAGTATTGTGAAAAGACTGCAGTGCCACTTACTAAATTGGACCGAAAACCAGATCACTTCTTGTCCACACAAACTTGAGGATATTCTTTGCCTCCCGACCATCTCACACCAACAGAACACGTGGGGATGACAGCTAGTCACTGCTGCCACTCTACCTCTGTCAACCAGCGGTGCCGTCAACATGCATGTGAAGAGTAAATCACTAGATGAAAACAAGCCATGATTACTATTCATGGTGTCCACCAGACCACACTGTAGATGATGAAAGCTGCTCAGATTTTCAAAACCAATCATCACTTTTATCAGAAAGTAGTGGACCATCCAGAGTCACCATCTCAGCAAATAAAGGCAAGCTTGTTCATGAAGTTACTGAAGACCAGAAGACAGGTAAGATGGGGGAGGCAAGGCCTGAAAACACAAAGGGTACCCTGACCAAAGAACCAAGCATCATCTGTCACCTTCTCCCTCCTGGCCCCCAGGCCAGGGGGCTGCCAAGTCTAACAGTACTGGGCACATTCCTTCACCTCTTGTGTTTCATACTCCACATCTGAGAACCTAGCTCCCAATTGTTGGCTTTCTGCATCATCACGTGATGGTCCATGTTTAACAAAGACAGATCCTGATGTGACGGGAGGAAACATTTTAATCAGTTTAGAGGATGAGCTTTCCTTTGGAGGTAAAAAGAGATTGGAGTCTATTGACAAAAACCAACAGTGGTTAAATTTTACATTTCCTTCCCCCTTCAGAAATAGTCTCATATACATTAACTTACAATCATTTCAAACCTTTCATGAAATCTGAAAAAATACATTTAATTAGTTAATAGACTAATATGCTTCATTGCATATCATGTACCTTATGAAATGAGTATGACTAAAAATGCCAAATTTGCCAAAACCTTAAACACTAAGAAAATTCAAATGGATTTCTCCAGGTCCAAGAAGCAACAAATGGGCCAATTTTTCTTTTAATTCCTCAACTCCATGCAGAGAAAAAGAAATTTGCTTCTTTGGCCCTCACCATTATTACATAAAACAAGATAACATTTCTTAAAAGACCTGGATTTTTCAACCTTGTGTACAGAATATAAGCCATCTTCAGAAAGTTAATGGAAAAATATATCTTAAATATATTATATATTGAATTTTTTTAAAATGCACTAAAGTAAATATCTTTGAATGCTTTTCTCCATGAAGTTTTTTAAAAAAGATTTGTTTCCATTGGAAAGGCAAATTAGGTTTACCAAGAGAAGGAGAGATGGAGAGAAAGATCTTCCATCCACTGGTTCATTCCTCAAATGGCTAAACCAGAGCTAAACCGATCTGTAGTCAGGAGCCTGAGGCTTCTTCCAGGTCTTCCATAAGAAATTTGGGTGCAGGGTCCCAAAGGCTTATGGCATCCTCTACCGCTTTTCCAAGCCATAAACAGGCAGCTATATGGGAAGAGGAGCAGCTGGGACATGAACTGATGCCTACATGAGATCCCAGTGTTTGTAAGATGAAGATTTAGCTGTTGAGCCATCGCACCAGGCCTTTCTCTGTGAATTTTATTAGTTGATTTCCATGGTTAAAATCCACAACTTACTGCAAAGGTTCAGTATATAAGTCCCATTTCACACACAAGGAAGCAAATTGCTATGAATACATTAAAAAGAGCCCAACCTAGCTGGAGAGGAAAGGTTCAAGTAGAAAGCTTTCTCTGTGATTGTAAGTAGATGCCCCTATGATGTTGCTGAGAACCAATCAACTGTCAGTGGATTTGTACTTGCACTCTTCTAGAACAGAAGCTTCTATAAAAATCTGCACACCCATGCCTTAGGAAGAGCTTTAACTGAGGAATTAACACTTGCGTATCAACAGTTCTTTGATGATTGTCCTATATTGAGATATGAAATAGAAGCCTTGGAACAAAGAGGCTTAGCTTTCCTGTGTCTTAAACAATTAGAATAAAGAACCAATGTGATAACTCTAGGTATATTTCTTGCTATCTGGATTGTATAGTCTGATCACTCAGTCTCAAATTGAAGAGTTGCAAACCACAACAGTAAATGAATATTTACAAGCACCAAATAAATTAGGAAATAAATTATAAATTTAGGAAAGAAGCAGCTTTGGGGAAAAAAAAAAAAGCAGAGAAGGGGAGAAGTTTCCTAATGCTGAATAAGTCAGCTAAGTGGCCCCAACTCCAAACTACATTAAACAAAAGTTACCAACTACAAGGGAAAATCTCACAAGCATAATGGGAGATTTCAACATAATTCTTTGTAAGGGAAAGCAACAGATGATAAACACATCTGCAATTCTACACAAGTTGAAAGGGTGACTTTGATGCTATGCCTTGAAAATGACTGAGGATATGGACAACTGTATGCAGATAAATGTGACATTTAAACATATTTTAGAAACCATTGAAAAATACAACTTGTTAAGGCAGGCCTAATAAGAAACAGAATAGTCCTGTTTCTTAATGTAATTGAATCTATAATTGAAGGCCTTCCCACAAAGAACACTTAAGATCAAGATGGTGTTAACCATAAATTGGTTTTCTAAATATTTAAAAATGAACCAATCTTAAAATCTGATTAAAAAGTAGAAAAAAATTTCTCAAACCTCTTCAATCAGGCAAGTAATACTTGATATTGATATATGCCAAGAACAATATTAGAAAGAAAAATAAATTCTGGCACGCTACAAACAATGTTACAATTCAAAGTTTGGTTTACACATATATGGGTATATTTGTATTACTATTACACAACCAGGTTGGATAAACTCCAGGCGTCTCAGTTGCTTAAAAGATTAAGAGAAAATATTTGGAAAATATATAACAAAGGGCTGTTATCAAAAAATACAAGGAGAACATTAAAACTCAGCTGACATGAAATTACTAACCTAGTTTCATGGAAAAGACCAAAACAGACACCTCAGGGAAGGACATACACAGATGGTAAACATCTATACAGAAGAGGCTCAAGAGCCCACCACACTGGGGAAAAGGCCAAACCATGGGGAATTCCTACACACCATTAAACTGGTCAACACCCACAACGTAACAAACCAAGTACTACCGAGGAGGTGGAACAAGAGGAACTCTGACTCACAGCTGGTGGAGACGAAACATGGTTTTCAGCTACTTTGGAAGCCTGTCTACGTGGCGTTTATGCATGGCAAAAATTTATGTCCACACAAAAATGTCTGCAGCAGCTTTATTCATAATTGGCAAATCTTGAAACAAAAGTCTTTCACTAGCTAAACTAATAAATACGATGTGCCATGTTCCTATAAAGATTATTCAGCACCAAAAGGAAATGAGCTAACAAGCCATGAAAATTATAAAGGAAACTTAAAAGGTGTGAAAGAAACCAACCTCAAAAATCATATATACTGCACGAGTCTAGGTGAGACACGGTTAGGGTGTGTGTGAGTGCAGAGGCTGGGACGTGACTCCCAATGACTCCCAATTCCCACATCAGAGTCCTTAGTTGACACGCACACTATTGTGTTTCCTCAATACTGTCCCACTACCGCACACCCTGGAAGGCAGCAAAAGCTGCTCAAATCCCTGGCCAGGAAACCCAAATTGAGTTCCAGGATCGTGGCTTCAGCATGTGCCACTCCTGGCAATTATGGTCATTGAAGAAAATCTATCTCCACCTCAATGTCACTGTTTTCTTAACAAATAAGTTAAAGTAGCAATTAAAATGCAGTTACCTTAAAAGTAAAAATTAAAAAAAAAAAACACACAGAGGTTTGCAGAGTTGGGTGAGAATGGGATTATTATTTGGAACAACTGTGGAATGAAGGTGATTTTCAGGGCACCAGTCATCACAGCTGTGAAAAACCCAGAATGTACAGCAGAGAGGAAACTGTAACCTAGGAACTTTGGGGGATAATGAGGGATCTAAGCAGGGTCAAGAATCCTAACAAATGTGTCACTCATGTGCAGAAACAAGGGTATCTGGGAACTCTTCATACTTCATTTACCTTTGCTAGGAGTCCAAAACTTCCCTCTAAAACACGACCTGAAACAATTTATCACATTAGTCAAGGAAGCAAAGTAAATGATCAACAAAACAGATGCACAAAATATTTCTGGTTTGACAAAATTAAATGTCCACTTGGGCTGAAAAATGTTGACAAAATAAGATTAAAAAACAATTTGACTAATTCAGGAGGGAAGTAATAAAAAAAACACGGTAATCATTAAAAGTTAGTGAAATTAAAATTTTAAAAAAACATTGAAAGTGAGACAATAACAACTTTCAAGATCAATTCTATTCAGTATTATGCCGGACAACATAGCCAAAGCTATAAGAAAAGAAATCAAATGTAAAATGATTAGAAAGAGAAAAAAATACCTATGGAAGATGGGACTGTATGAAAAGAAAGAAAAAGCCTCTACAACTCTTATAATGAATAAATAAAGCAGGGTTCTGGCTTCAAGTTCAACTCCATAAATCATGTCTCTATACATAGCAATATTAAAAATAAGTTAAACTATAAAAGCACTTTAAAATTACTTACTTAATGAAACCTTACAATACCTCTACATATATACATGCATAGACACAAATTTTAAATATTGAGATAAAGTGTCATCCTAAATCAATGTAAGCATTTCCACAACCATGTCCTGGAAGACTTTATATTGCAAACAAATCAGTTCTCTAAAACTTTACATTCAAAGTTGCATCAAATTCGTGCAATTGTTTAAATTCTTGCTCTTATTAACAGGTTAGGTAGCCTTGGTTCAGTTTTGCTTCCTTTTAACTCTGTGTAAGTATACACTTGTCATAGTCTACATTGGGTTCTTATTCTTCTTCAACTGTATGTAGTCTTCAGTAATGATGGTGTGCAATGCATCAGTCTTTTTAAAAATAATTAGATTTCCATGATAACATTTGGTGGGAAGAAGGAATAGTGCCGAGAACTGGATATGAGAGTTTTCCGATTGTATCAGGAATATCCTAATATTTTCTTTGGATAGTGGTAGCTCATGGTAAGTTGTAACAGTGAATACCATGATGTGTGTCATTTTCTGTGGAGACAAAGCAGGTAGCACTGTACTAAGAACTAGCCACCCTTCACTAGAAGGATAAAGAACATCTGCAAGATATGGTAACAGACCAGAAGGAGGAAGCTCACCATTTGTCCTCTGCTGATCAAAAGAATCTGAAATCAGTTTAAGAGTTTGTATCAAGTACAATTCCAGCTGTGATTAAAATAGATGGAGCTACCAAATAGTATCTAGGGAGAGCAAATTGTTAATAGATTCTGTTACTTATCAGATAATAACTAGTAGCTGGGAATGGGGGAGGAATGTTAGCAAAAGTAGGTAGCATAATGATCCAAGTTAGCAGGGTACACATTGTAGGATGAGGCACTTCGTTAGTGAAACACTTATGACCTAGGATATGCACTGTGTCTCCTCCACTGGACAGTGCTTATTCAACACAGCCTAATGGTAAGAAAGACACCAATGCAAGAACGCTCAGTACACACACACACACACATGCACAGGCAGGCTTATCCTTCTTTGTTTGAAAGACAGAAACACAAAGATAGAGATCTTCCAGTTGCTGGTTCACTTCCTAAATGCCTCCCAATAACCTCAGTACCTGTCTGATCTGGGTTGAAGCACCTGTCCTCCTGGAACTCAATCCAGGTCTCCCCTGTGGGTGGCAGGGCTTCAAGAAAGTGAGCCATCACCGGCTGTCTTGCAGGATGAACACCACCAGGTAGCTGGGTTGGATGCCAAACGGCTGTTTCTCAACGCAGGCACTCCACCCATATGAGATGCAGGTGGCACATGTACTGTCTTAGCTGCTGAATCAACTGTCCACCTTGTGGTTTTCACTGCATTGTCTTCATCTTCAGTGAGGAATTCTACAGTGTTGTGCATTATCTTAGAAGGAGTTCTGGACTTCCCACCTACATAACTACCAGCTAATTTTTCATTTACCAGTCACCTTCACATACAATCTTTGGATATTTTATTGACCATGTGGGGGAAAATGTAATGTGATAAGTAGCATCTTTTTCTAAAACTGGGACAAAAAAAAACCTTAAAAACTGACCACAGTAGAAGGACTTGCCCTATGCCATATGGTAAGTGCTAGAGCTAAGATGTAACTTCAGTGTATTACTAAAGACACTTGACAAATATATTCAAACAAATCCCACCAAAAACAGAAAGCATGATTTCATGAGAATTCCATTGCACTCAGGAACAAGAACTATTTGAAGCCACAAATCTTCCCTTTCTGGAACCTTCACCCTAGTTCTGCCAGCTAGAGTTTCAACATATTTGATGTTTTGTTCTTGGGCCTTCTCACCACTTGAATGGGCAAAGGCAGTTAGTATACTTCTCATGTATCCTCAGTACCTGTCTGATCTGGGTTGAAGCACCTGTCCTCCTGGGAAGGCTTGTCTACATCACCCAAGTGTAGGCCTGATCCTACAATCTCTTTAATAGAATAGACACAGGTGATAAGGAGAACAGACACCATACCAAGCCCTCACTGCCTGCCTCACAAAGTATGTGTGAGCTCATCAGAAGTCCACTATGAACATTTCCACAGGGCCAGGCTAGTGCGGGGGCTGCTGCAACTGGGCTAAGGACTTCTCAAGGAGCAGCCCACAGAACAAGACGTGGAGTCAGCCTCAGTGACGCCTGTGTCAGCGCATCTCCTGCACGCAGAAACATGTGGCATGCTGAGCTGTGATATGCAATAAAGGACAGGCAGGCTGACAAAGTGTGGGAAGCATATGGCCCTGGTGGGGCCCGTGGCTGTTGTCAGGAATGCATGCACATATGGTGATGATGATGGGTATGGGATGTTATGCTTAATCTTGCTTTTTTGAAAAAAAAAAAAAGTGTACACATTTTAGCCAAAGATTAGAGAAGGCTAACAGGGAAACTAGTATTAAATATCATCTAGTCCAACCCCTTCCTACATTATAGAAGAAAATAAAATCCAGAAGGTATTGGGAAAAAAAAACATTCTAGGTTACACAAATTCAGGAGGTAGAAATTAAGAAATCTGACTGCTTATTCCCAAACTAGAGCACTCTTTTACATCAGCACACTCCTCAAGCAATGACTGTGCTTGGCTGAATTTCCCTTTCCCCATGTGTAAGTGTCGCTTTTCTGGGTAGAAAGCCTCTGCAGCATGTCTTAAATGAGGCACAGGGTAAAGGAAGCTCATGCTAGACTCTCTTTACATTAACCTTGACCCTAATACTCAAATGGAACCTTTGAGAAACTGAAAAGATGAGCAATCATCCAGCCTCGGGATGCCAAGAGAAGCCCAAAGTACTGTCTTGAACACCTGTGCAGCTGATGGAAGCATCAGAGATACAGGATTACTACAAAGACAGAACCACATGGACCTACTTGCACTCCCCGCCCCAACTCCAACAGACAGAAGATCTTACAAGACTCCTTAAAACCTTCAGCCAAAAGACAGCCTCACGTCCTTTTTCCTCCCACAAGGCAATCTAACTACCCTATGCTGAGGTCTCCTAACCCAATATCAGAGTCTCTGGTGATGCTGAGCAGATTCACCCTCCTGTTGCTTATCCAGGGATTTCTTAGCGCCACCGGATTCCCAAGCTCTGACTCCACACTGTATGCAACAGCACTCCCCACACTGTAAGTCACTTCATCTCTTCCAACACACCGTAAAGATTTATCTCAGGTCTTTTTTTTTTCTCCCTGTAGCCCAGGCTAGCACTTTGGTAGGAACTCATTCAATATTTGGAGGAGGAAATAAAAAAAAGGAGACCAAAAGGGAAACTGGGAGGGAGGAGCCAAGTAGGGAAAGAGGAAGGAATTAAGTTCCCTGTAGGATTTCTCCTTAGGAAACTCACGGCTTGTTGCTTGGGATTTTTGCTTGTTTTTCATTTTGTTTTGAAGCTGGGTAACAAACATACTAAGTCACTTTTATTTCATGAATGTTACTGATACCTTTTTACATGCTGCATTGGATTGTTGGCAAAGTTCTTATATACGACTCTGTGAACTCACAGGTAATGTCCCTCTAACACATAGGAAGCAGGATCCCACCTAACTTTTACAGGCATGCCTGAGTTCATTTGACTAAATAGTACAGATTAGACAAAGACCTCCAGGAGAATCTGATGACTCAAAGCTTGAACTCTGATCATTTTCCCTGGAAGTGTAGCCCATTCTGCCTCTTCCCAGCCCTTTGGCCTCAAAATAATTGTCTTCATTATGTTTCAAGTCCCTGTTTATAAATTTTGGTTAATAATATGCCAACTTCATAGGGTCGTGTCATGATGACTTGAGGTCACCCGCTTAAATTGAAGTACTGAGAAATTTCATTTTCAATGTGAGTGCTCAAAAACTGCAATTAATATTCACCCACTAGTTCAGCATAATCTCTGACACAAAGTTATAAAAAAATGAAAAGTTCATCCCAGGGCAAAAATGTTTAGAATCCATGCATAGTTTATTCCATAACATGTCTTTTCCATAAACTTTTTCAAAACTCTTTGTATTTATTGAGCTGATATTATATGTTAGGCTTTAGTTCAGGACTGAATTCCTGAACAGCAACACAGGGGCTGGTGTCGTGCCATTGTAGGCAAAACCATTAAAGTGCCCCCAGCTGTGGGCAATGGCCCATGTTGCACTGTACCTAGGCTAGGTGAGTGTTACACTGCTGGGAGAAAAGCAAAAGCAGCTAACAGCTGGCAGACATCCTGGGTCTGCTTAATTCCTAATCTGTGTTAACCATATCAGTGTGCCAGCATAGTTGTCTAACTTATTCTATATTTTTTTTCTAAAGATGTGTGTATATGTGGTGGGCAGTGGTGCCAGATATGTGAGTCCGGGAGGGCAGGGGATACAGCGGGGCCTGGGTGATCTGGCCTGGGTCCTTGGGCCTGCTTGCACAGTGGGTGCTGGGTCTGTGAGCCCCGGAGGGGCCCAGGTTGTCTAGTCTGAATCCTAGGCCCACCTGTGCGGGGATGCTTGGTTTGTGAGTCCTGGGGGTGGAGGTCTGGGATGGCCCAAGTCTGCCCACTGGCAGTGCTTGGTATGCGGGGTTGCAGGGGACCTGGGTGATGGCACAGGTGGGGGCTTGTGGAGACATGAGGGTTCACACCCAGGAATGGTGTGAACAGAGAACATGTGTCAGAACTGGGCCTCCTCAGTGGAAAAGACAGAGCAGTGGATGGCAGTCCATTGGAACCTGGAGAGGACATCTGACACCACAGCAGAGGAAGGAGAGCAGAACAAATTAGACAACTACTCCATTTCAGTGATAACAGCAAATATCTGGGTGAATGGCGACTCTAAGTTCGACTATGTCAGCCAATGGATATTGGAAGGATTTCCTCACCTTTGAATTGGTGATATTGACAGCATTTCAAAACTATCTCAACCACTGAAACGGAATCCTCAGAACATGCCCCACATCAGAGACCCTGGGTTGGTAACAGGTGGTCATTCCCCATCCCTGGATACTGGGCCAGTGGGGAAGCTGAGTATGGCTTCTCCCTTTATCTCTTTCCTTCCCCCAGATAGAGTAAGAAGAAAAAGAAAATTTAGAAAAAGCAGTCTCACCTACTTTCCCCTAACCTCCGATCCTTCTCTCACTGAACAACTATGTAAATATCATCAAAAATAAAAATTGAAAAACAAAAACAAACTGTTAACTGTAGTACTAGCCACTTCGATATCTCAAACTGGGATAATGATGCCAGTTTCAGTCCCAGTCACTCCACTTCTGATCCAGCTCTCTGCTAACGTGCCTAGCAAAGCAACAGAAAGATGGCTAAGTCCTCTGGCCCCTGCACTCATGCGTAAGACTTGGAAGAAGGTCCTGGCTCCTGGCTTTGGTGTGGCTCAGGACTGGCTGTTGTAGCCATTTTGAGAGTTAACTTGGGACAAAGTAGAGTACAGTCCTCCACAAGAGGGAGAATTTTTTTCACCAGTTTACTCCAACTCTACACCCACCAAAAGCTGAATGTGGACATTAGACTGAATCCAAACTCTGAAGTGCTCCCACATTCTAGGATGCAAGGCTTACTGGATGGTCTCTAAGGGTGAATCAAAAGGGCACATGTGTGTGGAGCCTTCTATTAGGAGAATCCTTCCTCCTTACCTGCAAGCAAATGGGAAGACAAAATTACAAACCAAAATCTGGCCCTGGCCAAGAAGGACATACTTCTGGAGGTAAATTAAGTCAGATGAACAGAGCACCTTTTCTTAGTCATTACTCCAAAATAAAGAAATTTCATTCACTGGTCCCAGGCCCTCCGTGCTGGACTTGTAATTCCAGGCCTTCAGCTGGAAAGTCAAACAAAATTTGGGAAACATTCAAAATTGCAAGAGAACTCAAAGGCTAATTTGGTCTCATCAAAATCAAACTAAACGACTGGCAAACAGAGACCAGTGACTTGTAAACGCACCAGGAGATGTTCCAACAGCACTTGAAGATTTTGCAAACATTCTCCATTCCCTTAGTGGATTTCTCACCAACTGGAGGCCAGAACCCCATCTGCTTTCCATCACTGTCCCTGCCTGGACTCCTGGGAGCAGTTCTGCCCCGGTTTCATTTGTCACGCCTCCAATGTGGCCCACCCCAAAAGAGCTCATGGCGAGCCAGGAGAGAGTTCCCAGCTCAGGGATGAGGTCCAGAGACCGTGCACTCTGCCAGGGCCATGGCTCTACCCTGTGCCTCTGGCACCCTGACATCTGAACTCCTCTCTACCTTTATTTTTCAGTCCTGGAAAATCGCCATCAGCCACATAACACATGTGCTTTATGATCCCATAATGGGCAACACTATGCCATAAACAGAATGTTGGCAAAAAAAGAAGTGCAGTCTTATGACTTGAAGCACTTTAAAAGTAGTGAAGTATTTTTTTTAAGAAGTATAATAGGAATGTTCCTTTAGGGAAATGATGTAGTTGACCTTAGGCTAGCCCATTCAACTCAGGGAGTCCATGGAAACCTAGCTGTAATGTGTGTGTAATCATCTTAATGACGCTGGATTTTTAAAAATCACTTACACAGACCTGGCAGTGAGCTCAGGATGGCAGTTGGACTGCAAGTCTGGGAAGCAGCTTTGTGATGCATACATCTGGACAGGACATGCTCTGAAACACACTGATCACGATGGTCATCCTCAAGAAGTTGCCTTTGCCCATCTCCACCATGACGTCATCGAGTGAGCTGGCCATTGGACAAGAAGCTTCAAATGATCGTGTCATGCTGTGATCCTAACATCAACTGGAGAAAGCCAGGCAGGTGACAGGCACTTCAGCTCTTGTTCCATCTTCTCATGTGGTTTCGCTGCATCCCCATGGGCTGCAGTCAGAACCACCTTTCTGGATCTTTGAGCTCCTCCAGTTTAAAACTTGATGACTTTTCCCAGCCCGCAGGACACAGTCCTCACTCTTCCAGTTGACACACAAAGTTGTCCATGAACATGCCCCATGACCTGTGCTGTCACTCACCTCACTGCCTTGCGGTTTCTATCCATCAGCTCCCACAGCCAACTGGTCACACCAAAGCTCACTCCTTCACCACACCACAGCTTGGGCCTCTGGCCCACCGCACATGCTGTTCCTCCTAACCTGAACATGCCTCACTCATTCTCTAATTAGTTCTGATAGATTTATCAGGGCTCAACTTCAATCTCAGGTCTTCCAAGAAGCCTTACCTAATCCCACCCTCACATTAAATTCCATGTTCCTTCCACAGCACCCACTCCCACTCATTTCCACTACAGAGAGCTAACAAACCGAATTGGTAGTGTCCATTCTTCCTGGGGAGGACTTTGCCCTTAGTGACAGCAGGGGCCCCTCCCAGCTCACGGTGAGCAAGCACTTCACAAGTGCTCCCATTAACATGGCTGTTACGTGGTGCGAAGAAATTAAGTCATTAACACTCAAGGAACTACCACATAGGCTATGAAAGCAAACAGCAAGGAATTCACATAAAAACACTTTGTCATTGTTTATTGAGACAAAAAAAAAATGTCCCTTTTTGAGCATGATCCTAAACATATTCCAAAATGCATGCACTAAAAAATGCAGGGGGCGGGGGTGGGGGGGAAGGTCATGCGTGGAGACTAGAAGTAAACTGAGATATTAGTTGTGGTTTATCTTAGGCTGTTGGAAATACAGGTGAACCCCCATCATAATTTTCTAAATTTTATAAAGAAAAATATTTTCATAATAGAAATGTAATTAAAATATGGTATTAATTTCTAATTAAGCTAGAAATAGTCTAACTGTGGAAAAAATACATAAAATCACCTAAAAGTCAAAGGAAAACAATAGGCAAAGCATCTGTAATCTCACCACTACTAAGTGTGTGACAGCGCCCACTGCATACATGTGTGTGACAAGTGTGAGAATGTTTACCTGAAAACTGCACGCACAACTGGCTAAATGTGGCCCAGTGAATGAACCGAGGCTAAGGAGCACAGGATCTCCTCACTGAGCCTCCTAATGGCAATAATAAGGCAAACATCCCCTTCCTCGGGCTTGCCTCAAGCATTTCTCCCTCATCCCTAACTTATTCCTTGAAGCCATCACAAGAGTTACACACTGAGCACCAAGCTAGGGAGGAAATCCACCCAGGGTTCTGCAGCCACTCAAGCATGCTTTGAACACTATTCCTCCAGTACAGGTTTGTGGCCACCAGCAAAGGGAAAGTGGTGGAGGGATTACCTTTTACCCAGAGTGAGAAAGACAATGAAAGTCAAGCAGTGGGGAGGGTGAGCAGAACAAAGCAATAAGTCCTGGGGCTTTGGGGGAAGAAACAATTCAGAGAACAAGAAAGCCAAACTCCAGAAGCAGTTTTGGAAAAGCAACCAAGAAATCATGCAAGTTGTTCCTCGGTCACCCCATTTCTTCAGTCACTGGAACAGTGGTACAAACGGGCAGCCTCCACCCCAGGGTCTAAAGAACCACATGCTGCTCTTCAGTGACTGAAGATTAATTTAGAGGTCCAAAAAACTCCACAGGCGTCCTCTAGCAGTTGGAACACTATCAGTAGGCCTCTTTTTATGTGTACTTATTTGAAAAGTAGAGGGGAAAAGACATGTGCATGACACACACACACACCCCAGATTTTCATCCACCAGTTCACTCCCCACATGCCCACAACATCCAACAATGGCCTCCAGCCAAGATTAGAATTCATACTCAAACCAGGTGTTGCAAGTGAATGAGAGACCCATCCTAACATGAGACACGATCTGTTGTCTCTCAGGATACAAATTAGCAAGAAGCTGGAAACAGAGGCAGAGTCAGGATCCAAATCCAGGCACATGAGCTGTGGGGATCTCAGCTATTATATTAGCCACTAAGTTAAATGCACCCCCAAACCTCTGCCTAAATAAACTCAAGAATGTTCAGAATTCTGACTGGAACGCAGGACTGGCCAAACATCAGTGTTGTAAAGGCCCTTGCTCTCGCCCTATAAGATTTTTACCTAATCCAGCAGGCATCACATATGTCTCTGTTGACCACGCACATCAACGCTATTGAAACTGGTATTCTAATGCCAACACTCAGATAACCGTAAAATGAGAAATTTCACTATATGCTCTAAATCACTCTACAGTCCAGATTTATTAAACTCAATTGCTGCAAACTTTCCTCTTGGGGAGTTGTGATCTATAGAGGCTCTGGGTAAAATAAAACACATTAAGCGGTGGTTAACATTCGTAGGAAAAGCGAAAGTTACATTCTTATGATTTCAAAACTGCATTTGCTCTCATCTGTAACAGGGCCAGGGTTGGCTAATTATTTCCAGAATTATAATCTAATTGTATTAGATCCAATTCTGATCATCCCAAGTTATATTCCACTTGTTAATAAGGGATGTCATACAAGATCCTTTTTTAATTCAAATAGCTCATTTGCCAGAGTAGTTTAACAAAGAGACTGCCCTGTCCCACCTGAAGTCATCTGTTGAGCTTAGCTTTCTATAAAAAAGACAAAATAATGTAACAGAAACATCCTAGGTTTCAAAGCCAAAGAGCTATGAATGTCTCACGCTCACCTTCCAGGTGCAGGATATTGCTGGATGTCTCTTAACCACTCTTGTGGTTCTTTTTAATCAGCTACAAAACATTAAAAGGATCATAAAACCTATTTTGCAGGATTGTTATGAGTTGAAAGAGATGATGAGATAAAGGTTAGTTATTTTAATTAACTAAATCTCAAGGTTGAGGTGGACTTGGGAGTCACTCCTGCATTGGATGAAAAATGGACCTCATAACTTCCAGCACATCCATTTATTCATTATCCTGTTAAGCTCCATTGTGAGCACAGGGTTTGTGTCCAACTCCTCTGGGCATCCCAGGCTGGGGAAATCTGATTGAATGAAAGATTGAGTGATGCAATTAGGAAACAGTGGTTTTAAGCTGGTTACATTACTTAGAAGCAACTAAAGAAAGGGTAGAACTCAATCTTCCCATACCTGGAGATGCAGCAAGCCAAGGCCCTTCTTCGATGTGCTACCAACCCCATATGCCCTTTCCTAGGCTTCTTTGTAGTGCACCCTTTTTTGGGCACTCTCTACCTGCAAGGTTCACAGATATATTTCTTTAGGCATAATTGAATCTTACTTATGGGCCTTCAATGAATAATTCCGAATGGCTGGACAGATCAAAGGATAGGTGAAAAGATACAAAGTAAACTGCAGAACAGGACTGAGTGAACTGCAGCTCAGCTGAAATTATAGACTGGTTTTTTTTTATTCTTTAACAGTTTTTTCTAATAACTTAAAAGACAATCATCAAGGACTCGAGAAGTTTCTGCGAACCCAACAATTATGGTTTCAAATTTTGCTTTACAAATCTGTCCAAGATGGCCTCTCTCATAAAGTATGTCTCCTTCTAGAAGAGCCACTGCCAGGGTTCCCTTGGATGAAAGTGCACCTGATGACCCAAGGTGAATTCACCTGGATACTACAGAGAGAGGTGTCCTAGGGAACTCCACCCTCAAACACAGCAAGAGAGGCCGGCCAAGGCGAGAGCTAACACCATGGTCAACTGCTAGATTCTCCATGGAGAAAAAAAGTATCTGTAAAGCAAAGTCTTTAAGGTCTTTAAGAGATGAAATATTCCACAGCAGAAACTAAGATAATACTCAACTAATTCAATAAATGTGTCTTACCTGTCTGCTGCCTAATTGGATCTAGTGAAGCTAGATTTTACAAGGCCATTCCAACATTTCTGTTCAGAATACATGAAGATAGAGCAAAAGCCCCTTTCACTGTTCATACCTCTCCACCTACTGTCCTTAATCTGTATGCCCTTAATCCAGATGGTTTATGAACCATCGTGGGATCTAATGAAAGTGTCTCTTAAACCTTTACTCCATTCCTATCACAGTACATGTGGGACAATAATGTCACCTGCAATGTGACTGCCAGAGTATGGTTTTCATGCATCAAGCTGCCCAGACTTCCTTTCCAGAAAAGCAGCCACATTTCTTGAACCCACCTGCTTAACATTCTCTAGTTTAAGTAGACAATATAAAAAGATGCAATTGAGCTATCTCAGCTTATCCAGCTGTTTTATCATCTTTAGTTATATGAAGCCTTTCTTCAATAGTTAAGTAAAAAGATATAGCATACTTAGGGTTTTCTGATTGCCTTTTAAATATGAAACTAGAAAATTCTCCAAGAGATAGGCCTATGTCTTGAACAAGCATTTGTGGAGATATAATCAGAGGGTCAATGAAAGACAGAGGGAGAAGAGATGGCAAGACACAGAAAAAATGAAGAGTGCATAGCGACACCAAAGGAATTAGACAAATAACTTATTATTTAAAATGTTTTAATGACAAGAGATGAAAATAAGGAGGATTTCCATGAAACAACACACATACACACAAATGGGTCACAGCTGAACTTCCCCTCTGCTCAGCTTTCAGTGCCTGGATCCAGTTCTTACCACGTGCAACTTTCAATCCTCCTGTCAAGCCGTGAGCTCTGACTTCCGAAGCTCACCTTTCTGAGTCACCATGGGAAGACTCTGCTGTCAAAAGCTACCTGTCAATTATAGCCTTAAACTGAAGAGGCCTGTCCACATGGATTAAAATGATACAAGTCTGGGCTTTTCAACAGATGTAGGAACAGCATGCCAGCACTGCTGGAAAGGGGAAGTTTGCATGTGCCTAACTTCGTGGCCCACCAGGTGTTATCTGCAAAAGTACTTGAGTGCCACACTTGTGCTTGGTGCATTATAAAGCTTCTGCTGCACTAAGAAATACAGACAACATCCAGTGCTAACAAGGAGATCAGGATCATGTACTAAAAAGGTTTCCTCTGTGCCCATCAGAATGAATATCCTGAAAGGAAACCAGCACTACATTTCACAGAACAGAGCCAAAATGACCTACTTGAAAGGCCACTTGAGGATCTTGCCAATGCTGTTACTTTCCTACTGCTTGCACAGCTAATGATCAAAATTGCAATGACTTAAAAACACTGTAAAATTCTTATTTGACTGAAGGTGAGAAGCGCATACAAACTCTCTTGAACAGAGTCAAGATGTCAGCAGGGCTGGTTCCTTCTGGGGCTGCCAAGGAAGAATCTTTTCGATGACTACAGCTCCTAGAAGTTGCATGCATGTCTTGGCTTGTGGCCTCTTCCTCCCTTCTTCCCTTTCCAAAACACTTTTCTCTAATGTCTATTTCTGTTTTCCATCTTCATTCTCTGTTGGTGCTCTTGCTGCATCCTTCTGGCAAGGACTCTTAATAACATTAGGCTCACCCCCATAACCTAGGATACCCTTCTGCCCCTATCCCATTTCCATGTGTGGGTCTTTAACACAAGTCAGTTCCTCAATCCCTTTTCTGGGGAAAGATTTTGGAGAAAACACCTAAGGAGAGACAAAGAGCAAGACATCCCATAACCCAGGGAAGAGCACTCTAGGCATAGGAAAGATAAGGGCTCACCAGGGCACAGGTCTCAGGGGCTCTGAGCAGCCAAGGAGGCTGGTCTACTGGGCATAGGAGGAAAAGAGTAAGGGAAGGGAGTCGATGAGACAAGTTTGGAGCTGTCTCCAAGGACCACTGATGCCATTGTGAGGAGTTGGCTTTCATTCTAAGTAAAAGCCAGCTGTGGAATAAGTACATTTAGGCTGGAGATTTTTTAGGGATCTCATTTTATTTTTATACTTTTTTTTTAAGCTTGCTCACACACAGACATTTAAAAATAGTTGCTAAATGCTTCTTTCGGGGAATGTGAAACACTCATAATAATAATAAAAAAGTGCCTTGGGCTCTCTTACAACTGGATCCATCAAAGGGTTTTCACTAGTAATTTGGGGAGCGTCCGCCTCTGGGTGCCACTGCTGTGATTTCAAAATAGAATTATCGCGAGCTATGTGATTTCTTGAATCATTAGTTTTCCATTTTCTCTTCCTCTTTTCTTGTGCTTCATTTTTTTTAAACCCATGCTAGTGTATGCAAGAAGTTAACAAAAAAAAAAAAAATGGTAGCTCATGGGCGATTGGACGAAGGGGCCAACTGCAGACAGGAGAGAGGAAGAGAGGTTCTTCCCGGGACATAGACAGGCCTCTGCCACCCTGGATGTCTCTGATCGATAAAGAGTGGGCACCAGTCATAGGGTCTCACTTCACAAAAACAAACGATAATCTCACAAGGAAGACACCAGGGGGGAATTAGAGGAAGAGGATGTTTAATACTCCAGCGGTCTGCTCTACTTGACTTAATGAACCCTTTCATCGTACCACGGGCCTAGAACAAGGGCCATTTTGCCACACACAGAAAATTCTTACCAGAGGCACAACCATCATGAACAAAACAGAACCCTAGTCACACCCCTTTAATTACTTGGCTGACAGCAAGCTGAAACTCTCTTCAAAATTATAATTATCAACAATTCGAACTCATTATGCACTGAGCAGTACTTATCTTTGAAGATTAATAACTTTGGCGTTATCGAGGAGAAACAACAAAATTACTTAATTTCCCTCCCTGTTAAGTCCCATGTCTTTAAAGGAACAGCCTGCAGGCAGCAAGTGAGCCATGTTCCATTGGCCCTGAGAGGCTTCCAAGATTAGCTTTCCCAGGGAGTCCACAGAATCAGTACAACATACAGCAGGAGCCCAAGGCTCTGCAACCTGGGCTTGTATCCACTGAACCCCCTTACTGGCCTGTCCTTACCTGGGATGTCTAAGACCAGAGAAGGGAAGTGTCCAGACAAAAAGACAAGGAGGGAATCTGGCTCAGGGTCTAAATACCTGCCAACATTTCCAGATCAGTATCAGCACTGCACTGCGGGCTGTTTTTCTGTTGTTTTGTTTTGTTTTAAGCAACAAGCAGTATTAAATTATCAGTCCAGGTAGGAAGGGAAGAGGTAGAAACAAGACACCTCTGCAGAGATGTGGACAACAGAGCTCTCTAGGGACCCTGGGGACCTGGGTAGAATACTCCAATATGGGTAACAGCTACAATGGCAATAGGCCAGCTGGACCCCAATGTCGGGCCCTGAGACGCTTGTTTGTTACAACTGGGCAGAGTTCTGAAAGGTCTATATGAAAGCAAAGAATTACTTTTGCAATGTACTCATTAGGAATAACATATCCCTTGGCCTAATCTGGTTATTTATATCCTCCCAAAGTTATAGATCTTTATGTGAAATTAAAAAAACACTATTTTGAATTGCAATATTGCTATACAGCCACTACTGAAAAAAGAATTAAGGCAGAAAAGACAAAGACTGCCCCTTCTTGGCTATTCTCTGGTGAGACGGCAGAGGCCCGAGGCCTGGGCATGCACGGAGAACAGCTTGGCCTCTCCATTGTGACCATGGATAAAGAGGTACAGCTACATCTGATGTCTCACCCAAGTTTTACATGGTTCATGGTCACCAGGTGTCCTTCTGCCTCCCCAGTGGCTTTTAGGTCCTACCCTAGACCATTTCAAGGCTGTACCAGTATCCCTGCCTGAAAATTGTCCAATTGTCTCTGCATGAACCAAACTCCTTTGCCTTCCCTAGAGATCTCCATTGTTGCCTTTTCATAGAGGGTTCCTGGTGAGATGTTCCCATACCATGTTCAGGTACCCACAAGCAAATATCCTCATTTTATTCCCTACATACTGAGGACTTTCTGAAACCATATTATTTATCATTCACTGGCTGTTATCTCTACCTGCAAATGCAAGACCCTTGACTATCTGGTTTCCCACTGTAACTCCTACTGGACGCTTGGTACAAATGAAACTGCGGGGCTCGTTATTTAACAATCAAGAGAAAGGTGTTCTCAGCCTGTAAAGAAATGTGTTATTTAATATCATGGTTTGACTACACAGCCAGACACACATTACAGGTGCCCAGGTCCCTACCATTGTGACTTCGAAAGCAGGCTAGACATCCTCCACCCACTTTCTCCCTTGCTTATACCAAGGTCTAACTAGGGTCAGCAGACATGGAATTGTCACCACTGCTTGGGTAAGCAAGGAGGCAAAAAATGACTCTTAGTATCTATAGCACATATGAGATTTCATTTACAAAACATGCATTCAAAGATAAAACTATCCAGAATCTCAAGATGGTGATCCACAATGTTAGATTCCAACCTTTCTGAGCATGGTGCTCCTGAGCCCAATTTTTTTTCCCCAGTCCCTGTGATGCTGGCTATTAGGGAGTAAATGGATAAATGAAAGAATAAGCCAGTAAATAAATCAATAAATGGGGCTGGCACTTAGTCACAATGGGTTAAACCACCTACAATCTCTGGTATCTCATTTGGGCACCAGTTCAAGCCCGAGCTGCTACACCATTCTGACCTATCTCCCTAATGGAGCAACCGGGGAAAGCAGCAGAAGCAACCCAAGAATTTAGGCTCCTTGCCCCATGTGAGACACACAGATGGGGCTCCTCGATGCTCACCTTCAGCCCGGCCTCACTGCAGCTGTTGTAGCCAACTGGAGAGTTAACCAGCAAATCAAAGATCTCTCATACTCTGCCTTTCAACCAAACCAACAAATCTTTAAAGGAAATAATTCCACACTTCACCTCTATTGTGTCTATCCTGTGGGCAAATTGGCTTGTTCTTCATGAATGAATAGTTCTTCTCTGAGAGAGTACTATTCACAACTCACTCTACTGGGACCTCTGAGGGTTTGAGATGAATCAGGAGTAGCCCTTGCCTCCCTGAAATCCAGTCTAGGGGTCTGATCAGACAAGGTCCTCAAGCGATCTCCCTTGAAGGGAGAAAATGGAAGGTGACCTAAGGTCTAGCACAATAGCAGCTCAGCGACCCACAGAGCAGCAGTGATCACCAAAAAGTTTTAGGAAAGAGGTGGCCCTCTAAAAAGGATTTGGGATTCAGTCATAAAGAGAATGCAGGAAATGGCAACTGTAAGCAGAGGGTCAACAGCGGAAAGCTAGAACGGCAACTAGGACAAAAGCAATGGTGTAAGGAGAGTTGGTGAGTAGTTGGATAGGAGGTCAAGATCAAATACACTGCAGCAGGGGGCTCCTGAGCAAAAAAGATGGCATTGTCAGCGGTCTCTATCTGCCCTTTAGTATATGGTTATTTGTACACAACAAATTGTGATAAATGTAGTATGTTCAAATACTATACATACTTATTTTCTTAGTATTTTTGGCTGAGGAATCAGAGTTCAGCTTAGCTGGGACTTCTGCTTCAAGTATATCACAAGAATCCTGCAGACCAGAGCTGGGAGCTCAACTGAAGCTCCAGTTGTGGGACCATTGGAAGATCACACAGATGTGGATGGGTTTGAGCAGCACATGGGCTGCCGGGAGATGCACCTCATTGGTTCACTAGCAGCTGGCCACAGAACATCGTCTGCTGTTTGTCTTGTGCACTACAGCATCTTCATTCATCAAGTCAGAGGGAGGATATCTGCTAGCCAGACAGAAGTTACAATCAAATGTAACCTTATCATGGACCTGCTATCCTATCCCACTGCCCACTGACTGGTCACCAGCAAGTCACAGACCATATCCACAGAAGCAAGGGGAGGACGTTCCACACAGCTGCAGATCCCAAAGAACAGGGATCATGAAGACCAGTTATGAAATCTCTTGATGTATGAATATGGGACAGATTGGACTAGTGTGGAAGCCTAAGATGGAGAAATCATTGAAAAGGTATAGCAAAGGCCTGGGAGGAAGTGGTTAGACCTACTGGGAAAGGAATGGCTTCAGGCAGAATGGACAAAAGGCATGAAGACATGTGAGTGGATGAAGAAAGCAGAACCATCTCCAACAACTTCATCAGTCTGGAATGTGGACATTCTGGCAAATCCTCCCCTTCACCTGAAAATTCCAGCCTAATTTCCAGGTAAAACTTAGAATGGCTGGAAGAGAGAACTTCAAGTCACACAAAGCTTCAGTTTAACTGAGGTCTGCCAAGAGCAACCACTTGCAATGCTGGTCTCACCAGAATTCTTTCTGAGACAGAGGTATAGCTGCAGGCAAAGGCCTGCCACACACACACACACACACACACACACACACTTTGAAATCCAGGTATAGCGTTTTCAAGATATACATTTTCCACCATTAACTCTTTAAAGACCCCTTGTATGCATACATTTCAATATTTCTGCACCAGAGTAAACTTATCTTTTAATATCATTTTCTCTAAACAGTTGGAAGTACTTGCCCATGCCTAGATTGTTGATTTCCCTAGACCTTCCAGAAGCACATTAAGGAATTACTGTGTTTAACACAAGCACAAATATGAACCAACCTCCCAGTTCTCAGGGGTTAATTAAATTTGGAAGACACAAGCCCCCGAATTCCCAAGTAAAGAAAAGTTCTTGTATTACTGCATTGGATGGGGCAAAGGTCCCTCGGGATCCTTAGAGAAACCTGGCCCCCTGTTGCAGTTTCCTCCAGCGCAGAGTTGAGCAAAGGCTCAGGCCAGGCCGAAAGCCCAAGGCATCCCTCATTGCCAATCCATATCACAATCAATGTTGATTGAAAGCCTGAATGTAATTTGAATAAAAAGCATTTCAAAGCACAAAGGTTCTGTTCCCAATAAGTTGAGCCTATATAATCAAATGCATTTTTTCTGGCCCAATCAGCAGAGGCTTGGCAGAGTGAAGGGCTTTGGTATGAGAGGAAAAAAAAAAGTCCAAGCTTAAGTCTTGGAATTGCCCCTATGAGGGTCGTTGACTCGGCAAGTTTTACAGTGGCGTACTGAAATGAATACTGCCTCTATGCAAAGCAACAGGAGGTCACATTATAATTAGAATGCAATCACTGGAATTGGTTATGGCTTGGTTTTCTTCCTGAAATGACAATTCATGCCACATCTGCCATTACATTAATATTTTCTGCATTACTCAAAGAACAAGGCAAGGGGGTGCGGGGTGGGGGTGGCAAGCCGGTGTCTTTCCACTGAGCAGCTGATAGAGTTGTCTTTAGCTACAAGTCGGCATGAGCTAATCAAGACCCAAACAATTCACCTTTAAAATACCCAAACCATCTGGCAGGCTGTCCCATGATAAATCTCAATGATAAATGTCTCCGTTTTGATGTTACAAAGGAACCGCAGACCTGCTCAGTTCTGGCACAGCTGAAAACACACTGCCAACAGTAGAATAGAACTCAGATGTCCCAAAATAGAGAAGTAAATCATTCTGACCTGCAGGGCATAATATATTTAGAGAAAACCTGATTGTAATAAAGGTTGGAGTCATCACCATTTCTGCTGTAGGAGTGGCGATATATTTTTTGGTAATACCTTTCAGTTTAGTGAAAACTCCAACGTGTACAATTTAAAAGCTTCCAGTTTTTTTTCCCCCCTTTCTACCCCCTTCTTTCTGGGAATCTAAAGATGTCTCTCTCTGCGTCTGGTGTACGCCAGACTCCCTCTCTGGGCTCAGACATCCTGCAGGGGAACTATTGAGGCGAGCACGCCTTCAGAATGATTAATCCGTTCTCCTTTCAGAGGCCTGTTTTGCTGGGCCCAAGGCCATTGCCAAGAAAGGACACACTGTGACCACCAGCACCAGGAAGCAAAGGCACAGCCTCTCAACTCAAGGTTAGCCCGGACCTGGTGCCGAGGGGGACTCATAAAATAAATGAGGCCATGTGGTTTTGGAAGGTACACTTTTATGCCCAGCCAAGCTTCAGAAACAAATTATGGAGTGGTCAGTTGACCTTATTTATTTCATCTCCTGCCCCCACCCCTCCCTGTCACAAAGTTAGGAAATTAATGAAACGTGGATACAGAGTGTTGAGAGCCAGGCACCAATGTCTCCCAGTGGTAGCAGCCCCTGCCCCCGCTTCCCTGGCTCCATTTGCCTGGTTTGTTTGGAACCTCAGAAACAAGGATTTCAACCTACCAGGGGGTACGCAATAAAGTGGGGCCTGCCTGGTCGGATTCAGGTCTCCTGGGAAACTGCCTGGGACCTGATGGTGACTGAACACAGCACGCAGTCTGGTCTGCTTGGTTGCAGCAGCTTCACCACCTCCTTCCTAATCCAACTGGGGTCACTATGTGGTGACTGCTGGGAAAGACTCGTTTCTGTGAGCCCCCACACAGATGCTTTGACCCTGGGATTCTGCTCCAATCTCTGTCTCTCCCAGGGAGCCAGAAACAAGCCCTTGGAAGAGTAGGGCCTCTAGCTAAAGGGCTTCAGTTTCTGGCCTCTCGGTTAGGGGAGGGAGGGTAGAGAAAGAAGGCAATTTCCTTGGGCAGAGCTGTGCAGAACAGCAGAAACTCTTAAAGCTCATGGGGGCCCACAGCAACAGGAGTCTGCAATTACTCACAGAGTCTCGGGAAATGAGTGCAAATAAATTTCAGGTAACTATTTTCCATAAAACTTTAAAAAATATATTATACTGCGGGCCCATTTGGATGGGGAAAGGATGTAATAATTTATTGGCTGTTGGAACCACCACTGAAGACAAGTAACCCCATGCCTCCTGTCCGCCCTGGGCCAAACAAATCCTGGCTAGTTACCTGACTTCTCCTAGGTCAGGGCTAGTGGTGCGGAGAGGAAGTGGCTTGGGATCACTCTCTTCTCCTTTCCCTGGCTCATCCCCTCCAGGTCACTGACATCTTGCTGGTTTAGAAGCTTGTAGAACAGTGCCAGGTATTTCAGGTGACATCCTTGCAGCTTCAGGGCTGAGCTGCACACAATGGGACGGGCTCTCACTGCATTGAGTGACAACACATGGGACAGCCACTGCTCCAGCAATTGCCTTGTCACTCACTCGGCCCACCATATGGTCATTCTCTCACAACTGATTTATGATTCCTGATGGCCACAGATCCTTTGGCTAGGCCACTTTCCAAATGTCTTCCTGTCGCCGGGTCGGTGGGTGCCAGGTTTTCCTCCAGGGAGAATAAGAGACAAAGAAATATGGTGCCCCTCCTTCTTAGCAGCACTGCAGGTTGTGTTTGCTCTTCTGAGAAAGGAAACCCAGGCTGTTTGTCTTTACTGGTTTGATCGCGAAAGCAACACAGGCTGAGACTGCATTTACCAGTAAAGCAAGAAGATGGAGTGAAAAACACTCACTGGCCATTTTTTTAGTAGTGTTCTTGTGGTATGTGAGAATACATCACACAGTTGGTGGGAAAATGGTATTAAATGGTGATGTTTACTTGGGTGTAAAATATTTCCAAAAATCCATGCATATGTAAAGTCTTCAAAAATTTCTCAGAAAATAACAGCCTCCCCCCCAAAACATGGTATGTGTGGATTTCAAACATTTTTTCACCAATCTTAAAATTCCTTTTCCAGGGCCCAGCGCGGTGGCGCAAGTGGTTAAAGGTCCTCGCCTTGCACGCCCGGGATCCCATATGGCCGCCGGTTCTAATCCCGGCAGCCCCACTTCCCTTCCAGCTCCCTGCCTGTGGCCTGGGAAAGCAGTCGACGATGGCCCAAAGCTTTGGGAACCTGCACCCACGTGGGAGACCCGGAAGAGGCTCCTGGCTTCGGATCAGCATAGTATCGGCCCGTTGCGCTCACTTGGGGAGTGAATCATCGGACGGAAGATCTTCCTCTCTGTCTCTCCTCTCTGTATATCCGCCTTTCCAATAAAAAAAAAAAAAATTTTAAAAAAATTCCTTTTCCAGAAAGTTTTCCAATATATGTGCATACAAAAATAAACAGTTGGTGATCCAATGGCCGCTACCCAAATTTTATCTCTAAGACCAGACAGATACCCTCTTGTCTTCAAGCCTAGCAGCTTCAAGTCTTGCACTTCAATCAAAAAGGTACACTGTGGCTGGCAGTGTCTTAACAGGCTAATACTCCACCTGCAAGCACCACGATCCCATATGGGTACCAGTTTGTGTCCTGGCTGCTCCACTTGCAATGCAGCTCCTTGCTTATGGCCTCGCAAGGCAGCCAAGGATGCCAAGTCATTGGGCTCCTGAACTCACACGGCAGACCCAGAAGAAGCTCCTGGTCCCAGCTTTGGATCAACTCAGCTCTGGCCACAGCAGCCATTTACAGTGTAAACCAGCAAATGGTAGGCCTCTAACTCTCCTCTCTATAAATCTGCCTTTCAAATAAAAATATGTAGCTTTAAAAAGAAAGAAAAAGAAAGGCCCATAAGTTCAATGGGGAAGAAACATTTCTGATGATAGGACACAACAGCTGTCAACTAGCTCACCAATCCTGATCTACATACTGAATATCAATGTTCTTTCTCAATGAACTTTATATATTAGAAAACCCCTCTACTCAACCACAAAAGAAAGCAAAATGCTTTGTTGCCCATAAGCTGATGACATCCTTTACAGTTGCAGGGTTTATATTTTATTCCTACCAATTCAATTCCATTTCATGTTTTCACCCTTGTTTTAAGACACAATTATTTCTCGATGACCAGTGTTACAATATATCTTTATTGGCTGAATAATCATGAAATATCTGACAACGGAGGAAATTTATAGAAAATATGCCAGAATTGGGACAACCTAGCTAGAATCTGCTAGTGAAAAATCTTAAGAGTAAGGGGAAATAATGCAAAAATCTGATCTGAAAATATACATACCACAGAGAAGGAAAGGAAAAGAATGCATATGGCAAAGAACACGATGGTTCTAATTCACACAGTATGGAGGCAAGGCACTTCGGGGAAGAGACTCAAATGTACTCATCAGTGACTACTCTCACTATTACGAGGTGCCCATGTTTGGGAATCTAGAAGCAAAATCAAATGTACCCTTCTGGGGAGCCCCATCCTCATCTAGCTCACCTGTGGTGTGTGCGCAAAAGAGCAAGGATACATTTGTAAAAGAAGCTACCAGGAAGCTCTGGCTGAGACAGCCAGGTTGTGCATCGAAGGAGGCATCGTGTACATCAGGCAACAATGCTGAGGCAATGATGAGAGTCAGCCAAGGTGACAGTGGGGCGGCAGAACTAAGCAGGCCCTGTGAAGGGCCAGGAGCTGGTGGTGGGCAACAAATACAATCCGACTCATTCAAGTTGGTCACACTTCAAGCCAGAGATCATCACACTTAACTTGCTCCTCCTGTAGTTATTCTTCTAGATGCCTTGCTTAATCTCGATAATGTGCAACTATTTGCCTTTTCAAGGTCAAGGGCTGTGTTAGCTTTAAGTGGAAAATTTAGCAGCAGTATGTTTGGAACTAAGGAAAAAAAAAGACTTTTTTCTTAGCTTTGGGCTACTCTGGGAGTTAATCCCCAAAAAAGGGAAGGCATAACAAAAGCTAATCACATCATCGTTTGATTTAAATGTTATTTGTTATGCCACATGGGTAGTACGTGAAAGCTTTCAGGACACGAAGGTAGGAAAAAATCCCTCGTGGAGATGCAGCCTTTATGTCTCGGTGTCCTCACCCCAACCACCCCAACACAAGAGATCTGAGCATTGACAGCGACACCTCCTTTTTTAAATTAATCGCCACAATGGTCCTTGTGTAGAAGAACCACACACACCTCCCCTCCCCCTTTGTGCAGTGCTCAGTATCCTTCATGCCTCTGCTGTCTACCAGGAAACTCGGGAACTCCCCAGGCAACACAAGGTCTTCATTCAGGGAGCCATAACTGCACCAAGCTGACCGCCAGGCTGAACACAGCAAGGCTAAATGCCTAACCCCCAAGCAGGAACACAGCCTTTTCCAGCATAAAACCCATGTGAGAGGGTCTCTATAATGTCACTTTTCAGCTTTTCAAGAAAAACTAGTTACTAACGTATATGGTTGCCGAAGACTTGATCCATTCAAAGACATTGAGATTCTTGTATTTCACCAGCCTAACTTCCTTCTACTCTCTAAAGGCAAAGATTAGAATCCCCAAGTGGCCTATATCTTTTTCCTTCTGGTGTCCACATACACCAATAACAACATTTAAATTCCGGTTTCTGAGACTGCCTGAATGAAGTGTAATTATCACTTCCCTACCTCTGTAGCACACCAACACCCTGTTAACTCCAGCTACATTCAGTCATTTAAAGCAGAGGAGAGTGTGGCCTACACGATCTTCTGTCCCACAGAAGCTGAAAACCATAAAGACACACACATCAAAGGAACAGAAGAGAAAGGACATAAGCCCATGCATTTACAGTTATTTGATTTTGGGCAGAGGTGCTAAGAACACCAAGTGAGGAAGAGACACCCCCTTGAATAAAAAGCGTTGGGAAAACTGCATATCCACATAAAGAAGAAACAAATTACAACATTGTTTCAAAACCACATACTAAGAAAAAAAATCTTATGAAAGATTTGTACATGAGATGAAACTGTGCAGCTACATGACATGGGTTTTGATAACAATTTCATGGGTATCATCCCAAAGACACAGACAACTAAAGCAAAAATATACAAAAGGGACTATGTCATACTGGAAAGCACCTTTACAGCAAGGGAAATAAATATCCTGCAGAGTAACAGAAAATATTGTCAAATTATGAATCTGACAAGGAGTGATATCCCAAGTACATAAAGAGCTCCAGCAATTCAAGACAAAGAACAGTAACAACCTGATTTAAAAATGGTCAAAGGGGCCCAAGTTGTGGCCTACCCTAAGAAGCTGTCAACTGTGACACTACATCCTACATCCTAAATGGTCACCAGTTCATGTCTCAGCTGCTCCACTTCTGAGCCAGTTCCCTTATAATATTCTGGGGAAAACAGTATAAGATAAAATAGGTACTTGGGCTTCTGGGAACCACATAAGAGACCTGAATAAAGTTCCTGGCTCTTGACTTCAGGATGATCCAGGCTCGACCACTGCAGCCAGCTGGACACTAGTGGATGGAAGAAGTCTTTTTCTGTATCTAGCATTATGACTCTTTCAAGTAAATAAGTAAACCTTTAAAATAGGCAAAAACCTGTAAAGACATTTCTCAAAGAGGATCTATAAATGGACAAGCATATGAAAAAAATTCAACTTCAGTACTCAGAGAAACACAAGACCACAATGAACTATTATCCCAGACTTGCTTAGAACAGCTATTATTAAAAAGACATTTTCTGTATTGGTTAGGATGTGGGGAAAGAGGGACTCTTGCACACTGCTTGTGGAAAAGTAAATTAGCACAGCCATTATGGAAAACAGTATGAAGAATCCACATCTACCTCTCCCCCAATAATAACAACACAACAAAACAGCACTTGAGCCAGCAATCCCAACACTGAGTTTCTGTAAAGGAAAGATCACTGTCTCTAAATCTTCACTCCTGTGCTTGCTGTAGCATTATTCATAACAGTCAAAAATATGGAATCAATCTAAATGCCCTGAACCAGATAGAGAAAATAACATCTAGAAATACATACAGCTGTTCGCACATGAACACACACAAGCAAATCTGGATGACTCCTTAGTTGCTTCAGAAAGGACAACCTGACATTTGCAACAACATAGTTGAATCTGAAGCATTTTATGCTAAGTGAAATGGACCAGACACAGAAAGACAAGTACCACAGGGTCTTAGTTATATGTGGAATCTTTAAAAAGCAAGCAAACAAACAAATAAAAAAAAAAAACAGAAACAAACAGAATGGTAGTTCTCAAGGACTCATGGGGAGAGGGTGAGATTTCTGATAAGATGAAAAAGTTCAAGAGAACAAGTACATATCATGGTGGCTTTAGTTAAAAACAATTTTATATTCTTAAAAATTAGGGCCTAAGTGGTGGCCTAGCAGATAAAGTCCTTGCCTTGTGCAAGCTGGGGTCCCATATGACCACCAGTTCGTATACTGGAGACCCTGCTTCCCATTCAGCTCCCTGTTTGTTGCCCAGGAAAGCAGTCAAGGACACCCCAAAGTCTTGGACCCTGCACCCGCATGGGAGACCCGGAAGAGGCTCCTGGCTCCTGACTGGCTCACCCCGGCCATTGCGGCCACTTGCGCAGTGAATCAACAGACAAAACATCTTCCTGTCTCTCCTCCTCTACATATGACTTTCCAATAAAAATAAACAATTTTAAAAATCCCACATATTATTTCATTCAATTTAGCTATTCTTCAATTTAGACATTTTAAAAACACCATGTTACACACAAATATAATTTTTGCCAACTAAATACTTTAAAAAATAAACAAATTTATTTACAGGGACTTAATGAGACTCCTCAACTCCCAGGATACAATGGGGTAGCTACAGTAGCTGTTCTTCCAATGCGAATAAAAATGAGTTTTTCAGGAAGAAATTGGAGACTTGGTCCCACAAACACATACATTAAAAGAAGGGACAGGTAAACCCAACAACCAACCACCTGAGATGGTTCATGACTTACTAAAACAAAGATTTGACTTTTTATTGGCTATGCCAAACTCACTTCAACTGTCAACAATATGATATCTCTTTAGCCAAGATTCATCTTCGATCACCAGACGACAGATCTTTTGAAAATACCATTTGTGCAAAAGTAGCAAGACTCTCTGGAGTCAAAGTTCCCACAAATCCACATTCGAACATGATTTGCATAGATCTCAAAGCAGTTACACTAAGAAAAGTATTTTATTCTCGAATCCCCATTCTATTAATGCAGAAAGCTTCCTAATGTCCATAAAACATTAGGCTGCAGGAAAGCCATGAGCAATGAGAATCAGGAGCTAGGTGGACCCAAACTCTCTTTATTACTCTGATTAAAGAAAGAGTGGGCTGCATGAACAGCTTTCTGCTTGTTTTATTTCCTGCTGAATAAGGTCACCAAGGGAGAATAATTTCCACTACCAAAAATTAGCCTAAACCTTAGTTTAATTTGCATGGCTTTCCACCCTAAGTGTGGATTCTGTCAAGCATAAACTATATTTACCAGGCATAATGGATCTTGGCAGGTCAGAAAATTGCAGTTTGGTCTCTATTACACATAAACCACCAATGAATGGAGAAAATGTTATCAGGACTGCCAATAAAATACATGGTAGGATATCCTTACTTATCCTGCAGGCAGCCACACTGATATCCCTTCTGGTCTTCCACAACACAAACCCAGAAAAAGGCTTCCTCAGCTTCTGGTCAAATTGTAGGCTGCCTGTCATGGACCAGGGCACCAAACAGTCATCCTGAGTCTGTCTCTTTGTGATTCAAAGTACTCCAGGAGCCAAAGAACAGCCACCCTCTCTGAAATTGAGTTTAAGTTGCCACAGGCAAAGAAAAATTCTCTTTCCCAGGTCCCTAGCTCCCAAAAATCTGGGGATCTTACTGTATTCCACCAACGCGTCTTAAGTTCAGATGACCTTGATGGAGCATTGGCTAGCAGTTTCATTTCTCTCCATAATTGTGACACAGTATCTAAGTATCAAGAATGAAGTACTGTAAAGGAAAAGTGCTTCCTTTGGATGGTAGCTTCTTGAATGCCAGCACTACCATATGTTGAAAACTTCTAGATTTTTTTAGGAACCAAGAATGGTAGTTCCAATTGAACATACAAACAGACTGCAAATAAAATGCATCACCTCTGGTAAATGCCTTTCATATTACCTGACAATTTTTGCACATCAGTACCTGTGCAGTCATTACTACCCAAGGGTAACTTGCAAGCACATCCATGTGTGGGGAAGTGACCAATCAGAACAGCTACTGGACAATGAGCTAGGGCAAGGTCTGAGCTCCCACTGTGAGCAGCACTCATTTCCTAATTAGGGGACTGTGGCACACTGCTGGACTTGGGGCTTGATTGAGAATGGAAAAGGAAGGACACTCCAATCTTGAGGAAGCTTCCACTGCAGTATTTTAATAGCCAAGAAGCCACAGTGATGCCATAGTGGTTGAATACCAGTATAGGTACTAACACCTACTGGAATAGTCCAGTTTTTGTAATGCTTTGTATATGAAATTCGGTCTTTCAATACAAGTTACTACTTCTCACCACCTTCCACCACACTGTCTGCTACCTGCCATGCCATTTCATTCGTTGTGTCACGAAATCCTCTAATGTCTTGGCTGAATAGACCTAATTGCTACCTGGTCTATTTGCCTCCATTTGGACCTTCTCACTTTCTTAGCATCCCAGAAAGATCACTGCATAAGACACAGATATTGCTCCTCCTCTCCCCTCTGCCAAAAAAAAAAAAAAAACATAAAAGTGACTAATGCGTGCAAAAAAGATGCCCAGTATTACTAGTGACAAGGGAAATGTGAATCTAAACCACAATTTGATGTTAGCTCAAAAACATCGAGATGGCTATTCTCTACAAACAACAGACAGACAATACCATGTGTTGATGATGTAGCTGAGAAGCTGGAAATCCATGCAATGAGGGTGAGACTGTAAAAGCAGCACAGCTCCCATCTCTTCCCAAAGAGGAAAACAGTATCACTGTCTAATCAGCAACTGCAATTCTGTGTCTATAGGCACAGAAATAAAACCTAGACCTCAAATAATTGCAGGTTCATGTTCATAGCAGTGACATTTGTAACATCCCAAAGGTGGAAGCAACCCAAGAAGCTGTCCACAGATGATTGGGTAACCAAATGCAGCAAGAATACACTTTAAAAAGTCCCTGGAACATAAAATCCAAAGGCATTTTTTTTTTGGAAAAAAAATTGAAACTTCTATTTTTATAAATGACATTTTTCATGAACTTTTGAGAGCTCCCTCATACATTTATTGGGACACTACTTAACATCAAAAAGGAAGGGAATTCTGGCAAATGCGGTAAAGTAAATGAACTTGTAAAGCACGTTAAGCTTAACTGAAATAAACCAGAAATCACAGATATCATACAATTCAACTTACATGAGGTAGCTAGAGCAGTCACATTCAAGGAGACAGGAAACAGTTTCCTGGGATGGTTCTGATGGGGAGTTAGTATTTAATGAACAGGGTGTCTTGGCTTTCCAAAATGAAGAGGTTTTGAGATGGATAGTAATGATGATTAAACGACAGTGTGAAAGTATCTAACACCATTAAGCCGTACTCTTACACATGAGTGAAAAACTAAATTCTACGTTTTACATACTACAATGAAAAAGGAAAAGTTCAAGATAAAATTATGGTTAACAGCTAGGATTTTTTTTAAAAAATTACTTCATGGTCATGTAGTCAGTATCAGTCACTGGGCAAGCCCACAGTAGACACACTGGGCACCTCAACACATTATTAGTTCACTCAGTCTGTCAAGACATCTGCACGTGTGGCTTCATCATTTGAAACTCACCAGCTCAGCTGTAACTGCCAGCCACAGGGAGCCACCTCGGCAGCTGCCGGGGCTGCCTGTGCTTTCTTACATTTGATGTTCTCATCATAAAATATTCTCTTGACCTACCTACCAGGGCTGGCTGGATCTTTTGAGATATTGACACAAAAGCTGATAACCTCAACTCATCAGGAGCAAGGACTTGAGCCAGAGCCCCTAAATCTGTAGTCCAACTTGGCCACTTTTCTCCAGGATCTTGCACAAATCATCTATCTCCTGGGCTCTAGTTTCCTCTTTAAAAGAAAGGCTAGAAATATCACTTGACCCATACACTGATAGCAGGGTTAAGTTGAAAACACAAATTTGTGCTGAATGTGTGCAGAATTTTCCCTTGTCATTAAACAATACAGTATAACAACTATTTATGCAGCATGGAATTAAGTGTTATTTAAAAAAAAACCTGATACATTATGTAAAAGGTATACTGTAAATATTATGTTCTTTTTATACAGTGTATCCATAAATTTTGGTAAGATTGCGGGATCCTAGATCAGATTCTTTGCAGATACTGAGATATCATGCATGGCCAATCCCACTTGATATTCTCCCCTCTAAGCAATGGGTTGGTGTCCCACTATCTTAAGTCTGGGTGAGCTTATGGTCGCTAAGGTGAATTAGATTAACTCCAGTTGTAGCTTCTGCGTTGTAGACCAAAAAGAACTCTTAGACTTGGAGCCCTGCATTGCTATGTAAACACAACTACCCTGAAGTTGCCAAATCCTGTGCAAGCCAAGCCACAATGAGTATGCAGGCATTTCAGTCACAAATCCAGTTTGTAGATCCTCTCAGCTCAGATACATGATGATCACAAGGATTCGAATAATTCCCATCTCCAGCCAAGACACCCCATCAGGAAGCCATCTTAGCTCAGACCGAAGACATCACAAAACTCACCCTTCATCCTTTCCTATTCTCTGACCCACTCA
Organism: Ochotona curzoniae; assembly: GCF_017591425.1. Taxonomy (NCBI): domain Eukaryota; kingdom Metazoa; phylum Chordata; class Mammalia; order Lagomorpha; family Ochotonidae; genus Ochotona; species Ochotona curzoniae. The sequence continues at coordinate 19,826,778 of NW_024465556.1, read as the reverse complement.
ATGTGTGATGATTTTAAAGTAATTGTTGCAGTCACTCAAGTTTTGTGTGACTGGTTACACAGCATAGAAATTAGAGCAGTTATGTGACTTGTTTCTATGTCTTCAAAATCACTCGCCATCATTCTGTTAGGTCATCCTTGCATTTAACTGCAGTATTACTTATTCCATAAATATCAACTTACTTTCACTTCTCACTTCTGTGTTCCAAGATCTAGGATAACACCAGGTTCAGAACAGGGACTACATCTACTGGTTTGAAGCAACAGCATGCTCACACGTGTTAGAGCTTCCAGTCTTCAATAATTTGCCCATCAGCAACACAAGCAAGACAACAGAGCAGGCAGCATGGATTTGGCCATCAAAGTTACTCCCTCTCTGTTTCACATCCCAGTGAGAACCACTGAGGGCATTTTAAGTCAACTTCCTCCAGAGATGGTCTAAGTATCTTTTTGTTAACTTGCCCCAAGTATATTCTGATGTTATTTAAATTTTTTTAATTAAAAAAAAACTAGGTGGCATTCGAATAGATACTTTCAAACATGCCATCTACTGTTGGATTTTTAGGTTTTTGTTTTCTTAGCATAAACAGTGCTCTGAAGAATTACCTCCCACCTTTAATAACAGCTCTTCAATGTATTCTTGATGGTCATCCTAACCTGGTTGGGACAGTTACAGCACCTCTTGAGACAGTTACTAATAAAAATTACAAAACTACTTTCTAGATAGGGAAAGAAATTACTTCTAAAAAGATAATTACAAGATAACAACAACCCTCCCTCACATTTTTTAAGTAACTATCCCTAATGCTTTCAGCTTTCTATATTCACAGAGATCTTACTTTTACATAATTGCATCTTTTATCCAACTTTTTACTGTATATTTTGGAGGATTTTGAAAGAAAAATTTACCTGGTAAGGAGTCAGGATGTTTAGCTGAATTTTCAAAAATTTCCCTGTTTGTCTTAATTTTGTTCATAATGTTACACACACAAAAGAATGTATTTTATGTTATCAAATCCAACAGTTTATTTTACAGAACTTTAATATAATTTTGATACTTGTGGTAAAGTAGAACATTTGACAAATTTGACATTCCATCCCAAATCTCAAATATGGGGTGTGAGGCTATGATAATTAAACCATCCTGTTATCTTGTAAGTGTTAAGAACATCTTTTTGTACCAAAATAAGACTGCAAAAAAAGAAAAAAAAAACTGAAAAGAGACTCCATTTTATCTTCTCAGGAGCTATTCCTTAACAAATCAATTTAAAGTCACTGACTGGAGTTTGTATTGTCATATCATCCCAAGTTTTAGTCTAATAAAACTTGGTAGAAGATGGGTACCTCAGTGTTCACCTGAAAATAGATGGACAGCATTCTCAATTTGTACCATTAAGAGCTAGAATTTCTGAATATTGTCTAACAAAATGCCAAGCTTAAGTGATTTCTTTATTTATATTTCAGGAAATATTTATAGAGTGCTCACTTTGTAACTCAAAAAGGCCAAAGTCATGAAAAATAACATACAGATCTATACTTTAAAGAGCATAAAGTATTGGATTTGGGGGAGATAAACAGATGCTAGTAATAACAGGAAGACAAAGCAAACTGACAAAATTATTCAAAGTTTTTTTTCTTTAATCCAGGGAGGCAAATGACAGTTCAAATGCTTGGTCTCATGTGAGAGGCCTGGATGGAGTAGTAGGGCTCTGACTTCAGCCTGGCCTGAACCTGCCTGCTGTAGCACTTGGTGTGGATGTTGTGGGCATGTGGACAGCTCTCTCCTTCCCTCTGTATCTCTCTCTTTCTATCATCTAAGTAGAAGATAGCTTTAATCTAAAAAAAAAAAAAAAAGCCATTCTACTGGCCAATATTAGAAGAATCTCTCCATTTTGGTTTTGTGCATGCTTTTTTTTTTTAAGATTGATTTTTATCGGAAAGGCAGATCAGATTTCCGGAGAGAAGGAGAAACAGATCTTCCATCCACAAATGCCTATAATGATTGGAGCTGAGCCAATCCAAAGCCAGGACCAGGAGCTTTTTCCAGGTCTCTCACACAAGTGCAGAGTTCCAAGGCGTTGGGCCATGCTCAGCTGTTTTCCCAGGCCACAAGCAGGGAGTTGGATAGGAAGTGGAGCAGCAGCCAGGACACCTATCAGCATGCATATGGTATCCTGCTGGGTGCTTCTCCATGAATTTTTAAAGTCAATTAATGGGTTTCAATGGTTAAATTCTACAACTTACTGCAAAGGCTCAGGAATATAAGTTTCTTTTCACACAAGGAAGTGAATTGCTTCCTTTATGCCAACTGTAGACCCTGAAAGGCAACATGATGGCTCTAATGATCTGGTCCCCAACACCCACATGGAAGACCTGGACTGAGTTTCCAGCTCCCAGCTTCAGCTCTGGCTCAGTTCTGGCCATTGTTGGAATCTGGTGACCGAAATTGTGAGTGAGAGCACTCTACCTGTTTGCCCCTCTCAGCCTGTGTGTCCCTCTCTGCTGTCAATCAAATATTTAAAAAGACAACAACTAGAACTTAAACAAGATATGTGCGTGCTGAATTAAAAATATCAGTAAAAGACAAATGCATGTTACAGACAGTTGAAGGAGGGAGATTTCTGTTTGGGCAATGAACCTAAGAAGTATGAAGGATATACTATAATCTCAAGGAAAAGAGACCATCAAACCTTCCAGTAGCGTATGGCATGCCTGGCAATGAGAACAACATTTCTCCTTTTTCTAAGTTATCTCTGGACATCCAGCTTCGTGTTTATGCTCTAACTAGTCACTGATGCTTAGGAATTTAAACACTACTTAGACACACAGGAATTGAGATGCATAGGTAGGTGCTTCTGAGGCTATTTAGTTCATTTATCTTAGGGAAAAGAAAGGGCCAACAAGGATGAATCAGCAGGATTTCACGACAAAGGAAACTTGCCCTCCAAAAGAAGCAGGAAGCACAGATGCTCTGAAGTCAGTTCAGGACAGAGTCTGCTACACTCTGCCCACTGCTCTCATGTCCACCAGAACCTGAATTCAGAGATCACAGATGGTGGGCCAATCACATCAGATGGGCCACACTAAGGTCCCTTCTGATGACATCTGTCAGTTTTGCAGAGCTGCTAAGATACTGATCTGTGAGGGAGCATTCCATTCAGATCCCTATGGGCCTTACTGCATGCATTTGTTGGTATTTACAGTACCCTTAGATTTTTTAAGAAGCACCAAGTGAAACCCGGCATACTCAAATGTTACATAAAACTCAAAGGAAAAGAAGTTTCAGGTGAAACAGAGCCATAAATCTCGGAATTTAAACTCCTCTCCTCGGGCAACTGAAAGCCAATTCCGCATTTCCTCTGACTTGCTGACAGCCTCCTGGGCATTCAAATGGGAAAGAGTTGAAAACCAGGATTTCCGGTCCAATCTAATACTGGACAACACTTAATGGCTTTAAGTAGATTAATAATACTCTTGCTATTGGAATTTTGCCTTTCACCACCTTTCTCCTGTGCTGGATCTACAGGGAGGCTGAACGCTGAGTAGTCCGTTGCCAGACCTGCTTTCGGTCACCTGCCGTCTGCAACTGACAACCTGATTTCGACACCAATCAATCAGCAAGAATTTACTGACTGCTCTCATGTTCCCCACGCTAGCTATGATACTGGAAGAGACCTGCAAGAATTATAAAAATGTGCATGCTTTCTCCAAAAGTTACAGCATTGGGTTGGGTTTTCAATGTCAGCACACATGGAAGTAGCACAAATCCAAACAAAATCTTTATCAGGAGGAAGATCTCAACTTTGGGAGGCCTAGACTGCAGATGCTGAGAAGCCTGGGAGAATAACCAAAGCACATATGAGGTGCAAAGTCCCAAAACGGCCCTGAAAGGTGCACATAAGGTGAACATAAACATGAGAGAGAGAAGAGACTTCTAGAATAAAGTAGGATGTAAAACAAAGATGAGGCACAACTCTAAAGTAATAAAGAATCTTACTGGAAGGTTTATAGTTCAAACAGAAAAAAAATTAGTTCAGCCAGGATAAGAAAATGGGAAGTTAAAATATATGTGTCTAGTACTAAAACATGATAATCTGTTTTTAAATGCATCTGTCTCCAATTAATTATGTCATTTGTATTGCTGAAAAAGCTGATGCATATAAAATTCTAATGACATCACATACAGCAGATATTGAACAATGATTGTATAAACAGGTAAACTGGTGAATAGATGTGCAAGGATGAACTGGCCACAAGCTGGTGTTGTGCTGCAGTAAGTTAAGCTACCACCTGCAATACCAGCATTCCATATGGGATTGGTGGTTCTACTACTGGGTTATTTATTCACTTCTGACCCAGCTCTGTTGCAGCTCCTGACTGCAGCCTGGTCCAGTTCCAGCCATTCCAGCCAGCCATACTGAGGGAAGAGGAAGAGTTGGGGATTGAACCAGCTGCTCTCTCTAACTCTGCCTTTCAATAATTAAATAAGTCTTTCACAACAAAAGAGTTATTCCTAAAAAAACATGGATACAAACATCAGCTTAAATACATATAAAAAAAACTTGACTGCAAAAGTCATCCTACCCTCAAATATGCAAAGAACACAGAAACCATTTTTCATTCAACAAGAGTTACTAAACACAAACCACAGACCTATCATAGTGAACATAATGGTTGAATACTTCCCTATTGTGGAACTGACAGCTTTGTGCGGGCAGAAGTGGAAGAAGAAAGAGGGGAGGAAGTTTCAGTGAGTATTACAGAGGAAGTGATATCCCGACAAATGAGGGAAATGACTGCCAGGTGCGTGGGTTTGTGAGTTTGTCTCCTTGAAGCTCAGAGTTGTGGTTAGAGCTCTCCAAGCAGTTGACTCTGGGGCTGAAATCTCAATGGCAAAAGAAAGCTGTTGGAGAGTTTAGGGCAAGGTCTATCAACCAGAGTAGATTACACACACACACACACACACACACACACACACACACACACACACACACACACACACACACACACACACACACACACACACACACACACACACAGGTGCTTTCAGTGCAGTGCAAGGTGCCTCTGACTCAGGGAATAGAGGAGCAGGGAAGGTTCCAAGGTGACAGTGAGAGACAAGTGCTCCTCCAGTTACTGAAAGGATACAAGACAAGTTCAGCACCCAAGGACCCTAGGACTGTAGGGACTGCCTGCTGTCCCCGGATAACAGTTGTCCTTGAGATAACAGTTTTAAATTTGGATCATATCTCAAGATTTGAGACGCATTCCACGATTTTGGCTTAGAGGACTGACACATGAAGTTTGAGGAGTCTACCTGTTGTCAACAATGGTTAATGCGAGAATCCTGGATTCTGGTAACAGTCACAGAAAATAGCCATTGTGCCCATTGTGCCGTCTCTCCCTGGCCTTAAATACAACACTGCAGGGACCACAGGATCTCTCTACCTCTTCACCTTCCCTGTTCTATCTCATTTCTCCTTCCCTGTCCCACCCCAGTGGCCTGAGTGCAGCGTGCAGCACTGTAAGGTTCAAACACATGATCCACAAAGATGGCTGCTTTCTTTCCAAGCCCTAACTCTGCCTAGGGAAGAACAGAAGCAGAAACTCCCCTTCCAGATGTGCAGTGAGGGGCGGAGGGGAAGTCACTCTGTCCCCAGGGGACAAAACTGTGCTTTGAATTTCAAAGGCGGATGCCTGAGAGGCCCCACCAGACTCACCCCACAAAAATGTTTGATGAATTACCATGGCAGGCATCAACTCTGCAGATTAATGACCAAAAGGAGTTTAGTTTATGTCTCAGTGGAAGAGGATAAATTTTCTCTTGGCTTTGAGAATCTGAGGGATTGAGAAACCCAGCAAACCACAGCACCTCTCCCTTCATTCACAATGCTTCAGCATGGCTCGTTTACTTTCTGCATTCCCTTTCAGCGGGTTTTCATAAATTTAAGCAAAACAGACAGCATGTCTGTGCTCTGCTTCTTTTGCAATATGATGGCCACCAAGTGATTAAAAATTGTCTTTGGGTTGGTGTAGTTGGTGGAAAATCATTGAGGTTTGTTGTGAAATTCATTCTCAAGTCATAACTCAACTAGACATGGAGGGGTTATTTTTCCAACTTTAGGCTATTAAAAAGTACTGGCATCAAATTTAAAAAGCATGTCAAGGCCAAACCCCTCTTCTCTGTACATGTGCTTGTGTGTGTGCACACTGGAGTGTATGCATGCTTCAAAATACGCATGTGTTTTACATAATCTAGACTCCCTGCCCCAAAACTAAGATGGCATCTATGAAAACCTCTGCTCAGGAGTGACTGGGTTTGTTCACCGTTCTGACTTCCCTTAGTTTTCTGTTTCAACGGGGCCTTGTGAATTCAGGTCCTGTTAGACTACTGAAGACAACCCGTGCATGAGAGAACATACGATTTGTTTGCTCCCACATCATGTGTCACACAAACCAACATCTCTATGAACCACTCAGTCAATGTTCTTGATACAAGGAACATATAAGACATAATTTTGACTTCACAAGCCACCTGAGGAGAAAGCATGCAAACTTCAGGGGACACAGGACACCAAATGTGGCAACTAAATTGTACAGCACAGGATACACATAAGTGTGGAGGTAGAGACCAGTCTAGAAAAGGTTTGTGAAGCAAAAGATAATCTCCTCAGGCCTTGAAGAATAAGAAAGAGTAACGCAGCTCCAAAGAGCTGAAAGGACGGGGATATTTTTTCATAAACAAAAAGCCACTTGATGGGATGTGTGAGCAGGGAAATAGAGATGGTTTTCCATGAGAAGAAGGAGGTCATGAAGACAAGGCCTGCCAGGAGGCGCTGGAATGTCAGGAAACCTTTGTGGTCTACTGAGTGAGGGCTGAAGAATGAAAACCAAATGTTCCTTCACTAACCCCTTGGAAGAATTAAAACAAAAAGAATTGATCCAGATTATGTACAAGATCCAGGTGGCGCCTATATATCACACAGGTGACACCTATGGGCAATGACCAATTTTATTTCCTCTTCTCATGAAGCAATTCAAAACAATACAGTTCTCTTTCTTCAAACATACCAACCAGAAACTTAGGATAATCCATCTCTATTCGTTGTGACGGTGGTAAAGTGGAATATGCACTCAAATGTAGAATCCTATTTATCTTTTGGCTGTATTCTTACCAAACCCACATTATTCTATGTTGGTATCACCATAATGCATTGATATCAAGCTAAATATTCTCTAACTGAAAATTATGCAATGGAGTATTTTGGAGTTTACCTACAAGCAATGGTAAGTAAATTTACAGAAACAAATTTCCAGCTCTTCAAAAATGTTCATACAATTTGTATCAACTTAGATGTCTGTTCTGAATATCCCAGGCTGCTCTTCAGTCCAACCTACTGCATCTGTAAACTCATCATAAATTTGGTTCGTGTCCAAGAGAGTCATCATTTTTAACACACTTCAGATGTCATCATAACTAAAACTTCCATTCTTAGGTAAGGTGGTTTAGAGCACAAAGGTAACTTCAACTTGTGAAATCACTTGGCTGTCCCGTGGTGACATCTCGGTTTCTTTTCCATTCAGAAGCAGCCTTACATCTAAAGCATGAGTCACTGCCTTTTCCTTTAAGCCTCATTAAAGTTAAGCTTGCAAAGTCCAGACAGAATCCAGGACACTCCAGATCCCTACTCTCATGGGTTGTGAAATCTTTTATTTGTTGCTATTTATCCTAAGGAGGACAAGATTAGGCCTCTTTCTCTCCCGTACATGGCCAACACTGATTGGCTATTTCCAACACAAATACTTATCTGAAAATGAGCACATTTCCATTAAGCGCTAGGAATTCTACTTACAAAAAAAAAAAAAAAGAACCTTTTTAAGGACACAGTGAAAATACAGGGAAAATCAGTGGAATCATCACCGGCAATCAGCCTTGCTCACTCATTAGGCAGGCTCTACTTTGGATCTCTCACAGCACTTCCCAAAACACAGTCACTTTAATGGCAAATTTAAGAGAAATCTGAGGAATACCAGGTTTAGAAAGTGTCAGACATGTGGACGTCAGCCACAGTTGGGTTGCCTCTGTTGTCACATACCATACTAGAGTACCTGAGTTCAAGCCCTGGCCCTGCTCCTGCTTCTAGCTCCTGTGGATGAGCCATCACCTGCAACTTTCCAGGGTACACAAGCAGCTGGGTTCCTGCCACCCATATGAGAGACTCATGTTAGTCCCAGACTCCTGGTTTTGGTCTGACCCATCCCTGCCCACTTTGGGCATCATGGGAGTTGACAAGTGGATGCATGATCTCTGCCTCTATGCCTTCCGGTCTTTAAGCATAATTTTCAAAGTGTCAAGTTTTTTTTATTACAGGTCTTTGATAAGCTTATATGCAATGAGCACCTTAACCTTTCATGGTTTCCAAAAGTTTTCTATAAAGTATCAAAACAAAACAAACTTTTAGAAAACATCTCTGAAGCTATGATCCATAGACAATTTGAGGTACATTGATAAAAACAAATGTTAAAATAGACTTTTTCAAGTTGAGCTGAAGCCCCAAGACAATAGGAATTAAGTCTCAATTCAAGATTAGGATAGATTTCCCAAGTAAAGGACATATGTAAGAACTTGACTTCCAAAGCCCTGGTTGATCCCATTTTTATAGATAATATTTTAAAAGATGCCAGGTGTACAATGAGAGGCAGGATGTCCCTGGAGCAGAGTTTCCAGGTGTGAATGCAATGCCTCATCCCAGTGCAGAGATCAAGGACTCTCTCTCCAACTAAATGAAATGAAATCCTCTGGTCACGCACTTGGTTAGCTTGATGTATCCACCCCACATTGAAGCCAGAGTGAACAGAAAGGGATGTATGTCTAAGAAAACCATGAAAGACTATCAGAGTAGCTTCTCTTTAGATGGTCACACAAAGCAGAATATTTTGCATGTGTTATTATCCCCTGCTACCAGCAGATCCAAGATCCAAGATCCGCGTTCTCATGGAAGCAGCAAGGGTCAAGAACAAGAACCCTGTGCTAGTCTTGCCTTTTGTTCTATTGGAGACCAGGAGAACAGCAGAGAAAATGCAAAGAATGTGCGGAGTTAAAAGTGTTTGGACTCAGGAGACTCTTATTGTAAGCAACCGAACTCTGGGCCAGAGAGCTCGAGGGATGGGAACCTCCCAAATGTTTAGAAAAAAGCCTACAGAGAAGGAAAGCCAGGTTTAAACATCTGCCCCTACAAGAGTAAACCAGGGCTAGACCAGCACCAGCCAAGCAAAAATGATCACATCTTCTATTTCTTTCCCATCTCCCCACTCAACTTACCTCCTGTAACAGGGAGACGGAAGAATAAACCAAGTAGTTACCCAGCCACTTCCGCATGTGTAGCAGGCTCCAGATCGTACCAGAACATGCAACACTTAGAGGCATATTTCAAATGTTTGACACTTGCTCTAGATTGTACATGTTTATTACTGTACCAAGACTACTCTGGGACTCTACTGCCCAGCAGCAGATAGACTGACTACCATATAATAGTGAGCTGTCCAGCTCACTATTAGAGTACTAATAATAATAGGTACTATTACTATACCTAATAGTATAATAGGTATAATAGTATAATAGTATAATAGGGTACTGTCCGGCTGCTAGCAGGGGTTTTATTTAGAGGTGGAGGAAGAACAAGACTTCAGAGTAAATTTACACAAGCAGCTTTGAAAGACAGAAATAAAACAAGTACCTTGTAGCCCAAATCAACACGAGGTTAACCTTTCATTAAAAAAAATAATAATAATAATGGTGGGCCTGGAAGTCCTTGCCTTGCATGCACCAGGATCCCAAATGTGCATGGGTTCTAGTCCTGGTAGCCCTATTTCCCACTCAGCTCCCTATTTGTGGCCTGGGAAAGTAGTCAATGACAACCCAAAACCTTCGGACCTTGCACCCATGTATGAGACCTGGAAGAAGTTTCTGGCTCCTGGCTTTGGATCAGTGCAGCACCAGCCGTTGCAGTCACTTGGGGAGTGAATTATTGGACAAAAGATCTTCCTCCCTGTTTCTCCTCCTCTCTGTACTTCTGACTTTGCAGTAAAAACAAAACAAAACAAAACAAAAGCAAACAAAAAAACAAGCCCTGGCAGTTGCAGGTCTGTATTTTCAATGAATGAATGAATGAATGAATAAATAAATAAATAAAATAAGGGTAGGGCTGGTGTTGTGGTACAATGGGTTAGGCCATGGCCTGTAACATCAGCAAGTCATATGGAGACTGGTTTGAATTTTGGTTGCTCCACTTCCAATCCAACAATGACCCGGGAAAGCAATGGAAGATGGCCCAAGTGCTTGGGACTGTAAAGCCACGTGGGAGACCCAGGTGAAGGTTCTGATTCCCAGTTTTGCCTGGCCCAGTCACAGCCCTTGTGGCCGTCAAGAGCGTAAGCCAGTAGATGGGAGGTTTCTCTCTGTGTTTCTCTCTCTCCTCCCTAACTCTGCCTCTCAAATATAATTTTTAAAAAGCACCAATGAATTCCTATGAAGTGCTTCAGGACAACTGTATCATTTTGTGGTACAGATGCCTCCTCCCAGAGAAAGAAGACAACTACCACCTTGGATTTTCACCACACATTTAGATCCAACATCTCAAATGACTCTGCTAATCTTGCAAGGCACTTTGTAGGTGTGACTGTTCCCATTTTACAGATAAAAAAAACCCAGAGGCTCAAACCTGATTTGACCCTTCTAAAGCCTCAACTCTTGTCACCCAAACTCCTCCTCCAGGAATTTTTCCAGCATACGTTCTATTTTCTTCAAAGGACAGGATGGAAAAGGTCACTTGCAGCATGAGCATTCATTCCTCCAGCACGATTGGAACTGACTTCTCCGTGAATAACATAATTACAGCTGCTAGGTAGGGCTTGGAGATGGCAACATTCACTTTGAAATAAAGAGCAGCATACAACAGTAGAAGCCCAGCAGGTGGAGTAAAGCCATGCTCCACCCAGGCTGGCTGCTTTTTATAGCAGGATGGATCCTGGTTTTTGCGCCTTAAATAATTTTAGGGGAGAAGTCTCTTTGATTACCCCAAAACAAAATCTGTGTACAAGAAATTCTTTTGGCATAAAACACAAGGCCCATTACCACTTTTTTTTTTTAAACTGGCACAAAATCTAAGAAAAGCCTCAAGGTGCCAATGATCTGCAGTCTATTTAACATCATGGTTATTTATTTTTATGGGACCTCATTATTGCTCTTTACCCTAAATTATAGATACAGTCATGGCTCCATTTCCACTGTGCTATAAACCCCACATTCTATGGTGTTTTTTTTTTTTTATATATTTCCAAATAATCTTCAGTACACCATCAATCCCACGCTCTGCAGCTCATAGATAACACGCTGGACCAAGGCAAGGATCCACGCTCCTGTAGTCTAAGTGACAACTGTCAGTCCATTCTCACTCAAGACAAAAGTGCCACGTGGACATGCAGGCTGTGAGGGAAACTCCCAGGCCATGCCACAGCTGAGTCCCTGCTGCCCCTTGCTGAAACAGCACTTAAATGTCCAGGTTTGCATAGCCCACATGTCTTACACTATAACTGCAAAACTTGGGTTGTCTTTTTCACAGACATTATCTTTTCTTCATTACCTGTGTCTGCTAATTCCCGACATGTCCCCTTGACCCCATTCTGATCCAAGCTCATAAGGTTCCTGGTCCCTCCAACAAGGGAAAATACCCTGGGGAGTTTTATACACATGAATATCTCTAAGCTGGTACAATCTGGGTTCAAATGTCCCTCAGTCTTAACCAAAGAGCAGCTTAAAGTAATAACAACTGCCCCCCTTGAAGAGCCAGACTCTCTGACATGTGTAAATTCTAATGTATGGCAAGTAAAATGCCAGAGTAGTAAATAAATGAAAATAACAGTTACAATGTTGTTTTAAAGTTGTCCCTTTCTGTGTCATAAATCGCACCCACATTGTTAGGCTGGACTTAGCTGTCCACTTAGTCAGCTGGTCCTCAATGCCACAGCAGAGCTGACTCACTCTACACTCCTCCAGGTCTTGTTCACACCTCTCTAAATCACTTCCCTTCTAGCACTAGAATGAGTTCCATATCAACCCTCATCTCCACAACTTGGCTGAGCACCAAAGAACATCTTGTCGAGCCAAACCATCAGCAACCCTTTAAGGAAGGAAGCAATGTTTTTATATGCCCTTTTCCAAAGCAAACTTAGGTAGTCACTTTACTGAAGTTCAAGCTCATTACGAGATGATCAGAACTTGACAGTCTAAGTGCCAGTGTTGGCTACCACATGCTTACATGGAACATATAACATGTAACACGCACAACAAGCTCCAAGTAATATACTTATGGTGATTTCACATTGTATAACCCAATGAATTAGCATCTTCATTTTTGTGAAACAGAATTTATCTTCTTCATAATGAAAATCAAACAAAAGTCTGCTTATGGCAGTTAAAGAGAGAAACAGATCATTCCATATTATCAAGACAAACTTTTCCAACTTACTATATCGCCACTACCCATCCCTCTATGCTCTGGTTGAACTGTTTTACTTGTAGATGTAGTCAATATTTTTAAAATCCTCAGATTCTATTTTTACCTTAATCATGCATCCTGCAACTTTCTAGGTTCACTTAATGTTTCTAGCAGCTTTTTGTCGACTTTCATGTATTTTCTATATAGATTCTCATTTCATTAGTGTATAAAGACAGATTTACATCTCCCTTTCCAAACAGTTACAAATATTTATTTATTCAAAAGTCAGGTTACAGGGAGAGGGATTGACACAGAAAGATCTTCCATCTACTGGTTCACTCCCCAAATGGCCACAACAGCAGGGACTGGGCCTGGAAAAGCTTGGCACCTGTGGCTTCTTCTGGGTCTCCCACATGGCACAGGGGCCATCTTCCACGGATTTTCCAGGCATATTAGTAGGCAGGTGGATCTAAGTGCAGCAGCCTCATTTGAAGTGGCATCCATATGGATTGCCAGGTCACAGGTGGCAGCTTAACCCCTCCTATTGTAATACCAGCCCTTTCCTTTCTGATCTTGATGCCTTTCATTTCTTTCTTACCTCCCTCTACTGGCTGAAATCTCTAATATAAGCCGGAGTATAAGCAGCAAATATACATTTGCAAACTTCATTTTATAACAATGGTATTTTGTAAACACTAAGAAGTTCACAGATAAAAAGCTGAAGTATTCCCCCCACCCACTCCCCAGGTCCACAGTCTGACCTGGTGGAGGAGTCTGTCTACTGCTAAGGCAGGAAAATCAGAGAAGGTTGGGAGACTAGTGTCAGGAAAGGTCACAGTGTAACTCAAACAAAAACAGTAGAGGGAGGAACCTTAACACTTAAAGGAGAATTGATAAGGGCCAGGCTACTGAAAGTGTCTGATATGACTAAGTCATCTGACTCTCATTTTACAACTCTCATTTTATTGATAGGGAACCAGAGCTACAAGCAAGATAAGTAACTTGTGTCTCCACAGCCAATGCTCTTAAGTGCTAGACAAAAATTGCCTTCGGTTACCATCTCTTCATTAATAGGTATTGAATGTCCACTCCTTGCTAACTACTGTGTCACTTTCAATTAACTTAATGATCACAATACTCCTGTTTTAGAAATGAAGGAACTCAAGTTCAGACTTTAGGCGGCTCCTGTCCGAGGTCACCCCACTAGCAAATGATTACAAGCCACGTGTTCTGACATCGGATTCAACACTGTTCGGACCACGCTTTCATGTCTCTTGAAATAGCTGAACATATATCGGGTACTTTACAGATTACAAGCGTCATGATCATATGTGCACCTTAACTGTCACCTAAACAGCTGTGATTTTACTCCAGACAAGCGATTTCTGTGTTGGGTTCTGGAAACGGGAAAATGTGGAAGAAAAGCACTGTTTGCGGAAGAGCAGGAGATGGTTTCACTAAAAGGAGAGGCGTATAAGCACAGCAGTCACCTCTGAATCCTTCCCTTCCAACTCATTCACTAGCTGGCAGAGGACTTGACTTAAATAATGAGCTTGGAGGGAACACCCAGAACAGAGTTAATAAAAGTATCTTATTCACCACTTCTCCCGGCATTTAACTTTTGGGAATATTTCTGTTAACTGAGAAGAGAGCACCAAGGAACCATTACCACTGACACAAGGAGAAAATGGATTGTGGATTTTCCCAGCCACATCCCGTCAATGTCAACAATTTTACTAAACATGTAACAGTCATAAGCTCATCAATGTTAAATTTTCTAGGTTTCCGGCATGTAGCACTTCATCTCCCTCATTAAGTTCATGGAGTGTTCCTTGGTACATTTGCTCACAATGAGGACTTCATTTTCAAGTGGCACATCCTGGTGTCAAATAGGAGAATGTTTTCTCCAGCCTTAAGTAGTTTGCAAAATCAGAATGTGTTTGAAACAGATCCACTCCCTAAAGCAGGTGCCTGGCAAGTAATAGTAGACAGGTTTAACTGCCACTATCACCGTCCCATTCATTCAGAGAGGGTCCAGCAGAAATGGGATGACTAACGGTAAAGCGTGAACAATTACTCTGTTACCATTAGTTTTTATTTGTTCCAAATCTCACCACATTAGTCTTAAGAGTTTGAATACTGAGTTGCTCACTATTAACATGCCCCCAACTAAGCCTCTCTTATTCTTCACTTATTTTTTCTTTTTTATATCTTTGCATTCTCTGATCAAAAATTCCACAGGAAGTAATTGCTAAAAAAGCTTTCAGGCAATTATTTAAGCAATGGTAAGCTGGATCGGACTTCTCTCCCAGGTATTCCTGCCTTTTCACAGGGAGTTGCCAAAGAACACTTTCATTAAAAAACGAAAAAGTTCTGCTGGGTGGCGGACAGCATTTTTTCCCAGCATTCTTCAATACCCCCTGTGAGAAACATTTGATTCTACCAAGACAGTCCTGCCTCAGTTTCCTCACATGTAACACAGGGTCCTAACACAACTGCAAGGACTGCAGGTTGGCTAGCCATTATTGTAAATCTATCAGGAAACTATACAGTACCACACAGTGGTAGAACATTTTAGTAACATCTGTGAGTTGTCCTTCATCTGCATAACTTATTTGATCTGCATGTGATCTAAAGAGATGGGAAGACTACAATTTATCTGTCCAACTATAAATTTTAGTCATTTTATTTCTATATTTCTACTACTGATAAAACAGAGCCCCCTTTTCCATTACCTGTACCAAAGAGAAGCCACTTTGCTCATCAGAAGTCCCCCAATCTCCATTTTCAAGGTTGCCAATCTAACTGGGTATGAACCAAGGAAGTCAGCAAGGCCACTGAACCTACTCAAGAGCAGCAAGATGCTCTTGGCTCTGATGTAAGTACCTGAACCAAGACTGATACCCAGGGGAGATGACACTTGCCGCTGCCTAACTTTGAACCACAACTTGACCATCATCCTTAACAAATCTTTAGATTACTATCCAAGTTGAACTGTCACGGAATCTCAAGTGTCGTCATCTTCTAAGACAGTAGGGCTTCTGTCTATGCCTTCTTGTACTACCTTTAATTCCTAAGTCCCGGAGACCATCAGAAGTCTACTTGATAATAAAAACAATACATGCTACATCTTTGAAGTGGCAGTTAAAACCATGGGAGATTTAGGACTTCTTTAGTTCCTGGTCACCCGGTCACCAGAGGATATACTGAAGAACAGACCCAGCATTCCTGTGCATCTGCTTTATTTTACAGAGGAGGGAAGTGAGGCCTGGGCTTCCAGCCACAAGCTGGTGTCAAGAGACTGCTCCCAAATATGGGCTTGGATCTAGTATGCTGTGTAACCACTCTGCATTATAATTCACCCCCTTTCTGTTGTGCATGCCATCAACATTGACGCAACCAAGAAGTACCCTTGCTTCTAACTTCCCTCTCTTTTCATTGTTCTGTATGAGATCAGATACCCCATGTTCTCACATTTTAACCCTCTCCCTCCCCTTTCCTTCCACTAGCCTTCTCCTATAATATCCTTGTGTTCAAGGGCCAAGGCAGTATTGTGGACCAACTAAGTCCTTAAAATTTGTTCAAGGACCCACACTGAAGAAATGAGTAAATGGCTTCTCACATACCTGTCACACCACTGACCCAGGCTGTGAATTTTCTGCCTTCAGATACAGGCACAATGACAAAATCGAAATGTGGAGGACTATTTCAGCATGCTGCTAGCCACCTGGGCTACCTGCTGAGTGCTCTGTGGCCTGTAGTCATGGGAGCCAGAGTGGAC
This sequence comes from Ochotona curzoniae, assembly GCF_017591425.1. NCBI lineage: Eukaryota > Metazoa > Chordata > Mammalia > Lagomorpha > Ochotonidae > Ochotona > Ochotona curzoniae. Next base: position 19,810,501 of record NW_024465556.1, on the reverse strand, counting down.
AACTGAGAAAGGTGAGGAGTGACCTCACAATGGGATAGAAGAATGCTATCCCTTGCACACATCTCCATGGTGATGTGGTCGTTGACAGGAGGCAGAGCACAAAATTCTGGCTGGCTACCAAACATCTGGGCTCAAAACCAAGCAAGAGAGTGATTTGAATCAAAGGAAATCTAATCAATGTATACTTTCAGTGCCTACTATGTGTATCCAGACAGCTAAGCTTAGATGGATAACATTTAAGCCCTCCTTAGCCCTCCCCCCAATCCCTGCAACATTCCTCTATTCTCTGCTCCAGATGCCTGATGTTATATTAATCAAATATTCATGTTTTGGACCAAGCATCTGTTGGCATATGTTGATGTGCAGATAAAATCAAAGTTATGAATTATTTCAACAGCATCTCCATGGCATTCTTGATCAGTTCCCTTGATGGAGGCTGAGGACCGTACACCCCAAGCCTGCAGCTTTGTCTAAGAGTGCCATGCCTCCTGGCTCCCATACCATCTGAATGAACCGCGTTCAGAGGCCTCTGGTCTCCCTGACAGCTCCAGCCAGATACCCAGATGAGAATACTACTGAAGCCATCAACCTGCTGAAATGAGTGGTTGCCTCTAGGCTCACGAGTTCTCAAAAGAGAGAACCCTGTGCATAATTTGGCACGTGTGGTGCTCTAAGTACAAAGGATGACCTAAACCTTTGTGTTTGGACATCCTGAAATTAAAACGACATTGTGGCTGACAATTAGGATTCTGTATTCTTTCACAAATCAGGTTACTTGGGAAAGAACACAGAGCAGGTGAAGGAGCAACCAGTGTCCTGTCTTGGGTATTTTCTCACTGAGAGCTGCCAGTGCCTGTACTAAAGCTATCACCAAACCCAGCAGTCATGCAACGAATACAGCCAAGGGATTTTCTTGTAGCTTGCCTCAGGCCATTTACTGTTTTTGCTCCTCAGTCAGAGAAACCACCACTGAGGTGAGAATGGGAGGACCTCCCCTGGTGCGATGGCATGCTCAGATTTTTTAAGGTCTCCCAGCTGGTGTCAGATGGGCTTTATGCACACTACACTGATAATGAATGGGGGCCTTCCCTGTTTACACAAAGGCCTCTCAAAACCAAGACATGCTTCCAGAGGCCAACACTCTCGCCCCCATGGAACCCAGTATTAGACTGCAGAACTTAGAAAATCAAGAGTTGGCAGACTTGGGCCAGGCACAGCAGTCTAGTGGCTAAAGTCATCCCCTTGTATGTGCTGGGATCCCATAAGGGCCCCAGTTCATGTCCCAGCTGCTCACTTTCCATCCAGCTCCCTGCTTGTGGCCTGGAAAAGCAGTGGAGGATGGCCCAAAACCTGGGGACCCTGCACCTGCAAGCGAGGCCTGGAAAAAGCTCTTAGCTTTGCATCAGTTCAGCTCCAGCCACTGCAGCCACTTGGGGAGTGAATCAGTGGACAGAAGATGTTCCTCTCTGTGTCTCCTCTTCTCTGTATATCTGACTTTCTAATAAAAATAATTAAATCTTTAAAAACAAAAAAGTTCACAGACCGGGAAAGGAGAAACTATCAAGGCCAAGTTTGCTCATAGCAATTCTCAAAGGACACTAAATATAAAAGAAGCTAGAAACTTGGGTCTCTAGATCCTTGGCTTTGTGCCCCCTATGCCAGGAAAATGAAATCAAGGACACCTTTTGGTGGTCTCTGTTTCCAGTTTCCTCTGACCCAGACAGTGATTCCCCGAGTCCACCTGCCCGTGAACTGCCATGCTTCCTGCCTGGTTATGCTTAGCTACTTGAGAGAAAACAGCACAAGATGGGGTGCTTTGCTCAGAACTCCAGCTCTGCTTCCTTCCCCAGCTGGGCAAACAGGCTTTACCAACCCAGTGGAAACCGAAAATCCTCCCTCCAGGAGTGAGGTGGTTCTAAGCAATGTTTTGCAAGAATTAGCATAAGACAGCCCTCTGGGTAGGTGCACCTGCACCCACAGGGCCTGATGAGTTGAGCCTGGGCTGATTTCCATCTTGTTGTTTTGAGACCTTCTGCTATAGCCTAGAATCTTTTCTCACCATTTATCTAGAGCCTTAGGCAAGCTCTGAATAAACTGTCTCCTCTCTTCTAGGCCACATTCTCCTCCCCCAGTTTTACAAATTCCATCCCCCCAACTTCCAACCACCACCACCAAACCCTGCCCTGCTAAATTCAACAAAAAATTTTTAAGAGTGTTTCATCCAATGTGTGAATTCCAACCCAAAGTTCGAGCTCTTTTTAACACACTCTAATCCATACCAACCAAGCAATGGGTTCACAGAGGATAGGGTGGTGACAGATGGGTGGGGATTGTCCATGCCACCTCTATGCTTTTCCTACGGTTTCTTAACGTTCTATGCTTGCACCCTCCATTATCTGACCTTTCTCATCTGACTGTACCTCACTAGCCCTCTAGCAACCAACTGCTTTGTTACCAGTTTCATCCACCTGCCCATGGAACAAAAGCCAACAATTTCAGAGCTATTCTTTACACAATTCTGATGCCAGCTCCTTGGCGGAATTATCTGACCCTAAGATGACCTGGGATTCATGCTGGAATTTTGTTACCATAGAAATATTTCTGTGAGGAGTTTTCAAGTTGTCATTTTTACTTAAAGAATAAGATGATAAAAAACACACACACATACAGCCATTATTTGTAAAATGCCCACAGATGATGAGGAGGAATGCGTATCAACAAATGGATGCATCCCCGTGACAGAGGCCCACGTGCAGACACATCCCCCGTGGAAGCCAAATGGGCCTTTCCAGAAGAAGACAGTAATTGAGTGCTGAGGCAAACGTCCAGGAATTGGGAGCAATCTCAAAGCTTTTCTAGTCTGTCTTCCCACCAACTCCTCCAGCTTTAAACAAAAGCCCATGTATTCTCAGAGTTCCACTTGAATTTGATACCCAAATTACCTTCAAAAAGCAGTCATGTTAGGGCGGGAGGGGGCAGAAATGCAGAGGTTACTAAGCAAGGGTCTTGTTGTGGTATGAAAATGATTGCTAGCTGGGAAGGGGGATTTTCCAGTCATCTTCTGGTATTGCTTAGCTAAATAAACTTTGACACCTCTGTACCTTAACTTTTCATAGTGTGGATTCTTTCCAGAATTTACTAGGATTCTTTGGCTACATTACTTAAAAATTATGTGGGTATTTGGAATAATGATTGCCATGTCTATAGTGGCTACCATGGCCACCATCATCATCCTGACTTTTTTTTCCTAGAACTATTTACAATTACCCAGATATACCTGTTCATTCAAAACAAAGGAAGGCCATTCATATTTTGCAAAGAGTTCTAGAGACATGTTCCAGATTTTACTGACTTACCCAACACATCTAGGTGTGGTCAATTTTATCCTGTTATTTTGCAACTTTTTTAGAAAAGCATTTGGCAAGGAGAGACACTAACAGAGTTCCCAGTTGCTAGTTTATTCTCCACATGCCCACCAGAGTCAGGGATTGCAACAGGGCTAGAGTCAGAAGCACCACCCAAGTCTCTACATGGGCAGATGAAAATCAGCTAGTCCAGTCATCACTGCTGCTTACCAGTATGTGTGTTAGAAGGAAGCTGAAATCAGGAAACCAAGCTTGGAGTGGAACTCACATACTCTGAACCGCAAGGATGAAAGCTCCCTGACTGCTTCCAATTTTAAACTTCCCATGTGTCAGGCCAACATTATGGCATAGAGGGTAAAGCCACTATCTGTAATGCAGGTATCGTATATGCATGCAGTTCAACTCCCAGCTTTTCTACATCTATCGAGCTTCCTGTTGATGTACCTGGAAAGCAGCAAAAGATGGTCCAACTACTTGGGTTCCTGCATCCACATAGGAGACCCAAAATAAGATCCCGACTTCCATCTGGCCCAATCTTGGCTGTTGTGGCAATTTGGGCGAGTGAACCAATGGAAAACCTCTTTTCCTTTCTAACTCTGCCTTTCAAATAAATGAATCTTGGGAAAAAAAAAAAACACAAAACTTTCCAAGTGTCAAAACCCAGAGCAAGATTATCTCACCTCTAATGATGTAAGAACCTCCTAATTGGGTTTCCAAAACAGCTGTCAGGGAGAATAATAGAAGTTCCAAGAAAAGTTTGATCTCTTGAGAACTTGAACTTCACTTAGCACCTTGAAACAGAGCCAGGCTCAGACTTTTCAAATGGTGTTCCAGATACTCCCTAATCCAACCATTTAGGCCTCCACTTAATACTAACTCAACGTCTCTTTCTTGCACAATAAACACGACACAGTTCTTTGAAATGAACAGTTATGAAGCTAGACATACCATTCCTCCACCATTCAAAATAAAATGAGACTCTACTCCTCAAACCAAATATATCTTAGATGAGAAGGTCTTTATGAGATGTGGAATAATAAAATGTGGAATCACACCAACCAGGGAAGTCTTAACACATCTACAGAAAAGAACGTGAATAGCCAAGAACTACCTACCCGTGTCCTTTGTATGCATTATTCTTCCCCTACCTCACCAGATACAGTTGCTGGTAGTTACTGCATATTTTTAAAAATATGGACATAAATGAGTTCATTCTCATATTGAATAAATTTACTTTCACTTAAAGGACTCCACAATTTCTCAGTAATCTAATATTGTGTTCCTTTCAATTTCTTCAAGGCAGAGTTGAAAATTGAGGATATTGGTGTCTTTGTCCCACCTCATCCATAAAGCCTTCCCTGACAATTCCCATCCACCCTACTCTCATTTTTCTGACTCCCTCTTGTACTTATTCCCAACTCCATGCACTCTGGCACACACATGCTATCTTATCTTGCCGTGTGAAATGTGTTTCATAAACACATCATCCTTCCTAAGAGCCCATAAGCTCCTTGGGGGCATGGACCACGCTTGCTATTTATTTGGCATGTCCCATGGTACACAATGCAATACGAAGCCCCTAGCAGCTCCAAATGAATACCTGTTGAACTGAGTTGGATTTTAAGGACCGTACTCCATTGCCAGTGGTGATTTTGTTTCAGAGAATTATCAGAAGGGAGAATTGGCTGTTTTCACCACTCATTTCACCCAAATTACGCCCAGGGGCCTCTACACTTGAAGTGCTGGTGAGGAAGCAGAGGATCGGAAAGCAGCTGGTTACTCTCAACAAAACAGAGAGCGTATTTCAGCAAAGGATTGTGGGATTTGATGAATGAGTCACTAGTGACTGTTAGCCAAACTCTTTGGTGTTATCAGGAATCAAAAGCAGCCTAGAGATACACCAAATATCAATTTCCAATTACTTTCCTGTGACAGGTTTCTGCCACTTGGGAAAACTCCCAAAGGATCCCTTGCTCCTTATCAGCCCAGACTGTGACTCACCTTTCAGTCCAACAGGTAGCCCTCGGCACCAACCCCGCTCACACTCAATACGACCCTGTCCTTCTCTCACGCTTAGCTTCTCTTTTGAAGTCTTAGGATCGGTTTACACTGTCACTGGAGACCTGGCACAAGTGAGGAAGGTCTTTTCATACTACTCCCTGAACCATATGTGTTGGAGTGAGTTGTTATCACTAAGGTCTCCCAAGCCTTTGTTTGTACTGGGATGTGAATGCTGGACAAAGGCTCCTGCTGGACTTTTGCAGCTTCAGCTCCAGCCAAAGGGGAAAGAAATAAGAGTCCCCGAAGACTTCACTCTGATACACAAAGCACAGAACAGCATTTCCACCCTCCAGATCACAGAAAGCAGACCACAGACTAATTTAAAAAAATCTTTGGTATTAGGGATGTTAAAGCTGAGGATCTGCAAAAAGCCAGAAATCACATGCTCCCTTTATTATAAAGCAATGGAACAGAATTTGGAAAAACCAGGAAACATCTCCGCGTCCATAAATCAGCCCAGTTGGAGGAAAACGCAAATGGCCAGCACCTGGAGTGAGTTCTCATCTGGAACAGGAGAGCAGCCTAAAGAATCTAACTGCAGGCCAAGGCTGCGGACTGCATGGCGTGATTAATGACTTGAGTGAAAGGTCTCAGTTGAGGCTGAACAATTAACTTGTTCTCCCTGCATCCCAGAACTCTCCTCAGCATAATGATGTCTCCCTGACTGTATGCATTTACCGAAACACAAGCCAGCCTGTGGAGCTCCGATCCTGTCCTCATCAGACCATTTCTGACAGTCAGGAGGGGCCTGGTGTTTGTCAGGACTACCAAAGTTGGATCATCGGCGTTGACTCTGCAGCCACGTTTCAATTCCTTTTCAAGTGTAAGAATCGTCTTATATGAAGCAACAGCATTGGCCTCGATTTGTTGTGGGGAAAACGGGTGGAAATCCCACAGCTCAAAAGATTGCAAATGGACAGCATATGGCCTGGCTTGTTTCTGGTCATTTCCAAAAGGGGTGAAAAAAGTTCTAAGGGAATTGAATCTCCATGAGATTAATGGTTCCCTCCTGTCCTGCCTTTATCCTCTGGAATAGGTTTCTCTAATCTCTTTCAGATCCTCCACAGCATTTACATTAAACCAATCACTCCTCTTGAATCTATAGCCAAGACCCTGATAAGACCTGCTAGAACCAAAAGCAGCTGCCAAACCTACTCCTCTGCTTGCTGAGGTGGATCTGCAGCCAGCAAAGACAGGCTGGGAACCCAGAAAGGCGAGGGACCCATAACTTGATCTGGGGGGTCAGAAGCAACCAAGAAGAAAGTGCTCAAAGAATCCATACCTCACCTTCTCAAACTACTCCGCTTGAAATAAATGGGGTTCGCCGAAAGCAGACATACTAATATTTGAAGGGTAGTGAGTGTCTGGTAAGAACTTCTGCCTTACCTCACAGCTTTGGGAACTGATTCTTCCACCTACCTCCCCTTAGTTAGTCATTTGTCTCAGTGAAACCACACTATTGTCAAGAGACAGACTAACAACCACAGGGTGGAGTGTTTGCCCTATGAATCGAGGCACTCATTAAGATGCCAGCATCCCAAATCAACATGGTTGGGTTAGGATCCTCGCTCGAGCTCCCTGTTTCAACTCCTTGCTAATACAGACCTAGGAGGATGGCAGTCATGGCTCAAGCCATCAAATCCACACTACCCTCACTAGAAGACCCAGGTTCAGTTCCTGGCTGAGTTTTGACCTAGTTCAAATACGGAGCAAACCAGTGGATGGGAGATTCAACCCTGTTTCTCTCTGTGTGTGCTTCTATCAAAAATAACAACAGTAACATCAATACTGATGACAAAACAAAGGCAGCAGCAGCACCAACACCACCATGTAAACAGCTCTTCCAAAAGCCAGAAACACTGATGTGGTCTATTTAAATCAGCTAACACAATCCTCACAAATAGTCCTCTCAGGTAGGTGTTCTCTCCGTTCCGCAGAGGAAGAACACAGAGTAGCCATGAAAGACCCCTGTGTGGGAGAGTTGGGGTTTGAGCCCTGACTGCTTCCTACCCCAGTTTCCTGATGGAGTGCACCCTGGATGACAGCAGGTGATAAAGCACTCATTTGTCCTTGCCGTTCAGAGAGAGATGGTGGGAAATTCAGACTGAGTTGCTGCTGAGGCCTGCCCTAGCATGCCTGCCTCCCAGGAACTGGACTATTTCTATTCACTTGTCTCTATTTCTTAGCCTTCTAAAATAATAAATCAATTAAAAACTTTCAAAGAAAAACAAAATAGTTGAAAGTTGATCTGGGACTCATACCCAGATCTCAGACTCATGCTCTTGACTGTAAGGCAATGCTTTCCACAGATGTCACCCCTGCTGCCTATGAGGTTAGAGAAGCAATCTTCCTAGCAGCCTTAGGAGCCAGGTACTGTGGATCCCCTTTTTACCGAGTCTCGGTGCCTACATCTCAGTCATGCTCACCTACAGAATCAGCAGGAAAACAATACTTAGCTCCCGGGGTTTTGTGGATATGAACCAGGCAAGTACACACAGGCTTTAGCACAGCAGCTACAAAAGATGGTCTATGGTAAGAGGAGTTGTGGTTACTGCTAAACAAATTCACTGATACTGGCTTAGGGCACATTACAGGACGGGGTGATTGGAGGCAGGAATAGATACAGGTTGGCAAATACAGATGAAAACACAGGTCAGCTTGACAATCTCCAAGCAAACAGAATACCATATATACAAAAAAGTACCGCTGGGGTTACCAGTTTACAGACCTGACATGGTTTATGCTCCTCTCTGTTATCTCCATGAAAGTTATGGAAGACGGGGAGGACAGAGATTACCTTTGATTCATTCCCCAAATGGCTGCAACCACCAGAAACGGGCCATAGCAAAGCCAGGTGCCCAGAGCTTCACCTGGGTCTGCTACATGGATGGAAGGGATCCAAGAAGGTAAGCTGTCATCTACAGACTCCCATGGTGCACATTGGCAGGAAACTGGGTCAGGAAAGGAGGTGGCACTTCATCTCAGGCACTCCAATATAGGACGTAGGCATCCTATGCAGATGATGCCTCCCTCACGATGCCATTATCATTCTATTTTTGAAAGTATAGTACATTAAGGAAAGGAAAGGATGGGAAAAAATACAGATGCCCAGACTGCGAGAATTAGAATATTCTTCCTGTAACCCTCAGTACAAAAGCAAGACAGCTACACCAACTTCCTGGCTGGCCCCGTGTGCTTTGCTCTGCACCAAAGCAAAGAGCTGCATCCTTCATTCTGCATTTCCCACATGCTCTTGCCAACCCCTGACACATCACATTCTTTGCATCAATAAGAGCTGGTGCCAGGACACACTAAATTGCCTTTGACTACATTCAACTGATCTAGTATTTTTTTATGATTCTTTCTTGTTGTACCATTTTTCACTTTTGACTTTATAATTCTCTGCTGACATTCAATAAAGCTTTACCAGACGACCCAAGGTGGTTTTTAATGGAGATTTAGGGGCTAGGTTGTGCTGTGGTTTGGATTCAGGTTTTACTTCAGCAACAAGGGGAAATTAACTAGTGGTTTCATCTCAAGTGCCCATTTCTACTCAGAATGGACAGAGAGTTTATCTTCTTCCAAGCCTTGTAATCATGACACTACAAAGTGATATTCAAGAAATAAAAAATTATGGAGCAAGAGCTTCCACACCACAAAACCACTACACAGCATCCCTGCAACCCCAGATGACTGGGGTAATAGAAAGATAGCAGTGCAATGACCTGCTGAATGACAGGGAGGATTCTGACCACACTCTGACCTGTTCTTGAGACTGGGAACTCACATGACCTTGTGTCAATTGTGCCAGCCTCTTCGGACATTCCCACTGCTCTGTGTGGTCCCCAGGCTCCCACGGTCCCCTGCCCAGGTGAAACGATGGAAGGCGGGTCTCGATTAGACAGAGAACTAAACCGAATGAAGAGGTCAAGTCAGCCTCTGCAGTGAATGTTTTTTTTTTTAAATAATAACCTTGAGTTAATTATTTCTTGAAATTGTAATATGGATAGTTGAGTAAAATTTTGGTTTTATCTTGTGTCTCATTAACATGCAGAGCTCACTTTATTTCAAGGAAGAGACACAACATAAGCAAAACACACAGAATTTTTAAGTATCTGGATATATCTGCCACACTAACCTTAGAAGGAAATAACCCCCATTGGCTGTCTTGCTCTGATTCAATTTCTTTGCCTCTATCTGCCACTGGCTACAAGGCTACTCTGAGTCTTGACTGCTTTCCTCCGAGTTTTGCCATGTAGGTACCATGTACAAACTGGGTGTTCCTGTGCACGTTCAAACCATAAATGATGCCATTCCCTATTACTCAGAGAGCACCTCATTTTTTCAGTTCCTTCACATTAAATGTTACAGTACATTATTTAATGATTGACTGTACCTATTTCCAGTTTTTAACTGTCTTGCTTAGATATTATAAGCAAAAGTATTATGTACAATGAATACAGTCCATATTTTTCTAAGTTGGTACAAGTTAGAAGCCTAGAAGTGGAATTTTTACATCGTTGGGTAGGTTGAGAATCACATTTACCAGAAAATTTGAAAACATACCATAGATATTAATTTACACTCCTAGCAACACAGCTCTTGATTTTTGTTGTTCTACATATCACTGGCACTTGCTATCATGAAATTTAAATTCTGGGGGGACCAATTATTATGAGTTTTATTATAATTTACATTTTTACCTATAATTGTAAAGAGTCATTAGATGAGTGTTGGATGGTGTGGAAAGAATTATTAATGCAAAATGACCGACCGCAAAGTATTTGCACAAAGTATGGTTGCACATACAGATACTGCAGATTGTACAATGACAGAAATGTTTAGAGGTCATCTGTATCTGTATCCATGCCAACCTGGAGAGCAAGAGCAGCAGGCTAGTCCCCGCTAGTCCCGTTTGCTTCCATGCCATCTATGGATGCTTTCCCATTACAGTGACAGAGTAGTTGAGGCAGAGCCTGCAAGGCTCCAAAGTTCACCGACTCCGTGACTCTGTGCGGCTCCTCATACAAACTACTGGGCACTCAACATCTCCCCTGATGCCCTGCTTCACAAAATGTTCACCATCTTCCACAACAACACTGAAGCCAAAATCCTGATTGTCCTCCCTACACCCATTCTCCCAGTCACCTATTAAAACCAACCAGTGGACACTGTCCAAATATTTAACTTTCTCAACACCACTGTGAACCCTTAAGAAGTTCTTACAAATTTGAAAAGCACAAACTGACATGATAGCATCCTAATTTCACCCCCTTTAAGCTTTGTCTCATCCAACCACACTGCTCCTAATCATCAGCTAATTCTACATGGGAACCCCCAAACCCTGCGCCTGGGTCCTCCCTCCAAGGGTACAGGAGACGCCTGATAATTGTGTCCTCTCAGAATAGCAATCTGGTCATTGAACCGGTTGTTGCTCTGGTAGAGGTGACACGGTCTGTCCCCGACACCATGCATCTTTCCTGCTCAGCACACCTGAAGCCAAGAACCTCCTGCCGTGTCTTGGTACCATGTTAGCTAAGGACGACACCTCTGAGCACTCCACTGAGAAAAGAGGCATGCACAAATGCATGTATTATCTGAACGTATGTGTTACTTTTTTTCTGAACTCTGGCATTTTCAACATAGTAAAGATCATTTCAAATGTTAAAAGAAAAAAATGCCAAAAGAAGGATTAGGACAATAAGGTACTGTTAGAATTTGTTGTAGATTTTTGTTATTAGACCTAACTTTTTCCTAAATTGCATGTGACGCATCATTGTTATGCTCAGTGGATAATATGGCCAAACAGAATTGCCAGTCAATTGTAGCCAAGGACAGCATCTAAGGTTCCTTGGGTTTTATAACACTCGCATAGCACAAATTTCAGGAATTTTTCCAGTGCAGCACGTGGTGATTTTTAGGGGTGTATTTTCCCTAGAGGCATGTAAGTGCTGAAATTGCATTGGATTGTGTTTTGCTCTCAGCGGGCGAGAAACTGCATAGTCAATGGGTGATTTGCCATTCTTCATTCCCATTTTATGCATGCACACAGAGAGATCGCTCAGGTGGTTGCTGAAGTTGACCACACTCAGGAGCCATCGTCAGCTTTAATTCAATGGCATTTATCATCTATAATCAAAAAAGACCTCTGTGAAGAGGTCTGTATCCTGTTCACGGTAACTGAGATTATGGGAATGGGTTTCTTCACTATATTCCAATATAGGCTAAAACACTATGGACCTAAATAGTGTTTTTAGGCCTACAACGGAGGTACTAAGTCTGACATTGGTTTTGATAAAGAGACAATATTTGGAACCAGTATACAGGGGGTTAAAGGCCGTCAGAAGGCACAGATTAATAAAGGGTTTATGTGGAGTCACAATAGGGATTCTGTTACATCCTTTCCTTCTGTAATAATAGCAATTGGATCGATCCAGTGATTTTCCATCTCCTTCCACCTCAAATGTGTCCAGTGAATGTTCATAACAGGATCCCTGCAACACTGAAAAGAGCCAGTAGGGATTTCATGATTCATGAAAACAGAGGTTAAGATTTATTCAGCATTGTTGGTTCATTGGCTGGAGCAAGGAACAGGAGAAAGGACACAGGCTGCTAGGCTAGGCCTGGTTTTGAGTCCCATGAAGGATGCTTATTAGCACTGGGGCCTTGGGTAAACTGCATAATGCCTTTCTAAGCTTCAATTTCCTCAAATATAAAATGCGAATAATATCTACCTTTAGCGGATGTCTCCAGGATTAAATCAGACCGCAAACATAAGTAAAACACCAGCACGGTACCTGACTCTTAAACACAAAATAACAGTAGCTATTTTGAATGGTGACGTTTTTTCTCCTGTTCAGAAAATCAGTAAGTCACCCAATACACAGACATACCTCTAGTGTCCCTTTATTTACCAGAATACCAGATATATGTGACTACGCCACCCCCTCAGCAGTGCCACAGTACTCTAATATTTCCTTGGAATTTTCAACACCCAAATATTCACATTTGAAGAGGAAAAGCATCGTCTTTACAGAAACAATTTCTTTATCACTTGGCCTTGGAGAAAAGACATGCAATGTCTCTAAAACAGTTGTAAATCACCCTCTTTGGGTTTTATTATTATTATTACATAAGTGAAATAGTAGCCTATTTTCATAACTTGCCAACTACTGCAGAAGCTGAAGTCATTCCTACTCATTCCCACCGCAATTCAGGTCTTTCCCTAGCAGTCACTGTTAAGTGCAGCTGTTCTTCTAAACATATTTTTATGCATTTATACATGTTAGTAGGTATAGCTCCGTGTTTTAAAATACATACATGAACATATAAAGTTATACTCTTAAATGCATAAAATCTATCACAACGTGCAAACCTTTTCTACTCAGAGTAGCTTTTGCTGGAAAATGTATCTTGAAGGTTTTTTTTTTTTTTTTTTTTTTGCATTAGTCTCATTTTCCTTTACCTTTTAACCATTGCATAGTACTCAAGCTTAAAGGTTTACCACATTTTATTCATGCCTTTCCTGATACATAGTTTTTTCCTGTGTGGCTTTTCTTTGGGGTATGCTTACTATTAGAAAATTCTGCCATGATCATCATTGATCCCTGCGTCATGCACAACTCTTAGGTGATGGGCTCTAAGAATCTGATTTCAGTCTTTTCGATTTTTATTTTTAGAGCTTAGTCTTCTAAATGAATCTCTCTCAATATGGTTTGGGATTTAAAAGTAAATGCAAGTGTACAGTGAATAGCCTTTCACTGGGCAAGCCTTCTCCCGTGCCCGATTCCTCTCTTTCATAGGGAAGTTACTATGATCCCTGCAGCAGACCCCTTATCCTACTTCTCATGTATAGATTGTAATATATGCACTAGTCCACCTTTCTTATTCCCTTGGCAGGAGCTACAGCATAGATTCTCAGAGTTTTATCATTCTTCCAATAGAGACAGATGATTTTTCAGAGATTAGATACACTATGATCCACTTTGTGTTTCTTAATGAGTAGGTTGTTTTCAACATTTAGCTAGCAGATATATTCTACAGTAAATACCCTGTAGAGATCTCAATTTGTACCTATGTAACTATTTCAAGGAATATAATTTTTGTTCTACTTTTATACATGGTTGTTCACTTTGTTACCAATTTCTAAGACTCTATATCCATAGGAAATATAATTCATGTATTATTGACTGATACAATTTCAAAATATTTTTTAGTTCAGTTTGTCCTTGTTTAAATGGTTTTCATTTTTCTGCATAAAAGCTTTTGTTCTTTAAATAAAGAGTATGTACAACAGACACATTTCTGAATTTTTCTTTTTTTATATCAAGGCTTCAGAATTTTGAGTTCTCTTACATTTGCTTTCAGTGATTTCATTGCATTTGTTCCACTTAAAATTTTAAATCCTCTGAAATCAATCAAGTATTAGGTATAGATACAAATTTTTGCCAAGTAGCTGCCTGTTTGCCTCAGAACACCCAGGTATACATACTTTCTGTTTAAGATGTGATGCCAGTTCGTGTATTAGTTGCTCCATTTTCTACCCAGCTTCCTGTCACTGGCCTGGGAAAAGCAGTGAGAGATGGCCCAAGTATTTGGATCCCTGCCACCTTCATGGGAGATCAGATGAGGTTCCTGGCCTGGGCCTGGCTCGGCCCTGGCAGGTGCAGCCAGCTGGGGAGTGAAGCAGCAGAGGAAAGATTCTCTCTCTCGTCTCCTCTCTTTGTAACCCTTTCAAACGAATAAATTTATTTTTAAGGTAACAAAGCTATAAATGACCTCAAAATTTCCTATAACATGTGTATGTTTATATCATCAAATTTTCTTTTGTACATCCTAGGTTTTTAAATCTTCTTCCTAAAGATGCCATATGTTTTTTATTTATAATATTCCTTTTAAATTTTATTTTTATTGGAAAGCCAGATTTACAGAGAGAAGGAGACAGAGAGAGAAAGGTCTTCCATCTGCTGGTTCACTGCCCAAGTGGTCACAACAGGCCAAACTGAGCCAATTTGAAGCCAGGAGCCAGGAGCTTTTTCTGAGTCCCAAGGCTTTGGGCTGTCCTCTACTGCGTTCCCAGGACACGAGCAGGGAGCTGGGTGGGAAGCGGGGCTGTTGGGATTAGAACTGGTGCAGTTATGGGATCCCAGAACATGCAAAGTGAGGACTTTCGCTGCTAGGCTACCACCCCATTCAATCATTTGCTCATGATGTTTTAATTGCATGTATAGTGCTGAACTCAGTTTATAATTGCTTTAGTTAGGACTTGCACACTTCTATTGATAACTGATTCTGAGGATATAGTTATTTACTCTGTAGTCCTTACAGCTTTCCAATAAGCATACTACACATTTCCCAAAAAGCCCCCACTTTGTGTTCTGAATAACACCACCATCATCTACAGGGTGTGCAGGAGCCACTTTGCGCTAATTCCCAAGAACTAATCTGTACTCTCTCAACTCTAGTAAGCACCGTCACAGGGCACTTGAAATCAGTCCTGGTGGGGGTATTTACACACAGCAACTGTCAAAGATCATTGGGAGCAGGGCATTCTCTTCTGCAGACCCATATCCGGCAAAATTGCCTGTTAAACCATCCAGATTTGGTGCTTCTGTAGGGGGAACGATAGGACTTCCTGAACCTTATTCAACCCTGTGCATACTAATGTGTTTCAGTTTTCTATCTCTTCTGGAGTCAGCTTTGCAAACTGTACTTTCCTTGATAGGGATTTGCTTGATTTACTTGCACACATGTGAACAAAGCAATAATCAGGATTCTTTCAATTTTCTCTGGCACAACTCTTTTATTTTGTGTATTTGCAATGCATTTTTTGCTGTGTATTTTTTATTAGAATGATTGTTTTTTCAGAAAATCTGAATTCAGATCATTTATCAAACATATTTTGTATCCTAATAAATCTGTTTTTACATTTTTAAAAATTCTCATCTTCCAACGTTCACTAGTTTACGTGACTAATGTTTCCTGTCGTGGGATGAACATATCTTGCTAGGGTCTGAATATCGAGTTTGCCTTCAAAAGGCCTAAATGTTAAAGACTTGTTTTCCAAGAAGACATTAGAATCTTTAGCTGGAGGGCATCAGAGATGACTAGGCATGCATGCGTCTTGAGAAGGCAGCATAGGCAGCATTCATAACAGGGAGGTCATGAAGGCTGACTGCTGCCCAGCCAGTCTCTGCAATTCCTGGCTCAGTGCTTCTTTCCCCATGTGCTCCTTGACATCCAGCACAGGGCCTGCACCAAAGCCTTCCACATGGCAACCGGATGTGCAGGCTCCAGAACCAGGAGCTACATATGCCTCTCCCTCCTTCATAAGGCCCTTATTTGTTGCAGATATTTCATCATGTTCATGAAAACCTAACACGTATCTGTTGCCTTTTCTGCCCTTTTTGATGAAAATGAATACAAGTATTTTATTTTTCTTTGTAACTATGGCCTTGGATTTATTTGCACACAATGAAAGGTAATGGTTTCATTATTATACCTGTTTTACAGTTTGTGCTTCTATATTCTGTTTGAACTGAGACTTAAGAGTTTTGTTATTTTGATTTAATTATACTACAACCCAACAGTTCTTGAACTACCTCTGATTACCAGAATCTGCTGAAATTTTGTTTAAAAGTCAGCACATTATTGTGAGAGAATTACCAAAAATAGAGGAGTCCAGTATTTCTGGTCTCACACGCTCTATAAGAAACTTGCCGCGCCCTTCAAGAGCTGAAGTCTGCTTTCCTTTTCCTTGAATTTGGATGGAGCTTGTGTGACTAGAATGCAGCTAAAATAGTTACATGAATCCCAAGACATAAGTCATCAAAGATGATATGACTCTGCCTGGCTCCTCTTCTCCCTTGGGACGACTGCTCTTAGACCTCTGCCACTGCATGATGAAGCCCAACACAGCATACAACAGGAAATCACATGGAGCACCCCCTAGACAGGAAGTGGAGTCCTTGGCCAACAGCCATCATCAACCAGCAAGCATGTGGGTTTATCACTCTTCAGATAATTCTAGCTATCAGATTTCAACTCTTCCACTGAGGCCTCAGACCTCATGGAGCAGAGGTAAATATTCCCCTTGTGCTTTCCTAGAATGCCTGGCCCACGGAATCCAAGAGCACGGTAAACTATCATTCCATGAGGGTAAACTTACGGGGAATCTGTTGCACAATCATTGTCATTTTTTAGAAAACACTTAGTATTTATGTCTACCTGAAAAGTATGCCCTGTAATATTAGGACATAGCATTTGGTGTGTTTTAATAGCATCCATTTTAACACTTGATATGTATGTCTTTTTTTTCCCTGTATTTTCTTCTCCACTTGATCTGTCAGTAAGGAATACAGAGCAAATACAGTCTCTCCCTACGACCAATGTGTTTTTCTTTTTTGGTCCTTTTGTATTGTATGATTTCTCCATCATGAACTTTGACCCTGCTTCTTCATGGGTACCTGTAACTGCCATATCTAACATGAATTTAAGCCAGTGTAATAAAGTATTCTTTGTTTCATGTAATGCTTCTTGCACTTTACATTCACCCATACTCTTATGTAAATTTGTCTGAGTCAACTTGTTTCTCTAGCATAACATATAGAATTGGGCTGTGCCTTGCAATCTCATCTGAAAATCTTTTAAGTAGGTGAGTTAGGCATATCTACATTATTTCTATTACAGATAAGTATGTCATGTTCTAGGGGCAGCACTGAATACTTATGTCAGTTGTCTTCTGGCACACAAAGCCTAAAATGTTTGTTTATTGCCTGTTCTTTCAGAAGAGGAACGCAGCTGACTTTTCATCTAACTCTTAGTGACAGATAAAAGAGGTAACACCTACCAAAACCAAAGGCAAACATGGAGAATGTCCCAGTGAAACCACAAAAGACGACTAAATCAAAGTATGAACAACCTAACATTCCTAAATGAAAGAACCAAATCATTACCAATCAATATTAACCCTGAACGTAAATGGCTTAAACTCATTAAACATCACAGATTAGCAGACTAGATCAAAAAATAAAACCCATCTATCTCTTGCCTATAGAAGACACATCTCACCAACAAAGATAGGTAGAAGCAAAATGAAAGGATGGGAAAAGATATTACAAGCTAATGCAAAAAAAAAAAAAAAACAAGCATGGGTACCCATTCTTATATCAGATAACAGACTTCCACGTGAAAAACATTGAAAGAGATGAAGAAGGGCATCACATAATGATCAAAGGATCCATTCAGTAAGAAGAGATCATGATAATAAGTATATACACACCAAATGATTTAACCCTTAATCGTTATCATTGCTACAACCCATCTTACTGCTTTATACTTCCAGGGGGAGTACAAGCTTCCTTTCCTAGCTGTTCTGGGAGTTTAAGAGGAATACTTATCGTCTTTCTTAAGCATGCATGTAGCTGTAGATGTCTGCAGATAATCATTATTAAGGAAGTTCTTTTCTATTCCTTATTTCCTATGGCTTTTCACACATTTACCTTTCTCTCTTTTTTTCACACTCTTCTCACCCAGCAACATGGTAAGATACAACTCTTTTTTTCCCTTATGTCAATGTGACATTCACTGATAAATTCCAATAGTAAACTATGCTTTCAATTCCTAGAGACACTTGAATTCGACTTGAGAAGTATTGTTTTTTAAATCACATTCCTATTCATTTATCATGAAGGATTAATTTTTAGAAAAATATTTATCTATTCTTATTGGAAAGGCATATTTACAGAGAGAGAGAGAGAAAGAGACAGATCTTCCATTTGCTGGTTCACCCCCCAAGTGGCCACAAAGGCCAGAGCTGAGTTAAACTGATCCAAAGCCAGGAGCCAGAAGCTACTTCTGGGTCTCCCACATGGGTACAGGATCCCAAGGCTTTGGGCCGTCCTCCACTGCTTTTCCAGGCCACAAGCAGAGCGCCAGAAGTGAAGTGGAACATCCAGGACATGAACTGGCGCCCATATGGGATCTTGGCACATGCAAGGCTAGGACCCTAGCCACTAGGCTACCTCACCAGGTCCAATCATAGAGGATTCTTTTATCCACATTTTTGAAAGTGATTGATCTACTGTTTCATTTTCGTATCTTTTCTTACCTTAAAACCTAGAAAGATGAAATGACTAATTTGTCATCTCTTCACTTTCCAGAATCAATTATAAGGTGTTTCTTCCATTTTGAATGATGCATAACTACTTCTTCCATTTCTTTTACAGTATCCCTCCTTAGACTTGTGTTTCTTTCTAAAACAACATTTGCAACTATCTTGGAATTGAATATTTGACTTAGATTTTCAGACTTAACACATTGTATGATTTTTCTTAATGTAAGTTTGCTATAGAACGCACTTCAAGATTCACAGAAAAGTGAGATTAAAAGATATAGTATTCTATAAAAAATCTGGAATCTATTCATAGCATTTCAATGATTTTAATTATATAGATGATTTGATGAGCTATTTGAAGATTTGTTCTATACTTGGATTTGGAAATTTTCTGCACCCAAATCAACAAATCTTTAATTGTATTATTCATAACCTTTAAAATACAACAGTTTCTACTCTATTTTTTTTTAAGATTTATTTATTTTTATTGGAAAGTCGGATATACAGAGAGGAGGAGAGACAGAGAGAAAGATCTTCTGTTCGATGATTCACTCCCCAAGTGACCACAATGGCCAGTACTGTGCCAGTCTGAAGTCAGGAGCCAGGAACTTCCTCCAGGTCTGCCATACAGGTGCAGGGTCCCGAGGCTTTGGGCCGTCCTCAACTGCTTTCCCAGGCCACAAGCAGGGAGCTGGATGGGAAGTGGAACTGCTGGGTTAAGAACCGGTGCCCATATGGAATCCCAGCGAGTTCAATGTGAGGACTTTTAGCTACTAGGCCACGGCACCGGGCCATAATTTATTATTATTTTAACCTTCTAGGTTCATCATCTCCTTTTAAAAACAACTTGCTATTTATTGATAAAGCATATCATACGTTATCTCTAGTTTAAGTCAGTTTACGTATTAGGTTTGTCTGGCTTTTTTAAGATTAGTATCTATAAAAGCTCAGATTATTTTTAATTTTCTATACTTAATTCACATTTTACATTTTTAAAGAGGAAAACTACTTAATTGTATTTTTGGTTATATCCCACAGTTCTTAGGTGACTATAATGTTACCACTTCTATTTCACTTTTAAAGAATTGTGTCTATTATCGCCTCATAAACATGAAGTTTCTTTTATCTTTAATTCTATAGTACTTTCCCCTCCACTTTTTCCATTTTTGTGAGGTTTTTCAGTAAAAATAATAATAAGAAAACCAGCATTTCTTTCAGAAGATACTTTGTATTCTTCCTTAGGTATAAGTTAATTTTAACTGAACATGACAGGGTTCTTTACGATTCAATTTGCAGATCGTTTTTACGGCCTCTGCTCGCTCACTCTCTGCATCCAATTTGTTCCTGCCTGTGATCAACTTCATCCCACGTTTAACACAGCTTCTTACCAAAAACTGAATGTTACCAATCTGAAGGCTTTGTTTTTATTTTTGCTGCTGTTGTTGTTTTTTTTTTTTTGCTATAGGCAAAACAGTTGAATATTTACCAATCATTTTCCCTAATGTCTTGACATCTTTCCTCTCTTAGTCACAATAAATGGTGTTAAGATGATTGAGAGGATTGGGTTCAAAAGGCTCTAACATCCGGTTCCTACAGAAGCAAGCAAAGGTCCAGGGTATGGAGCAGTAAGGTTTACCAAATGAGGTTTCTATGGCCAAGAATCAACAGAAATAGTCAGAGGACTTCTTTATGGCCAGCACTTACCCAGAAAGATAGGAGGTTAAGTATATTTAGGCTATAAGGGTGAGTTTGGGCAAAAAGGATTCCAGTTTTTAATGCCCTGACTTAGCCAAGAGGAATTCTGGCTCCAGTCCTGGTTTGAGAAAGAATAAGGGAACAGAAATAGATCAGGAGATGGTATGAAAATCAAGGAGACCTTGGTTCTAAGGCCTCACAATGTCCTTTAATTGAAGGCACTGAGCTTTGCAAATGGCCAGATTTGGCATATCATTTTCTGAGGCCCAACACCGCTTTATGTGCCACTCCAGTGTTTTCAGTGGGCTTAATGTATAGTACCTATTCAATAGGCATCTCTATAACAAAATAATAAATCCCTACAGATTGGGAAGGAGAAAGGAGGCTGCTGCTATTCCCAGAGAAGTCAGCTCCCACGGCTGCCTCCACACCGTGCTTCAGGGATGCTTGGTTGTTAGACTAGAACATGGGGTGAAGTCAGAGTCGCAGAGGGATTCGAAGGAAGCACATGAAGGAGGTGAGAAATCAGGCCAAACAACAGTTCTCTCTTGAGGAAAGAAAACTCATGGAGGAGGATGGTGCAATGGTTTTCCCAACTGAAACACAGCAAAGAGAACTGTCGCACACCATCTCTGATCCTCCTTCGTTGGGAGAAACTGATGAGTTATATAGCAAGACAAATAAAGAAATAAAGAGCTAATCCACAAGGGAGAAGTCTGTTTTATTGCTCTCACACAGATGTCTGCCCTAACAACACAGGATATTTTTTTTCCCATTTAGGGGAGGGTGGGAATGAAGGTGGGGGACCATGGCTTTAACTGGGACCTCCCCTGGGCAGTCTGGGTTTGGGAATTAGCATTGCATTATTTTCCTGGCTTCCCACCCCCTCATGTCATTTAGTTGAGAAACATTTGCCCTGGAACAGCACACAGAGTTTGCATTAGCATCCCTGAGGACAGAACTTTGACCCCATAGACTAAGGAAGCTACAAATGGAAAATTCCAAGTTGCTGTACTCTTTTATTTTCATGCTAATGCTTCAGCAGAGAGTATTTAAGGAAACAGATGCACAAGAATAATAAAGAGCTGAGGACTAAGAACTCCTCTGGCAACACTGGAGCATTGTTCCAGAGGGATCTTACATTTCTCTGTGGCTGCACAGCCCGGAGAGGTCAACGTGAAATCTTCATTTCATTTATGGAAAAGCTGAACTAGGATTGACATAAAGAACCCCTGTTCAAACCCAGTCAGGCTTTGGAAGTTATGCAAGTTTCACTGTACTTCCTCTAGATGACTTCAAAGACAGACAGCACACCCTTTGGTAAAAGGCCTTGTGGAGGGTCATTTCCCAGATTCCCTGAGCCAACTCTCAACTAAGTTCAACAGGACTCAGCCTTTCATCGGAGCTAAGCTAAATGATCCGCCCTCCACTTTCAGCTCCTGGCTATGTGGCCTTGTGCTCAGGGTAACAAGAACGATTTCTTATTTTGTGTTTAGAATAATCTCATTCTGACTGCTCAGTCAAGGCATTACAGCACCACACTCTGCAAAGCCAGATTGTCTCAATATTCTTGGAGAAATAAGCAAAATGTAGGGTTGAGTCCACTCTAGACATCAGGAACACACACAAATGCCTAACTCCTGCTTTAAGGCTTTTTTCTTCTGTCTGCCACCTAGCTGGTGGCACCATGTAGTCTCTCCCCAAACTCTCTTCCATACTGTATAACCATCCAGAGCCACTCCATTCAACTCAGTTCTCACCTTTTAGCAAAGGCTATAGTGAAAGAAGAGCAGAAAGGAGATGGGATACAAACTCAAATTCAAGACAAATGTATTCAAGAGGAAAAAATTCAGAGAAGGTTACCTGCTGGCATACACAAATGGCAGGTACGTGGCGGAGAGCACACCTCTCTAGCAGGCTGGGGTTTACATAGCTCAGAGGGGCTAAAGGTTCAGAGGGGAGAGCAGTTGGTGGAACTGAGCTAGTTCCTACAGGTTTTTCTGTTGGCACTCAAATTTGAAGAAGAATGTAGAGGTGGGGTGGAGAAGAACACAGGGCAAGGGAGGGATGGATCTGGTCACAGGCTTATGACCTTGCTCTTTCAAAGGTCACTTCCCAACCCTTCCTTCTTCACTCACCTGCCCTTGGAGGCCACAGGCTGAGCCCCAGTGAACCAAACTAAAATTCAAAATCAAGTTACCCTGGTTTAAGTTCGACCAAACAGGATCTAAGTTGCTAACCTCCCCAGAAGTCACAAGCAGTAACAACCACATTTCTTTAACAGATCAGTCCTTTCCATGGACGGAGTAATGAAATTATCTCTATTTTACTCCTTACCCAACGATGTCATCTGAAATGACCTGCTATTATTAACCCATCAGCTATTTTTTTCCACTGTTTCACCTCCTCTTTCTTTCTGTCCCTGCCTTATACAGACATAACTGTGAAATGAGCTGTTTACCTTTGGTCTATGTTTCTGGTTTCTTAGGACATTTTCTAAGTATAAAGACAACCTCTTTCATTCAGTTCCTTGACACACTCTAACTCAAGGAATGAAGCGTCACCTATTGTAGAACCACAAATAAAGCCAATGCGTATCTCTAAACCAAATGTGTTGCAATCTTGTCTTGATACTCCATTCCACTCTTACCCCTTGCCTGGCCTCTGCCTTCCATGCATAGGACCTGGCATTCAATTAGACTGCAGGATTCCTGAAGGCAAAATCTACCTTCTCTTGCTTCTCTGACATCTTCTGCATCTTCTGGGCCAAGACTCCACATATCTGGAGCTCTCCCAAATGCCATCGTTGATCAACTGATGGAGGAAACAGAAACAGGCCCCTGCAGTGACCTGAAGCATATGGAATTCTGGAGTAAGGGAAATGAAAAGCCCAAAATATCCAATACCACACCCTTTATGAAATGCACACATCCCAAAAAATCCAAGGTTATTGGAAGTCTCCCGACCTCCCCAACCAGAAAAAAAAATTTTCATTAGAATGGATACAGAAACAAAGCAGTAAATATTAATGGCTGCGAGGGGGAGGGTGGAAGAGAGCAGGCTGCAGCAAGCAGGTGTTCCCCTCACTCAATTTCAATCCATTTGCAGCCAACAACGTCACACTTGGCCTTCTTGAGCTCACCGACAGGCCATTTTTCATGATTTTACCATTTCTGGCCAAATGCAAACTTTTTAATTAAATGAACCACATGATTCCAGATGTTTGTTTATTTGTTCCAAAAAAGGTTGTAAAAAAAAAAAAAGAAAAGAAAAAGAAAAACGAGAAAAAAAAAAAAAACCACTACATGAGTAAAAAACTGGGGCAGGGCTAAACTTTCCTGTGACAGGGAACCAAAATGTATCTGGGGAACTGAGACTGTTCGGTTATCGGGCAGAGCTCTCAGCACAACATCAAGACCAAAGGCACTGGCTTCAAACAGCCATTCTTCCAGTTTCCCAGGATCTAGGAATCACACATAGTGGGTATTTTTTTAAAGAATGTAGCTCAGCTTTAAGCCAAAGACCAGAATGAGAATGATCTTTGTGGCTGCTTTGCCTGTTACTTTTATGCTTATTCCTGTAAGCCACAAGCTCCACCAGGCTTGAATGTAACAGGACAGATTATAGCTTGTGCATGAGTCGTACTCGGGAATCCTACACTGGGGAAAATCCAGAGACTAGGAACACACAGAGACCACAGCATCTCACACATCATGCTGGCTCCCTGAGAACTTCCTGGGCCTCTGTTTCTCTCTCTCCATCCCGAAACATAATCAGTCATCCACTTTCCAAGCTGGCTGTACATGTTGCTCATACTCCTTCCCTTGTTCTCTATGCCACAGGACAGCTAGCCACTCTAAGAGTAGGTCATCCAGTATCCTTTCAGCATCATTCTAAACGGCACTAGGTTCTGAGCTTTGGTTTGAGTAAGAAAGGAATACGCCACTAATTGCCATTTTCTCAGATGTTCAAACTCTGATGATTCAATCGGCAACCTCATCAATTCTACAGTGACCACAGGAGTCCCTCAGTATCAGTCTCACTTCTGTAACATCAGCACTATCCAGGACCCAGCTGTCTTCCCCATCTATTGTCAGGCTGTTTCCTAAATAACCTTTGCTAGAAAACCACCTTTAAGGCATCACAGTCCATAAGCACAAAGGCTGGTGTCAAGAAATCTAAAGCATCAAACACGGGAAACAAATCCCTTTCAATACCATCCTGTGGGGATGAGTCCAGGTTTAGCTCCAATTCTGCAAGTGGCTTGTCAACTGCAAACCGTGCTCGGTTCTAAGTCAGATACAGATGTTTCTTGCCTGTTCCAGTCCTGTCACAACTTGGATCCATCCCATATGTGAAACATTATTTCCAAGTCTTCCAAAAGTGGGTACCTTTTGTTCTTCAGTTCCATTTATCTGAGCCTGCTTCTCTTTTCTGCAATTGCCTATCTCGTCTTCTACTGCCTCTTGCCCCACGCATTCTTCAAAGCCCCAGCTACTCATCCTCCAAGCATTCCTGCCTAACTATTCTGTTTCCACTGCATTTTAGCCTGCCTAAATATACCCACTGACACCCATTACCAAGCAAACTCAACTCTTACTTCCAAACATGTGATGCCTTGTTTGGCTAATAGTCCTTCATTTGGGAAACTTGTCAATGAAACAATAAATCCCCAAAACACAGAGGTAATACTCTTTTATGTATGATTGTTCCACAAACCCCAGTGTGCACTTTATACATAGCAGGTACGACATAAAGATCAGCTTCGGGAATCAGAAAACCCATGTCACTTTTTGAGTCATAACTGACCATGTACCAGTTCTTCCCCTGTAATAAAAGGTACATGAAGCAGCCCATGACCCTAAGACACAAGCACACTTAAAATCTTCCGCCCTGCAAATTCTAGTTTGCCATTTTTGAAGACAGAGGGAGTGCCTTTTTACAATCTTTTGTCCTCATTTGTTTTCACTATATTCAAGGAAGGATCATTGTTTGTAATATTCTACTTTACAGAAATAAGGTGACTGAGGTCAGGGGAAAATGGGATGCATTTTTCCTTCTCCTTGCTTTGATCCCAGGCCAGAAGATTCAGATGTTGACAACCCTTCTGTGTTTACAAGTGCACCACAATTCTTCCCAAAGAATAGAAATAAAGCAGTCCTAGAGACTGCAAGTGAAAAATCATCCTCAGTGGGTGGGGGGAGGGAAAGAGAAAATGGACCCTACAGATTTCAGACGCTTAAAGGAAGATGCTTAAAGTTTCTGGCTCAAGTCCATGCCAGTCCTGGTAATAGTCTAACAGATTCATCTGTCTTCAGATTCCACTTGGCTTGCTCTTCCATCACTGCCACCCCACAGACAGCGCGTGCACACACGCACATCTATCTATATATATGCGGAAGTTTTAATCTACCCCACCTTCCATTCCAATCCACCCAGCACAGCTCAGGACAGAGCCAAGCTATTGACCCTGCAAAGTAGCAGGGAGATGAATTTGATGACCCAGACTGGAGTTTTTAAACCATTTCAGCAAGGTCTAGAATCAAAGGAAAGTACAATTTATTCAGCACTTAGTAAAGTCCTTTTACTTTGGAACAGAGCACAAACTGAAAATAGACTCCCATCGCCACGTAGATAAAATAAACCTGTCAACCACTACTGTCAAATCACCAGTCACCTCGATTCAATAAAGAAAACTTGAGTGTCTCTCGGCAGCTGAGAACTCCGCCTAAGATTATAAGTCCATAAAAGCATTATGAAGAAAAAGAAAACTGAAATAATGGGTTCTGTTGAAAATGTCATCAGAGGAAATCATTTTACATAATTACAAAGCACTAATAAGCACTCTGCACGTGGTGCCCCCACACTGCCAGGGCAAAGTGGTGGCAAAAAGTAGGAAAGGGGAGCCCAGGCTCTGCTCTTGAGGGTCCCAGATGACGGCATGGTCCAGAAGGAGGGACTTTCATCCAGTTTCTTCCTTCTCCTCATCTCCTACCCCTCATCACAGGGAAGTCAAGATCTGTCGGGACTCAATGAACCTGCAGTGAACCGGTGCTGATTTTTGAGAAGTCATTTGATTCTTAACTCCCTCAAAAAACTAATCAAGATATTCAGGAGGACAGAAGGCAATAAATTCGCAGGCTGCCTAAGTCACCAGGTCCGATCTCAGGTGAGGTCTACTCAGCCAAGTCACTTGAACCATTGACACCTTACCCTTTTGTTTTTTTAAACATGGCCAGTGAGAACCAACACTCTGTAGGCAAGATGGCTCCTTAAGGTTGGGCGACTGGGACAACCCAAACAAATGCACGTATGTCTTTGGTATGGGTCCTCATGGTATGTCCTTATGTCTTTGATATGGGTCTGGGATTATTTGGGCCCTAATGACAGAACCTGCTTGGCTTTCAAATACTCTGCATTAACTTGGCATAATGGTAAAAATCTGGAAAACTAAATAAATAATAATTGGCTGTAAGAGACAGAGAGCCTCTGAATCCTTGCCATCACAATTTAGTTATCCAGCAGCCTCTTTTTGGGCCTTGTTGAAAATATTCTCGTTGCTGGCACGGAGGTTTCTGGTTAGTATGGCCCCATCCCAAACAGTTTTGTCCACATTGCCTTTACATGCATCCATTTAATACCCCTTTTGTTTCACTTTGGCTGCTATGAAGAATTGAATCAAAACATTACATATTTACAGTTTTTCTGGAAGTATATAAATAAACAACACCCATAGTTTTTCTTTTTTTTCTTTTTTTTTTCTTTTTGGATGGCATTCATTGAGCATACATGAGCATTCATTGAGTTTCATGGAGATATACAGAAAAATCAATCGCTAAGCATAAATGGAACTTGCATTAAGGAAACTGCAAACGATAACTAATTATGATAAGTTGCCATGTAAATTACTCTGTGGCAGTCCCAGCAATCAATTTCAAACACAAACAGTCCAAGCCCCTGGTTGCAGAAGATGAGCTCTTACCAACAAAATAAAAATAATGGCAGGAATGCCAACGATGACCAAACCCGAGGGTTATCATCTCCAAGAAAATACCCTAAAGGTTGTCTCTTCATTTTTTTGTTTCTTTCTTGTAAGTATTTATGATATAATTCTTCATGTAGCAAGCTAACTATAGCACATTGTCGAAATTGTAGAAGCATCAGGAAACAATTAAGGGATGGTCACTGGGTTTGCAATTAATTTACAAATTGTACATGCAGACAGACTGTACTGGGATTCTCAAGGTGAGAGCTATTGGTGAGATGATGGCAAATGTCCCAGATCTTCACCACCATTACTCTTGGCTCAGGTCTTCTCTGTACTGAGGAAGAACTAGAAACTCCATTTTCCAGGATCCCTTGCAGTGAAACAGTATAGCTTTGAGTCCCTCCAAGAGAGGCACAGGAATTGATTTGGGATTTAAGATAGAAAGTCAAGCAGAGGGCCCGGCGCGGTGGTGCAAGTGATTAAGGTCCTCGCCTTGCACACCCCAGGATCCCATATGGGCGCCGGTTCTAATCCCAGCAGCCCCACTTCCCATCCAGCTCCCTGCCTGTGGCCCGGGAAAGCAGTCAAGGACGGCCCAAAGCTTTGGGACCCTGCACCCGTATGGGAGACCCGGAAGAGGCTCCTGGCTTTGGATCGGCATAGCATCGGCCATTGTGCTCGCTTGGGGAGTGAATCATCGGATGGAAGATCTTCCTGTCTCTCCTCTCTGTATATCTGCCTTTTCAATAAAAAAAAAAAATAAAATAAATCTTTAAAAAAAAATAAGAAAGGCAAGCAGGGCGACTCGTAGACTGGAAGCAGTTCCCCCAGCAAACCCCTCCAGAGACACCTGTACAAGAGTAGAACTCTGAAAAGGCAGCAGGAGTTCCTCAGGTGGCCCTGTGAACCACCCTGGGATGCTTCAACAAGCTCTTGGGAACCCCGAGCCTCAGCACTGGTATGGAAACCTCATCTCCATGTTGCCTTAGCTCAGACTCTGCAAAGTCACGAATAGCAGTGGACACACGTGGGCCATGCTGCTGTGCAGCTCAGTGCCCCAGTTTGCCCTTCCCACATTGGCTGTACATGTCCAGTATGAATAGGGTGACCCAGGATCTCAGGGCACAGAGTTCTGATGGGTACCACTGCTGTTAGAGTTTCACTGGTTAATTTTTGGTATCTTCCTCTGGTAAGTGGGAATAATACTTGCTATCTGTATGTCACAAGGTAATACTATAAATGATCCTGAATCCTGGATGCTCTGCTTCTGGTCCAGCATCCTGCTGTGTCAGAAGATGGCTCAAGCACTTGGGTCCCTGAAACCACTTAGGAGACCCGAATGGAGCTCCATGATCCTGGCTTCAGTCTGGCCCAGCCCTGGTCTTTATCACCACTGGAGAATCAGCCAGTGGAGAGAAGACCAGAAGACCAGTTCTACTCTCCTCTGTGTCTTTTACCACAATAAACAAATTTCTCAAAACAAAGATTGATGGCTTTTATCCACGACAATCAGATTCTGAAAGCCACCAAGTCAAGATCTATGAAGCACACTCTTCCCTTCACTATCCCCAACTCCAGAAAGATGGGTCTCCTATGTGACATGGAATCCAGTTAGTTTGCAGAGATATACAAGATACCAATTATCTCCCCAGTTTCTAGCACTCATTTACCAAATACATCTTGGAGCTGCAATCAAGCACAAGAACCGGTAACATGCACTACAGACACAGTGAAGAACACAGAACATCTCCTCTAATCCTCCCAAAAGTTCTAGAGTGGCTGGCAGGACAGCTGCTCAACAGGGAAATTTTGCTGGAGATGAATGTGCAAGCAAGGATGCGGGGAGTACCCTGTGCAGCTGTGGTATTCAAGGTGACCACTGAAGGAAGAGTAGGAGTCAGAGACGTGAAAGAGAAGAGTGGAACAGAATACAAACTCCCAAGGAGCTTTCACGTGGAGGATTTAAGTCACACATATACTGATTTCATCCCAACAAAGCAGCGTTTGCACAACTGCACTAAGGAGGCAGAAACAAATATTCTAAGTAGCTCAAAAAAGGGTAAAATCAATAGAGCTCAGGTCAGGCAAAGTTCTATGCCAGAAGCTCTGTGCATTACTGTGCCTGTGCTAGATGGGCTCATTGTAAACTACAGATGGAGAAAGAGGGTCCCCCTTGTCCTGACCATTAGTCAGAACCAGAGACTTCCTTTGCATTTGGATCCAACTTCCTAGAACCAGAATCTCAGGCCCAGCACACTCGACATTGGAAGTTACATAAAAGGACAAGCAAAGGGGAAACGGCACGTATGGAAAAACAGCAATTTGCACATGAACCACTGCCCACCAGTTTTTGTAGCTGTTGGTGCGGAATGAAAAGAGATTGGGAACTGGATGAATCAAAAATTATTTTCAAATAGAACTTTCAGTTATGATTTTAGTGACGGTATTTCAGTCACCATGAAAGGTTTCACCCAGGAAGGAATTGATGTCATTTACCTTTGCACCACTGAAAGATCCTTTCTGCATAAATGCCTGCTAGCCGTTCGCAGCTGGGTACTAACAGACGGCACTCATTCATCCAGTGATTAGAGAAACACAGTGTAGCCGAGTACTTGTCTTCAATACAGAAACAGCAGAGCATTCATGATTTCATTTTGGGGGCCAGAAAAATGGTTCTTGTTGTGTATGATTCATAAGCTGAAATAGACTAGTGTTATCTTTGCCCATCCAGGGAATGATCCAATAACCACTTTTAATGAACTTCTGGTTTTCTCATTTTTGCTCTCCTCATGGCCAGAGAACATCATGTCATGTTGCAGACTTGATTTTTTTCAGCACCCAAGTCCTAAGTACAGATCACACCACCAGTGTGGAATGTGGACAGAGGTCCCTCAGCAATACTGAGATGTCTACTTTTGGCTCCCTCTATACAACATTTGTGCGTGCGTGTATGTATGTGATTCCATTGAAGCTGGGCCTTGATCTCATCAAGGCCACCTATCATTACTTTAGCTACTTTGTGGTTTTTTTTTACATGTTATTTGCATATTCACATTTTCCACGTTTTATACAAATGCCTTTATGACTCCTTGCCTTATCATCTATTTCTTTAAGGCTTGAGTTGCTCTTATGAGTGCTAACATGGCAGATAATAGTTACCCTATGCCTGATGATCATCATTTATCAGATCACATCCTCCCAATATGTAATCCCAATTTCATGGCCAGATAGACCTTTTACAAGGGGGCCAGAGGTCTGCGAGACTTCAGTCCCACGGCATCAGCTTCAGAGTAAAACCTTCCTCATTCAAATGGAAGAAGCCAATAAAGAAACCCATGGGGATATGATGCTAATGTAAGAGTTAACTTGTTGCTCTCTCTCTATGCGGTACTACCTGCCTAGGACAATTTGCAAAAACAGGGAGCAGTGTCTAAAGGCACCCATTCTAGATTTTCACAAAAACATTCAGCGAAGGAGTCCTGCCCCTCATACCACTCAGAAGACAAATTAGCAGCTATGCATAGCCCCTGACTTACAGCAAAACTGATTTTCACAAAACATACTTAATGAAGGGCATCACAATCAAATCTTCTTTAAATCTAAGAACATATACATGTAGAAAAGCTCTACTGAAGCCCAGACATCAAGTCTGGAACACAGGTCCAGATGACAGATCCTTCAAGCTGTGCATTCTGCTCCTGGTCACTTCCTGCAGACTACTGGTGGTCCCTCAACTCTGAATCCCCATGTCCCCTCAAATGGATGACTCTGCCAGGTTCTCATTCTCCTTTCCTCTGACGTGCACATCTTGCAATGGAGCTCAAACAAGCCGGAGACAGCCTTTATTCAGTGTTCCCTACAGGGTATTTCTTGCTTGGGGAAATAGCATTTAAAGTGTGTTCATCCTTCTCAATTAAACCTCAGAAGACAGATCCACAATTAAGAAACATAGCTGCAGTCACAACTAGGACAAAACAGGGTAAACAGGTTGCACCGCAAGGCCTTCTCCTACCCCTATCAATTCTAGCTAAGACAATCATACAGTCCTTGACCCAAAGGGCCAGCCTACAGTGAAGGTGTTTTCAAGCGTTATTCTTTCGCAGCATTTTGACTGCTTTGAATCTGAAGGCTCCAGAAATGGCAGTAGGAATTTGAAGCATTGGAAGAAATGAAGAAAGTAAATCAACATTTCGAGGTTAGGAGCAATTCAGCACAAACAACACACAGATTGTCTCCAAGGCTGCCAGGCAAATTGGAATTCCCTTTAGCTGTAATGTGCAGTTCATTCACGTTGAAATTACAGATTTCAACTATTATACTTCCAAATAATGATACTTTCACAAATATTAGCAAGTTTCCCAATTTCTCCCCATTACTGTGGCAGGGGGTAATGAGTTCCTGGGTAATTGTTAAGTTACGATAATCTCTTTATTAAAAGGAAAAAAAACTTTCAAAATTATATTGTACTGTGGATTTATATGCCTCCCCAGTAGACCGCTACTGAATTCTGTTTAATATGGGTTAAAATCACTGGGTTTCACAGGTATGGTTTTCTCATCAAGGACTTAAAAAAGCCCTGGTATTCCTTGTAAAGAGGCGTCGCGACACCAATGAGCTCAGTGCTCCATGTGACCAACCGCCCCTCCAGTGCCACCACTGAGAGCAATAAACTCCGAGTTCCTACCTCGATGACTGGTGAGCTCCCTGGAGGCAGAAGGCAGCGGTGTGTAGTGGCGCTCTGGAGAGGGAATGACATCCTCACTGGAAACCTGGAAGACAAAGAACAATGTCTCCATGAAGTAATGAAAAATGCTCATCTGCCAGTTGGCCCCCTGGAATCAGAGTCTAGGATACCATCCCCTGAGATTCTGCCTAGGAAGCAAAGTTTGTCTTTGATGGACATGCTTTTGTGGATAGGGTAGCACATCGTGCTTTGAGTGGCCTCAGAATATGGGGCTGGGCTCCAGGACAAGGAGATGGCTTGTTTACTGCACCAAACTGAAAAGCGAACAAAAAGTGAATGAGACAAGCTGAGGGCCTGGCCCAGTGGCTCAGCAGGCTAATTCTCCATCTGCAATGTCAGGATCCCATACAGGTGCCGGCTCTAGTCCCTACTATTCCACTATTCCAGCTTCCTGCTTATGGACTGGAACAGCAGCAGAGGATGGCCCAAATGCTTGGGCTTCTGAACCCACATAGAAGATCTGGAAAAAGCTCCTGGCTTTGGACGGGGTCTGCTCTGGCCGCTGGGGTCATTTGGTGAGTGAACCCATAGACTGAAGGGCATGTTCTCTCTCTTTCCTCTCCTCTCTGTAAATCTCTTTCAAACAAAAATAAATCTTGAGAGAAAGAGAAAGAGAGAGACTAACTCTGAAGGCATA
This sequence comes from Ochotona curzoniae, assembly GCF_017591425.1. Taxonomy (NCBI): domain Eukaryota; kingdom Metazoa; phylum Chordata; class Mammalia; order Lagomorpha; family Ochotonidae; genus Ochotona; species Ochotona curzoniae. The sequence goes on along the minus strand of NW_024465556.1, from coordinate 19,777,897 downwards.
TTCTAGCCCAGGTCTTCCTCTAGTAATTCCCACAAAGTAAGGCAAACTGTTACAGAGACCAGCAAGCAGGGTGAGCTTCTTGACTCCACGACTTGGGAAGGCCAACATGCCTCTGCAGCCTGTGTGAACTGGGGCTCTGGCCGAGTTTACTACTAGCACTGAGAACTGGGGCTCTGGCCGAGTTTACCACTAGCACTGAGCACTGGGGCTCTGGCCAAGTTTACCAATAGCACTGAGAAGTCCATTTGAAATTTGGATTTGACACACAGCTTGAGAATCCCTTATCTGAAATGCTGGGGACCAGATGTAATTTGGATGTGGGATTTTTTTTCAAACATTTTAATATGTGCACATAAATAACACGGTATCTTGGGGATGGGTCCCACATCAAAATTTAAAAATCCAGTTATGTCTTACATGTACTTTAAATGTGTGGCCCAGATTTAATTTTATATATTGTTTTTAATGTACCAAAGTCACGATTTTGACCTGTTACTAGAGGTCAGTTGTGGCATATACCACATGTGGCTCTATGTCAGCACTTCAAAAGCTTCAGATCGGGGAGCACTCAGATTTTCCATTAATCCCATTAAGGATGCTCAGCCTATACAGTGGTTATCAATAAACCTTTGTTATTCCAAGGCCCAAAAGAAAATGACATGATATCACAAAATATATGTTTGTGAGCAGCCTTAGCACTGCTCACACACAGCTCTTTAAACCTGCAACTGCATGGCCCAAGCTGCTACCTCTCTTCTGCCTTGGCCCCCAACTCTATGTCCTCATGGTCTGGGAGGCTGCTGTCCCTCACACCAGTGACCAGCATGTCACATTCAGAGTGTGGTTGCTAAGAAGCATTATCATGGCAATTCCCAAGTCATATTTCCAAATCAAATGAAATTTTTTTTAATATCCAAAAAAGAACATCTGCTAGGATCAAAATCCTAAGCTTACAAAATTTCCAAGCTCCACGAAAAAGTAAATTTCATTAGCACTACATTTTTCTTTCCGGCATAGGAAATACACTCGATGGGATATATTTGCACTGCTGGAAGCAAGCCTTTTCTCAAAAGAGATTACCTACATTGTGGGAATCAAAACTAAGTAGCAGATTAGACCTACTTGCTAGAAAAACCCTTTAAACTCCATTTCTGACATTTGAGATGTTTGATTAAGCGGCTTTCACTGGAGCCTTATGGAAGGAGTTCTGAATGGAGTAAGATCAGAAGCCATTCCCCAGATAGAAACAGACTGCAGGTAGCATTTCTTCACTCCAGCGCCAAGGCAAATATATGATATTTAAAGCTCAAACCAAGTGGAGAGGGCACTGAAAAACAAAAGCTCAGTATCCAAGGGAAAGCTTTTATAAAGTAGCAAAGACTCACTATGTACTTGATCATTAGACATTTAGGATGTTGCAAGAATGAAAAAAGTCAGGAAACTCATTAACAAATAAGATTAGAGATCGGTATTCAAGGGTTCTTTAATGTCTATGTGATGGATCAAATGCAATGATACTGTTCTAAAGACTGCATCAGGCCACTTGGTAAGACACGTGAAACAAGGGAAATGAGGATCAACTTCTATTGGTGTGCCTTCCCTCCTTCCTTCCTAACAAGTTGGAGCTTGTCCTCCATCATCAAGGTTTCTGGTCCACATCATCGCTAAAAGAAACCCTCAACTCCAGCAAGTTTCAGAACGCTATGTGGCGATATTTTTTAGTTCTTTTTAATCACCATTTGAGCTGCTGACAGTTTGATGACAGCTCCTCCTAAAACTGCTGAAAGAAATGCTACCTTTGAGCAAATACCTGACTGTGCAAAACATTATCTTTCTAAAACCAAAAGTAAGACAGCCATTTAGTTTCAGTTCAATTACCAGAGCAAAATGGTGTATGTGGCATTGTTTCTGCAATGATCAGTATACAGTCAACAATTACTCTCCTGCTCAGTGTTTATTTATAAACTCGAACAAGTCTGACTTCCGGTGGGACTCATAGATATCACATTCCAACTTTAGACTCCACGAGTTGACATGCGTCTAAAGGAAGCCCATGTGACTTTTTCAACAGAGATGTTCACTTACTCTAAACCTCACACCCACAAGCACAGATCAGAGAAAAACACAGAAATCATGTAAAAAAAAAAAAAGTAGACAAGATGATGTTTTAAATTCTCACACTATCTGTCAAGGAATGAAGAAATGACCTTGAAACTGAAGGAACACATTCATAGTACATTAAGCTTGAAATCATAGACATGTAAGCAGAAACATTTAAATGCCATTTTTTTTTTTACCTGTGAACTAAGTAGAGACACACAAGTTGAGAATAGGAAATTTGGGTAAATTTGTATTTTCAAGATTATCGAGGCTCAAATATCTAAATGAATGGTAATCATTTAAAAAATTCAAACAGGAAAAGACCTGAAGGGCTAACAAGCAGATTTGATCCAATTTGCCAGTAGGAAGGCCAATGCAAATTAAAGGAGATTTCTTTTGTCATATTATTACCAAACTTTTCAATCTCACAATAAATGACAGTGAAAAGGGAAGGAAACTACTGTCCTCTTCCCCCAACCAGTAGGAAAAAACTACACTATAGAGTAACTCAGCAATACCCAACAAAATTGAAAATTAGGGTAATTTCATTTCAAGTAACTATATATATATACACACACGTGCATATAGAAACAAATACATAAAAATAGAAACTATAACTACTGGTTGGCAGCTATACATGTTCCATTTCACTCAACTTTCCTACATTTTTGACAGTTCTCAAAATTACACATGAAAAGTGCCCCCCAAAACAACAGCCTTGTGTTTCTTGGATGATCCAGGCCGTCCTGTGTTGCTAGGATCCCATAAAAGGAAATTTCCTCTAACAATGCTCTACTACTTGCATTACCCGGATTTAACACTATTTCTGGTTGGCTTTTTGTGATGAAATATCTCATTCCCATTTCCTCTAAAGCTGCTGCTGATGAACTATAAAACAGGAATAAGGTGGTAATGCCAAACACATAGTCCCTTCCCGCCAAACTTGACAAATTCCTAATAGCCTTGGAAGTCTTTCTGCAGATCTGTCAGAGCACACTGAAGGCTTCTCTACTCTTCTCTTACTGACAGTTGAAGAGTTACTGATTTTTAAAAATTCCCATCAATAATGGTAATAGTCACTAATATACTGCACTCTGCAATTTCCATAATGTAGGAAGAAGGAAGGTAGAGTTTTGGCAACCTGCTTGAAAACGAATCAATGAAGGCACAGTTCCCTCGACATGAGACTTGCAGAGTGAGAATTCCAGTTGGTTATTCCATAAAGCAGATTCAGTTTTCTGTAACTGTAAAACAGTGTCTTCAGATACACACGTTAAAATTCGGGTCCCTCCCTGATGGGTGCCATTGCACAATCACAGCAGCCCAGCAGGTACTACTGTGCATCCCAGAGGCCCTGAAGGAACATGATACAGACCACAGGAAGAGACACTTGGCAGGCTTCAAAACAAGAAGAGGGCAGCTACAAAGTTGTTTAATAGCCATAAATCTCCCACTATTTTTCACAAAATACCACCTAAGACCACAGCTCCACAACTCATTCCCCATCACTCAGCTCAAGTGGAACGCTTGGGCATGCTCACTCACCCTTAAATCATACGCCGCAGCAAGCGATCCCAGGTCTGGGAAATTTGTCAGCTTCTTTCAAGTAAAAGCAATCTTCGCTTTTCATCACAATTCATTCTTCCCAACCATGGTATAAAGCTGACTCTTCTAAAAACACTTATTTTTCTCTCATAAGAAAAAGCATCACTCATTTAGTTTTCAAGTACTTAATAACCATGTACTATATGTTAGACCCTGTGTGAAGAATAACAAGGAACACAAAAGGAGGATGCTTGCCGCGTCTTATTCATCTCAAGCACCATGATTACTACTGGTTGCATGGAGTTTCCAACTTTTAACATGACCTTCGTCTGCTGCCTTAGTTACAGAATCTCACCCTTGACTTCTACTATGACATCTGAACATGTGACAATAACTATATAGCCTTACTGGTTTATTCATGTTAATGGCTAGCTTTGGTGATGAACTATATTTACTTTCTGAAGTCAATTAGACTGTCAACTCCGGCATCCAACATCCAGCCAGAAATGCAAGAGGAAGCCAACACACAAAAGCTAAGTAAGATAAATTAAAGTCAAAGACCAAAAAACTCCATACCACTATTATCACAAAATAAAGATGTGCTGTCTTCTGATGAATTACCTCAAGCAACTAAAGAACCATCCAGAATGCTCAGGCAAACTGCCGTGCTCAAGGTGAAGTTTCCACACCCATCAGGGGAATGTGAGAGAGTAATCATCAATGACAGATGGACTGAGTAGGCAAGAAAGGGTGGTTTGTATCTTGTCCAGAGCTGGAAGCCAAAAACCTGAGAGGAAAATAAAAATGCAGGGTAGGGATGAGCACGAGCCTATAACCAGGAGGTTGAAAAGAATCCCCAGGAGCAGCTGCGCATCCGGAAAAGGGAGGGAGGCATGGGATTGTTCAGGTCAGAAGTTGGCCAGAGAAGAGGACAGCGGCTAGGAGAGGGCTGTGCCTAAGTCTCCTCTGGAATAAGACAGCCTTTTGAATGCTGGACCCAGAAGTTCTTCGCTGTTTTTCTCTCATTGTCAGAGCCTCAACTCTGCCAGTCCTCCAAATGTCACCTAAGATCACTGGCCCTCAGCAGTTCAGGGATAGCTATGGGAAGGAGGGCGGGGCAAAGCAGGCAGGAAGGGAAGGAAAAATCTACAAAAGGAACAGTATTGAGGTTTTTACATAAATAAAAAACACAGAGAGGAAGGGCTGGAAAGGATCTTACAAATCACCTAGAGTAATGGCTTTCAGAGGATCTCTAGCCAATATTGACGTAATGAAAAGAAAAAAAAAAGCCAGAATATCTAAATACTGAACTCTACCATAAATTACCATAATATGGTGGCTAAATAAAACTCAGAGAAACATGCAAACTTCATCACATAATATTAAGTGAACACAGTGAATATCATTATACATAAACTATGATTTTTAACTACGTGAAATCTGCAAAGGAAATAATAAGCAGACATCAACAAATGTTTGTTAGGTTGGCTTTTCTTTAACTTCAATATGCCATGGCTTCTAATCTATTTAAGAATTAAAGTCCCAAAGTTTTAACATACCAGGACTGAACACAAAGGAACACATATTCTATCAAGAGTATTTCCAAACTATTATGAAAAGCTGACGAAGAGGTAGAAGGAAAGATAGAGGGAGAAAAGAAAGAAGGTAGGGGCGGGTAGGCATTGGTATAGAGGTGAAGCTGCTGTTAGGGAAGCTTCCGGCCCACAACATAGCGCTAGGATCTGAGCCCCATCCTGATTCTCATCCAGCTTTCTGCTCATGCACACCTGAGAGGCAGCAGGGAATGGCTCAAGTATTCGGACTGGATGCTATAGCTTCAATCCCAACAAATGTACAATGAATCTGATGTTCAAATGATTTTGATAAAGTCAACAAGGTTTATATGATGTACACTGAAAGGCAGGGAATATACCTGTGGTGCGGCATTACTCAATTCACACTAAAATGAGCATTTTGTGGCCTGCTGTAGAAAGAACCTGACACATTACTAACTGAGTATCTGTGCAATGTGGACATAGGAGCATTTCAGGTCTCTTTCACCTGTTGGGTTCACATTACCAGTGGAGGGCCAGAACTGACCTAGATCAGCTCTACAGAATGAACGGTTGATTAGGGGGATTTTGAGTCTTGTTAAATCCGGGCATCATTCATAATTATATGCAGTTCTGAATTATCTCAGGCATCTGGTACAGTATTTAAACCTTGCATCCTTCATTAGATAGCGGGGGGTTCAAGCCCTTGCTTTGCTCTTCATTGCAGCTTCTTGCTAATGCAGCGCCCCCTAGGGAGGAAGCAGGGAATGGCCCAGTTAGATCCCTGCCACCCAGCCCAGTCCTAACTACTGCAGGCATTTGAGAAGAGAATGAATAGATAGAGAAAAAAAAAAAAAAAAAACTCTTTCTTTCTAACAAAACATTTTTTTCCCCAAAAGTAAAGATAACACACACCCAAACTCATCATGTCCTAACTATTTCACAAAATTTTACTATCACTAATGTTGCTGAAATTATTTTGATCTAGTCTGTTTCTACGGTGGAAATACCAAGCACATCCTAACTTGGTAATTTCACTTCAGTAGCCTGACATTGGCCAAAGAGGAGAGTTTGACACTACAAAAACAAGGCTTAATTTATCAGTACGATTTCTGAAATTTAGTGAAGTGATAGAGAAAATATTAATGATGTAGATTAAGCTCTAAAAGATATTATGACTATTACCATGATACTGTGATTCATACAGGAATTGAGGACACATTCTTCAAACACTCCAAAAGTATTCTTCTATTCGGCAAAGCAATTGCTCATGCCAGCAGGGAGTGACCTGACATGCACGTTAGGGCAAAGGGAAGAACAAGCAGCTTCGCTGTGCTAACCACTCTCGTTCATCAGTTGCAATCAGAGCCAAAAAGGAAGTCACAGGAGTGTGGCTAAAGTCACTCAAACACTACAAGCCTAATTTTTGTCAATTTTGTTCTATATATATATATATATATTTTATATGTGAAAAAATTAAACATTAAAAAGACTATTTCAGAAGCTCATGGGAAAAGAAATTAAAAGGTGTTTACATCGGTGAAAGAATGCTTCAGAATTCATGTTTTCCACAAACTTTTTGAATACTCCTTATACATATTAGAAATTACTTCTTTCTTCAGAGATCTATTAAACATATATTGGCACATCATTACATAAAACCATTACCTAGTAACATCTCAACTTGGTGGGGAGCTATGGAAAAAGGAACAATTTCACCATCTAGGAACGGGAATAGCTGTAAGAAAACAACTCAATACGCTGAAAGGAGTTCCACCTCGACTTACCTGTAACTTGCAAACCATCTTCTCCATTCGCTATCATCCAGTGTGTTTTGGTGCCGATTCAAGTTACCTGCTGACTGCAGAAACTTGGGAAGTTCACATCAATGCCTGAAGCCAAACCTTTCCAGACAGTAAAATGGCAGTGATGGCCACGGTCATGTTATGGACAAAGAGGTGCAGGGCCATTAGACACAGCTGGCACCAGTGCCTAGTTTGGGATTGAGACTATCTCCAATGCTTTCCACATGTTAATTTACTCATCATCATACCTGTTCCACAGAGGAGTTACAACCTCTGATTCTGGTTTATAGAAGAGGAAATTGAGGATAAGAGAAATAAAATTACTTGACCAAACTCCCATTTAGGTTCTGCGGACTGGTGTGTCAGGGGGAGCACAGAAGCCCAACCATTGGTTTGCAACCAGTGGCCCACTGTTCCAACTGCTAAGATGCAGCGCTGATTCTCCAAAGATTCCAGTAAGAGACCATGATCTCAGCTACTGCAGACTGAACATGATTGTAATTTGGCTTGACTTCAGTCTAGTTTGTAATAGCATCCTAACCTCTTCAACAAGACCTGAAGCTTCTCTAGACAGAACCAATTTGTACAGTTTTTGCCATCCTCCATGGTAGCCAAAATAGGGATATAGTGATGACTTGAATGAACTTGCTCCTTTCACACAGAAAAGCACCACTGAGATCTCTTTTAAGAGAAAAAGTGAGATTCCTAAACTCCTAGCAATCCAAACCCACCACACATTCATTTTGTTAATGAGATAGCCTGACAGCCTTTAATGAACAGCTACATTTGGCATATCTCATTTGAGTTTGTAGGATGGTCTTAAAAATCTTATTCCACGTTTACTCCTCGAGCCTTGATTTATTATGGCTTAAAAAAAGGAACCTGCCTCAAGTGTCTCTCTTCCTCTCAGTTTTTATTTTATTTCATTATATTATTATTATTATTATTCTCAAGGGTAGCAGGTCAAGTTCTGTCCTTGGAACCAAACTAGCTTTCCAACATGCAGTGCGCCAGCTCTCTGAAGCTAGGCCAGACATGCTGTCAGAGCTTTTACCAAATACATCAGACCTTCTGCTTGTAAAAATAAACTGATACCAATGCAAGAAATTTATTAGGAGATGACAGCCTGGTTCATAATGGAAATACGGAGAAAACACCATCCTTCAAAACTGACAGTTTATCCATCATGCCTCGGATTCCTGAGGTATAAGCAGACACTGTCACATGCAATCCGCCGAGGACACGTCTGCCTGGATTTCCTCGTGACAGGAAACTCTGAAAGAATCCAGGAGGAGGGAAGGACTTGCGCTGCCCTTAATGTGCTCAGCCATAAATTTTCAACATTAGCAGAAGAAACATGTGGCCCAAGAAATGAGTGATGGGGGAAATCAAGAGGCCTGGAATTCTCAAAGGTCCCTTCTTCCCTCACAGGAGTGATGCACTAGGACAGGGGTCAGAGAGGGTTACCGCGCCACTGGGACGGACATCAATACCCTGTCATGTGTAAGCAAAGCCAACAGGTGGCAGGGTACCGCTACGGACACACCACAGCTGCCTCTGCTTGAGGTGTTAGGGCCAGATCCTTTGGCCCCACTAACCTTCCAACTGTGGAGTCTGTTCTGCTGATCAACAACTTGCAACAATTTAGAAGAGCCATTTAAAGTGGGAATAAATGCATGATTATCTATGAGGCTCACTAGATGCCTGATCTTTGCGGACTTAATGAGGTGACCTGCCCAACCTTGTATGAAATAATTGTGTATTGTATTAAAAGCCGCTTTGGAAAATATAATCATGGTAGTAAACCAGAATAAAACAAATATGGTATTAAACAGGGAAAAATATTCACTGCCAATTTTATGGGGCCTTAAAATATTTATGTTCTGAACTTGCATTCTTTAGAGATTTGCTGAGTGTGGCAAGAGCTAGGAAACTTTAATGAGATACATAAGTTTTCAAACCTACCAATCTCTTTAGTAAAAAGAAAAGTAATAACTGTAAAACAGAAACTGCAAGACAAGTACAGCCCTAATGGGCTTAGACCCTTAACTCACTCTAAAGGTCAAACGAAATATATGTAAATAAATAAAATGGGAAATTTTATTTAAAAGTGAATCTTTGTTGTCCCTTCCTGTCTGGTTAGGGCACAGTGTCTATCATCACAAATATGATAATCCAGATAGTCTTTGGTTTTGTTGGTCTTGCTGTGCTAGGTGGATATGAGGAGGCAGAAATATTTTGGTGCCACGTGAGTACAAATACCCGATCTGATGCACTTGGCGAAATGAATCCCTGAGAACCTGACAGACAGACGGGCCCTTTCCTCATCCACAGGTGCCTGAGTCTGTCTTTAAACGCTTTCACCCCCCAGAAGAAGCACAAGAACTTGTGCTACGACGTGATTTGCTTCAGTTTATCTTCCCTGCTGCAGAGAGACCTACGGCTCTGTTGACTTCACGTGTCCAGATTAAATATATCTGTGCTTTCCCTTTGCTTTTTATCTAAGTGCGTGCCAGCGTGACTTCACATTCAGCCAGGGTTTATTTCAATATTAGTGGAAAACAAGACATTTTTCAGTTTAATGAATAGCATCAGTGTCTGCCTTTTAACCAAAAAAAAATGTGACCTTAAACTTGATGGATCTCACCAGAAGGCATATTTTCAAATTATTTTTTCTATTGGAGGTTATGAATATCATTTCCCAAATTATTGTGACAGCTGCGAGGGGAAAGCCCACGTCACAGACACAACAGCTTAGAACACAGACCTAACAAAACGGGACTTTCACTAGGGAACTACGAAGGCTAGGGGAGGCTGGAAAATAGAGCTGGAATTCTCGAGGGGGAATGACCTCTTCTGCACTCCAGGCAATGTGGAGCAGCTGGAAGCCCCAAACTTTTCTGTTGCCACCATTTTTGTTTCCAAATCATTCTAAGTTGGGAAGGTGAAGGCTGAGCATTACTGATTCAGAAAAACTCCAAGAGGACATCTGATATTTCTTCCTTATTAAGGATGACGGAGTGTAATTGATGTGCCTGGTGCCTAGCCAATTCCAACTTTTTGAGAACGCTGCTTAATGTGCAGACATTATTTTTGGACTACTGAATGCCAGAAAATAATGAGCTGGCATTCAGCTTTGGTGAATAAGACCCTGAATTTTCATCTAAAAGCAGTTTTGAGTTATTGCTGTAGATAAGGTGTAACTGTGCAAGGGAATTTTATCCATGTTTCTCCCATGAATCATAAATGAGGGAAAAAATTACAGTCTAAATTGCACTTAAAAGGAATAAAGTCTTTTCATGTCATACATGATTTATCAAAATGATCTCATTTTAAGGGTACTGTGGTGTATCTTGATTAATCACATTAGGAAGCGTGATGAATGGCCTCTTTAATGGTATCACAGGATTTATTGGCAACATCCTGACTTGAACCAGAAGGGTAAGAAGTAAAATATACAATAGATAGCTGATGCAGATAGAGTGTCACTAATGCTCTGACTTGTTTTAAAATTATACCAGCAGCCTGTGTGTCAGGACATTCTGGAACCAAAAGGCGGGGCTGAGCACGCCAAGGTTTACCCAGAAACCTGGGTGCTGCTCTGAAGACATGGCAACTCTCCCCTGTCATGCAGCAGGAGAAGTACACTCCCTACACGGCAGCAGGAAGAGGTGGCGCTGTGAGATCTGGACAGACCTCCAAACGTCCCTGCAGGAGGCAGGGGACTATCCCCAGCACTCCCTGCTCTTTTGCCCTATTTCAATATCCTCTCTGCATTTCGCTTTAATATCCTAAATGCCTTTTTTTTTTTAAAGCCTGCTCGAGTCTGCTCCCACTAATTTCCTCTAAGGCTGACAGATCAGAGGCTTTCCTCGAACTGTTCCTTTGGAGCTCAGGAGCCCTCCTCGTAATCCTGCTGCTTGTCCGCAATTAATCCTTCCAGTTGCCACATTATTACCACCACCACCCACAGACAGAGGAAGCTCCGACCCACTGGACGCTGGCTCCCCGACCAAAGCTTCAAAGGTGCCAATCACACCCTTGTCAGAAAGGGGCCTGCTGTCAGCATCAGAGGTTTCCATCTTCCCCGCTGATCAAACATTCTTCCCCAGAAGATTAATTCAGAGTCTCCGCCCATTTCCTCCCCATTCCCTCTTTCCCTTTTTGGTTTACCCAATGATCCATCTATCCCCCGCCCCCCCCGAAAAGGGAAGCCACGGATAATAGGAGTCCTTTCAAAACAAAAGCTGTGCAAAGGCAAATTTAAATCCCAGCTGTTATCAACTTTTTTTTTAACCCATTTAAACATCTTCAGGCAGTGGGGATTAGAGCCTGGCCTGAAATGCCATTCTTTGATCAAAGACCCCAAGACTTTACACAAACATAACCACAAGGCAATGGTTGCCCCCTCACAAGGCTGGATTGATTCGTTTGACTGCAGCGCTTGGGGATGCGTGGAGAAGCCGCACACTTGCTTCACCAACTCCCAACACATGTACCACCAGGCTAACTAACTTTAAAAAACATTAAATATTTTTCCTCCCTATGTCTTAATTGCAGCAATCACCTGCACATTCAGACACCACTAAACGGAGAAAGCTGGGTGGAGAACATGGGCATTTGTTTTTTTTTTTTCTGGTCCATCAAGGGCCTGGGAGGAGAGAAAAAGAGAAAGAAAGAGGAAGCTCCATTGTCTCAGGTTTTTGTTTGTTTGTTTTCTATTTATTTACTTATTTGGAAAGAAGAAAGAGAGACAAATAGAGATCAGCCATCCCAAACGGCATACAACAGCTAACACTGTGTGCCACAAAGGCCAGGAGCTTGGTGCTCAAAGGTCCCCCAGCTAGGTGGCTAGACGCTACTGCCTAAGCCATCACCTACTTCTCCCCAGACTTGGCATTAGTAGGAAGCTGGGATGAGATGGACAGCTGAACTGCAACTGGGACTCAGGCACTTCAATATGGGATACAGGCATCTTAACTATTACACCAACTGCCTGCCTGCCTGCCTGCCCCTGTTGTTCTGTTGTAAAGCAAAGATGATTCCACAAAGAACTGTGTTTACAGCTGCCATTCCTGCCAGCATCTTCTCTAGTCACTTGGTTCCAGGAATCACCCATGTCTGTGAGGGTAAGATAAGGATGAGAAACAGTAGGGCCTGTCCTGGTATCTGCAAACGGTCACCAAGGAAGCTCACCTGTCAAGTCCCCTGCACGAATCCCAGTCTTTTAGGACCAGGAGTCAGGAATATGCTGTGAGCTTTTACAGTGGTACTGTTAAAATTCAAATAATTGTTCAGCTTCAGATCCCAACAAGGGGAATTTTAAGAGCTGAAGCAGGCAAAAATATGTATGGTCATCAAAAAGTTTATAGAAAATGCAACTAAAACAATACATTAATTTGGATGCCAAAAATTTGTGAAATTCAAGCACCTAAGTATGTTTGTAGCTCACTGACAGGGTCAAGATCTAGAAACCTCATGTTGCCATCAGTCTTTCTTTGTGAAATAGACAGTAATCCCCGACTGGTGAAACTTTCTAAATAGGCTGCATTTTCCTGGATGAGGACTGCACATTCTTAATTTTCACAACAGTAAGGCTTTGCTATTACAAAATATAGTCACTATGGAGTGGTGTCAAGAAATGGTGGGAAATGGGCCCGGCGCGGTGGCGCAAGTGGTTAAAGGTCCTCGCCTTGCACGCCCGGGATCCCATATGGGCGCCGGTTCTAATCCCGGCAGCCCCTCTTCCCTTCCAGCTCCCTGCCTGTGGCCTGGGAAGGCAGTCGAGGACGGCCCAAGGCTTTGGGAACCTGCACCCGCGTGGGAGTCCCGGAAAGAGGCTCCTGGCTTCGGATCGGCATAGTATCGGCCCGTTGCGCTCACTTGGGGAGTGAATCATCGGACGGAAGATCTTCCTCTCTGTCTCTCCTCTCTGTATATCCGCCTTTCCAATGAAAAAATAATAAAAATAAATCTTAAAAAAAAAAAAAAAAAGAAATGGTGGGAAATGGCTTAATGGTTAGAAAATCATTTGAGTAATGGCTCAAAATTTTTTTTCCAAAATTATTTGATGATCATTCACAGAGCTATTCTTGAAGGAAGCCGTTTTGTGTCATTTACAATTAATAACTATTGACATAAAAAGGACTGACTCATCTAAACACATGTATAAAGGTCATTTCTTGAGAGACTCCAGACCTAAATATTATCAGTAATGTGAAAAATAACTTAGTAGCATAATCAGTAAATCTTATGTCCTGTGCAATATTGATAACCATTGTAGCAACTTTATAATCCCTGTAGCCAAAAGAAAATGCAAAGCTGACTCAAACCTTTATTTCCTAAAGAAATATTATCACCCACTCCTGACATCTCAGGCTCCAGATCTGTGTGAGCCAACGGGATTCAGGGAGAGAACAAGTATGCAAGGACACATTTCTATCCATAAATCTTATTCTCCATGTGTGCAATGCTTGGGACCATTTCAAGGGCAAAAAAAAAAACCCCTAAGAATAAAAAAGAGGGATGGAGAAGGAATCACAGAGGGAACCAACAAAAAAACAAAAGGGAAAGAGACAGGGAAAGAGGAGGAACAATGTTTGCAGATTATTTTTCCAATAACTTTCCTTCCATTAAACCATTTTTCCCCAATTGCATTCTACTTTCTCCATTGCATTGGTAGCAATTAAGAAATGAGAAATTCATGCTCGCTCTATGATCTGTCCCCCTCCTTTTCCTATATTCAGAATTCTTAGGTTGTAAAAGGTAAACTGCGTCACAGAAACCCAAGCCTGCCTTCCTCATCTCCTGGATACAGACAGAAACTGTGCATTCACTACACGCTCACAAAGGGGTGTTTGGACCACTTACCACAGACAAGACCCCGTGGGTACAACTTGGTTACACAGGGCCAGCATCTGAAAGGTCTCTAAGTGTTCCCTGGGGAATTGGGTCCTGAGTTTTGCCCATGGAGAAGTAAAATCCATGGTGCACAATTTCTAAAATCATCACCCTTTTATTTACTGAAGGATTATTGGAAACTTCAGAGAACTGATGTACTGATTCTTGGAGAAGATTCTTTCAGAAAGCCCTATGTTCTCCTAACTGAAGTGAGCATCTTCAAATCCTACTTTAAAATAGAATAATGGGTTCTGGTGTGATGGCTCGATTGGCTAATCCTCTACCTGCAAGTGCCGACATCCCAAATGGGCATAGGTTCATGTCTTGCCTACTCTACTAGCCACTGCTTGTGGCCTAAGAAAGCAGTAGAGGATGGCCAAGAGCCTTGAGACCCTGTACCCACATGGGAGACCCTGAGATGGCTCCTGGATTCAGATCAGCTCAGCTCCAGTCACTGCAACCACTTGCTAAGTAAACCAGTGGAAGGAAGATCTTTGTCTCTCCTCTCTATAAATCTTTCAAATATAAATCTTTAAAAGAAAACAGAATGTTGATGAAGTTTCCCCCTCTGCTATAAAAACATCACAGAATAACTGAAGTTATACCTGGGATAAGCCATAAGCACCCAACATTACCTAGAAGACCCCTGCCCTGGCCCTTGCCCTAGCCAGGCAGCCTAGGGCCCCATCCACCTGAGACCTCTTCGCCACTGGTCCTTCCCCCTGACCCTGTCTCCTAACACATTCTGCATCAGTGCTGTTCCCCTCCCTCTGGCGGCTTGCTCCTTGCTGGCAGTGCCCCATACCTCCTGAGGCTGCCTATGATAGCCTCCTCATGAAAACGTGGGAAACAGTCACCCAGATGACAGTTGAACCCCGCACAAACAGCACCACCCAGCCCCCTGACACCATCCTTCCCCAGCAGATATGCTCACTTCAAACAGAACCAGGGAGATTCCTTACACTGAAAGCAAAAGGACTCGGGCAAAGCAAACTTCTTTCCTGTATTTGGGGTTGGTCTTACAGGCGGAAAACCCAAAATCACACCTGTAGTTTTCAAGACACATTCAAGCAATGACAGTGTATGTGGGGTGTGGCAGGTGGAGCAGGGCCAGGAGCCAGCAGGGCTGCACACACCACACTCAACTAGCCTTACTTTCTTTCCATCTTTCTCCTTCAGTTCATGATTATTCTTCCTTTCCCTGATGAAGACCCTGGCAGTGCAGG
Organism: Ochotona curzoniae; assembly: GCF_017591425.1. Taxonomy (NCBI): domain Eukaryota; kingdom Metazoa; phylum Chordata; class Mammalia; order Lagomorpha; family Ochotonidae; genus Ochotona; species Ochotona curzoniae. The sequence goes on along the minus strand of NW_024465556.1, from coordinate 19,762,768 downwards.
TGAGTACAGGACTAGGGAAGGAATGGCTGATGAGGCTGGCAGAGTCTCCCGTGGAAAGGCCTAAGCTGAAATCCCTCCTGTCACACAGCTCAGCTGGCAGAAGGGGGTGCTGTAGTGTAACCTATTTAGGATGCAAATAGAGTGCTTCCCGAATGGCAGATGAAAGCTCCTGTGCTAGCCGCTGCCTGGCAGGCCCTCCGCAGTCCTAAACGCTGGATCCCTGCTTGTCACACTGCTCACTGCAGGTCATTAATGGAACTCAGAATGGTGTTGCTAAATGTGAACACTTTAAAAAATGATCACTAGGGGGAAAAAAGCAGCAGCAATCCCACTCCTGGGGAAATACACCTCACTCTGTTCATTGCAGACTTGTGTATTCAAGATCCCTGGAGTTCACGACTACATTCCCTTGAGACTGACAACTATGTCAGGGATACACCGCCCAGCCCAGCAAAGCACAGAGGGAGGTGAGTTGGAACGAAGTCAGGCTGTATGCCTGCATGCAAGGAGGGAGGACGGAAAAAGGCAAGCTCGAAGGCTTTGCAGACAGTGCCAGGGAAGAAAGTACTGAAGAGACCAGGGGCCCAGAAGTGGGACAAAAGACACCAAACAAAACCTCCAGCTTCCCAGAATCCAGCCAGCTGGTCCTGGGGCTTTTTTTTAACCCCCTTCTGTCCAAGTCAGGTGCTGGTTCTGCCAAAGGAGTATTCCTTTCCCCCCTTACTCCAGCTAGTTCCTGTTTTCTTCAACTGGAGCTCCAAGACTCATCAAAAACACAATTTAATTACATCTCCAAAAAAAAAAAAAAGGGGGGGGTGGAGTGTAAACATGACTCCTTTTTATCTCCTGATACATCTGGACAAGCAGACAATGTGCTAAAACAAAATAAATCTGCCCTGACAGTCACATCAAAGAGTTCAGCAAGGGGCTTGCAGCTACTTAAGGCACAGGAATGCTGTTGCTAAGCATCGGACTACAACTTAGCAGGCCCTGCAAGAAATGCTTTTTTCTTTCTTTCTTTCAGGAGCAGATGAGGAAAGTTAGAGTGGGAACCAGACCGCAGAAGGAGACAGCGGATCGTCAGGGATTTTGAAGCTTAAACGGAATTGTGTGAAGAAAAGGGGGTTTTACGGTGCTGTGTTTTCCTTGTGACACACTGTCTATATTTCTATAAAGGTTGTAGGTGGAAACCTTCTAGAAAGAACCGCTTAGGGCTCACGGAAACTGGCAACAGTGCAAAATGTCTGTATACAAATTTGTGCCATATCTCATTCCTGTGCATTTCTCTGGATCAGAGCAGCCTCCTGTTAGCTCAAGATCTAAAGAAAGAGCCCACATTTTCCCAAGGCAAGAGTGGATAAGTCCTTAAGTTGCTTTTAGAAAAAAAATAAATAACCCAGCATCTCCAACCACACATTTTTTTTTCCTAAAAGGCAGGAAATGGAGGATCTATTCTAGCAAACACAAGACAAATGGAAACACATACTGTCCCCCATTCCACCCCTCCTCCTCCAAAGAAACCAAGTGTAAACCACCAGGAGTAAGGAAATATATGAAGCTACATTCTCCCACAACGAGTGTCACAGCTAAACAAAACGAAGCTGGCCTTCCAGACTGGCCAGCACCTTCAGCTTTTTCTCCTATCAGCCTCTGGGGGAGAGAAGTGACTCAGTCTGATGTACACGTCACAGACAGGTGGGACAGGAGGAAGCACCAAGGAGATGTTCTTCTGCCTATGAGCCCATCCTCAGGTAGGACACTCTGCACACGAGCTTCTCTCCAGAAGGTTACTGCGTGTACTCACACTGGGGAAGCAGAAGTGAACATCAAAAGGCAGTAACGAGAAATAGATTCCATGAGACCCTTAGGGAGCTCCAGAAAAAAAAAAGGTAAAACTAACCCACCCATCCCATCCATCTTCAACAGTCCCCAGATAATGCCAAGGAGTGTAACGTCCTAGCAACAGACGTACGGAAAATCCACAGGCCCATTGCTCCGGCCTTGGAGTCCAGGAACAACCTAAGTCAACAATTTGCCATTTTCTCTTCTTGGATCAAAGGAAAGAGATTCAGAATCTAATGTGCTCTCCATGCCGGTACCTCTGAACAACATGAACAATTACCAGCTCCATGATATTGCACAAATAAATAACAGTTACCATTATCTCTAGTGCAATCATATTTATTAAACAGTGACGGAGGGCAGCAGTAACCATTTTTATTGTCCCATATAGCTCCTATTTTCTAATTAAACAAAAGGTTATTTCTACTGTTAACACAGTCATTTGTCTAAGTGCAGTCTTACAGGATACTTTTTCCCCCAAGCCTGACAGAATATAAGAAATTATGTTTATGGTAAGTTTTTTCTTTGGTTTGTTTTTAATTTTGCATGCTGCGTTGCTACTAAGAAAGCCCAGTCAGTTCATTATCAAAGCAAGGGGCCATTGTGTGCTGAATTCATAAATAAACTTTGGCAATTTTTCGTAAAACACAATGAAGCCAGCACTTGGTCCTACCCTTTAGCTTCAATCCAAGGGCAATGATCTGTATTATTAAAGATATAGGTCAAGCCAGCTCGCGCTTCTCTGTCCTGTGGGATGTTTTAGAAGCTGCTGTCACATTACCGAGATCTCTTCTGTGGCTCCTAATTATTCCTCTTGGCAGCTTTGGATTTCAAGCAATCTCTCTCCCATGTATGGAGAGCTCTGTAGCAGCATGAGTTATTTCCGTATTTGTAGTGGCATAAGATACCGAGGAGAAAGATCCTTGTCAATGAAATTAGTAAATAATGGTAACTTAATAAAATTTGCATTATGTCTTTTGTAAACTTCACAAATGCTTCATATCCACATTGAAAATTACAGTCTTTTTTTTTTTACTTCCAAAATGAGCACAGGGCTTTGTCCTGAACAACAGCAACTCAAAGAACGATTTTAACAGTCAAGATTCCTCTTCACCTTCAAAGTTCAATTTGGTTCAGAAGCACAGATCAAACTGCCTCTACAAGCAAAGGACTGGAGGCAAAGGAGCACCACGTTTACAGGCTGTCCAGGCTGGATCTGGCAGGAGGTTTGTGGGTAGCCCATGTGCTGAAGGGTGTGGCACCCAGGGTGGTATTATTGGAAGGTGGGAGAGCCATTAGGAGGTCATGAGGTCATTAGCAGTGCTGACCACAGAAGTTGTTTCAAAAGCCCGAGTTCGGTCCAGTATCCCTCTGCCTTCGCAGCATGCCAATGGATCCTTCTCCCATGAGCGATTTACCACTGCCACCTTTTGCCTTCAATCAGAGGCCAAACATATGAGTTCTGCCTGATTTTCTGGACTCCTGCTGAATGTTCACAACCATCCTGTTTCTCCTTCCCTAATAGCCATGTGTGGCATGCGTGACATGCCTCTGTAGTGTCCTCCAAGGAAGCCAAGTGTCCAGATCCCAGCCTGGACCTCATCAGGGCTTGCAGACCCCAGTACTGACCTTGTTGAACAAAAACTGTGTTGCATCATAAAGTAGTTTACACTCTAGCAAAAAAAAAAAGGGGGGGCGGATTAAAGCTGAATCAAATGCTGTGGCTGGAAGGGCCAAGCAGAGCATCATGGAGAACAATAACATCTGTGCCAGGAAAAGCAACAGAAAAAGACCAAGAACCTGCCAGGCTTTGATTGTCACAGCCATGGAAATACGCTGGGATGGTATTAATATCCCTATTAGACAAGTAAACACAGACTGGAAGCAAATGGTTTTGTCCAAAATGGGATGATTGGCTCAGGGTAGAATGCATCTTTCCTCCTGGATTTGCTGCCGTGAAGAATGAATAAAAAATGCAGGATTTGCAAAACATGCTTTACACTACACAAATTTTCTAAATTGCAACATCCAGCAAGGCTGGGGCAGTCATTGTGGCATAGCAGTTAAGCTACTGCATGGCACGCCAGCAACACAAATCAGAGCACTGCTTGGACTTCCCCTTGCTCCATGTCAGATCCAGCACCCTGTGGATGCACCTGGCAAAGCAGAAGAGGATGGGTTATGTGTTTGGGTCTCTGCCGCCCACGTGGGAGACCCGGATGAAGTTCCACTCTCCTGGTTTCAGCCTGGCCTAAGCCTGGACATTTCAGCTATTTGTGGAGTGAACCAGTAAATTGAAGATCTTTTTCTTTATTGCTCTACCTTTCAAATAAATAAAAATCAATCTTAATTTAAAAATTCAACAAGGTTCTGCCTCTACAGGCAGTAAGTCCCTTTATGCAATGATCACAATGATCACAGATCTCACAGTCTACTTTGACTGAAAGTATTTACCACCTTTTGAAAATCACCTATCAAATCTATTCACAGACACATGACTAATTATCAGTTTCTAACGAAAACAGACATTTGTTCTGTTCTCAATTCTGCCAGTACAGACCTGCCCCTGTCCAAGAAAGATTATCATAGATCTTCCATACCTAATAGGGTATGACTCTCCTCCTGACTTTCGAATGGATTTAGAGTCTCTCTCATTTCCTCAGAGATTTGGCTGGGGGTGGGAGAACATGAGAAGTAGAATTATTTCTTGCATACTGATGTAAAGCAGGGAGCCCAATAAATTGACCCATTTTACCTGACTCTTAATCCCACAAAGCTTGAGTCCCAGGCTGCCCATTTCTTTGTGCTATGAAGATGGACATTTTTCAGCAGTGCCTCTGAGACCCAAGGGACAGGAGTTCTGGTGGGGCCTGGATTCTCCCACGACCCTTTTCTGTGGCATGCATGGTGTCGTCAGGCTGGGCCACTGAGCCCGGAGGAAGGGGCAGTCTGGTGAGGCCTGGGATTGCCTGCCTAAGTCTGATCAGTCATGGCACCAATGGTGCCAGCCAAAGCCCATAGGCTGCCCAATGGCACCCTCTGAGCACTTGAAATTCTGGGCTCACAGGCTGTCTGGAGGATGACACAGGTGGGGGTGTGCAGGGACTCAAGGGCTCACTTCCAGGTGAGGAATGACTTCTAAGGGATTTATGTGGGATTTATGTGGCTCTGCCTGCACAACAGAGCCTCTTCAGTGGTTTAGAGCAGGGGATGGCATACCCAGACACAAAAAGAAGACATGGCAGTCCATTGTGGCCTGCAGAGAACATCCGCTAGCACAGCAGAGGAGGGAGAGTAGATTGCCCAGGGAAGGGGATGGGTAAATGTATGGGAGGACCGACCAGTGAGGGAGTGTTTTGCAGGTGAGGAATGCATACTGAAGCACTTCCCTCGACAAGGGGACTGTACTTGCAGGTAAGTGAGGGAACACAGACTGAGCAGTTTGGAGAGGAAAACTGGAGGTCATTTTAGGGTCAGACAGAAGTGCCAGTCCACGTGGGTGAACACAGCTAAGGCATTTAGCATCAACCACCTCCAAATACCACTCACTAGTGCACACTACAGCTGGGACTGGGGGACTGCTTCGCAGGGCTAGATCACAGTACCTACGAATCAGAATTGGAACCTGAGACTGGCAATGGTGGGATGGGCCATGACACTAACTAGCAAACAAGGAAATCAGATCTGGGAGCACAACCTGTGGGGGTGTATGTTCGCCCACCCCCGTGGGAACTGTAATATCTGCTAGTTTGCTTAAGAGCTGGAGATAGTGACAGGCTGAGCTAGGCATGGCCATGAAACCCTTTGACACTCCTGGGTACTAGGGTTGAGTACAAGCCAGGCTAGACCTGTACTTCCACAGCTGCAGCACCCGCAGGCACATCCTAGATTAGGGTATAGGGCAGGCCAGATTGCAACATCCACCATCTCATACATAGGCCAGTACGGAGAGCATAGATTATGCTGCATAAGGACCTAGCATCCGTTCACACGTTAGGAGCTGGGTCTGGGGATGAGTCTAGTGGGGGAACTTGGGAAACTTCCCTGGTGGGCTGTAGCTCCCACTGGTGAGCATGTGATCTATACCAGGGTATTGGACAGGCTAAGCTGGGTAGCTGTGCCTGTCAGCAAGTGTGTGGGTTGGTTCTGGAGCAGGGCAGACTGGGCAGGGCCAAGCCAGTCCTTTCTTGGAAGGGTTTAGGATACAGCTGTGTGGCATAATGCCAGAAGCAATTTGATAGCCATCAGACCTAGAGAGAAGACTCAATGGCTTCATGAATCATGGAAACACAGAATGAATTCTCTTGATTTTTAATTTATTTGTAAGTCAAACCACCAGCAAAGAGGTCAAGTGGCATGAGAGTATCATTTCTCAAATACCTACAATAGCCAAAGCTGGGCCAGGCTGAAGCCAGGATCTCCCTTCCAGTCCCCTACACTGATGCAGTGATGCAAGCAAATGATCCACCAGCTACTGCTTACCAGGATTGTATCAGCAAGAGGCTGGGGCAGAAGAGCCAGGACTTCACTGAAAAACTGATATGGGAAGAGAGCATCCCAGACATGAACCTAAGCTGCCCTATGCCAACACCTGCTTCACACAGAAAATTTAAGGCTGTAAGAAACTTAGTAGAAAGGTACAATCATGGAAATAAATTATAAATAATGAAGTTTTAGGACTCAGTTCAAGCTGTGCACTCTAACAAATGTTTCCTTGATGAAATGCTGTTCTTCCTTCATGATTCAACTGAAGCGTCACCTTCTCTTTGCTCTGGATCTTTGAGTGTGCAGCCCTTCCTAGGTCCCGGTGTTAGAGCAGGGGGTGAACTGAGTTCTTGGTCAGCTGTATTAGTCTCTTAAGTCAGGGCCCATTTCTTCCTCCACCTTTGTGATTCAGGTACCAGTCCCAGGCTGACAAAGGTGGCACCTTAGCACAGGCTCAGCTAATGAGTAAGAAAAGACAGAGAGAGAGAGGGTGTCAGCTACTTCAGAAGATGTCTGCCTTCCTAATCACGTCTCCCACGCTCTTGGGAAGGCGCTGGCAATCTCTCATCCATTAGGCTACAAGGTAAGGGATTCTCCTCCACGCAGCTGGTCCCAGCTCCTTCCCTCTGCTGAGGCCTGGTTGGGGGTTGGGAGAAGAGATGTTAGCATGATGTTTTACTCAGCAAGCACAGCACCGAGGCGCATTTTTAATGATTTACCAGTTCTACTTGACTGAGTCTGCACCCTGTAAGTGGATCATATGATCAGCGATCACAAGTTAAACTGCTTTTGTTGCTCGCAAGGCATGCATGGTGGGCTGGCTGCACGGCACCAGTGGCTCGTACGCAGCTGTGTGTAAGACAAGGAGAGGTTACGTACAACAGGCAGTTAATGGCTCATACCAGCAAGCCCTCGACTTTGGTCGGCACATGCGGCTGAATTTTAAAAAGGTAAATGACCTTGCACTGGGAGCTTTAACTATGTGCTTTTACCTATTTGTACCTGGGTAAGTCAACATTTGCCGCACGCCAAAAGGCCCTGAAAGCACTATTGTAGCCACAGGCTAATCCTTCTCTCTTTGGATGAAAGATTTCAAAACAAACCAAGGGGGTAAGGGGAGAATCATTTTCTGCCTCAAGTAGCACAGCAGTAAGGAGGGAGAGGGTGGGGGGACGTGGATGATAATGAGTTCCATTTGTTACCATGTTGAGAAGTCACCAAGGTCCTGTTCCTAAGCAGCTGCCCATGCTTAGGACTCTGATTTCCAAGGGCAACAACCACAACAGGACTGCCACCAGCCAAACAGAACCTCCACCTCCTTGCGAGATAATCCGACTCAAGGAAGCTATGGCCAGTATCTTCATGCTTGTTCTACTCAGAAGGGTGCTTCTTCCAATTGCTGGTGTTCAAGGCTAACAGAGCAGCCCTATCTTGATGGCCTTCTGCTTGAAATTCAAGGTTTACCAGAGAGAGTAGGAAAGTCTGGGCCTCCTAGCACAATGTCCCTGCAACCTGCACTAGATTGTCCCATAACTCTGGGCTTCCAACTCCAGTAGGACTGCTTGCGCCATATCTGAAGGCATGGACAACCATTCTGAGTGCTTTCCAAAGAGTGGAACATATGTGATCTACAATATGAGCATAAGCTTAATAATAGTGTTATTGGAAGAAGTCACCAGTCAGTTGAGGTTAAGATAGCAGCTATTGCAGCAGAAACAGATTGCCATGAGAATAGGCAGAACATGCAAGACATCACACAATGAATGAATTAACAGTGTGTGGTTTAGGGAGCATGATAACAGCCCTGGACTGAGAGGTTTCCCCAGCAGCACTTGGCCTGATAAACAGGGTGAATCCAACACTCCATACAGAACATCACTCCACTTGCTTGCACCCAGTGTCCTCATCCTTCCCTCATCAACTGCATGGGGCCCTTGCTAGTGCCAGGAACCACACTGGTACAGAAGGTCAGCATGTAGGGTTAGATGATCATTAGCCATCACTGACAGATGTACATGAAACAAAGAGGACCCTCTGAGATTCGCCACCACGTGTGGAAACAAAATCTTTAAATGACCAGCAAGACTTTCTTCCCTGTTATTCAGTTAATAGGGGGCAGCCTGATGTGCTTGGTTTATATCAATGAGCAAAAACAGTACGCCTCAGTCCAATATACTGTTTTAATAAACTTTATTAAGTTTCCATTGATCCATATGCAAAAATAATTTGTTTACAATTTGAACTCAGCCTACTAAATGGCATCTAACTTAATAAAGAAAGAGGCTGAGAAACAACAGCTGTATGGTTATTAACACATTATGCCATTAAAAACATTAAGCAGTTGGATTTGGTGGAGGAGTCAAAGTTAACCCTTTGAATTTCTAGAAGCCAGAGATCTAGTTGATTTTGCAATGCAAAGCCCAAAAGTTCAAAAGCAATTTCATCCCTCTTTAAAAGGGGCAATTTTTGCTTTGTTATTTTCCTTCCAGGAACCTCTTGAATTTTCACACATCAGCTTCATGCAAAGATAGCAAGGAGATGCTAGGATTTAGAAGGCAGCTGTCCCCATAAGCAAACCAGGGTAGTTGTACAGTTAGCATGATCCCCATGTCCTGTTCTTCAAACACTTAAATATCAGTATCAACCCTGTACTAATAAGGCCAGGATCAAGGCACAAGCCTTTTTAGCCAGAGGCTGTATTCGGTGAGCACATCTGTAATCCGATGGGAAGATTAGCCTCCATGCAAGGGAACAGTATAGGTTCAAGAGAGAATCTCAAGGCGGGATGGAACTGGACTTGGGCAGGTGGCACAGGGAGTGCCTAAGCAGAGAACAGCAAGAGACACTGCCGGTCCTGTTATTGTTACTTTTAAAGATTTCAGAGAGGGGAGCTGGAACTGACCACAGCATATACATCACACACCTTAAAAAACAAACCACAGGACCCTATTCAAGACATGGCTATGACAGGATTGATGAAGGATAGTTCAGTTTTCAGAGACAAACAAATGTCTAACTGTGCTTGACCATGTTGGTTGACCATGTGTTGAATTAAAAAAAAAGGGGGGGTGAATTAAATATGAAGATGGAAATGGCTGAAAACATATAGACTAAGCTTGAATTTCTCAGTAATATCATGAAACAAATCAGAAGGAATCCCTGCATCCTGGGAAATGGACCTACCCACCTTCTCAGTATTGTGGATGTCTCTTCCAAACCATCCTGCAGCTCTGGTCCCAGCTGTTCCTGTCAATTGGCATTCCCAGCAAGGCAGCACATTTCCATTTCCCCTTCAACTTGTGACAAAACGTCCTTCCTCTACCATCAGCCTATGGTCCTAGATTCATATCTACAAACTCAACAGCCTTATCCACAGGATATTGCTTCAAGCAATGGAAGAAAGACTCTATAGATCGTCTGCATCTCCTCCAATTTGGGACAGGAACTTCCAGACCATTGAGCAACCTGGTCCCTCCTGTGAAAATACCTCTATTTTTCCAGCTTCTCCCATGACAAGAAACCCTGAGCTGCACTAAATCCTTTAGATGATGTGTGTACCATGTGGACCTCAACAAGTCTTTGACTCAAAGACTCCATTACATCCAAAGCAACAATATCTCACCAAACTATAGCCTCTGTGGTACACATTAAACCTCAGAGAAAATACTTCAGTGCACTACCAAGCCAAATCTTACAAGCATATGCTTCAATAATTGATTTTTTAAAATACAAATTTAGGACTTCAATCTTTCTTCCTAGTAAATTTTGTCTGGTAGGTGCCAGGCAAGATCTTTAATTGCTAAGATTACTTAGGGCCATGAAGTAAAAACCTCTGGCATGTTCTGACCTCCCAAACTCAATGGTATTTTGCAAGTTCTTGGAAAACTACAAAGACAGATGCCTAGAGATGACTCTAGTAGTATAAACACATGAGTGCTCTCTATCCCTCCCCAGGAGTTATGTCTTAGATACTGAACAATCAAAACAATTTTTAATGTGATCTCTAACTTTATCAACGAGATTTCAAAAGAGAATCTGAGAATGATGCAAGTGCATGTGTTGCTCTGGAAAAGATGAGCAGGCACAATATCAAACACAAAAGAAACCCAGTTCATCTTCATGATGGGGTGAAGAAATTAATACCACATTTAAACCATGTTTTCCCCAAGAAGTTACTACACAAACTTATGAGCAAGTATCTATACAGCCCCTACCAGAAAATCCACGCTTGCCCACAAAGTGGGGAGGTCTATTTCCCATTCAAGTTAAAACAAAACAAAAAGTTTGTCAGAAAAAGAACCAAAATCATTCCCCAAAGCGTCATACCATGGCACCAGAGATTAGCTACCACATCCACTAACAGAAACCATCAATGTGAACTGCCTAATCACAAATGGGTGACATAAAACTAGATCTTGTAGTACTACAAGGCAGACAGCAAACAAAGTTCAGGGTCCTAAGTCACTTCTTGGAGATAAACGTGTGTCAACAGATGTCACTAGAACTATTTCTCATCCCCTAGTTGGAGCCATGAATGTAAGAGATAAGGTAACATGGGAACTTTGTACCATTTGCAGAAATCGTAGATGACCCTGTCACAAGTGCCCTTTGGCTCATTAACTTGACTAATTACAAAGATTCCAAACTCCTAATAGTTCTTTAAGGCATGAAGAACTAAACCATTTGTTGATAATACTCTTCAGAGTCTCCATTCTCTTGAAGGCTAAGCGACAGCAATTTACACCCAACTGCCTGTCATCCAATGGATAATCCCACCAGGAAGAGATTTAGGTGCATGAACCCAAACGTTCAATGCAAACATGAGACACCACTGTTGAACCCTTTGTATTTTACTAGGTATTACAACAATATTTTTGGTGTTTTCATCAATCCTTTGAGTATCATAAGATAGATACACACATGTAATTAGAGATGAATGAAAATATCAGCCTAAAGATGTTAATGACAAAACACACACACTTATTTTTTTTTGCAAATTTCTGAGCACAGCTGACCTAATTCTTTAGCTTCCAACATTCTTGAGCAGACTTTTGCTGAGTCACCATGTGTAGTCTTATCTGTGACATCTGTATGACCTATCAAGGTATAAAAGAGGAAACCTGTCTATGTTAACTAATCAATGATTACATGATTGTCACAAAGAGGGCTTTCTGGCATTAAAGAAGTCTGATATGAGGAACATCAAAGATCTATCTGAAGAACAAGAGAAACACAACTGTGTGCATTAAGAGTCGTAAAGTAATATCATGGCAGCTTGTCACTGGGAACACCACTGGTTAATAAACAAACACAAGTGAAGCCTACCAATAATTCATCAGTCTAGTTCGTATTCATTGGAAACAAACAGATTTGCTATTATATACCCAGGCTATAGCATGAGCTAAGATACTGCACATCCAGCCACATTTCAAGCAAATGACCCATAACAAAGTAACTAGACGGCCTCAAGACACTGTGCCAGGAACTCTAACTGGCAGAAGGGCAGGAACCCTGAGGTCCAGGACCAGGCTCTGTGTAAGCTCGGATGGCAAGCCACCCAATGGCCCTGAGCCTTCGTTTTCCCTTCTCCAAAGTGGTGTATATAAACTACTTTGAATTCCTTCAGTGGAAGATTATGGAAATTTAGTGGGATACTACATTAGAAGGCAGTAGGCATGTTGTACAAAGAGGAGGATCACAAATGCAGCCTTATCTCTGTGGCTGTTTAATGCAGGCCGTTGGTCAACCTTGTACTGACCTTCCCTAGCCTGTACTAGATAATTTAGTGCCACTATTGTCAGTAGTTAACATCTACTGGGGCTCTGCTATGGGCCTAATTACACACTGGCTTGTGTATAGTTCACTGACATTTTCTTGCATGTACGCCTGGTCTTCTTTAAGCATCAGTATGTTCATCCCAGAAACAACAACGTGCACATACAAAAGTACTTAGAAATGTTCATGGAAAAATGGAATTAAAAGGCATGTGTGCTTTGCTGTAAAAATAATCTTGAAGTCCATGTATAACTGTTTCAGGATGTGTCTTCTCAGTGAACCTCCTGATGTATAGATATACACCTTAACTCACTACACGAGTGCATAGTCAACTGTTAGTAGAAACGTGACTATCTTGGAAACTAAGAATGGAGAAGAAAACAGGTTGTGGAAACAGTTAGAAAATAACCATCCCAGGGACTAGTACGGTAGCCTAGTGTCCAAAGTCCTCACCTTCAACATACTGGGAGCCCAGATGGGTGCCAGTTCTAATCCTGGCAACCCCACTTCCCATTCAGTTCCCTACTTGTGGCCTGGGAAAGCAGTCAAGGATGGCCCAAAGCCTTGGGACCCTGCATCATGTGGGAGACTCAGAAGAGGTCCCTGGCTCCTGGCTTCAGATCGGCTTAGCTCCAGCCATTGTGACTGCTTGGGGGACTGAATCATCAGACAGAAGATCTCTGTCTCTCTTCCTCTCCGTATATGTGAAATTTTTTTTAATTAATTAATTTTTAAAAAGAAAATGACAATCCTAACTTTTCTTGGGAAGGGGTTGGCATACTAACATCATTTCTCTCTATAATCTTGTGTAGGAGGATGTTCAAAGGGAAAAAAAAATCCTACCAAGGGTCTTAATCAAGCTATTCCACTTAAGAGCATTAATGCTAAGTATGCAAACGCTCACCTGACTGATCATTAAGGCATCAAGAACTAATTTTCCTCCTTTTAAGAGCTTATATGTCACATCCCACCCCTTGGGCCTTCCCAGAAATGCATTTAAATGCCTAACTGGGAGGAAGAAAAAGCACGCCAGACAGCCAGGTGTTAGTGATTCAGCCATTAAAACTTCAGTTATAAAATATCCCCCACAATTGTAAAACATTTCAGTCATTAGAAGATCATAAATAGATTAAGATGACATTTTAAATTATTATGACACCATGTTTATAAAATGTACAGTGTTCATCACAATATCCCAGCTGACTGCAACTCCGATTATCTGCAGTTACGGATGACGTGCGTGTGTTATTTACTTAGAGACCCCACAGCACAAGACAGGAGGAAGGAAGGTGGAGAACGCCGATGTCAGAGTGGAAATTTTGATCATCGCATGCCTCCTGAGGCACAGAAAGACTTTAGATTCATTTTGCAATAACATTTATTTGCTGCTCCTTGAGCAAAAAAAATATAAATCTTTGTTTCTTTTTTAGAGGAGAAGGTTCAAATATCAGAGAAAAATGCCCCCTAACTCCAGTTTCAAAACCATCACCTAAAATGTCTTGGTTCTCACTCTTCCTTGAGTTCATGGAAAGACTTTAATTATAATTCAGCATCAGTTAACATCTAACACTAGAAAAGCAGTTCATGAGCCTTTTTTCAGCTCACTGCTAACCACAGCTCCTTAAAAAGTCAGCTGGTTCCCCTTATTGTTCCTGCCCACCAAATGAACAATACAGTCTACACACAACACACTGGCAGGCACAGAGCCCCATTATGGGAATTATACAAGAGTCCTCTAAGGAAGCAAAGTCCACCAAGCCTCTCACATAAAAACAGAGGACTGAGTCCCCTGTCAACATTCTGAAAAAAGAAAAAGTTTACAACTTCTTTCAAGAAGATTATAAGCAATAAGTGATCTCAATAACTCAGTCTTCTGTAAGCTCATGATTTTCAGTTCAGTATTACCGAGGAAGCAAATTCCTTTTAGGGTTTAAATATTTTGGGAACTGTGTTTCACAGCTAATGCACCTTGCTTAAATCTATCAACCAACTACTCACCTGAAGGATTACATCCATTAAGGAGATTATAACAAGTAATTGGCCAGTTCTGAGTGTTTAGCATACCTTGCTAGAGTGTGTGTGTTACTGCTTTCAGGGCTATCCCATTCTGCCATGCATGAAGATGGACAGGGGCATAAAGTTAATAATGGTTACTATTTGTTTTTATTCTGAGAATTACAGGGAAATTGCTAGAACTAGAAAATTTGAAGTGTAACACACATCAACCAATCTGGTACAATTACGCCTCTTCAAAATTCTTTTTTGAGAACTGAAGTTCCAATATTCCATTCTAGAACACTTTGCGTTCACAATATTTGACAAGAGATCTTTAACCTTGCATCATCAGATGCTAGGGGTCCGGTTTAAAGGGGTCTTAGCAGGTCAGTTCATCTGCTCATACTCACCAATTCACCTGATCAGTTGGGAGACAAGTTTTAGAAGGAAGCATCAGATTTTTGTTAGATTTACAGAACTAAAAGACATCAAGTACTCGGCTACAGTATTCATGTCCCTAAACACCAGACCATGGTTAACAAGAATCTTTTTGACATCGTCTGTAATAGAGACGAGACAGTTCATTCCATTAGACTGCCTTCTGATATCTGCCTCCTTGTAATTTTACACAGGGAAAGGCAGCTCTCCAGAACCATCCTCGGGGTTGTGGACACTGTGAATGCAAAATTTCAAGAAGGAAAAAGAAAACCAAGAAACACTGCAACCAATCAATAACGAAGGTGATCTCTGAGGGCCATCACTGCCACTTTCATGATTTGACAGGTGTGACTTAGGATGTCAAAAAGAGATTCAACCTTCCTGTCTGTACATATTAAACACTCAGAAATGGAAAGTCCATGGACATCTTTATTTTCTTTGAATTACCATTTCTCCAGAGAGGCTCCAGAAAAACATATTTTGCCACTCTAGAGGTCAAATTCTTTCCTTTTTGGAAAAATACCCCATGGAATCTGTAATCTCAGATAAACACCTTGTATATCTCTGCTTTTGGCCTTGGAAAACTATTAGTTATTTACACATTCACTGAGTTCTTGGACATACCCATATTCAGTGACCATTTTACTATCTATTCTTTATATTTGCTGGTCTAAGTAATTACCTCTTTTATCAGAGGAAATCTGATCTTATCAAAGAACCTTGCTGCTCCTGGAAGAGAACAGATTTCACTTTATTTGCCATGAAGGCTAGGCCATCACATTGCAACCTAAATGGTGACAGGCTCTGGCTTTGGTCCCACCAAGGTGTCCAAAGGATCTTACTGTGTCCACTTCACAAGAAAAAGTAACCCCAAACTAACATACCTTGGAATGAATCACCATTTCTCTATACAGGACAGCAAAGCTGGGGTATAATTATATACTGAAGTATTTTAAAAGAATATTGAGGAGGCATGTGTGTTTGGCACAAAAGTTAAGACACGGCTTAATGGCACAGTGAGTTAAGCCATTGTCAATGCTAGTGTACTGTATCAGAATGCCAGATTCCTGGCTGTTCCACTTCTGATCTACCTTCCTACTAATGTGTCTAAAAACAGTAGAAAATGGCCCAAGGGCTTAAGCTCTTGCCATCACTTTTAGAGATCAAGACAGAGTTTCAGGCTCCTTACTTCAGCCTAGGCCATTCCCAAGATGCGGTGGCCACTTGAGGGGGTAAATCAATGGATGGAAAGCTTGCTCTCTATCACTCTGCTTTCCAGGCACATTAGCATGGAGCTCGATGGGAGGTAGAATATCTGCGACTTGAATAAGCACTGCAATGCG
Source organism: Ochotona curzoniae (assembly GCF_017591425.1). Lineage (NCBI taxonomy): Eukaryota > Metazoa > Chordata > Mammalia > Lagomorpha > Ochotonidae > Ochotona > Ochotona curzoniae. The sequence continues at coordinate 19,746,890 of NW_024465556.1, read as the reverse complement.
GGATGCCAGCATCTCAAGCAGCTCCTTTACCTGCTATACCTCAATGCCATTCCCTAAATTAATCTTTGCTTTAAAAAATACTCAACTTGTTGGAGTGCCAGGTTCAATCTCATCCCCACTTCCAATTCCAGCTCTGTGCTAATACACACCTGGGAGGCACAGGAGATGGCTGAAGTATTTGTGTCTCTGCCACCTACACTGAAGACCTGGATCGAGTATCTAGCTACTGGTTTTAGCCTTGCTTTTACTACTGTGGGCATTAAAGAAGTGAACCTTCATATGAAGTTCTTCCTGGTTATTTCTTCCTCTATTTCACAGACTGAATGTAAGCATCTAAACATTTTTTTTTTTAAGTATAAAAAAACTCTGTTAAATTTATAGGACAGCAGTTTCAGACTGAGCTACTTGAGGCTCTGAGACCAGACCAAATCAAAATGGAATCATTCATACTGAAGTTCCTATCACCAATCTACAATCAAGCAGTTTATCTGACCTTCCAGGAAATCAGGAGACAACTGATGGTCAAAACTCCCAAACAGGCCAGTTTTAGCTGGCATGTAGGAACAATGACCTCTGCTTTAACCCTCAGAGGAAAAGTCTGTTTTATGTATGACCCTGGTTTTTGCTTATTTTTTCCTTTTGTTGTTGTTGTTCCTATGAATCAATCCTATTAAAACAACAGTCTACCATGCCCAGGGGAAATAGCTCTTTCTTTGAGGAGACAGACACGGTTCCACCCAGGATTGGCTAGTGGAAGTCAACCGGAACTTTGTTTTAATCAGGTTGTCGTTACTATAATGATTTACCTGAGGCAGGCTAATTTTTATCAAGAAAAACAGATTTAATTTGGCTCGCAGTTCTTGAGTACAAGACCTCAGGGTCTCTCATCACAAAAATATTCTGGCTACAAGAGAGTTCAGGCAATAGCATCCCATGCTCAGAGATGGGGAGCAGGGACACCTATGAGTTCCTCTTCCCTTCAAAGGTACCAGGACTGTATTATGGGAGCCCCACCATAGCAACCTGCTCTATCTAATCACCTCCCAACCATTTCTATCCATTTCCCCACTCAACACACACACACACCACAGTCAACCAGCAAATTCCTCATATGTAAATTTTGGCATGAGTTCAGAGGTCAAATCCTATTCACACTATAGTAATCTCTACTTTCATAGAAGCTGTGGCTTTTAACACTACCCAAATAAATCACCTAGAACTAAACCAGGTGGGTGTATTCTCTGAACCATTCCTGGGTTAGGGCTTGCTTGGCGGTTGTTTCTCACCTTTCTAATGCAAACATCAATCCCAACCATTTATTCGATCAAAAAAAATTACTCAAACATAACTGAGGTTCTGTCACACCCAGTTGCGGCTGTAGTTTGCCCTGAGGAGAACCATTGGTTTGTGTCTTACCACAATTTTAAAAGGGGGATTTTCATTTGGACAAGGATTTTTCTTTCCTTGAAATGAATAATGATGTTGCCACAGAATATATACGAACACACTGGCAAAAAGCAGATCAAGAGGACAACAATGTGGTAAACCAAGTAAAGCCACCACATGTGCTACCAGCATCTGATAGAGGTACCAGTTTAAGTCCCCGTTGTTCCACTTTTGACTCTACTCCCTGCTGATGGCCTGGGAAAAGGACCATAAGAAGGGCTTTGTGTTTTGGGTTTCTCACACCCATGTGGAAGACCTGAATGAAAATAGTGGCTTCAGCCTGGCCCAGTGCTGGACGTTGTAGTTATTTGGAAAATAAAACAAATGGAAGTTCTGTCTCTCATTCTTTGTAATTCTGCCTTTCATAAAATAATTAAAAATTTTAAGTGGGCCAAACGAAATTTATTTGTAACTTTCTTATAACATCGCATACTAACAGAAATTTTTTTATGAGAGGTAGACAAAGTTCCCATGTGTTGGTCCATCATGCAAAAGCCTGCCGAAGCCTCAGCTGAAGCTAGGAGACTGAAATGTAATCCAGAGTTTTCCAGGTGGAGAACACTCAGTGACTTGAGCCATCATTGCTTCCCCCAGACGGTGCATTAGCAGTTAGCTACAGTCAGGAACGGGAGCCAAGAATGGAACCTGGCACTCTGATACAGGATACTGAGATCTCAAATACACCCTGAACCAGTAGGCCAAATATCCAGCCCACAAATTTTATTTTATATATAAAGCATATTTCATGTTACATATATGATATATTTACATATTTTATAATAAGCATTCTTACGACTTAAAAAATGTAAGGAGACATCAAAGAAATGACAGGATCCCTGTTCTTCACAACCTACAGTCCTGTTAGTTAAAGACAAGTGAATCATTAATGAACACATCATAGTCACACTATGTGATGCAGCTTGAGAATGTTGGGCCCGCAAAAGGTTCTACAGAGGCTGATGGGTAATAGCAGGCATTGTGACTCAGCTGGTTAAGCCACTGGGAACCCTGCACTGCTTATCAGAGTGCCACTACAAGCCCTTGCTGCTCTACTTTCTATTCATCTTCCAGCTAATTTACTCTGGAGGCAGCATATAATGGCTTCGGCTCTTAAGTCTTGCCCTGACACTCACATGGGAGACTCTGATAGAGTTCTGGTCTTCTGGCTTCAGCCTAGCCTCGCACTGGCTACTGCAGACATCTGGGAAATCAATCTACTCTGCCTTTCAAGTGAAGGAAAACAAACATTACAAAAAAAAAAAAAAAAAAGCAAAACAAAATCTTTCAATCTTTCTGGGGTACACAATTCACAATTACTTGAAAAAATTCCTTTGAGGACAAAAAAATTTGCTTGATCTTTGGAAAATGGAGTGTGTTTGGTCAGACAGCAAGGAGATAAATTTCAAAAGACACAAGTGAAGACAGCTCATTGCTATCTGTGTGCTGGTGTGGGCAATGCAGGAGACAGAATCTACGAGTCACGGTCACAGTCATGGCCAGGATGTTCAACCCAGCGGGGGGCAAAAAGTGTTCAGATAAAAAAAATCTCTTCTGTGGATCAGAAGCACCAAGTAGATGTTTCTTTTCTAGGTTCAAAAGATCTCCATTAAATAAATTTAAAACCATGACTGCAATGAGGAATCATAGATGGTTCCCGACTGTGGTTTAACTTATTTTTTGCTGTAAAACCAATGCACACTCAGTGTAAACCAAACTTGAATTCTCAACCTTGCTGTGCCTTTTCCACACTAACGCTATTCAATGTAAAACTCTGTCCTGCTGGGCAGCGGCAATAAGCACAGCACTGGGCCGGCCCCCCTCTCATGAGGAGAGACAAGATTGCACGGAGTGCTGTGCCACCGTGTATGCAAACAGCAGCTTGGGGGCACTCAACACATTTGCCACTGAAGATGCTTTAGTTGGGATGTGACTCCATCATAAGTAGAGGAGCACGTGCATACACCTTCTGCATATATCCCCTAAGAGCATTACTAATACACACTAAATGACAGAAAACAAAGTGTGCCATATTTGAGGAGAGCGTGTCTACCCTCCACCGCCTTTACAGGTTTCCCACAACAAGCACAACAGCACTGCAAAGACATTATGGGTTAGTGAATCAGAGATCTGATGAAACAAAATTTGGAACATGAAGAGGGGACAAAACGGTATATCTGGGTGAATGGATACTTCAAGAAATCTTCCAGTAAAAATGAGAAATCTTAATTGAGGGTTTTCAAGACAAGCTTTAACTTTTAAACGACACAAAAGTTACATGTATATATGGGATACAACGTGGTCTTTCAATAAACGAATATACTGTGTAATGTCCAACCAGGAAATGTATGTATTATCTCCTGGAGCAGATTTCATTACTTTATAGTAAAACTACTCAAAATTCTTCTAGTTCTTAAAAGGGCAGATTTACCAACAAATAGTGCTAAAAATGTGATCTACATGCAGAAGAATCAAACTAGATTCCTCATCATGTGCAAAAATCTATTCAAAATGGATTGAACACCTAAGTATAATATGTGACATTTTAAACTAGAACATTTGAATGGGCAAGGACATTCTTTCAGAGCAGATCCCAAAAGCACAGGAAAGAAAACCAAAAATAGATCGACAGGATTTCATCCAATGCAAGAGCAGGGTCCACCCTGTCACGCAAGTGGAACCACTGCTTGCAGCATTGACAGCCCACATCAAAATGCTGATGGGAGTGCTGGCAATGCTTTCCATTGAGCTTCCTCCCAGTGCACCTGAGAAGGCAGAAGATGCTCCTAGCACTTGCTCCCCTACCATCCATGTGGAAGACACAAACAGATTTTCTGGATCCTGGCTTCAGCCTGGCCCAGCTCTAGCTGATTCAGCCATTTGGGTGTGAACCAGCAGACAGGAGATGTCTCTCCCATCTCTTCCTCCCCTTCTCTGTTGTCCGGCCACTCCTACAAACAGATCAATCTTGACGGGGAGGAAAAGCTAAAGAGTTTTTACACAAAGGAAACAATAAAATGAAAGGCCAGCTCCCAAAATGAGAGTTACACATCTGATAAGCGGTAATAGCTGAAGTATGCAATCAAGTTAAACAAATCCATAGGAAGAGGACAATCCAATCACAAAATGGTCAGATCTAAACAAACATGTTTCAAAGGAGGATACACAAATGGCCAGCAAGTACATGCAGAAATGCTCAACATTACCCATCAGCAGAGAAACACACACAATCACACCGCGTGTGGCTGTGGTCACAGTGGCTCAGTCTGCCCGCTGTGACACTGACATCCCAATGGGTACCGGTCTGAAGCCTGACTGTCTACTTTCGGCCCAGCTGCCTGCTGGTGTTTCTGCTGGGGCAGCAGAGGACAGCACCAAGCAGGAGGCCTGCAGGGGCTTTGGGAACCTGGCTTGGGCCTGTTCCAACCGTGGCCATTGCTGTCGTTTGGGGAGCAAGTCTGTGGGTATAAGCTCTCTAACTCAGCCTTTCAAATAAATATTTAAAAAAAAAAAAAGACAAAAGATAGCAAGTGTTGGTGAAGAAGTAGGGAAAAGGGCATCCAAGGCATACTGCTGGTAGGATTGAAATTGGATATACCAATAGGAAAACTGTGTGGAGCTTCCTCCATTAAGCAAAAATAATGCTACTACCAAATGGTCCAGAAATTTCTCTACTGAGTAGGTACCTAAAGTGAGTGGAATCACACTGTGAAGATACACCTGCATTTCATGTTTGCCACGGCACTGCTCAGAGCCCGAGACACTTCAACACTGCAGATGCCCATCTGTTGACCCATGGGGAAGGAAAGCGTGGGATGCATTCACAAGGCAACACTGCTCAGTCTCAGAAGTGTGGAATCTTTTCATTTGGATGAACATGGATGGAGTTAGAGATAATTATGTTAAAAGACATAAGGTAATCACAGATATGCAAATATCACATGACCTTATTCACATATACAATCTAAATGTTGTTATCACCAAAGTTAAAGATCTAAGGGTGGTTACTGGAGGCTACTGAGAGGGGGAAGGAAGGATGGGAAAGTATACAAACGTACAGTTTGGAGAAAGATGTGCCAGTGTTCCACTGTATGCTAGGGCCTACGGCGGCTACAGATACCGTCAGTGAAAGCAAAGACTGAATTTGTGCTTGACTCCGTATCTGTACCTTTAGCAAACACTTGCTCCTAGTGTCTTTGACATGTCGAATGTTAACCAGAACCTTCTGAGCTTTCCTAGGCCACAGCGTGTTGTGGTAAGTGAAGGGAGCTCCTCACTTTGTATGACAGGGTGCCAAGTCAGCCCTCCAACTTGTTTCAAATTTAACTGCTGCTCATTTCAGCCATGCTTGGGCTACTCAGCAGTACTGCCTAAACACCAGGATGTGTGTACCCAGTAGAAGGCAGTTGTCAAAGAACACAAGGATTCTTCTCAACCCTTTTCATTTAAAAAAAAAAGGGAAAAATTCAGACCCAGAGACAAAGAATGCTGGAAATCACTGGGCCATACACTAGACAAACAGCAGTTAGGATCCACATGATCTCTAGTTCAATGGACTTTTTTCTCATCTCCACGAGCCCTTGAATGCTCCAGTGAGAGACAGGCCATCCTAGAACACCACGCTGAAACAGATCATCTGCTAAGGAAATTCTCATGAGAAGATCTTGATGTCAATTTTTAATATTTACAAAATAATAAAGAACTGACATGTGCAAATCACGCTATGACAAGACTTAACATGGAGGGCTAGAAAGAAGAGCAAGCCCAGAATGACCTGCACGAACAGCTACACCGCTCCCCAATTAACTCCAAACAGACTTTTCCTGGGAGATGATTTAGTCTCCACACAAGGTCAGTCCCATAGATCCAGAATAAAGATTGCCGAATGTGCTTGTTTGAGCCGAATTACACTTGGTGGTTTAATAATAGGAATTTACTGCCTTTTCAGGAGGGACTCATGCACTGGGGGGAACTTTCAAATGCATCACACTTAAAGCATAAAATTAAATTCAATTAGCTTTTATTGGGAAGCTAATCCCCTAGTACCCTAGAGGGAGAAACTAAGCTCTCCGCTTTCTCAAGTCTTCCACATCAGGTCTCAGGCGTCCACGACAGACACAGCACTGGACCACTCCCTTTCAGGGAAATTTCCCCCACGACTTTACCATCTGACCTTAGTGTACTGGCTCATGCCTGTAAATCTACAGCTAGGAGACCTGCAAACCAAAAGTCCCAAATAGGTGGAACACACACACACTTCTAATCTAGGAAGCAAAACAACAAAAAGCCAACACATGGAAGGAAAACTACGAGGGTCCCAGAGACCCTGAGCCCTTTACTGACCTTCCCGATACCAAGGTACAGGCTCACATATTTTTCTAGCAAGAAGCTATCAAAAAGTTGATGAAAAGTTTAATTCTGGCACAACACATTTTTGAAAATCCACAGTTTCCCATCATACTCATCTTCTCTGAGTGTCCAGAAAACATCTCAAACTTAGCACAACCACTCAACTGGGATTAGCAAGGATAGTTATACCAGTCAACATGGATGTAGGTACTGGCTCGGCTTCGGCTTGGTCCAGCTCTGGCCTTGAGCCATTTGGGGAGTGAACCAGTGGACAGAACCCACTCACTTTCATTCACTCCTTCCTTCCCCTACCTCTTATCTTTCTGTGTAATCCTGCCTTTCAAAAAATAAAAAGGTTTAACATAAAAAAATCAGCACTTTCATAGCTACAAAACAGAGTATGCAAGAAAAGAACCAGAAAGTACCCCCAGCCTCCACAGAACAACTCAGTATCTCAGAAAACGCAAAAATAACCCCTCCGTAGAGCTGCCTGGAACATGTCCAGAACCGTTTCCATTTCCTGTTGCTACTCCAGTAAGTTCTCACGAATTCAGTAGGGGAGAAGTGGACAGCCAGATGTCTGAATTGAGTCCTACAAAATAAAACATTTCCTTCCAGTACCTACCTGCGTGTCTGTGCTCCTTTCCTCCACCTTCCAACACACACTGCTCCAAGCTCCGCTTCCTCCTTCACATCCCCTTTCCCGAAAGCTCCTCTCTCCAAAACCACTGTGCTTTTTAATGAGGCGCACCTGGCTAATCTCCATCTAGAAGCTTCTTAACCACACCTGCAGAACGCTTCTTGCCCCAGACAGTGACCCTCACAGGTTCTAAGGATTAGGCCATGGACACAGATGCTCATTATTTAGCTTACAACCAAGACCAAATTTGAGGTTGATGGAGGGAAGCACAGGCAACATGAGCTCTTGAAACTGTGACCAGCAGCTATGGCAGCCACACTAGCTCCCACCGAGCCTTCAGAGCCTCATCCAAAGGGAGTGAATCACCCAACTGGAAGAACACCATCAAGGCACTGAGCTCTCAAAACTGCAGCTGCCTCGTGCCTGAGATGAAGTTCATGACGGTGCCCTCCTTAGGTTTGGCGTGAGGATAGAAGTGCTCACTCACAGAAACTGTGCAGAGCAAGTTCTTACTGTGCTGGTGTCCTGAGTGTCCAAACATTGGCCATCCACCCTGCACTGGAAACCACGGTTGGGTATTTGGAGCTCTGTCATCCATGAAGACCATGGAGATTTCCAGAATCCCCTTCACCCCTGCCTTGAAATTGGATCCATCCTCCGTTAACTTTGTTCATGCGCCTTTCATGCCTTCCCAGCTAGAATACTCCTGGCCATTCCTTCTAATCTCCAGTAACGTGCGCAGCAGCCATTTAAGATAATCACTGCGCTCACCACTGCTGGTTCTCAGTTTTTTCTGCTTTTAAGCTCTGTATGTGCATGTGGATTATAAACTGCTTGAGGGCAGATCACTGCTTGGATTCTTAGAAAATACAGACATGTGGCCACAACACATGAGCAATAAGCGGAGTCCACACACTAGCTGCTGAATTTATTCCTCACAGATTTGTCAGGGAATCGTAATTCCACGTTCCACATTAAGGGGAGACAGCTGTGTGCCCCTAAGATGCTCAGTAACCCTGAAGTCACAGCTCTGTAGTAAATAGGATCCTTGCCCTCCTTGGTATTATGCGCTTAGGGGTGCCCTTTGTTCCACAGCAATGAATGCCCCCTTCCTCCTCCATCTCAACACCCAGAAGTTCAAGTGTCAGTGACATGCCAAGAGAAAACAGGAAACAGTCTTCCCTTTGGACATGGAATTGAACAAAGAGCTCCCACCAGTCCAAGCCAGTCTGAACCAGTCTGTGCTGCCTTGAAATCTCCCCAGCCTCCCTCCTAGCTGGCACGAAGACAACAAGAACATCATTGACTTCCATCTTTGGCCTTCTAACCGGGAAAGGACTTGTGAAGGTGAATGGTTTGCAGACGAAGGGGGATATAAAAGAGACAAAACCAGGATAAAAATTAAATAAAAAGTAGCTGTCTTAAACTGTAATTGCAGTCCTCTGCTGAGCACGCTTGCAGATATATAAATGTGATTTACCATCAGCTTGCAACTACAAATCAGGTCTTGAGAAACACTTGTGCTATGAAATTGTTTAATCTCATCAAGCTCTGCTTTCACAGCAAGCCATAAATCACAAAGTCTTTGTTATCACAGACCTCCACCAGCGCCTCTCTGGCAGGCTATGGATCGTGGGTATATATAATCTTGACTGCACAAACACTGGGGTCGACGCAGGCTGAAATACTTTCATAATAGCCACTGTGCAGCTGGTGGAACACAAGCCTATGATGGATATCTCATTTCCTACAGTCGGCATCTATTTCGAGCAAATTATTACCACATAAATTTCTTGTCAACAGAAACGGCCAATTAATTAAGTTAAAAATTTACTTGTGATCACATCTACAAACCAAATAGAACTGCAAGGCAATTTTCCAGTTACTGAATATACTGCAGGTCAGTTTAATGAATAATTTTTAACTTTGTCATAAACTCAAAGACAGGCTAATATCTCCAGGAACCTGAATGGAGACCAGCTGCCGACAGATTTACACAAAATATATTTACGGGAAATTTGATTGCTGACATCTGGGGACAGAAATAAACTTTCTATAATTACAGAGGCATCTTTGCCATAGATATGAATTTCTTTCACCAAAAAATGCAAATGCGTCCCCAGGAAGGGTGTGTATTTATACTGTTCAGGCAGGTCTGCCATGGGGCTGGATGGCTCATGGAAAAATCATTGCATTAAATTCCTATGCTGGCGGTGGGGACATTTTCATGGGAGAAGACAATAAGGAGCAAAGACCTGTTTATCACTGCCCCCCACCTCCCACACCTCCAAAACCAGGAAGCTTTCTCTTCTTGAGGCTGTAAGCCACTTGGCCCATGTCCGACAGTGAAGACAGCCCTGGGAGGATTTCAGCCTCTGTCAGCTAGGGCAGACTGACACAGCTTCCTTGTAGGGTTGTTAGGCACAGAACACAGTTCTTCAGGGAAACAAGGCCAGCAGAGGGCCCTTCACAATTCCTGCTCTGTATCTCTGTGGACTGAAAAAAAAAAAATCCACAGTGGGGTGCTCCCAATGGGTGGTAGTAGGGATGATCGACCAGGTACATATTAAGGGATACAGGCATGGGGAACATATCAGATGTCATTGCTAACAGCGATTCATTCAACAGGCCACCCACTGTATATAGGATCATGGTTTTCTTCAGCGCCATTATCCACACCAAACGTAGAGGACAATTCAAGACCCTACAAATTACAACCTTGGTCTATGTTTGACAATTTCCCTGCTCCCTACCCTCAAACTATTGTCACCAGATGATCGGGCAGGAGACCTAGTGTCCTCGTATCATATCCTTCCTTTGCACTTCCAAGAAACTGCTCCCAAGAAGGATCTTTCAGGGCCTTTCCCACAGGCTTGATCTGTAGGATGACTGCATTGTTTGTCTTCAGTCTGGCAAAGACCTTGGCTCTTGCCTCAGACATTTCCTTCTACACAATACTTGACAGGCTAGGATTCTTTCTCTCCCAGGTAGAACCAGCAGTAGTGAGTTTACAGCCTTGAAGTGTTCAAGATGCTAGACAACCACTTGGGGGATATGTTGTAATGGGGAATTCAATGTGTATTGGGCACTGAATTCAAAAGCCTTAAAGCTTCTTTGCCCTGTGAGCATAATTCTGCATCATGCGTGCCCTTCTTTAAGCTACTTGAAGGCAAGGATCATTTCATTGTTTTATATTGTATTCACTGCACACAGCTCAACACCTTATGGGAGAAAATGGCAGATTCCTATAAAGCTATCAAGAGAAGATTCCACAGAGTTTCTCCTCACACCATGGCCTTTGATTCCAGGTAGCAACCAACATCCCACAGTGCCATCACCATCATCCTTATCAACAGCACTGACTGGTGCCTGTCATAATTTAGAGCACTTTGTCAGGATTCTAAGAGGTAGAACACATTCTTTCCCAAACCAATTTGAATTAAGGAATTGAGTCACACAATGAGTTCACTGAACAAATGGAACAAATTGGTGTTTAAGGAATAACCAATGTGCAACATACAAAAGCTATCAATAATTTCCAGAACAGGCTTCACAATGCAGAATGCTTTGCATTTCAAAACCTCACAGGTAACAAAGAGGGTTTGTAACCCTGATCATTCATTATTTTACAGGGTAGAAATCAAACCCTATATCCCAAGCTCAACCAACTTGCCTCACCCTGGGTCACTAAACCAGAAGGTCACAAAAAAGGTCCTTGGTGCCTGTCCACTATTCTTTCCACCATACCCCAGAATCTATCATCCACTGCACCCCACAAGTGCTTTTTACTTTTCCCGGACAAAGTCCATAAGCTTAGCATGAAATAATAAGCACCTCTTTCCTAGCTCACGTCTTGGCTCGAGGGTCCCTCGATTCTCCTTCTCACAAGAAAACAGGTTTCAAAATTTCCTGGGACCAGCATTGTGGTATATCAGGTAAAGCTGACACTTGCAATGCCAGGATCCCATATGGGTACCAGTTTCAGTCCCAGCTGCTTCAATTTCAATCCAGCTTCCTGGATTGAAATATCCTGGCAAAAACAGTAGAAAATAACCTAAGTGCTTGGGTTCCTGTCACCCACATGGGAGACCCAGAGGAAGCTCCTCACTCCTCACTCCAGCCTGGTGTAGGTCTGGCCATTGTAGCCATTTGGGGAATGAACCAACAGATGCAAGATCTCTCCCGGTGTGTTTCTCTCTTTGTTGCTTTTCTTTACAAGAAAAAATAAAAACACTTTTATAAAAAGAAAAAAAAAAACTAAATTTCCCCATTGACAATAATCTTAGTTGTAAAGTCAGTGTCTAATTTTACCAATAATATTCTCTCAATCCCCCATGAATGAGAGTATCTCCCCACCACCCATTCCTAAGAGCTAAATCCAGAGGTTGACTGGATCTGAAAATTGGTTAACCCACTTGCTAGTAATGAAACCTTGAACTGGTAGATTCATCTCTGAGGGTCTGTCTCCTCTTCTATAAAACAAAGTGAAATTTGTACCAGTCTCACAGCATTTTTAGGAATATTAAAATAGATAACACATTCAACACTTTAAAATAAGATCCTTAAGGAGTATTAGGCCTTTCTATCCTTCATCTGCATGAATGTTTGTTGCAGTAAATATTATTCTCTCACCAAATGCTATGTATGTTTTTTACCTTTTTATTTGTGCTATATATAACCTGCTGAAACTTCTTGGAAGAATTAACAGAACAACGATAATGGAGCAGATACCACTTTCTGCCTGCATTATATTATAGGCTCTGCTATAAACACATTCATTATCAGTACTGCTAGGAGGCAAATATTCTTATAATCTCCAACTTATGGTGTGACCTAAAAAAGTTCAAATACAAAGATACATATCAAAGGTCATGTAGCAATAATTGCTCACACCCCAAGTTCATTCTCAGAACCACTGCAATTTAGGGTTGTTGTATTTAGTCAGCAATTCCTTATCACTATATTAGCCCCCCCCATTATAATCCTAGGTATTATTCATGTCCTTCTTTATTCTCCACTTACCAAAATGATCCTACTCGTTATTCTCAACCACTTTACAGAAAAGACAAAGAAACAATATAAATATATGCCCAAGGGCATCAAAATAAAAACAATTTTTTCAAACACGCCTAACCCTAGCATTTTTATCTTTCACTCAGCAATAGTTTCTGAGAGCACAGTAGAGGTCTTTGACACACTTATGGAAACTGGAACAGTGGTTAAGACATCACTTTGGAAACCTGTATTCCACATCAGAATGCTGGTTCAAGTGCCAGCTCTACTTCCATGCCCAGCTTCCACCAATGCACACCCTTGGAGTCAGCAAGCAAAGACAAACTCTTGGGTCCTTACTCTCCACATGGCAGGACTCAGCTGGGTACAAGTTTATTCTAGCCCTGACTGTTTTGCACATTTGAGTACTGAACCAGTGAACAGAGGCTCTCTCTCTCCTTCAAATATAATGAAAACAATTAAATACTTATCTTTAAAAATGTGTCTTACGAAAAGATTGTCCATGATTTTCAAAAAGTTTTTATCTGAAATCAATGTATCTTGTAATTCTACCTAAGGTGAACTTTTCAAAGAGCCCTCATACATCCCCAGTGTCACTAAATCGCCCTCTGAAGATGTTTAACAGCATGAACGACTAGTCCAGGGCAGCTCAGCCACCTTGTAAAGGCAGTTGTGGAGCACATAATCGCTGGTGTACGAGAGTATGGGCAAGGCCAGTGGAGGCTCCTTAGTGGAGATTTTGTGAAGCAAGATTCAGAGCTTTAATAAAACACAATGTATTGTCAGAGGCCACAGACAAGAAACACTGAGACAGCGCTATAAGGATGGCTTCGAGCTACTAACAAAGGCAGGTACATAGCACAGGATGAGTCACCACTCTCTGATAGGTTATCTTCTCACGGGTCAGTGCTGCCCAAGGGTCAAGGGCAAGATGGAACAGAACAAAGCAGCGCTGAGGAAAGCATGTGTCTCTGGCTGACCTGGTGGCCAATGTCACACAGGTGACAGGAGTGATGATAATATCATAGCCTTGCATGTGTCAAGCACTTTATAAACCACTTTCTCAGTCATTATCTCATTACAGGTTTAAAGAATTTCCTATAAAATAGTCAATAATGACCTAACCTGACAAGCAAAAGTTCATTTTTCAGGAGCACATTCCTGTTACTTGAGGAAAGATAGCTACTTTGAGATGTATGGCCCACAGGTGTGCAGATAAACACAGTAGGTGTGGCTTTGTTAACAATGCACTCATCCAAGACATTATAACTCTGAGAAAAGAAACAGAAGCATGGATCTCTGTATCAAAACACCCTATGTGCTGGATTGGGGAAGAAGGTGTATTAACAGCAGGAACTAAAATCGCTACTACTCATCAGGTCAAATGATTTACTACCACTAATTGTGGGAAAGGAAATACTACTATTCGTACTGTCAAGAAAATGGGATAGCAATTGCTACTATTCATAGCATCATAAAGGAACAAGATAGCAAATACTATGACTACTGCAGTGTCAGAGGAATAGTGAAAGATAATAAGCAATTATAATAACCCTAATTCGTAGTTGAATGAAGCGTATAGCAACTGCTGTTGAATTTCTAAGCACAACTACCCAAGAAGTGTATCACAGAAGATACAGGACTTAACTTGGGCCTTGAAGGATTCTCAGAATTTTGGTAATTTGGAGGAAAATATAAGTTTGTATAGATAGTCACCATGCATGCAAACTTATATTAATTTTCACGAATGTATTCAATTTTCATACTTACTTAAAAAGAATTAAAATTTCAAATGACATTATGATATAGGAATTTCTCCATTTAGTAAAAATCAACACGCATACAAAAAAGAGAGCAAGCAAGGAAGGAAACTTTGCTAAATATAAAAAGTTTAGCAACTGGAAATCAATAAAAGAGAGTTTCTGATGTTTATTCTAGCTATAGTATAGCTCATTTACAAAGAATACTGTAAAAATTGCCAGTAATTATAACAGAAATTAAAAAAAAAAAACTAAACGTTTTCTTTAAGTGTTCCAAAATCTACAGAGAAGCAAACCTTACACAGGCATTCTTTCCCATCTTCTGACTAAGTGATGGCTTAAATGACTACGGGGGAAAACAGGTGAAACACAGAAAAGTAGTAAGTGGGCAGAAACTCCAATACACGTGGACATTACCAGACCACACCTTAAATTAGAAAGAAACACATCCAAAGCCCAAAAGTAAACTCCAGTAAAGTTTTTACAGAATGCTAAAAGAGAACTGAGTAGGCATCACAACCAAGATAACAACTCTTCTCAGTGGACTGTTCTCTGCCCTACAGCAAGCTCTCAGGTTATAAACCCTGGCTAATGAAATACTGCTTCAACAGTAACTCTGGTGAGAAATGAAGCATATCTTCCACAATGTGGAGAGAAGAAATTAAGAAGTTTTACACTATATAATCTCAGAGTCACTCACAGATGATCAAAGAGGTAAGAAATAATACTGCCTACATGCTAAAGAACAGCAAGGAAAACAAGGAGGGGAAAACAGAGGCACACAATGCAAAAGACAAACAAGAACCCCAACAGTTAAAGTAATGGGTTGGGGAGGGGCGAACTATGGGATCATGCGATGCAAAGTAGTGCTAAGAAAAGTTGGCTCTCAAAACTCAGAGGCCTGGGGAGGGTCCCAGAAGGGAATCTGCATGAAACTACACACATCTCTCCCGCATTTGAGAACAGTGCGTGGCAGCAGCTCAGGGACTGCAGGAAGGTTGTAAATAGCCGCCCAAGATTCGTACCAGCTCTGAGAGCTCCCTGCCATTCCGAGAAGGATGGCAAGGCTTTCACAACTGAACTTGGATGGGAAGCCACAACAGACAAAACAGAACGAACATCAGAGTAATGAGGTTAATTTTCTGCTTAAAAAAAAGCATAGCCTTTTCTTAGCATTAGAACTTAGTATAAAAACATGTTTCAAAATGACAAGGATATAAATCAAAAACTATTCAAGAACAAAGAAGAAAATGTAATCAATTACAACAACAAAAATCAACAAACTCCAAGATGACCCAGACACCAAAATGCTAAAATACCAACTTGAACGCAGCTTTCATGGCCTTGATCCATGGGGTAGAGGCAAAGGATTCTGAAATGAATTGAAACATACAAATTCTTTGAAAGAGGCAAAAATTATTAAAATATAAATACTAGTTCTGAAAAATGAAAAATGTAGAACAATGGATAACTGGATGGGCTCTATAGCATAATACCAATGAGGGGAAAAAGATCCAGTGAGCTTGAATATAAATAGAAATGCATTATTTAAGCAGACAGAAATAAGATAACCATAATGAAAGAAAAGAGAAAAAAAAAACCGAACAAAGAGAATAAGCAGAAAGCTTCAGGGGCCTGTTAGACACTATTGAAGGGTGTAACATACATACAACTGGAGTAATATATGGAGAGGATGAAAAGATTGTGCAGAAAAAATACCTGAAAATATTCAAAAATTTTTTTAAAAAATTAATTTTAAGATTAGAAATCACATCTGACTACAGCTAATAGGTTAAAAAAATATACTTGCCCATATACCATAAATATATCCTCAAAATGAAGAGAAAGTTGTAGCTCACATATCCTAAAAAATACTATGCCCAACTACAACGTCCAATATAACACAGATAAGTTCAGAAATTAAATAGTCAAGAGCCCTTTTTGAAAACAAGCATGTTCTCAGAAGGAAATCTGCCTAATTTTGGTTTAACTAGTAATCTAGAAATAGAAAAGATATAGTCTAAACTAGTTGGCTCTGAGTTCACCTCACTATCAAATCAATAACAGACAATCATGGAAAGTTTTACCCTCTGATATAATAATTCTATTTTCAGTTTTGATATCAACACACTAGAGTAACCTGTAAGGAATGACCAGAGAAGTCATGATCCTTTAGAACAGACTCAGTGACTATAAAACTGACACTAATAGGCACTCCAATGTCAAGACATGTACTGTATTTTCCTACCATGAGATTATTGATCCAATGTTTATTAAAAATGTAGAGATGTTTCACAATTCCTCTTTTTTCTCTGCCTATAGCAAAATATCTCCCAGAAGCATAAAATCTGTACTTTTCAAATCATTCGTATCACATTCCAATCAGAAAACACCAAATGACTGACTCAAGTCAACAGAGACTCATTTAGACGGCATCAGTTATTCCACTTGAATTTTCACAGACACACACGCGCATGCGCACACATACATACACGGAAATGCATACATGACCCACCATTAACATCTGCCTATCTACTATCTGGTTTCCAAAACTGCTTGGACAATACGGAGACAGTCACTTTAGAACAGCCCAGTGAGTTTTCAAATGAGCTATAAAGATTATGTTGTAGGTCTTTTAAAACCAGGTGACTGATTTTTTTTATTAAAGATGTACTTATTTTTATTGGAAAGTCAGATAGACAAGAAAGAGAAACAGAGAGGAAGATCTTCCATCCGATGATTCACTCCCCAAGTGACCTCAATGGATGAAGCTGCACCAATTAGAAGCCAGGAGCCTGGAACCTCCTCCGGGTCTCGCACACGGGTGCAGGGTCCCAAGGCTTTGGGCTGTCCTTGACAGCTTTCCCAGGCCACAAGCAGGGAGCTGGATGTGAAGTGGAGCTGCTGGGATTAGAACTGGCACCCATCTGGGATCCCAGCACTTTCAAGGCAAGGGCTTTAGCCACCAGGACACTGTGCCAGGCCCTGGATGACTGATATTTCAGCTGATGTTAGAAACACCATTTTCTCAGTTCAACTATTTCCTTATGTTTAGCTGCACTAAGATTAAATGGGATTAACAGAAAAAAGATATGCAAATACAAATATATCATCATAGTGTTTTAAGGTCTTCATAAAATATTTGCAGAATGACTTACTGTGACACCTAAGCAGTTTACAATGAATGACTCAAACAGAACTGGAATGTCACCTGATGATGAAGACTGTCAGATATGCATAGATGTATACCTCACTGTGTACTGTGGAAAGAGGCAAGTTACAAAATTCCATAAGAGATACTAAGATAGTAAAAATCACAATAATAACATGTGTTGGGGGCTCCCTTGTACGGCAAGCTCTCTGATATTACCTCTATGTGGATAATTTGATTTCCTCCCTTAATGCCCCATTCGTCAATGCCTTTTTTCATTCACCTGATCCACAGCTAACTGAATAGGAAAAGGAGCACTCTAAGACATAGGCATGTCACCTCTGTCCCTATTCTTCATTTAAGACCATTTCTTAGAAAAATAAAATTTTTAGGCACTGCAACGTTGTACCCAAATTTGTGCCTTGTCATTTATATTAAATATTCAGTAGAACAATTTGTATGGAGAGATGGCAAAGGTTGTGAAAATTATACACGAGCAATAAATATATTAGACAATATGCTCTTCAAAAGGAAAAACGGGAGCACACTTTTACCAAGCTCTGAAGGAAACAGTGGTTGAAGGCTGATTTCCTAACCTATGTACACCAACAACTAATCAGGCCCTTGCTGCTTGCCACTTAACCAATTCACCAGAGACTGGTGATGGCAAAAGAAAAGAGCTAATTTCAAGAAATGGGAAGGGACAGAGGAAGGAGATCTCTTGATTTAAAATGTGTTGTTTCTGTCCAATAGGCCAGCAAGAGTTTTTAAAGGACAAGAGTAGCTTCAAGGGCTGATGAGCAATAAAATAATGATTCTATTGAGTTGATAATCATGCCAGTGTTCAGTCTTGGCTCTAATGTGGCTCCATCAGCCTCCTGTGGGTGAAGTCCAGGGCATCAGCAGGGGGCACACATGTTGACAGTGAGGTTCAGCATCCCTTGGGTGGAGGCCTCTGTTAATTGGGTCAGAAGTCCCCATTCCAAATCATCTCCCCTGAGTAACCCCCTGAAATTCTCCTGCAAATGTTACTATTCACTAGTCACAGGTAATCCACAATATCAGTAATTGGCTTTAGTTAGTCAAAATAAGATAGGAAAGCTGGATGCTTTTTTATTATGGTTGCAATGTGATGCTAATATCAGTTAGGGTCAGTTAAGCAAATGCTTTTAAAAAGAATTTGAAGCTACTGGTTGTCAAGGTGTTATTTCTCCTGCTACATGGAAACACAATGAATCTGGGAGGTGGAGTTCAGAAATCTTGTGGTACACTCTAGCCCCAAAGACAAAGGCTTTCACTAGACCAGATTAGGAAGTCAGGCTCAGAGAGGACCCTGTGGGGATATTCCATCTGGACAGTGGGGGCCTCTACCTTCTACATACAAACACTGTCTTGAGTCCGCCACAATTATAGGTAAAAATGAAGGGAGGTCATTGGGCAATACATGTGGAACTATGTAATCTGAAGGTAACAAAATATAAAAGGGAAGAAGTAAGATTAGAAAACTCCTTGGGTGAAATCAGCTTCTAAAATTCTAATAGGCCCACTTACATCTTGCTTGGAGGTGCTTTGTCCTCTGTGCAACTCTGTGCATATCCTTCACAGAGCAGTGATTGTGTGTCCACTGTCCAATGGGAGATTACAGAGTGACCCATGGGAAGAATTTAAGACAGCTGAACAGGTTAAGAAGGAAAAAAAAAATGCATATTTAAGTATTCGCCATAGGGAACGCTCTTTTATCACTGACTGAAAAACTTGAAAGTTGAAAACACTTCAATTTTGACTAAAAGGCAGGAAATGTTTTAAACTACAGAAATACGTAAGGAAGGAGTTCTTGATGACAAAGAGAAATCCCATGAGACTGTTCAAGAGGCCACTCCAGATTTAGACCAGATAGCCCAGGATTTCAACCTCTGTGCCAAGTTCAGTGATGGGAAAACAGGACTGCTTATTTGTATTTCCACCTCGCTTGCCACGTGGGTGCAAATCACACATGGTGGTAACACCACCGTGGAAACTTGCAGAATGAATTGCTTCTGGGAAGTCCATAAGTGGATATTGTGGTGTCAATGAAGAGCACACCGGTACCACACTCCCTGCCCCAGGACTGTGTTGAGGACTCACCTTAGTGCTGATTTTACTAGACAGCACAAAGCACCCCTTCCTGAGCCACTCCAGGCTGGAGACATCCTTTGCGCTGTGGTTAATGCTTTCCTCACTGCA
Source organism: Ochotona curzoniae (assembly GCF_017591425.1). Classification (NCBI taxonomy): domain Eukaryota; kingdom Metazoa; phylum Chordata; class Mammalia; order Lagomorpha; family Ochotonidae; genus Ochotona; species Ochotona curzoniae. The sequence goes on along the minus strand of NW_024465556.1, from coordinate 19,727,311 downwards.
ACAAAGCCAGGTGTGGGGCAAGAAGCACTGGGTTGCATTACAGAGAGGAGCAGAATGGCCATTAGGAAGACCCACAAAGAGGGAAGATGGGCCATAAAAAGGGAGAGGGGAGCTACACACAGGAAAATATTGTTCGAAACATCTGTAAATGCCAACAGCATCCCAAATCCTGTGTGTGACATGAGATCAGCCAAACTACTGACTTCAAACACACCTCCTTCGCGGCCACTCTAGCCCTGCCGCTGGACTCCAACACGAGAGGTTCCTGCCTCTCCTCCAGCTGAGCCTGATGCTCCTGTGTTCCTGACTCTCAGCTCAACTTGGCCATTTAGAACTCGGCTCCAATGTCCCCTCCTCTCCTTTTTTGGCCATCCCAGCTAGAGCGGTCCCTCTCCCACTGGGACACTTAACATGGCAGGGCCTTAAGGCATTTTCTTTGTAGCACCAGTCAGTGTTGGCAAGTGGGTGGTTTGTTTACCTGTGCATCCATCATCTGATGGCATTTGCTTGAGACAGAAACCACGCAAGAGCAGGGACTGTTGGCTGCTGTCTGTATCCCTAGGGACCAGAACAGGCTGTGCACACAGTGGAAATACTGACAGGGCTGAGGGATGGCTGGGCAAGAACCGAGTGAATGGGACATTTCCACACATTTATCTCAAGGTCACTGCCTGCAGCCACTCCACACGACACTATCAGGGGTAGTGTTAGGGACACGCATCAGACAATGTGAAGTGGTATCTAGCTCCAATCACTCCTTGATTGTGTGACATTGAGAAATTTCCTTAACCTCTCTAGACATTAGCTTCTACCTCAAAAAGCACATTCACACACACACACACACACAAAGAATGGCCTGTGTCATAGAGCTGTGGTTGGAAAATCTTTGAGTTCATACAAAAGGTTTAAAATAGAACAATTCAACCAGTAGTAAATACTGAAGGAATGTTGACAACATCACTGTTCCAGTTACAATTAATTCTCACTGAATATCATGAAAAGTTTCAAGGACCAGAGAAACTTGAAGTTTATGCGTTGCTATTTAAAAAATTCGTAAGGCAGCACAGTGTGTTCATTCATGGTATCTTAGTGCTAATGTATACACACTTTCTTCTGCCTCGATATATCATGTAGTTAACAAGTTCAACAACATAGCAACTTCATCTTCTCTATAAGCCAGAAAATTTGTCCTGGACCTATCTGTACAGTCTGCTCTGCTTCTGGCACATTACTGAGGAGGCTTTATGAATAATTTGGTTGGAGAAAGCAAAGTTTCCATTGTTGAAAGCTGCAGAAGAGACTCTTAATTCAAACAGTATTAGGTTGGTGGATGAGGCAAATTGGAGCATCTAAAATTTATTGGACATCATAAAAAGGAAGCGAGGAGAGGGCCAAGGAGATGGGGGTGCGATGACTGCTGAATTGCTGGCATAATAACGTGCAGCACATCACAGCACGCCACAGGGGCTGGGAAGCACACACAGCACATGATTGCTTTATGTCACTGCTGATGCTACTGGTGCATCCACTCTGACCCTGAAAACAGCAAACCCCATCATAAGAAAGGGAGAAATGTAAATTTCAAAATAGATACATAAATATTCGGTGGCCTAGTGTCTATTAGTCATTTATATTCCTGACTCTGGAATGCAAAAATGTAAATCCAGGGCCCTTGTGCAGTCAGAAGTCACCCAGGGTTCATATAATAATCTCTCTGACAAGGGCTAAAGTGTGGTTGGCAATAAAACCTATGGGGCCAATAAGCTCACTAAACACTCAAAGCAAGCAAGAGATACACTCTCAACCTCGAACATGGGGAGGGAGAGATTGACCGACTAATCTAGCCCATCTGACAAAGAGCGCTCTTTGATGCAGGGGGAGTGATGGATTCTCTGACAAGGAGGCACCCTGGTGAGCAGGATGCTTCATTCTGCAAGCTCTAAGGGGCATGCCTGTTTTTTTTATTTTGTTTTGTTTTTGTTTTTTGGTTTTTTTTTTTAATTTACTACCATGGTATCACTAGTGGAAATGAAAACAGCATAGATGATCACGATTTTAAACGAAGGCAATGGGTTCTGTGATGGAAGCCCTGCTGATGTTCTTCTTATAAACAAAATCATTAAGAGTCACATCAGATGGAGTTCAATCTCATGTATTCGGGGTGTGGGAAGAAAAAGAGGAAAGGGGTAGCAATGCTATAGAGTCAAAGAAATGGAAATCTCTCAAAGCATGGAAGTGGAGATGCCATGCCAGGCTTGTCACTGAGGAACACAGTGGAGAAAAAGAAGTAGAACATTCTGGAATCTGGTATCTGGGGAGATCATTTACCACAACCTGCCAGACACACAGAGGAGATGAATGCTTGGAGGATTACAGGATCATGCAGCTGATTTCCAAAGTTTCTCCAAGAACTTGAACCTACTGACTCCAAGTCCATCTATTGGGTTTGCACACCAGGTTTTGTCTGTTTCAACTCTTCTTTACTTCATATTTTATAAAAATCTTTGATGGCATGATGCCTCAACTGGTTAACTCTCTACCTGCAAGTGCCAGCATCCCATGAGCAGCACCAATTCCTTTTCCGGTTGCTTCTATTGCCATTCAGCTCCCTGCTTATGGCCTGGGAAGGCAGCAGAGGATGGTCCAAGTCCTTGGTACCCTGCATCCACATGTGAGACAGAGATGGGGATCCTGGCTCCTGGCTTCAGATCAGCTCAATTCCAGCCATTGCAGCCATTTGAGGAGTGAACCAATGGACAGAAAAATCTTTGTTTCTGTCTCTTTTTCTCTCTGTAAATCTGCCTGTCCAATAAAAATAAATAAATCTTTTCAAAAAATCTTACATGAAATCCTGTCTTCCAAATCTAGGAATTGGAAAAGATAATTTAGATTATATATGAGGCTTACTTTAGGGGATACACATTCAAATACGTATAAAGCATGTTAGGACATAGTGCTTATGTCAATGAATTTCATGAAGATCCCTTATCAAAAGTTAAGGTAGATGTCTTAGATGTATTAAAACCAAACTGATTTTAAAGAGAAGCAATAATAATAATGGCATGCATATCTGTAGGTTGGAAAGCACTACTTTAGAAACATGAACGGGCTTTCAAAGTTATGGAATCATGACATACACTATATCGAGAGTAAAACTGGGGGAAAAAAAACCCATGCTAACTGCAATAAGCAGGACACCAAAGGGGGAAAAATTTGCAAGATTACATTGAAATAGGACATGTTGAACAGGCAAATTCAGTCAGAAAGTAGAAGAGAGGATCCCAAGGGAAAGAGAGGGTAGAGATAGAGGAACAGCAATTAATGATAAATAACTACAGAATTCCTCTTGAGTTGATGAAAAAGTTCTGGAAATAGTTGATGTTTAACTTTGTCAGTGAAATGTATGCTTATAAATAGTTAAAATGGCAAATATTATGACACATATGTTTTAGATATTTTTAAAAATTAACTATGTATTATTAAAAATGGCAAGAACTTTACATGGGTGAATTATATGATATGTAAATTCTATGTCAATAAAACTGTGCAAAATCAGAGACTATTCACGCATGAGATTATGAATATGTTTTTGTCTAGAAAGGAGTCTTGATGGTGACTTAGAGAAATTCTCATCAATTACAGGAATACAAACCCATAGGACATTACCCACTCGGACATATCCCTAGGGAGGGAGGGATGGCTATTGTGCTTCTGTCTTAGGGAAGCGAGTGAAAACTTCAGCTTTTCAGGACTCTTGATGATGTATTATCCTTCTTGTACCACTCCCGAAAGGTGCTATCTGGAGGTTTCTGACTATTAATAATTTGGATCAACATACAGAATGAATATTCTCTGAAATCAAAGCATGCATATCCTAAGTCATAGCTCCAGTGTTCAAAATCTAACATGTGGGATTTTATAATTGAGTTTTAAATTACCATCCACTCAACGTATGGAAAGATACTGGGATCATTTCTCAAAACTCATTAAAAAATCACTTCAGCACAAATGTAAAGTTAGCAATGATCTGATCAATTCCAGATCCAATCTACTGAGTTGTAAGTGAAGAGCCAGAGCAGCATAAGGTCACAGACATGGAGTGTAACAGACAGCCCTAACCTGAAGCCTGGATTTACAACCTACTCTCGTTTAATGCTTCCCTGGCCCTTGTTTTCCTTATCTGGGAGATGGAGATAACGACTCTTTATTCCAACCTGTGCTATAAGAATTAGATTAGGTGACACGATGAACAACATTATATTATTGTATATGGCAAATGTCCTACAAATGGTAGCTATAGTGGTAGTACTTAAAAACACATAGCACAGAATCTAAAGAAAAAAATGTTGGTGAAAAATAAACTATCAGCGTGTCCCTAGTCACCACAGGGATCCCTGTCCCTTGGAAATAATTTCTCCTTGAAGAAGCCAGCACAGAACTTCAGATTCTACCATTAGATAATGAAATAGCCTGAGAAATATCTAATCCCCTTTGTTTAAAAAACAAAGAACATATTATTACTATACTACCAAGACTACTGTGAATATTTGTACTTATTATATACCAAGCACTTTTAGCACATTTTATTAAACTGTAGGATCTTCCCAGGAACTCTTTGAGTCAAGTATTCTTAGGATCTTATTTTTTAACTAGTTAACCTAGGCTTAAATAAGCTAAGAAGCTGTGCCACAATTACAGAATTTAGACTTAGTGCCAATACAAGGTCCATGCTCACTTGGGCTCTGTCAATTCACCTGGTATTAGGAAAGGAGGCTCCTGGAATGCAGCTGTGAGCAGTCTTGCGGCTCTCTGACCACCATTCCTCACACAAATGCAAATAACACACGGGACTTTAGGCTTGTACGTCGGTTCTCACACGCGAACAAAGGCATCTTTGACTTGTAAATGAGCTAATAATGCATCAAATCAAGCCCACACGTGAAAAGCTGAAGACAGGATTCCCCCCCATTTTTAGTCATCAGTGCCATGCTCCACTGTATATCCACTTGCATACACTTGTCTCTGATATCCAAAACTCCCTGCCAATGCAGAAGTAAGGCACTCTTCCCAGAGTACATGTCCCCAAGTACCACCAGAAGGGGAGGCAGAGTCTGAGCATCCAAAGTGAAGCAACTGCATTACCCAGTGCTCAGTGGTGCTTGATGGGTACCAGACAGCCCGCTGTTGTTGGGGGAGCTCCTAGCTACTATTGCTTGACAGACGCCACTCAATTTTCAGCCTGGGTAGAAGAGCAATCATCTAAAACATTGACTTCTCAGAGAGAACTCAAAACCATCCAACATTTTTTAATGGTGAACGTTCTCCCTAGATACATGAATAAAATAGAGAGATGAGCTAACAGGAAGGGAAAGATATAAACAGGGTCATATCAACCTGACCCTATTTCTTTCTCCCTCTATTAGCCATAATCACCCTTAGAGTAGCCCTGTGCATTCAGGTCATGAGGATCAAAGAAACATTTTTAAAGTTGAAAAGAAGGAATCCATTTCAAATGACTTTACAGGATAACTGTCACTAGAATTAATATGATTGGAATGTTCAAAATTGCTACAGGTCCCTTTCTTTTTGAAAGGTGTTGGGCCTTAGAAGCTGAACACGAACCTATGAAGTCACAGTGAACAGTTGTGCTATCAGAGACAATTCCATGCTGGGAAAAACTTCTTTAATTCACTGGTCCTCACCTAGAAATGGGCAAGGATGAGTCCCAGAGGCTAAACATGGGGCATGATTCTTATCTCATCCCATCTCCCATATTACTAATAGTTTGCCATTAAACTGTTTCCCCTCAAAGGTATTTGAAAACATGCTTTATGATTTGTAGTGTGCATTTTTTTCTCTTCAGTTTTCTGGACTCCTCACCTAAATAATAAAATCAGACCAGATGTGAGGAACAGCAATCTGCACCTATGCGATGGGACAAAGCTTCCAGAATTCAGGAGAGCAAACCCCACGTGCTGAATTCCCATCTGGGCAAACATCATGGCAGTCACAAAGCTAAGAGAAACCTTGGCAGCTGACATTTCTCCAACTAAAATGACTGCTGCCCTTGCAAATGAGAAATAGATGTCAGCATGAAAAGTAAATGAACTCACTATTGCCAGGAGAAGAAACCCAAAGTGGAAGAACTCAGATTCTCAGATTTCCTTTAGAATGAATTGGACCCTTCCAAGTGGTCATAAGACATCCATTTAGTACCTGTATATAATCCATGTGTGCCACTATGGTGGCAAATATATCATGACAACAAGGGAACAGCTGAGATGGCTAAGCAGAGATTCCCATTGTTTTTAAATTGGTAGCAGGCATCAGAAGTGACAGAGGTTTTGCTACTGTACCCACGTTACAATCTAACCACTCTGTGATCAACTTACTTATTATTCCATTTATTGCATCTTCCATTTTAATGATTTGGGTTTTTATTTGAAAGCGAGAGTTACAGAGAGACAGAGTGAGAGATAGAGAGCTCCTCCATTCTCTGGCTTACTCCCCAGATGGCTGCAATGGCCAGGATAAAGCCAGGAGGCAAGAGCTTGTTCCTAGTCTGCTATGTGAGTGAAGGAGCTCAAACACTTGGACCATCCTCCGCTGCTTCCCTGGATACACCAGCAGGACACTGGAATGGAAGAGGTGGTGCCCACACGGCATATCAGCACTGCAGGTGACAGTTCAACCTGACACACCACAGCTCTAGCCCACATTCATGGCATTTTCTGCAGCTACTTCTCACTATAACACTATCACTCACAGGAGCACATGGCGATTGCTTGCCTCAAAGCAAATGCTGTGCATGTTGGGACTCTAAGAATGAACAAATCTTCAAGAACAAACAAGTCCTGCCTCCACCTACAGTCCAGTGGGAGAGAAAAAATTACAAATATGTGTGATGAGTTATGAGGAAGTCTGAGCAATGTGTTTAGCAAGAATATTTTATTGATGTCTAAAAGTCAGAAAGATAAAGTGACCATCACACAAAGCCAGGGGAAATCTTAGCAGAAGCACTGCTAAATTCAAATCCGGCAACTGAGAGCTACTTTTTCCCCCTTCAAATTGGACAGCTATTGTTTTCTTTTGGTTTTTATAATTTCCTTACTTCTCTAAACTATTTTTTTTCCTAAAAACATAAAAAAGAGAATGAGATAAATTCATGGCCATTAAAAATACTACATTTTGGGGAAGTTTCTTTCACAGCTCCAGGTTATACTAAAACAAAAATACTCTTTTAGAGGCAAATTTGCTTTGGATTCAAGTTCCTTGAAAGGCAAGGGTGACCTCAGGGCACTGTACGAGAAGCATCTATCATATGAGGATCAAAAGGTATCCTTCATGAGAATGACATGATTATTTCTCTTCAATTTTGAAAATAAACAGCTGCAGATCAAGCATAACTTTTTAAATAAGTTCCTGTATGTTGAATACATAAGACTATCTTCTTGACACCGTTTCCTACACAATACAATGTACCAGTTACTTACGTAGTATTTCCTTCTTAGGCATTTTAAGTAATCTGGGGTGATAAAGTATATGGAAGGATACGTGCAGATCATATGCAAGTACAAAAAAAGCAACTCCAAGGTGTGAGCCTGACCCCAACAATCCACTTATGGATTACGATGAAACCCAAATCTAATCAACGCCACTTCGTCTTACAATTTTGCTTGAATCGCTGGGAAACAGGACTGTTTCCAGGGGAGTACTGAGCCAGCAGAAGCATAATCCTTTAGCTGATGCTGCTTACTCTGTCCAAACTTGTAAAACATGGCCTAAGAGCCAGTGTGCCAGCACGGAAGCTTAAGTAATTTGAAATGAGTTTATATCGCTTTCTTATAACTCCTCTGTAAAAACACCTACTGCCCTACTTTTATACACTATGCACACCTGCCTTCTCCATAGGCCAAAATTCTTTACAGCTCTAATCACCTAATAATTCATAATAATTATTTTGCTTATTTCATTTTTGTTTTAAAAGCAGTCAGTTCATATTCTAGAAGATAATCAAATTTCAACTTTAAACATACTATTCAAGCTCATTCTCACATTTCATGTATGAACTAGAATGCATGCTTACCAAAACAACACAGTACACTGTATAGGTTCTTTTCCTATTTTATAGTTCTAAACGTGAGTTTGAAGGAATTTTTTTTAATGCACTGTTAAAATGACAGAATTGAAGTAATTCAGGACTTGCCAATCATTTTGCTGGGGCTATCTCTTTCTATCTTTTTTCAGATGTATTTATTTTTATTAGAAAGGCAGATTAAAAGGAAGAAGGAAAGAGAGAAAAAGATCTTCCATCTGCTGGTTCACTCCTCAAATGGCCACAATAGCTGGAGCTGAGCTGATCTGAAGCCACAAGCTTCCTCTGAGTCTCCCACACAGGTACAGGGTCCCAAGGCTCTGAGCCGTCCTCCACTGCTTTCCCAGGCCACCAGTAGGGAGCTGGATGGGAAGAGAAGCAGCTGGGACACAAACCAGCAGCCATATGGGATCCAAGCATATGCAAGGTGAGAATTTAGCCACTAGACTATCACGCCAGGCTTAAGCATGGTGGATATTTCACATGTCTGGTTTAAATACAGATATATGTAGGACCCTGCTTTTAAGGATGCCTGTTACACCTCCTGCAGTCTCCAGTGACTTCACACCACCAGAGTTGCTGGCAACAGAGTTCACCCTTGTGCTGGAACTTCTTAGAGATCCTGGAGTGCTCCAGATTAGCTTCCATATGGAACACAGTGTGTATTAAAGGACACATTCTAAAAGAGTTGTTTAAAGTGTAATAAACATTTACACAATAATTAATAAACACTATTAAAATACAGCAGAACTAACAGCAATTATTTGTAACTTAAACTGACAAAATGGTCCCCCTCCCCAACTCCAAGGAATATTTTATCACCTTCTGTTTGGATTGCCAGTACATGGTGATAATAACAGGCATACCACATTTTAGTTGTTTCCCTCATGCTTTAAACTTCCTATGAGCATTAAAACTCCTAAGTCTCTGTCCCCTGGAGCAGACTATCCCTGCTCTCTCCTACCCCCTGACTCCTTTCCCAGCTCCTGCGATGCCGCAGCCAACAGCATGGGATGCAAGCTGCATCTGTATTGAGAACAACACATTAAACAGAATTTCTCCAGAGAATTCTGACTGACTGAAGCACTCAGAAATGTTGAATGAGTACATCTGCATAAGGCTGAAATTTCCAGTAAGATTTCAGTATTGACCAAAAATTTCCCAAGTTTCTACATAAGAAAATAGTAGTCATGGTAGCTCAGACTCTTTATGCAATGCCTGCACAGAACTCACTTTTTACTGGAGGGCAAAGGTTATTGTGTGCGCTGAACACGATACTTTGTTATTGAATGTCAGATCCTCTTGTAATTCCAGGAAATTAATATGGTTCTGTGGATCAAGGCAAGGCAACTAGCAACTCCTATGGAGTTTTAAGTTTTCCTCTGTGAGGAACTGGGTAAAGCTCTAGATTTTCTTTGGAGAGCTAGAAAAATTACACAGTGAGTCACAGAGCTATCCAGACAGAACAGATCAAAAGACACATTGATCTATATTAGCCTCTTCCCATTGATGGTCTGTCTGACTTCACTACATATTTTATTCATTCGCTTTATAGCTGGTCAGTTGTTTCTTAGTAAATTCAATAACCTTCAAACTGAAACACATTTTATTCTCTCTAATATGCGCCTTTCTGCTACATTTTATTCCATTTGGTATACTTCCTAATCAATTCTTTTGTGAGCTTTATTTCATTCTACACAATGTATAGATACTTTGTTAGGATTTCTTTCTTTCCAAATGATTTAAATGTATTGGCTGGACTGATTGCAGCAAGTGTGCGCACCACCCACTCCCGTTCACTGGGTCATGTGGTCTGATTCATGCACCGTATTCTTGGTTGAGGAAAGATGTGCTTTCCTAGCTCAGTGTAATGTGAAGTGATGCTTGCTTTGTGTATCTCCTGGCCGTGGTTGAGGACTGAATAATTACAGAGACATGTGCAGGAATGTCAGTGCCTTTCCAATGCTTACTGCTGAGATGGGTTAACCACAGCTTCTTAATATCCTTGGTATGATGTCATCTCTGAATCAATGCTTGTGAAATCCTACATGTCACTGCCAACAGATGAAAAACAGAAAAACAGTACACAATAACCCAGCACTCTCATAAACTATTGTGGATTTAAAGTATGGCTGAAGATTGCCTTGTTTGGTAGCATGAACTGTGACTCATTTTTAATTTGGGTTAGCCCTAAACTTTATGTCCTTTTGAAGACTTCAAAGTTCAGTTTCAGCAATGAAACTGTTTTCTTCTTCACAGAGAAATTTTCAAAAGGCAATGAAAGTAGTGTCACTGCAATGATCTTTGTGGTTATTGTCCTAAGTGAGGAAATGACACAAGGCCTGGTGGAGCAGACCATGTCTAAGGTCTGGGAACCTTAGCAAGTCGGTGTAAACAGCAAAGTTTCACCAACGAAGGTCTAGAGGTGAAGATGAGAAGGCACACAGAGGATGAGATCTAGAGAACCCTACAGGCCCGGCCAGGAGATTGTGACCACATCCTAAACATAAGGTGGGGCGGACCAGATGTGGATGGTGTTCGGACAGGGGAGCTGACGTCATGAAAGCAAAGAATTCCTATAAAACAAGTTGTAACTTCCTAAAACAAACTGAACTTGAGAAAAATTCACAGCAGCTGGTACGAGTGCCCAGAATGTAATAATGGCACAACTCACCTTGTTTCAAAGAATTTCCAACAGACAGGGAGGCCAGCACACCTGGGAATGGAGAGAAAGCTACACAGAAAACAGGACAGCTTAGAGGGATGTGGTGAGTGAGTGTATAAAGAAGAGGCAGTGCCATCATACTGCACAGCCACTGCCAACATGCTCAAACACATAAAATAAAATAACAGGTGGAACAAACGATGGGAGATGCCCACTGAGAGCTAACCACAGCAATGCTGCACATCACAACACACAAACATCCCTAATTCAATGAACGTTTTATACATTCGCAACCAATAAGCACGGTATCTCACAGATACTGGCTCTACTATTGTACGAAATTGAAGATGAATGTCATTAAAAGTGGAATTCTGATTATGCCATTGCAAATCTCAACAACAAGGAAGGATGGGGGGAGGGCTTGAGAATGAAGAAATGGCAGAAGACCACAAACAGGTGATGATGCTACATGAGATGGCCACATCCCATTTTCAGGATAACTGGGTCTGCCCTAAACTTTATGTCCTTTTGAAGACTTCAAAGTTTTCAAACCCAGCCCTTCTCCCAACTCTTACTCCCCACTACTGCACACCCTGAGAGGCAGTGGGCCATGGCTCAACTCCTGGAGTTCTTGTCACTTATACAAGAGACAGAGATGGAATTCTGGGCTCTTGGCTGGTGCTGTGACCCAACCCCTGCTATCGTGGGCATTAGGAGAGAGAGTCAATGGTCTGAAAATAGCTCCCTGTTTCCATGCCTATAGCTCTGACTTTCAAATAAACAAAAGTTACTAGTTTTTAGAAGGGTAATTAAAGTAGCATTATTTTACAGGGGACATTCAGATGAACTCAGAGCTTTTTAAGCCGTCACTCATAAAAGCAATGTCCCAAGAAAGAAAGCAGGCCAGCCATTGGAGAAGGATAGGAAAAAACCTCAAATGGCAGAGTAGAGGGAACAATTACACTCATGCTCTTTTACTATTTTTCTCCAACATAACATTTTGTCTTGCAGCTGGAATGATAAGTGAAATAAAAGAAAGAAGGAACCTCTACGCCCTCCCTGCCCCAAGAATGAATGGGGCACGGGAGAAGTTTGGTCCATATTTCAAGCGGTATTTTACGTTATAACACCAACCAAAAGTTCTTACAGACCTGACCAAGGCAATCGCATTACTAATCTTTGGGAAAACAAAAAATGAAGTAGATTCAGGCAAGTGTTGTCTCATTTTTTAAACAGGAGGAATGAAAAGTATGTAACAAGAGGAAGATCCCAGCCAAACTGTAACACATTAAATTATGTGCAGGATGTATGAATCCCTCGGAAAGACGGAAGGAACTTCTACATGCCAGACCTTTATACCTAGGAAAGAACAGGCCAAAACACCTCTCTCTTTCTCTTTCTCTCACTCATTCACCCCCCATCTTTGGAAATCATTATTACAAAAGTAGAACTGTGAGACCATAAACATGTAAATCTCTCACATTATTGGATGGAGGGGGGGGGGAAGACCTAGAAAAATCTACAAAAAAATCAATGAACTCTATCAAAAAAATAAATGTTGATTCATGAATCGATGAATTGGTGTCACTGAGAATGAAGGTTCCTTCCCCTCAAACTACACCCGTTTCTCCAGGCTGGTCCACGAAACCTAGAAATCTATGTCCTAACAACAGGACACAACAGAGGACAAATAAAACTTAAAACAAGCCGAAGTATCCAATTAGGTCTGAAAGCTCTCCTTCCCAAGTGAGGGATGGCAGTGTTTTCCTGGGCAGTAGCTTATGTAACAATCAAAGCCCAGCAGGCTCTGGCTGGCCACGCTCCATTACAGTAACTCACAGCAGATGCTGGGTGCCCCTGCATGGTCTCCAGCCCAGGCTCGTCTGTCTGCACATCCTGGGTGGGTGGAGGGACAAAGGCTTTTCCCACCCTAAGGTCCCAGGACTCCAACATGAAAACCCAGTCCCAGCCTGAGACCCTGGGTGACTGCTACATGGAGGAAGTCACAGGGAAAGGGGTGATTACCACTCTTTCAAAACCACTGATTCTGTAACAAGCCAAGTACAAAAACCTCTCTGTTATTCCTTCTAATTATCAGAAGGCACCGATCCTCCAATAAAACATAGCTGGAGGAATAAAACATGCTGGCTGACCAAAGCATGAGTTCAAAACAGGCAGAAAAATCTAGCATCTCCCTTCCACGACAAAAGCAACTAGAATTGCCAAATCCGATACACAAAACATTTAATTTATAACAGTTAAAACCTGGCCTCTGACCAACTCCAAAAGAACTATGTCTTATTTCACTTGCTCTTGAATATGTCTCTTTCAGAGATAAATGACTGTGCTCTTTGCCAGTTCTCTCCTCTGTTTGGTGTTTTGTTTAGCTAGGCCTGTGACAAGCCAAGAGTTGATGCATCTGCTTGAATGTGTAATTTACCTCTCTGGTCAACTTAGCTTTTTTTTCCTTGACAATATTATGTCAAACAATCACATCACAACTGGCTCTGATCTCTTTGTTGTTAGCTAATAAATTAGAGAGTATTTATTATCTGCAATCCCTTTTTCCTCTTTTAATGGTGACACATTTGTGGTGAATTACAGGGAAGCTTCATAAACTAGGCTCCGGGCCAGTCTCAGGCCCCACGTCCATGTGAACATTCCGTCTCCCGGCTGGCCTCCCGGACGGGTGGTAAATCAAGGCAGCTGTCACAGCACACTAAGTTAGTGTGCGTCACTGGGGAGAGCAGGAAGCATTGGGGGTATAATTCTGTCCATCAAACTAATATGTTATATCAGTAGCTTTGTAATCTTCTGCCATAACTTATGGGAAGTGACAACGAAGAATTCACTTTGAAGGCAATGTGTGCTCAGACTTTAAGCCAAAACAGACCCGCTTCACAGCCATGGCTCATCTGTTTACACGAGTGGACTCGGAGAGCTGAGGAGGCAGGTCCCTATCAGGGTGGCAGTATTTTACACATTCCTGCAAAGGCCCTGTTTACAGTGCTCACGGCAGGATTTGTAAACTTTTCAAACAGGATTTCTTCTCTTCTCTTCATTACCCTTGCCTTCACCTCCAGTAGCAGGATAGATAAATCCATTCCTCGAGTGTTATCATGACAGCGCAACCCTCTGATGGATGGGAGTGAACAGGGGACCCACTTCCCTGGTCTGCGCCCTTGATGACCTTTGCCTTGACACATGTGGGAGTGTCTGTGACAGTGGTGTCAGCGCTGTGTGGTGGCCATGGTGGGTGCTGCTACAGGATGTTCACAGGCCACTTATGCAGTAAGCGAGGATGATCCTAAGCAGATGGCATGCCCAGACCCTCCCTCTGTGTGTGCCGTAGGTTTCAGGGGGTGCTGCTCGGTTGTCCCTGCTTCCATCCCCCATCTTCCTCCCTGGCTCTTGGGCCCACAGCCCAACGACAGTAGCCCTCTGGATGGAGGAGATGCAGCACTCTGACTCTGAGGAGCCGCCATCTAAGGAGGAGAACTACAAGAACCATTCAGAGGAGCGCTTCCTCCCCTAGGCACTAAACTAAATATGCAAGGCGAAGAAATTTGAAAAACGCCTGCCCTTGCCATCCTCAATACCTCTTTGATTGATGGCAGAGAGGGTCTGCTATGATAATTTTACTCTGACAGGTCCCAGGCATAAATCCCACAATGTTGTTGCTCTAGTTTGACAACCTTCAGAGGGCTCCAGTCAGGAACAGGAAACAGCCTTCTATTTTTCACTCTCAATACTCCTTCAGGTGCAAAGAAAAGACTGCATGGAAAAAATAAATCCTTATCTGAGGAGGAAACTGAATTCAAAGCAGTTTTAATACGTATTCATCAGAAAGAACGTTCAACGGAGAAAGATGTGACCTCAGACCTACTTCAAACTTAAATTTAAAACCTCCAAATAAGAGATCTGAGACCTGCTCAGGATGAGAAATAGATACTCCTTTTCCATTCTTATTTGGGTCTTCCAAAGTTATGTTAGCATTTTACCACAAGGTCAGCCTAGAAGTGTACCACATGATATATATGTTTTTAAATCACTGCTTAAAAATAAAAGTACCTACATATCCTACTATCCATCATGGACTATCACTTACTAAGAGCCTGCAGTGTGCCAGCCCCTGCAACTCATTATAGCCACTTTATCCCCTCATCCCCACTAAATGAGTAAACCTTCATTAATGGGAGTGCAATTAAAAAGAGAGTCAAAGTCATTAATTTTCCAGCATTCATCTGTTAGCATTGCTTCATGCAATGTCAGGGGACTCAGCGCTTCTTCTCCCTCCCCCTTTCTCCATTTGAATGAGAAGGACTCAGCACTGAGATCTCCAGTCCAACAAATCATTGTCAACTGAGTTGAATGAAGAAGGATTTAGGGTTTCCCCTAAGTAACAAGAAAGTAAATTTATCAAAATCCATTCTCTAACTTTTAAGTTGGTCTCACCTGAAGACACAGCACTGTGGCCCACTCAAAAATTATTAATGAATCAGAACTAAGAAAATACTAAAAAAGTCAAATATTTTTCATTTCCTGAGAAGTCCTCAGGAGTTGAATATCCACCTAATGATCATCCACCTCCAACAGATGATGATAACAACTTCCTTTTGGCTTAAAGGTCTGCTCTGATATTAATGGAGGCTCATGAAATCCTGATAGCATAAAAGCAGGCAGCACCTTCAGTCCTGCCATTTTTCTAGTCCCTGTGGGTGTGGCTGGCACCAGAGCTGTGTAGCACAACTGTATCATGGAGAGGTGCCAAGAGCAGGGGAGTAAGGATCTGCTCTTGGCACTTCAAATAAAAACAGGATCTCTAATTTAATGGGACTGTAACCCAAGGACTTCACCCTGGGCCATAGAATTAGGCTTCATTTTTTTTTGGGGGGGGGTGTCAGTACTTTATGACTATACCCATTTTATGGAGATTTTAACCATTGTCCATGTTCTAATGATTGACCCACATATCAGCCAGGAATGTTGTGGGGATGGGGGGGGTGCAGGGAGGATAAGAATAAAAAGGAACAAGTTGTTCATAAAATTGGGGGAGAGTTGTGTAAAGTAATAAAGCAGCTTGCATGAATCTCAAAGAAAGAAAACCTTGCTAACAATTCGCTCTCTCCACTGCCCCATTAAATACCAAGCAGGATGTGCTTCCTCATAAATGCCTATAAATGTGGGGGAGAAAGGCAAATCTGATCTTGCGTGCAAAGCTCTAGGCTGCAAGGAACATGGTTACTTTGTTGCTTTCTTAGAGGAAGATGCCAGAACAGCATTTTCCCATCAAGAGTTGATAAGAAAGGCATTTCGCATTTCATTTGATGGGACTGTTGCGAGTGGGTGGAATGACAGGATGAGTTATGGCTGATGTCACAGTAAATATTACAGGCCCATCCACACATGCTCCCTCTGTTCTGAAGCCAAGGATAACAACACCCTGTGCAAGGCCCTCAGTTGCAGCAGATGTGGCAGAGATGTTCCTCTCCCGGGGTAACTTCAGACAACGGGATTCTCAAATGTTTACAGAAGTGACACACGTTGTTGTGAGCCTCAGCAAAAACTGCATTCAACTCTTACTCCCTTACAAAGTCAGCAATGTGTGGATCTGACTTCCCACCCTGCCCCGTGTTCTTCCTCCAAGGCTTCAACCTACCTCTATGCAAGGAAGGCATTTCAAGATGAAGGTAGAATCTCTGTACCATTCCAATGGAGAATTTCTTAGTGCATAAAGAGATGCTTCAGGGACTCCAAAGAGAGATCTTGTATTTGGGGGTGAGAAGGTTAGAGGCGGGGTTGTGTAAGGCAGTACCTCCAGTTGTTATGGAACTGAGAAAACGGATGTGAAGTCAGGACTTTTCTAGACTAAGTTATCTCAATCTCAATGCTATAATATTCTGGATAAGACAGGTCTTTTTGCTGGAGTCTGTCCTGTGCATGGCAGCACACTGGCAACCCACCTAGCCAATACTCACCAGTTACCAGTAGTACCCTCCTGTCACAAGAAGACTAAAAATAATAATAAAGTTTATTATGAAGGACTATACTATTGTAACAATATGGGGAAAGTCAGCTGGGGGTGGGAATTTGGGGGGTGGATTCCACACCCTACATAAGTATACCATAAAATTTTTTTTAAAAAGAAGTTTCTTTGGATACTATTAAATGTTGCTCAAAAGTCAAAATCACCCATGATTAACAGCCACTGTCCTGAACTGAGAAGCCCATTCCAGCGAAGCTCTATGAATCAATGATCAAGCATTGATGAGCACTCACTATATCCCTGATTATCTCAGTAAGCATGACAGGATATCAGATAACAATATCCCTCCATTTAGGCATCTGAGCAGAAATGCAAGCACCTTCACAGTAAGGTTAAAGATAAGTCAATCACTTTAAAAAGTAGAAACTTAATGATATCATCATCAAATATTTTTCCATGAGGTTAGTGCCCTTATGCTCTTCATTCTTTCTTTCCTGGGGTTCTCGAATCAAAAATTCAGTAAAAAAAAAAAAAACAAAAAAACCCCAAAATTCCAGAAAGGGAACTGATCAGAGAGAATTCAATATAGTGGATTGATTTCAATGATGTTAGAAGAGCTGAAATAGCAAACAGAATAAAGGACAACTGAAATAGCCAACAAGAAAAATGATGGTCATCCTGAGCAGCCTCCTGAAGGAAAACAAGTTCATGAAACCACTCCTACCACTACACTAATGGGTTCAAGGACAGAGGCACTGTACTGAAATCTTGGAGTCAAGGCTTAATGTAGGAGCTGGACACACAGTGTGACACCCTGATGAAAGCTGGGCCCAGAGGTGGAAGTAGCTTCCAATAAGACTTGGGGCTACTAAGAGATACAACCATTGTCACTGAAGGTCATTTGAAGCAGAGATGAGGAAAAACCTGACAATTAGGGGACCAGTGCTGTGGCTTAACTGGAAAAGCCTATATCAATGCACTGGTCCTGGTTTGAGACCAAGCTGCTCCAATTCCAATCAAGCTCTACATATGTACCTGAGAAAGCAGTGGAAGATGGGCTGAGTGCTTGGGCCCTGCTCCCACACAGGAGACATGGAGGAAGCTCTTGGCTATTGGCTTTGGACTAATCCAGCTTCAGCTTGCATTTGCTTGCAATCATAAGAAAAGCAAAACAGTGGATAGAAAATGTACTCTCTCTGCCTCCCTCTCTCCCTCTCTCTCTTCTGACTCTAATGTTGAAATCCAAATACTCTGGACTTTTCTAGATCTTTCTGTGTTTCAAATTTTTTCATGGGTCAAGTACAGACCTAGATCCATAGTGATAATTCAGTCAGAAAATAATTTTAAGCCTTTTTAGCATATGGTGTATACTAACTATGCAATAGATATAGCTGGTATTACCATATTTTTACTTATTACATTATTGATTAAAAAAAAAAACCTGGTCACTTGTCGGATAGTGCCCTTGTGTTGGCTTTATCTCACTGGAAGAAGTCCACAACAATACATATTACTGTGTATCTCCACCGTCTCCCATCCTAGACTTCCCCATTAACCCAGAATCTTGTATATGATACATATCTAAAGATAGAGTGTACGAATAGCATACTAAGGTAAAAAAAAAAAAAACCAAAACAGACACAGGCTAAAAGATAGACACCTCTTCAGCTCCTAATTCTGCTGCTGAGTAATCAGCAAATATCTACCAAGCAATGCTAACCCTCATATTTATGATATACAGCATGGGGATAAAGTGATGGTTTCCTAGAGTGGCTGTGAACACGCACAGCATTCAGCCAAGGATCAGGGAAACATTCCAGGGACACAAAAATGCTCGTTTCCTTCCCTTTCCACCACTCCCGTCATTTATGAGTTAATCAGACTGGTGCCAGGTAGGCACAGAAAAGCCAGAGGTGAATACCACTGGCCACATGACAAAGTGCCTGGGGGTTCACCTGCCCATGTACATACAGGCGGTAGATTCTCATCGTAAGATGCCAAAAGTGTCATCAATACAAGCTCCTCAAGAGAATGAGGCTTTGGAGGTCTTGGGATTTAGGAAGAAGTCACTGTTTCTCCCTTTGCCGGCAGTTGAGGCTCTGGATGATACAATTAAAGGACACCTACATAGTTCCTCATCACCTTTCTGCATTTGGGCAGTCTTCAACGAGCATTCCAAATAAAAGAAGTGAGCCATTTGGACCTACAGCCTAGCCTGAGAGCCACGACATGAATTTTCATGCACCTATGGAACTTTAAGCTGAGATGAGTTGCTCTAACATCCTCACCATAAAGACGCAGCTTTGAAGCAGCTGAACTTCTGCTCCAGGACCTCATAGATGGTTGAGGACAGAAATGAAACCATACCCCAATTCTAAAGACTCATAGAACAGTCGCCAGCATCTTTCAAATTTCTCATCTTTCCTTTTTAAGATTTCTAAGGCAGAGTTAGAAACACATACACACACAAAATCTTCCATTTGCTGACCATACACCAATGGCCACAACAGTCTGTGTTGGGCCAGGCTGAAGCCTGGAGCCTGGAACTACATCAGAGTCTGCAACACGGGTCCCAAGTGCCCATGAACATCAACAGGAAGCTGAATCAGAAGCAGCGCAGCTGGGACTTGAACCTGCATTCATAAGGATTGCTGACATCACAAGTGCTGTGCCACAGTGTCACCCCAAATTGCTCCTCTTTCTGATGTCTCAGAAAAATGCATGCTTCTGGAAACTCCTATCAATCCAGTCATGCTCAAACTTTCAACACTGATTTCCCCAGCTTAACTTTGTTGGGATGAATCATTATGATTTTCTCTTTTCATTCATTTATTTATTTTTTCTAAGATTCTGTTTATTTTTATTGGAATGGTAGATTCATGGAGAGAAGAAAAGAGAAAGATTTTTCCATCTGCTAGTTCACTCCCCAAATGGCTGCAATGACCAGAACTGAACAAATCTGAGGCCAAGAGCCAGGAGCTTCTTCCAGGTCTCCCACATATGTGCAGGGTCCCAAAGCTTTGGCCATCTGCTACTGCCTTCCCAGGACACAAGTAGGGAGCTAGATGGGAAGCAAAGCAGCTAGGACATGAACCAATGAATATATGCAATGCAGGTGGAAATTTAAACCAGTGGAGCCATCATGTCAGCCCCAATTCAAACTTTCAAGGCCTAAAATCAACGAAATGAAGCTGCGCAGCAAAAAGCCATCACCACTTGCTTATTTCTGCAGAAAACATGCTATCCATCTCCACAGTTGGTAATGCTCCCTGAGACCCCTTTGTGTGCAAGAAACACAGCCCAGCCGTATGGGTTCTCCAACAGAGATCTGGTCACTTCATCAATACGGCTATATAAAATGAGTTG
Organism: Ochotona curzoniae; assembly: GCF_017591425.1. Lineage (NCBI taxonomy): Eukaryota > Metazoa > Chordata > Mammalia > Lagomorpha > Ochotonidae > Ochotona > Ochotona curzoniae. The sequence continues at coordinate 19,707,199 of NW_024465556.1, read as the reverse complement.
AATTTTTAAAAAGATATTAATAGCGACATGGCTCTCACCCAACTGCATTAAAAGCACTAGGTGGGCTATACATTCTCCTCTAATTTGACACTTTTAGAATAGATTTTTAATACATATGTGTGTGTAAATATATATTATATAATTTATATATATCATATATAATGATATATAATATATTTCACTAATTTTATGTATATATACATAAATATAAACATAATATATACATATTTTTGAATTTTTAAAATATGTGGTACAATTTCATATACATTGGGATTTCCCCCCAAACTCCCACTTCCCAACAGATTTTACCCATTTTACTACAGTGGTATAGTCCTTCATAAGGAATCGTAATTCCATCAGTCTCTTATTTAAGTGTACCCCAACATTGCTGGTACACAGACAATGTTGGGAGTCCTGTGCCCCTCCTAGATGTTGTTTCCCAATTCTTTCTCTAGCTTAGAGAAGTTTTTGTGTATTATTTCATCAAATATACATTTAATCCCAGTTGTTCTTTCTGCACCTTCTGGAACTTCCATAATTCTTATGTTAGGCCTTTTAATTCCTGGATACTTTTTTCTTTAGCTTAGCCTAACTCTGCTTTTTGTTTGTTTCCCCCTGGTGACAGGAAATACCTTCCAATTTTCCAATTCTAGAACAGATCTTAAAGAAAAGAACATTCCTAAGGGGATGACTCTTGATTTTGTCATTCTAGGAGGCATGGAAGATCTAAGAGATTTCAACTTGAAGTACAAGGTAGGGAGATGGAGTGGGTGAAAAAAGGAACCTGATGGATGCGGATGCTCATTGCATCCTGGAGCTGGCTTAGGCAAGTTCTCAAGACATGCTACAATTGGTCTTCACACTGCCAAAGTTTTACGGGTGAGACCAAAGCCTAGAAAGATGATGACACATTCCCAATGTCATAACAGTAATTTGTTGTATAACTGGTATATTCCTTTCTTTTTTTTTAAGATTTATCTTATTTTTATTGCAAAGTCAGATATACAGAGAGGAGGAGAGACAGAGAGAAAGATCTTCCATCCGATGATTCACTCCCCAAGTGACCGCAACGGCCAGTGCTGTGCCGATCCAAAGCCAGGAGCCAGGAATTTCCTCCAGGCCTCCCACACGGGTGCAGAACCCAAGACCTTGGGCCATCCTCAACTGCTTTCCCAGGCCACAAGCAGGGAGCTGGATGGGAAGTGGAGCTGCCGGGATTAGAAGCGGTGCCCATAGGTGATCCCGGCACACCCAAGGCGAGGACTTTAGCCACTGGGCCACCATGCCGGGCCCTGGTATATTTCTTTCTTAGGGCCATAGAGAACAACTAAAACACAATCTCTTCCCTATAACAGGAAGAAGAGGGCAGAAGTCTGAGCTCAAAGCATAGCCTTGGCAGTCCTCCCTACAGGGCTACTGGAGGGAACCCTTATTGCCTCTTGTGGCTTCTGGTGGCTCCAGGGATGCTTGCAGTTGCTCATCTCAGCCTCTGCCTCATTCTTTACAATGCCTGAGTCTCTTTGCCAGCTGTCTCTGGTATCTCTTACAAGGACATCTGCCACTGCATATGGGACTCAGCTGAGTCATTCAAGATGCTCCCAGCTTGAGATCCCATGTGACATATACAAGTACTCACTTTCCAGACCAAATCACACCTAGGGGATCTGTATCTTAAAGGGCCACCCTCTTGCTACAGCTGGATGTTAAATTCAGGTCTTTCTTACTCACAGCCAATTTTCTCACCACATTGCCTCACTGTTTATCTTTTCCTTCATCATATTGCCTCAAGTATGCTTTCACCAAGGTAGCCATAGCCACGGTATGGAAAGTCCCAGCTTCAGAATTTCTCAGAAGTAGTCAGAAAGTTGGTGAAGTGACAGGGTCAAAATTTACACTCCTCTAAGGCTCCGCTGTTTTTCTAAGAACCAAATGGGAGAATCACCCCCTAACAAACCTTGCCATCACCTTAAAACAGGAAATATTGCATCAGTATTTTTTTTCTATGGCTCAACCTTGTTTTTGTAGAAATAAAACAACCAGCAGGTGTCAACTTAACCTACAGCCACCCACTAATAAGCTTAAGATAAAAGGCTAATACATTTAAATAAGATCCAGACATAATGTAATAGTATTTGTTACCAAAATCCATCTAATTCTGTCAATCTTTCATTACCAGACCCACGAGTGCAGAGAACTCGATTAATTTTTCTTTATAATGATCTCCTCACTATCTGACTCCTTGAACTCGGCAATAAATGAATCATCTGCTTGCAATCATGCGTCAACATGAACTCAGTTAAGAACTGATAAACATTTCGATCCAAGTCTTGTCCTCATGTGGATGGGAACACCACAAGTTCCCACCACAGCAAACTTGGCTGAGGAGGTCTAACATTTGCACCAGTTTTCTAAGATTGCCCTGGTGCTGTTGTTCATAGGAGACATCCCGGTCATTGTCTCCAGCTCCCACTTTGTGAATGTGGAGGACTTATCACTCAATTGTCCTCTTAATGAGGAAGAATCGTTCACCAGCACTACGCAGCAGCACATATCTGAGAGAAAACCGTGCAATGCAAGAAATGGATTTGACCTCATGTAGAGGTAAAGGAGAAAAGAACGCTTGTACATGTTAAGATGCATACCTTATGAGCTGAGTTGTGTCCTTCAAAAAGGTACGTTGAAGCCACAGAGCCCAGTACCCCAGAAGGCGGGCTCTTGAGAGAAGCCCTGAACAGATGGAGTCATATTGAAATAAGCTGGGCCCTTCAGCCAATATGACTGGTGTACTTATAAGATGACATGAAGACAGGCAGGCAAGAAGAAGGCCACGCCATGACAGAGGCAGGTGGTGGTGTCTACAGAATCAGAAACCATCAAAGGACAGGAGACCTGGGTCTATTGGTCTCTCTTGTTCTGTGTCTGTTTTTCAAAACAGATGCCTTCTTTGGGGTCCCTGGGGTTGTCCTTCCATTGGCATCCGCTGAGCTCTGTCTGATAACAGCAAAGGATTCCCAGGGAAGGCAGCAATTGCCAACGGCAGTCTGAGAGCTCAGGTAACTGCTGTTGTTCCCACTTTGAAAATCATCACACTGCAAAGACAAGGAATGACTCAACACTGCAAGAGAAAGTCAGCAACAGCCATGCAATTCAGGAGAGAAGAAATCATTCCAACATCCCCCAGGTTGAGATTTCCCTGAGTTCTCAGCGTGTGCTAAATTCCAATCGGTATTTTATCACCAATTACTTTTAATCTTAGATCATTTCCTATTGTAAAACTCAGTTTCCTCACTTATAAACATAGATTGTACTTAATCTGAGACTGACACACCTGTAGAATCCTGTGATCTATAAAATTTAGTGGGGGAAATACACAATTGCATGTTTACATGCATATTTATATATAATATATAATTTGTATTTTATAAAAGACAAAACATACCATTTTATATGCACTAACTTGCAGCGGCATTTAACATTTTTTTTTAATCATACACTTATATAATGAAATTATTAGACTATCAGAAGCTCCTACAACTTTATAAATTGCTAAAAAATCAGATATTTTCATAGAATGTTATTGTAGAAGTCTAAAATCATGTGTAGTCTCACCAATGTGTTGAAAGTATAGTAACTGATGTGTTTTCAGATCTTATCAAAGATGTTAATAAACTGAGTTCACAAATGAATAATTCATGCGCTTGATTTTGAAACATTCTGCTCATAACATCTCAATACACTTAGCTTGTTTTTAACCTGAGCTATTGTTACAGGTGCATGCTGTGGAATACTCACATCCCATGTCAGAGTACTTAGGTTGAGTCTGGCTCTCCTGCTTCCTATTCAGCTTCCTGCTAATGTCTCCTGGGATACAGCAGGTGATCCCTGAAAGTACTGGGATCCCTGCCACACTTGTAAGGGACCTGGACTCCTCGATCTGACCTGGCTGCTGCATTTTAACATGAGCCAGCGGACAAAAGATTTCTCTCTTGCTGTGACTTTCAAGATCATGAAAGTGAATAAAATCTTTAAAAAAATTTAAACTGAAAAAAAAAAATGGAGGAACTTCAATGCACCGTGAGAAAGGTCAGGCTAGATTTGCCTCTTACATCTGCAGGACTGTGAGTAACTGACTTGGATTCTCTGAGCCTAAATATACTCCATTAAAAGGGAAAAAAAAGTTCACTCATTTTTACTTGAAAGGCAGATTTGCAGAAACAGAGAAGGAGGAGAGGCAGAGAGAAGGGGAAATCCTCCATCTGCTTGTTCACTTCCCAAACGCTTCCAATGGCTAGAGTAGCGCCAATGCATAGCCAGGAGTTACAAGCTTCTTCCAGATCCCCCATGTGGGTATAGGGTCCCATGAACTTGAACCATCTGCTGCTTTCTGGTACCCACATGGGATGCCAATGCTCCAGATGGAGGATTAGCTTGTTATACATCATGCCAGCTCCAAGTACTTTCTTTCTTTTCTTTCTTTCTTTCTTTCTTTCTTTCTTTCTTTCTTTCTTTCTTTCTTTCTTTCTTTCTTTCTTTCTTTCTTTCTTTCTTTCTTTCTTTCTTCCTGTTTTAATAGAGATCATTGCTGTGGTAATCATATCAGTCTGGGGATGGTGGGGCAGGTATTGTGAGCTCAGGAGTGGGATCTGGAGGCCAGGTCACCTGGCCTCGGTCCTTTTGCCCACTTGTGCAGTGGGTACCAGGTCCATTAGCCCTGGGGGTGAATCCCTGGGTCGCCTGGCCTGGGTCCTTGGGCCCAGCTGCATGGTGGGTACCGGGTCAGTCAGTCCCAGGGGTGGAGAATCTGGTAGGGCCTGGGCCACCTGGCATGGGTGTTGGGGCCTGCAGGTACAGTGGGTGCCAGGTCCATGAGCCCCAAGTGGGTGGGGATCAGGTGAAGTCTGGGTCACCTGGCACAAGTCCTTGGGTCACTTGGCACAAGTCCTGTGCAATGACTGTTGTGTTCTTGAGCCCTGTGGGCAGGGGATCCAACAGGGCCCAGATCTTTTGCCCCAGGTCCTTGAGCCTGCCTGTGAGGTGGTGTTGGATCCATGAGCCCCGGAGGGCAGGGCCTCCGGTGGGATATGGGTCACCTGGCCTGGGTCTTTGGGTCCACCTGTGAGAACTGGTCCTCCTCACTAGAAAAGACAGAGCAGTGGATGGCTGGCTTTGATCTATACAGAGGACACTGTAGCACATGGGGCCTGCAGAAGACATCTGTTATTACAGCAGTGGAAGGAGAACAAAACAGATTGGATATCTACCCTCAGCCCAATGATGACAGCAAATTTCTGAGTGAATGGAGACTCTAAGGTAGACTATGTCACCCAATGTACATTGAAAGTATTACCTCATCCTTAGATTGACGAGATCAAAAATGTTCCAAAACTATCGAAACCACTTGGGCAGACCCCTCAGAGTGCACGCCACATTAGTACCCTGGGTAGCTGTTCTCCATCCCTAGGTCCTGTGGCAAGTGGGAAGCTAGGTGTAGCTTCTCCACTTGTCTCCTCTCTCTCCCCAGATACAGGAACAAGAAATAGAAAATGTGGAAATAATGATCGTATCCTCTTTTCCCTAACCCTCAATCCTTCCCACCATTATCAACTATTAAGCATAATTTGAAATAAAAAAAAATTTAATAGAGATCAATCCAACAATTGCATTACCAGGTATATATCCCAAAGACTTGAACACCCTGTATCAAATACCTACATCAACATATCTGTAATAGCACTGTTCACAACAAGCAAAATTTGGAACCAATCAAAATGTGCAGTAACAGATGCATGGATAACAAAATGTGAGATATATATATATATATATATACACACACACATATATATACATACACACATATGCTATATATTCACACATAAAAGAATATCATTCAGCTATATAAACAAAAGAATGAGGTTCTACCATTTACAGCAAAATGGACAACTGGAAGACATCGTATTGACTAAAATAAGCCAAGATCTAGAAAGAAAAATACCACATGTTCTTTCTTACATGTAGGTGCTAAAATCTGAAAAATCAAACAAAAAGAAATGTCTATATGCATCATTGTTGCTGCAAATATCATTTTTTAAAACTTTATTTTACAACCCTGTGAAATCAATGCTGAAGAAATGTTATTATACCATAGTTTTAGTGATATGGAATCACTTTAAAATTAATGTATAAGGGTAAAATGGTCATTTTTCCCTTTAATTATTATTTCTAGCCATTGTCCACACTCTAGATAGAATTTTCTTGCTTTATACTTCATTAAGCTTGTTATCTGGTGAAGTATTAAGCCTTTTAACCAATGTAATTGTAAAATGCGTTATCAAAAATATCAAAAAAGTTGGAGGGTGGGAAGAGAAAGAGAAGAGGACAGAGAGAAGGAATGGAGGGAGGAAGGAAGAGAGGTAACATTGTATTCTTAGAATTGCATCTACTTATCACATTGAATCTGTAAAAAGCTTGCTAAATTCTAACATAAAAAATTTTAATGAGATTTACTTAAAAAAAACAACAACACACATTTATGGAAACAAGGAGAAACAGAAAAGATCTGCCTGCTGGTTCACTCCCCAAGTGGCCACAATGAACACAGCTGAATTGATCTGAAGCCACAAACTTCTTTTGAGCCTCCCACATGGGTGCAGGGTCCCAAGGCTTTGGGCTGTCCTCAACTGCTTTCCCAGGCCACAAGCCGGTTGCTAGGTGGGAAGCAGAGCAGCCAGGACATGGACCAGCACCCATATGGCATCCTGGTGGTTGCAAGATGAGGATTTAGCCACTGGGCCACTGCACCGAACCCTAAATTTAAAAACTTTAAATGGAAAAAACAGATTTTTTTTTTGTTAACTTATTTAGTATCTTTGAGGGAGGTTAGCAACAGACTTACAAGTGGCTCTTGTAACCTTTGCACTACTCATTGATGTTACTAACGTCTTAATGCTAAGTTTATAACACCTTAATGTCTGCTATTTCTGTTGTTTCATTTATTCAAGAAGCAGAGAGAGACCTAGAGACCTAAGGGTCACAGAAGCCCACAGTAGTCAGGGCTCAAGTCCATAGCCAGGAACTCAATCCAGGTCACCACATGGGAACAGCAGCCCGGTTATATGCACCTGGCAGAGTTGATACTAGAAGGAAGCTAGTCAGTGCTAGAGCTGAGGTAGAAAGCAGACAGCCCTTGTGCAATGTGGGTATCTTAATCGCTACGCTAACTGGCTGTTTCAAAGCATATCACTTAGAAAAATTTCCCCAAACCAGAACTCCTTCTCTGTAGAGTCTTTACAACATGCTGATCAATAGTTCTAGGAACAAAGAAGAAAGAGATCAACAGAATATTGGAAGTATCGCTAAAACTCACGGAGTTTCATCTTTGTCTACTTGGAACTACTGCAAAGGACAACTATCCAAGAATGTGCTTCCTCTCTCCTCCCCACCCCCCACCCCCAAAAAAACCACCCTGAGGTTTTTTCTTCCCCAGAACTCCCTTTAGAAGCCTCAGGAATTGTATGCAGTATGCATGCCCCATCACTTAATTTTGTCCCTGTGTCTGTATATAGAAACTGATAAGAGAAGCCTAATCTTAAACTAACAGTGTGTGAGACATTGTGGATCTGCTCTTAATGTAAATCCCACCAGCTTTCCCCACCAAATGTTACAGGTCCTGAGGCTTCCTGAGCTGGGAACTACCCAGCCCTCCAGGACTTTGTTTTCCTGTGGATGGGGATGAGATCTCCACCGCGGAGAACAGCTTTATTACTTAGCATCAACTTCTGTAGCTTCAAAGGAGCAACCCAAAAGTTAGTTCAAGGCCCTTGCAGGCTTCTTTTGTTCTGCAGAATTGGGGAGGAAAAACATCAGTGAGGTCTGAAAAGGCTGTTTGTATACAATCAGCACCCAGATCCTAGCCTTTTTTTTTTTTTTTCCGTAAAAGGCAAGGAAAGCAGCAGGAGAATGACAATTCTCAGCACCTCCCTGGGTCCCCCTGCCTTCTCCTCACTGTGTATTAAGCATCCAGGCAGCTGTTGAACAAGTACTATCAACAAAGCAATCTTCTAGCCCTTTGATTCAGGCTATTCATATCTTCTGCCCTGAAATAAAATGACTTTCACAATTAAAACAGCGAAATCAATGCGGTATCTATTGTCATGTCTGCATGAGAAAAGCTTTAATTACAGCCATAGTTAGATAACACAATCATTATACCTTCTTAATCTCAAGTAGAAAACCGGCACCCTCTGACTACTTTGCCACCCTTTCTTTGATTTTTTTCTTTTTCTTTTTTCTTTCTTTCTCTTTCTCCCCCCACCCCCAAAGTGAATGGCTTTTTATCTAAGCACTTCAATTTGCATGCCTTTGCTCCAAGGCAGCTCCCCATGATATGTTAATTGCAGACTGCTTTAAGTACTAAAAGATTAACATAAAACCCTTTGCAAACAAGCTAATAGTTTATGATAATTTTTGCATGCCCTTTGTCTGTCTATCACTGGATTGCCTCTAGCTGTAATTTTATAAAGAAGCTGTAAAATATCATTTAAACAAGTTCATTTACACATAATTATTACCAGAATCACATTATTCAATTTAGATACTCCAGCCTATTAACAATCCATGAACTAAAATGTAATTAAACTATTTTCCTTTTATGAACCTATTCATTACAGTGTGTGGGAGATGGATCTCTCAGTTTCACTGCAAATTTCAGCACTTTGTTGTTGAAATTGACAAGTCTGGCACTCATTATGTGCTTTTAATTATATTAAAAGTATTGCAAGACAGCTCAGATAAAGAATATATTTAGAAAAGAATGCCTGGAAATGCCAAGATGGTGTCATCCCCAAATATATATCTATTTTACTCAAGCAGATTTTCTTCTCTTTTTTTTGCCCTCTTAATAGTGAAAAATAAAATCAAGCTGGTTGTTCTAATTGAGATTTTCATACTTTCTCTTAGTAATTTTTCTAATTTAAGCTAATGACAAATATCTCACACAATTAATAGTGTTTACTCATTTTTCCAGATTTCCATGCATGTACTATTTTGGGAAACTACAGTTGGAATTATACTGAAAGACGCATATTCTCCCAGCACTGACATACAAATACACAATTGCCTTACCTAGGAAGGATGCCGTATTTAGCATTTGATTCAAAACTGCTAAAAAGCTTAATTTCTGATCCAAGCTTTATCTATCTAGGAACAACAGAATTAGCGAGAAACAGACAAGGGAACTTCCCTCCCTTCTCTGCTTGGTGTTAATTTCAGAGGTAACAATCTAAAACTGACACAAGGCTGGCTACCTAAGGAGGTCCAAGTCAATGTTAATGATACAGAGCAGGCATAGATGCCTCTGATGCCAGGACCCCATGTGGGTATAGGTTCTACTCCTAGCTGTTCCATTCTGCAGAAGCACGCTCAGAATCTATGCTATTGTAAGAGACATAGCCAGCTGAAACTCCGCCAAAGGCGCCAGGAGCAACTGATAAGGAGATGACTGAGCAGGATACATCCTGGTTCACAGGTTTAGATAAAGAACCTGCTAGAACTAGCTGTGTTTTGGGGAACTGTACCTTGCTGTTGAGATGTAAATGGCTCAAGCCCCTCCTCCCGGGATGCCTACATGGCAACTTTCCTTTAAAAGTCCGGTGCTGTTAATAAACTTTGGCTATTGACCACCAGTCAGTAGTCCATGCGTGTTATTATTGTCTCCGTGCACCAAGTTGTTCGCTGCAGGACAGCGACACCATTCCAACCCAGCTCCTTCATAAAGTTCCATGGAAGGCAGGACAAGTTGATACAACTACTTGTACCATCCACATAGGGGACTTGGATGGAGTTCCAGGTTCCTGGCTTTGGCCTGGCCCAGCTGCATCTGTTGTGGCTATTTAGGCAGTAAACCAGTAGATGGACTATTTCTCTCTCTCTCTCCCCCTTCCCCCCACCCCATTTGCCTTTCAAATCAATCTTTTCAAAAAGAGAAGAATTTGAAGCAAAATACCATCCCAGATGCGTGCTCATACAATGGCAGTATAAAGGAATGTCATAAAATTTTGAGTACAGCCCCGAATTCTCTGTAACTCTCCTGGCCACAAAGATATCCTTGGCACATGATTGCCGGACACTCTCCTTCCACTGCCCTGACTCCATCCTCCTTAGAATGTTCAACCCTTCCCTGAGTTCTACTTGCACCTCATGGATTAACTCACAATGAACAGTTTCCATGAAGGTGCTTTGCTGGCTTCCGTAGCCCACGTTGGGAGTACTGGTGGCCTGCACTTACTCAGTATTCTGCACACATTTCCTGATATAGGCAGCTGTATGTTTCAGGTGCCATCTGCTCTCACCTCTTCTGACCACACATGGTCTCTTCTTTTCTGTCCCTCTCATGACTAAACAGTGTCTTACATTCAACCAATATTTAATCAAATATTATAATGCTGATTAGATATTAAACCAGCTACTTTCCCTTCCTCAGAGAGCCACTCTCAGTTTATCCTAAATGCAGTGGAGGATGACTCTTGAGAATCCCTGGATTGTACCCAATTTGGCTAGTCATCTCCAAGGTAATCTCAAAGAAGAAATTCAGTTGATCATAAGAATTGCTATAGCACTTGTCCAGCAATTTCTGGAGTAACAATTATACTGAAACTCAGGTCTTGAGAAACTCACTAGTATCTACTCCTCCATTTCACTCTGCTTTCTAAAAGACCTAAATGGCTTCTACTTCAGGAAAAATAATAACTGGTACGTATGGTGTTTGTGTTCATGGAACAGGTGCCCATCACAGCACAGGAGTTCAGAAGGAGGGACAAGACTGAGAAGCCTTGCTCTTTGACATACACTTGCTTTAACACTAGACCAAGAGTGATGGTCAAGATTTCAAAAGGAGAAAAACTGAAAACCGTCCCCAACCAGCACTGATGTCTATTGTGTGGGCACATTTCCCAAAACCACTCACTGGAAAGACTAAGTCCAAGGAATCACACATTTGACAAGGTCATGCATGACAAGAACAATCATTCTGAATTCCTGTTTGCCATGTACACCTCACAGAATTTCATAGAACATAACCATCTCCTGCTTTTCTGAACTACTCCAGGCAGAAAGGAATGGGGAATCCATCCATGCCACCATGTGATCTAAGGGGACGAGAGACAGAGACAACTTGGCAGGCTTTTTGTAACCTTGCTGCTTCAGAACTTGAGTTTGTCTTCTGCTTCAAAACCTTGATTTATTTGCCAGTGTGCACTGAAGCCTGGCACATGTCTAGCACATAAAGATAACTCAAAGAACGTGTGAAAAGTTAGATAACTTTGTGGATGCCTAACATCCTAACTGGGATTTTACTCCAAGGTGGGATCTTATCAGAGCCACACACTGCAAATATGGCTCAAGGTAAGGGAATACAGATGCAAATGCTTAGATCATGTTGGTAAGAAAAAGCATCCAAAATGTGGATAAAAAGGAGAAATGATGTATGCTCCTCAATAGTGTACCATAGGATACTATGTCAGATTTTTCCCTAAGCCGGATTTCATTGCCCAGACACAGATGAAGTTATATGTAAAATTAAAAGTTTTTGCCTAGAAAATAAAAAAATCCAAGAAGATATGATTGCTCTGGAAGACACATGCCAACTTTATATGCAACCTAGAGATTCTCATCTAATATTCTTTTTAACTATCTATAAATACTGAGCTCTTCAAATGCATTTGGAAACATCATGATATCACTGATTCCTTCAGTAACAACTTAAATGCATGATTAAAATAAGAATAAAATGTATATATTTTTGTATCATGATACTTGACAAGTTACAGAGTACACAGCTCAAACACCTCTGCAGTGCCAAGAGGTCCCACAATGCCCGTACACATCTTTCCACTCTGGCCCTATGGATGCATGAGGAACCACAGGCCACTCATAAGGACACAGTTAACCTTCAAAGTCTGGCAGGGAAAAGTGGGAGGCTATGATCAAAGCATAGACGAAGAAGAAAGAAATCTTCCAGGAGATGAAGTGAAAAGAGAGGCTGGGGAAAGACAAGAAAGCACCAAGGAGCAATTGGTTGGCTGAAATAACAGACTTCTTTCCTTATAGTTCTGAAAGTTGGAAATCCAAAATTAGGGTGCCAGCCTGAGATCTGGTGAATTGTCTTTTTTGGGGTAAAGGGGTGCAGATTGTCATCTTCTCATTGTATCATCCCATGATTGAAAGGCAGTGAGACAGTTGTCTGGGAGCCCACGTCAAAGGCACTAGCCCTGTTCACAAGGGCTTCCCCACACCATTTCTGACTTTCAATCTCAAAGGCCACACATCCCAGCAATACTGTCTAAGGCACTGGGCTTTCCTCATATGAATTTTGGGAGAACACAAATGCTCAGTCCTTCTCAGATACAAGGGTGCTCCACAAAGTAGGTGGAAAAAATGGAAGTATAAGATAAGTTCATTTTGGTAGAACTAAATTTTGAAATTTATGCATGGTTGTTTACAATACACATTTTCCAGAAATTCTGTGAAGATCTATTAAATAAAGCAGTTGAGGGGCTGGTATGTGCAGGCTAAGACCCTACTTGTGACACCGGCATCCTAGTGGGTGAGTGATTTGAGTCCTGGCTGCTCTACTTCCAATCCAGCTTCCTCCTATTGCCTGGGAAAGCAGCGGAGGCTGGCCTATGTTCTTGGACCCCTGTTTCCACTTGGGACACCTAAAAGAAAACTCCTGGCTTCAGACTGACCAAGCACCAGCCATTGCAGACATTTGGGGAGTAAATCAGTAGATGGAAGATCTTTCTCTGTTTGTCTTTCCAATAAAAAAATAAATAGCTCCTAAAAAAAAAATAACAGAATCTGATAGAAATGGAGACCCTACTTTGATATATCACAAAGGAAAGGAAAGAAATTCTCTTGCTTCTCAGAAATGGTTTGACCAGATAATTCTGAAGATCTTGTATAGTTCAAAATTTTGATACCACTATCCCAGGGCCTGCATGCAATCACCAAAACCTTTTGCATTCACAGCTCCTAACACTCTTGACAGGCACCACTTGGTACTTGGTATCCACCTGAGCCCAGGAGGCACACAGTTTGACCTCTCTGGCCTCTGCCTTGGACTGGCTTGTCCCCACATCCACCTCCCACTGGCAGCTCCCAGGGAGCTATATCTAACACCAGACCTCAAAGGAAGTAGCTATCTCTCCACAAGCTTAAAAGCAAGAACATCCCCAGAGCCAAGGGAATTTCTCTGGTTTCCACGTGGTTTGCTTCCTAGCTCTTCTTGTCTGCAATTCACAGAACCCAGGGAACATGAAAACATGGATTCAGTCCTCCTGTCTGGCCACATGACTGTCTACCCCCCAGCCAGTGGTGCTGGGATCTACCCGGACAGCCAAGGAAGAGGCCTCAGTTGGATCTTTCCCTTCTTATACATCCTGTGTAGTTGCCTGACTCAAAAAACACAGTGCCCCTTGGATAAATCTAAGTTGTAGGCAGCTAACTGCATTCCCCACAATGCCTGGGGGAGAGCTTCAACCTCAAACAACTTTATTTAAACAATTTCTTACTTAACATGTTTTTCTCGGTGCTTCAAATCCAATCACTGCCTGCGTGGCTGGGAAGAACTGCTACAGGACAAAAAGAACAACACAACCTGTTTTTATTTTAATATCTTCCGGGTCTCCCGGCACTGCCATCATTTGGGCTGTCAGCCCTTCACTGCCCGAGGTGGCTTCCCGCTCTCTGCAGACCGTCAGCCTCCCCACTAATGGCACTGTTCGGACGAGGGGGAAATGCAATTTTCCACTCCATTACAAGCACTGTGTAAAAGGACCTCTTTTCCTCACTGCACACAGATAAGGGACCTAATGAAATTCCATTCACTAAGTATTACAATAGCCAACTCCACTCCAAAATGCAGGCATTCTACGCGCCTGCCAGGCCCTCACTCCAGCAGCAATTGCCATTCTATGTGCCTGGATTGTACTGCATCAGGATGAAAAACTATGGGTTAAGGAGGGAGAAGGGAAGGTCACAAAGATGGCAGCACATCAACGCTTGGGGCTCTTCTCTTTCTATGTTAAGCTTGGAAGGCATTCTTGATGGACTCCTGAACCCCTAAGACTCCAGACATCTCATGATAGGAAGGAACTAAAAGCAGATGAGGCTCCTGCTGCTTCTTGCGGAAGCTGTTGTAAAGGTAAAACTACTTCTTCATGCTCTCCCATCTTTCTAATTTTTCCTTCCCATGTCCCTTTCCTGGTAGGTTTTCCTTTGATTTATAGTAAAGTAATACGAACCCAATGGAACATGCTGTTTCCTCCTCCTTCTTATTCACAACGCCAATATCTTTAGGAACTCGGGGACCCCCAACATTGTACTATGTCTTCCTGACCACCAAAGCTCTCCATCTACAAGTAGCCCTGGTTTGGCTTCACACCATGACTCAGCATTTTGTTTTCCACATATTCTAATCCCAGTCCGACCCATGTCACATGACAAGAGCTAATTGGGGGTCTAGTCTAATAATGAGTTGAGAAGCTGTTCTTGGAAGATGCAATACCCTAACTTCAAAGGAGTCATCACTAATGCTGCATTTGAAAGCTACTCAATTTATGGGCTGTAATGTTGGGGCATGAAGCCTGTCTGTGAAAAACTCTTCAATCACGTCACAAATGTACTCTATGTCTCCACTGAGCCACACAATTTGGCCTTTAGGATGACAGGAAAAAATATTCTAACTGGGCATGCAAACACACGTACATATTAATGTATGTAAAACATATTTACATAACAAATTTCAAAAAATATTTTCCTTTTATCTTTCAGTCCCACTCTCATGTGCGGTGCACCCTCATAGGCAATGACTTTGAGGCATGGCTGTAGATAATTTCTATTATATGAATCCTTGCTAAACACTTTGAATTTTATACCATAATACAAGACACACAATGTTGACACATGCCATTTCATTTGTTATATTTGCTGTGTAACATCCACTATAAGTATGTATAATTAACTCACTTGCATATTGGTTGGTTTGCAGATTTCTGATGTGAAAATCAATGAATCTAATAATTTTTTTTACCCTATTTCCTGGATAACATTTATATGCATTCTGTTATGCAGTGGAACTTTGGGAAACAAACAATATATTAAAGCTCAATTTTAGAATAAGCTGCAACAATCTCTACTCTCATCCACAACAAAAAGGGTTCCTGTAGATATACATCAATCCCTCCAGTAGGTGATTTTTCATTCTTTTAAAGTTCCACTTGTCTTACATGGAAGAATATCATTACAGGGGTCAGCATCTTGGCACAGTGTAGTGTTACATACCTCTGGAATCCCTTATGAGAGCCAGTTCAAACTGACTGCTCTACATCTCACACAGTTGCCCAATACTGGTTTTGGGAGCATAACAGAAGATGACTCAGTGCTTGTGTCTCAGATATCCAAGAGAGGAACGAAGAGACAGAATTTCTGGTTAAAGGATTCAGCCTGGCACAGCGCTGGCCATTGAGGCTATTTGGGGAGTGAACCAACAGATGGAGGATCTATCTTTCTCTCTGTTTCTCTCCCTATAACTCTGCCTTTCTAATAAATAAATATTTTTTATACCATTATTGTATTTTCCTTGAAATTCCCTATCATTGGCAGGGTTGAGCAGATGCCTTCCCAAGTTAATTGACCATACATATTTTCTTCTCTGAAAAATATCATCATCTCCAATTCCTTCCTCTACTGAGTCATCTGTAGCGTTCTTACAGGTTTATAGGCATTCTTTATATTTCTTATTACTCGTCCATTATCAATTGTGCATGCTGTTTTCTAACTTATTAACTTGACTTTCCGTTTAAGATTTGTTGTACACACACATTTCTTCAATTGAATAGACCAAAATGATCAATGTTTTGCCTAACAGTCAATATCTCTTACAACTTGTGAAAGCAATCTTTGTGTACATTTTTAGTTTCCACAAGCCCTGTTGTTAAAGGTGTCACCATCTTTGTTTGCACTGAAGTCCAATGTTTCTAAGACTCAGTGTGTTGTAACATAAAAGGGTACTTTTAAAAGTTCATGGAAAAATGAAATTAAACATGTCTATTTGGAATTTTGAAAAAAATGTACGATGTGCACTTTCCCCATGGACTTTGTGAAGATCCTCTCATCCACCTACGCTCCATTCCTTCTCAAAGCTCTGGACGCGTCGTGGTCTCCAGGTCCCACATCTAGTAGTCTATTCCCACTTACACCCATATTAAGATCAATTCTCACTCATGCCCATATTAGAATCAGTTCACAGAATCTTCCTTTCCAATTTTTGTTTTTCCAGAAGAAAGGAGTTATGTACAAATGGGATGCAGATAATCTCTGAGGCAGTGGCAGTAGCAGCAGAAAAACAATTACGACTGTCCTTTTAGAAACTCATGTCATGGACTTAAAAAGAAAAAAGAGGCTTTGAGTGACCCCAAATGTGACAGATGCCCACATACTTTGAAGCAAGAGTCTGTTACTTAACCCCTATCACAAGAACTAGATTTCTTCTCCCATGCTAACACCAGATATTTAATATGCCAACCTGGAGATCTGCTGAAGGATTGTGGAGCTGTTTTTGAGTTCTACAGAAGAACTGTGGTTTGTTCTTCTCCTATGCCTCAACACACACTCAGATGCTACACAGAAGCACAAAAATAGCCATGCCCACGTATGCTCAGCCTACTACTTAAAACAAAAGTACGTGCTTTTGAACATTCTGGTCCATGCTCAGGCAAACATGCCAAAGAGTACACTCACACCACCTCAGGCCCATGGCTTCGAGTCCCGCTGAAACTCACAGCCAACATTTTATACCATTCTCACTCAGAAGACTTTAATTTACCATTTTAACTGTTTGTAAGATGATCTTTTAGAGTTAGGTTTCTGAAGGCAGGTTGTAAAAACAGCTGTAAAGAAACTGATTTTCTTTCTAGACTTCAGCTCCATTGGTTATGCAGCAGGTGGTTCAGTTTAATCCAGGAGGAATTGACTGAGAGCTTTGTAGTTTTCAGCCCTGTACTTGACTCACATGGCCAAAAACTAAAGCTACAAAATCACCAGGTTCAGGTCCTGGCACATTAAGAATGCCCAGGAAAGTGCTGATTTCCTTCACATTCTTTTTCTCTTTTTTGAAAAAAAAATTAGTAGAGATGGAAGCACATTTCCTTAGGCCATAATCATGCTCACTCAATATTTTTTCAGAAATTTAGGTGCTACTTCTCAGGTAAAACAAAAATTGAACTGTGAGATACTATCCTAAATGGACACTAGCGGTCTTTGGTCCACATAAGTTACATGCAATTGATGGCTTGCAAAAACAAGTGTTCCAATTCATAAATGAATTGGTTCAAGCAACACCTTCAGATTAAAAGCACAAAATGTTAGAATCAGAAATGATATGGGCAGTGGGGAAAATGAGCATTGTGACTCAGTGAGTTAAACTTTCACTGGCAAAAGCAGCAGATGAGTGCTGCTTCAAGTCTCAGCCGCATTGCTTCCAATGCAGCTCCCGGTAGTGCACACTGACAGCGGTGCGAGATGGCCTATGCTCAGGGGCTCCTGCTTCACATGTGGGAGACCTGGATGGAGTGCCTGACTTCTGCCTGCAGCCTGGACCAGCCTTAGCTGCTGTAGCTATCTGGAGAATGAAGAACATTCCATTTTCAAAAGGCCACTCTGCCTTTCAAATTAATAAATTCAATATTTTTATGAGCAGGGACATGGGACATTATTTAAGACAGCTCTTTCATTGCACAGAGGAGGATACAGTGCTTTAAAAAAAATTTGTATGTGATGTTTGGGATGAGAACTCCTTTTCCCTAACCCTTAGCACAGTAGCCTTGTGCTTTATTATGCTATAGATTATGGCTATGTTGAAAGTCTCAGAAGAATTATGCCTGGGAGCATTTAGGTGAAATGCAAGCAGAGACATACCTGTCCTCTTTCCCTCTATGGGGCCATGATGTAACGTGTAACCTAGGCAGCTGGACTCCAGGCCTTGAGCCAGGTATATGTATGACACCCCTAACTTAACCTGACCTCCACACGTGCAATTCATTTTAGCCATGCTTTTAATTTTGAAAAATTGCTCTGCTTAGAGTATCTCAAAATTTTAAAAGCATTACCATTAGCAGGTTACTTCAAATTGTCCCTGTCAGCTGGAGCTAAGGGAAGCGCTGATGAAATTCCCCCAGTGAATAATAATTTGTTTCAAATTTTAAAGGACAAAACTTACTCTTGGCAACCTCCTGTAGGGAGAAGAACTATTTCCAATGTTCTTTAATACATCTTGAAATAATTTATGAAACTTTACGAATATATTATTTCAGGAATGTGCATTTGCAGTCAAACAAAGAATAATTATTCACTGTTAGAGGAGTCCTCTGATGGGACATTATCTTTCCTTTCACAGGTGATGGCTGAAAGAAACAATATTTTAAAGCCACTTCCAGGTTAAAAACCTCTACTTGGGAAATGAAAGCTAATTTGATTAGAAAAGATGTTTAATTAACCACTAAGTCTATAACATTGCCATTGAAGAGAAATCTTGATGTCATATGTTTGAATTTCAGGAGATTACAGCTAACGGAGGTAATTACTTTCCCTTCTCAGATGATATATGCTCTAATTTTATTAAATGGATACAACCAAGGTTTTGGACAAAATCACAAAGGCAGCCTCTTCCATGGAAACTTAGTGTGGCCAAGACCAGCTCCCTGTGACACATCCCATCTAGATAACAGCTGATAGAAAAAAGCATCTCCCCCTAATGGATGGTGGCATACACCGTGACACAAACAGGCCTGTGACCTTGGCCAACAACACAATCATCTATTTTGAATTCAAAAGCTGTGATAGTAAAGCTATTCCAGAGCTGGGAAATTCCTGAATACAGTTGAGGACAACATTTGCTAAGAATGGGAAATAAATTGTGGGTACATTGTGGTGTTTAGACGTAAAACAGAGCACACTCCCTTTTGCCCCCAAAATGATGATCCATCTTGACTCACACTTATAAAGGAAAGTGTGTGCTCAGGAAACTAGGCCGGGAAGATGTGAGATGACTGGCTTTCAAACGACCGACAACGGAACACCAAGAGACTGGAACTGATGAATTTTGCCCCTCTCCCCCTACATACCTCCATTTCTCCACTTCAGTGCCTGGCCAAACTCTACTTAATATATACATGAGTTCCTTGATTTTCTATCATAATTATAAACACATTCCTTGCTGCAAGATCCCCAGCATGGATTGAACATCCCTAGCGGCCCCAGCTATGTAGTAAACAGGTTTTTCTCAAAGCTGATTTCAACATCTGAAAGCGACTCAAAAGTCCTACATTTCCTTGCACTGAGATACAAAGCTTAATGAAAACATGAAGCTGCTTTGCATTTTGGCTAAAGTTATTATGAGTTCAGGGTAGAATTCTTGTTATCTCTTTCTTGTATGCCAGAAGGATGACTGCCAATATTCATATTTTGTTGGGTGTGACTGAAACACTATTCCATTTTAGTAAATGGACTTGGGTAGATACTTTCCCACTATAGTAGGAAAAGTTTCATAGAGTAGGGTTTCAATGTAGGGTTTTTTGGGTGTGGAAAACAAAACCTAGGTTAGCTTCTTCTATTTTTGCATGGTGATTTTTCCTCTTTCTAAATTCCTTTGTGACTTGGGATCCATAGTTGACACTTGGTCTCTATTGTACATTGTTCTTCAGTTGTTTGTGGTTGCAATTTCTGGGCCATCCAAAATGAAAACCCCAAAGGTCAGAAGCTGTGCCATATGTTACTTCTGTATTTTCTAACAAAGTATGACTTGCTATAATAACTAGTCAATAGTTGATGAATGAAACTGGACTAGGTTTCCTTGTGATAATCTATAAGGTCCTGTTACATGAAGAGCCTTGTCTTTCTGCTAGACAGAGATGCAAGACAGATGCTTCCTTTGTGAATATTATCTCCCCACTGGAAAGAATTCACAACTAAGAAGTGGTGAGCTGTCAGCTTGGATTGGCCAATCAAGGCTTGCATGCAGTGCTCCGATGCCCAACTGTGCATATCTGGAAGAGAAATAGTGTTGTCAAAGAATATGAGTTATCTGGAAGGCTCTGAAGACACACAGCCAAGGATTTCTGGGCAAAAGGGCCAGTCCCTGAGGAAATTTCTCATCAGTAACATAATTGACCAATTATTCTCTGAAGGAAATAACATATCACTATCTCTGACTTACAGATTCTCAAGGCTTTATTTTGTGACTCTCAAATGATAATTCCAGGGTTAACTTTTTGCCTAGTGGTTAGGAGGCCACTTGGAACACATCCCACAATGGAGTACTTGTGTTTCAGTCCTGAATCTTCTCTAGATTTCTGCTTCCTCACAATATGCAGTAGCAAGGCCATGGTGATACTGAAGTGATGGAGTCCCTGCCACCCTAGGTTGGAGAGCTGCACTGAGTTGCCAGCTACCTGTTTTAATGCAGTCCAGCCTCACATGTTGTTGACATTTGTGGTATGAGCAAGTAGATAGGAGCTCTATTTTCTCTCTCTCTCTAACAAAAACAACATAATAACACCATGTGACCAGAAGCCATGGTTGTGAATGTAGGAAGGAAAAAAAAAAAAAACACCACTTCTCACAACTGAGGACTCTATGTAAGCTGAGCAAAGCCTGAAAAGCCATCTTGCACTGTCACTCAAATGACATTTCTGTTTTCACTCAGCCAACTACAAAGCCAGAGATCTAAAGGCCAGTTATTGATTGTCATGGTTTGGGCAATTTAATTCTCTCTGGCTGAAAGATCACTTGATTATATGCGGCAAACCCCCATCAACTACTGTGACATGTGTCAAGGGAAGTGGGACTTCTCCAGTTGTCACCTGTGTGTCCTGTCTGAAGTAAGGTGGAAGAGAAGGCTAGGAGGCTCCTCACTTGAAAAAGTGGTGATGGAGTCAGGAAGACAAGACTAGAACATGTGGCAACAATGGGAGAGGTGAGCAGAGTTGCAGAAATTCAGAATGAAGAGAAAGCATCACTAATGGAAAGCTGGAACAGCACCCTTACACATGGGGTGATGTGGACAAGTTCAGAAAGATGGGAAGTTGTCTTTATACAAGGTAAGCAAGGGCAAATGAAGTGAGAAATAAAATCCTACCTGGAATAGACTAGCTGGTGAGAGAGGGAAATTTATACACCTAGGATAGAGGGTAGAACAGGTGCAAATTTGTACCAGCGATGGGAGATCCTCACACAAGGCTGAGCAAACTGAGTGGGAGGTTGCAAGGGTCAGAAAACAGGGGAGGGCAGGGGTGTTCAAAGAAACTCTTTAACAACTTTGAGGAAGAAAATCTTAGACAACAAATTTTACATGAAGTCCACACTGTGACTGGTGCAGTGGTTAAGCCACTATTTGCAACACCAGGATTCCATATTTGAGCATGTGTTTGAGTCTTGCATGCTTTATTTCTGATCCAGCTCTCTCTATAAATGCACCTGGGAAGGCAATAGAACATAGCCCAAGTCCTTGGGCCTCTTTTACCTATGTGAGAGACCAAGATGGAGCTCCTGGTTCCTGGCTTTCGACTGGCACAACCCTGAATATCGTGGCAATTTGGGAAGCAAACCAGCAGGTGGAAGATCTCCCTGTGTGCTTCTCACTTTCCCTGTCATTCTGCTTTTAAACAAGCAAATACTCCTTTAAAAAATACATACATAATAGCTGACACATTGGTGCAATAGGCCAATCCTACATCTGCAAGCACCAGCAACCCATATGGGTGCCAGTTTGTGTCCCAGCTGTTTTAATTCTGATCCAGTTCTCTGCTGATTGCCTGGGAAAGCAGCAGAGGAGCTCAAGTCTTTGTGTCCCTGCACCTACATGGGAGACCCAGAAGAAGCTCTTGCCTCCCAGAGCTGGATCAGCTCAGCAGCCTTTCGGGGAGTGATTGAATTAGCAGATAGAAGATCTATCTCTCTCTCTATAAATCAACCCTTCAAATACAAATTTTAAAAATATCACTTTAAAACATATGAACGGGCCTGGTGCGGTGGCGCAATGGTTAAGGTCCTCGCCTTGCACGCCCGGGATCCCATACGGGCGCCGGTTCTATCCCGGCAGCCCCGCTTCCCTTCCAGCTCCCTGTCTGTGGCCTGGGAAAGCAGTCGAGGATGGCCCAAAGCTTTGGGACCCTGCACCTGCGTGGGAGACCCGGAAGAGGCTCCTGGCTTTGGATCGGCATAGGATCGGCTGTTGCGCTCACTTGGGGAATGAATAATGGGACGGAAGATCCTCCTCTCTGTATATCCACCTTTCCAATAAAAAATAATAAAAATAAATCTTGAAAAAAAACATGAACAAAAGAAGAGTTTTTTTCCCCTCCATTCCCTACAACACACATGCCCAGCACAGTCCCTGATAAATCTATAAAAACATTAGGAGTCTGATATCTTTTCCCCATTTGTTCGAGGTAGAAGGGAAAATAAGCCACAATAGGGGCTTGGCATAACAGCCTAGTGGCTAAATCCTCGCCTTGCAACTACTGAGATCCCAAATGGGCACCGATTTGTATCCTAGCTATTCCACTTCCCTTCCACCTCCCTGCTTGTGGCTTGGGAAGCAGCTGAGGACTGCCCAAAGCCTTGGGACCCTGCACTCGTGTGGAGAACCCAGAAGTTTCTGGCTCTTGGGTTCAGATCAGCGCAGCTCCAGCTGCTGTGACCACTTGGAGAGTGAACCAGTGGATAGGAGATCTTTCGTTTCTCTTTGTAGACCTGACGTTCCCATAGAAATGAATAAATCTTTTAAAAAGAAAAGAAGCCCCAGCAACTGAAGTGATTTCAAGGAATCATGGGGACCCCCTACAAGGCTGCTCATCGTCCATTCTTTCTACTCTTCCTTGGAGTGCCACTGCACTGCTCACTACACATAGCATCTGTCAGCCATGATTTTGGTCACTGCCACCTCAAAGTAGAATCCAATATCAGTTCCCTTTGTCTCCAGGGATACAATTTTACCACCCTTAGGGAAAAAAATCAATCGCAAAGATGTTCACTGAGCAGTTATTATGCACCCAGACCAGAGAGAGAGAGAGAGAGAGAGAGAGAGAGAGGATTTGGGGCCCATATTCCAGGAGCACAGAGAGCCATGGAGGGAACAAGGAAAGTAACCCCTGTAGCACGTGTCTGGGAATCTCTGCACCCTGCACTGCCTTCCAACGCCATCATCTCGGAGCTGCACGGGTGAGAGGACTGTTTCTTCCTCCACCTCCACCCCCTGCTTGTTGTAGTTGCAGGGTTTGAAACCATGGTATAATTAACATAATTAAAGTATTAATCAAGATTGAAGGGGTTGGACACTGTGAAATGCTTAATTTTGTGTATCTTTAACTGATTGAATGTTTAGGTTTGCATTTCAGCTGTCACCCAAATTATGTGTAATTAAGCCAGAGCTCAGATCTGCCTGTCTCCAACCCAGCATGGATGGCAGACAGATCTGATTCTGGGGAGAAGGTGGTAAATCTGCCCATTCATTTGTAGCTATGCACTTTCACACTCTTTATGTATTTCTTGCCTTTTCCCAGTGCATTCATTGATCCAATTATCCCATTAGCACAAAATGTAGAACAGATAACTCTGGTGGGAAAAAAAAAGTCAAATACCTTCAATATTCCCGGGAAACCACTTTCCCATGCCAACACCCTGCCATCCGTCCTTGGATAGTACCCTTGTGTGTTG
The DNA here is from genome assembly GCF_017591425.1 of Ochotona curzoniae. Lineage (NCBI taxonomy): Eukaryota > Metazoa > Chordata > Mammalia > Lagomorpha > Ochotonidae > Ochotona > Ochotona curzoniae. The sequence continues at coordinate 19,683,433 of NW_024465556.1, read as the reverse complement.
GTGCTGAGGGATGCTGGGCCTCTCATAATACATACAAATGATGTTAGAAGTGGTCACAAACCCACCGGACGTGCACAAAGTTCAGGAAAGGATCCACCTCAGAACCAAAGCTGCAAGGGCATCCCAATTGGCTAGAGATGTTACTTTTAAGACAATGCAGTGAGAGATCAATGCATTGGCTTGATATTGAAAGAGACATCACTCAGATACAAGGGCTCCAGAAATGAACCGCGGTACACAAAAGAATTCTGCAGATGTTCACACAAATCAAGCGACTCTCTCCAGTCAAATTAATCAATCAAGGAAGCTTACAGATCATGTATCTGTGCTCCCTCTTGTGCTGAACACAAAGAGGATGTGAAGTGTATCAACAGACACATCCACACCCCTGCCATTAAAAAGGATGCCATCAACTCAGAGAGAGAAGAAAACACAGGGATGAACTAGGGGCATTGGATAGAGGAAAGGTTCTGATGAGTAATTCACACACCAAGTCCTTGGAGGGCTTCACTGTCCCTGTAAGGAAATAATCTGCAAGTGCAAGACTGGATTTGAGAGGTGCCTTGAAAGATGAGTCAAATCCATGCAGGTGGTTGCGAGGCACAGGATACTACTGAAGAAACAGAGACCAGGGCATACTTCATTTTTTTTAAACAAAAATATTACATATAGTTAGAAAGTTACAGAGAGAAAGAGGGGGATGAGGGAAGAAGGTAAAAAGAGGAAGAGGGGAAGAAAGCAAAAGAGGGGAGAAGAAGAAAGGGAAAGAGCCCTTCCATCCACTGTTTCACTCCCCAGTTGACCACAATGGTCAGCACTGTCTTAGGCCAAAGCCAGAAGCTTTACTTGGCATTTAGATTGCCCATGTGGGTTGCAGGGGTCCAAATACCTGGGGGCATTTTTAGCTGTGTTCCCAGGCCATTAGCAGGGAGCTGGATTGGAAATGAAGTAGATAGGATACACACTGGCACTCATGTGATGGCAGCATTGCAGGTAGTAGCCTTACACACTGTGCCACCATATCAGCTCCCAGCACATTCCATTTTGGAGCGATTGTTTATACCTTCCTGGGGCAGAAGTTGGTATGGCACTGAGGCAGTAGCTCTAAGGAAGAACTCAAATGCCACACCAAAGAGTGTGTAGCGAAGAAAGCCTTGGAAAAAAAATTGGAAACAAGATTCCAATTTTTACAAATGAAGATGGAGTACTTGGGTGCTGAGTTAGCTTTTCATTGTTGCCTTAACAAATTACCACGGGCTTAGCAGTTTAATACTACACAGAATCTGATCCGCTTCTGTAGGTCACAAGTTGAGTGGGCTCAGCAGGTTTCTTACTTTGAGACAAGGCCAAAAGCCAAGGTGCTGGCTGTCCTGGGCTTCCTCTGGAGGCTCCACAGGAGAATACACTCACAGGCTCATTCACATTCCGGACAGAAGTCAGTTCCATTCAGCTCTAGGATTGAAGTCTTCATTTCTTTCCTGGCTGCTCTCTGATTAGAATTCCACTTCATCTTTCTCATCTAAAAACACTCATGAAATGTCATCCACTATTTTCATTTTAAATTTCTTTAAAATTGAGAGGAATTTGCCGACCCTTGGAAGGGAAACTAAGTATAGATTCCTCTAGATGTCGTTAAATATTCCTTACAATATTATTTCCCTTACTTGAAAGGTAGAAAAACAGAAACAGAGAGGGATCTCCCATGTATGTGTTACTCTCCAAAGTCCAGTAATAGCCAGAGTTGGGCAAGGCTGAAACTGGGAACCTGAGTCTCTGAGATAGGGGCAGGGATCCAAGCACTGACCCATCACCTACTTCCTCGGGATGCACTAGTAAGAAGCTAGGACTGGGAACACAGCTCAGATTTGAACCTCAGCGCTGCAAAATGGGATGGGGTGGTCCTGTCCAGCAGCTTTTCAACAGCTAGACTGAACATCACCCACTCCTCACACATTATGATTTTTAAGCTTTCTCAACTTTTGTATACAGGAATTGCAATAAGTTTATGTTAAACAGAAAGTAATTTATTTTGATTCAAAAATATTAAAAAAACATTGTTTTTTCCCACAACATTCATTTCTCATGAATTTTTAAAGATTCCTATTTCCCATGAACTTTAAAATTTCTGCTCTCAAAACTTACCTTTACTTTCAATTTTCATCAAGCTTTTAAAAACTGTTTTCATATAATTTGTTAGTTTCTTTTGTGAAATCTTTCAAAAATAGTTTTTTTCATAAGCATAACACTTCTCCTTTCTAAAACACAGAGTTTGCAAACTCACATAATATTTAATTAAGTTGTGTTTACAAATATTCTAAGAAAAACAGGCATAATAACTGTGGGATAAACAAATGCATCCTGGTATGAAATGAAACTAAAGTTGGCCAAAGGATACTTCCCCACTGTGGACTCCTAGTTAACGATGTGCAATCTGACTTGATTTGCAAACAAAATGAATGTCTACTTCAGGGTTTATTCTTCAAACAATGGAAACTAAGTCTTCACCAATCATAAAATCTGAGGTTTGTCCAAACACAGGTAACCAAATCAATAAAACAGATTCAAACAAATGGATACAAATGTCAAGTGGTAATCCATTAGGCTACCCTGGTGCTTAATTCCTTTTTCCCTATTCATAAATGGTTTCTGATCACATGGCAGATTCAGGGTTTTGGAGCCTATTCTGGCTCTGGGGCTGCCTGATTTGCAAAGCGTTGTTTGCTCAACTACACTCTGTTAAATTTAATTGGATCTTGTGTTTTGTTTCAACATTGGTGTGAGCAAAAATGAATGGGCACATTAGAAGGGAGTGAGTCCTCACTGTGAGCATGGGCATCCGTAGGCATAGCTTTTCTAGTTACTGTGTTTACATATTTGAAAGGGAGAGACAGACAGGCATACACACGCATACACACACACACACACACAGAGAACAAATTCCCATCCTCTGCTTTATGCTGGAATGTGACCATCACTACTGCCTCCCAGGATGCACAGAGCAGGAAACTGGAATCAGGAGCAGGACAGGGACTAAGTCTGAGTTACCACAAAATGGGATGAGGATGTCCCATTTGGCGTCCCCGCTGCTGTGCCAACTGCTCATCCCATGTAAGCATGTATTAATTTTGAAGGGAATGGAAAGAGTGAGGTGACACAGGCATTTGGGAAAGCAGGTGGGTAAGGTAGATTTTCACTCATCGACTGCCTGACAAGTCCATGGAGGGGAAGTAAACACACATACTGAGCTATATGCTCTACATCACTGGCTTACTAAACTAAACTATCTAACCAGTTAGATCAACAAAAGCGTGGCATGCGTCCCCATTAACAGGACAAGGTTAAAAGGAGAATGGAAGATCCAGCCTCCCATGCTTGATCCAGGGCTTCAAAGACACAGCTTTCCTGAGCAAGCAGCATCTAATGGCAGGAGCCCTCAATCTCAGCAACAGGGTGCCAGGTGGGCTTGGGCGTGAGAAAGTTAAAATCGACCAGAGAGAGGAATCTACTGTGGTCACTTGTAATTATCCTCTCCCCCTTGGTAAAGTGTATCTAAAACAGCGTACCGTTCAGAGCAAGCGTTTTGATCAATTATGTACAATGGTAGGTTAGCACCTTCCTGGGTTTCCCTGGCTGATTCATTACCCCTATTGGGGGACTGAGCAGCATTTCAAAGCACCAATTAGTAAGTCAGACAGGCTTCAGTTTGAATCCCAGGGCTGCCTGACCATCTTGCTGTGAGCAAATTGCTTCACCACCATGAGCTGTTGCTTCCTTCATACAAAATGAAAATAACAGAATGGCTATTTACAGACGTGCTATAATGACTTGAAGATGAGGATGCCCTGAAACTCATGGCCGGGGGCGGGCAAGGCAGAATTTGAGAAATTGTCGCTGGTTCTTTATGGAGATAGGCATGGTGGAATCTGGTGACAAAGGATGGTAGCCACGTCTCCCAGCAGGGGCTAAGTCAGAATGCAGGACAATTGGAGGCATCCTAAAGAGGTCAGGCATGAGAAAAGAAGGCAGATGGCTAAGGGATCTTAGAATGTTCTAGGCATATTTAATGATTCATCTCAATTCTGACCCACTCTGTAACTCAGGAACCTCGGGGAACCAGAAACTCTGTACCACAGCAGCCCCCGTGGCTGCATGGAAGAATAACTTCCCAGCAAGCTCACAACCTGCCTTCTCAACTGGTTCACCTGCCTTTCACTTAGTCACCCATAAACACAACTTGAGTAACTGCCATGTTACTGAGCAGTAACTGCCAGTGCTGAGGATGCAGGAGTTTATAGGGATTCATGCTCTAACAAGGAAAGTGGGCATTTACACTTTATTTTACTGTAATGTACTGGGGAGTGAATAGACAGACATTAAAGGCCCCCACTCTATCTCGACAAATGAAGGGTGTTCATGCAAACAAAGTCATGGCACGGACAGACATGTGAGGAATGAGGAAAGAGGGTGAGATGAAGAATGGCGACAAGGTACAGGGAGGGGAGAGGCCTGTGGGTGCTCTGTGCACAGCAAGGAAGTAGGGGTGTCCAAATGGTCACTGCCTGGAGGTCAGGCTGAACAGGTAGATTGCAGAGTAACATTCTTGTGTTCTTTTGCTATCTCACACACAATCAAGTAACCACATCAGGTGTGTTTTTAATCCATACTCATTACTCTCTACTGACGAATGCACTGGTGTCAGATTTGGCTGGTCTGGCACAGGGCCTCTGAGACTGTGGCTCTAACAGAGTCCTGGGTAGTGCCACTGCTTCTGGGTGGGAACTTCAGGCTAATCGTGGGCAGAGCCAAGACCTGGATATTCCAGAAGCAACCAACTCCCCCACCAAGAACATACGACAGTGGGACCCAGCTCCTGTCGCCTTGTGTCACCCACTTCTCAAGAGGGTTACAATAAAGCCCCTGGGTGAGGCCATTTAAAGCACCCTGACAATTTCCTGTCTGTTGCCTTTTCCATTGCCTAAAGGAAGTAATTTACACAAAAATAATCCTGTATTTTCTAACTTTCCTAGTAGCATTATGATTGGGACCACTGTTTATGTTTCCCCACCCCTCTATCAATCTGGACTTGTGAGCTGAATTTCCCCACTTCCTGCAGTGGAGCCACAAGGTGAAAGTCCGAACATTTTCACCCAGCAACTCATCAGATTTCCAGTTTCAGGCAGAAAAACATGATCCTCTTTTTTACTTTAAACCATTAAAGTCTGGGAAACTTTCCTTCATGCTACTGAACTTGGGATCAAACAATACTGCCCTGGGTGGATGATGGAATTTATTTAAAGAATTGAATCTGCCTCAAACCCCAGGATATATCCTTCTTTATCTGAAGAGAGACAGAAGAGGCCCTCTGTCTGGTTTGCCTTCTCACTCACTCCGAGATTTACATGAAACACCCTCTTCCAAAGAACTTCTTCCTACGCCTCTACGGAGGCCAGCCCAGCTTCACAGAGAAAGCTTTTCTTCTCTATTGCAAACAATCTCTGAGGTCAACATTTTCTCTGAGGACGCCGCAGTTGTTAGGCCCCCACCCCCTCTCTTCTCTTTAGTCCTATGGAGATACATGTTTACTCCATGGAACACTATTTATTGATAGGTTATGTCATGGGCAATAAAAATGTATTAGGCTCTGCTGCCAGGAAATTCTAGAAGACAGGGACTCTCCCAACTTTTCTGTACGCTCCACAATCTTCCTCAGAGAGCTCAAAAATCTACTATCTTGATTTACCTGGGAGTAGAGAAAATCAAATACATGTAATTATTTATATAAAATCAATTATATAAGATCAATTCTATAAAATCATATATATATCGTTACTTTCTGTAGGAAAGAAGCTTTTCCCTTTATTGAACAGCTAAGCACTGGGATTATAGGCTAAAATGAGTCTAAAGCGCATACCAGTTCTAGAATGTGTTAGAGAAGGCCACAAAGGGCTTCTGTGTGATAAGGAAAGAGTCCTGGGCCCAGCGTTGGCCATCGCTCCTTGGTTTTAGCCTCCTATCAGCTATAGACAGATATGTTACATAGATTTTCTGGCCTCTCCTCCCTGGTTGTTAAAAACTATATTCATTTCTTTCATCAAAATTGGGGGTATTGAAGAAAGTAAATCCCAAAGAACATTAATGTCTGGAACAAACAAAGAAATGATTGTAGCAGCTAGATGGGAGTGAGGGCATAAATATGCCAGCGGATGGGTGCCTGTGGTTGGTTGCACTGCTGTACAGATACATGGGCAAATGGGGACGTGGAGATATGAACAGAGGAGTGCACTCCCAGAGAGGAGCATGTGCATGGACAGGCAGTTGGCTCAATCTCTCTCAGAAGAGGACTTCATTCTATTTTACAAAGTGTCTTCTTCCATAAATAACTCCACTGCCTCCCCTGAGTATTAGATCCCAAACTTCAAACTAAAAAGAAACTTCCTATCTTTCCAAAGTACAGGTTTTCCTGACAGTGACTCAAATGTTGGATGCATTTGCTCCATTCTCATTTTGTAAGTGAGGAACCTGAGGCCAGAAAGGGGGATGGATTTAAGTTCCTATATTTTCCTGGTACAGAGATGGAATTCTACCGGGTTGGGGGCTCCAACCCGTCAGCTACTTTCTGATGTATCCCACCAGCCACAAAAGCACCCAGGCCCTGTGACAGTGCCATTTACATCTGCTGTTTCCCAACAGCCCAGCCCAGCACTGAGTTTTTAGAAAAGTAAACCACCGAGTACCATTTACCAAAGAGTAGCTCTTTCTCAACAACAGGAAAACAGAGAGATGTGTTTCCAATTAGTCAGTGAAAGAACTCAGCCACAAAATGCCTTGCCATTTGGTGTTGCTAAGCTGGTGATTTCTCCGCAGAGCAGGGAACTGGTATAACTGTCATCATCCTTCCTGTTATTTGCATCCAAAGAAGTCACATGTGTCTCAGCAACATGAAATATCTCCTTTCATCTGCTTGGGAATTACCATCGAGTGTCCGCTCCTTCCTCCAGACTGTACATCATTAAGTTCGCTTTCCGTGAGTTAAACTCCCTGACACAAACCTTCATGCAAAGCAATGTGCTTTTCAAAAGAGAAAAATCATTAAAGAAGGGTTTAGCTTTCCTTCATTTTGAGGCTCTTTTTCTAAAGGGGTCCCTCACTGCCAGATAGCTTTCTCTGGGCACAAAAGAGGCTACTTCACTTTGGTGAAGCACACCTGATAAAGTTTCATTCAAATTTATTCCCAAAAAAAAAACTCAAGCATCCGAATTCCAGGCAAGTGCATGCATTTCGAAAAGCAGAGATGACAAGGAGAAGTTCCATGCACACCATTAAAAAGTCAGAAAAGCCCTGACGAAGAACAATCTTGTGAATCATTAATGCCAAGCAGTGCCCTGGAAGGCAGGGAAGACAGCAACACCGCGATAAGCCAGGTTTTGTCAAAGGCCAAGTTGGCTGAGTTGACAAAGTTTTGAGGGAGGAATAATATGGAAATATTTCAGTGAAGAGATGGTACATCCTAGGTAGGAAAAAAATACTTGGAAGGAAAGGAAATGCAGCACAGCTTGTGGCACAGCAGATTAAGCGGTCACCTACGATGGCAGTATTGAATGTGAGTGCTGATTTGAGTCATGGCCATTCCACTTCTGATACAGATACCTGTTCTATGGCTGGGAAAGCAACAGAAGATGGCCAGAGGGTTTGGGCTCCTGCCATCTTGGCAAAAGACCCAGATAGAGTTCCTGCTTCAACCATTCAGGTCATTTGAGGATTGAACTAGTCAATGGAAGATTCTATCTTTCCCTCTTTCTAAGTAACTGCCTTTCAAATAAATAAATAAAGAAAACTTAAAAAAAAAAAAAGGAAGCTTGATATGGCAGAATGGTCTATTGCAGTAACGGCCCCAATCTGTCCAGATCCCATATGTCCTTGAGAAATACTGGTTTGGGGCTTAACTTCCCCCTGTGCTTCCAATCCAGAATCCTGCTAATAACACAAACACCAGGGGGAGTAGGTGAAAACTCCAGACACCCAGATGGGAGACCTGGGCTGAATTTTGGATTCCTGGCTTCAGCATGTACCAGCTCAGGCTCCTGAAGGCATTTGGGGGATGGACCAGAACACACAGGATGCATAGAGAATGTCGCTCTGCAGCCAGTGTTGTGGCATAACTAACTAATCTTCCTTCTTTGTTTTTGCTGGAAAGGGTAGATTTACACAGAAAAGCAGAGAAAGGTCTTCTCTCTGATGATTCACTCCCCAAGTGATCGCTACAACTAGAACTGGGCTGATCTGAAATCAGGAACCAAGAGATAATTCTAAGTTTCCCATGTAGGTGCAGGGTCCCAAGGCTTTGGGCCATCCTTTACTGTTTTCCCAGACCACAAGCAGGCAGCTGGATGGGAAGTGGAGCAGCCAGGACACCAAGTGACGCCCATATGGGATCCCAGCACTTGCGAGGCAAGGATTTAACCCCTGAGCCATTGTGCCAGGCCCCAGACTAACGTTTTGCCCAGAGCACTGGCATCCCATATCAACACTGGTTCTTGTCCCAGCTGCTCCAATTACAATTCAGCTGCCTGCTAATCATCTGGGAAAATAGCAGAGAATGACCCAACGCCTGGGTCTCTGCCTTCATGTGGGATATCTGGAAGAAGTGCCTCATTCCCAGCTTTGCTCTGGCTATAGGTCCATTTAGGGAATAACCAGCAGAAGAAAACTCTCTTTCTCTCTCTCTCTCTCTGTTTGTCTCTCTCTCTCTATCACTATTTTTATTTTCTGACTTCTAAGTAAAATAAATAGATCTTTAAAAAAAATTCTTCTTTCTACCTTTCAAATAGAGTTGAACTCAGTTTTTTCCTGTGACTTATCAGCTAATTCCTGAGATCTAAGAGTCTGATTATGTAAAAAGAGAACTGATAGAAACTATTCAGCATTCATGAAATCATGAAACATTTATCTTACAGTGAGTTGGTAACTAAACAGGGAAGCAGCACAGCAGATGTTAAGCACTACTCCAACAATACACAATAAGGCAGCATAGTTTCGCAGATTCAGACACACATAACAAGTTGGTCAACAGATCTGGTGGGAGAACTTAGAGACCTAGCTCTATCATCTACAATCATGTGATCTTTGATAGGTTGTTTCTCCTTCTGTCTCTATCTCTTCAATAATAAGGCAGGGAGAGAGTTATCATCCACGGGTCTTATGAAGAGTAAATGAAAACATACAAGTAAAACCAGTTGATGCTATGGAGAGTGCTTACTCTATAGTATCAAATATAGTTTTTGTGATACAATGATTAATGGGAGTGCTGTTACAGATATTTTACCCCCTGCTGCTGGTGTGTGCTGACAGACTCATCTGATCATCCCTCTCCAGAACTCTCTCAGACAAGCAACCAGAGCTCATCCAAGAAGATCAACGAATATCATCAGAAGTTCAAGACATGGAGATTTATGTCTATGAACCACACGGTAAACTAGCAAAAATACTTGGGATAGAAAGCATTCGCCATTACTAGAAACCCTACCTTGAACTATTTAGTAATTAGAATCATCATTCCCTCATGTTCCCATCATTCTTTCCTTTATTCTTATGATGCACATTATACTTTGTAAAGCAAAATCATATTCTAACATGAGTTTACAAAAAAATTTTAACCTAATATACCAAGCTAGATTTCATTTAAAAAATGGTTTTCACTCTGTGTCATATCCTGTAGATTACAATATTTCAAAGCACGTGAAAAAGTAAGCAAGGAAAGGCTGATAAAGTTACTCATCAGAATCTCTCTGTTTGCTAAGATCCTGGAACAGAACACAATGATGGGGAGTCTCCTAAATTGTAGGAGGAAAACAGCCACCCTAAAGGGCAATATCTCTTTCACTGTATAACTGTCTTTGGTGATTTCTACCACCATCTTGGAACGGATGAGCCATAACATAGGATTTCTGACTTGTCAGAAAACGCCATTGGTATGGCTTGAATGCTCTCTCTGAAACTTAACACTGAGAGCGCTTTGCAACTGTGATGTTCATAAAGTGCAGGATCCAGCTGGGAGTGTGTGTCGGGGGTCAGACCATGAGGTCTCTGCCTTCAAGAATGGATGGACGTTACTTCGGGAGTGAATTAGTTATGGTGGAGACCAATTCCTGACATGGATGAAGCTCAGAACCTGTCTCCTCCCTGTCTTGTGTCTGCTTGCCCTTCTTTCTGCCATCATGGGTTGATGTACCACAAAGCAGCTCATCAGATACTATCATGCTCCTGGTTTTCCTAACCCGTGGCACCTTGATCTAAGTACTTCTCTGCCCTCTATATACTACCTAGTCTCTGACAGAGCAGCAGAAAGCAGATCAAGAAAGGTATATTTAGCATCATTTCAGTGAGATGTGTGATATTAGTTATCATCTGCATTTGGTAGACAGTTGCCATGTGCAGCCAACAGGCCTGTGCCTGTGATCCTAATCCTCGCAGCAATCCCACAAGAAAGACATCAATGCATTCCTATCTGAAAGACAAAGTAAAGAGGCAAACACAAGTTTATAAGCATGCTCAAACTTACATAGTCAACCCATGAAGTGCCTTTCCTCTGTGCAACCTGTTTCCAGAGCCTGTGCTCTTATCCAGATCATATACAAAATCCATGGCCTTCCCCAAGGACCACCATGACTTTCCAACACTATATTCCTGGAATACGTCTGAGAATTCTTGTCTTAATGAGTTCATGAAAACAAGACCATTATCAGTGAACTTGCTAAAATGCTAGCTTCCTGAGCATAGCTTTCTAATTCTAAATTCCCAATGCAAAACTTAATATTAGAAGTACAGTGATTGCATCTATGTTTTATGGACACAGGCATACATATATTTACACACATACACATACTGCATGCTCGATACCCTAGTTAGTTGACTGGATAACCTGCAGAGATTTATTTTATTTTGCCTGTGAATGAAGATATTCCCCTTCCAATTCAATAAAAAAAAAAGCACAACAGAGCTGTAAATATAGAGATGAATGTAAGAATTCAACCGTTTGATTGCATTAATTCAAAGAACTGATTAAAGAGTCTTGATACAATGGTGGAAATCTGTTTGATTTATTAAGCTACATCAACCATGAAATCTGCACAGAGTGAGGAAAAAAATTAAACCTGTCACTTTAAAGAAATACATTCCACAATAAAGGGAATGAGGAAAACGAACACCTAGGATAATTTATAAACACATGCATAATCTGGAGAAACCAACGCATAACTGGATATTTCATTCCTCTTGGTCTGCAATCAGGGCTGCTCCCACCTCACTCTCACCCTCAGCTTGTTATCAGGAGAATAATACTGCTTTGTGGTAGTTTGTCTTCCAGCTAAACAGGGTGCAGCAAGGACCTGTAAGTCGTAAGCACTGCTCAGCAATTACACAATCCCCTGGTCCTCTGTGTTATACCACCCCACAGTTCCCGTGGCCTGTCCAGGGCTGAGTGTGATGGGAGCCAAAGGCCCCCAGGCCCAGTTTATAGTTCCCTGTTCCAGGCAGACAGAAGAAGCCCTTGTCTAAAGGCCCTTCCTCCTCAAAGTGCAGTGCACTGGGGTCTTGTTAGAAATGCAAAGTCCAACCCCCCATCCCAGATCTACTGAATCAAAGTCTGCCTTTAGCAACATCGCTAGAAAATGCTTATGCATAGTAAAGGCAGAAGAGCACTGCGCCAGGTTTCAAATGACAAGCAATGCATCAACAAGTTCTGGGAGTTGCAAGGTGGTAACTGGCTATCAGATTAAGAAACTGACAAGTCCTGGAAAAAGAGGGTAACCAAAGGGCTTCCTGTGGAGAGCAGTGGTCTGCCTGAATCGCTTCTGAAGATTTGCAAAACTTCTAGTAGCAGAGGATCAAGGGCTGTGTCATGTGGTACCAAGATCTGGAGAGTTTAAACCAGTTTCTCAACAGTGGTCCTATTTATTTCCTTATTTTTAAATATTTCTTTATTCAAGAAGCAAGGAGCAGACACAAAGCTCCCATTCATTGGCTTGATCCCAAAGGCCTGTAATAGCTAAGCTTGGACCAGGTTGAAGGCAGAACCCAGGAACTCAACTCAGCTTCCCAACACGGGTGGTGGAATCCCAATTTCTTGGTTCGTTACTACCGCTTTCCCAGGGTCTGCATGATAAGGAAACTAGAGTCAGGCACAAAGGTAGAAAACAAAGTTAGGCCTTGCGATGCGGGATGTGGCACTCTTAACAGATAGCATGGTCACCCACTCTACAGACAGCAGGCAGGGTGTGGTACTACTCTGCAGGGTATTTAGCAGCCTTCCTACCTTTTGTCCAAAGTTAGGAACACCAATAAGGTTTGCAGACCACGCCACCCAACTCCAAGGAAATAAAGCGGATCCCACAGGAAAATCTCTGATTTTGATAACCAGTAAAGTGTTACTTTAAAACAAAAAAGATTTTATTTATTTATTTTTGAATGGCACAGAGAGAAGGAAAGACAAAGAGAAACATCTTTCTGTTGGTTCACTTCCTAAATAGCTGTGATGGCCTAGAACTGAGTTGATCCAAAGCCAGAAACTTCTGGATCTCCCATGTGGGCTCCTTTTCTGTCTTCCTAGGCTATTTGTAGGATTCTGGATAAGAGGTAGAGCTGCTGGTACTCAAAGTAGTGCCTACTTGAAGAAGTGCCCACATGGAATGCTGACGCTGCAAGGGGAGGTATAGCAATCTATGCTATAGCAGCAGCCTATATCCAGCAGTTTGTATGAATCAATTCAGGAGGATGGTTGCCCAAAATCAAACACTATAAAACAACGAACTGTGCCTTCTCAAAAATTAAATAGTTTAAATAAGTGTTCATATGAAAGAAGGCAATGCTTTGGCTCTACTTTACACTGACTAGCCCTTCCTTTAATATGAAATTCAGCTCTGGCTCCAACTTATTAAAGCAAATTAAGCAAAACACTAGGTTTCTCAGCTATGCTTACATGAAAGCATCAAATGTTGAGACACTTCAGAGAATCCTCTCACATGCAGAGTAAATAAAAGAATTGTCATGTTAGATGTGTGTTAAGCTGCCATGTGCAATGTCAACATCACAGACGAATCCCAGTTCAAGCCCTTGATGCTCCACTTCAGGTCTAACCTCCTGCCAATGTGCTTGAGAAAGCAGCCCAAGATAGTCTGAGAACTTGGGACTCTTCCACCCAGAGAGGAGACCTGGAGGTAATTCCATGACCCTGGCTTCAACCTGGCCCAATTCTGACTGCTGAGGTCATTTGAGGTCAATCAGCAAATGAAGACTCCCTCAACCCTACATCCCATCTCTCCCATTCTAGTCCAGCACTTGCGCCTTTCAAATGAATAGACCCTTTTAAAAAAAAATTGAGACAATAGGAATTCATGTCTTTAGCAGCTCTGAAATCAAGACTCAGGTGGGCTACAGCATTTCTAGCTCAGGGTTTAAAGCTAACAGAGGTTGTAGTTGTACTACTGTGGGGGACCATGCTCCCGGAGAGTTCTATCTACATAGTTCAAACAGTAGGTTCTCCTCTACATCCAAATGTGTCCAACATCTACAGAGGGCTGCCAGTGGACCTGCTGCCCCACAGTGGGTAACTGTGTCCCAGCTCATGTTAATCTTTCACTTCCTGTTCATTCATTCTTGCGGTTGGTAAAATGGAACAGTGCAGGTACTTCAAAGAAAACAGCTGCCACCAGAACAAATTTTGTAACTCACACCTCACCCCAGGCCAAGGTCAAGGTCCTCTTGAGTAAACACTAATTATCATCACATGGGCACAATTAACTATCATTTTCATACAAATAATGGATCTAAATCAAATCCCAATATACAGTGGCACAATGCTGACAAGGAGTCCAAAGGAATCGCCTCCATGTGTCTTTAATAATAACCTTAAAGGAAGATATATTTTATCCTAAAAGAAGTGGGTCAGTCATATGACCCTACCAAGCAAATATTAAAACAGCTGTTCTATGCATAGAATAACATTGCTTTAATTTACTGTTTTTGCCTTTTAGACCTTATTTTGCTTTTTCATTTTGAAAAACTAAACGCCCTAGATGAATCAGTCAACAATGTGTTGGCTGCTCTCACATTCAGCCTTCTGCTGTTTTATAATAGTGACCTGATCTTATTTCAAGAAAAGAATGACAAACTTATAGCTGCAAATGCTAAATTTATGGGGTTCTTTGTGGCAGGCATTACTGAGAACAGGCTGAGGATGTAGGTAAGACATACTGGAAAGAAGAAGCCTCCATAAATACAAGGCCAGGTCTCCATTGTCATCTGAGACCTGCAATCCAAGAACCAAAACTGTACATGCTTGAATTTTCTTCCCCCACCACCTTTTTTTTTTTATTTTAAAAGATGTATAGGCAAGAAAGGTGCTAAGTGCTAATTAGATGTACAAATGAAAGGCCACATTATGCCTAGTCACAGCTCTTCTGAATGCCTTCAGCCACTGCTCTAATGGCTCTGTGACTTTAAATGGTGCAAGGTCAAGAAGAGTTGTATTTTGCTGGAACCTTCCCAGCAGACCCCATGCTGCCCACCAGAACCTGAGGCCATGTCTCTGCAAAATTGACCAGTGAGTATGGAAGGAATGCAACCCTTTGTTCTGTCAATATGACATCGAACCATTAGTCAGGGTGCGATTTTGTTTTTGCCTTTGCGGATTGGTTTTTACCTTGCCTTCACTGGCAATTTTTGGGACTGAGTAGGCACAACTTCTGCTGAAGGAAATTTCATTCCTTGTACAATTAAGAGTCATATAAAAATCAGTCTTAAGAGTGACTTTGCCCAAAGAACATTTGAGAAAGCACAAGTTTTATCAGATGCATGGCGAAAAAAATGAGTTTTTCCAAATTACTTCGATAAGTAAAGGCATAGTCCATCATTGTCTTGGAGACTGACACTGTACTTTGGCACATTAAAGGCACAGCAAGCCCAAACCAGAGAGGCACCCTGTGTGCTTGTGTTAAGGCTCTCCCTTTTCATACACTACCAGCTGAGAAGCTAGAGTCAAATTTTCTTGTCAGGGAACATACACTTGCATTACACTTTTCGTTCAAGTCTATTCCTCATTGTTGATGTTCAGTGACAGACTGCAACTACACAGAGATCTCACCTCCAACAAAACTTTTCATTTAAAAGGCAAACACACACACACACACACACACACACACACACACTCAGAACTTTATCCACTGGTTCGTGCCCCCAAATTGCTACAACATGGGCTAGGACCAAAGCCAGGAACTCAACCCAGGCTTCCCACACGTGCAGTCAGGGACCCAAGTACTTGCACCACCACTAGCTGCCTTACAGGGTATGATTAACAAGCAGTGGGTACCAGGAGTGCAGCTGAAACTGGGATCCAGGCACGCTAATAGGAGACATTAAAATCACTGTAGGATCTTTAAGCCATGAGCCAAATGTCTAACCTTTGGGAATATTTAAGCATTGGAGAGGACAAGATCTAATGTTTCCAATGGCCAACGGCCTTCTGAGCTAAGAGGCCACATATTACAGACCCAACATAAGACCTTTCATGTTTCAGAATCGCCTCATATGTGACAGTACTATCAGATTCTAGATGAAGCATAGCAATGCTTTAACATGTTAGCCCACGTGCAAGTTACATATTTGACACTGGCATCCCATGTTGGTTTGCCAGTCTGAGTCCCAGTTCCTTTTCGTCTAACACAGCTTCCTGTTAATGCATATATAAAGTCAGTGGATAACAACTGAAGAAGTTGGGACACTGTCACCCAAATGAGATAGAGTCCCTGACCGCTGGCTGTGGCCTGGTTCAGAGCTAGCTGTTGTGGCCACATGGGGAGTGAAGCAGCTTGATGGTCATTCTCTTGGTCTCTCCCTTGCTCTCGCTCTGTCATTCATCTTTTCAAATAAACGAATCTTGTATAAAAATAATTTTCATAAATAAGCATATTTCTTCTTCTAATTTCTAAGAACTTGGGGTAATTTCAAATCTTTTTCTTCTTTCTTTCTAAAACACAGACCTGATCCTATCGTTGTTCTCTTTAAAATTATTGAGTGGTTCCCCACTCAAAACAGGCTGAAATCTGAACTCTTTTTAAAGCAAAAACAAATCCTTCCTACTCTTTCTACTGCATGAATTGTCAAGAGACTCCTCCCTTCCTGTAAATGATTCTCCAGCAACCCCAGAGTCCCAGTGTTCTGATTGCCCTGTCCCTCCTGTCGGCACCTTCGCACAAGCTGTACCCTCTGCCTGTACAAAATGTCCCCATCCACTCATTTGCAAAATCCTAAAGAAGGAATAAGCAGATTCTTCCACATTTAAGAGTCATCATGTCTCCTGACAGCGCCAGTCAGAATTCAGCTCTCCGTCCTTCAGATTCCCTCTCTTACACACAAAGTATCGGGATTCAGTGCTGTGGTCAACTGAGACCCCAGATTCCCTAGGACCATGTTGCACTTGCGTTTAAAGCTTAGTTTCTACCACCGTGCTGGGCACAGTGTAGATCTCAACACATCCTTGTTCAACATACCCACGTCAGTTTCACAGGTATGTTCTAGCCAATGCCACTGAAGACTGTGTAACTACCAGAAATTCATAAAAAAAAAAAAAACAACCTAGACATTTGGGGCCGGCACAATAGCCTAATGGCTAAAGTCCTCCTTGCACGTGCCAGGATCCCATATGGGCACTGGTTCTAATCCTGGAGGACCTGTTCCCCATCCAGCTCCCTGCTTGTGGCCTGGGAAGGCAGTCGAGGACGGCCCAAAGCCTTGGAATCGTGAACCCTAGTGGGAGACCTGGAGGAAGCTCCTGGCTCCTGGCTTCGGACTGGCTCAGCTCCAACCATTGTGGCCACTTGTGGAGTGAATTAGCAGATGGAAGATCTTCCTGTCTCTTCTCCTCTTTGTATATCTGACTTTCTAATAAAAAAACACAAATAAAATATATCTTAAAAAATTTGAAAAGAAGACAGATAAGCAGACACTCATCTTTGTTTCCTCTCTTCCCAGAGATAACACAGAAGCACAGCAACAGCAGATGCACTGGAGGTTAAAACCACAACACAAAATCACAACTCAATAATCTGAAAGAGCGAAAGGATTCCTGTAGAACTTTTGGAGAAATTCTCCTCGGCCACTTGAAAGCCACCATGTAGGCTTTTCATCTTTTCATGCCTACACCGTTAAGACTATCTGAAAGGATAATGATGGCTACATTCGGGGGGGGGCCTAAAATGACAACAAAACAAGTCTCCAACCAAAGACCTGCTTCATGTTTTCAAGAATAGAAGCCAAATCATGACAATCGACTGGAATGGCCTTCCCTGACTGGTAGCAAGGGCTTATATCTTGGCCCATTCTTCCCTTTATCTCCTACCCCGTTGCTAATAGGCTCAGCTCTGCTGCAATAGCTAAGGAGATCATGCCATATGCACAACTTCAAGAAACACGTTCGTATCTGAAACTAAATATTTTTGCAACCTGCCCTTAGCTCAGTGATGACCACTCTTCAAAACATTTTTATAGGGCATCTGTAGAAGCCATAAATACTTTTAAAGGGGGGAGGTACGTTACTTAAAAGACTTCACAAAATCGTTCAGTTGCTTTTAAAGATACTGTAAGGCACTAAGACTCAGAGAAGTCATAAAATGATGGGATATGTGCATACATTTTCAGGTCTTAAATTAAACCCCACAAAACACTGCATGTGGAGTGACGCAAGTTTGCACTCGACCTAACTAAATCACAGATTCGTAGAATGTTTCTCACTTCCTAGCAGGAATAAGTACAAAGGATTCCATGTCAGCCCTACTTTTATTTTTAAAAAATCACTTGGAAAGTTTTTTAATTCCATCCATAAGCTCTTTTTTTCAATTTATGACAATCTAAATAAACACTGTGTCATTGCTTTAATTACTGGTAGCCAAGGAAATTTTAATCATCATCATAAAATCACAATTTCCAAGATGCTTCCATTTCATTCTTTTTATTCTCTAAGATATTCAAGAAGAGAATGCATTTAGTATAGAGGACAATTCAAGATTATTAGTATTGGATTGGGGGGCTTCTTTATAGAACAATTATTTGGTTGAGAATCAGAAGGAGGATAGGAAGGGGAAAAGAGAAGAAGGAAGAGATTGGAGGGAAAGAGAGAGAGAGAGAGAATGAATCCTTGCATCCAGCGGTTCTCTCTCCACATTTCCACAACAGCTGAAGGTAGGTGGGGGCAAGAGCCAGGAGCCATGAATGCAATCCAGGTCTCCCAGATGGGCAGCAGGAACCCAACTACTTGAGTCACTGCCAGGTTTCCAAGCATCTGTACCGGCGGAAGTGGCAGTCTGGGGCCACTGCGCTGGACCCAGGCATGCTGTTGGGGTGCGGGGACATCATAACCACTAAGCTAAACACCCACTCCAAAGCTTAGGCAAAATTACTGAGGTGTAAGACTGTTCCTTTGTAAGTCTACCTCTAATTAAATTAAAGGCAGGTCTCTCAGAGGGCTATTTCTGTCAAAAGCAGCAGTTGTAGCCGATGAAGTCAAGCAGCTTCATCTCTTGGCCTTTGGTCAGATCATTCATTAAATAAGGCAAAGGATGGTTAGGATGGCCTAGAAGAGGATCACCTCGAAACTTACTGAAGAAGACTCCCAGCTCTGTGGTTTGCCTAAGAAGTCCAACTCTGTGCACATTTTCTGGGAATGCACATGTTTAGCATACACTCTAGATTATCTCCGAAAAGGACCCTGGGACCTGAGAAGCACTGAGCTGAGTGACTGCTGGGCACGTCTAACAGAATGGATGCTGACTGATGCTTCTAACAGCATAGGTATGGAGAATGGATTTGGTAAGTATGTCAAACCACCCAGCCCCTATGGGCTTTCCCTGGTCATGCAAAGGGCTAGGCCACCCTAACCCACACATACTACTCCTAACAGGCACAAAACCTAACAACACAATTTCAGGGCATGGGTTTGTGATTCTGATGACTTGGCAATTTTCCCAGAAGTCCTTTCTTCACTTCCCACATGATCTTGCTGGTTTTTAACCTGCTACCACTTCAGGAAGGTGTTCTGTGACCTGAGCCATACTCACAGCCTGTGAGGGAATGGCCCCTCTTGCCTTCCTTGTCAGTGATTTCACTTATAAACAATCTCACACCCTTTGAAAGGCAATCAAAAGAGTCATTTTGGCATTTCCTTAACCAGCCACTGGATTCCCTTCATGGAAGTTTAGAACCCAAACTTGAGCCGGTCTGTCGCTGAACAGCTGCTTTCATTACCTTCCCATAAGGGCCTGACGGGCTGATTTCCATGCCTCAGAAAGTTGACATTTAGAAGCCAACACCTGCCTTGCACTCAGCCCCTGGCTCATTGACCGCATTCCCCAAGTTGCCTCACCAGGAGCTCAATCACACACTCTGAATTTAGTTGATTTAATCTAAGGCAGTCCCTGGAATCAGCCTCTTATCAGGAGCTGAGGTGTTTGGGGAAAGGTCAGAAGGAATGAAGTGACAAAGGACTCAAATATCCTGCCGCTGAAGTTGAATAAACAGCCGCTCATTTCAAAGCTCCATTTTTTCCAAAGAAAACAGCTCAAGGCTAGAGAAGGAAAAAGGGAGAGGACAGCCAGCACCGTCCAGGATATATGTATTTTGTCTGGTTTATTTAAATAGAAAGAGACATAGGTGCATTTATAAGAATCGCTTTAGCCTTTATATTTATCAGTGTCCTCCATCTTACCCCCATTACAGCTCTGACAGGATAATTAATTTCAGTCAATCAATCATTTAACAAAAACTCGCAGGTGACCTCAACATACCATATAAGCCACAGAGAACTAGTCACAACAGCAGACTTCAAATTCCCTTGGAAAGGAAAATTAAGCTTGCTATGTGTGGCTTGGGGCAACCTAAGCCGTAAATCTCTCTTTTCTGATCTCTTCATATAGATGAAAGAGCAAAGCCGCTCTGGGTTCCGTACAACAATTATGTGTTCACCAAACTCGGGGAATCAGCCTGCCGACAGCCCTAATCATTACCAATTAACCACGTCTGCTGACATCCTGTAAGAGCCGCCCCACTGCTGCTGAATACCCAGCTCTCCCTCCAGGCAGCCAATCCCCGACATTACAGCCTATGTGTTTGGGAAGGGTCCATTAATGTTTGTTGACAATTCCAAATAGAGGTCACCTGTTGTCATGGTGCAAAATACCCTCTTTCCCCCTCTGAATGCCAGGCAGCTAGGGTAGCTTTGTTAGAAACACTTCAATGCATTTCTACATTGCCACCAACATTCAGTCCGGATGAAAAGAGATTTAGGGTCTCCCAACTCTTCAATGGCGATTCCCACCTGCTATCCCACACTCCATGGGGATGAAAGGAGTTGTTTCCTGGGAGAAAAGACTTGACAGACCGGTCAAGCTCCAGGCCTCTGAAGGAGGGTGTACAGTCATTGGCAGCTGGATCGTACCATGAAGATGAACCAAAATCATCAGAAATGTAAATCTTAAAAGAGGATTTCATCCCACGGGATGCAAAGCGGCCTTTGGCCATCTCGCTGATACCTATTTTTGTCCTTCAACCCTAAGAACAGAGGGATTCTGCTGCTCATTTGCACGGAATCCTTGTGTTGTACTTCCAGCCAATTTGAAAATGGGACCACTTCAGAAAAATCTAAATGGCGATGGAAAAATAAAGAGGCTAATTGAATTCCTCAGTTGAGTTTGTTACTTTTTAATTCAAGTTCTGTTCTCTAAGATGTGCCAAAGAAAAAGACACAGTCCCCAAACTGAAGGCTGAACTTTTGGACCTGCATTGCACATCCCCCTTGAGCTAGCAGGAGTTTTAGCAAGACTGTGTTCTCCTTGAAGGGGAAGCTGTGCTACCGATGGAACAAAGCCCCACAGTTGGTGTTCGAGCTGCCTGTTGAGGAGGAACTCAATGCCAGGATGTCTTTTGTTAGCAGCCCAAATGCACCTGACTCCCCACTATCATAAAATCCAGTGCTCAGTGTGCAGAAGAGAATTCAATACTTGCTCTGAGCAGTGGTCAGGGGCAAGGTGAAAAGCACCTACAAGGAGAGCAGACTGGGCAAACTCCCTCCTTCCCAACTGTGTGTGATCTGACAGCATCCTCTGCCCCTGACCAAGACTTCTCAGCCTTGTGCTCAGCACCCTGGGTCACCACAGCTAAGTCCAGGGTCACAGCAGGATATTCCATCAAAACAAGTGTTCAAGGAACACAATAACACACAGTACCTATCGGACGCTCTGTAAAGGAGTAGCTGAGGTGTGCTACCCGTTTCAACATTAGATCACACCATGTTCCTTTTTGTTAGGTCCTATCTTTTCAAACTGGATGTTCAGTGATTGCTGCAATAAGAAGCAAGTGCTTCGGGAAGATGAGTGTGGAACATGAATTGAAGGTGGTCATGTCCAATCCACTTCAAGGGTTTGAAAAACTGTATAGCACACAACTTACGGGAAGAAATTTCGGTGCTTTAAAAACATATTCTCTCGACTTGCATGTGTTATTATTTTTTTTTCAAATTGGCTATTAAGTTTTGGGGAAATAAAAGGACCTATTTGGACCTAGACACTTAGTAAACAAAACTCTGTGTGTCTATGTGGTTTCTGTGAGCACGGGTGGTATGCAAGTGTCCTCAAAAAAGAAAAACAAAATATCTGGAAGCCTACGGGGTACCATGAACTAAGAAGGATTGGGACTCCTTGGGGCTTCTTGAGTTTGAATATTTGCCTCTGTTCTTTTGTACCTTGTAACAGGACTTGGGGGCAGAATTCTGGGGCTCCTGGGGTTTCGGAAAACTCCAAAACATATAGATAAAATGTGTTCTTCCATCCGCTCCTCCTCCTCACAACAGGATGAGGACAATACAAATCTGCTCACAGTCCAGACCTGAGTGCTAAGCCACCTTTACCGTCTCGGTCACATACACACTGAATGCTGGAAGTGTGATTCCATCCGTTGAACACGGATTGCCGAACTTAAACACATTCCACATCCTGCAGTGCAGAGGCCCCGCAAGAGGGAGCAGGCCAGCCCCAGTCAACCCACTGCAGAGACAGACCCATCACTCTGCGCACTGCAGTATCACCACCATGGCCACAGGAAGGGCCTAATAATGATCCATGTCTTTGGGTGGTGTTTTTCTCACCAAACACCTCATTACTCCTGGATCCTAGCCAGTCCTACACCGAGCGTCTTTGCGTAGAGGACAGAAACAAATTACCAGGCTTTTCAAGAAACAAAATGGACAGCAAATAAATTTTCTTTAACTACAGAGTGCTATCATAACCCAAGCCAGGAGAGGAAGCAATCTAATTTCAATCTGTGATCAGAACCAAATACAAGAATCGATGGATACATCAGCCCTTCTGCAGCCACGCCAAGGGGTTTCCGGCTAACCTCTGAATCTCTGCCCAGGAAATGAAAGCAGGAGACTGGCAGATAACTTGATGGAAAAACCAGGGAGCTCATAGAAAGCCAGACAGGTTGCAATAACACCTGGGAGTTACCCAAGGTCCCTGGCGGGGTCCTGCTTGCCGCCAAAAACTGCTGCTACTTCAATTGCCACTAACCACTCTTAATGCTGCAATGAATCAGCCTAGGTGCCTGGAAACAAGGAAAATGACACCCTCATTTTCTTGTAAATGTAGATTGTAATCCCCAGGATGGAAATAACGAAAATTGAATGCCTTTCTGCTGGTTGCTAAAAATGAAGGGAGTTTTCAGGTATTTGGTGATGAGCCTTTCCCAGGACAGAACGGTTCCTGAACCTCACCCTATGGTCACTCAGAGGACTGAAAAGTAAGATCTGCCTCACATCGGGCCTCTTGGCAGATCATACACCTGTCCCCATACCAGCAAATAAAATGAAATAACACTCATAGAGCCCAAGCACATATTCCCAGCACTGCTAAATTTGATCATCTTAACACCATGAGGTATGGGAATAATTCCCACTTTACTGACAAGGAAATTGAAGCTCAAAATGGTTATGGGATATGCTGGAAGCCACACAGCTGGTCACTTTGCATGGGGAGAACTGAAGTCCACCCTGACACCTGTCCTTTTCCCTCCTGCTGCCTTAATAGACTAGAGGAAATGTCTTGGTCCTTACCAGGATGAGGGAGGGAGAAATGGCTTATAAATAATCACTGGCTTATAAACATTCTATTATTATTATTATTATTATTATCATTTTATGATACAGTTCCATAGGCTCCTGGTATTTCCCTTATTTCCTCCCAAATTTCCCGCCCCCCCCCCCAGTTCCTCTATATCATTATTAAAGCATAGTTCTTCACACAGAGTCATATGCCCTTCATTGTGGGCATGGACAACGGCAGAGAGTCCAGCATCCTATTGGCAAGACACAGTAAACGGTTTCATTGTAAGTCCATCTTTGGAAGTAGAAATGGATGCCACTTTGTATCCTCACATCTGGACATGTTGGTCTCTATTTCACAGCTACTGTACATTCCCTCAAATGAAAAGTCATAATACAAAATCAACAATAGAAAGAAAAATAGAAATTTACAATGCCATGAAGTTGAATAACATGTTACTAGATATGACAGTCTCCATTACACAGCTACTATAAATCCTCTTAAATGAAAAGCCACGAAACAAAATCAACATCAGAAAGAAAAAAGAAATTAACAACACCATGAAGTTAAATAACATGCTACTAAATGACTAACGTGTAGCTGAAGAAATAAAAATCAAGAACCTTCCTGCAGAAAATGATGCTACTGTAAGATCTATGAGTCATTGAATAATTTTATCAGAAGAAAGCTTTTGATCAACAATGAGAAGCACATACAAGAGTTCAAACAATTTAAGGAATATTTTACACAAGCAACAGCAGCAATAAAGCAAATCAAGGCTGATCTATCAGAAATTCAGAACACAGTAGAGCAAATTAAAAGTACAATGGAGAGTCTCCAAAACAGAATGAAGTAAGCAGAGGAAAGAATCTCAGAATTGGAAGATATTTCCTGTCATCAGGAGGAAGCAAACAAAAAGCTGGAAGCAGGGCTGGATCAGGCCAAAAAAAGTATTCAAGAATTGAAAGACACTATTATGAGGCCAAATATAAGAGTTATGGGAGTCCCAGAAGGTGCAGAAAGAGAAACTGGTTTTACAGATATATTTAATGGAATAATAATAATAATTCTTTCTAGAGAAAGAATTGGGAAACAACATCCAGGAGGGGCACAGAACTCCCAACAGGCTTGATCAAAAGTGATCTTCACCACGACATATGATACTCAAGCTCTCTTCAATTGAACATAAGGAAAAGATCCTTGAATGTGCATGTGAAAAAAAAAAACAGTTGACATATAAAGGAATGCCAATTAAACTCACAGGAAACTCTACAGGCAAGAAGAGAGTGGAGTGACATTCCAGATTCTACAAGAAAGAAATTGTCGGCCTAGGATAACATATCCAGCAAAGCTTTCTTTTGTCTTTGAAAACGAAATAAAATTCTTCCACAGTCAAGAAAAGTTAAAAGAATATGCCTATTTCAAACCTACCCTACAGTTGATACTAAAAGATGTTCTCTTGACAGAGAAGATAGCACCAAACAAAACCAAAATCAAATGTGAAGAACATCCAAGTAAAATAACACTAGAAGACTAAACCAATGAACAACCCATTCCTAAAATGACAGGACCAAATTACCACCCATACATATTAACCCTGAATGTAAATGGCTTAAGCTAAATCAAACGCCATAGATCAGTGGACAAAATTAAAAAACAAAACCCATCTATTTGCTGTCTAGAAGAGACACATTTCACCAACAAAAATCAGCAGAAACTATATCGCATGGGCTTATAAACATTCTTTACATGATGTTTAAGAAAATGCTTGACTCAAGACAGGGGAGAAAACTTGTATTCTATTTAAAAGACACAGTGGCTTTTGAAGACAAGGAACTGTCATCTGTTAGGAAATCATCATTATAAACACACAAATTGGGGCTGACATAGTGGCACAGCACACTAATCTTCCCTCTGTGGTGCTGCCACCCATAAGTGTACAGGCTTGAGTCCCAGATGCTCCATTTCCAATCCAGATCTCTGGTTAATGGTCTGAGAAAGCAGCAGAAGGCCCAAGGCCTTGGGCCCCTGTACTCTGGTGGGAGACCTAGAAGAATCTGTTTGTTCCCAGCTTCCAAATGGTCCAGTTCTGGCCATTGCAGCCATTTGCGGTATCAAGCAGTAGAGGGAAGATCTCACTTTGTCTCTCTAACTCCCCCTCTCTATCTCTGGCGTTCAAGTAAACCAATACATTTTTAAAATAACAATCCCCCCACCCCCACTTTAGATGGCTTCACATGTGGGCAGCGACCTTTCGATGTGGCAGCTGCATGTGCTGTGAATTGGCTCTGCCTTCCCTGATAGCCTGACTCACGGGGCCAGGAAGGCAGTGCGTCACCATCCAGCTTGGGGCCAGAAGAGGAGCAAAATATAGAGTCTTACCCCCAAAAGGCAATCACCAAGCATGAATTAAACTGAACCAAACCCCTGTCTTGAAGGAATTAAAGCAAAGAAATGGCTATTTTGGTAAGCTCATGGAAAGATAGACTTAAAAGTGCAACCTTTTGTGTAAAAATTCTTAAAACACATGCACAATTTTTTTCATATTGTGATTTTGCTCATGAACTTTTTGAAGACTTTCATGCTTAGGTTTCATGTTTTTCAGACCCAAATTAACTTACTTTTTGATTCCATTTCCATTTAAGTGCTGATGTATATAGGCTGAGTCTCCCTTATTGAAAATTGTTGAAGTATTTCATCAGAATTTCATATTGGGAGAAGATTTAGAATATTTACCTATACATGAAGAGAACTGTTGGAGGTGGGACAAGGGTCTCAATACCAAATTCACTTATATTTCACATACACCTGCACTATGAAGATAATTTTATACAATATTTTTAGTTTATTTGCCTTTGGACTACAATCTTCACGCTTAAGTAAGTGTGGGGTTGTCTACTTATGATAATTATGTTTGTGCTCAAAATGCTTTGTATATTGTAACATTTGAGATTTGCAGTTTCTGGATCTAGAATACTGAGCCTGCTGAACTGCTAAAAAATGATCAGAAGAATCACAGGAAGATTATAAAAGCCAAATGGTAGTGAACAAAGCATAAGCCCAATTCAGGGAGCTCAATTTCCACCTATTCACACAAGCCAGCAGACAGACAGACGACAGAGAGCGCCCAGAGCCAGCGGCTCGATGGGAGTTAAAGTGCGACTTCCACAAGAGTAGAGACTGAATCTGTTTTGGTTATTACCCTATCCTCAGAGCTTAGCATTCTGCCGAGCATATAGTAGACGCCCAATAAAATACAGTGGAAAGAAGAATCAGGACTCTGTATCCCTGGGCTATTGCTCAGCCTGACAGCTCAAGGAAGAGACCTAGTGACCGCACTGTGATGGCGATGGCTAAACCACCAGAACTCCAAGGGACAGCTGGGTCCACAGTGCGCAGGACGGCCAGAGCCTCTCCCAGGCCTGCCTGCCCCAGCAGGCAGATAAGACTCACTCGGCATGTTACTCACAGGGCAAGGAACTAGACATTCTTTTAAGAATAGCAAGACACCAGCTCTGACTTCACGTGGCCTCTTGGGCTTTTCTCACAAGGCCAGGACTGTTCTTGTGGTAGCCACTAAACTGCCAGCTCTCAAGGGCCCCAAAGTTCAATACAGAACTTGTGTTTTCCAGAACCCCCATTTGGCACATTACTGAAAGTGGCATATTTGGAAAATAAATACAAAATAAACAAACTGTCCAAGATCCCACTATTAACATTCCACACCTCGGGCTAAATGTTGGTGCCATCTTATCAGGCTCAGTTTGGAATGTGTAAATGGAAAACAAAATCCCACCAGCTAATGGCTGTATTAAGACGTTCCATTTAATCAAATGTTGCATTATCTTGAGTTATTTTTAACAGATGCACACTGGATTAATAAAAATGACACAAAATTTGAGATTAAGCGAGAGGTTTTGGTAAGTTGACAGGAAGGTTTACTTTAATACAAAGTCATATTAAACAGAAGCCTTTGATATTAGAGAAACCCATTGAGATCCCCAATTCCTGGCAGCTGAACAGGAGCAAGCCTACTTTATTGTTAGATTCTTTTTTAAAATGCACTTTGAGCAAATTGAGCACTTAATTGGAAACATAGCTGCAATTCTTACCAGACTCCTTTCCAAACATCTAAAGGATGCCTGGACAGAACAGTGTCTGGCATCCTGTCTGGGTCCCCAGGAGGAGAGGGAAGCACATTGAAACCTTCACCATTCCTTGACGCAAACACGCTAAGAATGGATAGGGTTCACAATAAGCGAGAAGGCCAGGAGAGACTGGGGAAGACATACTCTTACAGACCTGGAAAAGCTTCTGTATTCATAAACACAGCACTTTTGCGTGGCTTTTTAATGCATAAAAAACTGTCCAGCCACCATTTTCTCTGGGCCTCTGAATCTCGTTGAGAAAAGCAGAACTATGATGCACATTCCTCTGGGCCAAGCTCAGTGCCTTTCCCCGTGATTCCTAACTGGTGAGTGGGTCAGATGCTACTGTAGCCCAGCTCTTCTGCTTCCAGATCACTATGAGACATTCTGGGGAGATTTCAATCCTAGCCTTCCTGGGAAGTTCAGCCAAGAAGGCATGTGAACTACAGTAGGAAATCTAAAGGTGGACTAGAGTTGGATGCACAGATCACAAACACCCCCTCACACTACACAAGCAACTCACCACTGCTGTGCAGTTTGAGAGGTCCTACAGAGTCACATTAAAATCAGAAAGGCTGTTTCTTTTTTTTAATAGATAACATACACAAAGCTACCATCTTCAAGGAGGCCATTTAATCCATTATCTCACCATGATCACAATACACTCTGACAAAGGTTCCATTCCAGTCTCCTAAGAGAGCATTTAACACATTGCCATTTCACTGCTGCCAAGTCCTGGAAAGTTTTGATTCAGCATTTGCAACCCATCTCTTATGACAAGTTGCCAATATGTAAATTAGCCCCAAGAATTAACGGGATTCAGAAAGTGCACATCATTCAATTTCAGCCAATTAAATGAGCACCATCCATCATTAAGTCTTTCTTGTTTGGGTCATTAGTATGTATTCAGGGGGGTTATAAAGGAGGTGCTCAGTGGGAAAGCTGAAGAAGGGAAGAGGGTCATATTTGAAGAACGGCAATGTACAAGACACGCTCGGAGATGGCTTATTGGAGGCGATTGCTGAACAGACCTAAGGAAACTGCAGTGTAAACAATGTGATGTGTATTCCCAACCCACCCTCTCAGCATCCTTACTCTCTTCTTGTGTACTTCCTAGAATCTTATTTTATCTGCCCAGTTTCCCTGACTTTCAGAGCATTTTCTCATGAAAGCTACAGGACAAGAGATGAGATGGCACATTGTAAAGGGCTGTAAATGGTATGTTTTTCCCCTCTTCTTTTGTAACTGAAATTGATTATCTATTGCCTCAACTTTTACTGTATATGCCATGAAAGCAAGATCCAGCATGTGCATCCTTAAGGATGGCTGAGAGAATATTAAAAATGTCTGATTTGATTCCTTATTCAAGTAAACTTTTGACAATTCCAACATGTTTATAGCCTGTTTACTCTGTACTCACAAACCTGCTCTGTCTCATTTTCTCTCTAGTGGGGATCTGGGTCAAATGTGTGACTGATGTCAGTTTCTTAAACTGAAATATACCATCTTGATGCAAATAAATGATATCTTTTCCATTGAAATTTATAGAGGGTTTGTAGTGTACCAAGTTAATCTTGGCAGTCAATTAGTTTAGATGGCTAGGCTTCACCATTTTTGATTGTCTGCATTGTAAATATCTAAGTAACCACTCCGTAATTCATTCAAAATTCTATTTTAATTTTCATGAAAGGGTCACAAAAATTAATACAAGCTTGCTATGTGCCAATAACAACACTATCTATAGTTTTTTTTAAAAAAATGCATGCTAGTTGAGCTGATGTAAGTATGTGGCATTCAACTGGAGTGAAAGCAAGAGCGCTTTGTAAAGACAGCTGACTGGCATCTAGTTTGGTGGAAAATGTCCACAAGGAGAGAAAGAGAGAGCGAGAAAGAGCAAGAGAGAGAGAGAGATGGATGGATGAACTCCAGGCTAGACATGAACTAACTGCCCTATTGTGGGTCCCAAGGTCCTGTGGTTCCTGTGAATCCATGCAAGACTTAGATCACGGGTTCTGATGTCTGAGTGGGAAGAAGGTAAGAGCCTCCCGGCCCCAATAAACCTGTTTCCAAACTGTTTTTTCCTTTCTGAGTTTGACTTCCCTGAGGCTTAATGTCGACCATCATTCCCTTCCTTTCACCAGTCCCTCTTCCCAGTCTTCACCCATGAGAATATGCATTGCAAACTCTATATTTGGACAGTTATTTTTGTTTTCCTTCACAGTTCTTTCTGTTTTAATCAGCAGTGAGCCCATGTGGCTCCCAGAGAGACTTGTCCTTTTTCCCTCTTGGCATTTAGGATGTTTTCCCAAATACCCTGCCTACAGAGTGCCAACTCCCACATTTTAAAATCTGGCAGAGATAAGATAACTTGACATCAGGATTGTACATGGGGCAAGACAGGACGTAACACAAACAAGGTTTTCCTGATACATCTTATGGAGCACCAGTGATGATGGTGCTATGACAACATCAGCCATCACTCATTGGTGGCTATGGGTGCCAAGTGCTGTGCTAAGCACAATACATGCACTATTTCATTTACTCAGCAAAACAACAGCCTGAAGTGGATATCATCACTGCATCCACTTTGCAGACCAGAAAAGAGGTTTAGAGAGGTTAAAGATGCCCCATATTCTACAGAGGCATAGAAATTTCTGAGTATAAAGTGAAGGTTTGTTCTTTGCCATCCCATGATATAGCTCTAATAAGTGTGACAAAGAACTTGCCATTTCCAAACATGAACTCAATTATTTGATTTGCTGTTTTCTTACAATTGAGTCACACATGGTGACTTAGTCACAAAGACCTCCAACAAATACAGAGTGCTGGCAGATTAAACAGTCAGACAACATGACTTGGTCTATTCCTGTAATTTTCTCATTCTCCCCTTGTCCAAACATGGTAGGATAGTTCTGATTTATTGATGACTTCCATTTGCAGCAATGATTAGAATGAGGCCCTTATCTCTGATCACAGGTCCTGGATCTTGGTACTTAGTGACACAAAGACTCTCCTGTCACCTCCAACACAAACATTCTTATGGGGCAGGCACATCACAGCTCTCCACATAAATTTATTCTTCTCATTCAAATTTGCAAGTCAAAAATGATGCTTAAGGAAAAAAAATGTGTCAGTATTTTCTCATTCTCATGAGCAATACAAATGAAATGTTTGATAAGCATGTTCGCAAACATGGTTGCTGCCTTCAGGAGAAAATTGGGAAGAGCTGGAGATTAGTGAAATGTCTCAGAGTCAACCAAGATCCTGCAATAAAGTGCAAAGAAGCAATTGGCAAACACAGGCCTCTTGGAGGAATTACTGAATGTTCCAGTGAAACAAATGCAAGGCTTGCTGTTGCACCTCCTTGGAAGTGGTCGGTGAGTCCTCGAGAAAGAATGCAAACAGGAATGAGGTCCTTGGAGAATGTGTTCATCTAAGCTTAGAACCAGCCTCTTCCAATGGGCTGCAGATCTCATTCCACTCTTGAAGGGAGCATAAAAAGAACAGAGAGGAAGCAAGAAGAGAGTTTATGAGGATTTGCAATGACCCTCTTAGGCACCAGGAGTGAGGAGCTGAGAAGACCCACTCAAGTACTGACTCGAAGGGACAGGATTATTTCAAAGACCTCCTGGTATCTTGAAATACCACTTGTCACTTGTCTCAATTCCTAACTCAGAGGCCAGAGACCTTGGGGTGGGTAGATAGGACTAGGGAAGCTTTAGAAGAGTAGGCTCAAATATTAGAGAATAACTAAGATAAGGTTGTTTAGATGTGACAAGCTGGAGAGCTGGAGTCAAGAACGTGACCTTAAAGAACAGCCAGGTTAGTAGGGACAAAAGATGGGCACAGGGCATGTTGGCATGGAAATGGGTGGCACGGGCCCCTACTGCGTCAGCTCAGTCTGGGGCTCAGGCCTTCCATTGCCCTGGATCCTCTTCTTAAGGGTCCTGACATCTCTCAGAGGCCTGTAAATCTGTCTTTTGTTCCTTCTAGAACAAAGGCTCTGCCTTCCTCTCAGATCTCATCTCTGCTCAACTTACAGGAGTCTGTTTCTGAACCTGACTTTTCATACTCAAACATCAGGGAACACTGCCTTTGGAACCTCCCCTCTAAAAACTTTTTTTAAAAAGATGTATCATTTATTCATTTGGAAGTCAGAGTTTCAGAGAGAGAGAAGAGACAGAAAGATGTTCCATCCGCTGGTTTACTCTCTAAATGGTTGGCAACAGCTGAGGCTGGACCACACAGAATTGGGAGCCAGGAGCTTCTTCTGGGTCCCCCATATGGGTGGCAGAGGTCCAAAGCACATGGGCCATCTTTTGCTACTTTCCTAAGTGCATCAGCAGGGAGCTGGTTTGCAAGTGGAGTAGACAGTACTTGAACCAATTTCCATATGGGATGCCTGCACTGCAAGCAGAGTTTTTTCCCTCTGAGCCATCATGCCAGCACATCCACCATGCTTTTTCTCTCTATAACCAGTTTTACCTCAGAGCAAAATTGACACATTTCTACTCTCACCCTAAAAATGTCCCCAGAGTAGTAGTACTTCTTACCAAAGCTGTCCCTTGTCTGGGTTCTGTAACAGGTGAGGCTGATGACTCCAAGGTCTATGGTAGATCTCAGTTAATAAATGCTCAGGATATAACCCACTGTGCAGAAACTGACCCGTTATGTTAATTCATTTACTTCTATATTTGATGGGAACTCTTGGGATTCTGTTGGGAACCTGGATAATACACTTTGTCTTTGAAAAGGAGATTTCCCCAGCACAAACCTGCTTGGGTCTATCTCCCCAAGCCCAGTGACTTCCTCCAAGGCCGCAAATTCAGTATTTCTGGTACCCCAAGTCCTTACTGAAGGCACCCCAACATCTTCCTCCTAAAGAATTAAATTCAGTCTCTACACAGCTATGTCAGAGGTTCTTAACTGTGCCCTCTGTACTTCCAAAGAACAAATTTCACTCTTCCACGTGGCATCCTTTCAGGTATCCAAAGACGGTTCCGAAGACCCCTAGAGGTGCTTGGTTCCTTCCTTGTTGACAAAACAGCCTCCATACACAGCTGCTGATCATTGCATGCACTCTCCCCTCCTGGTCTCTGCCTGCTTCATCTATGTTGTGCAGACCTGAATACCGTGTTACAGAGATGGGATCATGCCTGGGTCAGTTGAGGGACTTGCGGCAAAGGCTTCCACTCCCAAGGCCTTGGTTTCTTTATGCATTCTATCTGGGAATCAGGCCAGCTGCTTCCTTGATGAGAGCTCCTCTTAGGCTGAAGAGTTTCTAAGTCCAAGGCTGGGTCAGCAGAGATCAGAGACGACCATCACTTCTCTAAACCCCATCCTCCCTGAGGGGACCACATGGACTCCACACTGCCTTAGGTTGTAGGAGCATTTTTAGTCAGTCATCAACTCCAGTCCGCAAACATTATTTTTAAAAAGTCTTCTTTGGGTTAAATTGAGAGGGAATGGGGAAGATGGGGACACAGGCTGATTTCAGTGAAGTCCTCAACCAGCCAACCACCCTTAAAAGTCCAAGGAAGCAGCAAGAAGTTCCTCAGAACATCTTATGGCTGTGCTGAGGAAGTTCTGCCCTCTGAGCAAACCCTAGACAAGGCAGAGACAGTGCACCCTGCCCAAGCTCTCGGTACGCTCAGGAACATATTCCCCCAGGTCTGCCACCTGCAGAAACCACCATGCAGAACCAGAATACGGTGTTTCCTCCAAGAAGTGTCAGCAGTATGTCTTGAATATGAAACAAGCCTCAGGGAACAAGCTGCCACTTAAACAAGCTACTTTTCTGGAGGCAGCAGTAGTGACAGTCACCATGCTAAGTCTCCGCAGCAGAAAACACTGTTTTGTTGTTCTTGTGGGACTGATCCTTTCAAGAGAGCAAGCGGGTCCTCTGAGGTTTACCAAACACAGCTAACCTCAGGCAGATGATTAAGTCTGGCATGTTTCCTTGCCATCCTCTTATTCCCCAGAGGAACCAGTGGACAGGACTCTTTTTCCGCCTATCCTTACCAAGACTCCTCTGGGTCTTCCTCAGCTGTTGGCCACTCTTTACTTCTCTCAGAACTCATCTTTTCTGAGATCAAAGATACTGGCTTACTCTAATGACTTATCTCATGGTCAAGAGCTATCAAGTAAAAGCGCCCCAGGATTCACTTTCTAATTATAGTCACGTATGATGTTCACAAAGACACAATGGAGACAAAGATATGAGCTTAAGGTCTGCAGCAACCAGTAAGAGTGGAAATCTGTACCAGGAAGCCTTCCTGATCCTCCACCGATTCAGACCTGGCCAGACAGTACATTGCATGGTGGTCTGCACCCATCCTAAGCTCTTCCACAAAATGTCATGCTCATTCAGACTCACTGAGAACTGTTTAGCAAAAGCATGTGCGTGTTTCCAGACAAGGGCATGAGGACCACATGGTTTGTGAAATTATTTCTCTGGGGACTGGATTCACATTTCACTTGGAAATCTCAATCACAGTTGCTAAGAACAGATGTTTGCATCAATATCTGGGTGCTACAGGAGTAGCAGCTTCTGGTTAGATTGACAGCCTAGGAAAAACAGCCAAAGTGTACTAAATAGCGTGAGAGAAGGTAGTGGAATGCCAACTTGAATGTTAGGCAAAGTAGCAATTCAACACCAACTTTAAGTCCATGTAATTAACCCCTACCAGCCTATTTTGTTTCAGTTACCTCATCCGGAAAATAATTGTATCATCTGCATCAAGTGGCTTCTGTAACGTTGATGTCAAATTGGAGGGTAAACATTCAACAAATTCTGGTCCTTCCCCTATCATGCCAGCATCACTGATGTAGGCTCCCTCAATTACTAGTAAAAAATTAGGCAACATCTCATTGATTTTAACATTTGCAAAAACAGTAAGAGCAATATTGATCTAACCAATACAAAGAGCAAGATAATAGAATTTTTAACCTTCGAAAAATGAGCCATTTTCAAATAAGTAAGTATGTATTTACTCTAATTAACAAACTATGCATAATTATCCTTTAACACAGAAACTTAAGAAAACAGGAAAATCCTTTTTAGCTTCCTCTGAAGATCACAGTCACCATCATTGAAACAAAAACAATTGCACTTGTTTTCAAATAATACAAGAGTTTCTTTCTTTTTTGTTTTAACCAACTGAGATTGACTTACCCACAATTCACTGAAAATTACTGGCTTCGCAACAGTATTGCAAAGGAAGTGACTGGATATAAAACCTCTGTCACACTGACCTCAGCAAGCCATTTTCTCGAATTTTGTTCTGAGAAGATAGTAGCTGGTAGGGAAAGTATTTGGCAGGTAGAGAAAATTTTCTCTAATTCAAAGGAGTGCCAATAAGATGGGCACACAACTTGGTACCAAAAAGAGCTCCAATGGTGAGTGACCTCATTCACAAACTGGAAATGGCTCTGCTTTTTCCATTGGCCTCCCACAGTTCAGTAACAGAATACAGGAGGCCTCTGGGTACCAAGACCCAGTATTCTGGAAGATCCTACTCGAATATCAGGTTCATTGGATGTATAACTGGACTCTGCAAAAGGACCATTAGCTGGTAGGTGCTGGAAGAAACAAAGATTTTGTGAACTACTGGGAACGAGGTGTCTCAGCCTTGCTCCGATGCAATCACATTACTACCTATCATCCCTCCAGGGGTCAGCTTTGGCACTCACTGTTATAAGAGAGCCGTGCCCACAGCTTTACCTGCATCGTCCTTTGGCGTGTACACTGCTGTGCACCCATGCACATCTCTCTAAGCAATGCCAGGCCCCAACAGCCCCCACAACTTTTGAAGTGAAAGCTGCCCTTCTACTGCAATCAGTTTCATCACCACTCTTTGATCTTGTCCCTTCTTGGTACACAATGTGTCATCACCTTTATTTTCTGCCACAGATGCATGTGAAAGATCTGCCTTTTGACAGACACTAGATGCCACACTGGTCCAGAAAAGAGTGTTGAAAAGTGTCATGTGACCTGTCTGTTTTAGAAGGAAGCTTATACACCTGTGGAAGACAAATAATTTTTCAGAGATATGACATATCTATCATCTGTCCACAGGATATGAGCTCTGCTGTCTGCTTAATAGCAAGAAGCCATGGATGGCAAAAGAGGGAGTGTTGAAAGAAGTCGGCAGCATGCAGCTCACCATCTGGCAGGCCTCCCCAGGCCCAGCTCGGTCCCAGCCAGGGAGAAATCTGCACAGGGCAAATCACTGCATCAGGCAGAGAGGCTAGCTGTGGCCCTGCTGCTGCTTCCTGTCACACTGTCATTCAGGGGCCATTATAAGCTGACAGGCTCACGTGGTTCTCAATTATAGCCCAGGTCTCCATGCCCACTCCCTCCCATGACTGCTTGGGAGCACCTGACATCAGCCAGGCACATTTCCAACAAAACATTCCCATCTCCTTGACAGATTCTTGCCAAGGCCTGCCCTGATCCTGTGTCCCCAGGCTTTGTTCTTCCAGGTGTGGCTATTCACCCCTCCCTGTTCAATCCAAGCTAGGCAGGCCTGCTTTCAAAGACACCACTAAATACCAGGAGGCTGAGCAACCTCCAGGACTCAATGACTTAGTTACATAGGACCCATTCCTAGGCTTGTGACTCCCGCCTTCTGGATACAAAGCCTTGGCTGGCCTGATGACAACAGCAGCACCACTAGGGGCAAGGGAAAATAAAAGGTAAGAAAGTAGGAAATTATGTCATCATTCAGTGCTTCTTGTAAGTGTTCTAGACACAATTCCAGAAGCAGCACACACGTGAGCTCCAGTCCACCTCGCAACTCTAATCCTATTCCACAGACTAGGAAAAATGCAAAAGAAGACTTCACAAACAGAAATGCAACTCTTAAATGTCATACCACAATGTCTCAACAAAATGAACTACTACCACAACCGCCTTGGATTGCATGCTCACAGTGTGCCAACCTCTTTACATATTTTATCTCTAAGCCGCAAAACTAATCTTAATCTTCATGGTATCTCTAAGGCTCAGAGGTATTAAATAATTTGTTCAATAAATAGCAAATCCTGGATTTGAACCAAGGTTTACATGATGCTAAAGCCTGCGTTGATTGCATTAGTCCTAAGCCTCAAGCTATTGGCACAGGGTTAATGGGGCCTAGGGTTGGCTACCTTGTAACTGACAAACATCAGGTTATGTGAACAAGGTATGTCCTGCCTAAATCATTAACAAATACCCAAGGACCAGAGACACTTCCTTACTGATCACAGTGAGAAGGAGACTCCAGGGATCTGCAAGAATAAGGACACGACACAGGAAAAATGAGCTTTTGCTTTTACCCAAGGGTCCTGCCCTCATCTAGAATGTTAAAACAAACTTACACTCTTATTATTGATCCAACTTAGGTATGATTGTTATTTCTATAAGATATTGGACATAATGTGCAAAATGATGGTCTGTACAACAACTTTGGAGGGTATCTTTATGGGTGATAATTATCCCTGTTTTTGTTCTTGTTATGCCTTGTTCTGGTTTGGTGTTAGGATCATGCTGATATCACAGAAGAAAGAAGAAATGTGTACTTGACTTCAGCTTTGTAGAAAAACTTTTGAGGAAGTAGAATTTGTCTTTCGGATTCTGGTAGCACTTATCAGTGAAGCCATCTGCAATCTAGAATCTTCTTTGTGGGAAGGTTCATAAATACCAATTCCATTTAAAGACGACACTTGGGCACGAGTTGATTTCTTCTCAGTAGCGCTCCGGTGGTTGTTATCTTCCAAGGAATGTACCCCTTCAGTCCACGCTGTCAAATTCAGTGGCCCTCCCTGCTCATAATACATCCTAATTACCTTCTGAACACAACAGGGTTTCCTGTCGCCTCTCCTGGGGACCTGTGCCTCTCTGCTCCTTATCCCCAGGAGCCGAGCCTCAGGTGTACTGATTTTATCAATCTCAGAGAACCACGCTTTGTTTGCATCGATTTTTCTCTCTTTGTTCCCACTTTTGTGTTGTGCTGACTTCCGCATGTGCTTTTTACTCTTTTCTTTCTTCTGATTACTTTGAAGCACAAATTACAAGCAAATTAATCTGCCAACATTGCCTTATAGCTTACAGTTCCTCTCTTCATCTCCTTCAGTGATTATTCTTTTTAATATATACAATTTTTTCTAAATGTATTTGAAATGCAGAGTTATGGAGAGAAGAGTAGAGACAGAGAGGAGATCTTCCATATATTGGTTCAATCCCCAAATGACTGCAACAGCCAGGACTGGTTCAGGCTAAAGCCCGGAGCCTGGAGTTTAAGTCTCTTGCTTGGGTGCAGGTTCCAAGCTTTGAGTCAGGGTTAAGGTTAGGGGTTAGGGTCAGGGTTAGGTTTTTTGTTGTTGTTGTTGTTTTTAGACAGGACCAGAGCAGACTTTCATTTTACCCTACTATTACCAAGGCAGTATTCTCTGGAGGACTGACTTCCTACGTTTGTCTTTGGTTTTTGTTTTCCCCAAATTTACCTGGTAGGAACAACACTGCTTCCGACCTGCTGTGAACATTCAGGGTTGTTCCAGCCTTGCCTTTGGGATGATTCTTTCCCTGCCTTCCAGCAGTTTCCTCACACCATGCTCTGGCCAGTGAGCCCTCAGCTGAGCACGCAGGAGAATGGAGAACCCTTTCTAAAGATCTCTTCCCCTCCGACGCTCTGCCTCTGTTTCTCTTCTCTTTGAGATTCCAGTCATTGTGGCCTCCCCTCTCTCCTCAATGTAGGGAGACTGACAGACACTGGCTTGTCTCCATTATACTGTAGCTCTGGACGCATTCTTCACAAGAGGCTGTAGCCACTGAAGTGCCGTTTCCGCCTCTTGGAGATCCGTGTTGGGTACTACCTGTGTCTACTATTTTCAAACTGTTGTTTTGTGGCATATATTTTGTCCTGTGTTTCTATGTGACACAGTAAAAAAAACCCAACTGTTCTCATTACGGTGTCATGGCCTGAAAGAGACATTCTCTTGCTCACTTTTTCTGCTACACCAGGACACTTCAAAAAGCTCCAGAAAATGGAATTACAATTTAACCTTGATACAAGATTCTGAAAACTGTACATATAAGAATTCATCAAAACCTGATTAAAATGTATATTGTGAACAGAGAGAGTATAGAATTCAATTTTGGGGCACCAATTTAATTTGATCTTTCAAGTCCACTTTCCATTAA
This sequence comes from Ochotona curzoniae, assembly GCF_017591425.1. NCBI lineage: Eukaryota > Metazoa > Chordata > Mammalia > Lagomorpha > Ochotonidae > Ochotona > Ochotona curzoniae. The sequence goes on along the minus strand of NW_024465556.1, from coordinate 19,644,965 downwards.
CTTTGTCAAGTGCCTTGGTAACTATTAGTCCCACGCCCACAGGGGAAATAGTTCCGTTAAGGATCATGTAATGCCAGTAGAACCCCATGCCTTTGATTACATTTCAAGTCCTTCCTTATCCCTTGTTCCACTGACTGATCAGTAAAAGTAAAGTGGCTAACATCCTCATCTTGCATGAGCCATAATCCCTTATGGTCACCGGTTCTAATCCCAGTAGCCCCTGCTTCCCATTCAGTTCTCTTCTGTGGCCTGGCAAAGCAGTTAAGGATGGCCCAAGTCCTTGGGACCCTGCACCTGCATGGGAGACCCAGAAGAGGCTCCGGGTTCCTGGCTTTGGATCAGTTCAGCTTCAGCCATTGCGACCGCTTGGGGAGTAAATCATCGGATGGAAGAGCTTTCTCTCTGTCTCTCCTCTTTGTATATCTGACTTTCCAATATAAATAAATAAATAAATTTTTAAAAAATTATGTTTTTTAAAAAAAGTGAAGATGGGATGAGTGGGGAAATGACACTGAGCTTTGTGAGTTTCATGCAAATACCTGATTAAGTGCATTCAAAAAGGGGGGGGAGCCTCTTTTCTATTTCTATATGTAATTTATTCCTTTGGGAGGCTGAGGGAGAGAGAGAAATATAGACAGTGACCGCACTCTTTAGCTCATTCCCAAGTGCTTGTAATGTCCCTGATCTACGGGCAGAGCTAGAAGTCAAGAGCTCAGCCCAGCTATCCCACGTGGGAGGCAGGAAGCCAGATTACTCGAACCATCACTGGCTGCCTCCAGGGTCAGCATCAGCAGGAAGCTGAGGTCAGGAGCAAGTGCTGGGAATCTAAGTCAGTGACCCTGGTGAAGTATGAAGGTGTCCCAAATGGCTTGCTGGCTGGCTGGCTGGTTGGCTGGTTGGCTGGCTTGCTTATCTATCTATCTATCTATCTATCTATCTATCTATCTATCTACCTATTTATTTATTTATTAGAGAGGAGGAGAGGCAGAGAGGAAGATCTTCTGTCCACTGATTCACTCCCCAAGCAGCCACAACGGCTGGGGCTGTGCCAATCCAAAGCCAAGAGACCAGTCTCCTCCAGGTTTCCCATACTGGTGCAGGATCCCAAGGCTTTGGGCCATCTTCAACTGTTTTCCCAGGCCACAAGCAGGGAGCTGGATGGGAAGTGGGGCTGCCAAGATTAGAACTGGAACCAATGGCATCTTAAACTCTAGGCCAAACTCCTGTCCCATTTTCCTTTTTGAAAGCTCCAAAGACAGGACTCATCCACGTGAGAGTTGCTTCTTGATTTAGTACATTCTATTCTTTATGGTATACTTACCACAAAAGTGTGAGCTATTCTTCTAAGCACTTCCTAGGAGTAAACTCATTTAATATCATAAATAACGTGATACAGGTAATAGACTCACTCTGTTTTATCAATGGAAAACTGAAGCAGGTCCAACTAACTGTTGTTGGCAGCAGAAGCTGGAATCACTCTAGTCACCAGACCTGAATCAGTTAAACAATGTTAAGCGTAGCACACCTAGCATGCCTTCCGCACTCTGATCCCCAAAGCCCAACCTAAGACCATAGAGGAACTCAACATGAACTCTGGGTTCAGACTGGAAGTCAGATCTCTGTGTCTTCAACACGTGCCTGGTTGGTCAAGACAGACCTCTACAGACAAGGAGATGAGTGTTTCTACTCTTTTCAGTTTCTGAGCTCCCTTGCCTCCCTGCCAAGTGCACTGTTCTTGTCTTTCCCAATCCCATGTTGAGTTAGTTCTGCATAGCAACAAAACCACCCATGAACTGTGTGGAGCCTAGAATCTTTCAAACAAATGACTGAATGTCCCAACACACTGATTATTTTACCTTAAAGTGTCTTCTCTCGGTAACCAAGGATGCAGACTACCGGAAACTCCTTCAGAAAAAGAGCTGTCAACCAGGCAGAAGGCTGTAACTACATGCATGATTTTTCCACTAGGAGGTAACAGACATTGCTGGGATTGGGGTGAGGAGGGTCTCTCAGTTGCTGTAGAATACTACTTACAGTGAGTGTCAGAACAGTGAGCTAAATGCCCAGCAATGCACAGGGCAATCTCATGACACAAAAAACTGGCCAACCCAAAACAATCATAAAGGCTTCTTCTCTTATGCAACATCAACTAAACTAATCCCCTTCCCCATAAACCTCTAAGACTTTGAGATCCCTGAACTTGTTTTCTTCAAGTCCCACGGTCCAAGGCAACCTTGTAGTTGTAACCTGACCTCCATGAGCCTACAACAGAGAGCCTTGCTTCTCAGTCTTCACAGATGACCACTGAGGAAACTTTGAAAGACACAGCCCCACACCATTCTTCCTCTGAAATGCCAACAGAGTGCCTCTGTGATCTCACCCTCAGCCCTAGTACCAACTCCCAGCTGCTGCAACAGAAGGGCTGCTCCAACAGTGGATGGGTAAGAGGAGATCCAATAGGAGAGGCAGCAGGAAAAGGCACTGCCATCTGTGAAAGAATGTTTCACAGTCTCGGAAAACGGTGGCAGAAGGAGTATTTAAGGATGTTTTCCTCATAGGCTGAAGATCAAAATGGATTCAGACATAAATGTCAATATTTCCTTGAGTTAAATTATTCTGGGAACTGAAAACAGTGAGGAATTGTTAGTTGTAGCAACCAGATCCAGTTTCATGCTTAGGAATCATACCAGCAACAGCTTCAATCCAATTATAGTGTCTGTACCAAACTTCCCTGCCAATAATTTTAGAGTCTCTAAGGGGCAGGCTAGAAGGAGCTACTCTAAGGAAATGGAGACTGGTTATCAACATCTCTTCAATTCCATAATAGGGTTTCCACAATTCATTTTATCTTTTTCCCCACTTGGATTTCTCTCCCAACTGCCTTCTTACCCACAGTTCGTAAAGTATCTGTTCTAATTTCATCTTACTTGAGTTCTGCCTTATGTACTGGCTCCAAAGAGAAACAGCAGGTTTCACAGAATGTGTATATGTGTTTTAACATTCCAAAGCAATGATAAAATGAGATCTCATGTTAAGAATGGAAACAAATGAACATGCAGAAGAGAGATAAGTAAATGAGAGGGGTCTTTAGACAGTTCATGGAAAACAGATGTTCAGAAAAAATACACTGATTTAAATTTTTTGCACCAAAATTAGATTTTTAAACTTTCAGTTTCCAAGAAATTTTTGAGATACTCTTATAGCTCTGCTGACTTTATGCTATTTTTTTTAGAAAAATATGACTACAAAAGGGAAATAGGTCAATATTTTCTTATATTCTTTAACAACTGCCAATTTTCTTTTCTCAAAAATCTTTGATGTTATATTTTGATTTTAACTCAAAATAAATGTGTTTAATATCGACTGGGAAAACACCAATACAAAATTTCCTACCAAGAAATATCATATCATTAGAAATAACATAGTTCCATTTACTCATGACCCTTTTCTCTTTTTTTTTCTTTTTTTCTTCTTCTTTTTGCTTGTAATTTTCACCTTCTTACTTCTAAAACTTTTAACCTAGCACTAGATTCCAACAAACTGCCAGTCCAAATTATAGAATAATACTTAGACTTGACAAAAATGATTAAAAATAGTAATGATAAAGAAGAACCAGTTGCTCAATACCAGAACCTGAAGCCGGAGGACCTTGGAGCATCACTCTTCCCACCAGGAACAGTTTTGCATCAGCACAGAGCGTGGCTTCCAAAGTCACTTGGGAAACACAGTGAAACTCACAAAGCTTCCCAGTAACCCAGTGGCTGAAATCCTTAACCAAACTTCCCGGAGCTCAAAGCTTAGGGGTTCAGGAAATACATGTGGTTTTGGTGAAAAATTATGTAATGAAAAATCATGTGGCTACAGTCAGCAAAAGTTCTATGAAAAAAGCAGATGTGCCCATATTTTAGACCAGTATTACACTTACCATTAATAGGAAGGTGAAAAGATATTCAAAATTTGGTCCCAGAGATATATTTTCATTTTTTGTTCAATTAAGCAAAGAAATAAGAGAGACAGAGATGGACCTCTCTCCCATTTGCAGGTTCATATCCCAAAAGCCAATAATGGCTGAGGCTGCCTTAGAAAGCCAGGTGTCAGAAACTCAACCCACATTTCCTTCATGTGTTGCAGGAACCAAAAAACATGACCATCATTGTTAATTCCAAGGGTCTGTAGGGGTAGAAGCTGGAGTAAGAAGCTAGAGAAGCAATCAGAATACAGCACTCTGATACAGGATAAACAAATGCCTGCCCCAGAAGAAGCATCTTTTAAAAAGTGGGATTCCAGATATAGAGCCAAGAAGATGCTTGAAGAAGAATCTCTGACAACCTGCCCACAGAAACACTGATGTGAACTGCTATACACACATCAAATCACCTTCATGAGCACTAACAGAAGCCAAGGAAACAAACCATAATGCTTCAGACTTATATAACCATAGGAAGAGTTATACTAAAAAAAAGTAAGGAAATAACTGCCCATGTCACCTATCTTATAGCTCCCCCAGCTACAAGGTGGCACAGTATAAACGATGCTCCCACTCGGGAGGAAAAGCAAATTGAACCCCACTGCCAGGCTCACTGTGAGAAACTGAGCTGATCAGAGGCCACCAGCTGTACCCTAAGGTGCGAAAAGGGTGCATATTTGGAAGCTTCACTTCTAGGCAGCATCTAACAGCTCTGCCCCAATCACCAGCAGAGAACCAAACTTCAGCTAAATGGAAAGGCTGGAAGAAGGATGGCTTAGGATGCTACGGAGGAGCCCAGAGCCAGGCTACAGTGCAGACGCCAGCACCTTAAAACACAAGAAGGTCTTTATATAGAGCCTGTGCTCACAGACTGAGATTCCATATTTGCTTGACAGAGACTCCCCTGGGGACGGGTCAGATTCATTTTGGCATGTGCCATTACGTTTTCCGATGGGCCTGTGTGGCATCATCTGCACTCTACGGGACTCAAGGTCAATGTAACTCCAGCCTGAAGCCAATCTGGGCAACCAGGGGATTACCTTCATCATCATTCTTCCAACTTTGGCAGACAGCAATGGACCAAAGGACTGTGTCTCGGAAATCAGTGCTGAACTAATAAAATCCGATGTTGGAGAGAACCTTACATAGTTGGTGTCTCTGGACTTGCCTCAACACCATGTAAAGACCTGCATCCTGAAGAGACAGACCTCTTTAGACACACAGAAGCACCAACTTCTAATAGGCCTACAATACATTCCCAAGACTGATGCCGGAGTGATACCTATTGAGAACCAGGTGTAACTTAATCCAAACCTGTCTTAGTGTCTGAAAAACTAGCTCTTTCACCTCTCCTACAATGTTGGGCAGAGAGCATAGAATCACAGGACCATTGGGGGCTCAGCATCAGACTGCTAAAAATCAGGAGTGAACAGGTTCCCATGGTGCATAAGCTCATGCTGCTGCCTACAAAACAAGCCTTTGGACCAGCTTTGGTATCTAGTGTATTTCCAGGAACCTGGCTGAATCATCTTACACCCTGGCCAGCATCACAAACAGCTAAAAGGTACAACATTGGGCCTTGCGTCCACCTTACTTTTGTGATCATCAAAGCAATCAGCATTAAAGTCTATTAAGATACTTATTTCTGAGGGCTAGTACCTTGGCTCAACCAGGCTAATCCTCCACCCTGTGGTGCCAGCATGACATATGGGTACCAGTTCACAGCCAGCTACTCCACATGTGATCCAGCTCTCTGTTTATGGACTAGGAAAACAGTGGAAGAATGGCCCAAATCCTTAAGACCTTGCCCCCATCTGGGAGACCCAGAAGAAGCTCTTGATTCCCAGCTTTGTATCAGTTCAGTTCTGGCCATTGCAGTCATTTGTAGGCTAAACCAGAAGATGGAAGACCTCTCTCTAACTCTCCTTCTCTCTGTCTTTGAAATAAAAAAATAATAAATCTTAAAAGTAAAAAGAAAATATGTGTATTTTGGGGCTTAGCATTGTGGCTTAGTGAGTAAAACCACTGTCTGTTATGCTTACAGCCCTTTGAGGTATCAGTTCATGGCCTGGCTATATCATTTCCTATGTAGCTCCTTGGGAATGGTTTAGGAAAAGAAGGGAGATGGTCCAAACGCTTGGGCCCATGCCACTCATGAAAGAGATCTGGAGAAAACAACTGGCTCCTGGCTTTGGTCTGGCCCAGTGCTGCCTGTTTCAGTCATCTGGCAAGTGAACCAATAGGTGGAAGAAATCTCTCTCTTTTTCTATGTAATTTTAAATTTTCTAAATAAGTAAATAAATCTTCCAAAAAAAAGCCCCATCTTTCTGATAACCAAATAAGAATTATAGAGAATTCTGGCTTCTGTATACAAGTGGCACACTTAAAAAAAAAAAAAACACAAAAGTTTACTTTCTGTTTCTCTCCAATCTGGAAAAACCCAGTCAACAGTCAATATAGATACTTTCACCAACTTACCATAAATTCATTTAGAAATGACTTCAATTGCATGGGATTCCCAGTAAAGAAATTCATAACATATCCCCATCCTGTACAGTGGGCAACACTTGCTCCCATTCTGATGACTCACTCAACCTCCTTCAACACAAATAAGCTTTATGCAAAAAGGTTATTTATGTGACATCACAGTATTTGCTGCCATCAAACATGATAATATCCATCAATAAGCAGCCAAACTTTAGTGTCTCACATGAAGAACAAAGTGACAAATGTCTTTTCTTTGATATGGTTACATGGAAATGTTGACCAAACTGCCTTTTACGCTCCCACAATGCACTATTGTTAAAAGAAGCTCACATTTTCATGGTGTTCATGTAATTCCCATGTGCTTATTTGGGGACAGCGAATTGTATTTCATTCGATTCTGAGTTTTTTTCAACAACTAAAACCTGGAATGACAGTAACAAAATGACAAATGTGATCTATTTGATGGAGGGGGAGATGCTGAAATTTTCAATGCTGATCTTTCCCTTTCATTCTCCTTTCAAAGAAAAATAACACCGTTATGCATAATCTGCCTAGCAAGCCAACAAGGCAGGTAGCATTTCTGTATTTCCCACATAAGTAAGTGCAGGGTAAAGGAGGCTTTTGATCTAAATCGCTCAGATTCCCCAAACTAACACATGGTGAACTGAGCTCTGCAATCCACTTTTTTAGCAGCCTCTTCCACTATCTTGTTCCTCCTTTGTCTCCTTTTTTCTCTCTCTCTCCATATACTCAGCTACCTAGCCAGCTTCTGAAATAGTAACTCATTTCTTACAAAAATCAGGTTCTTGGTTTTGGCATAATGGTTCAATTAGCTGGCTAATAATCCTCTACCTACAAATGCCAACATCTTATATGGGCACCAGTTCCTGTCCTGGCTGCTTCACTTCCCATCCAGCTCCCTGCTTGTGGTCTGGGAAAGCAGCAAAGTATAGCCCAAGTCCCTGGGACTCTGAACCCATGTGGGAGACACAGAACAGACTCCCAGCTCCTGGCTTCGAATCGGCTCAGCTCCAGTTGTTGTGGCCATCTGGGGGAGTGAACCAGTAGATGGACAATCTTTCTTGCTGTCTCTTCTTCTCACTGTAAATCTACCTTTCAAAAATAAGTAAATAATGTAGTTTGTTGAAAGTACCTACCTACCATGATTTAATCCATTCTCGAAGGAAACATCAAGTTCCCAAAGAAAACTCAAGAACATGCAAACCATACTTGCAGGAGGAGTTCCTAACAACTTGACTCATTCACTTGAACTCAAGAAAAGCCACACACAATTGGCAGGAATGTTCAGGCAGCTGAGGTTAATCACAAGTAAAGGCAACGCAACAGCGAAGAAAGACCATAAATCCATTTACTGAAGAATATTGTTTTACACCCATAAAAAATGTTGATTCTATGAAACTTGAGCTACAGTTCAAGAATGACTTAGAAAGAGAAAGCACTGGAATCTGTTTTTTTTTTCCCCCTTCTGAATCCCTGAGTAGGTTCAGCAACATGAAGAGCTTGGTTTTTGCTGGTATTTTCTAAGGTGCCACCTCCAAGCCTGCTCTCCTTCACCCTGCTCTGTGGTGCTGAAAGACAGGATAGGAAGGCCAGTTGGACACGCAGGGACCCTGGACCTAATCAGTGACCTCCTTCTGTCCACCATCATTTGTCTCATGCATTTCAGTTGGACTGCGTCTCTCTAATACAGAACAGCTTGCTGGGAGAAGAAAACCTGGCATCTGACAATGGATTTGCCAAGATGACGCCAAACACTTGATCTCTCAAGTTGTGTTTGTTTGTTTCCCAGAACTGTCCAAACTGATGACAGCGCAGACATTTCCAAAGTGAAGAGGGAAGCCTGGCTTTAGCACATGACCAGCATTCTCAGTTCTTACCCGCTCACGGCTCTTGGCTCCGCAGTGACTTTCAGATCAGGATGAATAACATGTATAATTCACAGTCAAGAAGACTGCTCAAGCCTCATGTGTAAGGCTTCTGCCAAAATTGAAAGTCATTAGAAACCATGATTTTGGCAAAGCAAGGGCTCTGTGCTGAACTTTTACATTTCTGCGCTGTTGTTCATTCATGTCCCTGGAAATGCATGAGGCAGAGACAAGATCTCTCTCTTCATGTTTCTCCAATTGATCTTCCTAGGCATAATAAATTTCTCAAGCCTAAGAGTTGAGAGTATTGACTCATTTCCTCTCTGTTTTTTCCCCCATTATCTCAGTTATCTCTCATTTATTTTTTAGTCTTTGCTCTTATCACCACAGTTTCTTGGGACATCATAAAGTTGGAATGAGTAGCTTCCCACCCTCTGTGGCTGCTTACTGATGGTTTGGCCTCAACACTCAATCATGCGACTGTATTGCCTTGGTATGTTTGGAAAGAAAAAGAAGCCCTAGATATACCTCGGATAGAATTGATGGCTCAACCACAGATGACTTTTTTTCTTCAAAAACTGTTCTTCATATGAAACTTTCCACAGAAGGATGATAATTATAAGCAAAATGAGCTTGGGTACCCCTGCTTATACTGAGTCTAATCTACCATAACCAGTGAAATATACTGTAAAGAGTACTGGGCAAGGGCACTGGTTCTAGAACTTTATTTCAATATTTACTTTACTTGTTTGAAAAATCACAGACAGTTCAAATGGTTATAATAGCTGAAGCTTGGACAGGCTGAAATTAAGAGCCATGAACTGCATCCTGGTGTCCTACATGGGTGCAGGTGCCTCAGGTGTATGAGTCATTCTCTTCTGTTTTCCTAGGTACATTATCAGGGAGCTACACGGGAAGTGGAGCTGCCAGGACGTGGAGTCCATATGGAAGGCAGGTGCTCATTATATAACAATGCCAGCTCTAGAACTTTTTAAGTTCAATTTTAAAAACCTGGGTGGGCTTCTTCCCCAAGGTATGTTTTTTTGAGGCTACCCCTAGACATAATATTGCTTCTTCTATACATACTCTTAAGGGATAGACTTCTGCATTAAAAAAAAAAGTCACAACCTCACTGTTACACCCACAAAACTTAAAATTCCTGATATCCAACATTCACTCAGGTTACAAATCTCCTTTTATTCTTATTTTATTAAAATTATTTTTAAATTGTGAAGTGCCTAAAGCGCAGAAAGAACACAGGATAAAGCAACACACATTAATCTATTACGTTGACACTTAGGTCATTTTTTCTCTGTTTGAAAGAAATCTTTATTTTCATCTATTTGAAAAACAAAGTGTGTGTGTGTGTGTGAGAGAGAGAGAGAGAGAAAGAGAGAGAGAGAGAGAAGGAGAGAGAGACAGACAGGCAGACAGCATATACACTTCCATTCTCTGGTTCATTTCCCAAATGACCAGAGCAGCCAGACATGGGCCTGTTCAAAGTCAGGAGTGCAGAATGCAACCCAGCTCTATCACTAATAGCAGAGACACACGTCCCTCAGCATCATCGCTGTCTCTCAGGGAAGCAGGATCAGTAGAAAGGTTCTAGGGTTCAAAATGGCACTCTGTCATGGGGTTTGGGCACCCCCAAGTAGAGACTTCACCACTAAGATGTGTCTGCCCCCAGACTTTTTTCACCACCTTAAAATTCTCCCTGTTCTGCCAATGCATTCTTTCCTCCCTGTAATCCCTGGTAGCCACACACATTTCTACTATCTCTACAGTTCTCCTTTTCCTGAATGAGGTACGATTTTGATCACTTACCATGGACTCTTTCTGGATTAACTTTTTCACTCAAGAGTAGGCAAGAGCTTTCCATGGTTTTAATTAATTAATTTTGATTTGCTAATTTATTTCTTTGTGGTGCTAACTATGCCACAGTCTGAGCTTACCACAGCTTATTCACATATTGAAGGACATCTTGCTTGCTGCTAAATTTGGCGATTATGAATAAAGCTGCTACAAGCATCTGAAGACAGATTTTCTATTTTGGATAAATACTCGTGAGTGCTTATGCTGGATTGTATGGCAGAAGCTATACTTAGTGTGGCAGAAATCCCCAAAGCAAAGCTGATGTACTCTCTTTTATCTTTATCAGGAATGAGTCGGCATTCCTGTTGCTTTATACCTGTATTGTGTGTTGTCAGTGTTTCAGAGTCTGGCTATTCTAATGAGAGTGTAATGATAGCTCATGATTTCAATGTGTGTTTCCCTGACGACATAAGATGTGGAGTACATAAAATGTTTAATATTCATTTTTGACCAAATAGTATCCAAATATCTATATACCAACCCTAGTTCTTGATGTTTATTTTTCACATAAATGTAAGAATGTTAGAAGTTTTATTTATTTTAGCATAACCAATTTGTTATATTTTTCTAAATTACAAAGTAAAATACAACATTCATTTTTAATGTATGACATATGAGATTATTTATAAATACAGTTGTTTAGATAACATGTGGTATTACATTGTACACATTATTGATTTGCCATGTAATTTTTGTTCAGTTCTGGTTCTTTTGTTTTGTATTAAGCTTTGGAATTTCACCTCAAGAATACATGCATTTTTATCTATGCGATTTCCTATTAGTAAACACGTATTTTGTTTTGAATGCTTCACTATAACAAAACAATATCAATGGATGATGTCTCCTAATGCTACTGTAGGGTTGTCACAGACTTCTTAAGGACTTACGGCTGTGTATAGGAATTTGCTGGGTTATTAGGAAGTATGACATTTCAACCCTGTTGCTACACGAATCATTCCAGTGCTGCACATGTTCCAAGAATAGACAAGAATTCCAAATGATGATTTACTATATTTTATATCTTTGATATTCAGCAACCAATACATTGAATTGTCTTCATGAAATGATTGTTTACTGATGTCAGTGATAGTGATGAGTGACTGATTGTAACATTCCTAATGTTCCTAATTTTCTATTGCTGCTTCTTGACATTCTATATTTTACAAAAAAAATTAAGGAAAGAAAATCAACATTCTGATCTACACACTCAAGCTAAATCACAAAGAACCATGTATTCTCTAGCAATAAATGGGAAAAACAAAAAGATAACCTAAAATTAAAAATAATAATTCAAAACAGTAAGAGCAAAACATCAGTAGAATCTATCTAAACATACCAGCAATGTGCAGCAAAAGGGAAAAACTGAGGCAGGAAAAGGCAAAGGGAAATACAAGTTAAGTGGTTTATCCAAAGAACAGGGTAGACTGGCATCTCCAGGATCGAACTGTCACATGGAAGAGAAGTGATCAATAGTCCACAAGAGCTCTGAACATCTCAACAAAGAAAAGATCTTTGACTATCCAAAACAAATGCATCTGCATTTATAAATCACAAAAAGTACAAAAGGAGTCATTGGAAGTAGAGGCATCCAACAAAGCTTACTTTAGGGTACATTTAAAAGTATGCCATTCTTCAATTGGAAACACGCATCTGCAAACATTAGCTGTCCGTTCCACTACCATCTTTCTAGCAGAGGAGATCCTGGAGGTTATTTCTTGATGTGGAGGATGGATCACCGTTTTTCCTGACTTTATTTTGGTTAGTTTCAAAGAGGAGTCTCCTAAGTTAGTACTTAGGGTATCATGACAAAGTCCTTTTCTCAACCAGTTATTCCCATGCAGTAGGGAGCAGACCTTGAGATGCACACACCCATTTTCTCTAAAGGCACTCGACTCACTCAGGTCAATATAAACATATTAATTGAGCCAAACTATGTATTATGCTTGGCTTGAGGTCCCAAGCTGGAGGTGACTCTATTAAATTGCCAGTCCTGAAGAACACATAATTCAGCAAGGATAGTAATTCTGTGAGATATACAAAAAGACAAAAGACTAAGGGGCACAAATATTTTGTCTGGGAAGGGATTTGATCTGACCTGTTTTCCTACACAGGCTGAATCGTTTCAACAACCATTTGTGGGCTCATGTAAACCAAATGCTTTCTTGTCTTAGGAGTCCCAAGTCCCTAGCTGATCATCCATGCCACATCAATGTTCATGAAGAATCTAAACCAAACAAGTGTCACCCCTCCCTAGCACCTTGGAGTGGCCCTAGAGTTGGTCTCTGAATGTTAGTTAACAACTTGGAACAACTCTCCCTTTCCTCTGTGGCCATTGCAAGGGCAGGCTACAGAGCAGTACTGGCCATTCAAGGAGGAGAGATGGCAAGTCAGGGATCCCCAGATCATTCTCTTGCTCCTGCCGGTCTTTCTGGCACTACCTGCAAAAGTAAAAAATGAATATAATGTAGTCTCCTTCCAGAACTCCAACTGAGTCTCGCTCATGAAGGCACCAATGTGGTTTGTTCATATAAGAGACATGAAATGCTCAACTACGAGTTTCCATCATCCGTGAGCATTCCAAAAAGTCTTAGGTCACAAAGGGATGCCTTCAGGAGTTCTGAGCCCTTGGAGAGCAGCGGCTACTGTGTTTTCTGGGAGAAGAAGCATATATCCTAGCCTAACAGGCCCCCTTACAGTAAGCACAACGACCCCGACACTTTCAAGCAGACAGACCTGTCAGGTTTCACCATCAACGTCGCATTAATACACCTTTCCTGAGTATGATTCAGTAACTTTCTTCTGGCAGATAGAGAACAGGATTCTCTTTCTTAAAGGAACTCTTCCCAGATGAACATCCAACACTAATCACTCTTAAGAAATCAGCTCTATATTAGACTAACCTAGTATAGTCTCAGATTTCTGTAATTGGGCAATGCAGCTACATTCTAAGGTATTTGAGAGACATTTCCTATTTCTGCTCCACTCTATAAAAAACGACTCAGATCACAGTCAGGTGCTGATACATATTGACAAAATGTAATAGGCTAGACATATTGACAAAATGTAATTGCTCCAGAAAAAAGAAAAAAAGGAATTCCCCACATCTGAGCATGTCAATGTGACAAATGTTTAACAACTCAAATGCTGTCAGCAGTGGGTCGGAGTGACTGTCTAGGAGAGCAGTGTATTAACACAGTAACTGTGATATTGTAGCTCCACCACCCTAAAATGCAAGACATGCAATGACCTCAGTTGGGATGAAGAGTAACTGACAAGGAAATTCAGATGTCAGGTGCACTAGTAGAACTGACATATTCCTCTGTGACACAGATTCCAGGTGAATGGCAATCTGTTGTCAAGAAGATTAAGCAATGGGTGATCCCTCCTATGCTTTAAAAACACCTCCTATGATGCCTCTGGGGGAGAAGCGAGAGATCCTAGGATTACTACCAGCTAGCCGCTGCTGTCCTGCTGTGATACAGCTCTGAAACACGCGCTCATGAATGTTTGTGCACTTTTCTGGAATCTTGATTAAGGATGAGTTATTTCCATAGTATCCAGCAGAAATTGCTAGCAGTTCCGTAACATCTCTCATTCCTTGTTAGCAGGGGCACTGCTGGGCCTTCAGAGAAATATTCAACTAGGTACAGTCACATGGCCAGGCTATGGCAGATGGAGTCAAAGCAGAAGGGATTCAGAAAGTTTTTGGGGCCTGTTCTGGAAGGGAATTAGTGCATTCTCTCCTTCTTTCCCCATTTTTACTGGAAATAATCCAACCACGAGGAGGAGAGTTATCTTTACCACAAACTCTGTGAGAACAATACATGGATGAACCAGTGACATCGTGGAGGTACTGTACTAGTCCTGTCTTGCTTTAGTCTGACTCTTGCAAGGACAGAGAAACAAACTCATTATTTTATTGATGTTAAACCTAGATCTTTTTAAATTTGGTACATCATAAGCTTTCAGTATCCAGGAATTGGGATACAGACAATACTCTTGATCATAAAAGCAGATGCTTAAATCTTTAGAAAGGGCAATGGTGGTGCCAGAGACATCATTCCTCAGTGTTTCAGATGACCTGAAAAGAAATCTTCTCCATATTGCAAGTAAGAATGCGGCAATGAAAAAGCCTCAGGTGAACATTTATCCTACATGCAAGGGGATTACCTCCTTCACCAGGAGCCACTTCCTTCCAGTGCTCATGCAGGAAGGCACAGAGACTGGGTAGGATGTGTTTAGTTCACAAGCAGCAAATGCAAAAGCGAACATACACAGTGTATCTGACGAAGTCGGGGTTAGGGGGAGGCGGACATTGGACCACTAGAATGGGAGAGTTGTCTCACCTGAACCACCTATCCACCTTTCCAGGTAGGCATCCTATACCACTTTCCAATCACTACAGCATGAGAGAAACCTAGGCTTCTAAAAACAGTAGCCTATATACCCACTTCAATCATCTGAGGCTAGCACTTACCCTTCTGAGCCACCCAAGTTTCCAGAATAGATACTACAGGGAATAAAAGTGATGATAGCTTTACCTACTGTTCACTTAGCTTGGTAAGTATTCTAGGTATAGACAGCACTAAATTTTTGCTGTCACAATTGAATCCTAGGACTAAATTCATGATGATAAGAAAGGCACTAGATCTGACACTCCAGTGAACAACTTATTAAATGATCCAAATTCTCAAATTATTGCAATTACACAGATACTAATTTTACATAATACGTATTAGTTTTAAAAACCTAATTGGGTCCTGGTATGGTAGCCTAGTGGCTAAAGTCCTTGCCTTGCTCACGCTAGGATCCTATATGGATACTGATTCATGTCCTGGTTGCCCCATTTCCCATCCAGCTCCCTGCTTGTTGCCTGGGAAAGCAGTTGAGAATGGCCCAAAGCCTTGGGACACTGTACCCGGATGGGAGACTCAGAAGAAGCTCCTGGCTCTGGGCTTCAGATCAGTGCAGCTCTAGCCACTGCGGCCACTTGGAGGGCAGATGGAAGATCTTCTTCTATCGCTCCTCCTCTCTGTATATCTGACTTTCCAATAAAAATAAATAAATCTTTTTAAAAATCTAATTCCAATATAGTCCTTCTAAAATCTAGAAGTTGAGAGGAATGTCTACTCTCTAGTTTTTGTACAATGTGGGGACAACAGGATGTTCAGATGCAGAAACAAATTTGAAATAAATTCAAATACAAAAGTGAAATTGCCATATATTAAAGACATAAGTGAAATAGCTAGAATACATACAAAGGCACAAAAGTATAACTCTCCATTATCTTGGATTGCACAAGAGTTTCTTTTACTTGTTACCAAAAGCACAAGCAATAAAGGGGGAGGGGGCAGAGAAATTGGAATTAATCACAATTGAAAGAACTTCTCTACTATAAAGTATACTATCAAGAAATTTAAAATAGAACCCACTGAATAGGAGGAAAGATATAAGCATAATAACCAGAACATATAAATACCACTTGCAAATCTGATAAAAACACAACCCAATTTAAGGATACAAAAAGTTCTTTTTAAAAGATAAACTTGGCCAGAAGATTATGAATGTCAATAGACCCTAGAGAAAATGCAAATCAAAACCAAACTGAGACACCATTCCGTGCACAGAGGACGGCAGTAAGAAAAATAAAAAAGTAACAAGTATTAAATATGAGGATTTATAGAAATTGGAACTCCTGTCATGCATTACTGCTTGTGGGAATGTGTAAGTGGTGCTGCCTCTGTGGGAAGTAGCTTGGCAGTTTCTCAAAAAGTTAAACATAGAATTACCACTTAGCCTAGAAATTCTATTCCCAAGTAGAAACCTAAGAAAAACGAAGACATGTTCTCTCTCTTTCTCTCTCTCACACACACATTAAAAAATATATATTTATTTGAAAGTCAAAGTCATAAGAAAAGAGACAGAGACAAAATGGGATCTTCCACTCACTGGCTCACTACTCAAAAGGCTACAACAGCCAGAGCTAGCCCAGGCCAAACCCAGCAACCTGGAGCTTCTTCCAGGTCTCCCAGCTCATTGCGTGAGCCCAAGCTGTTGGCTGATATTCTGCTGTTTTTTTCAAACTAGTAGGGAACTAAATGGAAAGTGGAGTATCTGGGGCCTGTTCTGTTACCCACATGGGATGCCAGCATTGGTAGTAACTTGCAATTCTGTACCACACACAAAAGTTTTATAGAACTTTGAAAAATTTTAAGAACTAATGTACAGAACACTTTAAAATTTTAAATGTTATGTTTTAAAAATATATCAATAATATCCTGAAGTTTTTTTTAAAAAATGAAGAATGACTACTGTTACTTTCTTTATTCTGCGTTACAATGGAACCTCCTTATAGTGTGAACAACAACAAAAAACTATATCGAATATAAAAGGAAGAAACAAACCTCTCCTATGACTTCCTGCTCAAGAAAGTCAAACTACTGAGAAAGTAAACTTCAGCATGTTGTACATAATAACAAAACAACAAAGTCAGTTGTTTTTTCCAATATACCACAAAGAAATAAAATACGCATTACAACACATACAGTTACTGGCTTACAACATTTCGATTTAATAATTTTTTTCTTTAATTTGTAATGGTGAAAACATTACCTGCATTCAGTAGGAAATATACTCGGAGTTGGAATTTCGATCTTTCCCTGGTCTAGTGATATATGCTAGAACACTTTCTGTGGTTGCTGGGCAGTAGCAGCAGCAAGCCACAGCTCCCAGTCAGCCATGTGATCAGAAGAGTAAATAACCAATGCTCTTTAGTGTACTGTGTTGCTAAGCTATGATGTTCAATGGCTTTGTGTACCAAATGCATTTTTCAACTTTAATGTTTCCAATTCTTAATGGGTTTAGCAGGACATAAGCCTTCTGAAGATCAAGATATACAATATACAGAAGCAACAACTAAAAAATAAATCCTGGTAACATAGCATAAAGAAAAAAAGGCTATGGGCTGCCATTATGGCATACTGGGTTAAGCTGAAACACAAACATTCCATATTAGAGTGTGAGTTCAAGCCTTGGGTACTCTGCTTCAGGTTGAACTTCCTGCTAATGCACCTGGGAAGGCAGCACACGATGGCCCAAGCACTTGACCCCTGCTACCCATTTAGGAGACCCAGATGGTGTTCCTGGTTCCTGAATTTTGCTTGGCCCAGTGTCAACCGTTGTTGTTATCTGGGGAATGAACAAGCAAATGGAAATATGCTTGCTGTTGCTCTCTTTCTCTCCCTCCCTCTCTCCCCTTGCCACTGTGCTTTCCAAACAAGTGTAATAAATCTGTAAAGAAAGGTAAAAGTCTTACACAGAAAATAATAAAACATTTAAGAAGAACAAAATCAAAGATTGCTAATGGCAATGCTATTCATAGTAGCTAAAACATGAAAACAGCCCAAACATTTCTGAACTGAAGAATAGAGACAAATAATGTGATGATGTGAGATTAGCAAAATGGAATGCTACTTAGCTGTAAAACGAAGTACTGATATATTGTGTATCAGTGACCTTGAAAACACACTAAATAAAAAGCTAATCACAGAAGACCCTAAGTTGTATGACTCAATTTATATGAAATAACCAAAACCTATCGTGATTGAAAGTATATTAGTAGTTAACAAAGGGCTGGAGGGAGAGAAATGGAAGGAGTTACAGTCAGTGGATACAGACTTTCTTTTCGGGCTAACAGAAATGTCCCATAATTAGATAGTGATATAATTAGGTAGTTTAGTTTTACAGCTCTGTGACTACACAGTATTTATCAAGAAATACACTAAAAAATTAAATATAGATGGATTCATGCCCTATTTTGGCTAAAAAAAAATTCAATGCTTTGAGTTTGATCCATAGATTGCATATTATTCTAGTGCAAAACTCTGTGCAGTATCAGCTTTCAGTGAAATGCATACTGATACTAAATTTTACATGAAAAACCAAGGGTGCAGGTATAGTCTACGGACTCCTAGAAAAGGGTGGTAAAACAATCAATACTGTAACACACACTGACTCATTCTATGCAACAATGAATATATCTACTTATGACAATTAAGACTGTATGGTTTGGGTTTGGGTTCAATATTAGAAAATAGACCAATACATTCAAGAAGGGAGTCATGAAGAGATCTATCAACACATGGAAGCTACAGGTGAAACACAGAAATCACAACAGCTCAGGGTGAAGGGAAAAGCCTTCCCTGTCCACATGGAAGAACACCCAACAGGCAACATTCAAGTGAAAACATCATGGTTTTTATAGCACTTCATTCAGAAGCCAGGCGAAGATTCATGGACCCTCTGAAATAATGGCAGAGGGTAGAATACAGAGCAGGAGTCCCAGCAAGATAAATGTTCCAGGGCTGAAGACACGGGTGACTAGATAGGAGGGGAATCCTGGTACCCTGTACTTGCAACGAAGGCAGGGCTAGGGGATGAACCTCCTGAAGAAGTCTGCTCATTCCCTCTTCTATTCCTTCTCTGTTCCACACAAACAGCAGTAGGATAAATCACCCAAAATATGCCACTGTGGAATCATTACTTATTTTCAGCTGAAGACAACAAAGAAGAAGAAGATCTAAGGAAAGCTCCCTGCCTTTCACATTTATCTAAAACTGAGACACAAAGATGAGAAGGGTCCCCACCCCTCCACACACATACCAGAAAGGACTGAAGTTACTCACTGGAGACAACACTGAACCGTTACTCGTCCAGAGATGGCCCCAGAGGGATCTATGGAGCAAACATTGCTAACTTACCACCTATTAGCTGCTTGCATGCTTACCTTCTCATAATTTTCTGCTCTAGGAACTCAGTCAGCTTCCATCATCTGGGCATATTTCTTAAAAATGCCATACATGTACAGAAGATAGGCAAGTCCAACTCCTGATCACATTATTAGACTACTCAACATTGAATGCTCTCCAATGTGTGTAGATGCATAAGTAAACTTCTCTTTGTCTTTCTCTTGTTAATCTGTCTTTTTGTCTTTCTAAAGTTATACAGTCCAAGCCCGTGAACCATCAATGAAGAGATAAATAGTACTTTTCCCCCATCACACGTATAGTGAACATATATTAGGCCTCTGATTGATACCCAGGGGTGATCTTGGGACTAAGTGTCAAGGATACTGGGATTCAGATTCTAGAAATCAAACAGGTAAGAAATACAGATAAACTGTTATGTCTAATAGGGGAAAATGTCATGGAACAATAAAATTAGGTAATGGACTAGAGGGGACTGGGGAGAGCTGTGTGCTTAAGCTACTGCTTTAGCCAAGATGGTTAAGGAAGACTTTTACAAGCAGGTGGCAGTTAACAGGCTTAAGCCTTAGATCACTTCCAGGAGCTCAAAAGCTGCAATTAAAAAGTTGGGGCCATGGAACATCTAATAGCAGAGGAATACCAGAGTCTGGTTGGAAGCAGCAAAATTCATCAAGTGCTGACCGCAGAGCCCAACAAAGCCTTAGGAAAGGTAAACCTCCAGGTTGGAGAAGCTTGTGGGGACCCCCTCTCTGAACTTACCACCCTGCTTGTGCCTGGGAAGGTCGAGAGCTCCCAGCTGGGGCTGCCCAGCGGGGTCTCAATGATGCACCTCTATTAATTATCTTAGTGGCTGGCACTGCTCCTCTGGGCTCCCAGCTCAATAAAGCCACCCCTGTTCCTTGGCCACAAACACATGATGGTTAAAACAAAACTGTGTCTCAGCGGACGCAGCCTTTTGGCGCTTCTCTGTAAGTTTTACCGTTATTCTACAGTTAATAATTAGCTCTGCCTTGGTCCTCACAAAGGGTGCCACCCAGACAAAAGTGGATGTTAAGTGTGTTCGCTATACTTGCCACTGGTATAAATAGGCAACGGGATGATTAATGAATGGAGCGGGGGGAGGATTAAACACAACAGTGCACAAAGACAAAAGCCCACAGCTCCACTGCCCAAGAACTGAGCCACGTTGGACACAGAGAGAAGCTGCAGACAGCAACACACACAAAACCCCTATTGAATGGCCAGGTTGTGAAGACTTCATTTAACTTCGTGTTATGACAGCCGCAGTGTTGTATTAACATTCTGACATGTCAAGGGGCTGGGGTCAGTCAAGGCAAAAACACACGCCGTAGTAGGAGTTGGTCTGGACAGAAGGATAGGAGCACATATTTGTGTGGGTGACAGAGAAAGCTGGGACCTGTGAGACAACACCCTTCGGGGCCTTTCTGAGGGGTATGGGGGCAGAGCTGACATCTGTAGAGTTGTTTGGATGTCACACAAAGCAGAGGAGGAGGTGGTACAACTGCTTCTACAAGCCTTTGACCTGTCCTGGCCTCAAAATGGCCACATTATAGACTGGGACAGGGTGCGGCGCTGGATAATAAGGAACACTGCTAGGAAGTGGGGAGTCAGGATGAGCGCAGGCTTTGGTGTTGGCTGGCAGCCTCTGTTCTAGTTGGTTCTAAGGAAGGTCTTCTCTCAAGGACATGGATGCAGGCCCATGGGTTTGGCCAACTGGATTTTGAAAATTCAAATGAAGTTTTAAGTCAGCACGGAGCAGCAAGCACCCAAAGCCTGGGGAGCTGGGGCTGGCATCCTGGACCCCCTGTCCCGAGCATTTCCCTATCCCTTCTAGGAAAAAAAATCAGATCCTAAAACAAAGCAGGTGAGGAGGTTTTATGGGTGTTAGGAGGAGGCAAAAACACCAAGGTTCAAGATAAAGTAGTAGGCTAAAACAAGACGGATAACACAATATCACACAGACATACTCAAATCAAGTGGACATCCAAAAGCCAAAAGGAAATGGGAAGAGAGAAGTCTGATTTGCAATCCTTGGAAGGAATTTCACATTGGGCACACAGGCTGATGATAGGTCCCAGATCAGAGAGACCTGTGATAAGACTATCATCTCCAGTCCAGGTCACTTTTCTAATTTAATAAGGTCTCACTGACTTGAACAAAACTAATTTGGAATGGCTGCAGTAATCATGCTAGAATGACAGTGATCTTTCAATTATAAAAATAGTATTTACTCAGCAAATTAACAGCATGAGGCACTTGGGGTGAGGAATATTTAAACTATTTCGAAGTACAAATCTGACACACACATACACACCAGCATTCAGTTCTACCATTACAGTCAGTGTGTTAATTACAGATGATCTTCAGTCATTGAATGGGGCCCTCAGCCAAGGGGTACTATTTTAGTCACTGATTTAAGTTTCTAGGCATATTACAAAGCATTTTCAATAATCATTGCTTCCCAAAGGGCCGCAGCAGACTGCTACTGTTTGGATATGGTTTGAGTGTCCCTGCAGCTTTATGTGTTGAAATTTAAGCTTCTCTGTAAGGCATTAAGAGAGGAAGAAATTTAATACGGCTACTGTGTCTAAAAGTGGTGCCGTTAGGTTAAGATGGGGTTATCAGGATGGAGTCTCCATGATGGAATCCCACGCAGACACAGAGACACACACCATGTAACACCCTGTGCCAACTTGGGCTTCACCAGATGAAGTCCCTGGATTTTGCACCTTCAGAACTGTGAGCCAAATAAACCACTTTTCCTGATAAAGTAACTTGCCTGGAGAATTTTTTGCAGTCATGAAGACAGACTAATATCATTTTGTCTCTGCCTTTCACAGTTTTCATTTGAGATGGATTATTGTCAAGAAAAGTTCAAAAAGAGAAAAAGAACAGAAGCTTACTAACACGTATACTTGAGAGAAAGTTGGGGAAAGTGAGTAGATTTCAAAGAGATAGCTTAGAGTTGAGGTTAAAACCAAGACAAAACCAAGTAGGAAGGGAGCTGGGGGTATCAGGTAATGGAGGAAAAGCCAGGTAGAGTTCGACAAGTGTGTGCAGGGTGTGCTGCACCTATGGAAGCAGGTGCCTTCTGCTCAGATGTTGCTAGTGAATTACTCATCATTTCCTTTTTGGTACAGACAAGACGCCCTTGCATTTGGAGATCTTCCTAACAGACGTAAATTATCCTTTTAAAAGGTAACTTCTACCATATTTCCAGAGCTTCTCCTGTGACGGTGGTGCCTCAAAATATCTCAAAAGAACTTTTAGACCAAGAAGTCATGTTTTATAACTGGTGAACTATCAAAACCACTTGAGGAAGTATCTCAGAGCATGCCCCACATCCAGGACTTGGGGTGGGTGGGAGACTGGGTTGGGCTTCTCCCTCAATATCCCCTTTGCCTCAGATACATGAAGGAAACAATATGAAAATAATAGTCTTACCCACTTCCCTATAGCCCTCGAATCTTTTTACCCTAATCAACTATGTAAAGATTGTTAAAAAAGAAAAAAAGAAGAAGTCATGTTTTAACAGTCCTTAAGCCCAAACCCCAAACTACTGAAATGGATTCTTTACTTCCTGTAAGATGATACAGATTCAGAAAACCGACTTCCACTTTTCCAACTATCTTTGCACAAGAAGAGAACTCCAGCCCCGGAGAGGTAGGGTCCCTCCTCAGTACAAACCAGAGAGGAATTTTAAAAAGCCAGTCTGAGCTCCAGGTCATGACGCAGTCTAAGAACAGTGTTAATCCTCATTTCATCTCCATAACTGTCAGAAAGGTAACATGGGCCAAGTGCAGTAGCCTAGTGGCTAAAGTCCTCGCTTTCCATGCACTGGGAGCCCATTTGGGCACCAATTCTAATCCCGGCAGCCCCACTTCCCATCCACCTCCTTGCTTGTGATCTGGGAATGCAGCTGAGGACAGCCCAAAGCCTTGGGACCCTGCACCCACGTGGGAGACCCAGAAGAGCTCCTGGCTCCTGGCTTTGGATTGGCGCAGCACTGGCTGTTGCGGTCACTTGAGGAGTGAATCATCAGATGAACAATATTTCTGTCTGTCTCTCCTCTTGTATACATATGTATCTGACTGTGCAATAAAAAAATAAGAATAAAAAAAGGTAACACACTCCAAGTATGAGATAACTGGTTTGTTTGGATCCCCTAGGTGTGTCTACACCACACTAAGAAAAAACACTGCTAACATTCTAATGCAAGTTAAAAATAAACCAGAGTCAAGAGTCCCATCAGTATGAAGTTCTAAGACTAAATGTAGAAACTGAACCACATAAGAAGGTAAATAAAAATTTAAAAAGCAGGCGAGGAAAGGTCAGAAGGAATGCACAATATTTTTATAAAACTAGTCAAGTCACAGCTTTACACACACCAACACAGTTAGACTGGAACATATTGCATGGGAATGACTGGCACGCTTCTACAAACAGACTTGTAAAATATGACTACCAAATTAAAAAGTCAGTTTATGTAGTCTATTTGAAACCACAGTGTGTGAGTACGAGTGTGTGTGCACGTGAAAAGGAAGGTATAAAACGGGAGTTCATGAAAAAAAGACATCAAAAAAAAGACATCAAATACTGCTAACTACAATTTAGCAGAAATATTAACATAATAAACTAGACGGGTGTTGCCAGATCATCTGATTCATCTTTTCAAGTTACCATTTAGAATCTTTCTTTTTAAGTTTTCTAACTGTTCTGTTAAAAAAAGCTATGAAAAATACATATATATTTTTGAAATATATACATATTCTCAGTCCTTCTTACCAATGTGTACCAGAGTGATTTTAACTGTACTGAAAAAAAAACCCAACTAAATTTCTGCTTCTGAAACATCTCAGGAAGGGACACACAGAGCATTCCAAATCCAGCAGCAAAGGAACCCTGCCTGTTTACCTCTGCTTGCTTTTTGCAGGTGTAAATGAACACACCAAACTAAAGGGCACTGGAAAGATAAGTTTCCATGACACTCACCATAACTCTTTTATATTGCAAACTGGCTATTCTATATGTAGCATTCAGAGGCAAATACAAAAAAAAAATGATATAAAGCCAAAATTATTTCCTTGATAACACTTGTTTTAAACACCTCGCCACTAAATAGCTAAAAGTCTCCAAAGTGAATGCATAAAGCATATAAAAGCCACCAGCATACTTACATAAATTCTTAAGATTAAAGTAATAACTTCTAGAAAAAGGTGGGAGAAAACACACTACAATAAATCTATTTGTAATGGTATTTGGGCTCTACCAACTGCTTTCATTGGTCTCCAGTGGCTTACATATAAAACAATACATTTGATGTATGATTTCAATTCCTTATGGAAAACTGTTCTATCTACAAGCAGCCTGACAAGGAGAATGCCAAAAAAACTCCCTGCGTCCCAATATGAGGCAGAACTTTAAGATATAACTTAAGGTCGCAATTTGTTCTTGCTTGGTCAGGTTTAAGACTATAATTGAGGAATGCCTGACCTGGAGGAGGCCAGCCAAGGGGAGGGTGAGTGCATTTATTTATAGTGAAACAGAAAGAGGCAAGGTGTCAGAGCTTGAAGTTAAATGGTGTTGCTTTGCAGGGAGCATGGCTCTATGACATGGGCAGGGTCTGAGGAGTGCTCAGCACAAGCTCTTGGGAACCTGTTCCGGCACCTCCCAGCCCACAACATATGGCAACTGTCAACAGCAGAAACTTGCCCCTGGACCCACGAATCTATTCTTATGTTATTGAGGGGTACACCAGTGGGAGCAAAGTTGCTGTGGAATGAAAACAAATGCCATTCTAATTGGTCTGTAAATTGCAGCCCTTCATCATTACAACACAGCTCTGTGTTTCAGTCGCCATTTTTAATCCCAAATTAAAGTTGTCCAGGTTTAAATGGGGAATTACACAGTGAAAAACATTCACAGAAAAAGAAAGCTATATAGAACTCCTGTTGGCTATTCTTCTTGAAACTACAATCTTCCCCAAATAATACCCTAATTGAGTTCTCACCATCCTTCCCAGTTCTTCCTCTGGCTTCTAGGTTCGCAAACACAGCCCCCAGGGATGCCGGTCGATCCATCCCTAATCACATCCCTTCAAAAGGGCATTTGGCCTTGTCTGAAACCCAACATGTCTTTGCTCCAACTCAGAGCTGAGTCACTGTGCTATGCTGGGCTTGGGTCATTTGCTGAGCCTCTCAAGGGATCCTTCACCCAGGTAAATAATCTATGCTCCAAAGGTGAAGCACTGGAGCACATCTCAACAGTTCTTGCTTTCCATCCTCTTCAGTGAGGCAGGTGCCAATGCCAATGGACAAGAGGACAAAGTCAATACCATTCCATCAGCAAACTCTGGTCTACCTTAAATTCTTCCTTGAGGTGCTTTCCTCCAAGCCTCACCGTCAAGGACAATGGAAAGGCCCTGTTCACCCACATCTTGGAACTAATTGGAGAACATTCCAAGAACATTCCAAGAGAGATAAATTATTTGACATCAATTATAGCCCGGGAACAAGACACAGTCTTACACAAAGGTATATTGATAGGGCCAGCATTGTGGCCCAATACCTAAAATGCTGGCATGCCATATGGGCTCCAGTCCTGTGCCAGTTCTCAGTCAACGCACCAAGCAGAGAACAGTGGATGGTGGCAACTGCATAGGCCCTTGGCACCCACATGCGAGACCTCGATGGAGTTCTGGGATTGTAGGTTTTGCCTGGCTCAGATGTAGTTGTTTCAACTATTTGGGAAATGAATCAGAAGATGGAACATCCCTCACACTCTTTCTGTGGGTACAAATTTCAAATAAATAAATATTAGCAAAATGGCTGGTTGAGTCCTGATATGCTGACCTCCTTCTCCTTGACATTGGCCATAGCACGTTCTGCCATGGGCTCTTGATATGTTTAAGATATCCTTGGCCAGTGACAAGGCTGAGCATGCTACACCAACAACAAAAATGGACAATATTTGAGTTTGAAAACTTGTCTGCAGGGATGGGTGTTGTGCTACAGTGGGACAAGCGCCACTTGGGATGCTCACATGCCTAACTGGAGTGTAGACTTGAATCCCAGCTGTTCCACTTGCAGTCCAGTGTCCTGCTAAAATGACTGGGAATCACATGATGAGGATGGTTCAAACACATCAGCTACCTATGTGGGATATCTATCTTACACTTGACCTAGACCCAGCTATTGCCATCCTTTGGAGAGTGAACCAATACTTGAAACACCTCTTTCTCTCTCGGCTTCCCTCTGTCGCTTTGCCTTTCAAATAAAGAAGTAAATCTTTTAAAACAAAAGCTTCTGTTCAAGACTTTTAGAAATGCAAAGTTTAAGACAAAATCTTCATCATATCTTTTATTTTATACAACCATACATTTCTCTCTCTATAAATTGTCTTCTTCCTTTATGTATGTATATAACCTGTATGTATATATACATGTGTGTGTTTTAAAAATTACTGTATTTAATAAGAACTTATACATATATGTGTGCTTATATATGTTATATGTATACATATGCTTACATATATATGCTTATATATGGTATATGGCATTAGTTCTTATCAAATACAGTAATTTTGCTGCTTTTTGTTTCTATTATATTTAAAAGATTACATGTTTGCAAACAAAAGATAAGTTTCTAAGAACTACAAAGATTTCTCCTTGCCAACTCAGGACTCCATTATTTGCATACTGTGGGCATCAATACATTCATGATGCTAAATATCCTTCTTACGTCAGCAGTCAAACCAGATAATTCAAACATTATTGAGCCAGTTTTTTTTAACTCACTTGTGATATAAGGTTTCCATGGAGAATTTTTTTCCCTCAAGCGACAACATATCGGCAAGGACATAAACATCCAGACAAAGCACTGACTTCCACAAAGACAGAATTAGCAGGGGATTCTTCTCCCCAAGGTCCCATACATAAAAAGGAGGTTCCTGCTAAAGGTCCAACTCAAAGCTTCAAAGGGTGGATTTTTGATGGAAAATCGTTTTTTTTCTTTGTTTCATATGTCCCTACAATTAATTCACTGACTTCCTAAACTCTAAATGTCTTGCGAGGAAAAATAATAAAATTTCACTAAAAATGTCCTTTGTGTTTCCCAAGAAATTTCAAAGTAAAAAGAGTTCGTTCCTTTATTAATTCAGCACTTCCAATTAAGTTACTATGATGTGCCCATTCTGAGGTGAGACATATGGTACCTCCCTCAACAAAGGAATGTTAAGCCTTCAGCTCTAAGATAAAGCATTGAAATCCCTGAGTGATGCTCACACATCAAACTGTGTCCTCCCCTGAGATGTTGGGATCCCAACCTCTGGCAGCCGTGAAAAGCTTTTGCAGATAGCTCAGATGAGATCATCAGGATCCCTAGGGACCAAATCCATTAGGATCTGGGTCCTTATCAAAAGTGGGTGTATGGACACAGAAAGTGAAGGAGACTCAGAGGGACTGGCATGTCTAAGTCAAGGACCGTCTGAGGTTTCCAGGATCTGGGAGAAAATCAGCCAGATTCCCCCTCAAGGTCCTTGGAAAACAACATTTCTGAAGGCACCCTGAGTATTTTATTGCTGGCCTTCCCAACGGTGAGATGAATAAATGTCCCTTGTTGAAGCCACTCAGGTGGTGATAATTTCCTATATTATTTCTGGCAAACCAATATAAATAGTTTAAAAAACTTCCACGATTGATGCCACATAGGTGAGCATCTGACAAGAAGAAAAATGTGATTGGGTGTAAGACCTCATGTACAGTGGTGCAAGTTTACCACCAAAATTGGAATGGGAACAGACCTCAAAGGGAACACAAGTCACAATGTGGTGATGTCATTTCACAGTCCTTCCATCTGTGTTACAGTAAGTCCACACAGACCCTGAATCCAGGGTTTTATTCTACTCTTTACCATTTCAGAGTCACAGAAAATCTACAAAGGCTTTCTTTCACCCAGAACTCAGGTTCCCTCAATGAGACCCCTCACTGCAGACGATCCACACTGTGGAACTCACAAGATCTGAAACAGCCAGCGTTCTCCCTGTTCCACAGGGTGCCTGCAGGATAATGCCCAGCCCACAGAACATCCACCTATTCTGGAGTACAGCCAGAAATGGACTTTCTAGGTCAGTGTTTTGACACACAGATTAAACTACCATTTGCAAAGCCTGCAGGCCACTGAAGCACTGGCTCAAGTCTTATCTGCTCCAATTCTGATCCACCATCCTGCTAACATGCCTAGAAAACCAACAGAGAATGATCCAGCTCCTTGGGTCCTTGCTACCTGTGTGGGAGACCCAGATGGGGTTCCTTGCCCCTGGCTTCAGCCTGGCCAAGCCACTAACGCTGCAGCTATGGGGGAGTGACCACATGTTGGTTGGTCTTTCTCTCTCACTCTCTTTCTTTGTGTACGTGTTCCTATAACTCTGCTCTCCAAATAATTTTTAAAAGGTTATCTTTTATTCATTGATACAAACAAATTCTTTAGCACAATTCAAAACACTGCTCATAAGTTTTCAAAGGACACTGATGTTTTTTCTCTTTTGGGTGTTACACTTGTTGGTGTTCTTTTTTTCCTTTCTCATTCCATGATTCTCTCTCTCTCTAGGTGATTTTGATTGATACTTCCACTATCTGCTTGTGAAATTCACTTCATACGTATGTTCACTTTTTACTCATACTTGTTATTTAACAATTTGGTATTAGTGCTTCAAATTTTATTGGAGGGGAATCTGCTCTATTATAAACCTGAAATCTTTTACCATAATTTCATCTAGCCCCTGATCAATTACCAAGGAATCTGCTGGGTCTATCATTCAAATTACATAACTGGGTCACTTGACTTATTTGTCAGTATCTTCTCTTTCAAAGAAAAAAAATCAATAAATGGGATGCCTTTAATAGAGAGTGAATTAATAGACATCAGCTCATAATAGAATTGCTATTTTCAGCAGTTACCGCCAAGAAATAATTGTTAGGTCATCACCCGGGCTTGTGTCTGTAATGGTGTCACCAGGAGAAAGAAGGCAGGCACAGGCTGAAGGGCTTTGGAGAGCTGCTATTTCCTACTCACAATGGAGCATGGGTGTAAGCCCAGAGATGAATGCCACAGGTGAGAAACAAACAGCAAGACAATGTCATCACTGACCTTTTATCCCAGACTGAATGAATGAAGATGGTAGAGTCTCACTTCAGCTCTATGAATAAGGGTTGGAAAAAAACACAAATGCTTCAGCAGAGTCCCACCACTATCAGCATTTTCCCCAAATGTGGCCCTGACCAATAGATCTCTGGACAGTTCCTCCTGATATTCTCCAGGAAGTCAGATCCATCAGACTGCGACACCTCTCAATCCAGGAGGACCAGAAACCCCACTGGAAGAACAAGCTGCAGCCCTCTACAATGATGATGTAACAAAAACACCACACCATCCTCTGAGTCCCGGGTCCTCATGGGTGGGGGCCCCACCAAAAAGTTTTGGTAAAACCAGAGTTGATGGCAAGGGTGAAGCTAGTCCATCACTCTGGAGTCCAGAGCTACAAGCCTTATCACCCAAGCCAGGGCTCAGGGGTCCCCAACATGTTTGTTTGACTGGCTGCCTTCACCCCTGATGCTCATCTTCCCCCTTCTCATCGCCAACTTCAGTGCTGGGCTGTCCTATCTTTTGTTCTGGCAGAGATGAGATGTATAAATGATGAGTGGTTGACAAAGTGTACTCCAGTGCCGCAGGCAGCTCATCAATCATTTTCCACATGTCGACAGATAATTGATGCAAACCCTGCAGGCGCAGCTCCATCAGGTGAGAGGAGGGAAAAATTAAATCTGCTGTCAGGAGCCAGGCAGCTGATCTGTATTTAACATTCTTTTTAATTTAGCACTTGTTTGTTTTAAGCTGTGTTTGCAGCCCCTCCTTGTTCTCCTTGCTTAGGGGAGTGGCCTGGCATCTGTTGGTCCAACCCCCAAAAGGGGCCCTGAATTCATCCATTTCCTGGGCAAGGCTCTGAGGAAAGTCAAAAAAGAAGACCACCCAGGACAGCTGATGAAGTGCAAGGACATTTTCTTTCTGCCTAGATGAAGCTTAACATCAAAGGCCTTGGCTGTCAAGCAATTACTTGTCAACAGAACAAGTTGGCAGGTGCTACCTGCACGCAAGGAGGAAACCACTTACCATTTTCTTAAGAAAATAAAATACACACAATAAAACATAATCCACCTCCTCATTCCCTTTAAGTAACAGGATTGTGTAACACTTTCAGGAAGGGAGGAGCAAAAGAGAGATCAATCTTAGATGGTGTTCATTAGCTGGTGGAAATTGTAGAATCTTCACCAATGGCCAGGGTTATGTAGGTTTTACCATCCTAGTTGACTCCAACTCTTTGTTCTGTCACCATTCTCTGGTGCTTGTACTCCGGTGCATCCCGGGCAAACACTCCCTTTCTGCAGAAATCATTGCTTTTGGTAGCTCACAATTCTGGCATGTGGAAAATTATCACATTTGCCACGATCACCAATTTTCACAAGAATCATAATGTAATCCAGAAGACCCTTCACTCCAAAGTGACCCTGACCATCATCTCCACAGTGCCTTAGGGTCATTCGTATGAATATGATGTAATAAAGGCAAGTTCCGCTTGATAACATGCCAGATAAACCAGCTTTTATTAGATTTCATTTTCTACAAGGAAATGAGCTGACATGTAGAAAGACTCAATCCTAATAACCAGGCATCAGTCCTCAAAGTTGTCACTCTGCCATCTCAGCTGAAAAGCAGGCATCTCTCAGAGCCATCCTGCCTCTGGAGTTCAACAATCACTGTCTCAGGTTGGTGAACACAGAGTGTGAATGAGTAGCACAGCATGTGATGTTCCAGCACCGGGGCCATCCTCTCAAAAAACCTTGCTATCCCAACTCTCATGTTTGCAAAACTAACCTTGGATGCCTCTCCACCACCTCCCCAGTGGAGGCCTCTGAAGTGACAGACACCGTTATGAACACAAGGAATGTTGCATCTGAGATTTGTATCTTAAATTGGACCAAGAGATAAATTAGAGACCATCTATTATTGAAAGCTTACAGAACACTAACACATTCATTGACGTGATCTTTCAGTGAATGTTCTGTGTGTATCTGTCATGGGCTAGGTACAGTGGCTGAGACTGAAAACGGAGCTGTTTATTGATGGATCCTTCATAGCTGCCAAGTTCACAAAATGCCACGATACAAAATGTTAAGTGTCCTGTCAACAGACAATTCTGAGAGGACATGCATGACTAATAAAAGTGTTTTCAAAGTGGTACACCCTGTTAAAAATTAGAGCAATACGAAGTGATTTAAAATGAAACATCTTTTTTTTTTTTGAAAAGATATCAAAACAGCCAGAGAGGGCAATACAAAATACAAGGCCAGAAAGAACAGGGGGCAATGAGCAGGGAAACACAGTTCACACAGAGGGGAAAAATGGACTGAAGTTACTAAACAGGGTGATTGGAGAAAAAGGCATCAAAAGACCTTAAATACTGCTAAGAATATTTCCTAAAGTGATCATCAGCAATAGGTCCAAGAGATAAATGCAAAATACTCATGAAAGATAGCTTCACACCTAGAAATACAAACAGGTGAAACGTCTGTAATGGCGACTCAAGGACTACAGGACTTGAAGCAGTGTTTCAATTGGCCAAGAGTGATTGGCTTTAGGGAGTGATGCATGGGTAAACGGCTTCACTCCAAGTCTTGACAAAGGAACAGGAGGGCAGCCAGCTGGCTGGGAGAAGGACACATGAAGGAAACGGGTGGGAAGAAACAGCGAGCACAGACAGAAATGAAGACACAATGCACAACAGGAGTCCTACACATTAGGAGAAGCATCATGTTGTGAGAGGGGCAATGGATTGCCCCACTGAGCTTCCCAGATTGTCTGAGCTGTGAGCAGGAATTTCCAATAGGCCAATGGATGGCTCTGGCTGC
The DNA here is from genome assembly GCF_017591425.1 of Ochotona curzoniae. NCBI lineage: Eukaryota > Metazoa > Chordata > Mammalia > Lagomorpha > Ochotonidae > Ochotona > Ochotona curzoniae. Next base: position 19,613,006 of record NW_024465556.1, on the reverse strand, counting down.
TTTGATCATAAAGAAGGTCATCATCAAACATGTGAGTTGGAAGGTGACTCTCTCTGTATGATACATGACACACTAGGCTGAGAGAGCAAAGAGACAGGATAGATGAATCCATTCACCAAGGAACAATACACTCCCACTTAACACCCAAGCAGAAGCTGTGGGTAGCTGAGTTTCAGCTTCGCACCAAAGAGTTGCATTTGGAAAGAAGAGTTATCAAAATACTGCAATAAACGACCAGGTTCCATGTGCAAATGATCAGAACCTGCTATCAATCCATAATTAAAATTTCAAGGTACAAGGAATTCAAAGACATGTTCAACTCACAGAGTAAATGAGAGCAAGAAAGGTAAGGTATACACATCACAGTCTGAAAAGGAGCTGGTTATTAATAACTATGTGAGTTAGAAGCATGTAGTCATTTGTGAATATGATGGGCAAAAGTGTTTACAAAAGTACTCTGGGTGAATCTAAACAGAGATCAGAAGTGAAGCTGGTAATTCTCCCGGAACTACTTTTTTCTGTCCAGTGATTCACTAACAATCTAAGAGTCCAAAAACAAAGAAATTAGGTAGCCAAGTGGCTGGTGCTCAGCTGCAATAGTAACAGTCACTTTCCTCATGCTAAATGCTACTCAAAGGATGGATATCCACTCATGCATCACTCATAATAATCTTGAGAGGTATGCAGAAAGTGGAATCAGAGAGATTAAATAACTTACACAGAATAACAAAGGTATGACATGCAAGAGCTAAGAACAGAACCAAGCATTCTGGTTCAAAAGCCCTGAACGGGTCAGTACTGTTGTGCAGCAGGTAAAGCCACTGCCTGCAACACCAAGTGTACCACATGAATGCCACTTCAATCCCACCTGTTCCACTTCCTATCCAGGTGCCTGTTCATGTACCTGGAAGAGCAAATGAACATGATTCCAGTACTTGGGTGCCTACCACCCACCTGGGAGAAATGAACAGAGTTCTGAGTTCCTGCCTTCAACCTGGCCCAGCCCTGGATATTTACAGCCACTGGCGAGCAAACGTGCAGATCAATGACAGTGCGCATTCTCTCTCCCTCTCCCTTTTTCTCTTTCATCCCCTGGGCAGACATGTACACATCTTCTAAAGAAAGAGGAGGAAAATGGTGTTAAGTCTCTGAACTTGTATGCAGAGAGAGCTATAAATAGTATTTTTCCCACTGGAAGTGCATATTTGAGTAAGGAGTTGGAGAGGATGATGGGAAATTCTGAAGGTGGCCCACAAAGGTAAGAACCATGGCCAGCTGAGGGGTGTAACTTCAGGATGCAGATGCAGGTACATCGATGCAAAGCTGGAAACACAACAAATGGAAGGCATCACAGAGACAGCCCAGGTTTCATTTGTGCATTGCGTGGCACTGGCTCCACTGTTGTTAGGAAGCACAGTGGAATACAGTTTTCTGAGCAACCCCCCAGGGGGTGGGTACCTGGTGGTGTTAAAGAAAGATGAGAATCCCAAGGGGAAGAGAGATGCTGAGGATCACATGCATTTTAAACATTGTGTTTAAAGTAGCAATCACATTCGTATTTGACACAGAGGGATTATTTGACTTGAGTGAAACGAGGAGTCTGCAAGTAGACTGCACTGGGTATCTTTCACAGATGTTTGCAAACAGTAGAAGCTGCCTGATATACAGACACAGGCTTCCCCAGCCAACTGCATGACCAACTGTGTGGAGTTCCTCCTGTTTGATGCTCACATGTCTTTAATGGGTGCCTCTCTGGTGGCCTCTGAACCAGGAAAACAGGTTTTGTGTCAACAACACAGGGCCCCTAGATTTTGTACTCCAGGGCACCCCTAGATGCAGGGATTCCTTCAAAACCACACTAGAGTCCTTGGGCATCTTCACAGATGAGAAGACTCCAGGCATGGATTTCACAGCAAATTTTTCTCACAAGGAAGAGCGTAAACATCTATCATTTCCCTCACTACAGTCAAATGAATTGCATTAGTTTCAGCTCATCTAGCACCTGGCCTCTCACACCAAGCTACCACTTCCCACACACTGTCCAACTCAGAAGCCAAGTTTGCTATTTTAAATGTCTGCTACTGGGAGCTCTCCTTGTTGACAGGCGAGCTGCGTGGGCTGACGTCAGGGGCTGGATTCCTGAGCCCACTCACAGTCACCTCCAACTTTTCTGACCTGGAAATGTTGACAGAACTTCAACCTCTGACTCCTTATTGTCTCCATCCACACTAAAGGCATAGTGTTTTCCATCTGTGCTGCCCTGGAGGTTGGTGGGATGCACCACAGCAGGAATGCAGAGACACACAGGGGTCCCCAAAAATCCTCATCTCCCTAACATACTTGGAGGTGTCTCCAAGACAATATCTGTTTCCCCTTACCACCTAGAACCAGACCTCTGTGGCAAAAGAAAAAAAGGGGTGCTGACAAGTTGCTGGAGAAGTAATTAATTTCTTTGCCAATTCTCTCCTTTCTCCTCCCAGAAGAGCTACCAGACTTCGACTTTTTTATAGGCCAGTATTAATGAAGAATACTTAATATACTGTGAACTGAGCCAGTCGTTGGTTAACTAGTTTTTGAAAGTTGGCTAAAATACTACACTCCTTATACTTAAACATTTTAATTTGAATCATGTAAATCAAGTTTATTTGCTGATGTTTTAACTACAGGCTTAGGGTTTTTCTTTTGCATAAGGTCTGTTGAACAGAGCTTAGCTTAGATTATTTTGCACAAACCAGTCATATTGCAGAGCTTCTAAAGTTTCCTGTTTTGTTTTCTTTGAAGGAGAATGAGAACTTAAAAACTCTAGCAAGGCAATCTGAGTGCAGGCTCCTTCTAGAATTTTATGATTCTTGTTTCTTCCCAAGCTTTTACAGCTGGTTGTCCATATTTAATTAATTGTAGTTTTGATTTTTTTTTTAACTAAGCCCCATTGAATCTTTCAAAACATTTGCCTTCATTTCATGGTGGAGGTAGGGAAAGGGAATTCTTTTTACTCTTACATTTCACTGGTTTTATAACATTTAATTAAACTGCATTATTACAACATAAACACAAATCATTTAACAATGGTTAGGGATCGATTCCACTGCCTCTAGGTAAAGATTTGTTCACCTGGTGGGAATAGTAGTGCCTGGCTGTGTGTTGTAGGGCCACATGACTCAGCCAGTACCCTTCATGGAATACACTGGTGTTTATGCCAGGTTGGTGAAATGAAAGCTGGTAGAAGTGTGTGTGACAGGGCCCAGCACGGCGCCTTGCTGGCTAAAAGTCCTTGCCTTGAATGAGCCAGGATCCCATCTGGGCATCGGTTCATGTCCTGGCAGCTCCACTCCCCATCCAGCTCCCTGCTTGTGGCCTGGGAAAGCAGTCGAGGACAACCAAAAGCCCTGGGATCCTGCACCCCTGTTGGAAACTTGGAGGAAGTTCCTGGCTCCTGGCTTTGGATTGGCACAGCACTAACCGTTGTGTTCACTTGGGGAGTGAATCATCAGATGGAAGATCTTCCTCTCTGTCTCTCCTCGTCTCTGCATATCTGACTTTGCAAAAAAATAAATAAATCTTAAAAAAGGTATGTGTGTAACATATATACATAGAGGGTCTTTGAAGAGTTCATAAAAAATGTGTGTTATCTAAAATGCATTCTCCATGCATTTCAATGTTGTGACAAAATTAATATCTTGTAAAAACCATTTTTCTTGTTTTCTTATTCAGGGATACACACACATATCCACATTATTTGAGATGGCATTTCGATTTAGAAAAGAAGACATCAGATTTACTAAGATCGTTGGACAACAGCAAGATGAGGGGAAAACAATGACCTTATTTCTCCTTGCACAAACCACAGTGCTTAGTCAGGTAAGGGCTCCACACCTGTCAGCACTTACAACGACTGCACAGTGAGCGTGCACTTGGCACTCCTTCTGTGAACAATTTCGAATGCACGTGATTGGTTTCATAAGCGAGTAGAGTGAAAAGTCAGAATTTTCTCTGCAGGCTTGAATTCAAGGCAGCATGCAGCCAAGCACCCAGTCTGAGGAGGATGAGCAGCACGAGCTCAGGGTGCTGTGTGGGGAATGGCATTTCTAAGAATGCCGAGAAACTCTCGGCCTCTTACCCCATACAGAGAGCCTGACTTAGGCCCTATTCTTTTATGGTTTTTTTTTAACATGCAACTTGACGATTTTGCCCACAGTGAAAGGGCCCAGAGGGCACGCTGGTCCGCAGTAGATGAGTTCTCTTGTAGAAGAGCAATGCAAAGAACAAAACACACTGCAAAGCGGAAAGACAGGAGCACGAGAGCAGAGGTGGAGGAACACAGAGCAGACAAAAGGCAGAAGTGAGGATGTAGAGAGAAGGGCAAGGTGCTGGACGGAGAGGTCAGACGATGACAGGTGAGGGAGGGACGAACGGGCTCTTCACGTCGATGGGTTTCCTTGCAGTGGTCCTCTGGCTAACACAAGCAATTCTACCAAAGGTTCTGTGATTCCAGCAGCCGTGAGTCGGCCTCAGAGCTCTGAACCAAGAAATATTTTCATGAGGAAAAGATGAGCAAACAAAAACAGACTGATGTGCGCATGATAGCTATGGATTATTTATAATTGTGAATAAAAACAACAACCAATACATGCCAACACTAGTGCGTGATAAAGACATTAAGATGCATTGGGGAGCTGTAGGGCAGAACGTGGAGGTTCCGGGGAGAAAGAAAAGGGAGCTGCACCTGTGTCACCGAGGCTAGCCAACCACACTTTTCTCCTGGAGCCCTGCTCAGGGTGGCCCCTGCTTTCAACCTGCCTGCATAGGGATTGGATGTTCAAGCTCAGAAAAAGGCCCCGGTGCAGAAAGGAAGGTACCTTTGTTACCCTCCCCTTCTTCCTTGAGATCTCTAGAACAAAGAAAGAACTTAACAACCACGAATTCAGGTTGACCCACTCAACAAGGTAATGGAAACAATTAGCTATAGGATCGGGACAGACAGAAAATTCTGGACAGTGCAGGGCAAGCTCCATAGCTTTCCACACTATCACCTGCAGCCATTTCCTCTCCCTCTCTGGGAAACAGCCCTCAACTGTGGGGATCCCCTCTGCCCATCCTCATGTTCATTTCCTGTCTGAATAGAGAGCTGACAATTTTTTTTCTGGATACACACACAGCCACTGATAGCTTCATACTTTTTTGTTAACATCATCATCTTATGTGTGAAACAATGAGCAAGAACATACATACTCAAAACATAATGAATATATGTGACATCCAAATATACATTTGTGAAACACAGCAAGGGGACCTCATACTCGCCCGTCTCTCTCAGTACATAGCTGCACAGGAAGCAAGCAGCTTCACTGCAGAGTGCTCTGGACAGAAGAGAGCTGGCTCCTACAGAACGAAAAGTCTCCAGCCCCCACATACTACACAGCCACACACAGGTAGGCAGTCACCTATTGCAGCATCTTTCCTCCCTGCCCTTACAAGCAGGAAAGTACTAACAATCTCTATCACATTCATGTGAAATGAATAATACCAATGCAGTGTCTGCAGAAGGAGAAAGAGAACTATTCGTAAATATTCCTATTTGCTTACTCAAACCAAAAGAAAATTTGAATCAGAAACATCACCTGTAATGCGCTGCTTTTGAGCTTAAGTTTCCTAAAGTTACTGATTTGGAACATACTTCCTAGAACAATCTTATTAAATAAAAATATCACAAAACAATGATGTTGTCATTCATTTTCCCACTAAAAATAAGGTCCCAAGTCCCTGCTTTTGTGATGAAATTTAGGGGCCCGGGGTGGCCCCCAGGTTCTATAAATGAGCTACCCACTGCCTGTGGAATGACTGTCCAGATGGCTAAAGAGATTATTCGGAGGTTCCTGTCCCAGATGATAAAACTGAGACCCCAGCATAGTAAGTCTTTTCTCAGAGAGGCAGGAGCAATCAATATCTGCAAGGAATACAAACCAGTAGGCCTGGCACTGAGGATATGGACCAACTTGTTTATTCTGTGGCCAAGGGAACTGAATTCAGGATTCTTGACATGGGCTTAAGTCTAGGGATCTGGCCCGACACAACTACTATTGCACTTTGCTAGCAAGACCATGATGCTTTTTCCCAAGGAAAATAGCCTGCCAGAGGCATTTTGATAAGAACTTACCAAAACATAGCATTAGCTGTCTCCCAGACACATTATTCCACTGTTTGTTGAACAGCAGTGACATTTAAAGGGCTCTAAGTGTAGAGTAGGTAGAGGCAGCCTGAGAAAAGGTGCGAGTTTCATGCGTGCTGGCGGCATCAATTTCAGGCATGATACACTTGGCATGGGCTGTGAGCAAAACACTGATACTAGGAGTATTGAAGCAGGGCTAGCAGATCAGGGCTGGAAGGTGGCCTCACCTTCTCACTACCTCAGCAAATGATTCTGTGTCACTGAAGGAAAAGGAAGCAAGGGAAGAGAGAAAAATTCCAACTTCCTCTCAACTGAGCCACTGCACTGCAAGTGCTCCAGATGTGGACCGTTAAGGAACTGGGGAGGAACTTCACACTTGACATTGAGGTTCTGGACCTGCAAGGACACGGCTGGGCTTAGAGACATCAAAGATAAAAAGAGAAGAGAGAAAGTAAAGAAGAAAAAGCAAAAGAAAGCAGGAAAGTTAAAAACAGAAATTTGGGAAGAAACAAGCTAAAGTACTACTTTTTTTCCGAAGAACAATTTAAAAAATGTTTTTTCTCAGTACATCTTTTTTTTTGTTTGTTTTTTTAAATCATTATCATTTTAAGATACAGGTACATAGGCCCTGGGATTTTCCTACCCCCTCATCCCACTGAGTTCTCCCATATCATTACAACAGTATAGTGCTTCACAGTCACAAGTCCCTCATTGTGGGCATGGACAATGGCAGAGTCTAGCATCCCATCGCCAAGACGCCTCTAACAGTTTCACTGGGAGTTCATACTCGACCCGAAGTAGAGATGCACACTGCACCTTATCCTCACATCTGGACATGTCAGTTTCCACTACACGGTCACTATAAATCTTTGGTTTTTTAATAAGTCTGAGAAGACTCACTTATCATTCACTCCACCTACACATCCATCATTCCATTAATCTATTCATGAATCCATCCAATTATTAATTTTATACTTTTGTGGTTCCCTAATATGATGCCAAGATTGAGGTCAACAGCTAAAGAGCAACATTTCAAAAACTTAAAATCCTTGGAGGTGACATGACAATGAAGTAACTAATTAGATTGTGAGGCAAAAGCTAGGAGCATCACCACTCAGCTCAGCCAGGATGCTCTATCTTAACCAGCATCAGCTTCTTAGACCCTCCCGAACAATGCCTCACAACCACTGTCTATGGAAAAAAATCTCCTCAGGTTGCATCTTAAGAGAAACCAGGACTACTAGAACTAGTTCTTTAGAACTCTTTCCTATGCAAACCATGCTGATAACACAGCAACAGGATTCCCAGCTTAATATCTGCAGATTCCTCATCACACAGATGTCCAAGAATTGGACATGTATTGATACTTTAACTCTGTAAGGAGAAAATCCTTGGCATCACAGAGACAGCACAATTTCATACCCATCTAGCACGGGCCCTGAGTCCATGGTGTGCTGGCTACCACTCAGCTGCCTATACAGAGAATGCAGAGTTGGAATGACAGGTATGCAACCAACAGGAGTAGACAGTGTTATTCTGTTACCTTCAATAAGTACAGAATAAAACAATCAGATCTGGGCATCCTTTATGTTATCCTAGAAGATTCAGGAGACATACAATGGCTGAGTCTTGATCAGCCCTGAAGGAACTGGATTCAGGAGAAAAAAAAAATGACCTGCAGGAAGCATGGGAGGAAAATGACCTCCAAGGGCCGAATCAGTCTACAGCCCCATGGCCAGGACCTGCCTCCTGGGGCTCAGCACAGAATCCAAAATGGCAGTTCTGACATACAGCTAGAGTTCAAATTCCTTTTTGGCTCTACCACACATTTTATAGGGGAGCAACCCGAGTGGCTTCCTGCAGGATGGGAAAAGATGTTTATCTGCCAAAACTAGCTAACAACACCAGCGACAACAGCAACTAATATTTATATAGTCCTGCTATGGGCAGGTGCTATTCATGTTTGAACTCATCTGATGGCTGAGCAAGGAACGATGATGATCTCCATTTTACATGAGGATACTCGAAGCCACAAAGAAGTAACTTGTCTAACATTGCATTACTATCAAGTAGCAAGGACAAGATTTAAAGACTACCAGGCTTCAGAATGCCAAGAGATCCCTGAGACAGCAGGAGGGAAGATGACGCGTGGTAGTGCTGATAGGTTGGAAAGAAAAGCCATTGCCAGATGAGCCTCGGTGCTGTCCAAGCAGGACATGGGCTGCCACTACAGGTGTTGGAGAGTCAGATCAACAGGTGTCTCTGGGAACCCTGATGCAGCTCCTGGGGTCTCCAACTCCCAGGGAGACACTAACCTGTATCTCCTCCTCCCTCCAGCCCAGCAGGTAGGCCCCTATGGCAGGAACATGGCCTCTACTTACTGTTGCATCCACAATGCCTAGAACAGTATCTGCAGCAAGCTGCATCTCTATAAATATTTGTGGGAGAAAAGGATACATGATCCTCAGCGGGAACCATCATTGATTCAAATTAAAAGCTCCTTTGAAAAGTGCATAAGATAATATGAGAGGGCATTTAGCCTAGCAGCTAAGACACCTGTTAAGGTGCCCATATCCCATGAAGCAGTGCTTCAATTTAATTCCCACTTCCAGACTCTGACACTGGTTTCCTGCTAATGCAGAACCTAGAAGCAGGAGATGGCTCAAGTACTTGGGTCTCTTACATCCATGGAGGAAAGCTGAATTGAGTTCTCAGAATTCAGGTTCAGCCTGTCCAACCCAGCACAAAATGTGTAAACCAGTAAATGTGAACCAGCATATTTACATATGATGCTGATTCCCATCACCAGGGAACTCCCAGAATGAAAGAAAGACACAGAGTACACATAGAGGAGAACCGAATCTCACCCATGGAGTCCTGGTCTCACCTTTTCAGCTTTTAGGAATCCACCAAAACGGAAGGCAGGTACAAGTACTGTTCAGAATGACAGAGAAAGGATAAAAAGAAGTGAGAGAATGAAAGAAGGCAAAGCTCCTTTCATGTCGTGACAACCCACTGAGTGGCTGGAAAGAGTTACAATAGGAGGTCAGGACACAGACCTAGTGGATAAAACCACGGTCATTGCCCCCTGTGACATGTTCCAGACAATCCTGTATGGATTGCTTTCTGGCCTTGGCCTTTTGGAAACCCAGTTCTCCTTCCTCCTGAACTATCTAATTCAGCTGGTCCATGGAGGCACATAGAGCCCACAGGAGTGTCCCAGAAACTGAACAACTCTCTCAGCCAGCTAATTGCCTCGTTAACTTGAACACCTCATTAATCTTGCTATTATCCAATCTAATCAGACAACCCCCTTCTTGCCTTCCTTCCTTTACATCTCTGTTCTCTCCCTATTGTCTTCTCCTTCCTATTTCCTTTTCCTAGGTAAGACTCTCCCAAGACTGTCAGTTATTGACTTGAGCGCCAAAGTTAAGATCCTGGGTTGAGAGAGGTGGAGTGAAAACAGAGACCAAAATCTACACCTACTGCTGTTTGAAGTAAAGAAAGAATAATCTGACGAAGTACTGGGTCATGTTCTATGTTGAAGTATCATGGCCCATAGTTAATGTCCCCCTTCACTTGAAGGTACTGGTCTCAAGTTCTTGGTACATGCAGGTTCGAAACAATCCTGGTAAGTACAAGCCCACAAAAGCACTGCTTTGCACTTTGTGCCCAAATCTCCTCTATGACCACTTCTAAGATAGTTCCCACTGTAAGGGAGGTCCTATTGTCACAGCTGCTGTAGTCTTTCTTCTTGCAGTCTATCTTAAAGCACCCATGGGATAAGGTCCATTTAAAATGAACAAATACACCCTGAATGCATAGAAGAATGTGCAGTGGTTTTTTTTTTTTTTAAGCAATTCAAGGGAAGAAAAGAAAAGCTGCTGGTGTAGCAGAGCCAAGAGAGTGTGCTGCATTGAGGATACGGAAAGAATCCCAGAATAGTATCTGGGAAGAAAGCAACTAAAAGAACATTGCAGTTAGTGAGGAAGATGCCTGAACAAAAGCAAGTCTTATTCACCCAACCCACCACAGAGAGTTCCTGTGCAGCCTTGAAGGAGGCAACGTAACATGTGGCATGTCCCATGATACTCAACTGGGAAGTCTTAATAGGTGGTCATGATTAAGATATAAATAGGCTAAAATTAAGATGAATATACATATGTCAAAGACATGATAAATTATTATAACAAACTGGGATGTGCCTTGAGAGGAAGCCTGGGAATCTTGGGAATGAACAGAATTTCAAGGTTCCAGAATTCTGTTTGCCTAGAGCTCTTTGGGGAGAATTCACTTTCCTGGTTGGGGGAAACACCGTCTGTGCATAAGACAGTGGCCAGCTTCTGATGAGAGCAGAAGCGTGAACACACTGTACTCTGCAAAGTAACAAGAAAACAAGAGCTTGCTTCTGAGATCTGCACAGTTAGCTCTGTGGACAGAAACGCATGATTGTAGGTAGAATAAGCAGCAAAATCCAGTTTATCCTTTTCTCCCTGATCCTGAATATTCTGGAAACGTCACACCCTATATGGACCATGGACAAGTAATAATAATGTGCCCTTGCAGTTTCAGGCACAGATTTCCAGTCATGCTCCAGGATCCATCTCCATTTGTAACTCACTCCATATGCTCTGCCACCCGCAGACCCCAGCCTCAGCGGCAGAAACAATCTAGGCTGCCCTGCCATTTAAGCGAGAAGAGAGCAGCTCTATTGAAGCTTGTCATCTTGCCTATTAGCTTGATGTCTTTATTCACAAACCATCTGTACCACTGAGAGATACAGAGGCAGCTAATGTCAATATGAACAAATGCCTCCTCTTTTACAAGAAATGTCAAACACAGGACAGACTAAGAATGACCCCAGGAATACCAACAGATGTTCACTACAAGCCTCTCAAAAATCAATCTTTTCTACAGGGACTAATTAAGATGAAATAAGGAGCAAAAGTAAAGAAATTCATGTCATATTATCAGGAACTTCATCCTCACTTTCCAAGCTCATTATGGGCAGATTGGCCTGTGCCCTTTGAAAAAATGTTAGGAAGAGGGGCTGTAGCTACCAGAGCCCCGGGGAAAACTCCTTTTGCTGCAAGTTCCAAACTACAAAAAAACTTACAGTTAAAAAAATACATATATGTATATGCATATATATATATGCTTACACAAGCTGATCTTTCTGGGGCTGATTTCATCAAATAATGGCATGCCAAAAATCTCCATTTAAGAACATATCCCCCCACCCCAAAGAAGCAAATAACAGGACGGGGAAGATAGGACTCTGACATTTTTCAGTGTAAAAGAAATAAGAACATTTATCCTCCTGGGCTTTCAAACTCCAGGCCGATGGGGCCACAGAAAGGGCAGAAAATGCACAGGGGCATTTCAAAAAGTTCATGGAAAATGGATGTAAGGATAAATATGCTTTGCTTTTCTCTCTCTCTCTCTCTCTCTCTCCCAAGGATGAGCTTGCAAGAAAACAAGAAATCAAAGAAAACAAAGGTTCTTCCAAAAATTCAAGGGGAATGAACATTATAAAATGGTTCTCAAAATTTCTTGTTACCAGAATAAACTCATCTTTCTTTTATTGGATATATTTATTTGTCTGAAAGGTAGGATTATAGAGAGAGGAAGAAACACAGAGCAATCTTCCAGCTGCTGGTTCACTCCAACAGCCAGAGCTGGATGAATCCTAAGCCAGGAGCCAGGATCCTCTTCCAGATCCCCCACCTGAGTACAGGGCTCCAAGTACCAAGCATGTGGACCCTCCTCTGCAACTTTCACAAGTATAGTGTCAGAGAGCTGGATCACAAGTGGAGCAGCTAAGACTCCAGTTGTTGCCCAAACAGGATATCAGTGCCACAGGCAGCAGTTTCACTCACATACCACAGCACCAGACCCAATATATCCATCATTCAAGGGGAGCATTTAAGCTAGTGGTTAGGATACCACTAAAGATACCTGCATTCAGAGGCAGTGTTGTGGAACACCAAGTAAAACTACTACCTGTTATACTGGCATCCCATATGGGCATTGGCTCATGTCCTGGCAGCTCTACTTTCAATCCATCTCCCTGATAGTCCTGGAAAAAAGTGGCAGAATGGCCCACATGTTTGGGCTCCAGCCACCCATGTGGGAGACCTAGATGAAGGCCCTGGCACCTGGCTTTGGCCTGGCCCAGTTCTGGCCATTGCAGCCATCTGGAGAATCAAACAGCAGTTGGGAGATCTCTCTCTCTTTTCCTCTGAGTTTCAAACAAATCAGTACAGCTTTTTTTTTTTTTCTTGTCTTTCTTCTTTTTCTTTGTTTTAAGAACAGAATGCCTGTACTCCATATCAGGAGTTCCTAGGTTTCCGTCTTGGCTCTACTTTTGAGTCCAGTTTCCTGCAAATGTGCATCCTTTGAGGGGGCCAGTCAGACCCCAAGTAGCCGGGTCCCGCCAGCAATAGGAGAGACCCAGCCTGAGTTCCTGGCTCCTGGCTTCAGTCTCAGTCAGACCTACTGGTGTTTGGGAAGTGACCCAGCAGAGAGAAAACATCTTTTTCTTGCTGTTGCTCTGCCTCTAACATAAATAAAACACATTTACTTTTTAATCTTTCTTTATATTTTCTGACATACTTTCTATATGTGTTGGTTATAAACAAACAGAGCTTTGTATTTTTAAAATTTTAAATATGGCTCAACTTTACTTTTGAGTAAAAAGCTATCTACCATCTAAAACATCTGATGTTCTTTGTTAAACTTGTTACCACACGCTCCAGTTGGGTACTAACATCAGCACACCGACTCTTAATACTTACCAGCCAGTTCCTCACCCAAGTACTTGGTTATTTTATCCAAATCATCCTGCTCTCACCATCTCCTTTAAAGTAGGATGAGGTGTTTCCACTGTGATAATTAGCCCCATTTCTTTCTACTTTCTCAAGAAATTACAGAAGCAAAAAAATGTGAATCTGTTTTAATTCACAAGAATGTATAATGCTCAAAACTTCAGGACTTTCTCACTAGTCTCCAGTTGTTTGCTATCCTTCTCAAGACTCCTACACTTGTCCAGTGAGTGATCGGGAGCTCCACAAGTATATTCAGGGTCTACAAGAACCAGTCCGCATCCACCTTAATAGCATCATGCTGCACCTCAAAAGCTTCCATCAGAGTCATCACGGAGGGAATGGGTCAACACTTGGAAAGATGAGTTGTCTTTGCAAGTTACTCAAGGGTTGGCTTTTTGGCATCTCTACCTACATAGCAAGAGAAGAAAGGTACAAAGATGCTGTGGTCCACCATCACCATTGGTCGGCTCTGTCCTGCAGCCCACCATCAACACTGCACCACAACACAGCTTCCAACAAGGAACTGAACAGTACAGCAAAGACCAAGCATCCTCTCCTGTCCATCAACCAGCACCTGCTCACAGTTCCCCATCACTTCACTGAGGGATCTGAGCCTGGATGATTCCCCTCAACTTAGGATTCACTCAATCTCCTGCCTTTCATGTGATTCTTTTCAAGGCTACTAGAGCAAGCCTTTACCTGAGTTACTCTTCTGAGAGCTGCTGGTTACTCTCTGCTTAGTGTGAAGGTGAAATCCAAGGCAGAAATCCAATACTAGATCTCTGAAACTGATGAACGTCAGTAAACTGACCCATCACTGTTCCCTAAAGCTATGCTGCAGAGCCGAGCCTGGGCAGGAAGCTCTCTGGGAGGAGTGGCCTTGAGAAGCCATCAGGTCTCTAACACTGCCCTGGGGACTCTTAACAACTCTGGAAAGATGTTAGCATCCTTTGTGGTTTTTTTTATCCTCACATAGAATGATCTCCTAGAGGGTTCACATCATAACAACAAGTTATTTAAGGATAGTCTAAATCAAAATACAATATCATTAACTACTATTTATGGACAGAAACTTCAACCTATCTAATAACGCTGTCTTATCTAGCCGCCCTCTCTTTCCGACCCAATTTTAAAAGAAACCCAATACAATGCCCAGCACAGCAGCCTAGCAGATAAAGTCCTTCTCTTGAGTGCTCTGGGAACCCATGTGGGCACCGGTTCTAATCCCAGCAGCCCCACTCCACATCCAGCTCCCTGCTTGTGGCCTGAGAAAGCAGTCAAGGATGGCCCAAAGCCTTGGGACCCTGCACCTACATGGGAGACCCAGAAGAGCTCCTGGCTCCTGGCTTTGGATTGGCTCAGCAGCAGCTGTTGCAGCCACTTGGAGGAGTGAATCGTTGGATACAAGATCTTCCTCTCTCTCCTTCTCTGTATAACTGACTTTGCAATAAAAATAAATCTTTAAAAAAAAATGAACCCAATACAATTCCATTCTTGCTTCTCCCCTCCTTAGTGACATGACTGTGAGTGCAGCTTTGCTACAAGTCCACAGTTATGACCCACCAAAGTGAGTTCACTGTTCACGCAGACATAATGGTGCCACAAGGTGATCTTCCCACATAACAGGGGCTTGGCAATTTGCAGCTCCCCAGATCAAAGAGGATGGAGGGAGCTTCCAGTCTAAAGGCTTAGGCAGTTATTATTACTATGACCGGACCTCCAAGCAAGAGTTACCGGACAAGAGGCTTAAGAGCCCCCCAGAGAGTGATGGAATTTGGACATGCTGCCAGACCCCATCACAGCCCTGGAACAGCCTGTGAGAGGAACCTGCATCCAGGTCCTCAAAGGTGGAAGCTCAGAAGCCACACTTGCCAGATGCAACTCAGCACATTCCAGTTTCCTAGTGATGCCAAAATGTCACCCTCATGGTCCTTGTCAATCAAAATGATTGCCACAAGGGCACAGGCTCCTTTGACATCTGCACAGACAGCTGGCCTCACGGGGACTCAGGAAGACTCCATTTCAACTGGTGTTGGAACCTTCGACCTGGAGGTCCAAGTGCTTTCAGGAAGGAAAATGGGATTCTGATAAGAAAAAGGAAGGCAAAAGTCTCTGGGAAATTCACACTAAATAAAAATGTATGGGGAGTGGGTGTTTATGTCTAGTGGTTAAGACACCCACACGGCATATTGTGATTTCAGATGCCAACTCCAATTCCTGACCTCAGCTTTCTGCCAGGGAAGCCCCTGGAAAACAACAGCGAAGACCGCAGTCCGTGGATTCCTGCCGCCACTCAAGTGGAGGCCCCGGCTCCTGCTTTAGCACTCACAACATACTGGTTGTCTCAAGGTGAACCAGTGAATGAATGCTTTCTCGTACGCACTCTGTTTTTCTCCTTTCCCTGCCTCTCAAAAGAATTTTAAAGTACTGTTCAATGACAGGATTAAAAAGTCTGAGATTGCTTATCAACAAGTTCACCAAGAGTTTATTCTATGAGATCAGGAAGCAGCAGCCCGGGGTGCTAAGCTTGCCTTCCACTGGGCAAGTAATTCACCTTGTCTAGGCCTCATTGTTCCCTCCCCATAACATAGATGAACTGAATTTGAGATTTCTACAGTTCACTTCACACATAAGCAACTGTTCTTCTGCCAATCCATTTAAATCTTCCACGTTGCTTCTCCTAAGCAAAGCATCCAAGCTAGCTTATAGTTCTGGACCACCCCCCCAAAAAACAGCAGACAGAAACTCCAGCCCTACTTGTTGGATGCAGTCTTAATCCCCAGCAGAACAGAGTGCTAGTTCTGGTGGGTCTGCAGGAGTACAAGGGCTCACACAGGCACAGCTGTGCTCACCCCCCACACACACACTCACAGGGCCCATGGCGGCCCTCTTCCATGCTGACTCAGAGCATGAGCCACAAGCACTAGCTGGCTATGCCGCACCAGGCTTTTCCACAAGCCCAGGCTGGCAGCCCTGGATGCACCGAGGACCTAGGAAACATCTGCAGGTTTGGGATTCTTCCTTGGATCCATTCCCACGGCACTCTTGGTGCCTGTGCGGATCACAGAAAGGTCGCCAGCTCCATCTGGCCACCCTGCCCCCCTCTGTTCTCTCCCTCACCACTCCTGTCTCCCCCAAGGAGTTTCTGCCCATTTTGTCATTTCCACCTGTTCTGACAGGTTCCCCTGCCTGACCCCACGATAGCCCTTGGGGACATTAATCATATAACAGCCGGAGCCGTGAAAGCAACAAGGGTTTGGCTGGATAATGTTACCGTCTCTGTCACCTACTAATCATGTCCTATGACACGCAGGGGCTTAATCAGATGGTCTGCTCTCTCATTAATCATCCTGTGCTCACTCAAACTTCATGGAGAGATTAAAGTTTAGCTCCACAGGCTCCCTGGGCCTCCTCTCATCTCATGCTGCTCTCAAGCAGTTCAAGAACAGAGGTACCGGGGCTCCTTTCACTGTGCCACCTGGCAGAGGAACTTCAAGGGTCTGATACCTACAGACACCATGGTATTCAGGAAAAGGAAACTGACTCATTACGTCCTCTCTGCCCTCCCTAACCACGCAGACATAACCCCCACCATCACCACACATTTAAGAAAAAGCACATGTGTGGGACAGTTACAGATCACAGACCCAAGCCTGCACTGAAGGTTGAATGAAGGTTCCTATACAAGACACATCTTTCTAACCAGCTTAAGGAGCATAGCAGTGGAGTCTCTTCCCCTGGGGAATGACTGGCAAGGAAAATGAAATGAAAAAGTTACTCTGAACACAACTCTTTTTAACCTAGGCCAGTGTGGCACCATTGGCAAGAAAGAGGTCTCAGGCAGGGACAGGCACCGCCTGGAGGACACCACCCCAGAACCATCCTCACCTGCCACTCTGCTGAAACAAGAACTGTTAGTAAGACAGAAATAGCTTGGATCCCTGACCAATTCTTTCCAGACCAAAATAAAAAATAGACTGAAAGAGCCCTCCAAAAAAACACCCATCACGTGCGAGCCCAAATGCCTTCCAGCGCCGCTGAGTCACTCTTACCCTCTTTGCAATTTGCTGATCTTCAAAGGGGAGAGGAAAAAGCAAGTCCCAGCAAAGGCCCGCAGCAAAGAGCTCCTCTCCCAGTACTGGCTTTGTATTTGCTCCGGGTGCTGTTGACTTTTGCGGCACTGCACGATTATGGGAAACAAGGATAATATTTGCCCTCGGAGCCAGGAAAGAGCAAATATTTTATCAACATCTAAATCATCTCTCAGCTGGCAGGGGAGGAGATGCTGAACGCTCAGCTGCACACATGTAAGCTGATCGGGGAGGGACAGGGGCTGCGTGGGGAGCTCCTACCTATGTCAACTTGACCTATGAATACCGGGGACCACAAGCAAAGCAAGGAGCTCTCTCTGTGAAAATCCAAATGACCTCTGTCCTTTTAGGTGCTGTCCCATGACCCCGTATCCCACAGTAAAAGCAAAAGCTGCCTTTTCTCTTTTCCAAAGGAGGGAGCCCAGCCTAAGACTTGGGAAGGCGGGGTCTTGTGGGGTATATTTTTGGGGCAATGGGGGCTTGCCCTGTTGCGATGTTTGTTTCCATTCAGGGATCCTCCAGCACTAGCCCAGAAATGACAGTAGGTGGAAACACTATCTCTCATTACACAAAGTATAAATAGTGTAATCTATCAGCGCCGTCAATCACAATGATTGATTACAGGCTGTCATAGAGAAGAGTGACATATTAGAAAAGTTTTGTTAACAATGCCTATTGCTAGTCAGCCTGCCACAGAGGCTGGTGATTAATGTGTTGTCAGCCTGTAATCCCACACCCTTGGCTAATGAGGCAGGAATTTATCATCTTTACAGAGTGGCAGATGTCAGGGAGAAAGGAATCCAAGTGCTGGAAACAATATACTTTTTCTTACTAGGCCTGACAAGTCTGACAGGCCGAAAAAAAACCACAAAGCTGCTTTGTATAAGCACCAACTTTAAACGAGGAGCTTTTCATTTGGCATCTTCACTTTAAATAGTGCTGCACACCAGCCTGGACCCGAGAGAGAGAGAGAGAGAGAGAGAGAGAGAGAGAGAGAGAGAGAGAGAGAGAAGGGAGCGTGCTAGAGCACTCTGCGACCTCTGCACCCACTTTCCGACAGCCAGTGCTTCAAAAAGGTTACCATGGAGAGCAGATAGCTTTCTCTGGAAGAGAGGCCCGGAGAAACTTCACTCTTACCTGTGAACTTGTGGGATGCGGCAGTAGGGGTGGGGGTGTGGCTGAGTATCCACCGAGGTTGGGGGAAGTACCATGTGACTGCCACTGACTACCTGGGGTAGCTTTCAGCCACAGACTCACCTCACTATCCAGAAACATCACCCTTTTCTGTTATGGATGAGACATGGGGAGACAGAGGCCACAACGGGAGCTTTTCATTGGTCCAGAGGAAGCAACAGAGCAGGAAGGACTTTCGGCCACAGTCTGTTCTCATTTTAGATCACTGTCCAACTGTCCAGTTGAACTTTGTCCTCCTTCCTCTTCTGTCCTCCCACCCACAGTTTCCATTTTTCTTAGAGGGCGCCTACTAAAGGCTTGTCCTGGAGGACAAGGTAAATTCAAAGTTGCCTGCAAAAGAGGAAAGTCCTCTAGAAGCCCTTGCAATACATTTTCCATCCCTGTACACCTGCTGCCCCTCCCCCACGATTCTAGTAACAGAAAGGCCCTTTGGAGGCAAGTCCTGGGTCTTCTTGGACATGATGAGATGCTTCTAAATGTTCTGACTTGGCCTAGATGGCCCATTCTGCTCCAGAGGACCCCTAAGCACTACCAACCAGAGGAGACAGGCAGTCTTTCCCAAGAAGTATCAGAGATATTCCCAAACTAGGAGATTCCTGATGCATCCTGCCCATCCTCAAATTAGCAGTAGAATGGGGAAGGAAAAGGGCCGAGTTAAGGAGGTCAATCCACTGGCCTGGGAACCTCTCCATCCCAAGGCGCTGAGAAGACTTAACATGTTGCTTATTCTGATGACAGTTTCCAAGGAAAGGGGGTAATCTGAAGTAGCAACATTGTGACATATATAATCCTTCTTCAAACACAGATATTTCTGCTAATATAGACAAATACAAGGAGAGAGAAAGAGATGGGAAGGAGACAAAGAAGAGGGTGGGACAGAGAGAATGCAAGTACAGCAGAGTCTGCATTCTGTCAACAGCACCCAGTACAGCACCGACTAACCTCCAAAAGGCAGCATCCTGGCACTGACACTTTGGGGGTCTCTGGAGCCAGGACACACTCGGTGCAGTGCTACATGGGTTCAGCCAGGCCAGAAACCCACAAGCCCAGAAGGGACCCAGGGCACTATCTGGATTTCCTGAGCCTTTCCCTTGGAAGGGCCTGGGATCACAGAGGCAGCTGGACAGCTGGAGGTTTGTGGTAGACGGGGCCTCCACCCACCCCCACCCCCTGCTACTCTTTGGGGGACTGTGCTAGAGGCGAGCTGAACCCTGATGCTAATCAGGCGGCTCTGAGTGAAGGGTGACAGGGGCCGGCGCCGGCTCCACTCTGCCTGCCCAGGCTGCCGTTCTGTCTGGCCACAGATCTAACTCAGCGATAAGCAAGGAGCTGTGGACGCCCCTCCACCCTTACCCTATAGAACCCAGTGTGCCCAGAGAGAGAAGGGGCAGAGCCTGCTGGTAGAAGGCAAGGTGCCTGGTGAGACTCATTCCAGGCCCACTCCTCAAGGCTGGGTGCAGACTCAACCCCATGGGGCTTTCCCACCCACAGTCAGCTCCTCCACGCCTGCCTCCCACCTCTCCTTCTCAGCTGCCTCATGCAGCTTTCATTAACTCCCCTAGCCAGCAATTTCCATCCATTTGACGACAGATTAGAAGTGGAATTCAAAAAGAAAGTCACTTGACCTCCCGTAATGTGCTTCTCTTAATTACATTAAAGATTTTCAAATGTGGCCATACTGGGTTTGACAGGTAAGGTTTTAATCAACTTCACGTGGCCCCTTTTAAGCACTCCCCGGACTGCTGGCGTAACCTGTGCTCCCAACATGGTTCTAATTTAATGGGCTAATTTTGACACGGAGAACGGAAGAGAGTCCAGCAAGGCCCCCAACTCTTCCTGGTGGGGGCAGGGGGGTGATTTCTAAATGAGGATTAATTCAGCAAGCTGGGGCATGATTGGAGGTTTATTTTATGGAGGTTGGAGCAAGTAAATAACATTTATGCTTTGTGTATGTCTGCATATAATTACAGCAAAGTTTTCTTGTGTGTTAAATTATACAAACTCTTCAAAAGTGGGTGCCTAATGTCTTTTTCTAAAGCTGTGTTATTATTTTGGTCAGAAGTTGTTTACATTAAACAAATTCAATTTACCAAACTTTGACATGTTTGCACAACTGCATATAATTTATGCTGGAAGCCTGAAACATGACTTTCAAATGAACTTTCTTGGTTCTGACTTGGTGGATTGGGATTTGAACGTTGAGGTGAGGCGGTTTGCTCAATTCAGGTTTTGTGGCCAATTTAATTGGCTTCGTTTTCCTCTGCCCAAGTCTTGTGCTCCCTCCGCAAGAGGGTATTGAGTCCAGACTGTGCTCCCACTGGGACGCTGTGTACACAGTGATGAGCACAAGGAAGACGCACTGTCCTGCTGCGCCTGAAGATCACTGACAGCGATTATGGAGCAAAATGATACACCTATGTGGGCCACACTGCAAAGCAACAAGGGACCAGCACGAGGCTCTCCACAGCTTTCAGGGGATCATGACACTGAAGGGTCTGGGAAGAAGGCTGCCCAGGGAAGGAACAACCTGAGCTGGGAGATAGAAGGCAGGGACTTGCTAACCAAGTGAGAGCAGAGCTTGAAAGTGTTTCAGACAGGAACAGATGTGAGCAAAGGCATGTGGTGGGATGGCACTGCAGAGGTGCCATGTGTGTCTACATGTATTTAGGGTGAGTGCATCAGAATGTGTGGGACTGCTTAAGTCTGTTTAAGTGTATTTGAGCTTATGTATGTGTCTGTGTCAGAGGGTGTGTGAGTATATGTGTGACTCTGTGTGTGTGTGTGTGGAATGGATACTGGGAGAAGGAAGAAGGTAGCAGGCTACATACGTAGGGTGTAGATCATGATAGGGAATGTGATTCTTGACCAAAAGTCAAGGCTAAACCAGTGCAAAGTTTAAAGCAGGAACAGGACCTCGTGTGTTTGCGTTTTGCAGAGATCTACAGGAAGAGGCAGAGGAGACTGCAGGGAATCAACGGTTATTGGAGGTAGGCATGTTGAGAGGCTATTATGCCAGCTTAGAATTCGTAGTATTATTTGAACAAGGCTGATTCTTGTTGGCAAAGGATAAAAATGGATGATTTGGAAAAACATTGTCTGATGACTGATTTTATGGTGACAACTGGTTTGCACTAAAGAGTACATAGAAACCCGGAAATGTATTATTTTGGGTGTGTCTAAGTGGTTGTTTCTGAAGGAGTTAAGCAAGCAAGTCTGAGCAGATGAAGGGGGAGACCCAACCTTGCTAGGAGCCAGCAGCGTCAAGTGGCTGGGTATCTGTAAAGACTGAATCCAGTCTCTAGATTTGAGAGCTGGGACATGCCTAGCATGTCACCTGTCAGCTTGTGGATTTCAGGACTTACACTAGGGGCCCCTTTACTGGCACTCAGCCTTTGGGTGCTTCCCTTGGCTTTCAGTCCCTTGGACCTGGACTGAGCCATGCTGCCAAATGACATTCCCAAGTCTCCAGCCTATACATGCGACTGCTTAGCTGCCACAGTCATGTGGGTCCACTCCCCGAACAAATCCCTCTTGACATACATCCTTCATACACCACCACACACATCCTACTGCTTCTGCCTCTTTAGAGAACTCTATTACAGTAAGGGAATGAAGCTGGAGAAATACTAGGACCGGCTGGTCAGCTCAGGTCCCTCCCTTGAATGTTTGCATGGGTTGGGCAATGACATTCCCTGAGAACTCAGGGCTTTGGAAGGAGCACTGGCCACATCCATGGGAGATTTTTAAGCATCTGAAACAGGAAGGCAGCGACAAATGCCACTATGGAGCCTAGAGGTCACAGCCCAGAGGGTACATAGGGGCTCCATGGAACTAAAAGAGTAAAATGTGGCACTGCAAAGGATGCCAAGCTTGGTATACTGAAGATTTCAACTGAAATCTCTCTGAGAACTGTTACTCAAAAAAAAAAAAAAAAAAGACACTGTGTGTCTTCACACATGCAGCAAACATCTTAGGATTTCTCTCTGGTGGCGATCCTTTGCGCATTAGGGCCAGAAAAAGAGCAGTCTTGGTCACCAGGGATGGGAAGGTGGGGCTGCGGACTCTGGTAAAAACATCTTGACCTCCCACAGACTTCTAAATTCCACTCCCCCTGCCTAATATACATCCTAGCAGTTCCCTAAAACTTCACTTCAGTCCTGATAACCCCTTGTCCTATCATTCCATGACCACGTTCTCTGCCTAAGAAATCTAAACACATCATGCTCTGGTCATTTCTTCAGACTTCACTCTCCTGTAAAGATCATCGTGTGCATATAAAATGAATACAATCTGTATGCTTTTCTCTTGTTCATCAACACTGCAGTACGAGATCCAGCCTGAAGCTACCAAGGGAATTAAGGAGGTGGTGGGGACCCCTTTTTCTCCCCTAAAAAACCATAGAAGTGAAAGAAACTTCAAAACCAAAAAAAGATTTCAAGGACTAATAATGAGACAGTTCCTCAGGCTCAGCTTCGAGACATGTCAACATTTACTGGCCAGGAAGTTGTAGATGAGCCTGAACTGAGAGAGCAAGAGAGGGGCCAGGAAGGGGGTTGGACAATCACAAAGATCAAGAAGACTTGGTAAACAGTGCTTTCCAGTATCTAAAAGGCCAGCTAATACAAGCACCGAGAAATCCACTGCAATTAGCCACATGGAAATCCCTGAAGAAGCAAGCTAACGGCAGACAAATGGGACCCAAATCTATAGTGACCCAGGCTGGAAAGGGTTGTTGAAGAAGCTGAATGTCAAGAAATAAAGACCATGGGAGCAGACAAATCTTTTGTAATGCTTGACACTACAGAGAAGAGAAATAGTTCAAGATGGTTTTGGGCAGAGTGGCTGGTTGTTTAAAGGAAAAGCTCTTAAAAATCTGACAGGAAAGACGATTGCATGGGAGAAGCTGCCTACACAAGATAAAGAAGGAGAAGGGAACTCCGCTTTCCTTGGATGGGGTAGCGGACAGCACTCATCCCGTGGCCGAGGAGCTAGCTGCAGACATGATGAGATGGCATGGATTCAGTTGTGCTTTCCTGGGACAGGATATTTCTGTTCAAAACGGAATGAACATTTCTTTATCAGCAAACCAAAGAATGCTGAAAACATATGGATGTTTTGTCATTGGAGTTATTAATTAAGATCATCAAACATCTTTCTTGACCTCAATCCCAAGTAGCCAGCACTTTGGGAGAATGGGAGAAACATGAGTGTAATTTTTAGAATTTTTCCAGGAATTAAGTGATTTTCCCTAATTCTTTCTGAAAATTAATTTTCTAGAATTCTTAGTTCATGATAAATGGAATTTAAAGATAAGTTTATCTAGGAAAGAAGAGAAATCTTAAATCTGTGCTTTTTTCATAACACATATTTTCATGCATTAAAAAAAAGATTTATCTACTTATTCTAAAGTCACAGTGACAGAGAACAAGACACAGAGACCAAGAGAGACAGAGGATACCAAGACAATTCTCCCATCCACCAGTTCACTCTCAAGATAGCTGCAAACGCCAGGGCGGAGCAGGCAAAAGCCAGGATCCAGGAACTCCATCCTGGTCTCACCTGGGAGTCAGAAATCCAAATTCTTGAACCATCATCTGCTGCCTTCCCAGGTGCATTGACAGGAAGCTGAATCAGAAGCAAAGTTGCTCCAACTGGAACCAGTACTCCAAGACGGGACACTGCGAGTAGCATAGCAACCTGTTGTGCTCCAATGCTGGCCTCATCCATGCACACTGAAAGCTGTCATAAACAGTTTACATCTAGGCCCACTGGCAGACAGAGATGTGCTCCAAATCCCTGTGGTCCTGACATGAACCCGGAGCATATGACCTTGGGGTGAGCAAAAGCTGCAGCCACAAGGAGAGGGAAGACTGTGAGCTCTCTGGATGAGAAGATGGCATTTTTGTCCTTTTCACATTCTCATACCCTTTCTGTCATTACAGGCAGGCATGATGCCCATTGACTAAGAAGTGTCTAAAACAGGTTCAGATACATGTGGCCATGTGAAAAACAAAGAGAAGGTTAAAAAAAAAAAAGCATACCTGTTAACTCTGTGTAAGTCACAGATCCTTTTTGGAGAAATAAGACAAATGTAAGAATAATAGTAGCAAAAGTGTTTCTAAGACTTAGTGGCAAGGGGCTGGTCAGAGAGGGCTTCTTGGGGGGAGGCAGAGCATAGCTGTGCAGTAGGTACAGTGGGAGCTGCAGAGTTGGTAAGCGAGACAAAGTATTATCTCCTATGTCAAACAACCTTGTCCTCTTTTACTAAAGTAACTCATGAAAGAACAACAGAAAACATGCAAAAATACAATGATAGCAAAAACTCATTTGTAACATCAGTGTCCAGAGGCAAGTATGATTAGTATCTGGATGGTTTTCCTCCTGTACCTCTCGTGGCTCCAGAAACCTTTGCATCTGGTTGGGTATGGAGGCACCCACAGAAGGGTTAGGCCAGGGTAGGTACCTGGCAATTCTCTGCTGGCAGATTTGTTGACAGGTCAGATGGCTTGGAAACCCCATGGCCAAATGTCACCTTCCCAGCCATGAGCAGGGTCTCTTCCCTCCCTGGATCTGGTGATGACCACCTGAGAAGCAGATGTCTCCCCCAGCCTGAAATACACCTTGAGAACACAGTCATCCATCCACGTGGTATATATTTCTTATTTCTCCAATTCCTTTTAGACTTTGTGATAATGTTACCTTATATTGTGGATGACAAAATTGCTCTTGAGATAAAACTGAATGATTCTGGCTCTGTTTTGGACTTACAAAAGATTCCTTTTTCACCCCTCTAAGGGTGAAATCCCTAAGGACCAGGTATCAGCAAGAGCCAGATATGAACACAAATACAACTGATCCAAGTGAAGACTGCTGAAGTACGATGTGTTTTAAAGGAAGTGCCAGAGGAGCCGGCCAGGCATGCGAAGGCTCTCGGAGGTCAGCAGCCAGAGAAGCTGTCGGCACTCCTGGGTTTGGGGCTGCAGAAGAGGAGGCAATGGGAATAGAGATGGAGGAACTGGACTACAGTGGGCAGGTGCATCTCTCCCTCCTTCAGAAAGTGAGAGGTAACGAGCAAACACGTGCAGAATACACACAGAGGTGATTTCCCAGTCTAGCCTCTGAAGATTCCGGCTGGCCTGGGGGAGCTGCTGGAGTCTCTGACTCAGTGGCACAGAGCCCAAAGCCATCCTATCTCCTTTCTCGAATCCAGTGGCTCTCAGCTGTGATGCCTGGGTCAATGGCATCAGTACTCCCTGAAAATGTGAAATGCCAATGCCAGGCCTACTCTATACTCTTGTGGGGGTGGGAGGCAGGGGCACAAACTGTTTGAATAAGCCAAGCAAACTGCAGTGCCAGACCCATGACTCTGAGCTCACAGATATCCTTTGAAAAGACATCTAATAAGCAACACCTGGAATGGGGTGGGTCCAACAGCAAGCAAAGGCAACTGCTTAGCTGTGTGCAGGTCCTTGTCCCTACCCCCACCAAACAAGGCTCAGGATCCAGGAAGCAGGGAAGCTCTTGGAGGCTCTTCTGAAAGATCAATGCCCGAAATAAACCTCGTTGCATCCGGGCAGAAATGGCTGCTCTGGGACTCCAGGGGGAATATTTTAGAATGATGGAGTCTCTGTTACCAACAGCCCCTGC
The DNA here is from genome assembly GCF_017591425.1 of Ochotona curzoniae. Taxonomy (NCBI): domain Eukaryota; kingdom Metazoa; phylum Chordata; class Mammalia; order Lagomorpha; family Ochotonidae; genus Ochotona; species Ochotona curzoniae. The sequence goes on along the minus strand of NW_024465556.1, from coordinate 19,587,081 downwards.
CTCTGAGGACTCTCCCCTCGCTCTGGCAGAAGAATGGACATGATCAGGACTCTGCTACAACCAACACCGCTGGGAGATGATGCATGTCTGCTAATGGCACCTTCTGTCGCTGTCAAGGAGCTGCTCCAGCTTCCGCTTGTCCCGTGGAGAATCTGGCAGCCTCCAGAAGATGTAATAGAGACCTGAGGACATTTGGAAGACACACGACCCAGGAAGGGTGTTTTCAATTTGATTTACTTTCCATCTCCTATGAGAAGCCAATGGTTAGTACCACACTACATCACATACCCAGCACGCACTCAGAGAGGGCCTGGGGGAGGCTAAATAACCCTCGTCAAGCCCAGGAAGGGCGGTCACACGCGTGCTTGTGTCTGGCTCTTCCAAAAGCACAATAATGGAGAATTAGCTTAAATACAGCAGGAGGGATGTGCAATGGAATCAGGCAATGACACAAGGATATTTTATGGTTAGAGACCCACAGGGGTTCCCATCCACTGCCTTAAGAACAAATAGTTTGTGAATTCGTTCCCTGTATGCTACTGACAGGCTGACAGTGAAAGCAATTATTTGGGGGTTAAGTAAGACCTTAAGCTTTTAAGTATAGTGGGTGAAAATACTGAGGAAGCTTAGGTTTCAAGTGCACAAATGCACCATACATAAAATCGGAATGCCTCTTAAATGTCAGACGTGTGCATTTACTCACAGGCACTGATAACTACTGAAAGCCAAAGAATTATTTCAACTGGAGGTCATGGTGGTGTCAACAAAGCTTGCATTTACTCATTCAACAAATGCCCATTGGGTCCTGTATTCATTTTTAGGGCCGTGGCAGCAAATGGCTGCAAACTTGGTGGCTTACGGCCAGAGAAATGTATGCTCTTGAAGCTCTGCAGGCCAGGGGGCTGAAAGCAACAAGTTGGCATGACAGCGTTCCATTCCAAGGTTCCAGGGTAGGATCTGTCTTGCCTTCTCAGGCATCAAGGGACTTGAGGCATCCCCTAGACTCGGAACTACCAGGTCTTCCTCTCACTGCTTATTTCTCTCTCTTTCTCTCTTTCTCTCCCTCTCTCTGTCACTCTCCTTCTCTTACAAGAATTTGGCATTGAACTTGAGACCCACTCTAATCCAAGAAGGTTTTATCTTAACTCCATATTCCAAGCAAGGTCACATGCAGAAGCCCCAGGAGGATCTACCTTTTTTGGGGAGAATGGACAATCTATTATAGGCATTTCCAGTGAATCTGGCATTATTGTCCTAGGACCTTTGGATACGTCATTGGGAAAAAATATTATAAAACCCTTCACTTCATGAAGTTTAACTCTAGTAGGAAGAAACATGATAAGTACAAACGCTAATAGGTTAGAGGTAATTTCTTTAAAAAGTAGTGTTCTGAGAAAAGCAAATGTGGATCCTGCTTAAAGGATGCCCTTGACTGCTGAGGTGATACTGCCGGGAGAGAGTGCAATTTGTAGTATCAAGTGTAATGGTTCACACAATGGTTCATTGAAAAGGTGAGAGTTTAATAAAAACCTAGAAAGGCAATTGGTCAAATGCATTTCTGAAACAGAAGGCTTCAAGGCAAATAAAATAGCTAGAGGAAAAAGGCCCTACACCAGGAGCTTGCTTTGTATATTCTAGAAATGGCACTGAAGTTGTGTTGTTGGAAGAATGAGAAGGGGACATGTAGGAGAAAGGAAGCCAGAGACATGAGAAAGAGCAAGACATTCCAGTGAAATGAGAGGTTAGTTTGGGGTTCCATATGAAGGGATGGGCTCTTCACTTCTCCATCCATCTACTCATCTTATCAAGCTTTCAGCCCCTTTCCAGGACCTAGACAAGACCTGGAAGGAAAAAGAAGGTACATTCATCCAAACTTGCTAAAATAAACAAACATTTACAAGGTGGTGAGCAGGACAAGAGGAAGCAACAGTAACACTAACACATTGAGATATCACAGCAGAAACCCACCACTTAGATGCCTGGGGAGACTGGAACCATGGGGAGAGAAGAAAAGGCACAAGCTGTGTTCCTGGGTGGACACAGCCAGATCCACAACCCTGCAGAATTCGGAGAAATATCCCCGCTTCTCTTTGTCCAAACTCAGCCAGAAGCTAGAAGGCAACAGCAGGTGTGGATGGTTCAGGCCAGCATTGATACACTTGGGACACACAGGATAGAGAATGGGAAGACAGTGAACAGATAGCACAGCCAAGCCCAAGAATCTCCTTGGAGATTCTGTGAGTAAAAGCTATGGTTCTTGATCATATGGAGGTAGGTGCACGCGTGCACATACACACATCCAGCTTTCAAATCCCAGGGCAGATACCAATCTGCATCTTGTTGATGTGTTCATCAACCTTAAAAAGTGAGGAGGAAAGACACATGCTCCACTAACTGCCCTCATTTCTAATCCAACTGCAAAAAATTCCTCAGTGAGTCTGCCCATCTGCCCACACTTACTATTTGAGAACAAAGACCTCAGGATTAGAAACAGAGCCCCTATAGTCTACAACTACAAGGAGCCTCCCCATAAGTAACTCAAACCACGTCCTGGGCTCAGCGCGGTGGCGCAAGTGGTTAAGGTCCTCACCTTGCACGCCCGGGATCCCATATGGGCGCCTGTTCTAATCCCGGCAGCCCCGCTTCCCTTCCAGCTCCCTGCCTGTGGCCCGGGAAAGCAGTGGAGGACGTCCCAAGGCTTTGGGATCCTGCACCCGCGTGGGAGACCCAGAAGAGGCTCCTGGCTTCGGATCAGCATAGCATTGGCCGTTGCACTCACTTAGGGAGTGAATCATCGGACGGAAGATCTTCCTCTCTGTCTCTCCTCTCTGTATATCCACCTTTCCAATAAAAAAATAATAAAAATAAATCTTTAAAAAGAAAAACACTTCCTGTAAGGGAAAATTCACTACCTTTCTCAATCCACTTAATATGGTGTAGCTTCCATCCGGTGAGTTATGAAATTTTTAAGTCCTAAAGGAAAGCTACAAAGCAGACTAGGTGAGGATAGTTACAAGAGAATCTCCTTGCATTTCACATTTCAATAATAAAAAATCAGGGCCATCTGGGAAGGCAGAAACTCAAAACAGGAAATGGTACTAAAAAATAAAAAGTAAAGTCAAAGGCACATAACAAACAATTCCATTCACAGGTACATATTAAAAAGAACTGAAAACAAATAAACAAATACATATACAAGCAGGATCACAGCAATTCCAATTATAATAATAGGTGGAAACATTGCAAATGTCAATTTAAGGATGAATGGAGAAACAAAGAACGTGGTATATCCAGATAAGAGAATATTATTTAGCCATTAAAAGGTATGAAATCACGATACATGCTACAATGTTGGTGAGCCTCGCAACCATTATATATATGAAAGAAGCCAAACACCAAAAGTCACATGAGGTTCCATTCGTAATGAATATACAATATTTATGAGTGTGCTAATATATATAAGAAGTAGGTAAATACGCAGAAACAAAATTCAAACTGGTACTTTGGAGAAAAGGGGGATTGAAAGAAACTGCTCAAAGGGTAAAGGGATTGATTCCAGAGTAATGGAGATATTTTGGTTTAGACTGACGTGATGTTTACATTATACTGTGAATACACTAACTGCCTTTAACATAATTTCACTTGGAAATACTTAGTTTATATGGATTTTGCCTCAATAATTTGTTCTTTAAAGATCTATTTATTTAAAAGGCAGAGTTGGAGACAGAGGGAGAGATAAGAGACATAGATTGCTTCCACCTACTAATTTACTTTATAAAGGGCTGCACTGGCCAGGAGTGAGCCCACGACAGGAACCCGTGTCTCCATCTGGGTCTCCCACATGAGTGACAAGAATCCAACCACTTGAGTTCTTCTGTTTTCCCAGACACACAAGCAGAGAGTTAGATCAGAAGTGGAGCAGCAGGTCTTGAAGCAGTGGTCACATGGGATGTCAGCATCACAGGTGGCAACATAACACACCGTATCATTACACGGCCCCCATAATGGATTCTTTGTACATAGGACTGCCCATAAGGTAAGCCCAGATACAGTCAGCAAATCCTGCAGTATGTGGATTTTGATTGGAAAGCTGTAAACCTAACAACAAAAAGCCAGGTTTACTACTGGGTAACAAATCCAGAGACCTAATTATACCAAGAGGTGGCACAGAATGAAAATATAAATCAGCTCATGATGGTACCAGCCAGCAATTCTTAAAGTGATTGTTTTGAATTAAATTTCCAATTCATCATAAACCAGCACTTCCGTAAAATAAAAATGAATTACTAGTTCTTCTAGCTTCCTCACAGAAAATAGAAACCTGGAAAGAATATAACCCATGCACTCACAACCAGGAACACCTGGATAATTTGAAAAACCATGATTTCTCTTAATTATAGCAGAGAAGTGAGGCAGTAGAAAGATGAGGCATCCATCAATTAGATAAGAATTCAACTACGTTTTTCAATGATAGCTAGAGACCTGGTATGGGCTACCCAAAGTCAAACAGAATTCCTGGAAGCTGCCAAGACAGCAGACAACACACTCTTGTACCAGATCTCTGGGTTGGCAGAGAGACTAGATGTAGGACTGGGTTTTGGAGGAAGCTGTCGCCTGTGGGGAAGGAATCTACGACAGGAGAGATGCAAAGCTTCGCCTAGCCATCCTTCGGCTGTAAGAGAACAAAAGCTTTACACAGGTGCAGCAGGGATGGCACATGTTGTCATGTGGCCATGCACTGTGTCTGGGGAAAGCATAAGAGAATGGAAACCTTCAACCCTGGGGAAGGAAGAGGAAAATGATCCTGGACACAGAGTAACTGAGATGCTATATGGCCAGGGCAGGACCGTTCACTGAGCTGCAGTCACCCAAGTAAAACAAAGAATTTATTATCAGAAATAGAGACAGATTACATAATTCTGAAGAGATCATTTTCCAAAAACATGCAGAAAATTCTAATGCACAGATACTTAACAACAGCACTGCAAAACACATGGAGAAAACTGATCAAAGTGAAAGGGAAAGTGGACAATAGTAAAATTACAGTCGAAGAGTTCCTCATTCCACTCAGTAATCGGGAAAGTCTGCCCAGACACAGAAGAAGTGATCAGCACTACGAGCCAGCTTGGCCTGACTGACTAGTATCATAAAGCCTCACAGAGGCACACACAGGTTCAAATACAACCACCAAAACAGAACATGCTCTGTAGAATAAAACTAAACAAGCTTACCATAGCTTAAATCATATTAGGTATGCTAGGTAAACATGCATGTCTCAACTAGAAATAAACAAGAGTGAAGTCTTATTTCAATCTTAAAAAGTGTATGTCTAGCTTAAAAAAATCTTCTTATCATAAACAGCAATGAAAAAATTTCATGTCCAAATATACATACTAGTAAATTTTGAGAAACATAAGAATACTTTCAAATCTACTTTATAAGGAATTATTTTAAAAACCAAACTATATAAAATACTACAAAAATGTAAAAGAATAGTCATCATAAACACAAAACTTTAGCAAGTCAAACACAATGACATACTGAAAGTACTGAATGGTATTACCAAGCAGGATTTATCACGGGAATGCAAGGCTGGCTCGACAATCAGAAAACCATCCCTGGATATCGTTATATACATAGATTAAAAAGAGAAGTTATAGGGGCCTGCGCAGGGTCATGGCATTGCTATCCTATACAGGAACCAGATCATGTCCTGGCTACTTCTCTTCTAATCCAGCTTCCTATCAATGGTCTGGGAAAATAGCAGAGGACGGCCCAAGTCCTTGGGACCCTGCACCCATGTGGGACATCCGGAACAACCAGCTCCTGGCTTTGGATCAGCTCAGCCCTAGCTGTGGTAGCCATCTGGAGAGTGAACCAGCAGAAGAAAAGCCTTCTTTCTCTGTCCATCCTTCTGTCTGAACATCTGCCCTTCCAATAAAAATAAATAAAACTGCTTTAAAATAGATAAGCTATATGCACAATTCAACATCATCCAACACCAAAGCTCTAGGCAGCCTAGAGATGGCTGCTTCTTTCATCTGTCCAATCTGTAGCTAATGTCATATCCTGTGGGGAAAGACAATCTTTCACCAACACATACTAGAAATATATACAGTATGAGCAAGAGTTATGTGTTGGAGATGGTAAAATACAGACAAAAGGAGCAATGAATGATCAGAGAAATACCATGCTCACGGGCTTAAGATGCTAATTCTCCGTGAAATGCTCTACATACTCAGAACAATTCCAACTATAACATCAGAAAAAATTTTATAGAGAAAAGCAAATTGAAACTAAATATTTATGCAACTGAAAAGAACCAGAAGAATGAAAACAATCTTGTCAGAGAAGTACGAAACCTGGGAACTTACACTATCTTATTTTAAAATCACAACATGGAGATGAAGACGATATGATACTGGAGAAACACAAGTCAATGTCACAGAAGAAAGGATGCAGGTAGGTCTCGCAGCCATATGGACAACTGCTTACTGATGAAGATGTAAAGGTAAGTAAATGGAGAAAGACTGACGTTTTCCACAAATGCGGCTGAAATAATTTGATACTCCTATTAAAAATACCACTGACCTATATGAGGTCAACATATAAAATAATACCTCAAAATGGATTAAAATCAAATGCAAAACCTAGGGCCTTGCACAATGGCTCAATAGCTACATCCTCACCTTGCAAGTACTAGGATCCCATCTGGGTACTGGTTCATGTACCAGTTGCTCCACTTCCCATCAGCTTCCTGCTTAGGACTTAGGAAAGTAGCAGAGGACAGCTCAAATGCTTGGAACCCTGCACCTACGTGGGAGACCTGGAAGAGGCTTCTGGCTCCTGGCTTCAGATTGATTCAGCTCTGGCTGTTGCTGCAGCCATCGGGAAGTAAACCAGCAGGTAGAAGAGCTTTTCATCTCTCATTCTCTCTGTAAATCTGATCTGCCTTTTCAACAAAAATAAATAACTAGTGCTATAAGAGAAAATGCTCATAATCTTGTATTAGTCAATATTTCTTACATGACACAAAACTGTGATCTATTAAAAACTGATAAACCAGATCTCACCAAAATCCAAAATGTATGTTTTTCAAGATACAGTTAACAGAATGAAAATGGAAGTTTTTGACTGGAATAAAAAATTCAATACATAGCTATGATGAGTGGATTCTACCTAGATTATATAATTCAATTTCAAAGTTCTACACAAGGAAATCAGTTCAATTTTAAAAATAGACAGAAGCTATGAATAGACTTTAATCAACTGGTGTGAGTAGCAAAAATCACAAGAAGTATTCAATCACTAAAAAACCATAAATTATGATCACTCTGAGATTCCACTGCACATCTCCCAGAAGAGCAAAAATTAAAACCCAAACAAGAGGTTGATAGCATTCATTTGTGGCAAGTAAGTTACAGTGGAATTTCTACACATGGCTACATGCAATGCAAAAAGGCAAACCAGGCTGGAAAGTTATGGGGCAAGTTATTTAAATGTTAACACTCATCTTGAGTGATACCTTCAGAGTCAGGCCACTGCATCTCAGACTTCGGTATAGATGGATTCAACTCATCACAGATAGAAAATATTTGAGAAATAAACTTACATTGAACACACACATACCTTTCCTCTTCTCATTATTTTCTAAACAATAGAGAACAATAACTATTTAGCCTTTACACTATATTAGGCATGACAAGAAATTCAGACACATTAGAAAGTTCCTAACAAAAATTTTTATTCAAAAAGGTTCTTGAGCATCTGCAGACTTTGGCATCTGCAAGGGGTTTTAGAAGCAATCCCTCATGGGTATCCAGAGACAAGTATCCAAAAGATAGGAAAACGCATGTCCACACATAACTTTCAGGTTTGTGCAAAAACTAGGCAACGTTTCCAGCGTCGTTACTGGTCATCCTCAAGATTTGGAAACAACCTAAAAGCCCTTCAGCTTACGAATGGATGCGCAAACAGTGGCATATTCATACAAGGAAATATTTCTGACACTTGCAACAGCATACACGAATCCCACACACTACCATAAGTGAAAGAAGTGAGACTCCAAATTCTATCGTATCATTCCAGCTTCTCTCAGAAATGCAAAGGCTTGACAACAAAATTTGAATCAGTACTTCCAGAAAGTGAAAAAGGTAGGACTGACTGACCACAAAGGGACAGTAGTAATTTACTCGGAAGGTCATTGCTCTTTATTTTGTTATGTTAACCATCAGACCTTTATGTCTGTCCAGACTCATGGAGCTATATGCTAAAAGGCTGAGTTTTATTCTATGCAAATTTTCCGTGAATTATTATACATGAGAATGTTACATCTCTTTACATAGTTTCTGAAGGTTCACTTGCTCATAGTTTGATCACTTCCTTACCTTATGAATCTGTATCAACTCTGCCTGGCTCCAATCCATGGAACTCCAGTAGTTCTGACATAAATAATGTCCTGAAGTAACAATATGATTTGTATTCCAAAACGAAAAATGAGCAATAATGATTAACAGTATAACAGACTATAAAATATGTCTTTATTATCAAATTCATCTATTCCCCTTTGTATTATAGTATTCCTAAGCAAAAAGAATGCAAATATGTGAAATACAATCCTAATTTTATTTCAAATATTTCTTTCACATTTATAGCTATAAAATTCAAGCAGTTAATATGTCAAAATGTGACTGTTTCTAAACAAACTGGATATAGTTAAGCATATTGCTTTTGTTGGTATTTGTTGTCTATTTCATCCACTTTCTGTGTGTATTAAAACAAAGATCTCTAACAAGTGGAGAAGTGGGTTTGATGTCCATTGTAGCATTTGCGAGGTCAACCTTGCCAAGATCTACAGACCCCCTTTTGTCAACAGGAGTTCCTGAAGGACCAAACACTGGAATGTGCTCCCAGAAACTGCTGCTCATTTCACACTCACAGGTGCTACAGAGGACACAGAGCATGAGACAGAAGTCGGCATTGTGGCACAGCTCCTGGAAAGGCAGAAGAAAATGATCCATATGCCAGCCCCCGCCCACTATGCGGGAAGCTAGGATAGAGTTCTTGGCCCTGACTTTAGCCTAGCCCAGTGTGGCTATTGTGGCCACTTGGGAAGTGAACTAATACATGGAAGATTTTCTCTCTCTGTCCTTTTCTCTGTCACTTTGTTTCCAAATGCATAGCTTTTTTTTCCCCCAAAATAAAGCATGTTAACAAAGATTGAGGATATCTGAAGTTGCATGGGAGAGGAGCTAAGGGCTCCCTAAAGCTCTATGGAGAAAAAGACCCCAAATGAGCTGTGAACATGCTGACATAAGTGAGAAGAGCAGGAAGCTAAAGACGCTGCAGGACCAGGGACCCACAGGAAGAAACACATTTGGTGGGCACAGGAAGGACCACACCCACCCTGAGTCTATGATGGCAGTGCATGGAGGCAGCTAGGTTGGAACTGGAACTGCCAGTGACCCTGGAATAAGGTCTTCACATAGGATTAAGGGAAGTCAGACAAGCTTCCATAGAATGAGCTGGATGTGAGTGGAAAAAAGATAGGGGTAACAGTTTTTCAGCAAAGGAAGAAAGCAAGGGAGAGATACAGGAGGGAAGAAGTTCTGTTGCCTAGTCTTGCCTTTGCCCCTCCTCTCCTCTCTCTACCTCTTGCCTCCCATTCCCTCTCCTTTGCTTTGCTCCCCTTTTCCACGTCTCTCACATCCCTCTCTGCCTCACTCTCTTCCCCACTTAGAATCAATTAAACTTCATCTTCCAGGTTAAAGAAGGAGTTAACAGCAAGTGAAGAGATATAAGGTCTGCGGTGAGGAGGAGGATATGGGGACAAGAGTTGCGATGGAGGCGAGGAACAGAAGGACTTGTTGGTGGCCTTAATGGATAAATGCAGACTTTCTCGGTTCATAATGCCTCAAGTGTCTCATGCAGCTGCTGTCTTTTATGGCACACTCATAGACCCAGCACTCCCATTTCATGGAAGAACTTAACAAGTACTCATGTTCTAACAAGGAAGTAGCCATTTGATAAAGGAAATAGGCATAAACTGGAAGAAGCTTTTTCGTCTTGTTCCTTGAAGTTCATACTCATTTAATAAGGATACTGTGTACCTGTTGGCATCAGCACAACATTCTAACATGTGGGCACTCTTCTTCCACACTGATTTCCTACTATACTAGTTTATTGCATAGCAGTTACCCACAAAGGTGCAACTTTGCAAAGGTATGTTTTTTTTCCTCAAAACTAGCATAATCTAATGCTGAAATGGTGAACTACCCAAACTGAGATTCCACATGGCATCTGTCAGATACTGCATGTCACTGCACTGCCTTCAAACATTCAGAATTTCCTGTACCATCCTGTGAGTGATGCAGCAGGTCTGGGGAGGCTTACCAAAAAGGAGTGATGGCAACACAGGGAGGGAGAGACCGGATACAAGGGGTCTGCTAAGAGAAGGGAGGTGGGAACATCCAGAAAGCTCATAAGGCTTCTGGACTTCTACAGCCTCTATCTCATTAGCTTATGCTTGCAACTAGGATATGCTTATCAAAGTCTGCACTGTAGACCCTCAGTACCTCAATGTAATACCAGGATTACCAGTTCTGACCACCCCAGTCTACCTGCAGGGCGAGAATGTCCTCAACTAATATGCCCCATGATTCATTAACCAGAGGACATTATTTAAGTGAACACAAGGTAAACATTGACCAAGGCCACCATTTAACCTTCAGGGGAACGTGACCCTTGTCTGCCTGCACACAGCCAAACTGTGCCACAGGCCTCGGAAATGCCAGCATCCCACTCCTGATATATGTCCTAGGGCCGTCTGGCATAGGGCCCAGCAAAGCTAAAAAAAAGTGTCAGGAGCTAGTCAAAGAGGGAGTTTAAGGGCAAGGGAACTCAAAGCTGGGGAGTAAAGACAGGGTGCTAGTCCTGGCATAAGAAGAACAGGGCTTAGCACACCTAGGCCCTACAACCAAGCTGATCAATGCCCATGGAGAAGACCAGATTAAAGAGTGCAGTGCACAAATGTCCAACTTTCCACTTGGCTCAGACCTCACCTACTCCAGGACGTGCTACCTGCTTTCTAATTATTCACATAAAAGCATGTAGAGGAACTGGACTGAGGGAAGCAAACACAAAGAGAGGTGAATGAATTTTATGAAGAAAAGGTTGTAGAGCAACAGCTCAGCTTGGACAGACGCCCCCATGTAACTCATCATACTAACACCACACACACACACACACACCATGCTTTTTCAGAAAGCCATTTGCAGTGAATTTCTGAAATAACAGGTAACATTTCTTGAGGTCTAGCAGTTTTGCAACCCTTAGGGTAGATACAGTTTTACAGTGGAGCAAAACAGACTAAGAATTGACCAACTCATTCAAAGCCACCAAGCAGGAGAACAAGGGCAGAAGACCCAAAGCTACGACCTCTTTAACTTCTCTCAGCACTTCTCCAACCCCAAAGTAAGTCACAAGAGATGACAGGTTAGACTCAGAGTCCCAAACCCTGATGTTCTTAGAGCCTAACACTTTCGTATTTCTTGATGTCTTGAATACATACAACACTGTATTGTTCATATGTCTCCTGACGGTTTTCAAAATTTAAAATACAAAGCTATTTGAAAGTAAAACTTGAATATAGATAAGTTTTACCTCATTGACATTGTACCTGATATTCTTCAAATATATATTTTCCTTAATAAATATTTCATTGTATCTCTCTTCCTTCACAAAATTAACCACTACTGTGGGAATCATAATAACTCCTGTGATTGTTCAGATAATTTTACTTCATTAGTGAGTTCCGTTAACATTCCAAGCCATTAAAGATACTGTAAAAATTGTATCATATTAGAGATGCATTTCTGCAACATGTTTTAATGTACAACTATTTCAATTTGAAAAACCTTGTTAACTGAATTATCTGAATAAATCATATTCTATTGCCCAGTTTTTCTAATAAAGGGCAATTCACCCAAGCATTGTAACAAGGTAGGGTGGCTTAAACAATAGAAACATAATGGCCAGTGTTATGGCACAGCAGATAAAGCAGGTGCTTTTAAAGCCAACATCCCATACATCCCATACCGATGCATTGGTTCAAGTCTCAACTACTCATTTACTCAGCTTGCAATCCGGATTCCTGTTAATGTGCTTGGGAAAGCAGTGGATGATGGCGCAAGTACTTCAGTATTGATATCCATGTAGGAGACCCAGATGATGTTCCAGGCTCTTGGCTTCCACCTGGGCCAGTCATAGCAGCTGGGGCCATTGGGGAGAGTAAGCTAGCAGATGAAAGATTTCTCCTCCCCTCCGCTCTCCTCCCCTCCGCTGTCCTCCCCTGCGTTCTCCTCCCCTCCCCTCTCCTCCCCTTCCTACTCCTCCAATCTCCTCTCCCTCTTCTCTCTCCTCTCCCTCTCTCTTGGATCTCTGGGCAAGAAATCTGAAATCAAGGTTCTGACAGGGCCACACTCCCTCAAGGCCTTTAACAAAGAACCCTTCCTTGCCTTTTCCAGCTTTGGGGACAGGAGACATCCCTTGCCTGTAGCAGCCTCACCCCAACATGTGCTCTGTCTCCATGAGGCCTTCCTCTTTAGACACAAATTCCTTTGTTCAGTTATGATTTACAAAGACAGAAATATATGGGATTTACAGTGCATACTAATTTAAGATTATTTCAACTCATTTTTAAAAAGATTTATTTTTATCAGAAAGTTAGATATACAGAGAGGAGAGACAGAGAGGAAGATCTTCCATTCAATGATCGACTCCCCAGGTGGCCACAATATCCGGAGCTGCGCCAATACGAAGCCAGGAGACTGGAGCCTCTTCAAGATCTCCCAAGGCTTTGGATGGTCCTTGACTGCTTTCCCAGGCCACTAAGCAGGGAGCTGGATGGGAAGTGGGGCTACTGTAATTAGAACCGGCGTACATATGGGCTCCCAGTGCTTGCAAGAAAAGGACTTTAGCCACTCGGCTGCCACGCTGGGAGTATATGATCATTTGGGAGGCACTACTGTATTCATCACAAGCCAGCTCTACTTTTGTGCAGTTCTCCGCAGGGTGCAGTGAGTGGCCTCAACATGCTTCATGCCTCTCTGACCACAAGGAAACACTGTCCTATGGCTGACTCCCAGGGTGACCGTGCTGGACAGTAGGGTTGTCCGTACTGTGTGACACTAAGTCGAAGTCCAGTTACCAAATCATGAGCCTACCAGAAATGCAGAAAGCAGTCACGGCTCTGCACATCTTTGTCAAAACCTGACATTGTCACTTGGGTGCTTTTTTGTTTGATGGGTATGAAGTATATTTCACGATGGAATTATTTTGCTTTTCCCCAAGTAATGGTGAGGTTCAATATCTATTTTATCAAGAAGAAAATTCACTCACAATACTTCACAGGGATGGAAGAAGCTGGAAGAGAAATTCTACCTCAGTGTGTCCTGGCACAAGGATTCTTCAATCCTAGAAATGAATTGGCTTTTCCCTATCGGGCTTTTTAACTCAAAGAAGTCAGCAGTCCTGGGTCGTTCTTCACATTCAAGGTCAGCTCAAGCACTTTAGTGGAGACAGCAACAAAAGAAGAGCTTTATTTTCAAGAACCCACAATAAACTATTGCAATGAAAACAGACTTCACACAATGATGGAGACCCCCACACACACACAATAAAAAGCTGCTCACTGAATCCTCACCACGACCCTGACAAGGAGGTGCTGTTATCAACACGACTGGGAAGTTCAAACCCCACAGTCCCTCGTTTGTAAGCGGCAGTGCCAGATGTAAGCAGAGCCCTGCCTCCCCACCAGGCACGTGCTATAAACGTCTCCCTGCTCCTTTTTTATATGGTATGCCAAACTGTAGTCACATACATGTAATGACAAGTTTAGCACATTAATCATCTTCATCAGCACAGTTCAGTCTGATAAAGTACAATCACATGACTGTCCATCGACAATCTCCAGCATACTTTTCCTTTTCTAAAAATTAGACTGTGTCCACTAAACAACTCCCTAATTTCCCTATACCCCGGGCCCTGGCAATCATCACTTCATTTTCTGTCTCTATGAATTTTGAAATTTTGAGGTGTTTTCTATTAGTTTAATCATACAGCATGTCATGGTATCACCAAAATAAAACAATTATTTCACTTAGCTTGATGTCCTTCAGATGTGTCCATGTTGTAGTAAATGCTAGAATTTCTTTTTTTTTTTTTTTAGTATTTACTTATTTATTTTGAAAGCACTACAAAGAGAGAGGAGTAGGTAGAGGTGGAAGAGAGAGTATGTATGTATGCGAGGGACAGATTTTCTATCTCCTGGTTCATTCTACAAAAGGTTGTAACAGCCAGCTTTGGAAGGGCTGAAGCCAGAATCCAGAAAATTCATCCAGGTCTCCCAAGTTGGTATCAGGGGTCCAAAGAGTTGAAACATCTACTGCCTTTCTCAGACTATGAGCAAGAAGCTGATTAGTAGTAGATCAATTGGGACAAACTGACATGCATATGGGGACCCTGATGTTTAACAGAGGCTTTACCCACCACACTACAATGCTGGCCTCTAAAATTTCATTTCAAAATTGAGTAATAGTCTACAGTGTGTATATGTTGCATGTTACTACCCATTCACCTGTTAATGGACACTGTGGTGGCTTTTGCCTTTGGGCTTGTAAACTCTGAACATGAAGACGCAAATCTGTCTCTGAGATTGCATTTAATTCTTTAGGATATACACATGGAAATGGAATTACCGGATTATATAGTCATTCTAACTGATTTTTTTTTTTTTTTAGGAACTGCTAGGCTGTTTTCCTTAGCATTTTACACTCTTACCAACAACACACGGGGGCTCCAATTTTTCCACATTGTCTGGGCCTCTCTTTTATACTTTTGCCATTAGGCAACCTTCTAATGAAATGGCTGCTAAATCAACCATAGATCTCCATGCCAAACAGCACCAAAGACAGCCTGGTTACACTTGAGCTGCCTACCAAACCACAGAAAGATAGAGCTTAATGCATAAGCTAACCAGCCCACCTCTAATCCAGGAAGGTGTGCCAAGCAACTGAACTGTGTGTGGGTCCCCACTGCTTGGAAAGCCCACCCTGAGCACCATGACAGCCCCAGGATGAGGGAAGAGCTCAAGGGGGGTTAAACTCCACAGTCCCCAGGTATTGCACGCCTTTCGTTTCTCTTCTAGTGTTCAGATTATTTTCCATGGCCAGCATCAGCACCTATGCTGAAAAGCTGTGTCAATCCCTTCTTTGTCTGGGAGAAGGACATTTATCATTTGCTATTCTAAATCTGAAAACATCATAACCAAGCCGTGGGCGTTGGCTCACATTACACTCTGTAATTTCAGTTAGGGAGTTAATGGGAAAGAGGCATTAACATTCTGTTTGTGGTTTAAAATACATATTTACACAGTTTGACTTTTCCTATCCTCAAACTTATAATTTATCCATCATTACATTCCCTATTCTCTCCTCTTAAACATTGGCTGCCCTTGTTGAGGTGATGAAAGATGGGGAGGTGAGCTGTGGTGGCTACATACATATGGAAAGCCTATCAGCTGGGATCACAGCGGTGCATGCTGGCCCAGCGGTCAGGGAAGGAAAAGGCTCTGGTTGAAACCTCCGAGTTAATGAGTTCCTGTGGAAGTGTTGTCTCCAAACATAACACACAGGGATGACTGAGCCGGACCAGTGTCACCTCTACCATTTCATGTGCAGGACCACAAAAAAGCTGGGACGCTGTGCATGCCATCAGCTCTACCAAGTATCTCAGGCCCTGGTAAACGGCTCATGTGTTTGTTCTTCCTCATTTCACCATAAACTGTCTTCAGTTTTCACCTGTGTATTCAACTTTTCCAACTTATTACTAAATGATCTATTCCTGTGTTTCTGTGAAGCACCAAACACAGGGAGGAGTTGTTGCAGAGTGGAAAGGATATGGCACTCAGAGTCAGACAACCTGGTTCTGATCCCAGCTCCAACCGTTGGAGCCTGAGCACGCGCTGAAATGCTGAGCCTCACCTCAGCAATTTGATCTTACCTCCAATTCCGGAGGAACAGAAAAGTGACCTTGTAAATAAGAGCTAGTATCCCACATCCCAGTAGCAGGATGCCACAGTCTACTCATTGCATCTCATTCAGTTCTGCTACAATTCTATACAAAGAGTGGCAAAGGAAATATCTTCATCACCAAAGTTCTCACAGACTTGCTCAAAGACATCTGTGGGGTAAGAACTTTCAATGTTTGGTGTATGTCGAATTCATCAGGGGAAAGCAGAAGTGTCATCACAAACTAATAAGAACAATCTAGAAAATCAAAGGCAAGAAATCCTATCAGAGCCAAGAGAACAAATAAAGAAAACACAATTATCTGGGTGATCCTAAAATAGGAGGCGGATGCTCAGGGGAGGAGCCTTCCTCCCTCAGGCCATGTAGTTACCTCCTAGTCTACAGAAGGACACAAGAGGAGCATAGATGAATGTGTCATCCTTGCTGCTCTGACCATGACTAACTTCTGCTAGATTACAGCAAAGAATGCATTTCCCTTTTCTGTAGCCAGATGTAGAGCTATCACTGAAAGTTCTGCTGAAAGTTTAAGAGTGGCTACAGGGCCCAGCGCGGTGGCGCAAGTGGTTAAAGGTCCTCGCCTTGCACGCCCGGGATCCCATATGGGCGCCAGTTCTAATCCCGGCAGCCCTGCTTCCCTTCCAGCTCCCTGCCTGTGGCCCGGGAGAGCAGTCGAGGACGGCCCAAGGCTTAGGGAACCTGCACCCGCGTGGGAGACCCGGAAGAGTCTCCTGGCTTTGGATCAGCATAGTATCGGCCCGTTGCGCTCACTTGGGGAGTGAATCATCGGATGGAAGATCTTCCTCTCTGTCTCTCCTCTCTGTATACCCGCCTTTCCAACAAAAAAAATAATAAAAAAATAAATCTTTAAAAAAAAAAAAAGAGTGGCTACAGTTGCCAATGTTGGAGGAAACCACCGTGTATGTCATGGCACCACCTGCATTGGGATCTCTAGCCCAGAGGTCCCACTTCTGGCCTTTATAGAAGACAGCAGACCATGGCTCCTCGTGTGAAGCCCCTCAGACACTCAACACACACAGGCCCTCCAGCATTCCCCAACTTCTTTATTCTACAGGCTTTTGGTTCCCAGATGCTTCTGCAATCTGGTTTTGAGAAATTCTAGCCATCCATTCAAGATGATCTTATGCGACACTGACCTTAAGGCATAGATGGAAATTTTTGTCTCTCTTGGGACAATCATCAGCACAGATTATAAGATGCAAAAGTTTATATAAAAATTTGAAGAATATGGGGTCATAAAATTACTGGCAAAGGTTCCAGTTGCTACTCCAGTTCACACCCTTGCATTAGAAGACTTGAACACCAGAGAGCTGGGTAGGAGCCTACAATTCCTAGACCTGAGCAAACAGCTCTGCAGCCCCAGCCCCTCCCCATTTCCCTAAATGGAGACTAGACTTGGACCCTTGTGAATTCCCTCCCTGGCAGTGAGAGTACCTCCTGTAATTCCTCCACCTAACACTGGGGTGCACTGGCGTGCTACCTGCCCCCATCCCCCATGCCCACCCCCAGGCAGATCTGAATGCCTGCCAATGCGGGGGATGATTTACAGGGCCTGGGAGACAATTTTCCAAGAAAACACTCCAGATAATTGGCCTTTGGTCTATCTTCTCGCTGGTGATTTATTTGTCTAGGACAAGCCAAGGAACGTCTCTCTCTACCTCTGCATAGCCTCCAGTTCCTGGCCTCAAAGTTCAGCAAGTTTCTGGCCAGAGAATGTTCTTCCTCTCCGCCCACTCAGCCTTTTTTTCCTGTGGTTTGCAATCTCATTTGCTAAATATACAAAGATGCCCTGTACACAGCAGTCTACAGTTCCAGAATGTGCCTGACTTCCTTTGGCTCAGAACATCACTCATAAATCACTGTGCTGGCAGCTGCTATCCATTTATATCCATGACCTACCAGGACTGAAGGCTCCAACTCATCCACAGTGATGCCTTTTCATTCAGGCCCCTCCGTGGGATTAGAAATGTCCAACACTCACACACACACACAGCCACTTATCCATGTGCTAGGCATACAGAAGGGACACATATCATACTGAATTCTTCAGAATTTTTAGGGAGTAACTTTAAACTTGGCCACTTACTTCTGAGTGTGGAATGACAACAGCAACCCTAAGCTAAATCACTCCTGACACAAACTCACGATGAGTCTGTTGAAATGCATCCTGAATGGAGAAAGCCAGGCCTTGTGCAAGGGTAGTGAAGTCTCCCAGCCTTGCAAATACCTTCCAGCTTTTAGCAGCCACTCCCAAGCAATACTTGAGACATTCCCAGCAAGGGAAAGGTAGAAAATATAGCTTAGCAAGAGTGGGACTCTTTTCCAAGGGTTTGGCTTAATGCTCTAGTTCAACATTTTCTACTTAGCAGTTCACACGTGTCATGAAGAACTCTGGATCCAGGCAGTTCTAGACCTTTCTCAAGAGAACAAAAGATACTTGTCCCTCTTCTGGTTGCTGTGATAGAATACCACAAGCCGGGAAACTTCAAAGAGATCTACATGACTCATGATTCAAGTGATCTGAGAGTCTAGACACTACGGTGCCCACATCCAGGTAGGGGTTCCCTAACACCATCAAAACATGGCCAAGAAATAAAAAGAGAACAGACTTCACCCCGAAACAAGCCCAGTATGTGAAACGGCCCCACTTGTTAACACCTCCTCTAGTCAGAACTAACCATGGCCCCAATGAGAACTACTCTAAATCCTCCTGGGGGCAATGCCCTCAGTAACCTAGGCATCTTCCCACTGGGCCCCACCATCTGTATGGCACCACACTAGGGACCAAGCTTCCACTATACAAACCCTCTCAGATATGTTCCAACCAAATGCAAACCCTAGGTAAAGGCATGGGCAGGAAAAAAAAAATCAAAATAGTGTTCTTGGCTTCCTAGTAAAGACATTCGGTTTCATTCATATTAATGACAGTCTTTAAACTTGAGATTAAAAAAAAAATGGTGGTGTGGAAGGATATGAGGCATGCAAGGGAGGAGGAGGCCGCAGAGGAATGGGAGGGTCAGTGACTAATCCGCATGGGTGGGAACAGCTGCTGAGGGCAGACATTTGTGTTTTCTCAAACATTTTCTCTTGGCTACAGATAGGCCATCCTCAGATGAAACCCTCCACAAGGAAGAGGACAGGGCAATGATTAGATGGCAGATGCCTGGGTGACATAAAAGTGAACAGCTGGAGCTGAGTCTCTCTCTCTCTACAGGCCAGAGGGATTTTCCAAGAATGGTCCTCCCCTGGCTGTCCCAGGCAGCCCAGCATCTCACAAGACCCTTCAGTAAGTTGGTGGGAGACAGGACACAGACAGGGCTACTGTTCAAGGACACTGGTTGCAGGCAGGGCACAGATCAAGGGAAATTTCACCATCCCTAAGGGGTTACGGCTGTGAGGCAGTGAAGGGAGCCCTGCCTCACCCTGGCCCCAGCAAGGCCATTCTTCAGTGGTGTATGGGGAGAGCAGACTTGATCTTGGCTAGCGAAAGAGGCTTTCTCCTCCCAGCTGCTCCGGGGGACTGCTGGAAAACACAGCACAAGATTGCATTACCAATTTCTGTTGGCCTAACACAATGAAAACCCATATCTAATTTGCTGTCCACTCTCCCCCAGGTCCCCTTCAGCATTTACAGCTTTCCAAATACCTTCCTCCCACGGAATATCTGTATTTCAGATGATTTGTCCCCAGATGTATTAGGATGCATTTACTGCAGCTGAGTCTCATCTAGTCATTTCCTGTCCATATGCCTGACAGCTCCAGGTCCCTTTATGTCACATCTTTGTCATTGTGGGGGCTTGTAATACCTCTCCATTTAGGGCAATATACAGATTTAATTAGCACATTCTTTATGACTTTTTCTAGGTTATTAACAAGGATGCAGAACATGAGTGACACGACAATTCCCGTGGCACTCCATGCCCTCTGGATCATGCCATTTGTCCTCTCCAAGGTCACAGCAAAATGGTCCATGCAGCACACGGAAAGAGTTAGTGCTGAGTTCCCTGGATCAGTGTAATGAAACAGGCATAAGGACACTTGATCCAAAGTAACAAAAACAATAATGAACCAGAGCCTAACAGAAGCCAACTCCATCCCCAATTCCGCTCTTAATGAGCTATGTGACCTTGAGCAAGCCACTTCTATATTTATTTAATGACAACTGAATATGCTTGCTATTAATGCTCATGAAAGATTTCAGGAAAATCTTAATAACTAAGGGACTGGTGCTGTGGCATAGCCGGTCAAGAAACCTCCTACAAATAAAGGTGCCAAACTGAAGGGCTAGTTTGAGCCACAGCTGTTCTGCTGCTATTCCTGTCCCTTGCGAATGCCCTTGGAAAATAAGGGAGGATGATCTAAGTACTTCAAATCCTGTGACCCAGGTGAATTTCTAGTCTTTTGGCTTTGGCCTTGACCCCTTCTAGCCATTGTGGCCATTTGGGGGTGAACCAGCAGATGCAAGATCTCTGTCACTCTATGTCTCTTTCCCAGATCAGCACACAAATGCTACTGCAAACACAGATGATTCCCAGTTCCCAAGAATAGGATGCTTGCCACACTGTGCAGTACAATGGAGGAAGGACTAGGGAGGGGCAGGGGAAGGGAGGAAGTGGGGAGAGCCTTTACTGTGGTTCCTGCTCTAAGGACTGAGCCAGGCATTGAAAGCTGGCTGTAGACTATCTTGAATAATATCAGCGTGGTCTCAGGTGCAGGAGCTATTGTGAGCTGTCTGGGACCAGCCCTTGCCATGATTAGGATAAGGGAATAACACCTCTAGGAGTATGAGCACCCAAGAAGAGGTGGTTCAGACTATGGGTTCTGTGATGATTGATTCCCACACAAAATACACACTCCTGGGTAAGTCATTTGTACTCTCGAGGACCTCTGGCAAGCCCTGGGAAAAACAGCTTTGCCCTGGTTACGGAAGCCTGAGGTGCCAGAATGTCAAAATATATGAAGTAAGAAAAAGAAGCCCAAACCATGCTGTCAGGCATCCACTCACCCTTGCTGTCCTTTACTCCACGGCACCTTCACATTTCACCTTCCAATCTCCCAATTTCGCCACCCAAACCAAAGTCACTTCCCTCTCTACACCACTGCAAATAATACTTTAATGAAAACCCTTACACATACTTCTGTAAGGACCTGTCTAAGAATTTCACAGTTCTATATCTCAGAATGGAGTGGCTAGGTCAGAGAGTCTGAGATTAGCGATGCAATTCAATAAACTCAGTCTGCATCCCAGAATTGCTACATTCCTAAAAAATACTGTACATGAATTCCTAGAACCCTACGCCCCTCAAGAGTTGCTATCACCTGGTTTTTTAACTGTTCTACTATCATAGTTATAAAGGAATAATTTATTGTTCATTTGCATTTCTCCAGTTTCTAACAACTCAATCTTATTGTTTTGTTCTCTGCAGCCATGCAATAGATGCCTGCCTAATCAATTCTAAATGAGCAGTTAACTCTCTAATGGCAGATGATACATATTTTCAATGAGACACAGACACAAGAGCAGCATATGTCTGGTTCATCCTCCAACCAGAAACCCATGAGCCCAGGCACTGCCTACAGCAGACACAGGTACACCTTTGCCTTTATGAGTGAAACCAGAGACAAATGTGAACATTTAGAAGACAAAACTAGCCTCCAAGCGATTGGTGAGGAAATCCAGGTTGAGGCAAAGTTTCAGTTCAATTACCTCTGGAAGAAGTAAGCAACTGAATACTGAAGGACAGGGATTTCAAGTGAAAATGCTAGTTCATTCCTATGCTACTAGGGTCTGTAGTAGGAAGCCATTAAAACTTAGCTACTCAAGATTTATTTTTAAATGTCTGAAAGGCAGTTACAGGGAGATAAGGAATGACAGAAAGGCAATCTTTCATCTGTTGGGTCAGTCTCCAAATGGCTGCAATGGTAGTGGCTGGGCCAGACTGAAGCCAGGAGCCTGGAGTTTCTTCAGGTTTCCCACCTCGATGTAGTGGCCCAAGCACATGAGCTGTCCTCTGTTTCCCCAGGAGCATTAGCAGGAAGCTGGATTAAAAGTGGAACAGCTAGGACTTGAATCAGCACCTATACGGAATACGGGTATCACAGGCTATATTACAATGCTGAACACTCACTGAAGTCTTAAAACAAGAGGAGATCAAGTCTACACATCCAGGGGTTGCCACTGTCACACAGCAGGTTAAGCCACCACCAGTATCCCATATGAGCACCATTTCACGGCCTGATTGAAATATTCCTAATGCAGATCCCTGTTAATGCCCCTAGGAAAGCAGCAGAAGATGGCCCAAGAGTCTGAACTACTGCCATCCACATGGAAGACCCAGATGGGGTTCCGGGCTCCTGGCTTTTGCCTGGCCCAGCCTTTGCTATTAGGTCATTTGGGAAGCAAACCAGCTAATGGAAAACTTCTATCATATCTATCCCTCTCTCTCTGTAACTCTTTCAAACATTGGATAATTTTTAAATAAATAAAAGATTTCTTTAGAAAAAGCAAAAATCTATCCAGTGAAATAAAATATGCAATATTTTTGCTATGTATCACATATCTATGATTATATATGTCATTGACAGGTGTGTTTCCACAGAAAACTTTTCTTTCATTCAAATTAACTACAAACCTAATTCCTGAGTTTGACCCAGTCTAGGGCCTGTTCTCAGATCCCAAATGGCAAACTACTACTTGCACAGATGGACCCTCTTAAGCAATTACCAGAATTAAAAAGAAAGTAAAGATCTAAAAACCATTGCTACAAATAAATCTGCTCTATAAAGCATATATCATCCTATAATCATCCATGGCTAAATGTGATTTAATGCAAACATACACACACTCCATACACACTCTAACCGTGACTCTTCCATTTAAAAAAAAAAATGGACAAGTGGTAAGTGTGAATACTGCTAACTAGAGGCCAATTCAAAGTCTGATGCTTATACACACTGGGAAACATTAAAGTGCCACCAGGGCCATTCCAGATATTTCTCTCTCCACTTTATTTTCTTCTCTGCTGCCAATAAGGAAGTCTTTAGTGGAATCACTGAGGGGAAACTGAATTGGCCAGCACAGCCATGCTCCCCACCAAGGGTACCTGCATGGAGGGCTCGTGGCATGAAGACTCAGCCCATGTCAGGAAGAAACATGGCTAGCCTGCTAATTGAAAACATAAGCAAGCCCTGGCATGCCACGGGCCTTCTGAAGAAACATTTGCTCTGAGCACAGATTGTACTCTCTGACTTATGTAGATAGGACAAGTGGTGCCCTGGGCACACTCATGTACATGCGGCCCTGAATTAGCTGGTAAATCACAACTGCAGTAGCTAATAACGGCCATAAAGCCTTCCAAGTTTTACAAGGTGTTTATAATGGGCAACTCACTGTGATTTATATGAAAAACATGAGTCAGCTCCTGAGACAAAGCTGATATGTGGACAGTGGCCTTGTGCTGTGACCTCTAACGAGCATCCAAATAAATTGCAGAATTTCCCTCTGGCCCAAGGCTGGCCACTGTCTCACATACATATTTTCAAAGCACCAGCTGGTAGGAGAGCTGAGTACTAGTGCACAAGGGCTTTTTCTTACAATCGGCCACAAGGACAAGGTCATCGAATTCCAGTGCTGTTCCACGTAGCAGAGGATTATACATGCTGTGGCTGGGCTAGGGTCATCCCTAAGCTTGGCCTGTGAAGTCAGAGGATAGATTAGATGCAGAGCCTGCTTTCTGTCCTGAGAATGCAAGAAGGACACAAAGTTTAGAAAAGCGAGTAGATAAAGGGAAGCCCTGGAGTCTAGGAATGACTAAGGGCCTGGTTTTGTGAGTAGAATCATCAAGGCAAGATCTGAGATAACAGTCTTAAAGGATTTATGGGGGAGCAAGGGTAGGAAGTATATGCTAGAGGGAAGGAGTGCATAAAGGTACTGGACCAGCAATTGTGACACCATTTCTACCATGTAGGGAACGGAGGAAGAAAGGAAACTCTGTGACGACACTAACCTGGTTGAACTGAAAAAACACAGAACAGTGCCAAAGGAGTTCAGAAATCACAAAGCAACAAGTGACAACAGATGCCCAAGAGAGAGGTCTGGGCTGTGAAGTCTACAAACTCCCTGCCACATAAGGACCAACACAGCTAAAAGAGCAAGGTACAGGGAAGTTGGACCTTTTCTCTTTCCTTTTATTGGTATCAAAACCATCACAAGATGACTTAACCAAAACATCCACCTCCATTAATTTTCACAAAATTCTAGACTTGAGTCCTGGTCCGGGCTCTGTGTATGCTGATGACCTAGGAAATAGTAGCTCCATCCCCTTTGGTTTTCTTACTGCCTTCCCCTAGTTCACAGGCCCTTTCCCTTCAATTCACATACTTTGATGTCAAGAGTTTCTTTGTTAAGAGGATGCTGTTCTTTTGGTAACAAACTAATGCATAGAACCAAACTTTCACCAAAATTGTCCCAATTTTCAATGTGGAGTTTGAAACTGAAAGCCACTGAGACCCTCAGTACGAGGACTCCTCTACACCAGAAGAGACCCACTCTTCTGTTCCCCTTCTGAAGAGAGTCAGGCACTATGGATTTGACTGCCCACCTATCCTCTGTCCTATGGGGCCAGTATCCCATATGGGCTTCAGTTGGTGTCCAGGCTGCTCCATCTTGGCTGTATGATGATGGAAAGATAAGGAAGAGAGACAAGTCTCTAAAGTAACACTCTCAAATTCTTAACATCTGTCTATTCGAAAGGCACATTTACACAGAGAGAATCTTCCACGTGCTGGTTCACTCCTCGAACGGCTGAAATGACCAAAGCTGGGCGAGTCCAAAGTCAGGAGCTTCTTCTGAGTCTCTCTCATGGGTATAGGAGCCGCAGCACTTGGGCCATCCTCCATTGCTTTCCCAGACCATTATCAGGAAACTGGATGTAAGGTGGAGCAGCCAGGACTTGACCCAGTGTCCCTATGGGATACCAGCATCACAGGTGATGGCCTTATCCACTGCATCACAATGCTCACATTCTTCACAGATATCCTGAAAGCCATACTGCCGATTCTCTTCTTTCCAGGGAACAGCAACAGCCCCAATGAAATTTTCAGAAGCTAAGGATTTGTGGCACCACCCTTATGCTATGAGGCATCTTTGTTTAAATAGCTTGGGACGTGGTGTAGAATTAAGAATAAACATTCCATAAACAAGGATCAAGTATATGGTCAAATCACCAACTGTAATGTAAGGCTGACCATCTCTTAGTTTTCATAATTGGCCTGCAAATGCTCCAACTCTTGAGCTCACCTCCACGTTTCTCCCTCTAAATCCCCTGAGCACATTTTTTGCTTCTATTTCCTTAAAAAAAAGGAGAAGATATTGGAACTTTTTTTTCTTCTCAAATCTAGAAATGACCTTTTCAAAACAGTTGCAAAAACCCAAACAATAAGATAAAAAAAAAAATGGTGACCTTCCAGTCAAGACTGAGAAACTATGACCTTGGAAACTCTACTCCCTTCCTTCTACTATGATCTTGTCCCTGATAGAGAAGAGACTTGTCTCAGTTTATTTTTAAAAATATGAATATTTTCCTGCCCAGCGGCCGTGGACAGCATAAATCGCTATTAGCCATGACAAAGACAGATGAGTTGCCCTCCAGGACAGGGACAGTGGAAAGGCCGCCTTCCCTGTCATTTTTGTGTGGCCTAAAGATCTCCAGCTGTCTGTAGTGCATCTCACAGCTCAGCTCTCTTAGAAAGCTTGTTTTGAGTAACAGTGAAGTGAAATATGGATTTTATCCTGAAAAGAACTCTTGGTTTCCATGGGTTCTAAGTAGGAAGATGAGGCCTGGCTCAGAAGCCCAAGCATTATCAACAGAACCTGAACATGAACCTGCTCATCCCTTGGCCTCTCTTTACCTTTAGTCCTGGTCCTTCAGACTCACTCTATGGTTTGTATGGGGAACGTGTGGCATTGGGCTCTCCAGTGCACAAAACCCAGCACTGACACTTTGAAGATGGGAACTTTTGTTAGCTAGACAGGTAATAAAACATCAATTCAAAGTTACATCCCAGAAATCAAGGAAGAAGTCCAGGTAACGTGGAGTACCAAGAAACTTGGGTCACAAATTGTATCAGGTACATGCAGAGACATTTGGCAGCTTTTTCAAAAAATCTCTTTTTCTGGGTGTAGACACACTGCATTTGATTGAAAAACTGATCACGAAGTTGTACTCATTGACCCTTAGTAAAGGAATGATCATTCCCAGGGGTGAGTTCCACGGTGGTTCCTGTGGAGAAGCTTACTGAGGGGATTTGGAGACAGTGATGTGACATTCTGCTAACTCAGGAGTTTCTGTCCTGAATCCTTTCTTCTCAGTCTCAGCCCAGAAATCTGCAGCACAGCCAAGGTGCAGCTCACAACACAAAAGGACAATGTGTCAAGAAGAGAGCCATGGTTGGCCCTCACTTTGAGTTCTCTCTGCAATCCCCAGTGATTCCCATAACCTCTCAGGCCGAACACAAGGGCTGAGTGCTCAGCAAATGCCGACTTTTGTTTGGTGGGCAGTCAGCTGAGCTGTTGCACCTGTTTTCCTAGAGCTGCCTTAACAAGATAACACAGAACAAGTGGCTTAAACAGTAAAAACTGATCACAGCTCTGGTAGCTGCCTGTCCAAGGTCAAGAAGTCTGCAGAGTTGGCTTGGCCTGAGACCCTTATCCATGACCTCCCGGTGGCCATTTGTGGTCTCTGTACATGGCTATCCCTATGCGCACAGGTATCTCTGATCTCTCCACCTGTTATCATCTCCTTTTCTCATAGTGACCCAAATCAGATGAGATAAGGGCCTAGGAGGACAGCTTCTTTCTAGCTCAACCAACTCTTTTAAAGGCTCTGTTTCCAGTTAAACAAACAATGACAACAACAACAAAAAATGCTATTCAAGTACCATGAGTTAGGGCTACAATATATGGAGGACATAGCTCAGCCTGTGTTTCTGAGATAAGCCACTCCTGCCAACACGAGCGTTCTCATGACTAAATACAAGCCAGTGGAACAGGATCAGAAGAGACATGTGTCCCCCGGAACCATGACTGTGAATTGTTCTGTACAATCCTCCAAACTCTCAGGCTTGCTCCATTCATTGGCAGATTTCAAAGGAGGACTCCTGGCACCAAAGGGCAAAAACAAGCAAACAAAAGTAGAGTCCTTGCATAGAACGAGCAGAGCTCTGCTACTGGCCAGGTATTCCACCACCAGAGACATGCAAGTAACAGAGACTGACAAAGCCATCAAGACATCAGCAGATTTCACCTCACAGCAGACACACAGCAATGGGCTGATCCCAGCTGTAAAGTCAGTGAACCACACAGGAGGACTGCAGAAAAATGAGAGAAACAAACTTATCCTTGTCAGGGCACCATGCATCTCAGTGAACTGATGGGGCCCCCAGAACTCTCTCCCATTCACAGACTCCTCCAGGGGTCTCCTGGCTGCCCCTTCCCATGCAGGCTAATGACTGGGAGGGGGAGGTGAAAGGGCGGGTGGAAATGATAATGATCCCTTTTTATTTAAACGAGCCAGTTTTCTTCCCAATAAGATGTATTTTTTTTGTCAGCTCAAATATTCTCCTTTGATAGAAATCTGAAAATCATTAGCCTTAATGGCTCTGCTGTGAATAGAGCTGCACAAGGAGGAGGTAGATGTTAACAGGAACCTTCCACTCCAAAACGAAGTCACCCTTAGGCCTCCCTCTTCCCCCACCCGCAAAAGAAATGTAACAAGAAAAAGATTACAGGTTTAGTGCTACTCGGGAAGAAATGTATATTTGGAATAAATGCATGAAATCTTTTAAAAACAGCACATGCTGAAAACTTCCTATATCTTTTGATTTGCTTTCCAAATCCCACAGACTGCACAGTTGTATACAATCTTTAAACAAGTACAACCCCTGAGAAGTGTGGATAGATTTAAGAGAAATAAAAGCAAGATCAGCCAGCTTGTAATCTTCTTTTCTCCTTTTTCCTCCCCAAAGCTGCATTAAATTGCCTATTGAGAACAATAACATATTTGTGCTTTTATAGGTAGAATGATTGGTATTATGCAAAGATTTGGCTAACAGTCTAAAGGCACATTCAGACTGAGAGGGACCGCATGCTGGCAATAATTTTCAGGATGCTCTGGGGAGCCTGTAATTCCCCAGAGGCTACAACTTAACAGGTCTCTGCATGTTATGTAGGAACTCCTAGGATTCTAAGCTCTTCAAGAACCTTACTAACCACCGAGACTCCAGAAAAAAATCATTCCCAAAGGGATCTTGGAAGTATTAAATTTCCCTTGTGGTTTTACATTCTCTCTGGTCTAGGAAGGCACATTGCACAGTTTCATCTTAGTTGGATGGACAACTTCAACAATGGCATCCCTGAATTCTTAAATAAAACCTAAGGCTCTTCCTATGTCCATACCCATGATCCAATAAGTCCAGCCATGGAAAATTATCTTCAGTAAGAAATTTAAAGGAAAGCTGTACACACATACAACAATATTTTATGTGTGAGGTTATAACCCATGCACCGGGCAACTCGTTTTGTCATCAATGGTCCTCAGACCAAGTATTATGGAAACCTTTACAATCCATAAAAACAATACATTTGAAGGATACAAAACAAACAGTTAAAACATTAAGTAAGGAGGTAGTGCATTAAATACATAAAACATGCATAGAAAGGGATGTAGTTTGACAAGCAACCAAGGAAAACGGAAAGTCATAGAGTTACCATGCAGGGAATACAGCTGAATGATTTTCTTTGTTAATTTCCCTTAATGGGATCATAATGTTGTTTGAAAAAACATATAATAATAAAATGAAACAGAATGAAGTGGTCCCTTGGACTTTTAAGCTTTGATTACCGCATACAAGTATGAGCCCTGAGACCCAAAGGCCAGGCTCAACTCTCACTAACAATTCCCATTTTAGAAAACCCTGGAATTCCACCCTAAGGAAGTCTGAAAGGGCAGTAATAGCCAGCTACATGGAATGACACAATGAGGCCATTGCCAGGCCAGCCCCTTCCTCCAGGATGCTCGAAGACAAGCAGCACACAGGCATTCAGACCTCCACCTTGGCTGGAGAGGCTGCCGATACATGGGCACACAGCAGCTGCAGAACCAAACACCTGTGGCTCGGACCCCTCACCCTTCCCAAGCAGGATTCACATTTGCTAGCAACTGGAAATCCACAGGCAAGGAGAGGTGCCACTGTGCTCCCCATTTCCCCTTCCTGGTACAGGTATGTGACAGTGGCTGCCATGACTTTGGGTGGTAGGTGAGACAAGCAGCTTCCTAGGCCTCCTCTGTGACACTGACGCTGATCCCTGCCTATGTGGCTGACAGTTCTCAGAGGGTCTCAGAGCCATCATGGAACATCACTGTCAGCAGAGCAGGAAGATCCAACCTCAACGGCTGCTTTCTATTAGAGTACATATAATTTTGGAGAAGCTTCTCGTCACTGAGCACCTACGACATGCATAGGCCCTGTGTCAGAAGCTTCTCACTGGTACTACACACCTGCCTGGCAGGGCTTCTCATGACACGGGATGGAGAGGTTAGAGAAACGGAAGGACTTGCCTGGGATCCCAAGCCCTCTATGTGGTGAAGACGGATTAGAACCTCAATCTCCAGGGGCATTATCCAGAACTCTCCACAGAACCCTTCTGCCTCTTCCACACATTTAGGGGGACTCGGCCAGATCCGCATGGCGGGGGGGTGTAATTAGTTGTCTGGTCCCAGTTGCTTTCTCAGTACACAACGTCTGATAAACCCACAATGCTGTAAGTATTTATTACATTGCAACCCAGCTGCCAACTGTCTAACCATTTTAATAAAAGCTATTTTCTAAGGTTTATGTTTTATTGCATGTATGACTCCCTTATTGGTTAGCATTTTGGAGTTGTGGAAAAGGTTATGAATTTAGAAACTGGCTGCATTCATATCATATTTAAAACTTAATGCTATTTTATTAAAGACATATGGGCCTCCAAAGTACACATATTAAATGTCATGTAAGAAAAGTAGCAGTTTAAATCATGGTCAAATTCATTTTTGACGTGACTCCTGAGGCTTCCCAAGATCTGAACTATTTCTTTGTAAATCTGGCAGTTTAACCACACTCATAAATCACTTTCAAAGCATATTATTTCTTAATTTTACTGCATTAGAGAGCGTTTGGCCTACACAGTGAACTGTTTGTAGCAGTTATGTGAACAAAGTTGCACATTTAGCCATATAATGTGCAAAGGAAGAGGGGAGGAAAAACAAAGAAGAGAAGCTTTTCATTTTTTTCCTGTTGGACTCAGCCGGTTCATTTTTTTGCCCAAGCAAAGGCAATTCCTCACATCCAGATTAGCCCTCTGTCATCGAAAAGGGAAGAGGTTTTGGGCTGATACAGAGGCATTTCTGGAAACAAGGGGGAAAAAGAAACTTGCAATTTCACCTTCTCCAAAGCAGGGCATAACTAAAAGTTAGAATGAGTGTAGAAATGAGAGCTCTTTTTAAAACATTACACTGAGCAGAATTTTTTTTTAAGGTGCCTTTGTGTAATACAGCATGTGGTTGTTTTCTAGTGATCCAGGGATCCAATATCTCAACCTTGGGTTCCAAAACCCCTTTAATGATGAGTAATATTCTCTGTGAAACATAGAGAACAAGACTTCAGTCCCCAGCCTTCTCCATTTGACTCTGGGGCAGAAAGGGAGCTGACTCCAGTGACAAATTCCAGGATCTAAACATTGGCCTTGGTTTCCAGATTCATCAATGGCGCTGAGGGAGGATTAGGAGAGTTGAGTCTGAGGTCACCCAAACCAAAGAGCTTAAAGGCTTAGTCCTGTACCAGGAGTCCTTTCCCAAGCTGGGGCCCATTGGGGATTTTTCTGCTCCCCAGCTGTTCCCCAAGGATTGTTGCCTCAGTGTCCTGTTTGCACCAGTGACCATGGAGCCTCCTCGGTCCTCCACACTGGAGCCCTGGTTGGCTCCCTTCCATTCCCAAAAGGACAGAGGCCCTGTTGAGTGCCCAGGGAGACACTCAAGTACCTCTCACATTCTTTCTTGGTAGGACCTTTACTCTCAGCAGCAAATGGATGATGAGTAAAATCCCTAGAAATAGTTAAGTATGAATTGCAGGAAATGCAGTAATGACACTATAAATAGAAGGGCAACATCTCCTAATGTGGAATGATAGTGCTGTTCTAACCCCAGTATGACTGTATCTGGAAACATAGCCTATAGCAGAAAATTAGGCTTATAAGAGGCCCTAAAGTAAAAGCAAAAACTGCCTACCAACCATCCTACCCAATGCCTCTCCCCCTCTCTCCACATTTCCTGCTATGAGAAGGTGCAGCAAGAAGGCAATTAATTTCAAGCCAAGAACACCCACACCTAAACCCCAGCCTCATCTCTGACTTCTGGCTTTCAACCTAGGCAGAATACACAATCTTTTGTTGAAGTCACTCAGTCGGTGACATTTTGTTATAGCCATTAGAGCCGTGAAAGCTCATACCAATCCCCAGTCAGAATGCCTTCCCCATGTTCACCACATTAGCCCCTCACTAATATCACACAGGGTCATCTGAAGATGCACAAGTGCAATGGGTTCCCCTCCTTTTTCAGACAGGCCCTCTTGTCACTGAGTTTCATTCAGCAATGGTAATAACCTGGAAGAAAGCACTATATTCCTCACCTTAATAATGGGGAAACTCAGAACAGGAGGTAAGACCAGTCTTTCATCCAAATCTAACCTATATTCCTGAAACCTGGAGAAGGCCTGTCCCTTAAACACAAAAGCAAATCCAACAACAGTCCATGATCAAACCAATCTTTCTGCATGTACAATA
The DNA here is from genome assembly GCF_017591425.1 of Ochotona curzoniae. Classification (NCBI taxonomy): domain Eukaryota; kingdom Metazoa; phylum Chordata; class Mammalia; order Lagomorpha; family Ochotonidae; genus Ochotona; species Ochotona curzoniae. The sequence goes on along the minus strand of NW_024465556.1, from coordinate 19,555,098 downwards.
GCCACAATAAATTCTGATTTGAATCTGTCCCAAAAGAACAACTGGAGGCAACTGCTGGAGAACAAAAATGAAAACTTGGGCAGAAGAAGGGAGGCATAAATAAAAACAGATCTGAAAAACACACAGGACAGTTCACCAAGCCACATAACTCTCTGGCAATCCAAAATGCCAAACGAAAAGATAACAGGTGACTCACTTCTCACCTCTGAATGTCACTCCTAAGTTAAACGTTTCACGAAGAAGAAACTCCACTTAAAATTCCCCACTTCAGAAAAGGAAAAGGAAAAAAAAAATACTGGTTGTGGAGCCTAGACAGAGAGCATTTGTTAGCTGCTGCAAAGAAATAATGAGTTCTAATTCAGGTAATGTAGCTCAAAATTTACAGCCATATTTTAAAATGCACATGAAAAATAAAATTATCCTAAAATGTCCGTGGTGAAAGGACTGAGTGTAATTACTATCACTGACAATGGCCTTGAACCTCACTAAATTAACATCAAAGAAAGCCCCAATTACAGGACCTCTGCACAATATTGATGGTGCTCTGTCTCTTAAGTTAAGATATTCTACAGCAGGGAGCAGAAAAGCAAATAAAGGAGCTAGTTGGCTCCACCAGCCTGCAGGGACCCCATGTGCTGACCTATCCTATCATACTTGGAAAATGTCACTTTTGGTCTGAGTGACAAAGAGGATGCATCTGGAACTGGAGAGGGTCCAAGGACCCCCGAGGTAAGCTCTGGAGACCACACAGAAGCAAAACAAAGCAGGAAAAAAAAACCCACCACTTCCTAGAGTATGGTGTCAAACTCTTAAGCCAAAATCAACAGCTGTCTGGGATCTTGGATGTTCCTGGAGGTTTTGGCAGAGAAACAGACTCTGTGTATGCACCAGCAAGGAACAGGTTAGGGATGCTTCAAGAAGCAGAGACATTTTATAAGAAAAAAAATAATCTTCTAAGCACATGTCCACCATGAATGGAGCAAAGTACAATTACCAGTCCTTCTTTGTAATGGATCTCATGAAAACCCACTTGGTGCTCAACAAAAACATACCTGGGAATGGCACTCAAAAAGGTCATGGAAATGAAATTAAAAGACCAGATATTCTTTCATGCAAAACCATTTGGAAATGCACACTTCATTTTTCCATAATAAGCACTTTCCCCTGCTTTTTTGATTTTAACTGCATGTTAACCACATGGAGGCAAACAAAAAGTTTCCAAAACTGTATGAAGAGTTTGACTTTGATCAGGTGACAGAGTTACTACACCCTGTCCATGACTTTGCTTTTGGGGGCTACAGAGAGAACACCTACACTTCACATACCAGGAACAGCCCTCGTGGCTGAAAGCTTATGTGAGGTTTCCTCTGTACCAGTATTTTCTTCTTAGATCTTGCTCTTCTCAACTAACAGTAACAGAAGCTTGGAAATAACCAGAAAATTCCAGAAGAGGAATGAAACTGTGCTGCTGTTATTTTCTCCTTCTTTCACCAGGGAACTGCAAACAGTGTTAACTTGCATCTCAAATTAGCTTCAGAATGACACTCACAATTCTCCCCCATTGGCCTAATACTGACCCTTCCATCTTTCAGTCTTCCTGTTTTCTAAAATGCCTACCTGTCTGTAGGTTCAGTCTCTGCAATGTGATGTCCCCAAAGGCCCAGAAAAGACTTTCCATGCAAGTCAGAGCTTTAGGAAGGCCTGGGGCTGGGAAGGATAGACAGCAAAACCTTGGTACGAGATAGGAAAGAGAATACAAATGCACTAGGTCCTTTCTCCACTCATCAGTCCATCACTGGCTTCTAATCTGCTCCCAGCCCTACTCTTCCTCATCCCTCACTTGGAGTCACAAGGCTTCAAACAACTGGTGGCAGGTGAGGATGGGGTTGGGTGGAGGTGGAGGATAGCACAGTAAGGGTGAAGATGCGCCAGTTCACCAGTGCACCTGCTGCTGGAGAGAAGCAGCTCCCTGTTAAGCACTGAAGCTATACACAGAACCCAGAGGATCAAAAGCTTTAACCATGACTAATGCTAAACTGGTAATCCAAATTTGTTTGCCTGGAATCTAGCTTGTTCAGAGAGCATCTCTATTTTCCTCCTCTTCTTCTCCTTCAAGCTTATTTTTAAAAATATGAAAAATAAGAACCTAAAAAGCCAAGTGCCATAGCTCCTTTTCATAGAGGAACATAGAAAACATGAAGCCAGTAAGCTGTGTATGACAGACATGCTTGGCTACTAAGGCTCAATCTCAGTCATTACCAGCCATCACATGAATGAGGATGTTTCAGAGCTCAGTTAAGCAGCTTTAAATTCACACATTAGAAGGAATAAGATCCATGGGGAAGAAGGTGGGAGAATTTGGAACATCACAGACTCGCTGCCAGGACTTAATGTTGCACCTCCGGCAGTCACCGTCCTTCTCACCCAAGCGTCCCACCTGATGACTACCATCTAGATCCCTCCCTGCAATCCAGCTCTGGGATGCAGCAATCTGCACCCCCTGGAGTGGCCTCAGCACCAGTGCCAGCCTGGGCAAGCTCAACCCTGGGGCAGCCTCAGGCCAGCAGCTGTGGGATCACAGGCTTCCAGATCAGCTGCTCTGCACCAGATACCATCGCTGCCTCTTTCAGATGCTTAGCGACTCAAACTCAGACCCACCCAGACTTTCCCCCCAATCCAAATCCTGCAAACGTTCCTTCTATACCTCAAGGGAAACTGCAAAACTGGCCTAACATGCAGAGCATGCCACATCCTGACTCCTGGTCCTATGCCTAACCTGTACTTTGACCCAAATGGGTGAATGGGCACGATCACAAGGGTCAACAGGAAATTACAAAACTGCATTTTACTTCTTTCTGGCTCCTGTCTTCCTGCTCATCTGCTCCTGTCATCTATCCAATGAGGACACTTCAAAAAGTTCTTAAAAATACCAAACTAAAAGATAAATTTTTGGTGCCCAAAAAACACCCTGAAATTCACATGTATTTTTGTTAATAAAACATGCAATCTTTATGAAATTTCTAGACTCCTAGGATATCAACATTTTTGCAGCAAAATAAATTCATCTTGTTTTTTTTTAAAGGCAATTAGATTTATGGGAAGAAGGAAAAACATAGCGAAAGATCTTCTGCCTGCTGGTTCACTCCCCAAATGGCTACAGCAGCCAGAGCTGAACTAGTCCAAAGCCAGAAGTCAGGAGCTTCTTCTGGGTCTCCCATGCAGGTACAAAGTCCCACAGTTTTGGGCCAGCCTCTACTGCTTTCTCATGCCACAACAGGTTGCTGGATGGGAAGTGGAACAGCTGGTACATGAACTTGTGCCCACACGGAATCCTGGTACGTGCAAGATAGGATATAACCATTGAGCCATCATGCCATGCCCTAAATTTATCTTTTCATTTCATTTTCTACAAGCTTATTCAAGCTCCCTTGTATTCCAATGCCTTATTAACAAACATAGTGGAAAGAACACACGCTTGGAGGTTGGCATTATCCTTTGAAGTAATTTATGACATGCAGGATGATGAGCAAAAGAAATTTTGAGACCTAGGCAGACCTCAGAAAAAGTAGGATTTCAACTTGCTCTGCAATTCTAACTGACATCTGTAATTTTTCTAATCATGAGTTTCCCCACATGCAGATTCAGGCAAGGGGAACAATCAGAGCTAAAATCATGAAGTAGTTGACACAATATCTAGTACACAACAGATAGTACATGCTAGGTATTGTTTTCATTCACATTATCACAAAAATCTCTACGGATCTAATAATGGACAGGTAGGCAGACTCTTAAGCTGACTCTGCTTTCTTGATAAATTAAACATCCAAAAAATTGGTGGTAGTTAGTGTTGGGGCTAACTAACAACCATCAATCAGTTGTACTGTAGCATAATCGGTTCACGTGGTTAAATGAAACTTTCACATCCCATATGGGTACGAGTTCAAGTCCCAGCTGTCCTACTTCTGATCCAGCTCCCTGCTAATGTACCTGGGAAGGCAAGGGAAAGTGACCCAAGTCTTTGGGCCCCTGCAGCTCCATGCAAGAGCTGGATGATGTTCCTGGTGTTTGGCCTTGGCCTGCCCCAATCCAGCCATTATGGGTATTTGGGGAATAAACCAGTGGATAGAAGATCTTTCTCTCTCCCTGTGCCTCTGTAACCATAAAACAAATCTTACTGAACCCCACGTTGTGCCCAAGTTAATATCTCTGGCTCAAGTGGCCATCAGACAGTATGAACAGCAGGGTCTGTGCATATTAGGTTTTTTGCAGTAATGCTACTGCTCAATATCCTAGTCACTTTTTACAAGCATTTGTTTCTTGTGCTGAGGTTTGTGCTTGGCTTGAGCAAGCTTCAATCCGCAGGTCATGTACAGGTCCACTTAAGATGCCTCTTACGTTATTTTCATAGCAAACGATAGACTGTGAGTACAGTGAGTGGAAACAAATGGTACATTGTAAGGTCCTGGTCCAGAATTGGCATGCTGTCATGGCCACTTACAGTCCACTGGCCAAAACATTCCATGGCCAAAACCAAGGTGAGTAGGTTAGGGGAGTATACTCCTCTATTATTAGAGAGTCACAGCACAGACAGAGAGGAAAAAGACAAATCTAGAAACAATGCAATTGGCCACACTTCTACCTGTCACCAAATTCCTGAATTTCCTAGTGATAGGTATCCCAACCTCTATGTTAAAGAAAGCACCACTTAATTCCATGATGCTTTTGATATGCATCTGTCCAACACCTTTGCATGAAGCAAACATTTGGGAGGACAACAGAAGGAAGAACATGGAGTTCAGCTATTGAGTAGCCAGGAAAGCCAGTGGCTGGATCAGAGATACAACCATACCTTACTGTTTGCTGTCTGGCAATGATGGACTTGCTGTATGGAGCTGACAATCATACACATGGACTACTGACTGACAGTTAATAGCTGAAGTTTATCGATGACATCAGGCTTTTATAGACTGAGGGAACAGGGTTTAAGGAATTTACATATCAACAGGGAGTTGACCTGAGATGCTGAGAGTTCCCATCAGCATGTCGATGGATCCCATCAATTGTTTCCACACCCTTGTCCGGGAGTATCTTCGTCTTGTTCCAACAGGCACAATCAACTGTCTTCTTACAGATATCCAATCAATTGTTCTCCACCACCTCACCAAGCATTGAGCTTCATGGAGAAGGGTCTCTCCTATTTACTCAACAGCTGCCAAGGCCCACAGACTTCTGAGAGGAACTTTGAGAGGACACTAGCAGCACACACAGGCTCACTTTCCCACTATCTAATATGGATTCTAGTTCTCTATTCGCAAGGCTCTTCCAGGATACAGGATACACAGCTCTCCTACAATAGTTTGTCTTATATTCCAGAAGGATGTTGCATAAATGCAAAGCTACAGAAGTTGCATGCAAATATTCTGGAACCAGTATGAACTTGGGACAGGAGATTTCAAAAGTAAAGAAACACAAAATGTTTTTCCCGTTCAACTGTGAAGTCGGCAATAAGGATGAGAAACAAACAAACTGCAATTGCTTGGCTTCCTACATTGTTTCTAAGCACATTGCTAAAGTATTTTCCAAAAATGAATTAATTTAAAAAGTCGCTCTTGTCAACATTTACAATAAAATAACCAAAAATAGAATAAGTATTTCTTTAGACAAGAAACATCTGTATGAACACAGAAAAAAAAATCCATAAAACAACAACCTATTAGGTGGTCAAAAACATCTAAAAAAGCAACTGACATCCATCTTTTTTCTAAATATTCACTCTGTAAAAAACTTTCAATATATAGTGACTACCTACTTAACTACATATAATTGTGGTTTACAATATATATTTATGAACATGTCATGGCTGGATGTAAAATATGTATATTCTTGAAAATACTGAGTATAGAGTAAATGCTGCCAATTGTTATAAATCTAGAAGTAGTTTCTGACCATCTCTAATGTGTTTGCAACTGAATTAGAGAAAATGAACAAAAGATTTCTAAGTCAGACGTATTGAGATTTAAAACAAGCCAGCACCTAGCAAAGTGCCCAGAAGAGCCTAGGAAGGGATTAGCTGAATGAAGCATGCCACTCAATGGCATTCCTGGTAGAGAAAAAAAACAATGGCAGCTACAACAAGGATAGTTTCACTTTAACTACAAATAGACTTAACGGTGCCCTGACACTTTTTGTTTGTTTGTCTTGAGAAAAGCTACATCTTGTTTCCTAAAAGCTAGAACAGGAGTGAGTGGATCTTAGAGAAGAGGACTGAGGGGGTAAGCATGTAACATCAAGTCACACTCTTGCCTCACCAAGAAACACAACCTCATAGAAAAGCTGAACCTCTGGGTCATCATGGTCATGGGTTTCTCCACTGCAATCTCAGGCTAATTCCTGTGCAAAAACAAATCTGCAATCCAGAATTCTGCTTGCACACAGATTCACACAATCCCGAAGGCAGCAGCTAGCCCTGTACCTGAATCTTCAGTTGGCTCTATGGAGGCAAGTGTGAATACAGTCCACCTCTCTTCATACCTCTGCCAATATGCTCTGTTGATCAAGGTCTACCCTTCTGATAACATAGACACAGATGAAATAAGTTCAGATCTAACTCCAAGAGTGAAAAGTGGAACTATGCACTGTAGACAAAGAGGAGTAGAGATCCTTGGGCACAAGGAACATTCAACTCTTACTTTAAGCATGGACATAAAAAGATTTCTAGAAGGCCCTTTACCCCACAGTTTATTTAACCTAAAACATCTCTCCATCATTTAATTTCTCATACCCAAGCCCACATTATAGCCCACTCTCCCAAACATCTAAAGATACACACCCAACTATACAAGCTTTCAAGAACCACACAATCAAACATGATGGGAAGCAGGTACTCCCAAGATTGCCTGGCATACTTTAAAGGACACGTTAATACTCATGCATACGCCTGTGTCCACACTTTTCCTATCAAACAGCAGCCAACAAGCAAACTGTAGGTAGCCTACTCCACAGTCATACCTGTAAGCAAGAGGGGCTCAGTTTTAAATAATTATGTCCAAGAAATGACAACTGTGCTCTCTGCCAGAATAAGGATGGATAAATACAGAGAGGGAACATAATTAAGCAATTCTGACTCTTGAGGCTTCAGCTGCTTCTCTAATATGCGGCACCTGTGTGACCACCACCCAAGCCCTTCTGGATAGGCCTCTGCACCACTTTGATCTGTATGTTCCAGTGCCATGAAAGGTCACGGTCTGGTCATTACAGGAGCCTTTCATTGGGGGTAGGGTGACCTCCAGCTGCTTCATCTCCAGTTTGATACTTTCTGTGTTGACAATGGTATGATTCAATGGCCAATATTGGGGGAAAATATATTTTTTTTCCTTTAAGATACTGGGAAATGAGTGAAACCCAGCAGCTGAAGGTCCATTCAGTCAACACATCACATGTGCAGGACCTGGAAGGTTCCATTGTAACATCAGCTATCATTTCCCAATGAACAACAGTATCTTTCTGTGGAATAATCAGAATTCAGACAGAAGGCAGCTTTTAAACAGAAGCCAAAAGGCAGCAATGGAGTGGAAGTGTGTCACCAGGAGAGAAAAGGAGAGAGAACTCACTCCAGCACCGGGGCCTGCCAGCTACCAAATCAAACCTTTGATGCAGGGGGTTTATTAGCTCCTGGATGATTTTTGCATTTACATCGGCTGGGAACACGCAGACTGGCCTGTTCCCTACCTCCGAGGCAAGGGCTGTGATGAGAGAGGCATTTGCCATGCTCCCAAATATTTTATGCCAGGAATAAAATGAAAACAGCCCCCCAAATCATGGCCCCCTTGATGATCTGTCACAGCATTCTGCTGAGTAAGCACAACAACCCATAGCCGCCTTGGAAAGGACAGAAGCAGACCTGAGATGCTGATTGTATTATGAAAAATAGACTTCAGCAAGCGTGCTCAGCACCACGCTGGCAACTTGCAGGAAGGAAGCTGCTCTCCACTTAGAAGCTGACTCCAGGCGTACACATACCTCCCAAAACATGCAAATGTATATACATACACAGAGAGAAAGTGTACACACCTGCATGGAAACAAACATATGTCTGTGCAACTGGTAGCCAGGAGAGAACCGGCCTTTTTGATGCCAAATGTATCAACAAGGGGCCCATTCTGGTCTCCTTCTATCAGCAAAAAAAAGTGCCCAGGCCTATTTCAGAAAAGAACAAGGGGGTTGACTGCACACACTTCACAAAACCGAGAAACACAGGAATCTCTCACGTTCCTGAAAGATTGTGACCTACATGGAATTCCTATCTAAAGATGAGACCCTTGGGTGCTGGTGTCACTTCTGCCAGACAGGAGGTTGGTGCTGAGGAAAGCTGCAGTTGCCCATTCCCTCATCTGTAACATCAGGGCACAGACCCAGCGACGCTGAGACCCCTCTATTTTGCACATCATGTGACCATGCAGAGGAACCTAAGGTCCCACATGTTGCAGGAATATTTTTTTTCTCTGTCCCCCAAGAATTAATGGGCATATGGACGCTTAATATAGTTAGGATGGATGTTAAGGTCAATCACACAAACATGAGCTAATTCTATAATTGATTGGAAACTAATTAGGAACTCGAAAGAACATTTCTACTGATGTTGCTAATGACTCCAGCTAAGGCTGTAGCTGCAGGAGCTATTCCCAGCCTCTTTCACAGGCAAGGTAGGATTTCAATACCTCTCATTTCTAGTCCGACTTCTCCTGCTTTCTCCATTTAAGGCCTTCCTAGAAGATTTTGTTTGAACAATGAGTCCATGAAGAAACTATTTGGCTTATTCCTTCCCCAGGTGAGACACTGGAATGAGAGGAGTATGACCAAGTAAACTGACTCTGGCAATGTCTAGCCCCATGACCTAGGGCAGTCCAGCTAACTTCCCTGTCTGGCCCTGAGCAACCTCCTCTGTAAAGTGAACCAATGATCTCTTCCTTATAGAATTAAGTGATGAATGATTCACAAATCTGCATACAAAGAACATCAGAGATGGTGGTGGGGAGGCAGGCATGGAGTACTCCATCCAAATATGGCGGTATTGTATTTACTAGCCTCTTCGAATTTCCAATGAAGATGTAGAGCCCTCTGTGACAAAGCATAGGACAGCAGGGTAAAAACCAACTTAGATGGCTCAACACAAGCACACAGATAAGGAAAGAACACCAAGTCAGCATTTATAACAGCCCAAGTCAAGTATCAAGAGTTCATTTGGATTTTCTGAGACTCAGTGATATCAGCTGTCTCTGGGATTTTCTTTTTCACCAAAATTAAAAAAAAAACTTGAAAAGAAAACCAAGAAATAAATTATTTTGTTTGAACAAAATTACAAAACCTGGAATGACTAAAGGTAGTCATGTGCAATATGTCAAATCCATGCCCCGATGCAGATGGAGAACTGTTAACACTTAAACAGCTATGGAATGAATCACTCAATTAATTTCCCACATGCTGAAACAGGTAACAATACATTTATCTGCCAGCACTACACTCTCCGTATCATATATTTCCATAACTGTTAGCAATTTTACTCAGAATAATGGGAAATTAGTTGCACCTCCTTGGTTCAGGGAGAGATAGTGGCCTCAGGCTTGATACCATTCAAGTTGCTCAATGCAAGAGATTTGGGATATGTTCTGTGCTGGTCTCATTTGATTTTTCTCCTCCCCTTTGTCCTTAATGGCTTACGAAGAATGTGTAGCATGTTAGGCGCCAATAACTGAAGAGAATCTACTCCCTTAGGTTTCTGTGCCAGTATTTTTAACACAGAGGAGACAATGGCCTATGAGATAACCTCATAGTTCCACAGAGTCCCAGGGAGATGACAGCTCTCCAATGGGGTCATCAAGTACATTCCCCAACCCACTGATTTCCATCATGGACCCTAACTCCTCACACAGAGATAGCTGTGCACTTATTTCAAACACCTCCCTCTATCTGAGTCCCTGAAGTTGCACACTCTACCAGCTTCATTAGAGCTACCATTAGGATGTTTGCATATGTGGAATCCATGTATGTTCAGCTCATCAAGGGAAGGCCAACAAGCTCCACCAGGATGAGCTCTGGAGAGCTACATGGTGCAATACACATGGCAGCTGAGGAACACACTATGAGAAAGCACTGCCTTCCAACACAACAATGTCTCAGAGAGCTGCGACACTACAGTCTGCAACAGGAGAAAACCATTTCTCCCCAGAACCCCTTTGCTAGCAAGAGAGAAGACCCCCTCTCATGCACTATGGAAATTCTATCCATTCCAGACAAGGTCATTTGTCCAATACTATCTCCTTTGCCAACCCCAGGCCTTCAGGGGCTGTATTTTGGAAATTTGTTTAAGTAGGGAACCTGAAATAACCCCTGAAGTGTCACCATTGAAATGACTATGTGCTGTTTACTGATAAAAACAAAAAGTGCACAAGGAGTGAATCACTTTACAAACAACAAATCCTTAGATTTGGACTCAAGAAAGCTCAGTGCATACTTACATTCACCTTCCTGTAGACTGACAGGTGATCCTAGGCTGCTGTCCAAAGACATAGCAGGACACTGGCAGAGTAACCAGCACTGGCAGATGGATATCACCTATGAACAGTGGGGGATGGAGACAACTCACCTTGGGTTTCACCACTTTCATGAAGGCCCCTCTGACCAATGCCTCTTCTCGCTCTTGTCTGGTTACCTTCTTGGCATCCAGAAACTTTAAGTTGGGCAGCTTGTGCAGGACAAAACACCTGGAAGAGAAAGATCCAAGACAAATCAGGATGATTGGAGTGAGAATCTCAGGGGTTCAGGTACTTTGTCTGGTTTTTAGGAATTCCCATTATAGGGTCTGCAGGAGTTCAGATCCTGGTTGCTATGTTACCTCTATTCTTGCACAAAGGAAAAAAAACATCACTTCTTGGGACATTTCACAAACATACAATGATATGTTAGACATGCACATTACTGGCTGTGCTTGACTCACAAGTGGATACACACAGTCTCAAGCCTTTAAATTAACCACTGGAATGTAATCAATGTATTTATTTCTTAATGACCAGAACATGATCTCAGTCTCTTTGCGACACAGGAAAACCTCTGTAAAAATGAATCTGCAGTTGGCTTGTATAGTTCATGCCAGTGCCATTCCTAGGAGGCATCTGTGTCATTCTCATCTGTGAGATTACAATAAATGATCAATCTGCAGCTGAGACAATCGAAAACTTCCTGTGACTGGGGACAGTCAACTAGGTTGGCACAGCCTGGGTGACTTGGAGAAGTAAGGAACACAGGTGGCTTGGGAATACTTTCCTGAAGGATCAAGCTGAAGATCAGAGGAGTATTTTCTGTTCATCACTGGATTGTTCCCATACTAACCATATGAAGATAGTCTTTACCAAGGAGAAGGCAAAGGAGAGTTGGCTTCCAGGAGCCCTTCACTGCCTAACAAATGCTATGTGGCCTGAATTCCCTTGCAAATGCTCTTTGGCATTCATTATACTTCCAGGGATAAGCCAGTAGCTACTTTTGTGATGAATTATCTTCACACAGGTGTATATGGAATTGATACAAAAATGTTCGTGGCCAGGGTATAAGTTTTAAGATTAATAAAGAAAGAAAATGCATGTACATGTCTTGACTTCTCCCAGTCAGCAGTTCAGACATTTTCTGTCAGATGCTTATATTCCATCCATAAGCAAGCAATTGTTTAGATCCTATTCCTCTTAGGAAGAAGAACTAAGTACCCAATGTCAAGAGCAATGGCTTATCTCCCAAGGAATCAGTCACTTCTTTCCTGATCATCCACTCATCTCCCAATCCCCATCTGTCACAAAGCCTTCTTCTAAACTTCTAGAACACATTGCCCTCTCTTTTCTCCGTACTACTGAAGTCACATATCAACACTGGCCACTCTGAAATTATTTTTTAATTACAAGAACTCTTCAGCAGTTCGTGAAAGATACCTATCTTGAAAAAGGTATGTATGGATTTCAAATACTTCTGTACTATAATAAAATTATCTTTTCAACTCCATTTTTTAATGAAATCCAAGTAATTAATCTTATAACTTCATCTCATCACTATCGGCAAATTTATTTGCTTACTTTCGCTTGATCTTGAAAATAATCCCTAGGATGTACACAAGGGCATCCTAGTCCATTTCAGTTATACAAACACAGAGATGGTTCAAAAGTTCACAGAAGAGAAGAATTAAAAGATAATTATTTAGGATATAAATGCTGAAGATCTAAGCATATAAGATAGTCTTCACACAGTTCTTAAAAATGAATATTATGAGAAAACTAAGAATGGATCCCAAAAGTAAACACATTTAGCTCCATATTCCATGAACTTTTTAAAGTACTCCCATGGAAGGTGCTCAGAAAAGATGACATGATTCTTGGTCTCACATCAGTTGGCAATGTCAGGGTAAGACTCAGTAGCACAGAGAAATCAGAAGTCAGTATTGCTATATGTCTGGGGTTATGTAAAGAACAGCTGTGGTGGCACTGAGAAAAAGATCTATGCTATGCACCAGAGGACCACATACCAAAGAGACAAAGCAGAACAGGAAAACCCCAGAAAAGATTCAAATCCTAAAGACACCCCAAGTACCTAGCTTACTCAGAGCTACTTTGGGTATACCTCCTACTCTATGGAACAGCAGACTCTGAGCGCCAGGACCCTCTCTCAGAAGGCAATCTTATAACAGCAAGAGGCTTTTCTTAGCTTATCCAAGTAGAAGAGGTGGTTGGCAGATCACTCAAAAACCAGAGGCAAGAGTGTAGTCAGCTGCAGGCAAAAACTTTCCCATTGTTCACTGAAATCTGCTGAGGGTGTTGTCAAATTCAGTTTTCCTCCCCCAGGAAGGCCCATCCCATTGCGTGAGGGCCTCGAATTTGACTGCCTGATTCCTGCCACCTCCCCAGGTCTTCACCTAGGAAGCCTCCTTCCTGTTTCTCCTTGAAACCTCTCTTCAGTCTCTCCACTTGCCCCTGAACTCTATCCCCACATAGGAAATCCCCACAAAGGGCTTAGGTGCCCTTTCTATGCCCCAGCAGAACTTTCACCAGCCCTAGTCTGCAGGAGGAAGCCTGCACCTTCGGCTTGTAGCGGCAAAGTCTGGATGACAACAGAGTCTTTCAAATAAAGACGTGTACAGACAGAAACAGTATGTCAGGAGTGACGCTCAAAGGAGTAAAGACACCCACTAAGTGTAGGGTGGGAAAAGATGAATATTCAGGTGAAGAAAACATCAGTATTAGAAAATCAGCCAATGTTTAACGATGGAGTGAAAGATGCCTTCACAGGGCTGGCAGGAACCAGGATGACAACAGACCGCAGACTGTCATTTCGCCTCCCTTTGGATCACAGCCCTGAAATCAAAGGGAAAGCAGGGAGAGAGGTGCTGACTTTCAAGGTAGTTGAAAGTCTAAGATGACAAAGAGCTGCTGTTTTCTGTGCGTTCTTCCTACAGAGTAACAGAAACAGCTTACAAAGTAATTTTGGTCATCCCGACCTTCAAGGTAACTGGACTCCCCACCAGAAAAGTAACCTCAGTTCCCCGGAAGCCACCTAGAAGAGTTTGAGGGGTAATAGGAACACCTAGGCTGTTCATTCTGAGACTCCAGAGTCCTTCCTGTGGAATGTCTTCCTCCATTCCCTTACTCCACCTTCCACCGACAGCTACCAAGCAGCCCCCACCTGCCAGGTACTGTGCCGCTACCAAGCGTAAGCTGCTGAATACAGCAGCACGCTGTCTGCTCTCAAGGAGCTTCTATTCTAGCATGGCCACTCAGACTTCAGCAGTCATCAAGATCCCTTGGGGTCTTGCTAAAATCCACATCAGCCAGAGGGTTGGATTCAGGTGGTGTGTAACAGGACTTGGAATTTATGTTTCTAATACGTGCCCAGGTGCTGCAGCTGCTCCTGCTGAGAACCAATGTTTTGATGAGAATGACCCCACGAGGAATAAGTTTGGGAATTGTGAGTGTAGTGAGGCAGCAGGGCCTTGGTTCAGTCAACAGTCTGCCCCTCCACCATGTAAACAGTACACAAATACAGAGAGTGGTCATGTCCACCATCTTTCCTCTACCCCATACTGGCTTGGAACTAGCTCCAAACATTATTACTGAGTGATAAGTCAGTGGGCTTCCTGCCTGCTGGTGCCAGCCTGGTCTTGGGAGATCTATTTCCCTTTGTTCTAGGTCATGTCAGGGTGTCAAAAGCCAGAGCTTCAATCCTGAGTGTAACACAAGTTTGCCATAAAAATGTGAGAGGATTCCCGAAGCCACAGAATGAAGGCTTTTACAATATCAATTCAGTCCTTGTAAATTTAATCCAGGGTTATTTGTTGCACCAAAATCTCTTCACTGTGATGTATGACTTAGTTACTGGGGTTATCACAGCCGTATCCTAAAGTTGCATAGTACATAAAACATTTCAGTTAACAATGCGGGAAGGTTAACTCCCCCAGATAACCTGCAATCACAAGGGTAGTCCAGATGACAGCCCTCTGTCAGCCTCCACGAGCTATTGATGGTTCAATCAGTTTGTTTTGAAGGTAAAGTACAACAAAAGGGCAGTAAACTTATTCAGACTGTCAACAGGGGCTATCGGGAATGGGGCTTGTAGGTAAGTAATTCTGGGTGTTTTAAGGCTATTATCAAACAGCACTGGTTGAAAGAAGAGACAGCTACTAATAACACAGAAGGCAGCCATCATAAACCACTTTATGGCAGAAACCCCCGTCTATAAATCCTGTGACACCCACAGACAGCTTCAGATTTATAAAACTGCTTGTTAAGTCCGGGAATTGCTTAATGAAAAGAGATCCTTCTACATTCTGAGTCTCACGTCCCTAACTCCAGAGGGCAGCTCCAATTTTCCTGACCTTCTCAAGGTGGCAGGGGGGAATAGCGCTGCCCCTGAGGGGGGCATTGGTGGTGGTGGGACTCAGAACCTCTCCCATCTGTAACATAGACAGAGGCTGTTGATGAGGGAGCAGCGATCCCTGGCAGGCAGTGTTCAAAGATCCGTTTGTCTCAGCATAGAAATGGATTTCCTAAAAGTAAGACACCCATAGCTATTGAGGGTCTCTCTCTTCTCCTATAGAATGACCGTTTTCCTCCTCCAGGACCCCTCTTAACCTTTAGGACGAGGAAAAAAGAACACAGCCAGAAGGGTTTCATTTTGTTTGTTTTTCTGTTTGTGTGTTTGTTCAGAAACCAATTCTCTCTGCTCCATTCCTCGGGCTCTGGCATTTGTCAGCTTGAACTGAGAGAAGAAGATGTTCTTTCCTCTTGCCCACAACTGTTACCCCAGAGGAACTGGCTGCTCCCCAACAGCACTGCACAACCACACAAGAGCCCAGCTAGATCCGCACTGTCTGCTTCTATGGGGTTGGCTGCCATGTTTGTTAATCCATTGCCCCACTCAAGAAATATCAAATGTCCAGTTCTTGAACCAGGCAGAGTCACTGGAGATTTTTCTGCTTCTTTATGCTTATAGACTTCTATTGCTTCTTCACATTGCTTCTTGCTGCCTTCTTACTCCCATGCCTGGGAAGTGTGGAAATGGCACAAGTTACTAATCTCCTAGCTGGGGCCCTGGAAGGGATTCTTGGGTAAAATACCAACCAACCATGTTTTCCATCTTTTCCAAAGATTCACACCTTGTGGAGGGAAGATCCAAGCATGCATCAAGCTTCTCCACTCTTGACTGGGTTACAATTCCATGTAGTAACATGGGTTACCTCATGCTAACCAAAAGTATTCATCAACTACTAAACAAGTCTGGCTAATTTTTTAGATTAGCAATGGCTTATGTACAACTCTGTTGAGACAGAAGCCCTTAAGTGTGTGGGATAAAATCAAAGGAGAGGAAGGTTTTCAATAGGAAACGTGTAAAGACTAACTAAGCAGAGGAAAGAAATGGACCTTCAGCACGTCTTGCTGTGGATACTTAGTTCAACATCCAGCAGCTTTTTGAACCTCAGTTTCCCCATTTACACAATGAGGGGGAATGAATTATGCACAAGGTTCCTTCTGATTTTATTTGCCTTGAATCCTATGTGCTTCAAAGTTGACTGACAATCAATACATCCACATTATCCTTGCCTGTTACTCCAATTTCCTTGTAACCCCCAACACACACACACACACACACACACACACACACACACACACACACACACACACACACACACTGCCACAGCCCCTCCAGGTGAGAGAGGACTGTCAGAAAAAGTCAATAAAGACCAAAGAGCAATGGATGAATGCTGTGAATGGAATGAGTCCAGATGCTCTCAGAGATGACAATGATCTCACTCTAATGAGCTGAAGTGAGCTCACCTACAGCATTAATGAAAGTCTGACGAGTGGCAAGGGCCAGCTGATGTGGCTCACAGTTCACTGGCAACATGTTTGAAGTCCCCTGGCAAACAATACACCCACAGGACAGACCAAGGCCCTCTACAGAGGGTAACCGGCAATTACTCTGTGGGCTTCTGTCACTTTGATCTTTGGGTCATGACCTTTGCTTTCTTGCGATCTTCAAAGCCCAGATTGTAGATTAGCTAGAGAGTGCTCCCTGGGTTATGTAAGCCACAAGTTTTACAGCTCCCATTCAGCTGGGAAATGGTGGCAGACCTGCACAGCCAGCAGCCTGCCATGGAGGACCTCTGCAAGGAGTGACACACACACTGGGTATGCCTCAGGACCGACTGTTCCCTGCAGGGCAACAAAGGGAGGGTATCACACTGTCAACAATTTAATGATACAAGGAATACAAAGGGGCCTACCAGGAAAAAGGGAGAAAGGAGAGGCCAACTAGAGATGCAGTGGTGGGAGAGAATACAGGATAGAGGGTCTGGAGATGGGAGAAGAGAAGGCAGACCAACAGCCCGATGTCTTTTCTCGGAAGGGCAAGTCCACCACTTGTCAACTGCTGCATCTCTGCACTCTTCTTTCTGCACTAAAAAGAAGAAAAAGGGAATGCAAGGGAAGACAAACAATATGCACTTCTCAGGTCCCAAGTATCCCACATTTGATCATTTGGTTCATTTATTCAGCCAGTGTTGACATCTATAGAACCTTGTGGTGGTTTCTCAGGCCAAGTCTTGCTGCTCTTTTCTTGCACAAACTCTGAAAGTTAATGCTGCTACATTTGCTTCCATTCAGTATTCAGTCCCAGACTGTATGTGCACAACAGTGTGTGTGCACAGCAATGAAGGCAATTTCAAGCTCCTTTAATAACCCAATAATGGACGTTCCTCAGCCATGATCTATGATGAATGGCAAAGGGAAACCCCAGGCATGGTTTTGCTCCTGCCCCAATAAGGCCAGGGTACTGTGCAACAACTTGGTAGTGTGTTCAGGCTCACACACAAGTTTAAATAGCCTATTTTACCAGGGGGATGTGTGCCAAAAAAAATCCAACTGGGTGCAGAGGGGGTGAGTGAGGCAGTGAAAGGGGGTGGTAAATACGGCAGGGGGGGGGGGGCTTGCAAGGCAAGCCTCAGCAGAAACCCCAGCATCTGTAATGCCATTTCCAATAACTACATAAATCTAGTCACTTCCCATTTCTGGTCCAGTGGCTGGCCACAATGTGACCTAAAACTGGGCTGACCTCTTTGAAATCAACATCTCCCATGGAAATGAAACAACAGACACACTTGTTTTGATGTATGGCTGGGTGACATATTATAAATATTACATCACATAACCACAGAGGATGCCAATCAATAAGAAATTTTTCTAGACAGCACTAAATGAACCATGGGTTCTTGCTTCTGAATGCACTCCTTTAAGGCTCCTACCATTGCTTAAATGATTAATAGAAGACATATTGTCAGAAAATGTACTTAAAGTGAAAAACAGTAAACTGTAGAAATATCATTCATTTTTTAAGCAATTTTCTAGCGAAAATGTCACATAAATTTACATAGAGGCTTCACTACTGGGCTCTGGGTAACAGCTACAGAGAAGGCAGATCCCATGGTTTGTGGATGAGGGGCCAGGAAAACATTTCACCAAAAGGAAAAGAAAAAAAGCAGTCACATTGCTTTGTATAAACTCAAATGCCACAGGAATTTTAAATTCGAAAGTCATCTTGGGAAGCCCAAAGATTTCTCAGGGACAAATGAAGCACAAACTCCTTGATAAACAAAGCAGAGCCGCTCACAGAGCATAGCACGGAAGTACATCTCACACACATCACTCTCCTCCAAATACATGGGTGAGTGCTCATCAAATCAGCAACAAAAACTCAAACCATAAATGAATAGAAAACTTAAACCTATTAGAGAACTATTTCATTCAACGACCTCAAATGCTGGGCTGTGACTACATAGCACATTCCTTCCGCCCTTTCATGCTGGTGCTCCCACAGGGCTGGCACCTTGCCATCCACGTGGGTGACATCAGGATTTTCCAAGGTGGTTCAGACTATATCTAATTCCAGCTATGTGCCAGCTCTAGAACACAGCCCCTCATGGCAACCACACCACATGTGTACTAACAATTGGCTTCACTGCTGCCTTCCTTCCATGGAAACAAGACCAAAATGGGAAGGTTAGAGGGTACTCAGAAGAGCCCAAGAGAAGAAACACCCCATAAAATCAAGCACTTCCCCCATAAATCATGACCCAGAGTGTGAACCGAGCTGCATATCATTCCTTGCATGTTTTGATTGCATCTGTTGACATGCAAACTGACCTGACTCCACAGTGGGCATGGGAAGTACACAAAGGGACCCACATCTATCTAAAAAGACTCAGCTCCAGAAAGGGAAAAAAAATCGCAAGCCAACCAAGATTTTCCCATGGCCAGCACTAGTTTAAGAATTCATAAAGCTTCAATGAATAAGGCTTGGCACTTACCCATTGGAAGCTGCTCTTTAAATGCTGAGATATACCAAGGAATAGCAGAACTATGCAAGACTGGATATGTAAAATGGTGTGAAATGGTCGGGAAAGAGCTGTAACTGGCTTGGAAACCAAGAACCTGCCAAGGCCAAAGCCAAATCAATGTCAGAGTCACCTGTGAAAGGTTTTGCTGTCACCTTGGTGAATCAGAAAGCCCTGGATGACTCAGAGGCACATTCCCGGTGAAAGATTAGTGCCCAAGGCTGCCCTCCCACTCTGTAGATCCTATTCCCAAAGCTGGACTCCTCATCGGATCTTCTCATCTGACCCCTTACACCATGGGTCTAACTATGTTTCTGAAGATATAGTGTTTTATTTCATTGACACAATCTTACAAGCCCTCTATTTGAAATTGAATAGAATATACTAGAATTAGAAACTTGTTTTATATTCTCCCTCTCCCTCTCTCAATCTCTTTCTCTCTCTCTCTCTCTTTCACTCTCTCATTCTAGGGTGGAAAAGCAACAAAACTTGCTTTAAGTAGAATTCAAATATAGCTTTTTCATTTGATGAATAAATAAGATAAACACACATGTGTGCAAATATGAGTACATATGTATATATGTCTGTGCACAGCCACATACACAGGCACACATGTGAGAACCAAAAACAAAATGGGGAGGGGTCTTTCCACCTTTTCATTTGAGAGACAGAGAAAGAACTCCCATTCACGGATTCATTCTCCAAGTGCCTACTGTGACTA
This sequence comes from Ochotona curzoniae, assembly GCF_017591425.1. NCBI lineage: Eukaryota > Metazoa > Chordata > Mammalia > Lagomorpha > Ochotonidae > Ochotona > Ochotona curzoniae. The sequence continues at coordinate 19,535,461 of NW_024465556.1, read as the reverse complement.
GGGCTGAACCACGACAAAGCTGGAGACAAATTCAACTAAGGCCTACCACCTGTGTAGCAGGGAGCCACTTACTAAGAGATGATCTGCTTCATCCCACAGCCCACAGAGCACGGAGCTAGAACTGAGAACTGAAGTCAGAACTCAAATGTAGATATTATGCTATAGAACATAAAGGAATCAACCAGCAGTTTACATGTCAACTGCTGGACCACCCACTTTCAAACTACCAAAAATGTTCATGGGGCAATTTTCTAGAACTTGTTTGATTCTTGAAGAAGTATGTAAAAATAAAGTTAAACAAAGTTAAAACATATTTTCAGGGACCTGAAATCAGGTTGTTGAAATCCTCAAAATTGAGAATGTTCCAAAAGGAAATTAAATGCTGCTATTAAGAAATATAACATGATGATTGGAAAATTAAAATATTCATCTGGGAGACATAAACTCTATGTAGTTTTATATATTACTCTCACACAAATCTATACTATCAAATCCCAAATGAAAATCCTCATGATCATGATAGAGGATGACTTACTGAACTTTTTTGTTTGTTTTTTTAATAAATCAGGGCCTACCCTATTTTTAAAGATTTATTTATTTGAAAGCATTATAGGGTGGGGACACACACACACACACATACACACACGGAAATCTTCCATAGATTGGTTCACCTCACAAACAGCCACAGCTTCCAGGGCCGGGCTGAAGGTAGACACCAGGAGCTTTAGCGAGCTCTCCCACACGGATTAACAGGAACCCACGCACTTGAGCCACCTTCTCCTGTTTTCTCAGACATGTAATCAGGGAGCTGCATTGGAAACAGAGCATCTGGCTCACAAACCAGTGCCTGTATGGGATATCAGTGTCACAGGCTTTGGCTTAATCTATTGTGTCACATTACTGGCTCTGACTTTAGCTTTTTTAAAAAATAGGATCAGAATCTTGTTCTAATGTTTTAAGAACAGTTTAAAATTTCTTACCAAATTAATCAAAACACCTAGAAAATGGGGTTAAGGGCACAAAATTGTTCCCAACAGAGAAACAGCATTCCTTCTTAGCCTTATATTCCTGCATGTAGGTATGTGTGTGTATATGTATGTTTGTGTGTTTTAGTACAGTGTTTGATAGTCATCAGCATTTCTTACAAATTTTCCCTTAAAATTAATGCTTCCAAGTATATTATTTTGTGGGTCACCTTAGCTTTTTATGGGATTCAACAAGCCCCCCTCAAGCCATTATCCTCTTTCAAAATCCATCCAAGTCTCTCCTGGAAGCCCTAGCAGCCTACTGCTTCCTTTCTTCTTTCTCATTTGTCCCCATCCTGCCCCACTGGTTTGGGCAGGGTGTTAATGAAAGCTTACATCATAATGAATAGAGAAGCTACGCATGTGAAAAGTACCATTAAAACATTTATAAAACAAACCAACAGGGAGAGTATACAGATTATAAAATGAAGAAAAATAAAATTAGCTAGTGAAGTGTGCAACATCAGGAAGACTCATTAAGAGCAAGTGAGCTTGGATCAGAGGCTTCAAGGAAGATAGTTTGTAACTCAAAGGAAGACCCTTCCACATGGAGCCTAGCTGAATGCATGGCTGGTGGACAGCAAGGCAACAGCTTGATGGTGCTAAGAGTTAGTTGGCTCCTTAAACTTCAAATGGAAATGGTCTCTCTCCAAGTGATTGTGAGGTAGACCACAGAAAGATCTAACAATCAACAGCAGAGGTCAGTGAACTAATAGCCCATGGGTCAAATCCAGCCCACAGCCCGTTTCGTAAATAAAGTTTTATGCAAACATAGCAATGGCCAATTATATATAAATTATTTATGGCTATTTCCATGCTGCAAAAGCAGCCAGCAGAGTTTAAGCATTGTGAAAGAATCTCTATGACTTCCAAGCTTAAAATAATTACCTAGCCACTTCTAAAACAAACAAAAACCTTGCCAAATGATGTAGACCACCAAATAACCTTTCATTTTCATTCACTCCTAGGACCTCAAGAAAGGGAGACAAAAGGTGACAGTGTAACACTGTCATGGAAGTCTCCTGATGTTTACCTAACACCTACTAAGCACCCTATGTGGTTTCCATCAATGACTTCTCCCTTCTCCCATCAAACACTCACCTGTATCGCTTGTAGTCTTCCTCATCCTTCTCCAAGCTGACCAGCTCATTGGGACATGCCACATTTCCCAGCAGACTGAGATACTCTAGAGCTGGGGTCACTTCTGCCAGGTGATTCAGCAGACCCTCCAAATCAGTGATGTGGCAAAAGTTAAGGAGCTTGGTCTAGAAGGACAAAAGGCTTGGCAGGTACCATGGGCGATCAGCCTCACAGTGACAAGTCTACTGTGTCCACACAAATTATACAGTAAGGGTCAAAATCAACTTAACATAGTATACCTAGTTTAGTTTAGTTTAGTTTAGTTTAGTTTAGTTTAGTTTAGTTTAGTTTAGTTTTGTTTTGTTTTGTTTTTAAATCACATTGTCAGGAACACTACTGAACTTTGAACAAGCAAGGCTGAGTACAGATCACTTAAGGGAGAATGAATACACTAAATGGTTTATCATACTTTTCTTTCCTCTTCAGTTGCTTTAAAAAAGAGAGAGATAAAACACAGAGTCTATGTAGTAAAATATTTTATTATAATATACAAAGCTTAATATTTTTCTAGTAATAAAAACCAAAGCCTAGTTCCAAACATCACATTAAAAAAATATACACACACATTTCTCTCTGGTATCTAAGGAAATCACATAGATGCAAACAAACACGTATCTCAAGTGAGAGCCAGTATTGGAACTAAGCATGGCTTGAAGACTCCCTAAGAGCAACAAAGCACTGCACTGAGGGAAAGGACAAGACAATGAGAGAAAGGAGAAGTGGAACCAACCAGGCACGTCAAAATGCACTTGCTGAGATGGATGTGAATCTAGTCATCTGTGCAGGAATGGAGGAGTGGAGACAGAGGAGGGGCATGGTGTGGAGATCTCTCCAACAGCCACGCCACAGGGGCCATCGCACATGTCTAATCAAGGCATTCACAGAGATGCCCAAACCAAGCAAGGCAAAAGTCAGAGATTCAAGGACTCAAAGGTATTGGAAAGGGCTGGATGACAACTTAATCTACAAATCACCTCCTGACTTACTTCACAGGCAGAGGAGTTGAGCCATGGACAAAGTGAGAGTTAGACAGACCACAAACAAACACCATGACCATGAGGAGCATGTAAATAAAAAGGAGTTAGCACCAGTAGACAGGAATGGCAGTACAGCATACAGGAGCTGAGCACACAGCAGGGCAAATACAGTACACAGGAGCCCAAGCCTGAGAGGTCCACTTGGACAGAGGAAAGGAAGGTAAAATCAAATCAAAAGTTCTTTGCATTCCATCAAGATGTTATCTAACCTTGGAGGGGGTCACTCAGATTTTTAGACTGTGTTTCTACTTGTCAAACCAGCACAAACTCTAACACACATCTAAATCCAGCCTGTAACATACCTGCCAAGGGGGTCACTACAAGCCAGTACATTCCATTCTGACACCCATCACCATTTGCCCTTGCTGTGGGATTCACTCTTCTTCCATCTTCTATTCATAGAGCCAGCTCAAATGCATGGAATCATCTTATTCCTCCACACCATGAGCCTCCACATATTTGAAGATTTTATTCCCACTCTAAGTTCCTTCAGGCATTCATCAGAACTCCTGTTGCGCCATCCACCATCACATGCAAGAACAAACACTGCACAAGCAGTCACGGAGAAGGCACAAGCATACGAACAGGAAGCCAACACTCCCATGGGGTGAACCTTCTCACCAGCTGCTGGCTTTGATCTGCCGATATCCTTCCTGTTACAAAAACAATGGCACAAACATGGACATGAGAGCTGTTAATCTTTCAAATCTTTCACAAGTAACACCCAGGGATGACCACAAAGGAACATTAGAAAGAGGGTGCAGGAATGGGGTTTTTCATGAAGAAATTGAGCAAGAAGCTTCCACTGGGGAGGTAAAGCTGGAAATACAGAATCAAAACATGGCACAGTTCAACACTGAAGACAAAACTCATGACCACTTGTTGAAGATCAACAATCACAGCCTTTATGAAAATCATTTAAATATTACCCATGAAAAGTGACAGGGAGCAATTCCATGCAAAATCTGATTTTCCCATCAGAAAATCTGTGTCATAGTCATTGCTATGAAGGAAAGTATGTGCTGTGCCACACTCTTTTCCAGAACTGTCCTAGGACTGGGCAGATGAACTTCAGGAGCCCTGGAATACTCTGGAGTGCCCACCCCACAATTTCTGAAGTCTCCACCTAGTACCTAGGACCAGTTGGGACCAACAGTGCCATTTAAGGTGGAGGGCCCCATATCTGGACATCTACCTACAGGGGGTCCTGGTCCAAAAACTGCTGATGTTCCAACCATATATTCCACACATCAGGTACTCCTAGGAATGATATAACGTCTGATGGTCCAGTTCTTGTGAAATCTCAAGGGCCATATACCCTCATTCCAAGGATGGTCAGTCACGCAGGAAACTAGATTGGAAGTAGAACAGCCAAGACTCAAATTAGTATTCTGACACGAAATGTCTTTGATGCAAGTGATAGCCTAACCCATCACTCTGTCAGTCTCTGCCCTGAAATCTTACATAGCACACATGTGGAAAATATGGGTGACAGTTCTCTAACTTTAATAGACCTAAAAACGTTACCAATAATATAGCTATAAAATTACCAATAATGAGTGAGGAAACTTGAAAGAAATATTTCTAAACTGCTAAAATAAAAATCAATTTTGATTAACACTAAGTGATGGAATTACCCTTCTATCTCTCTACAGAAAACATTATAAAATTTCATCGTATAATGAAGCTATAAGGGAATAGCTATAATAGAAAAGAAGTAGAAGAAAAATCTTACACAGGCATATCTATAAAAAGAATGTTACTTTTCTGGGTATTTTGACATTTGCAGTACATATCAAATTAGATTTTTAAAAAATTTGCTTTGATCTATTTTTGTTTTAAATAAATATTCATTTCACACGTATTTTTACATTGTTTCATAGTCTTCATTTTTTTAAATTTATTTTTTCGAAAGGCAAAGTGACTGAGAGAAGGAAACAGAAATCTTTCATTCACTGATTCACTCTCCAAATGGCTACAACAGACCAAAGCTAAGGTAAGAATTCCATCTGGGTCTCTCGCATGGGTGGTCTGGGCTCAAGTACTTGGATCATGATTTGCTGCCTTCACAGGCGTGTGAACAGGAAGTTATATGGGAAGCAGGGCTGCAGTGACTCAAACCACCTTCTCTCTAACACATGGTACCAGTGTCACAAGCAGAACACTGGCCCACAGTCTTTACCTTTAACTGGAATCCCCCACGTTATAGAATTCATCCTCCACAAAACCTGGATTTTCCCAGAACAGGAGGTGAGTGATTCAAATGTCCTGCTCATAGAAATTTCTTGGGTAGAGAAGCTGTAGGCCCTATGAAGTTTCAGCCATCCAGTGCTACCACATACTAAGGATTTTCAGAGCTGATCTCATTTGGAATATTTTATGTAGGAGAAGCTCCTTCTTCCCAGGCCTCTAATGTCTTTTAAGAGGAAGAGAGAGAGAGCTCCCATCATCTGCCTCGTTCCCCAAACACTCACAAATGCAGGGGTGGATAAGGACAAAGGACATAAGCTGAAAAATCCAAGACTCCCACATGGACAGCAAGGATCCAGTTCTTTGATCACTGGCTCGAAGGGTCTGCATTGATGGAAAGACGGAGGCAAGAGTTGGAGACAGGAATTCAATCAAGGCACTCAGAGATGAGACACATGCGCCTTTACTGTTCTGGCTAAATACATGCTGGATCCTTTCTTAGGCCTTTCAGTTACTGGCATACAAAATGAGAGCTGGGCTGAAACAGGTGGTTTGCTACAGCACTGGCAACTCCTCCCTGACTGTGTTGTTCAAGCCACCCACCTGCCACTGACACCACCAGAGGATGAATCGGGAGAAGGGGTTCCAATTGGCTTCCCAGTCTCGGGTCAACAAGGAGAAACACAGCTCTGCCTTGCTGGTTGCAAACTCTGAGACAGGACTTGCCACCTGTCCTCCTTTTAAGGTGCATAGAAAATCAAGCAGAGCTGACCAGTGACAGATAAATGTCTCCTCAGGCAATAAAGACCACTGCTGTGGAGATTCTGGAGAATCTCCCAGGGTGGCTTTTTCCCCCTTTTTCCCCCTCAGAGTTTGAAGCTACCTGGCACAATTTCAACTCTCTGCAGCTGGATGGCTAGATGCGTGGCACACACCTGGTCTTCCTCATCAAGTCTTCTCTGGAGCACTTGACGTTTAGAATTTTTCCCCCAGTGTTCTCTACAGAAAGTTGCCGTGGCGGAGCCCAGCTGTCATGGCAAGGCTTGCCAAGGGAGATGCTTCTAAAGAGTGCCCAAGATCAAAGCAGCCTCTTGCCTTGAAAGTTTGGAGGAGTGAGTTGTGGGGGCCTCTGGAGGCAGCCATGTCCAGTCGCTCAGGCCGGAAGCTATTTCCCAGTTATGAATGGGCAGGTTTCTCCCGCTGGGATCAGCTCTAGGGTGAAGGGCAGCCTCTGGAACTGCAGGGAAGACTGTAAACAGAGCAAATCCTAATATAGGATTTTGTGATTGCTAACTGGGTAGTATAATGGCACACCGCTTGTTTTCCTTCACACACACGCACACACACACACACACACACACACACACACAACACACACACAGCTCAGAAAGTTACCATATGCAAAACAGTGAAGAAAACTGGAGTTAAAGACCACAGTTGGTAAATGGCAAGGTCTAGATTCAAATCTAGGCCTTAAAGAAATTACATTTCTAGGATTAAAAAAAGTTTTTAAGTGACCTGCAATTTCCTAAAATGAAAAGGGGACTCAAAAATCCTAAAAATTGAGGAGTCTTGCACACGCACACCTCCATGGGAGTTTCCCAAGTGCTGTCAGCCAGCTGAGCTCTGCTCCCCAGACACTTCCTGTTTGGGCTTCTCTTTATTTAAAGCACCGAGGCTTCAGCTAACAGCAAAATATGTACGGGAGTTGTGAAGTCTTTGGGTGTTAACAGTGTGATCCCCCATATACTATACCATTGAGATCACTCTACAGGACTCTGAGATGATTATCACTATTCTGTCCATTTTATAAATAAACTGAGGCCCCTGACAAGGCACAGAGATTTCCGCAAGATGACAGGAAATTGCTGTTGAAACTCAAGCCTGGTGTTCTGAGGCAGCACAGTGGCCAGCCCAACATGGCCCAACTGGGCCAACGAAAAAAATCGAGGCATTTCTCCACAATGACAATGTAGCACAAACTCCTTTTCACCCGCTGCATACACTGAAGCAAAACTGAAACAAACAGGGTGACAGAGAGCAAACGGTGACTTCAAATCAACTTACTTGCCCAATCCCCAGAGCAGAAGGTACAGAAGATCCCCTTGGCCATTCAAAGATTACATGGTTGTATTTTCCAAAATATCCCATTTGTCCCTCACTTGTAGATCTGGATATGACTGGGATAGTTATCAAATTCCTCATTTCTACTAGTGGACGAGCCAGAGGTAGATGATGCATGCCCGTGGATGGGTGAGAAAAAGAATGGGAGGGAGGGGAAGTGGGTTAAGCCCGGGACTGATGATAGCACAGTCAGTCTAAATAAACCAAGGAGTAGGAGCAAGAGATGAAGAGGTCGTCAGAGACCATCAGGTTTTCAGACTGGCCAGGGGAAAGCATTAAAGCTAGGTTGAATAGAACAAAGGTGGGAGGTCAAGTAGGAGCTAGGCAGATGGGAAGGGAAGCATGATGGGTGAGCTCGGGGTGGCGGGTGGGAGGGGGGAACCCTGCCAGATATAAGGCTTGGAATCTGACAGCCCAGTAGAAGAAGAGCATGGGCAGCTGCTCCCTATTGTATCTGCATTCCTTTCCTCCAGCTGTGATGGCCCCAGCTCTGACTTTCAGGATATGTGAACAGCATTCAACAGCCCCACCGCTCTTACTCCTCCAGTTTTTCCATAAAATGAGTTTTGTTCACCAATGCTGCCCAACTCACAGAATGAGAGCAGGGTACTAAGAAATTGTAAACATTACAAAAATAACCTCTCAACACATATTCCTGCCTTGAAGATAGCAAAACTCAAGTTAGTTAAGTTTACATAATTCTCCAGGGCCATAATATTAACCCTTAAATGTAGTGGAACTCAATATTACGAGACCCTTAGAAAAACAGTCACAATAACTGGACTCTATGCTAAGTATATGCTTGCAATGAAGGAATCTCAACTGAACTTGAACTGCGGTTATGCAGCAAGGGGAAGGAATCCACCATGGGGGGAGGGTTGTGGGATGGTTGGGGGGAATCCCAGTACCTATAAAACTGTATCACATGATACAATGTTAATAACAATAATAAAGAAAAGAAAAGAAAAGAAAAAAGATAGAGCCATTTAAAATTTTAAAAATTTAATTAAAAAAAAACAAAAATAAAACAACCTATGGGGTGGCTACGACTACTGTCCCCATTTTGCAGAGGAATCCTAGGCCTCTACTCCAAGCAACAAGTCCAAGGTCTCACAGCAAGTGGTAGACAGGGTACCCGTCACAAAGACTTGCATCAGTATCTGCTGTCATCAACTCCTATTTGGGAGCTTCTCCATCTGACTGTGACACCTCCAGTTCTCATGGACAAATAACACCAAACATTGTTACAGAGAAACTTGATTGTGAGTAAATCCAAATAAAAAGAAATCTAGATATTTTTGAGACGCATAAATGTAAGTAGAGTAAAGGACCATTCTACACATGTCAAGAATCAATTAGGACCCAGTACAATGGCTCAGTGGCTGAATCCTTGCGTTGCCTTGCATGCACTAGGATCCCACGTGAATGTCAGTTCATGTCCTGGCTGCTCCGCTTATCATCCAGCTCCCTGCTTGTGGCCTGGGAGTGGGGTGGAGGAAGGCCCAAAGCCTTGGGACTCCGCACTCACATGGGAGATCCAGTAAAGGCTCCTGGGTTTAGATCGGCTCAGCTCCAGCCATTGCAACCATTTGGGGAGGTAGCCAGTGGAGAGAGGATCTTTCTATCTGTGTCTCCTTCTCTCTGCTTTTCTAATAAAAATAAATTAATCTTTTAAAAAGTCTATTAAAAATCAAAACTAACTTCACAAAAGTTTGAGACAAACTTCACTTTAGCTGACAGCAATATTCCTAATGTATTTAACAGTCAGTCTACAAAAAAGAGCCAGCACCTTGTTAGCAGACCAAGGATTAACAGATTCTAGAGCTTGCTTTATCAAAGATATGAACTGAAACATTAAGGAGACAAGATACTAAGACCTGTGCACTAGACTGTGAGAAAATTGAGATGTGTTTTTTTTATATTCACACATTGGAGAGCCACCTTTTCCATCTGCTTTGCATTTTGGATGTGACTTGCTTTGGCCATAGGGACATCAATACAGATGATATAAGTAGGACCTGAAAACTTATTTGCTAACACCTCATGAAGCATGTGCTCTTGGAAACACTCCTCCCATGAGCAACTGTTTATGCTACAATGTCAGAGACGTGCAGTTCAGACTACAATCACCACTCGGCTCCAGAAACAAATGAGGTCATCTTAGACTATCCAACCCCAGTGCGACCTCTGGATAACGTGACTGCATAACAGGCCCAAAGCAATGCCAGTGGCAGAAGCATCCAATTAAGCCTTTGCCAAATAGTTGATCCAACAGCTGATTTGCAAAGACATAAAGTAAGCCACGGAATTTGGGGGTATATTATTATGCAGCCAAAGAGAGGCAGAGCCTACATAAAAAGCCCCTCACACGGTAGCAAGAGCAATATTGCTATTAAATAATATACATCACCATTACAGTCTGAGCAATATTGCTATGATAGCAATAAACCCAGTAATCATCGGTCAGGCTGAGCCACTCACACATTCTGAAGCAACAGAAGTCAGATGGCTATAAAGACAGAGTCAGAAGTACCTGGCTGGGGGCAGAGGTTGACTGGCCTGACCGTTAAGGCACACTTCACACCAGTGCCTGAGTTGACTCGAACCTCTGAATCCCAACTCCATCTTAATCCGAAAATAGACTCTGCGAGGCATCAGTTATGGCTCCAGCAATTGGATTCCTGACACACGCAAGGGAGACGTAAGCTGAGTGTCGCATCAGCCTTGAACTCACCCCACCTGCTGCAGATATTTAGGGAATCAACTAGCAAGTGTATGTGTGCTCACTCTCTCGATCTCTCACACTTTCTAAATTTATAGCAAAATTCAAGTTAAAGTGTTAGGTTGGGAAGACCGTCTGTTGTATCACCTGCTCTCACTCTGAGCCCAGAAGGGAAAGGAGGAAAGAAACGAAGTCACACTGCACACTGAGAGCAACCCTGGGCTCCTATACCCACTGGTAAATGCTGGGATCAGGTTCACAACACAGTGCCCGATGCTGCAGCCTCACCAGGCCATCATCATTGCTTCCTCAACATAACTCGCACAATGGAGAAGGTGGGGCAGGCAGAGGACTCCTAAGACGGCAAGATCTCTCGGGATTCTGGAGCTAAGAGGCTCACCAAACGCTGGTGACAGCAACACCAAGACTATAACTTCCATCTAGTCCAACTTAGCAAAACATATACAGGGCTTCGGAGAGGATGACTTGTCTAAAGCCACACAGCTCCGTGTGACAAAGCTAATCCATGAATCCATGTCCCTAATACGAGAATATTCTACCGTCACTGGGACACAGGACACAGCACGGGCACAAAGCAGAAACCAGATCAGCAAATTCTAACCAATCCTTTTGTGCTTGATGGCTTTGCAAACATTCGATCTGAAAAGTCCTAAGACACACTGAACACAGTGAGTTTCCCATCAATGGGAAACTTGGCTGACTAAAAGTAGCAAATGGAAAAACACACCCAGGTTTTTTTTTTTTTTTCATGACAAAGACTTCGAATCTCCCCTTCATTTCTACTGAGGTATCCCTACCAGATATACTCCTGTAGTCAGGACTGAGTGCTTATGTCACTTCCGGATTCTTACACTGCAATCCTAACACCCAATTATGTAATCCTTCGAACCTAAGAAACCAGGCCATGCAAGCAGAGCCCACTTGATGGGACTGGCATCACCGTAAGAGAAGAACGGGCAGCTTCTTTCTTCTTTCTCTGCGCCATGAGAAGGCGTAGGAAAAAGTGTCATCACCAAGAACCCAAGCACGGAGCAGGTATTGTGGTGCAGTGGAATGCACTTTGCCTGGGCGGCTGCATCCCACACTGCAGTGCTGGTTCAAGTCCTGGCTCCTCTGCTTCAGATAGCCTGGGCTATAGAAGATGATGCCTTGAGCGCCTGGACCCTGGCCATCCATGCGGGAGACCCAGCAAGAATTCCAGGCTTCTGAGTGCGGCCTGGCCCAGCCCCGTCCGCTGCAAACATTCAGAGCATGACCCAGAGGATGGAAGACATCTCCCTCTGTTTAGCTGGCTCCCTGGCACTTGCTCTGTTGCTCTGCCTTTCGTGAAAATGAACTAAATAAATGAACATTTAAAAAAAAAACGAAGAGGAACCTAGCCATGCTGGCATCTTGATCTCAAAGCTTGAGCCACTAGAATGTGAGAAATAAATGTCTGATGTTTAAACTACTTAGTCCATCATATCACAACAGCAAGATTTGGCCAAGATAATATTTAAAATAATACAAATTAATTTATGGCTTGAAGTGTCAAAAAGTAGCTTACAAATGTTTTCCTGATTGCTTTCAAAGCTCACTTGCGTATCTAAGTTAAAACTAAACTGTATACTTGCCTTTATTTTACGATTTAGGGGGAATTTTTCACTGTTTGAAATATTTATTTTATTTGAAAGGCAAAGTTATGGGAGTGGGGGAGGACCTTCCATCTGCTGGTTCTTCGCCCAGATGGGCTCCACAGTCAGGGCCGGGCCTGGCTGAGATCAGGAGCTAGGGACTCCACTCCTCCACATTGGATGACAGGGGCCCAAGCATTGGGCCATCTTCCATAGTTGTTCCCAAGAGCATGCGCAGGGAGCTGGATCAGAGGGAGCAGCCAGGGCTCTAACCAGAGCTCACAGTGAGTGCCAGGTCATAGGTGGTAGCTTAACCCAGAGTGCCACAACGTCAGCCCCTTCTTCCTCTAACTTACCGTGTACATTTGCTCCAAGTGCCAAACAGCCTGTCAACAGCCTAACGAAATGGCAGTAGTTGGGTGGATTCATTAGGGTGCCACCTGGGTCTCCTGTACGGCATTGCAGAGTCCCTGCGTCTGAGTTCCAACTCCACACTGAATCCCAGCTTTCTGCTAACGTGCGCAGACGAGGACGCAACAGGCAATGCTTCACACAGCTGAGTTCCTGAGACCTGCCTAGGACAGCCCAGCTGAGTCCCCATCTCCGAGCCTCAACCCTCCCAGCCTGGGCTTCCAAGGGCATCTACAAGCCCTCCTCTGCCTCCGATTTTCATCTAAATTAAATAAAACTCTTTTTCTTAAAAGTGACTAGATGTCAAATTTGCAGCAACACAACAGAATGGCAAGGACTTTAGACAGGGACAGAGCAAAAGCCTCAGCTGGAAGCAGCCTCTTCTTATTGCCTCCAGGCCTCTTCCTTATGTCTTTCCACATCCAAAGAAATGGAATGACCATGACCTTCTCACAGGGCTTGGTCCAAATGAAAAATAATATGCCAAATATTATAATATTTGTGTCTAAAGCACAATATATAAAATATACATACCACATATGCTAACAATATATTTAGTATTTGATGTTTAAAGTGTTACAAATTGTGTGAATATATATAGTTTGTATAGGAATATATGTGTATATATATGTACACACACACATATATGTATGTAGTGCATGTATTTGTCTTTGTGTATGTGCATACCTGAAGCACCCGGCCCAGAGCCTAGGCCCTAGGAGGGTGAGGCAAGGAACAACGAAGGCAGGGGCTCATTCCTTCACAAACACTGAGAGAAGCTGCACTCTCTGCCTGGCTTTAGGCACAAAGGGCAGAGGTGAAGCAAGCCAGCAGCCCACCCCTGCTGGGGGACCGCGTCCCGGGCCGGCAGTATCCCCAATTCCGCCAGCCAGCAAACAGGGGGTCCCCCACGGGCCTCACACACAGGCAGCGGTCAGTCAGCGGCCCTTGGTCTTCTCCCAGGCCGCTGAGGGCTCCACCAGGGCGGGCGCAGGCGGGCCGGGGCTCCGCACTTCTCTCTCTCACCGCCTCAGAGCTTTCTAGAACCCTCGGCGGAGGAGGCGGCGGCCGCTTCCTGCGCCGCACCGCCCTCTGCTGCCCACCAGAGGTCGCCCTCCCACGCCAGCCCAAGCCCAGAGCCGCGGCGGCCTCGCGCGCCGTCCGCCCCGGCCAGCGCTGACATGATTTTCTTTCTCTATTTTTATCTATTAAAAAGATTTCTTCACAGCCATAACTTAGCTCTCTACACTAAAACGGGGCAACAGGAAGATATAATGGTGCATTTCATTTATGAATGACCTCTAATAAATTACTCTGAAGTGTCCCGAGTGCCAGAAGACAGAGCGCTTTGTCTGCCCGCGGGACTGCGTGTCACATACTTTAATCTGGCGGACACGTAAAACTCTCCTTTTGACATTTCGCAGGTATTTGTGTCGGGGCGGGGGGCGGGGGCCACGGTGGGGCCGGACGGGGAGCAGCGGGGGAAAGGATATTCGGTTCTTGTTGAGGGTTAAGGTATGGAGCCGCGGTAACCCTGGCAACACGAGGTCGTCCCCCAGCAGATTGTTGTCCAAGATGAGTTCCTCCAGGCTCCCGAACGCTCTCAGTCCTTCCAGTGACCTGCAATGACAAAGGCAACAGGAAAAATGATCCCGCACTAAATCAGGGAGGCCATTATGAGCCGAAATAAATATTTTAACCTTCCCTTTCAGGACTGGGAATAGTCTGGGCTTGGCGCCTGTCAGCAAAGTGAATGACAAGAATTAGGAGCGGGAGCCGGGGTGGGGGGCGGCGGGGGAGAAGGGGGCCGCTGGCATCCTTCACGCATTGCCGACATGAAGGATGAGGGTCAGTTAGTGAGTAGCCAGGATCCAAAACAAAGGGCTTCAGAAACGGCCTGCAGGATAAATTTGTCAATGTCTTGTGCCTCCAGGCACCCAGCCTGGGCTGACCCTAACTTCCATTCCCAAGATAAATAACTGTGTCACCATTCACCTTCATTCCCTGGACACAAATTTAAGTTGTCATCCATCATTTCTGCCCAGAAATATCATACCCCTCTTACAATAATAAATATAACTTCAAGTATCATTTCGTAGCGGTTCTCCCCGGCACACGGCAGGCTCTTGTTCCTTCCCGGTCTTCTTACATCCTCTGCCTTTTCCCCCCTTCGTTACTAATCACTTAATTTGCTTCTACCCAGGTTCCCCATGGCTGCCCCAAAATACCAGGCATCTGCGGGATTACCTAAGCAGTGTGAGCGCTAATCTTGGCTCTGCGGAATTTCTTTTATTTGTTTTTGTTTTTTTTTTGTTTAGGGCTGAGGGAAGGGAACTCGGGCCTTCAGAGCTGCCGGATTGAAGTTTCGTTTTTAATTTATGGAAAGTGGATTTTTCACTTTATTTATTTTGAAAAAAAAAAAGTTGACTGTAGCAGTGGAGAGGTTGAAGCTGTAAAAACGCATCTGAAAGAATCAAGAACCAAGCTCAGGGGAAAAATTATATCTATGTACATATATATAAATAGATGTATGCATACATGTATGTATGTTTTAGAATTGGGGAAATAGCATTGTTTATGCATGGAGCTGAAAGTGAACTCTTAATTTTATGGGCTCTCAGGGGTGTTGTGGTAACCGGGCAGTGGGGCGCAAGTGCCTGCCCAGGCTCACACAGACGTTAATTAAAGCCAGGCCCCTGCTTACAGAGAGAGACGGACTCCCAGCTCCTGCACCTGCCAGACCCAAGAGATGTGCTGAGCTTGCACAGGCTGACAGCTGAGCTACGGTGCCGAGCAGAGGCAGGACTTGCCCGGGATCCCTGTAAAATGTGACAGATCAGGCAGTCGGCAGCACGACTGATCCATTTACTGACAGTGCTTGTGTCCCAGCACCCTGTCTGCACAGCTGAGTGTGGCCTTTGGGCCAGAGCTCCCTAAGGCACCCTGAGCTCCCTGCTGGGACCTCTGCTATGGGGCTACACACCAGAGAGTTCATCCCACCCCTCCCGCCCCAGGAGAAACATGCCTTATAAGTCCTCAAATCTGCACAGTCCATTGGGCCCAGGGCTGCTCTGCTTGCACGCCACGTTCCTGCCAGACCTCAGCAGGCCCCACCCAAGCCCCAGCACTCAGAGTGGCCCACCCCAAGGCAGGTGCACCAGGCCGCCCACATTGCCTGTGGAGGGCCCTGGGTTCATCCCATTGCAGTGCCTGCTTCCTCTTCCCTTTCTCTGCAAAGTTCTGGGAGGCAAGTCCCAACGGGCACACACCCGAGCAGGCAGGTCTGGGCCTTGAACCCCAGCTCCAGCACGTCTGTGGAATATGAAGCTGAGCCGTTCAAAAACTGATCCTGGACTCACTAGTTCGTTCTATGCGTCTTCCTGCTCAAAGGGCCTCAGGGTAGAATAAGCAAAAGAGCATGAAGTCACGGCAAATGCCAGCTCCTTGCCTCCCCCCCCTTCCATTCAATGTTTCCTGAGATCCTGACCTTGAGGAATGTGTTGAGGACTTAGAGGGTCGGCAGAAGAACAAACCTTTCTGAAGGGTCTTCAAAAAGTCTGTGGGAAAATGCATAATGTGGAAAACCTGTGTGTGTGCGCTCCTGTGTGTGTGCGTGTGTGCATGCGTGCATTTTCTAGTTCCTTCCAACTGCAGCATGCAGACTCCTCAGAGGCCTTTTCATCCCTTCCTTCAGAGGAGTTGTGAGCACAAGTGCTTCTCAGGATCAGGCCGGGTTTTTGCCATGAGTGAGCGGGGCTGAGACCACCTGCCACGAGGGCCGCTAATCAGTCCTTTGTACGCCAACATCAGTGGGGCTCTGCTCAAAAGCCACATCCACACCCCATTGTTCCCGGGATGTTATGCAAATATTACACGCTTCTCCTGAGGACCAGCAAATGGCCGGCAACTGGCAGACACAAGAAAGCTTTCCCCACCCCCAGGAGTGCTTCAGGGCACGCAGAACGCGGAGCGACCGGCACGGGGAAGGGCAAACGGTGCCACCCCCACGGAGAGGACACAGCCCCACGGGGCGAGCGCTGGCTGAGCTCCACACAGAATGAAACCTCAGCCAGAAGTGTCTCCAGCCCCGCTGTCACCTGTCTGCTCTCGCGATTCCTTACGCCGTGTAAGGGAGGCCCGTAAGTCAGCAGCTGCTAATTCATACATCCCTGTTGTCATGTCAGCAATGTGATGCAGACCTAGTGATTTAGTCAGCTGGATTCTAGAGCTGAGGGAGACAGCAGTGGAAGGAAAGGGCAGAATTTGTAGGAATCAGTTGCTGGGCGGAGACCAAGAAATCTACCCGCAAGTTAGGGTCACTGTTTATTTTCTTGAAATGTTCCTGCTCCTGTTTGTTGTTTGAGGTCCAGGAAGGAGAAGGAGAGAACTGATTCACATCCATCTCTGAGTTCACACCCTGCAGGAGGATACCAGATACTTGCAAACAGATTTGTGCTCTTCAGTGACGTAAGAGGGCCAAGGGCTTACATGACACACACAGACCTAGGCCGCTTAACTCGGTAGCAACAACGGGGACAGGAACAACACTGCAGGACTGTAATGTCTGCTCTACCCTTGCGTGTGGCCAACAAGCACACCCTACAAAGAATCCCTGGTGGAGCAGCGATGGCCAAGCCAGGGTCATGAATCAGCTCCCTTAGGAGTGGCTGCGATGTCGAGAGCCAGAAGGCAGACATGTACCTGGGGCCCAGGTGCAGCCAGCTGCAGAGAGGTCGGCACTGGCCGGAAGCCACCAAAGGCCACCCAGAAAACGGGACATGCAACTGCCAATTTGCCTGGAATATGTTGTAGACTGCCTGCTTCCTGCCTCCCCAGCAGAAAAACAGCCCTGATACCACCCCTAGATACTGGTTCAGCTACTTTGGTCACAAGGCTGGGCCTGGACTCCCCCTGGAACAGCTGCAGCTGTGGGGAGGGTCCCAGTGCTTTCTCCAAAGACACATCAAAATGACAAAACATCACAACGCATTGGGCTCCAGCGGATTCAAACAGAGACAACTTTTAAGTTTCCACTGTAATTAACCCTATCCTCGTTAAGATAATTATGATCAAGCTTCCTGTCACAGTTAATATCCCAGCATCATCGCCTGTGGCTCACACTCTGCCCTCATTAGCTTATAAACACAGCAATGCTAAACAGGCAGCCGCTGCCTTGCCCAGGCTGCAAAGGGGCCTTGGGCAGGGCAGCAGGTCTCACAAAGCCATGGTCCCTGGAACCTCATACCCCTCTACTCCTGGATGGGCATAAACTCAGCAACCACCCTTCATGCTTTCACTGAAAATGGTCACACACCAGAGAGGAGAAGTAGGACCCTGCGGCTGGAGCAGTGGGCTGGGGCACAGCCACCTTAGTGTAACAGCCCCTCCCTGCCCCTTAGCCAGCAAAAACCAGACTGTACATTCTACCTTGAAGCTGACTGGCAACACCTGCAGAGCCCCACTCCAACTCCCAGGGGATACACTGGGCCAAGAAAGAACCCCCTCTTCCCTGTGCTCCCTGCCAGCCCCAGGGTGACCTAGGTCTGGCATAAGACGGGCAGAGGACAGTGGGAACAGCTACCCTCAGATCCCATGATAGGTACAGAGAATGATGTACAGCCTCATTTCAGAATGGAATCTTGGGGTGTTTGCAAACCAAACAAGAAAACGTGATCTCCACCGAGATTCTTACCACCTTCCTCAACTCTACCTACCCAGATATCTTGAACCACATTTTTAAATGAGAAAGTAGAAAGGGCATGAGAAACCTAAAGGGTCTAACACACACACACACCTCATATCCCTCCCGGCGACAGTCCCACAGATCTGCAAGGGCAGTTCTGGCGAGTGTTCTTTTTTGTTTATTCTCTGTGAGGCCCTTTGAACAGGAACCACACAATGCAAGTAAGTCCACATCGGTTTTTGAACAGCGCCAGTTCAGATGCTACAAACACCAGTTGCGTCCCACAACCTTGAAATAAAAAGAGAGGGATTGAAGGAGGAACTGCTGTGTGATGAGCCGGAGACCCTCAGTGGCCAGCGTGGGCAGCCTGGTCCTCTGCCTTGCAGCAGGCTTCCCTGGCTGCCTCGGATGGAGTGCCCTGAGGTCTGGTGGGACTGGCACCTGCAGCTGGGAGAACACTGAGCCCAGTGCAATCTGTGGATGTGGTTACGTACCAGGCATTTTGGACCTTGCAAGGATCTACCTCTCATGGCAGAGGTCCCACAAGGGATTCTGAATGCATTGGCCCTGCCTCCCAAGGAAGTCTCAACGCAGCCTTGGCAGACCTGGAAGGCTGCCGGATGCACAACCAGCCCTCAGTACCTCCCCGCAAACTGGTCCCTCTGCAGCCTGGAGCCTGTGGGTGTCTGAGAGAACACCAAAGGACAGGACAGAGAGCGGGCTCAGGCAATGGCCAGGGTCTGGGAGGGACTTGTGTCTTTAAAGTCAGAATGCCCAGGGGATCTCTGTCTTACACTGGGCTTGTTCATCTGAGAACAGAAAGGACAGGTATTCAGCAAGTCTGCACTGGTTCATCACAACTAGTTGTTAAAATACTTAAACAGGGTAGGAGCTTGGCTTAGCAATTACGATGCTGCCTGGACAGAACCATCCCATATAAGAGGGCATGGGTTTGAAGCTCAACACTAACCCCACTCCAGTTTCCTAACAATGTGGTCTCCAGGAGGCAACAGTCAGGTGCCAAGAAGTTGGTCCCTACTACCATGTGTGTGTCACCTGGACTGAGTTCCCCATCATGTGTTTGGACTAAGGCCTAACTATTCCAGGGATTTGGGGAAGCCAATAGATTGGAGCTGTCTCTATGCTTAAGAAACAAGATAAGTAATTTTTTAAACAATTACTTATCTAAATATCTACAGAAGTTGGAGATGACGACAACTCTGAACAACTTTTCCTGTTGTTCAGCCATTCCCTGTAGCAACCCCAACCCTGCTTGGAGCTTTTTACTACACAACAACTAGGTAGTCAAGACATGGGCCACTTTAGGGCCACCAGAAACCCTGTTTTAGCCAGGAACCATTCTGATTGGCCCATGCAATTGTTAATTTAATAGCACGGCTTGTGCTATATTCTCCAGTTACTTCTTGTAACTTCTCCTGTCTCATTCCCCACAGCAAAGGAAGTGCCTGGTACATAGAGGACACGACCAATGTCACATGACCAGGACAGGCTATACGAGGATGCCCAAAGCTAACTGGGGGATAGAGGAAGGAGGATGTGACTGCTCATGTCCAGAAGACAGCCCAGCAAACAGCCTACTGACCTGGATCACAGCCCCTTTCATGTCCTATCTAAACGCCTGTGTGAATGGACAG
Source organism: Ochotona curzoniae (assembly GCF_017591425.1). Lineage (NCBI taxonomy): Eukaryota > Metazoa > Chordata > Mammalia > Lagomorpha > Ochotonidae > Ochotona > Ochotona curzoniae. Next base: position 19,515,840 of record NW_024465556.1, on the reverse strand, counting down.
ATGGGTCCATAACTACAGTATTATATATATAGTATACTATCACAAATGGTACCTATCTATACATTTATATTTACTTGCTCCATATGCCTTTCAGCCGTTCAGGTCACATATGGTCAAAAATATACATGCATATACGAGCATAAATTAGTCCACAGCACAATTTTGTCAATAGTAAGGTACAAATTTCTTTAGGAAACAGAAGAGACTGGAAAGGACTCCGAGCTGCATTGATAGACATCAAGAGGGTATATTATATGGAGTTAAAGTAAACCCCAAACCCTTCCTGATGGATAATCCCTGAGCTACAGAAAATAAAATCCAACATCAGTGTAATAGATCTGAATCCAAGGCAATACCTAAGATCAAGGTAGCTAGTTGGGTATGAAGCTATCACGTACCACACCTAAGGACACCTAAGAAATCTTCCCAATTCAACATGCAAAGAATGATGGAGCATGAGCGCAGTGCTAAGTGCCCACACACAAACTTAAAGTTTCTGCAACTGGAAAAGGGAGATAAGAAGTTAGATTATGAAAGATTGACTTTACAAATTTACATCTAGTAGATTCTAATAAAATTATAACACTGAAGATCTGGGGTTTTCTTGCCTTAGGATAATGTGAATTAACATACCTGATTATATATATATTTTTTTACTTTTGCTGCTACGAAGCTCCAAGAACAATGGAGACATAGATTTTAAAAGGTTAATACCTCATTTCCTCTTTATATGCTTTTTAAGTTCATTATCAAGGCCTATAATTCGCTATAGCACTCATATTTAGCTACTATGTTTTCATTATTTCTGATAAACTAGTCCAGACACTTTGTGAAATAAGGTAATCCATCCCAGGCTCTGAATCTGCAGCTTCTGCGTATTAATGACAAGCTCTGTGAGAGGTGCTGTTAATGGAGATGCTTGACTGCGAAGAGAGAAGAAATACATTATATCCAGAATTCAGAATGGCTTTGAATAAGCTTCCAAGGATGTCCTTCTGACAGGCAGGCAAGAATAGGCTAGCACATGACAACTTCACATGGAGTCATCACTGCTTCAGAAACACAACGGAAGGAAACGGATGGAGGCCTCAGAAGTTTCTAGAGGAGTGTATTCCTACCCTCTCCGCAGAACGGTTTCACTGGGTGTTCATTACATTCATGAAAGCTAGGATTCTAAAAATATACTAAATAAGAGACCAGAGGGGCTCCAATGATGCCCTGTAGAAATGAACCACCATTTCCAGCTGGTCAGATGAAACTTGACAATATATAAGGTAAAGATCAAAATATAGACTGAAGTTCAACTAACCAAAAGACCCATTCTCTAACAGTCTAATGCTCAACTCTCCTAACATGGAAACGGCCTTTGTGCCGCATGTAGGAGAGGCTGAAGTGCTGATGGAAGCACAATGAAAAGACATGCATAGAAAATACCTAAGGAAATGGGTCAGTAATACAAGTGTGGGAACCATTTTCGGCTTCAATGACAATATACAAGATCCAAGTTAAGTAGGCTCTTCCTATTACTTTCTTACTTTCTAACTATTTTGTCAGAAGTTCAAGGCTAAAACAGAAAACAAAAAATTGTTTAAATCTTTCTGGATGGTACTTTACATTAAAAGTCTTAAAGATAGTCTTCTATTCACCCAGTAATATAAATTCCAGTAACTCATTAGTAACTCGCAAAGGTATGTGAGAATTTAAGCACAAGTGAATTCATTACTGCAGTATTCATAAAAATGCTGTAAACAAACATAAACATCCAGTGACAGAAAGATAAGTGAATACACCCAAAAGATCTGTATTGCAAAATATCAGGCACCAATTATACTATTGCTAATCATTATCTCAAGAGCCAGCAAATTTCTCATGATCCATATTTAAGTACTTAGATTTAAGTTACAATACACTACGATCTCACACATGGATATCAAAAATCACGATACACACTCCTCTGCTCTCCACACACAGTTCTTTCATGTTGATGTCTTGGGCATCATGATTCTTGAATCATAAAGCAGACTTTGCTAGTTGCTCTAGCACCAAGAGAGAGGAATGCACGGCCAGGAGGTAACGCACAGCCCACTAAACCATTTGGTCTGGCTCTGCCCAGGTATCCACCAGATATCCACCAGGTATCCAGGTCAGTCAAAACTCAACGAATCTGGCAACTTAATATTAAGTTAATATTGTGTTACAAATATCTATATATATATTATAGATATTGACAGAAAAGAAGTTCCCCACCATATATCTACTTTATAAATAGTCATTACTGTCCCACTTCCAGAGAGAGATTTTATGACAATTGTGTACACACTTGAACATATACAGATGGACACACATACATAGACATTCACATGTAAACATCCTAAGAACACACATAACATTAACAACCTCAGATAACGGGTTCAAGCTTTGACTTGTTGCATGTTTTTATACTTTTCTCTAGTTACTAAATCTTATACCATGAAAGAGCAGATTATAATCAGGAAATTTAGTCAAAGCTACTTTTTAATACAACACCTCAACTCCCCAAGCACAAAATATTTAAGTCTGAAGTGAACAGGGCACTGAGAGAACTGCCACACAGGGGCTGCCACCACAGAGGCAAATGTGCTCCAAACCCACTTGGCAACTCAACTGCCTTCTACGTCCTGTGCTTGGAGCTGTGCTGCAACTCTGCCTGCCGGACTCAAAGAGAAACACACGCAAGGGGAATGAGGGGGGAAGTGAAGGGTATGAGCAATTGTGCATGAGACACTAAGGTTGCTTAGCAGGAGCAGAGATGGCTCTGCCACTTCAAAGCAGTAAGTCTATGATGGGATTCCAGAAAGCAGCATCAGAAACAACTGGGAAATTTTCTGATTTGGGAGGAGACATCTTGAATTAAATTATCGTTTAAAAAACCAGTAAAGATAAAGTTCTTCACCAAGGGATAGAGCTGCTTTATGAGTTACTGCGCATAATTGATCAAAGAGTCCTAGAGGATGAAATTAGAGGGGATTTCTACACGGAGAAGATCAGATTTGATGATCTCTAACATTGTCTCCAGGTACTGTGGTTATCTGACTAGATCTCCTTCCTCTGCAATTACAGCTTCCAGAGGCTTCCAAGAGTCCCTTCTACCTTTGCAAAGGGCTTCCTGCAAGTCAGGAAGGGAACAAGAGACAGCTGTTCCAGCTCCACCTTTCCACACAGCATCTTGTTACCTTCTACCTGGGACAAGACATGTCCCTTTTGACAACCCTCCAACCAGAGTAGCATCCCCACACCACATTCTAGTCCGCGTAATATACACTCCATCTACTTACACTTTATTCCACATTCACAGCACAGCAAACAAAAGGAAGAGGTAGCTTAATCGTGGTACTCAAGAAATCTACGATTCAAAAAGCTGACGGAGCTTCCTGAGAGCCAAAAGGTGTGTGGGGGGGATCCGCCTTCAAAGCGACAGGTGCTCTGTGATCCCTGGTATCAGGGAATACAAAAGACGTGTAACTGACCGAGTCTGCTCCCCATGAGCGTAAACTAAAGAGAACTGCTAGATTTGACACCAGGGAGAACCATACACGGGAACATTCTGTGGTCCCGCATGGGAAAGACAGCTTCACAAAGTCCAGAGCAAAGACATGAGCCCTGCAGCAGTCTGAGACATTCTTCCAATATGCGTCTTCTGTTATTCCAGCAAGTTCTTAAGCTCACAGGGAAGGAACCGAGCACAAGAGATGAATGACAGCTGCTTTGCCTTGCTCCAATTGTTCGCCCCCATCTGATCTGTCCTTCCTTCTCTCAGAGAATCTTGTCTGCATTTCCCCAATCCCTAGGCACAGGGTTTGGGCCTGGGGCCTAGACTATGGCCCTACAATTATTTTGATTCACGGCTTGAGATATTACAAAACCACACATGCACGCACGGAGCCTGTGGCCTCAGGATCTTGTTTGTTTTTAAGAGTCTAAAAAGTGCGTTTGTTTGGCAGGTTCTATAAATGGAGGTTTTCTTTGCTAGGGAGATGGAAGAGTGTGGACACGGTGTACTGCAGCTGCGGTATGTATGCACGTCGCCATGGGCTGGGCTGCAGTGCCTGCTGGGGGAAGCTCCCACAGCCACTGGGCAAACACATGTCGGGCCAAGAACACTGCTCTTCAACCCTGGGAACTGTTTGCTTGAAAGATAACAGTGTCTCTTCCACATAAGCCTTTCACCACCCAGCAGAAAGGGAATTTTTAATTCAGCAGATGGTGTCTACTCATTGCAAACCAACCAGAAAAGGAGACATTTACATGGCTGGGCCTCAAGACCCTAAGAATCCATGGGGACTTGCCCCCAAACCAGCTCCCCATGGACAGGGCCCCTTGGAATGGAACCAGGCCAGTAGCAGAAAAAAAAAAATCAGCTGCTGATTCTGTGAGGTCCCAGTTGGCTGGAAAAGGTGAAAACATGTTTTTGGTCACAGACTACAAGATAGCTTTGTATCTCCTGTAGCAAGAAGGCTTTGGGAGATATGGTACCCTCTCAAAGTGGCTTCTTACTGGAGTTCTTTTCTTCCCAAACAGCTCTGGCCCTGTGCTTTGCCAAGCCTCCAAAAAAACCACTTTAAGTTTTGCCTTCCATTTTTCCTAATGGCACATTCTGGGTCCTGAGGACAGCACTGCCCAGCACTAACCACCCTGTTTGCCCACACGAAGCATGATTAAACAGGCAGTGGAACACCAGTGTGGCGTTCTCACAGGTGTGTGTCATTCTGATGAACACTAACCTGTCACTCACTGAGGCCAAACGCAAGTGTGGTAAGAAGACACAAAAAAGGAACAGGTTGAATCTAGACATTTCAGCCTCACACACGCTCTGTTCCTGGTGCCTGCTCATTGATCCAGAGGCCGTAATCAGCTGAGCAACCCATGTTGACTAGGCACATTCCTTGATGCTCAGACAACAACAAAACCTCCCATCATCGTTTCTGAGACCACGTCAATGTCATCCTTGGACACACAGCTGTCATGAATCATCTAGCTGCACAGGGAGACAACAGCTTGAAACATACCCATCGAAGGAACCACCAGGAATCTGGCTGTTGTCCTGCCTCAGCTACCACCTTGCTGACATGTTTCAGCACAGTCTCATTCTGGGGCCTCGCTTCACGCCTTGATCAATTGGGAAGATTAGGCTAACTTGGAAATCTTTTCCTTTTCAAACACCTTGTGCTTCAAGAAGGGTTGCAGGAGAAAAAACTCTATTCCCAAATCTTTATCATTGCCTTGATCAATCTGCCTTCTGGTAAGACGTTCCTCCTAAGTGTAGTAGGTAATCCCCAACCATCACCAGGTCCAAAAAGATGGGGGCCAGAGGACAGAGTGTATTTGAATCCTCAAGTATGAAACTTTATTTAAAAAAAAAAAAAGATCAGAGAGGTGGGGAACTACTTGGGAAGATAAAAAAAAAAAACCACCTGCTTTATTTCATCTTTCATAGCAACTCAAACTAAGAAGTGACAACAAAGTGACACACTGCTCAGAGGGCAAAAGATAAATGTTTGATGAATTGACCATTGGTGGAGAAGTGATGGGCTTTGTATGTGCATAATGGCCAGGCTGCCTTGCTGTGGCGATTGCCTGCCAAGATAAGGAACCATAATGAATGGGCCTTGAGATGTCCTGGACAGAGGCAGCTTTAATTTGACTGGTTTTAATAAAATTAATTCGTAATTTAAAAAAAAAAAGAAAGAAAGAAAGTTTGAAAGAGGAAAAATAAAGCAACCGAGAGACTAGAAAAAACTGAGGTCTAAGGAGTGAATATTAACTGTTGGTTCTCGCGTTCAGTGTTCAAGTCAAATGAGCAGAAGAAAGGTTGATTCCGTCACACCTTCAAAGGGTACTTTCCAAGGTTCATGGGAGAATGAAATTAAAAAATCAGTATATATGTGAGAACAAAAACTTATGAAATTTGCATTTTTTCACAACACATGCTTTTCTTGAACTTTTTGAGGACCCTCAAACGTTTTCGGCACCTAAATAAGTTTGTCTTCTAATTCCATTTTCATGAAATTATCAAGGTACATGTATAAAATATACTGCCACTACACAGACACACCTGGGGCACCGAGATTAAATGGCTTAAAAGAATAGTAGGAAGCAAAGAAAGGCTGGTCAATTCAATTTAGTCATTGCTCCTTCAAAAACAGTGCTGCACATCCTCTATGCTGACCTAGGGAAAATAAGATTGTTCCCAGCCCACATGGAGCTTGAGGAACAGTGAGACTTGGTTGGCTAGAATTTTCTAGAAATGGAAACAAGAACCTTTTGGGCTAAAGACTCCCACCATGCACAATGCTCTCCACCGGGAAGAGATTCTCACACACCAGGCCCCACAGCTAATGGCCAACTACTATACTAATTCTTTGATTTTGGCTGCCCAGTTCTACATCTGAGTTTGGCTTCAGTCAGTTGATGACAAGATAGTACATCACAACAACTCTTCGTTTGTACAAACACCACATTGCCAAAGGCAGCAATCAGATAACTAGAGATACAGACAAGAGCAAGCAGCCTTGTATTTATAGACAAAAGAAAGAAAAACCTTCAGCTGGGCCCACAAATGATCGTGGTTTCTTCCATATGCAAAATGCAGGGCTCAGGTAAAAGATCTATGCCATTTTTGATGAACTGTGTTTGAGGGAGGTTTTCTGTGTATCAGTTACTCTGTTGGGCATTACAAGTACAGAAGGGGTGAAGATATTTTATTCCTCTCCCCAAAGGGTCCAAGAGCTCATGAACCAACAGACACGATGGCACCACATCTTAACAAGCAGGTCAGTGCTGCTTCAGCTCCAAGGGACCTCCAAAGATATCTAAGACATCTTCAACAATCCATGTATCTTAAAATCAGTGACCTAATCTCCACTTTTCTTCAACGTTTAAAATCCAGTGTGGATTGGCAAAGAAGCTCTATTATCCAAGCATTGACATGGTCTCCGTCCATGCCCCGACACATCCTTCTGCTGTTGGAGGCGAGTAGGACACATTAAATGCAACCTTTCTGGAAACTCCCCCAGTTCCTGCTTCCACAGGTACACATCTTTCGCAACTGCCAAAGGAAAGTCACTCATTACTAAACAGCTCAGCGAGGCTCGCACTATTGGAGAATATAAAGTTTTATGAGCAGGTCTCTGCTGTCTGTGGATGTAAGTGTGAAAGTGAGTGAAAGAGAGCGAGTGCACGAGCTGGGGAGGCTGGGCTTAGGAGTCGAGGGTGAATTATAGACTGCCGCTCAGGATTCACAGCTCTTCGTGGGAGGAGGTTAATATTCTCACATGTCATTAGGTCTGCTGGCTCTCCTGATGCTTCATTGAAGCAGGCAGCAAATTATTTCCTCATGCTGCCGAGGACAGCACACTTCAAAGTAAGGGAACTTGGGTCAGGACAGGCCTCCGGGGGGATTAATGACTCAGGAGCACCAGGGGTTGTTGGTAGGTAAGAATGGGCCTGAAGCTTCTGACAAAGCTAACTTTTTGATCAGCCTTGACCTGGCTTTCAAGCTAGACCTGCAGATTTTATTCCTATCACCTTCTAAGAACTTGCCAAGACCTGCAGGAAGGCTGAATAACCTGTCCAGTCATTTTATCTTCACTGGTATTGCCTCCACCTGCTCTCTGCTGATGGCAATCCCACCCAGGGTCCCATTTCAATGGAGAAACCTTCCCAGCCTGTGTCCAGCCAGGAGCCCATGCCTGAACCACACTCCCAACAGACTGGCATGGGTATATTCCTTCTACCTGTAGTCTCCTAGACTTGTTCTGTTCTCCTTCCATCTATGACCCTTTTCTACTTGACAATTAAGTTACGCGAACACAGGCCTGACTAGTGACTTTACATTGTCTACAGTGATGACTCAGCTGGGACAAACCGACATGCCGCATTGGAGGACCAATCACAATCATGTCTCAGAAGGACAGACTCAGAGATGTTCCGAGCCAAGTGTATCTTAAGGGTTCAGATGACACACTGCTTCTAGCAATGCATCATTATTGTATGGGCTGGATGAGATAAAAGGGACTGCCAATAAAAAATGACCCAACACTTTGTTCACCGCAAGGCCTCAGGAATCCTCTTTTTGTTTTATATCTCGCTCATAGCTCTGCAAGAAAATATGGATCAAGGACATAAATTTAACAACATTTATTTTATAATACCACATCTCACCCTTAATTTATACACAGTGTTTTATCTTTCTCTGTTAAACCACAGTGAGTTCTTCAATGACATGTGAAGCACCAAAACATGTAAGTTAACTAAAGGTGATGATAATTATGAAAACACAACTCAAGTGTGCTCAGGGGACAACAACCCCACAACAGCTCCCTCCTGGTCAGTGCCAACTTCAAAAAGTCACCCATTTTGAGATGGACTCAAGGCCGTTAAAATAGGAAAGAAATCACATTGTAAAAATAACGAAAAATGGGCTACCAATGTGGCATAGTGGGTTAAATAGCCATGTGCAATGCCAGCATCTCCTATCGGCTCTGGTTTCAGTCCTGGCTGCTTCCAACCCAGCTTCCTGTTAATGCTTCTGGGAAAGCAGTTGAAGATGTCCCTGCTGCTTGGGTACCACACACATGTGAGAGGTCTGGAAGTAAGTGTCTGGTTCCTTGTTTTGCCCTAGCCTAGCCTCAGCTATTGTGGCCATTTAGGGGGTAAACCAGCAGCCAGAAACATGTGTGCACGTGTGTGTGTATTGCTATCTCTCTCTCTATGATTCCACCCTTCAAATAAATATTTTTTTTTAAAAGTAAAGAAATAGGGCCTGGCGCGGTGGCGCAAGTGGTTAAGGTCCTCGCCTTGCATGCCCGGGATCCCATATGGGCGCCGGTTCTATCCCAGGCAGCCCTGCTTCCCTTCCAGCTCCCTGCCTGTGGCCCGGGAAAGCAGTCGAGGACGGCCCAGAGCTTTGGGAACCTGCACCCACATGGGAGACCCTGAAGAGTCTCCTGGCTTTGGACCGGCATAGCATCGGCCGTTGCGCTCACTTGGGGAGTGAATCATCGGACGGAAGATCTTCCTCTCTGTCTCTCCTCTCTGTATATCTGCCTTTCCAATAAAAAAAATAATAAAAATAAATCTTTAAAAAAAAGTAAAGAAATAAAAAATGCATGTAAAATATCAGGCAGTGGTAAGGACTGAAGGAATCGGAGAACACGACCTACCTAATGGCATTCACACACATAGTGGTGAGCTGTGCTTGGCACACAGGTAAGATGAACACAGAAATTATAGCCTAAACTGGGATAATCCCAGAGTAAAGGCAGGACTGTTAAGGATATACCAGGACCCGTTTATTGAAGGCATGGCTTTGGGAGGCACTATTGGGAGAGGGTAAAAACTTAATCCAACTATAATGTGCAGCAGCTAAACCTAGCAGGAATTTCTTAGGTCACTGGAAGAGTGCCCTTGAGGTGTAGTTCTCGGGAGAGAGTTGGTCATAAAGCCTCATTTAGTGTCTCGTCTCGACATGCATTCCTCCCCACAAAGATCATCTGTCATCAGATGCCAGATCAATTGGGCCAGTGGCTCTGGGCTATGAACCTCTAAAATCATGAGCTGGGATAAGCTTCCTTCCTTCATAAGCAGATTGTGTTCGTTATTTAGTTGTAGTAACAAACTCTCCTAACTATTGCAACCAGGAAAATAGGGCAAACTAAAATGGAATTCATATTGCCCATAAGCTACTAAATAGCAATTCCTGGGTGATATGGTAACTAGAGCTGAATGATATAGATAAATCCAGAATCTGCAGCTTAAGTACTGGTTAAAGCTACTTCTCTGTGTCCTTGGAAGATGGGCACCTTTATACCCTTAGCTTCTCAAAAGTTCTGACTACCTATCACATTTTCTTCCTGACAGGAGCGGTCTGTGCATCCTCTCAGGAGACCACTATAGACCACCCACCACCATCTTGGGAAGGAATTACATCAGTGGCACTAAGACTGGGGGGACTTTCTGCATATTTAATTGTCAAGACTGGGAAGTGACATGGGCATGTAGTGACCAGGAGGTCTTGGGTGCAGTTGAATATCCCAAGGAACAGAGGCAACCTAAGCAAATGCATATGTGGTCCAGAAGAGCATGATTGCAAAGGCCTAGCTACCCCGGGCAAGAGGAAGGATGTGGCTCTGCTCTATCAGCAGGGTGAATGGTTCTCCTTCCTTGAATCCTGACAACTGCCCCGGTGGCTCTTCCCCACAGCTGATGAAGGTCGCAGCTGGAACCCAACGGTCCAAATTGTGACCTGGGAAACAGCTTGCACAGGGATGGAATAAACAGCACAGCTGTCAGTCCCCATGAGGAAAGTGATAACAACTCTCCCGGCTTCAAGGCAGCAGGCAAGATCGACAGATGGCATTACTTTTCCCTTCTCCAGCATCACTGGGAAAGAAAATGACAGCAAACATATCAGGAGGTTGGAGCTGCAGCTCTCATCAGTGCTCGGAAACTCCAAGCTTCCATAAATGTGTGCACCCCAGAAAATACCCCAATCCCAACCCCACCAAGAATGGGTCGGCCCCAGGGCTAAGACAGGGCCTGGAGAGGCCACAGGTCGGCCCAAACATAACAACAGAGATAGACAAATCCCCTTCCCCACCCAAGGGACTCCTTTTTCTGGGGCGTGGTGGGGGGAGTCACAATCAGATTACAAATACAACGGAAAGATTGTTCCCTACACAGACACCTTCTAGATAGCAGGACATCCTGTAAGGAATGGCACACCAAGGCTGAGCATGAGGCCAGGAAACAAAGTGACTGGTTCAGGACCAAGGATAGGCACAAAAAGGAGTAAGCATGAAGTCAAACAAGCCGGGAGGGTCACAGAACCAGGTCTGGAACAACAGGTATCGTGCACAAAGGCTCCTGGCACATGCTACGACTAACCATGTGCCACAGAACAGTCACCTGTCTCTCCCCGTTGCAGAAATCAAGCTCTCTTTAGGGTCCCATTCCCTCTGAAAGGACCAGAACTAGAAAATCTGTGCCACACCTCTCCCAGCTTCTGGCCACAACAGAACTCAGTCCTCCCCTAATGTGGCCCTTCACATGACATTATTTCTATAAAGACAGTGGCTATGGCAAATTAGGATTCCTCCCCATTCCAGTGTGATCGCACCTTAACTAGCCACATGTGTAACAACTCTACTTCTAAATGAGGTCACATTCTGAGGGGGATGGGGTTAGGACCACAAAGCACGAACTTGTAGTGGCAGGGGACACGCGGCAGCTCACACTCAGCTTTGTGGTGATCACTGTTGCTCTACGGAATACAAGGTTCCCATCAGTGTTTCAGAAACATTTCCATAGGGAGATGATGGCACATGGAGCCACGTGAGCTGTACAAACAGAACAGAAAAAAAAATCCCAAAGGTGTTTAGGTGCAACCTTCTTAAACCATAATGACTTTCCATCTCCTTGCATGAGACTAGGCTTCCTGGTCCTGATTTAACACAATCACCCTTCAGAATATAAAAGCGGAGCTCACTATGCATGTCAAGTTCACCAGTGCATCCAACTCTGTTCTCAGAAACATATCCATGAACCTAGCTACGTGACGAATACCTGGTGTGCGAATGTACAATAAAGTTCATTCCATTTTCTTTCTCCTCTCAGCTTCAAAATGATGTCACAAACTCAAGATGATGTAGAAAGGGATGTTAGGCACTCACTCACAAAATGTGACTCTGAATTCAAGCCAACTTTTTAAATTCTAGTCCCAATGCTTGGAAAACATTTGGGCAATGCCAAGGAAGTAATGTCTGTTATGCTAACACCAAAGGAAAAGAGATTAAAAATAAAACCGACTACCACAATAAATAAAGCACAGTGAGCAAAAATGCAGAATACCCTGAGACCACCAAAGGAAGTGGCAATCGGCACTGCCCCTTCAGTAGACATCAAAACATCATGGTCATGAGTTCCTTATCAATGTCATCTAAGGAAAAATGTCAACATAAAAGACCTTCTATTGTAGTTGCTTTTATCTGAAGTATTAGACAACTGCTGCATTCAAATTGTTTATAATTCTTATGGAGAGACAAGATGTCAACGTGTGGAAATTAAACAATACGAGATTCAAGGAGTAACTCAAGATAACAATAGAACTGTCAGAAAGCAATATATGATTATGTGCCACATAAACAATATAGAAAATAAATGCCACAAGGACTCAGAAGAAGCAATTACTTTAGGCTGCAAGTCCAGGAACGACACTTTCAAAGAAGATTCTGAGCTGAGACTTGAAAATGAGAAGAGCCTACTGCATCATCTCGTTAAGAAGACAGATGAGTTCCCAGCAGAAGTTTTAGAAATGTTTCTTTCTAAAGTTGCTAATACTACTCAATGATATAGACAGCTAGTAAAATTTGCATAGGTGGGTACCTGATTCTTAAATAGTACCAGAATAAAAGGACATTATGATTGACAGTTAATGCTGTGATAAGCAGCCTCTTAAACACCTCTGAGTGATCCCTTCCTCCTGCTCCTCACACTTACACAGCATCCCTCCATTTGAGCTCAGGCTTGGCCTTTTACTTTTTTCTATGAATAGCACAATGCTGACGGCCATCACTTCCAAGGTATGGATGGAGAGGGACTGTGATTTCTGTGTTTCTGGACCTTATCTGTTTCCCATTTGCTGACAAGCTTTGAGCAGCTCTAGAAAAAAATCTCACCAAATGAGGAAATAAAGCTAGTCTCCAAACTAACGGCCAACAGGAGAATGAGGTCTGAGTGCAACATCCTGTCAGTAACTGAATGCTACCAACCACCGTGAGAGTTTCGAAGCAGGTCCTTCCTGGTCCAGGACTGAGTTATCAACAGGACTCTTTGATACCTTAACTGTAGGCTTGCATGTGATCATAGCTTAAACTGCCCATGATTCCTGATCCACAGAATCTAAGTGATAACATTTTACTGGTATAATTTGCTAAATCTATGATTTGTTACTGAAGTGCTCACGCACCTGCTTCTCCAAGCTTCCATCTCAGACTCTCTCTGTACTCATGTTAAAGGGACATCAAGTTTCAGGAGACGCAGGAAACCAAAGCATGCCTCTACGTTGAGTAGTCATTGAACACACAGTGTTTGGATAGTAGACAATGTTATGCGTGCAGACTTGACTATGAAGGGACCCAAGCTAAGTATGAAGTGAGCCAGGCCCTGGCCTTTCCTTAAGAAGACAAACACCTAGGCACAAGATCCAGTGGTCCAGCCTTCTGAAAAGTGAACGGAGCCACTCCAAGTCTTCCTTAAATGAACATTATTTGCATATATATATATATATATATATATTTATATCTCCCTCTGTTCAGGGATTCTGTCCCTTGCATATACACATGGACCTTCCCTCTCTTCCACATCTAGTTAGAGTCAAGGCAAAAACAAGAAAAAGAAAAATTAAAATGGATACATGATGTAAGGTGAAGTTCCTAGAAACTGATCTCAAAATGAAGATGCAAGCACCAGTCATTTTTGGGGAAGCCACACAATAGCACAAGAATGTGAGATAAGAAAGAGACAGAAGTCAATATGAAAGGCATCATGAGTTAGGCAGGCTGCCCCTGAGAGCAATGGGACTTTAATCCCTTCAGGGGAAGAAAACAGCAAACTTTCCATGAGAGTGGCCAGAAAGAAAAGATACTGGCATTTGTAGGTCCTATGATCTCCGTGACAACCACTCAACTCTGTGCAAAAGGAATCATGGACAACATAAAAAGGAATCAGCGTAATTGCCTTCCAATAAAACTCTGAAAAATCAAAAGCCATTAGCGGGCCAGATTGGACCCACCCACGGTTGTGGGTCAGCTTTTGCTCAAAAGTAGTAGGGATGGGATGCGAATCACTCCTCAGGGATGCAGCAATGGAGAGGTGAGCGAGCTGGGGTACTTCTCTACCCCTTGCCATCTGTCATTGTTTGAACATCTGGTAGTGTTCCGGAGGCAGAAAAGAGTTTCAGACACCTTCACAAGCATCAGGTTGGTGTGCACAGCAGGGGTGAGTGTGAAGGTCGTATGGGTAGAGTACCCACAAGGCATGCTGACAGCTCTGCCCCAGCTTGACCTTGTCTTCAAGAGCAGGGATAGCAGATAACATAAAGGCGGAGAGGAACACAAAGACCTTCGATCCTTGAAGTGTCAAACATCACTCTCCTCCTCTTCTCCTTGCCCTGATGGACTAGCAAAAACTGTCACAGCAATGACTTCATCAGGTGCATTTTCCAGTAACAATTTACCTGTTGCCCAGGTACGTCCTAACCAAAGCTCCATTCACATCAAAAGGCCTTCATCTCATCTGCGCAGCCTTTGCCCTCCAAGAATTCTTCCCTGCGCATGAGCACACTGGGGGTGGTGGAAAGGGTCCTGTTGCTGTTTAATTATAAAATGGAAATTAAAATGTCATTTTGCTGGTTGGGAAACCAAGGAAAAGATTGTGCAGCTACCAAGTCTACCTTCTCATCCTCCCTGAAGGGGAGAAAAATGACCTTTCCTCTCTTCCACATCCAGTTAGAGTCAAGGCAAAAACAAGAAAAAGAAAAATTAAATTAAATCGTCTTATTATGTAATTGGGACTGGGCCTCAGGCTGCAGCAGGAAAGAAGGGATTAAGGCAGAGCCACCTGGGCAGCCGTTCTCCTGGGTCCCATTACCACCCCCTGAATCCCTTTTTATAGCCAACAGATTAAAATGCGAGCCTAGCAATCTTTGATCTTTCACTTGCTGACACAAATCCTTTCAAGCTTCCAACATTTTCTGCTGAGGTAATTAGTACTAATTAAAAGGTTTCCAACAGTCTTAGCTCAGTTTTTTTTTTCCTGTGTGTCTCCCCCATATCATCCTCCCCCCAAAGAAATTGCTTTTACAAGCACCTTGCACCTCTGAACATGGACATCCCCACTCTCCCCTCTATCTGACACAGCCAGATCAACGAGATTAGAGGCTCCATTATTCCTAATACAAAGCCAGACAGTAGATTTGGACAGCTGTCCCTGACCTGGTGAGAGTGCACTGGTTTATATTCGGAAGCAAGCAACTCCGCAAGGTGGCTTGTGTGAAAAGATGGTGCGATCAGGTGGGGAAAGGCACTGTGTGTGCAGGGCCTTCTGCCGAGCAAGGACACCAGTCACCAATGGGGAGTCTCACTCCAGTGCGTGTCCCACACGTGTGCATGGCCTCGCTGCTCAGACTAACAATGTGTACAACTGGTCTGTTTTCCTGCTTCCTTTCTCTTTTGAGGGGTTACAGGAAGGAAACAACGCACACAGACTATTTACAAGATAACTGTCAAGAAAACAAAAGACCATCTCATTGAAGTTTATAAAGACATGGAGGGAAACACACACAGATTCAAATTCAGAATCAAGTGAAGAACTTCTGGAAGCTTCTCTTAGCTGTCCTCTGTGAGAGCAGAGCGTGGAAGCTCTGACTGCAACTCCTGAGCTGCACCGTGGCCTACAACTATGTCTATGATGAGCACTGAGGCTGCAAGCATGAAGGTCCTGATTGGCAGGAGGCTGCTCCATCCGGAAGGTGAGCCCTGTACACACTGTGGACCACACTGAGTCAGTACCATGTCAGTACCACATCTTTCTTAAGTGCCCTCCAAAACCAGCTTTGGGTAAAGCTTGCTACTGTTCTCTAAGTCATCTGGACCACTCTGGCCAGCCTGACCCTCACAAAAACTCTATCTCTAATCTTAGAGTGATGATCTTTCCACACAGATCAAGTATTTCCTTTTCAAATCCCCTTCTCTCCTCTTACACCTTGGCCTTCAGGGACTGAGGGCAGGTCCTGCCCAACACAAGTAGCCCTTACTCATTCAGCTCCCTCTGTCCTCATCCCATCACATGCCATCACACACCTACATATTTCTTCTCAGGGTCCACATCCCTGACTCCACTTACCTGCTTCCTGGTTCTCCTCTAACATCCTGGTGCAGGTCCCTGGAGGACAGGGCTAGAAGAAATCATCAATGCCCTGAAATTCTGTTTGGTTTTTCATCTTTGACTTAGCCAAGTCAACACAGAAGAGTACATGGTAAATAAAAAACTCTACTAAGCCATGAAGTCCACTCTTACAGATGAGTATGTTGAGTTTAGAAGGGCTGATCACAAGGAAACAGTGTGCCTGCTTTCCCAAGCACGTTACCTGCCTTCAGTGTTCAGCTATCATCATGGCCAGGTGCCATATCTGCTCCATGGGTCATGTGAAGACGAGACCGCAGATGGAAAGGGAGTCCCACCTGGCCTTGGCCATGACACATGATGCTGACTCCAAGGCTCTTCAGAGAAATGAGATGACCACATTTCCACATCACTTGGCTCAGCGCGAGGTGAGAAGCGGCCCCTCCATCCACTACCATAGCGGAAGTTACAGCAGGCAGAAATTTTTCTGTATGAGTGGCTGGGGTCTTTGCGTTAAATTGATGGAAAGCATTCTGGGCCCAGCAATGAGGCACTTCACCACCCAAATGGGCTTTGATGAGGCTTCTGTGATTAGTGTGGGATGCCACTAAAAAAATACCCACTCCATAGCCCATCCTCCTAAGGGAGAGACAGAGAAAAAAAGCTAACACTGAAAAGTAATGGATTTAATGATCTAGAAAATCTAGACGCTGGAAACTCCAAGGGAGATCATATTAAATTAGACCAGTACAAACAAGCCAAACTAGATTTATCCTCTTGTGGTTACAGATTTTATCTACTAAACCAGGTTTTCAGGGCTAGTCTGTTTTCAATGAATAGAATTTTTGAATGTCAAGTCCCAGCATTCCTAGCAGAGGATAATTTACCCCCAGGATCTCAGTTCAGCCAGGGCTTGCTGTGTACTAGTCTCCACGGAAGGCCTCAGACACAGGCCAGGCCCCCTTTCTATTCCAGGCCTGGGCCACCTGTTGAAAGCTTCCCACGGGGGTGGGAAGGAATAAGGATTCAAGGGTGTGTGGAGGCAGAGCTCAGGGTTCAGGAAGAAAAGAAGATTCCTTTCTTTGACTCTTTCCTAAGGGATCAAGAGGACACAGAGGAGAAAGAGTGGGGGAATTAAAAAAAAAATACTAAGAATGTTCCGGAAGGCATGTCACCTGCTCTGAAAAAATATATAGCTCTGCGCTGGGTGAGGAGAGCTCTGAGCACCATTGTGGACCTGGCAGATGGGGAGACTCCTCAGGGAGCTGTCTTAGAGCAAAGACAGCACAAAATCACGGAACTCTCCCATTTTCCCAGGAAAATCACTGGTCCCGCTCACCTCCTGGTCTATAAATCCAGCAGTAAAGGCGCTGTCCACCTCCCACCCCCAAAGACGTTTCTTCTTGGCCTACCTGGTGGGAAAAGACTGTTGCCTCAGGGGGAAGAGGGGAGGTGCTAAGACATAATTATAAATGAGAGAAGGAGGAGGGAAGGAAATTATCTTTGAATCATTATGAAAAATACCTTGATGACATCTCTTTGAGCCTCACATGTGGCTCTTGGCAAAGATTTCCACCAAAGGTAAGTTCTGACAGGGGAAAGATGAAGTAGGGGCTGGGAGAAAAGGGGGCATCCGGTGAAGAGGCAGCATCTGCTGAAACCACACTGGGACCTTAGGATCCTCGTCTCCCATTGTAAGGCTGGGACAGCAAGCAGCCTGGCCCAAATGGCCACATGGACACACACCTGGAGTTGCCTCTAACCCAGACCCAGCGTAAGAGCTCTTGACCAACATCCCACACTCACTCAGAGAAATGTGGGTGAGGCAAGGGCTGGGCAGTGCCACCACATCTTTTTCTAGAGCCCCATGTTTGGACTGCAAGATGCCAGGCAGAAGTACACTCCTCCAAACAGCGTTTTCCTTGTTCAGTTCCAAAGAAGTGAAGGGAAAGGGGGGAAGGGAGATATAATGCAAGATGTAATTTAGGGTTGTGTGTTGTTCATTGGGTGAGAGATGTACCAAAGTTTAGTGTGAGAGGCATGGGACAAGCAAATCCAGAGGCTTGCATAACAAAAGGCAGGAAAGCGGTCTACAGGGCTTGCACCTGGGCAGGGAAGGGGGTTTTAGTGCTAACACTGACTTGGTCTCTTTTCAGGTGCACTGAAACACAGAGCAAACAGTTTGCTACGGCTTGTCAGTTCCGCAGAAAACCCAGCCCCTTACTGCGTCTGTCTGGCTGCACCAACACCGCCCAATACCAGCACACTCCTACTGCTTCTGCTACCTGTTGTCTCTGTGACCTTGAAAGGCTCTTGATGTCTGGAGGGATATTCTTCATTATCATCATCATAACAACCACAATGTAATAGAATTGGCTAAATCATCACTAAATCTCTTCCATTTAGATTTTTCTAAAAGAGGGCCAGCATTGTGGCACAGCACGTTAAGCTACTACCTGGGATGGCAGCATCCCCTTTCAGGATGCCAGTTCAAATCCTGGCTGTGGGCCTAGCACGGTGGTTTATTGGATAAACCTTCACCCTGCATGCACTGGGATCCAATATGGGCACTTGTTTGTGTACTGCCTATTCCACTTCCTATCCAGCTCCCTGTTTCTGGCCTAAGAAAACAGTAGAGCTTGGTCCAAAGCCTTGGGACCCTGCACCCGCATGAGAGACCCAGAAGAAGCTCCTGGCTCCTGATCAGCTCACCTCGGGTGTTGCAGACACTTGGGGAGTGAACCAACAGACAGAAGATCTTTCTGTAAATCTGCCTTTTAATAATATTTTTTAAATAAATCTTTAAAATATCCTGGCTGCTTCAATTCTATTCTGCACTTTCTATTTGCACCAGACAAAGCAGTGGTTGGAAGCCCAAGTGCTTGAGATCTTGCTAGCCATGTGGGAGACCCAGAGAAAATTCTGGACTTCTGCCTTCAGCTTGGCCAAGCCCTGACCTTCACGGTCACCCACGTAATGAAACTAGCAGGTGAAAACTCTCTATAACTGCCTATCAAGTTATTAAGTTTTTAAAAAGTTTCTAAAACTTTCTATTTTCCCCAAAGTTTTTCAACTTGCAAATTCAGCCAGGAGAGTCATTTCACCTGACTGTGTTTCAGGAAGGCCAAGTTCATACAGCCAGTGCTTAGGGCCCGGCCTGCCTTAGGAGCTCTCCAGCCCTGGGCTAACACTGGGCCTCAGAGTTAAGGGAGGAATTTCGAGTCCCAACACATTGATCAGTGTGTCCAGCATGGAAGAAGGACACGTGTGGACAGCTACAGAGCATCTGATCACCCTGCCTGGCTGGGGGGCAGGCCAGCCTCGGCTATATTGGTCCTCCATGACCTAAGGTTGGGGGGTCCCAGGCAAAGGCAGCTATTTCTACAGCACTTCATGCAAGACAGAAGTCAGCCTCAGCTTTGAAAGCAAAGGGTGTTTTCTGTGTCTCGGTTCCTTTTTCCAAAGATGAGTTAATGTGTTTCAAGGTCAACCAGAGAAAAGGTATGTGAGGCAATAACAGGGTGAAGGAAAGAGTTTAAGCCGCTGTGGCTTTAAAAGCTTAACAGGCAAAGCCCCTCCAGCCTTCAGTCAACAGGAATCAAAACAATGATTTGAAGCCATTTTATTCAGGATGCAGACAGGAGCCCTGGATGCAGGCTTGCCTCCCTCTTTGCTTCTCCCCTATTTCCAGTCTGTAATCCATTGGCCACTCCTAAGGGGTCCTGGTGAGGGAGCTTGCTGTGCAGCCACCCAGCACACATGCCTCCACAATGTGCTCTGCAGTAGAAGCTTCTGGGTCGGAGGTGGGGACGGGTCTGCTCCTACCACTGCACCCCTGGCTTATCCAAATCCTACAAGCCAAGGCAGCAAAAACTTACAGACATAGAAGGTTTCTTATGCCTGCCACTTGCCTCAAATTGATTTTCAGATAACAGCGGCCAAAAGACAGGGACCCTATCTTCATCATTTGCTGTAAAAGCAAAGGAAGGGTTAATGAGCTAAAGTTGAATATATTACAGGACACAGGTCCATCCTGTTCGCTGGTTTTAAGAATAATCTGAGGTGAGTGTGGACACCCAGCCCATGACAAAGAAGGACTCAGCTTCCCCTGGCATTCTCTGCGTACAAGAATCAACCCTTCTTCAGCACCTCGCACATGCATATCCCGGTTAGCACTTGCCGGGCCAGTGCCTGAGGGACTGGGCAACGTGACTGCACAGGAAATTGGTCTGGGAATTGCCTGGGTTGCACCAACCAGGGGGTGTCCTGCAGGTTCGGGACAAGGAGAGGCAGTGGAACTTTCTCCCTTTCCGGTCACTCCCTCTGGGTTTCTCCCTGCACAGTGGCTGGGACAGGTGACTTTCACCACTGTACTCCATCTTCAAACAACTGAGCCAAACAAAGGCCACCCTGGGGAAAAGTTGACACATGCAAGCAGAAGAATATGTAAGATCCCTTCTGGTTGGGGCGGGGGGGAGGGGAGCGGAGGGTGTCACCCTGCGGCCAGCTCCACGACACAGATCTCACAGCAAATTGCACCTGAGTGGAGCTGAAGTGTCCCCACGGGCAACTGTGCTCTCCTCCAGGGCATCTGCCTCCACTGAGCCCTCCCCAGGGCAGCCAACAGAGTGCTTGGCAGTGGGGCAGTGGACAGTGGGGAGAGGTAAACAGAAACAGGAGGCCTACAAATGAAACACTGTGCATAATGGCCTGAGGTTTATTTCACAGAGAATGAAATGGCTCAATTGGAACACATTAGACTGTTGAGATTGGCTCTTGGTGAGCTACAAGGGCTCACCCACAAGGAGGATCAGACCCAGAGGCAGCAACAAGGAAATTACACACACACACACACACACACACACACACACACACACACACACACACACCAGCTCCCTCCTGCAAACTTCAGCAGGGCAGGAAAGTGCTCAGCCAGGCATCCAGGCAGGCCTGTCACCAACCCATCCCTGCTCTGCATGGAGCTCAGTGCCCTTACTCCTCTCACTTTGTGTTCTAGGGAACCCACATCCGTGTCCGAGGAAGCCCACTTCTTTATTTCATCAGAACAGCAAGTTGGTTTTCTTTTCTTTAAGGGTTGCTAATAATTGTGAATCCCTTTTGAAAAACAATCCACCCCTCGCGACGGAAAAGTCAGAGCGACTGACTAATGGGAGTAATTCAAAGTACCTCAATTAAAATGCAGGTTTTGGCCTTTTGAGCAGTCTATTTAAAGATTTTTTTTTCCCTTAGATTGGCTGTAGACAGATGATTATTAAATATTTATGTGCCTGTGGAGGGGGCTCTTGCAGCTTGGCTCCGCTGAGAGCTGAGCTTGGGCTGCTGTTCCTCTCCTGCCAGAGCCCGCAGAAGGGTCACTCTGCCTCCGGCCCGTGCTTTCCCATGCCACCCAGCCCGTCAGACCCTGCAGGAGCTGCCACGCAGCACCTCTGCCCATCACTCATTGAACTCCTCCAGACTCTCCTGAACCCAGCTTAACTTTCATTCCTCCCAGCAGTCCTCGCTGGTCTTTGAGTGCAGAGGGGACTGCCGGGCCTGTGAATCTTCCAGGAGCCTCACCCAAGGCTGCCCTAGCGTGTGGTGTGCACACTCCAGGAAGAGAGGGCTTCATCTCTCTAAATAGTTTGTGGACTTATAAAGATAGTTTGAATCTTGCCTGAGGACAAGGCAATGACCCACACACCAGCTGGTGTTTTGTTAAATCACCATGGCAGCTCCAATCAGCCCAAACTCCTACAGTGGAGTGGATCTTCCTAGAGCCCAGTACCAAGACCTTCCAGACAGAACCAAATCAGCTGAATTAAAGGCCTATTTCACATGGGGACCAGAGGGAACTTGAGTGAGGCCTATGCTGTCCTAAGAAGATGGACATGAGGTTAGTGGCATAAGACAGTTGGCACTTCATAACTATTCAGCAGCTGAAGCTCAACAAACACTGCTGTGTGGGAAGCACTGAGGAAATCAAGGAATTTCACCAAGCTGGAAACACTTCTGTACTCTGGAATAGCACGTGACTTTAACATGTAACAAGAGGCATGCATCATGTATTGGAATTGTCAAAAAAAAAAAACATATGGGAGTATGTCAACAAGTCCATGGAAAACAGAATTAAAATACAAGTTTATTTCCCAAAAGTTTGGAAACCCATCCATATGAGATGTCTTCTAAACAAACTAACCTTCTAACCCCATTTTCCATAAATGTATTGAATTATCATCATGTGGTAAAATTTATAGGAGAAGCCTATAGTTAGGGGAAATGAACAATAAAAAAGACACACAGAGAGGACTAGGATGGAGCCTTGATGGAGGGAAATGCATCTGTTTTACCTGACAGTCAGCAACGAAGATTCACTGTTATTTGAAGAGGAAAGCAGAGGTGCCAACAAAATACACATTGTGAACAAACCAGACACTGCCCTCAAAGCTGATTTCGAAGCTGTATTCTCAACCTCCAATAGCACTGGGAGCAAAACCACCTGAGAAATGACCGAATGGCATGGATGCAGGGAACTTTGCTGGAACTTCTGACAAAGGATGCTGAGGGGTGGCCAGCCTGTGCCTCCCCAGTCCTATCTGTCTCTCTCATCAGGTTTCTCTCCAAGTCACTCTCAGAACAGGCATCCCTAACCCAGGGAGTCCACCAAAGAGATGCTGTATTCCATCTCCATCCACACCATGGCTGGGGTCTGGCAGCATGCGACAGTGACAAACAATTACTCATTTGTAACACAAATGGGAGTTTTAGTCTTTGTTCACTCATTGTGTATGCATTTACTCATCCACAGAATGACTTGCTCAGTTCTTCAATCCCTCAATCAAGGAACTCATCAACAAATGTGTTGGATCACCAGAAACAAACCAAAACCACACAGGTTACAAGACTCTGGCTTTACAAGCCATCTCTCGGTCTCCCACCTGGTCCAAGCCCTATCTGCTGGTTACAAGGAGCCCCAGGTGCAGAAGGATGGGCAGGCAGGTATGCATGCCAATTCTCATCTCCATACTAAGTTGCTTGAACTCGATGGGCATAGATTCAACTCCAGGCTCCATAGGGGTGGCTGGCTTCTTCTTGCCCTAATCAGACACTGTGAGCTCAGCGGAAACACTCATGTTAGTACTTTTGCCTTTTCAGCTCTTTTCCTCAGTCAACTCACCTGATGTTTATGCACTGTGTCTCACAAATGAAGGTGTCTGCTTCATTCAACACTGTCCTACAACCTCTATCCAGGACAGTCACCAACTCTTACTTTAATCCCATAGCACTGATCACTCACCAAAATATTATCCAATACACTTACAAATCAGATCTTACTCTCTGTTTTATGTTGATGATCTTATCAGTTTTTCTCAGGGACTCACTCATCTAGCACAGTGTCTGATACATTCTTGGAGGGAAAGAGAGATGGAAGAAGAGAGGGAAGTAGGGAATGAAGGGTATGGACTTGTTTCCCGCGCAGGTCAGGACTCACTGGACTCAGGAATGTCCATGTGCTGCAGGAAGCACCCATCATGTGGAAGGACCTTACAGGGTGGTTCTCGGCTGCCTCAGGTGTCCCATCTGACTGTGGCCTCTGACATGTTGACATCCGGGAATAAAGGCTGTCACAATCAGGCCTGGTCCTGTTTCCATGCTGCTCAAAATGATGGTCATTGGTTTCTTCCCCAGACACAAACAATGTGCAAAGTCTAGAGTCAACTGCACATAAACACCAACCAACCCCTCCCACACTTCTGATTCCACTTGGCACCTCCAATTCTGGGAAAGACAAACATGAACCTCAAGACGCTTTTCTGGGTAACAGTGCACACCCTCAGCTTTGCCACCTGGGGATTCTTCAGCCCAGAGTCATGAGCCTTTTAGAGCTTTCCAAGTCTACCTTCTGTGAACTTGCACATGCTCAGGAGTTCCTCACAGGCCGGACATGTGATAGCAAGGGAGAAACAAACTCCTCTGAGAGGACTCCATCTTGCTTCTGTCCCAGGCACTGCTCAGCTTCCTGCCTTCCGCCTCCTGCCACACTGCTGGCCTCTGCTTCCCTGCTTTGCCAGTTTCTAGATCACAATGTCACACACCCCCAGTTGTATATTCTTCAAAAACAAGCAGTGACACTGGTCAATTACAAATGCCATGAGAGACTGGGAAAATTGTAATGAAAAGACGTATCTATTGGGTCCTAGGCCCTTTGCAAGTATCACTTCCAAGGCAAACAAGCCCTGCAAATGCATCATCCTTTTCAATTTACAGAAGTGGGAACGGAGGTTCACAGGCAGAGCAACTTACTGTAAACACTGTTAAAAACTGGTTGGCACAGGGGTTTGAAACTCATAGCCACAGTCTCCGAAGCCTAGGGCATTCCAGTGTTCCTGCTACACTTGTGTCCCCTGCCACCCAAATCCCCTGATTGAATCCTCAGTCCTCAGTGTTAGATGAGCTGAC
This sequence comes from Ochotona curzoniae, assembly GCF_017591425.1. NCBI lineage: Eukaryota > Metazoa > Chordata > Mammalia > Lagomorpha > Ochotonidae > Ochotona > Ochotona curzoniae. Next base: position 19,491,444 of record NW_024465556.1, on the reverse strand, counting down.
AAAGATGGGACCCTCAGGACAGGACGGTGTCCTAATTAGAAGAAGAGAGACTGAGCTGCTTACTCTCTCTTTGCAGGTGAGGGCATAAAGACAAGAGGGCTGTCTACAAGCCAAGAAAAGAGTCTTTACTAGGAAACAAGTCAGTGGGCACCTGGATCTTGGAACTGCAGCCCCTCCAGAACATGTTTAAGTTACACATTCTGCAGTATTTTTTTTTTGGCATCCTGCAGTTACTGATACACCACAACAAATAGCAACAGTTCCTCCATTCTTAGGGTCACTTTAGTGAAACCCATGCCCTTTTGTGAGTCTATAATGGAGGGTACCTAATAAGCCATGCCTATCTGGGCTCTCCCAAAGGCCAGCAGATGCTCAAATCCAGGACTTGGTATTGGGTGAGTGGGTACCAAACAATGTATTCTCAGTATTTTTCACAGAGGAGTGGGTACAGCACAGCATCAACAGTTCTCCATCACAATCTTAATGTGCCAATGAAATGAAATGTTTGAGATGTGAAAAACAAAACTAGCTTTCACAATATGAAATACAAGTTGCAAAATTCAGATGAACACACATTGCAGTAAAAAAAAACATTATGTTTACTGGTCAAGGACAAATGGATTCAAACTCTATAGCTAAATCCATGCATAAATAAAGCAAAATGTAAATAAAATTTTTTTCTCTTAAGCCTCACAACTGTAAACATGAGCTGTAAGATGCACACAAAAATTTCACAGTACAACTCCTTGAATCATATTTTATCTGACACATTGTGTGAAGCAGGCTGCCACAATAAAGTGTTCAGAACTTTCAAGGGCTTTTGAACAGCCCTATGTGCTGTGGGTGATTCGTGACTTCATTTTGGTTGGTTTGTGTTCATCTTTATGCTACTATCACTAGGTATGAGAATATTGATGCAGGTTCCCCAACAGTACAATGTTATAGCTGGGCCAGAGGAGGGGTAGCAAGAAGCCAAATGGAGGAATGATCAAACTGCAGGAAAGAATCTCAACCCTTGGGTGCTTGCAGTAGATGGACTAGACAAGAAAGGCCTCCTAGCAAAAATCTAGAAACTAGGTTTTATTTCTAAGTATGCTATCAGCAACTTGTGAGACTTGGGATGTATCTCCAGGTCCTGACACACAACGGATTCTCAATGAAATCACAGAATGGATCAATGACGCATCTAAAAACCCCACGGCATGGAGAAGACAACAGGAGACAAGGCTAGCGAGAACATCAAGCACCTTTCCCCGCTCTGTTCCGTGCCATAGCTCCGTATCTACTGTAACAAGACTGTCAAGGAGCCTTCTAATGAAGGGCTGGGAAGGGTCCAAGGAATCTGGGTGAGCAGCACATCTTGGGTTACATCACCCAGCAGTGAAATGGCCCCGTGTACCCTACCCCATATTTGGTCACCATGATAACAGATATATAGAGTTCCCTCAAGAGCTCTGAGCCCCAGTCTGGGCTCCCTTCTGCCTCCTTGACCTATAGTTCCACCTTGTAGCTTCAGCTTTCCCCAACCCCCTGAATACTGCTCATCTAAGATCTTCACACACACGCCTAAATTTAGAAAGTCCGCAGGATGATACTAGCAGGGTTTCCTCTCCATCCTTCATCCAAGCCAAGGCTGCAGACGATCACAGCAGGTGCATGGAGTCAGAGCTACCCCTACACATGTAGACACATACTGCAATCCCACCGTGACAGTGAGCTTGACAGCCCTCCCACAAGACACGGCTGTAGAAGTCATCTTCATTTGCAAGATTTCACATGTCCCCTAATTATTTCAAGAGGACTTTCAGACTGAGGTAATGGGCTCCGTTTTATTACTTGCCACATACATTATGTCAAGGTTCTGCATTCATCAGCACCACCTCCCCGGTCCCGTCCCCACCTCCACCACCAAAACCTCAAATAATTTCAAAAACATTTTTATCCTAAAATGTTCCCCTCAACTTAAAAAAATATATATCTTCAAGAGGAGAGATTTCTTTCCATTTCAATCCCACAACAAGGAGAATGTCAGCCCAGTATTTTTTTGACAGACAAATTATTGAATCAAAGAGAAAAATGCCATTAAGCTCACAGGTTAGCAAGTGTCAGGAATGGTTTAAAGAGATATCCCCATTTATCTTCCAAACATGCATGAAATGTCACTAATGTGTGTTTATCATGTATAATCAGACAAAGAAAATATCGAAATAAAGTACTCCTGCATACAATAGAAATCTCCTTCCATCCTTCAAGATATCAGTGCTATTCAAATAGAATAATAATGATGAAGCCTCTCTCTTGAAAATGGAAATCAAGTGAAATGTAGATAGAAATGATTTTTTTTTTGGTAGTTGATGTACATTTCTAAAGTGCATTAACAGGAAATCCAGAACTTTTTAGGTCAATTATATTGTCAGTATTGTCAATGCCACTGAAATGAATACTGAAGCGCTGACTGTTCCTGCTGGCATCAAGCTACAGAAGAAACCCTTAGACTAAGGACTTACACAGAAACTAGAGACACATCGCAAGCCTGACATTGTTCAAGCATGCATATATGCGTATGTATAGTTTTTCATTCAATTCAATCTGAATGTCAGGCACTTCCGCTTACTCTAAATCTCAACAAGAAAAAAAAAATTACACTGATACAAAACATGGTACAATTTCTCCCAGTTTTGATGCAAATTACTGTTTATGCCTGGTGTTAGAACTACAATAAATACCGACCCCCAAAGAAGCACATCGGACAAGAGTTCTCTACAACTAAATCCATACTTACAAAATTGTGGAAGAAGGGCTAGCCACTGGGCAGCAGTCAGTCCTAATGCCAGAACCCACAGAACCCTAGAAGTTTGGAGAGAGCTGGGCACTACCACCTGGCACAGGCACACTTACTGCTGCCTCTCTCAACAGCTCGCTCATTGTGGAACATGACTAACTCTCTGGGCTGTGAGCTTCCCAAGAACAGGGGCCTTGTCTGGTTTTGTCACTATCATAAGACAAGCACGCAGGACAGCAAGCTGCAAATAGATGTTGTACAGATGGTTAGCGAATGGATAGCTGAAAAAGCAGCTTCTCCTCTCGGGTCTCTCCCCGTCCCCACCCCTACAGTCACCTGGTTCTGTGACGCCCTGAGGACCTGTTGGGGTACTTGGTAAGGTCCTGGGCATCTATATGCTGGCAGTCTTATAGGATCAACTCAACTAACCACATTAAACTCCACAGTTATACCTCAATTGTCATCCCACCCCAAGTCATTCTAATAGAAAAGTCTCTGGGGATGGCATTGTGGGGTAACAGGTTAAACCATTGCCTGAAATGCCAGCATCTCACATGGGTTACAGTTCAAGTCCCAGGGGCCTATTTCCAATCCAGCTCCCTGCAAATACAACTGGCAAAGCAACAGCGGATGCTCTAAGTTCTTGGGCCCCTGCATCCATGTGGGATGAAGCTGCTGGCTTCTGGTTTTGGCCTGACCTAGGCCTAGCCATGTGGAGAAGTGAACCAGAGGATGGAAGATTGCTCTCCCTGTATATCCTTTCTCCTAAACTGTCTTTCAAATAGACAAAATAAATCTTTTTTTTTTTAAGGAGTCTTTACAAATTGGAGAAGAGTGCCAGGAGAGAAAGTCTTGGGGTGTGCCTTTCCCTGACACCCACCATCCAGCATGTGGCTCTAAATCCCATACCCTAAGCTGAGAAATGGGACAATAAAAACTGCACCCCCCCCCCCAAGATGTGAATGTTAATGAGTAATCAGTATAAAGCTTTAACTATAGTGCCTGCTACCAAGTAAGTGTTCAGCAAATGCCAGCTATTATTTCTGACAGATTAATCTATTTTTTTTTTCAGTTTTCATTTTAGAAGTACACAAAGTACACAAAATGAGACTCCAAAAGTGTTAAAACTTCTCAGGAAAACAAGTGGGAAAAAATGGGATCAGGAAACAGGTGTTTAGAAGCCAGTAGTTAGGCCACTCCAGCAGTTACTTATGAGATGCCTGCTGTTTACTAAAACAAGGGGAAGCAAGTCAAGGCAGACAAAAGCAGGGAACATGAGGAGGATTTCCAAGAGTTTTAACAAAACAAATCCATGGGCACAAGCCTTCACAGTGAACTCCTGGGGGCCACAGCAGGGAGGTGGGTCATACCCTAGGAGCATCACCCTGAAATTCACCAAGCAGGACCTTTCTGATGCTATCATAACCTTCATCATATTCCATTACACTCACTAGTGAGTATTCTGGGCCCCAGGCCAGATGAGCTGAGGATTTGACTGCTGCATAGCAGGTGGAAATAAATGAACACTACCCAATAATGACTGAGGCAAGAAGGAAGACAGGCAAGTGGTCTGGCCACCACCACCCTGAGGTTAGTACCAAGTGAGGAGAGGATAGCCAATGAGCCCTAAGCAGCAGAGGGACCAACCACAATGACCATTGCTTCATTGCACTGGCCGCAGACGCCACGAGGCCCACGAGGCCCTGATACCCACACAAGGTGACTGCTCCTTGCAAACAGTGCTGTACTCACTGATCATATGGTAAGAGGCACCTGGTCCCCCTTAGGTACCTTGAGGCAACTCAGCAAAAGTTTCCCAGCATACAAAATGAGGATAAAACCCCCACCTCCTCACCTAATATCTCACATACTGACCCTTGCAGAGTGGACAGACACACTGTGGTCATCCCACCCCTATGGCTTGCGTTTGGGACATAATGCCAAGTATTCCGGGATATACCACATGAACACAACAGGAACAAATGAACATAACCCAGTTAACCCAGTGCTTCCTTTTAGCAGCAAATGCTTCAGCAAACACCAGGAATTCAACCACTATTTGTAACAGGGGTAAACATTTTTAAGTACAAGACTAGGAACGATGTAGTGTCTTCACAGAATGACCCCAACTTTAAAAGTACAATCTACAGATACAAATGCACAGACATAAAAAAAAGAATTATGTGGAAAATACGTACCAAAATTAAGTAACTACTTTCAGGCAGTGGAGAATTGAATAAATATTATTTCCTTACTTGTAATTTTCAGTATTGGTGATTTTTAAACATTCTGTAACAGGTCTGTTTTATTTTTATGATGAGAAAATTCCTTCAGCCAGAATGTCAAAGACTATCCATTTAAAATTGAAACTTAGAAATGCTGGCCCTTGCTACCTCACAGCACCACTCTGAGACCAGTCATAGTAACAGACGACAAGTGCCCTGAAGAACACTGATACGCACGAAATCCTTGGGATCATGTCCCAAACACAAGCTGACCCGAGGATAGCTAGGATCTAACCATGCATGCTTAACCCCTTCAAGTTGCCCTCCTCCTAGTCCAGGCTACTAATCAGCAAACTCCAACATTGACACGTGCTGGCTACATGAAACTTTGAGACTTTGCACTTCCCTTGCGCAAGCATATGCACAGCACATGAGATTACTCTCCATAACCAACTACATTTTACTATCAAATTACATCCCTGGTGTTGTCCCAAATTGAGGCCAATGTTAAGACAAGAATCCCAAATAAGTAGAAGGCAGTGCCAAGAGGGCTTTCTGGAGGAGTGGGCCTGCTTTCAAGTCTCTTAGACGCAAATATCAGAGAACTCACGAACTTCTAAAAACCAGAAAACCCAACATAGATCCTCCTTCATCAAAATCAACCGAGAAGAGGAACTGCACGCATGCGGCTCTCGCCTGTGAGCTGATAATCGAGCATTCTGCAGCTTTCAGGGAGTTTCTCACCCCGGGTTTGCCAGAGGGAGGCCCAGACCTGCTGGAGAGGAGTTCAATCCCCATTGGCCCCAGTTCCCCATGGCCTCAACAGCAAAACATGCTTTGGAGACTTTAGAGCCCAGTGCTCAAAAAATGCTAATCTTGCTACTGACTTTCAAAAGCAAACCTGCATATGGCGAATCGTTTAACATTCATCCAGCATTTTGAATTGTGCTTAACTTTGTGAGCTAGAAAGTAAGATTGAACAACTCAGAGATGTGGGATTTTTCCAGGCAGAACACACTCACGAGTCGGGGTCAGTTACCAATGGAAACAATTAATTATTTCCTCTGAGGGTTTTTAAACATTGATGTTTAAGATCCAAAAGTTCACCCTTGAATACAGTCCGAGAAGGGTCGCTCAATAGACCTTGTTTAGGGTGGAAGGCATTTCACTGATCCTGTTGGTTTCAGAAAAATGACTCAAACATCATAATCGGCCACTCCATTATACATGGATAATGCAGCTAAAACACATAAAACAATAATGGATGAAAACAAATACACACACAATACTAATGCTGAAATAGCACCTCATACATGATCATCTGGAAAGTTCATAATAAAATGGGGTAAAACGCAAGTTCATAGGTCGGGTGTTGTGGCACAGGGGTTCAAGCTATCCCTTGGGATGCTTGTATCCTGTATTAGAGTGCATGAGATGTATCCTGCAATATACTTCATGATACTAAGTAGAATTGGAAACAAGAAAAAAAAATGGCTCATTAATACAACAATCTCACGATACTTCCTTTTAACAGAAAACCATTCATCTTATCAAGTACTGGAAATTCTAAAACTATTTTAACATAGAAATACTCAAAAATGACAAAGACTGTATCAATATACTATCTTTACAGAATGATTGCAATTTCATAATCTACAAATCATGCCCTTTCTGATCCGGCTTCCTGCTGAAGTGCCTGGGAGGCAATGGAAAATAGCCCAAGTACTTCAGTTCCTGCCACTCACATGTGGACCCCTGGTACAGCTCCTGGCTCTTGGCTTCAGCTCGTCTCAGCAAAGGCACCCGTAGGCATGTGGGAAATAAACCAGGAGATGGAAGACCACTGACTCTCAAATAACAACAACAATAACAGTATATTGTTTTTAAGGTGACTACATTTCATTTCAACAAATGTTTGAAATCCACGATACAGTTCTTTCATAACAGCTATTTTCCAACATTTTTAAGGGCTCCTTGTATAAATATAGTTACAACCTTTAATAACTCAAAGCACATTCATTTCTATTGTTTCATCTCAACCTAGTTACAAGCAGGTAGGACAAGGGCTGGTAACCTCATTTTTAAAATAAAGAAAGAAGTTCAAAGAGGTCAAATGTTGACTAAGGGAAGGTTTTAGAGACAGTAAATAAAAGCCAGAGTCATAACCCCAGTTCCCTACCCTGGGATGCTAACCTGTTTATGAGAAAAATCTGGTGCAATGAAGCCAACGAGGATGGTTCAGAAGCCAGCCGAGATGTTAACTGTGTAGCCAAGAACCATCCTTTAGAGTCAAGGACCAAAGTGGGTCAAAACCAACAGCTTTCACTCTAGACAGAGTAAGAATCAGAAACATGGGGTTGTACAGGCAGGTATTTCATCTGCCTTCTGAAAGGGAACTGAAAGGAATTAAAGCAACCTCCATGTACTCTCACCACTGCCTTCTTTTCTCCACTCCTCAGCAAAACACTCAGCAGACAGGACCACTGCCCTGGGAAGCTTGACATCTAGCTCCCCGTCTCATCCTAACTACACAGACTAGGTTACGGTCGACTGAAAACATTCCACCTCCTAAAAAAGTTTACACATGTACGTGAGCATTCCATAAGACGTAGGTCATAAAGAGCACCCAAGAAAATAAAGGAAAGATCAAAAGAGAGGTTAGAGGCAGCACATTCGACTCTCTGCTCTTAAAAATTTAAATGAATACTCCTTGAGAGGAAACTACAAAATGCTAACCTTGAAGTGTTGAGTGGCAGGAAGAATTATGGGTTATTGTACTGTCAAAATGCCAGACAGCTGTATGTTGAGTTGCTACGTTATTTAGACAATCAGAAACTTGGAAGCTAATGTGACATATTTTTTTTTTCTGTGTGAAAGCTCTTGACATGTGTCATGATAATTTCTAAAGGGACAAAGTGTTATATTAAAAACACATTGCCTTCAGGAGATGGTCTCACAGGTAGAACAACCCCGAGGAGGGAAGGCAGGATATGAACCACTTGGACATCTCAGTGCGGTGTACTGTTTTTTTTTTCTTGTTTTCTTTGAAAGGGTAGTAGCCCTCCACAACATGGAAGATCTAACTGCTTCTCCTCTGATCCTGGCACCTCAGTGCCCAAGTCAGGTGCTTACTTGTAGCCTGTGCTATGCCAGGGGAAAGCCACAATTACAGGATCATGTCCCATCTAGATGAGCACAGGGGATCACCTTGAGTGACTGCCCAGGGTGCAGATGAGTTACAACCTTGCCTCTGTTCTTTACAAGTCAGTTTCCTGTTCAGATTGTGCTCCTGATGGGCACTTGGACAAGCCCAGACAGAGCACCTGCTATTTTAAGGGAGTTTGTAATGATGGATAGCAAGTTGCCCATATAAAATGCAAAACTGTAGGGAGAAGAGCCAGATGGTTATACCTGAAATTCCACCTTCAATGTTTTAGTTGTAATGAACATGCAAGTATTTCTGGGACAAGGATCACATTCAGCTCCAATCACTCATGCACACAGGTGAGTGAACACAGCTTTGAAGAGTCTATTTTGATGAGGAAAGAACAGGTGAGGGCTAAGGTCCTGAACACAGAGGAGTGTGGCTTAGAGATCGGGGAGAGACGAAGTAAAAGACAAAGACAAAAGAACTGTGGAGAAGCTTGGTGCAGAACACCCCTTCCTGTCCTGTGTGCAGATTCATTTTGATGGAAAGGGAAGTGAACTTCAATGAAGGGAAGAGGAGGAGGATGGAGGGAGAATGGCTGGGGAATGAGAAGCTCTCCCAGCCTGAGCAGAGGCAAACACTGAGGCCAGATCCTCCAGATTCTAACAGGACAGCCTTGAGCCAAGTAAGCACCAGCACTTCCTTGAACTGTAGAGTGGGGAAACAACAACAGCAACCATAAATTGACAGAGAAGGCTCATCCGGGTTAGGATGCAAGTGTCACCTTGGATCAGAAGCCCAAGGTTTCACTCTGGTTATGGCTCACCTCTAATTCACTGTGTGAGCTTTGCCAGTTTACTTGACTTTGGATTTCTTAATAAAAACACAAGCAAGCCAACTGAAAAGCCAAAACGAAAGCAACAGCTAGGTTACAACCTCCCACACATCGATCCTGATAGGCACCTGACAATCACAAAACTTCTCGCTATTCAACATGGCTGTTAACTCAGAACTTTTCCTTATATAACATTTTTGGAAGGCAGCATCACATAGACTTCACAGCAATAAAATTTATTGGCCTTCCCTAAACAGGGGTGATCCCTGAGATTACTTTCTGTTCCCCCATGTTATGATTTTATAACCCATAGCCAGATGCTTAGAGATGTAGAGAGTCAACTTAATCCTTTAGTTTATAACAGCACTGGGTCAGAGAGAAGCTTCACTTACAACATAAAAAAGATCAGGGACTATTAACCTGATCACCGACTCCACGGGGACAACGGCCCTAGTGGGTAAGTGAGGCACTCACTGACCGTGCTCACAGGTCCTGGGATTCTTGTTTGTTAGTTTCCACATTAAGCTCATAATTCATACATTATCTAATTTTCTCGTTCTCTTGCTCAACAGCCAGCAAGTTACATGCACACACCAAAGATATACATACTGATGTATTTGTATACGTACAAATCTGTGTATTTTTGCCCCAAACTGTGACATCCTCAATCCTCACCAGGCTGTCTGTTTAAGCTCATGAGCACAGATCTATTTACCACTTCTTGCCAACTCTAAGTCTATACCCTTTATCCTCACAACAATGTTGCAAATCACGAGCTCAGCTCTGCAGAGGAGTCTGAGATTCAGAACACTTCAACCACTGCCCTACAAAAGCTGTGCTGTGTTACTGAGGGGCTGCAATTCAAACTGGACCCCACCCTCCAGTTCTGTATCTGGCCACTCACATTTCCCCAGGGCCTCCAGGTCCCCAGGACCTCCCTTTCTGCTCTCCCAAGATACCACACATACTGCCAGACATCTCCAGCCCCTACCACTGATCTTCCACACATCTCTCACCCAGAACCAAGTGTCCTCAGGCATTTCCCAAGTACACAGTTCACCAAACCAGACCATTTCCTCTTTATTATCTACACAAATATTCTTAATTATTTCTCCTCCAACCTAAAGTACTTATTCCTTATTTATGGGTGTAAATATAAAGCCAGCAGCACTCATATTTCATGTGGAGCCATTGCAGTGACATCCAGAGCCTTCCAAATTTAAGAAGCAGCAGAGCTGGTTCTCTGCCCGTTTCATTATAAAGGGGTTTACCATAAATATCAGAATTTGAATTCCACCCAAGTAATGCATTAATAGATACTAAACCATTAATAATTTCTGTACTTTTTCATAAATGGGCAAAGTCCAATAAATAAACTATATCTTTCACAGTAGAGCAGGGTTAACAAGGACCAAGGAGATTTCAAAGACAACTACGAAGAAGGGCTGCCAGGCGCTAAGATTCATGGTGAAATGACAAATTCTGCAGGCCCATTTTTTACTGTCCGCCACAGCAAGTATGTCGAATTAAATGCTGCGCAAAAAATCTGTCCTGGAATCTGACACACGGCGGTTTAGGTAAACAGTCTCAGAAATTAAAAACAGATTCTGGATAATAAATAAGTCTGCATGTGGATCTCTCTGATAATAGATACTTCTCCTTGATAAATCAAAGGCTCAGGCCCTACAGAACCCTTCTACATTTGGTCAGATGATTTACCTAAAGTATTTTATCTTCTGTTGTCTGTCTTAATGAATGGCTGTCTTGGCTAGCTTCTAACCAGTTACTGCCTCAGGACCAAAGGCCTTCAGACTAAGTGGGAGCTGCTGACTCTTAGAGGAGCCCGCGGCTGTGGTGGCGAGAGGCAGGGGCCAGAGAATGTACCATGATACTCACCCAGCACCACTGGTTCCACCAGCAGCTGCACCAAAATTCTAGAGGTCTCAAAAAAGTAGATACTAAATAGACAGTCCAGGAGACAAAACAAACAAACAAACAAACAAAACTGAGTTCAAGTGGCATTGGTCCTAGTTATTCAAACCTGGAGAGATGTCTTTGGGCCTCACCTTTCTCACCTGTAAAGTGGGAATAATAACATCTGTCTAGCCTACTCTTGGGGTTGAATAACTAGGAAAGGCACAAAGAAGTACCTCGCAATCCACAAGAAATCACTCTGTTGGGCCTGGAATAGTCACATCGTTGCTTGTTCACCAACGCTTTCTGAATATACCATACATTACATGTAGGGGATAGAACATGTCAGACCCTAGAACAGTCAAGACCCCAGGCCCAGCAGGTGGATTCCTGTACACATCCTACACAGGAATGCAGGTATTTGAGGAATGAGGGGATGGGAAGGCAGAGGCGAAGAACAAAGCATTGAAAGGAGACAGTGCCAGGGAGGAGAATCACCACTTCCACTAGGGCAGTCAGAGAAGCCCCCAACGAAGGACAGAGTTTTTAAATAAAATATGACAAGCTCAAAGATGATGCTGGTTAGCAAGAAAGAGAACATCAGGGGAGCAGAAGGGCCAGATAAGTGTGAGGAGGTACAAGGCTGGAGCAGTGGGATGGAGGGACCAGGCCCAGGGTAGAGGGGTCAGGGGCAGGGGGACAGTCTCCCTGGGCCTTGGGAAGCCCTTGGCCATGGGGACAGTTTCTGGTAGCAGAGTATCAGGTTACAACTTGGCATCTCAACTGAGCACTGCTGCTACTCAGTGAGCGTAACCACAAAGATTACACTCACTCATCCTCATGCTGTTACTGGAAATTGTGATCTAATTAAGTGTGGGAGCTCTGGTCAAAAGGGATTTGTATGCAAAGGGAGCTAAGTGGAGGACCTTAGGTGTATGTTTGTTAAATACTCAAGGTTAAGACCAGGGAAGGTCAGGTGCATCAAGGCTGGGGCACAGGGAGGCCAGAGTAGGGACACATGACCCCCAAGGTGAACAAAGACTAGGACCTTCTGGCTTCCCTAGACCTCTGTCTCCTGCCTGGACTCAACTCCTGTGGCAATCGCTGGACACTGGGATGAGGAAGGCGGTCGTGGGCAGAAAAAGCAAAGACAGAAAATAGAGTTTTTTTTTTTAATCCTATGCCTTCACAGCAGTCAGTCAAGCAGCACCAAATCCTGTGCCTTTTAAGCCTGGGGCCTGTCTCTTTATTAAAAATGAAAACAAAATTCTCATTTCAAGAGGAGAGCTTGGTACAAAGCCACAGATCATATTTTCCCAGTGCTGGGTGTCAGCCCAAGCGGCAAGCACATCCTCCAGAGAAGAGCCATCTCAACTCCTGCCTTGGGACACAAAATGACGCAGAGGTCATTCCATTAGTGATCGTGGCTGCTTTTAAATGAAACACATATAACCTGGATCCAATTAATGAAAGTAGCCGGCAATCTTCACCTATGCTCAGGAGGAATAGATGTCTAAACCTCACTCCTTCACCATTGCACCACTGTTCAAACTCTTAAAAGCACCTGCTAATGCCCAGATGAAAGGAAATGTGACTCAGCAATTCCTACTGTGGTGTCTGGTGACGTGGCATTTCTCACGGGACTGGGCTGTGCTATGCTCTCTGCATAGACCTTCCGCTGATTTTTTTTTTTCCAAGGAGAGGACAAACCCACAAGCAAAATGGTCATCATTTAGCCTTTTAGCAGCCACTCAGAGGAACACAGATTTTTCTCCAATTGGCATATCACAGAACCACGTGGAAAGGCTTCAGTGTGGAGACAGTGTTGGTGCAAGCCAAAGGCTCCCAGCCTGATGCCAGTCAGTGGAACCCCAGTCCATCAACTTAGGGCTCCTCGGTCATTCATACTATGGCACAGCTTGTACCAAGCCTATGTCTTGCCATTATTTTTACACCCTTCTTTCTGCTTTCAATGGGTGATTCACACTCCTTGTCACACGCATGCTTCCCCCAGGACAGAGCCTGTCAAATGTCATATCACAACTCTGGGGCAGGGGTGGCTTGAAGAGGGAGGAGGCAGGGTTGCTGCTGGGAAGAGGTCCCCATAACAGTCTTCTAGTATACTTCTAGTCTTATATAGAGAAGTATACTATAAGTATACTATAAGTATACTATAAGTATACTTCTAGTGTAAGAAAACGGGCTCAAAACCCCCACTGGTTCATTTCCCTTTACGTGTACAAGGGAGTCTGTCTATGTAACCATCGCAGAGGAAAAGACTGGAACCACCTGGTGTAAACAGAGCAGGTCTTCAGGATGAACTAGCAAGGACTAGGCAATGGGTACAGGTAAGCAAAAGATCTTTAGCCTGAATGTTGTTCTCTTTGTTTAAAACGGAAAAATTCATGCATAACAGAAAAGCTAGACATGTCAAAGCAGAGACTGAGATTTTTTTCTTATTCTTTTCAGAAGCAGAGTATACAAATTGAAGGGGGTGAATCTTTTTTCCCCCCATGTGATTAATGATGGAGCCATCGCTGAGACTCACCTCACCTTAGATGCCACCAGCAGAAATGGTTATTGGGTAACTGAAACTCACAGGTATTCTTAGATTTCCAAGACCAACTGGGGAGCACTGTCGAACAGTTCATGGAAAATCAAATTAAAAGGTAAGTTTATTTGGTGCAATGTTGTTTTAGTGCATATGTTAAAAGGGTCTTCAAAATCTTCAAGTCATACATGGATCTCAGAAAGATATTCTACAACTTAATAACTTGATAGTCTAAAATGAAATAAATTCACCTTTTAACTCCACTTTTCCACAAACTTTGGAAATTCAGAAGACTATGGTTATTGTATCACTCATACCTCAGCCAGAAGATAGAAATTATAAGACTCTTAGTGACATTTTAATCATGGGTGTCTACTATAGAAGGTACTGAGAAATGTTCATTACAACGTATGATTTTGGTCAACTCACAGGCACTCTAAAATAACAGTTTCTAGAAATAGTTAAGGTTTGCAGACCCAAACAACCACATTCTTTCATTCCACAGCCTGAAACAAAATGGCTGCTCTGACATGTGAACATCATCTAGAAACCATATCGAGCAGCTCCTGCCGGGTGCACTTAGACTCTGTCTGGATGCCCACAAAATGGAAGTCTGCATGTCTCCTTCTTTGCCCAACTTCACTGCCCTAGACCTCAGTAACTCTTTCCAGCTCCCCACCACCTGCCCTGCCCGGCATGAACATTTCTTATAGGGTGAGTTGGAGGCTTCAGGTAGCCCAGTCACCTGATGGCCAATGCACCACATCTCAGAGAATACTGACACTGGTGAGGATGTGGCCTTATCCTGTCTTACCCTACTGCACAAATCTGGGGGGGTTGGGAATGCCATCAACACAGAAAATTCTCTATGTTTCAACTGAGTTTCTAGGAAGAGAACACGTGAGTCGTGTGGGGCTGGCAGCCATCTTGCCTTGCTGGGGGAAATGCCAGCCTGACTGAGAGTGGAAATCATTCCTTGAGTGGAAGGAGACAGACCATGAGAAGGCCAGTGCCCACTCTTTGACTCAAGCCAAGCCAACATGTTACTCACCTCTGAACTCTGCAGCTCTGTGACCCAATGAATGTCCTTTTTGCTTCCATGGGTTTAAGCTGAGGTTCTGATGATCAAAGAATGTGCTACAGGGGCTGCCAGGGGGTATATCTCTAACACTCCTTTTTGCTTATCTTCTCATCCTTTTCAAAACAATTCCACTTTATTTTTCCTTCTCCCTTCCTTGCCATTTTCCATTAGCCCTCAGAATTCGCCCTCAAAGTTTAGAAAATGTAAACACAAGAAATGGTCTGTTTGTCTCTCACATGTGCCTCCTTCCAGCACAACATTCCTTCCTGGAAAATTGTCGCTAGACTGAAGCTCCACCCACCTGGGAGAACAAGGTGTCTGAATGTGAAACAGCAGCCATAGTATCAGCCAACCAGCAAAACCTCCTTTCTCCACACTATTACAGCAGGTTCTCAGGCCTGGTAGCTGGACATATAATTGTATGGACGGAGCTTTATTGGGAACACTAATTGGGAAAAGGATAAGAAAAAAAATCTACCATCCTCCGCTTAGGTCCTCCCAGTGGGGATCCTGAAAATGCAAATTGTGGCAGCTCTGCTGAACCTGAGTCTCAAAAAGTAAAATGCAATCCCAGGAATGGAGAGCTGCAGGCTTGACCCACAAAGGAGGTGGGGGGATTTGAGTGGCTTGCACATAAGCTCCTCCTCCCACCTGCACGGCCTCGAGAGAGAAGCACAGTTCCTTCACGAAGGCTGGCAGGAGTGCCCTGTCATGACCCCCATTGTCCGTGGCCCTGTTTGGGAGATGAAGGGATATGTTGTCTTACATAAAACAGGTGGGACATGCTCACTCCAACTGTGACCAACCACCTGTCCTGCTATTCCACACAGGCCTGGCAGCTTCTACCTACCTTTGTGTGGAGGATACAAGATGGGATTGAGAGGTCCACTGTGTAGACTGTCCTTTCCCACTCTGCAGACCAGGGCCTATCACGGAAGCTCTGCCTACACACGAGGTCTTGCGTCCTCTCTCCCCTCCAGCTGTTGGCTTGGATCCCAGGAAACCCAGGGCCAGGGTGGCTTCCTCCAGCCTCACAGCTAGCACTGACTGTCTTCTTGTTGCAAGAGGATGAGCTCAGCCACACCTCAGGCAAATCACAACATGGCTGAACAAATACCATGTCACTTCCCTGGACAGTGACACTCACAAATGGCCTCCTGGTGCATGACTGGTACACAAGCAGGAACCCTCCTCCGGATAATTCCCCCTGCATCCTTCTCTGCACAAACAGCAACATGTGAGGATCAAGACAACTCAGAAGAACTTGGAAAAGCTTCAAGAGTTTGTGTAGGTGTGTGCATACACAGGTCAATATGATACAATATAGATGCTTGCAGACATATTCACACACTGCATTTGAAATGTATTACTTCTATACTTATGTCAAGAGGTCATAAGTCAAAAATGAAATTGATTCGAGAATATGTAGGTATTAACTCACACAATCATGGATTGATTTAGCTCTTGAGGAATTTGTCATCAGGTAATGTTGTCATTGTACAAATATCATAGGGTGTGCTTATACATTTAAGATGGTCACAAAATCACTGAGCAGTATACCCTTCTTTAAAACCTTTTGCATTGGCAAGGCAGAGAGACAAAAACAGAGAAGGCTCCTATGTTTTGGTTTGCTACTCAGATTCTCCCAGGGATGAGGGGTGAGCTGGGCCAAAGTCAAGAACAGGGAACTCAACTGATATCTCCCACACAGCTGGCAAAGACCCAATGACTTGAGCCAGTACCTGTTGTCACCGAGGGTGTGTATTATCAGGAAGCTACAAACAGGAGTTGAGCTAGTTTTTAAACTCAGAAGCTCTGATATGGGATGTGGGTGTCCAGTGGTACCTGAAACACTACACCAATGCCCACCTCAGCAGCACAACCTATGGGCTCACTCTCATACATATAGTCAGGGATAAATCAAAACATTAATATGTGGCACATGACGCAAACTGTGTGTGTGTGTGTAGCAAACTCCCCTATGCACATACATCTATACATATACAATGTATTTTAAGGTAGAAAACTTATATAAGCAACTGGGTAAATACGAAAACTCTGAAGATATGCTTCCAAGTATAGCATTTCTATACATAAGTAAACTAAGGCAAATTCTATCTTTGGAAACCCAGCAATGTCACACCTCCAATTGCATACAATGAGGCTTCTACAGCTTTCTGATTTTTAAAGGATTGCCAGTACGAGCTGCAGGGTCTTCAGAGGCTCACCAATTATTTTCTCTGTGATCCTTGACACTAAGACTCTTCCTTTGACAGAGAATAATACAAAACATATGGGAGCAGGCAGGTGAAATAGCTCTGAGGTCTGCCACAGAACAAGAGCCAACTGTGCAATGCCTTGAGAAGACTCTCAGACTTGGAAAGAGAAGCAGTAGAGGTTTCCTTTGCAGGAGTGCAAAGTGCATGAGAGGCAAGGTGGCCCAGCAGTGGTGGGATGCAGCAGGAGCTACAGGGGGCAAAGCCACATCCTCTTTTTCTATCATCACCTGGAACAGGCAGAGAGATTCATGGCTGCCTGAGCAAGGAGCCAAGGACTCCTCTACAAGAGGACTTTAAAAAGTTCATGTAAATGATGCCTACTTTGGGGCAAAAGTTTTTGGAATCCATGCAGATTTCTAATATGTACTTGCATGAACTTTTTGATGACTGTAATTTTTCCTTCCTGGACCAATTCTGCTTCCCCTCATACAGAGACTGGAGACCAGATCCCACCTTCCAAGGCCCTGGCCTGTGGCCAGCACTGGGGAGCACAGACCAGACCCCACCTTCCAAGGCCCTGGGCTGTGGCCAGCACTGGGAAGCTCTGGCTGCAAGTGTGGTGGCTGCAGGGTTACTTTCTCAGTGCATGCCATGAGAGAGAGATGTGAACAGGCAGAAATGATTTCTCATCATAAAATGGCTAGAATTTCTGGCTACTGGAGCTGGATGGCAGGCCACAGGAGGTTAAGATGGGCTCACCCAGTGGCTGACTCCAATGGTGGGGAGGTCACGTGATAAGCTATTCCCACCGTGGCTCACTGTGGCGATAGGTCATAGAGCTGACAAGAACTCATCACCTACCCATTCATGTTCTCAAACGTACCTGAAACATGCGCTCAGAGACTCCATATGAGGGCAACAACGTCTTTTACTGTTCCTCAAGCCTGTCATCCTACCATATTGGGTAGAATTTGAGTCTAGTACCCTACTCTCATTATTGTGTATCAAAAAGTTCAGAATCAAAACAAGTCATAAGTAAAACAAAGTCAAACACACACACACACACACACACACACACACACACACACACACACACACACACGAGCTCTGTGTGACTCAGCACTAGTAGCTTTGCATCAGGCCCTACCTGAATGACTTCATGGTCTCATTTGATCCTCAAAACCACAATGACTAAGGTAGAACCTTTTATGGAGAAGGAATTCAAGCCCAGAAAGGGGTAAGAACACACCAACAAGTGGTTCTCTCATATGTTCATTCTGCTGATTCTCAAAATATTGTTTTTAATTCAAAGAAAAAGACAAAACAAAACATAAAGTTTTTTTTTTTGAGCAGGAGAGAGAAAGTTTCCCAGCTGCTAATAGCATTCCCTCTTTTAAATACCCCAGCATATGAGAGCTCTCAGTCAGTACTATTAGGGTGAAAGCTCATTGGCTGTCCAGAGGAAAAAGAAGTGAATTACCCTAACATTTTGGAGTACCCCCACATGTTCAATCATTACACATTCATTTGCAGTTTAAGGTACAGCCCTTGTCTTGTAGATGCTTATACTTCAACTAGACAAAATAACACACTTGAACTGTAACACTAGTAAATCCCTGCTGATACACTGTGCAGACTCTTATCTGTTTCAGGAGCCCAGAAGGCGGCACTGAAATCTGAGAAAGGTGATGCAAAACCCAGAGTTCAAACCCAGTGTGGCACTGTGCAGCAGCTCCAGCATGCTGGCCGACAGTGAGCCTCTGCCAGATTCCGCCTTTTAAAGTAGAAAGGGGCATCACACCATTCACTTGTGTGAAACAGACAGCCTGATGGACAGCCTTGAGTTGTGGAATCCTGGACACTCAAGGCAGCAGGAGGAACCCACAATGCCCCATGACTCAACACTGACCTGTTGTATAGGTACTCAAGGGACCCCGAGAGTGTGAGTGATTCCACAGGAGTTTCTAGCCAGGCAACACAGGCTCTGTGGATGGTAAACTGTTTCATCAGCCAGGGACTCCAAGAGATACTGGTAAGTGGACAAAGAAGTAGGCAATGTGAAAACCACAATGAGCTCAAAACTCAGCCTCCTGTCAGTCAGAAGGACCACAACAAATCCCGCCCATCTCCAAAGACATCTGTGCCACGCCCCCTCCAACTGGGGTGACAGTGACTGACACACCAGGGCTGGGAACTAGGCAAGATTGGAAACTCTTCTGTAGCAAAATAGAGAGACACACATGCAGGAAGAAAAATACTGAAGGGCCGCTTAATCAGCACCACTTTCTGGGCAGAGCCAACAGAGGCAACAGTCCTTTAGCTGTGTGTACACCAGAAGCCGGTCAACATTCACCTTTCTGCTGCCTCTTATTACTTCCTGAAGTCTGAGAACAGGATCACCCAATCAAACAGAGAAGAACCATTCCAGTCAAACAGTAACTAGAGCATCTAAAACCCCAGTACTACGGCACCTATTACAATAGATGGAGCTCAAAAGGGGAAAAAAAAATCTGTTGACAAAAGAGTTGCATCCATGAACCAAGTGTGCGCACAGCACAACAATACCTTCCCTGGCACTTGGCACACTGTAGAGTCCAATACACCTGCCTAAACGAGTGCTAGGGCACAGAACACTTACCTTCTTCTTGTCAGATAAATGAACTTAAATGTTCAGCAAGCAAAACCAACATGCAAACATATGCATACACATACAAGGCCTGCTGAGATCAGAAACCATCTTTTTACAAAAGCGGCAATATGATATAAAAGATTCATAGCAAATTTTCTAAATTAGGAAGATATAAAAACAAACTGCTTAAACAATCACACTCTTATAAAACTTGCAACACTGGAATTTACTAACATTTGTAACTACCCATAAATATCCTCAATGTTTGTGATGAGAACATTAAGTCCTGCTGCCAACTTTTGTGAACTTGCGGTTCCTACTCTTCCAGGATAGAGTTATATAAAACACAGATTGGGTTGCTTACTTGTCACCAAAGGGTTAATATTAGGAAGAGTATTGACTAGTTTCACATTGGTTGCTAAGCAACATCTCATCCTTCCCTGGATGGTCCGACAGAGAGGATAAAATAAGGGCAAAAATGAGAAATGTTGGAAAAATAGGAAAGTGAAATTCAATGGATCATCAGACACAATTTGTAGGAAGAGTAAAAGAGGAAATAATTCTTGCAGGATGTACTAAGACATCAGTTGCTTTATGACATCACAAGAGTAACACATTGGGCCCCTAGCTCCAAAGATAGAAAAAAGAGTGGAAGACGAATGAGCCCTTAGACAGCATCATACTGCTGTTCACACTTAACCAGGGACACACAGGGCCCCTGGGTGACAACAAGCTGACCGACATGACAGACCATTATAGCCCCAATAATAATAATAAAAAAAAATCCATCAAGTCCAGGAGGCCCAACCAAGCCTTACTCCCTCTAATTCACTGTCCCCTTCCTCAGGGGCTTTCTGTTCCCTTCACATCTCATAAAAGATCTCTAGCAGGTGACTGATAGACTCAGTAACCTTGACTGAGTGCTTACCATGCACTCACACAGGCTGATCTCTCACCCGTGTACTTAGTCCCTTCCATCACCGACTCTGTTCCAGTTCTGTCAGGACTCTGGGACAGAGTGGTTTAAAAACCTTACAGAATTGTCGAGATGCCCTACCATAAGCCCAGCACATGGCTAAACTGGTTCCTGCTTTTCGTCCCCATCACTAAGTACTCCTGTGAATGAAACCTTTAGATCCATGTTGATAGTGGGGGAGGGCACACGTGGCATGCCTGAGCATGGCCTGTACCTTCCACTCTGATTTGCTATGACTTCAAAATAGCTGCAAAAATGAAGTCTCCTTAGGGAGTGAGGGCGAGAGTTAGTGAGAGACAGACACAGAGAGAAATATTCTGACAACAGAACCGCAACACCAACCCCATTCTAAAATGAACAATCCAGAGAGGAGTGAGATTAGTTCCCATGGATTAGTTCATGAAACTAGAAGCTGCCCTCATCTGTGTCCTATAGAACAGTGGACCTTCACATGGAGAGTGCAGCGAAAGGAATGAGCAGAACATGGCAATGAAGGGATCTGCCTTGCAGGGCCTCTGTGGCCTGTCTCAGGCTGACAGGAGATGGGGGTGTCCCTGACTTAATGTCTCCATCTACAGAACAGCAGACCCACTAAGCCTGATGTATTTGCAGAATTAAAAATGATCCATTTACAGCAATTCTAATGGGATCTGGCACACAGTAGATGTTCCATAAAACCCAATCAATGTTGTTGTCATTTTTGGAACCACTTTAAGCTATAGGGTACGAGCTTTCATGGTTAAGAAACTACAATTCTTACTGCATCTAAGATTGGTCCTGATTGACTGCCTACTTCATGCCTCTATACCAGTATTTTCTTATTTGTAATCGTGTGTTTGATGCCTTCGCAATTTTCTTCTTATCTAAACACCATCTGTTATAAGTATTAATAATATCAGTAGTACTATAAACAATAGCAATAGAAATCACAGCAATAATGACAGCAGCAATGGAATACTGATTCTAACATCTGACACAATCCTAAAATCCTACAAGTCCATATCTCCTCTGGCCTTTGCAACAATTCTACAAGTCAGATACTCTTATTAATGTCATTTTATTTTAAAAATATTTTAAAATTTACTTGAAAGTTAGAATATTTAGAGTTAGAAAGAAGGAGAGACATAGAGAGATCTTCTATCTGCTGGCTCACTCTCCAAATGGTAAAGATGGCCAGAGCTGTGCCAGTCCAAAGATGGGAGCCAGGAGCTTCCTCCAGGTCTCCCATGAGGGTTCAAGGGTCCAAGGCCTTGGACCATCCTCCGTTGCTTTCCCAGGCCATTAACAAGGAGCTAAATTAGAAGTAGAGCAGCCAAGGCACACAAATCAGTGCCCATACAGGATGCCAGCACCACGGGTGAAATATGAGATTGCTATGCTACCACTTTAAAATCAAATTTCTAAGATGTGGAAAGGCCAAGGTCATCTTGCCCATGAATGACAGATTGCAGATTCACAGTAAAGTTTTTTTTTCCTCAGAATTCATATTTATCTACTATATATAATGCTTCTCTTATGTCTGTATACTGGTGTTTACTTAAAGTTAAAAATTCCCTTTAATTTTAGTAACTTTTACTCTTTCTTTAATTCAGGCTTAACAATAATAATATTGCTATACTATTTCTTGGGAATATTGAAGTTGGCATGCTATTTTTAATTTTGCTACTTGTAGAAAATGTTAAAATCAGCATTTAAATTATTGTATTATTTTCACAAAGTGTCTCCCTGTATCACCTAAAAGCATCAATGAAACAAATCACTTTCTCAAGCCACAAAAATAGGGACCAATACTAGCCAATCCTTGGTATTGTCCACTCTAACACCCATTCTCCTGCTCCTTAACAGAATCTGGGCTTTTATCTCACACAAGGCTGTGGCTCTGTGAATAACCTCTGGCAACGAGACATAAAGGGGTATCTAACACGGGGCTTGGAAGCTCTTTTATTTATTTTTATTTGTATATTTTTTATTGGAAAGACAAATTTGCAGAAAGAAGGAGAGATAAAAATCTTCCATCTGCTTGTTCATTCCCCAAATGTTCACAATGGCCAGATCTGAGCCAATCTAAAGCTAGGATCCAGGAGCTTCCTCTGGGTCTCCCACATGGGCACAGGGTCCCAAGGCTTTTTTGCCATATTCTACCACCTTCTCAGGCCACAAGCAGGGAGCTGAACAGGAAGTGGAGTACCTGCAACACAAACTGGTACCCATATGGAATACAGGGGCTTGCAGGTGGAGGATCCACCAGTTAAGCCATCACATTAGCTCTGGAAATTCTCTTAAAAGAGAATGAACCTGTTTTTTTGTTTGTTTGTTTTGTTTTGTTTTCCTTCATCCATCTTGATTCTTGGAATGGTCACACATTGACAGGGGCACATGCTACCATCTTCCATCCTGGGAGCACATGCTAAAAATGGCAAAGCTACAAAGATAAGGAATAGGGGCCCCTCATGTGCCATGTGAGTGTCACACTAATCCTGCACTGCCTACCTCCACACCTGCCTTCTATGAAAGAGAAATAAATATCTACAACGTGAAGCCAATGTTAATCGGAGATTTTCTCTTGCATGAAGCTCAATCCCATGCTAAGGGATTCACCTTCCATGCATTATTTAATATATCTCTTCCATACCCCACAGCGTCTTACCCCAAAGCATAGAAAATTTGTACTGGAAGGATTTGCCCCCAAGTCCCAGGATAAAGAGCATTGCCATCCAGGACAGGTGTTTGAACTGCTCTGTTCCAATTGCTTCCTATGCAGTATTCTACTTAATTCTCCCAATAAGTTCATTTGGCAGGAACCTTCAGAACCAGTTTGACTCACACAAGGAAACAAAGACATAAAGCAGTATCAAGAACCCCATCTGAAGTCACACAACTAGTAAGCGTCAGAGCTAGGATTCAGACAACCCCAAAGTGACCCCAGAGGGTGAGCAACCATCCCCGACATACCCCGGCTGGGAACAAATGAGCACCACGTGCTGACCTTGCAGAGGAGCTACTCTCCTCATCACGTTCCCTTGGCCAACTCCCCAAAGGCTCTAGAGGCCAGCCTGGGAGTCCCAACAAACCCTTGTTTGTCATCATATTAACACTACATTTTAAAGAGGGCTAAAGTACAAGTAGGATGCTTAAGCGGAAATGTCTGTTTATTGATGTATTTCGTGGGTGGGATAAATATGTCTAAAAACAAGTCCAAAAGGAACACTCAGAAAATCTTGGCTCCCTGTCTTTTCCCACCCCAAATTCCAGTGGGCTCTGCAGTTGCCCTGGACAGGGTAGGACGTACGGCCCCCCATGGTCACTACAGAGTTAATCTTATTTCCCAGGCCTGGCACATGTTCAGTCAAAAACCTGGCGGAGTGCCTATTGTTTACTGAAGCTGGGGAAGAAGCATCTGCAACATTACGAAAAGCATATTGTAAAAGGCAACACATGCAAATTAAACCTCTTGAGCTATGAGTAAATTGCTGGGAAAATTTATAACTCATTTAATAAAACTTGAAGCAAATACATAGCCTGGCTCTCAGGGAAAACAAAATATTTCCCACAATTCTCTCCTCTTAAAGAGAGACAGAGAGAGGATCATGGGACCAGAGGCTGCACCAAGTATCACTATAAACGGCAGTCATAGTGAGGAGACTTTGTGGGGCTCTGGCCATCTAACGCCCACGAGGGCAGGGCCACACCTCAACTCTAGGAAGTATTTGACAAGGTCCAGGCCTAAGACATTTCCACAACAGCCCCTGATGTTCACCCGGGGTTCCAGTTGGCATCCTCTATTGGTTTGTTCGGCATCAGAGAAGCGCTGCATGGTAGAGATGAAGAACATATGCCTCAAGCCCTACCGACCAGCACCGGACCAGGCTCCATCACTTACTACCTGTCTGACCTTGAACTACTACATGAACCCTCTCTGTGTCTCAATTTTCTCACCTGCAACAAATAGAAATTTCTTACTATTTATTAACTGCATGATAGCCAATCATGTCCCCAGGTGCATAGGGCACAAAATCGGGCATGGAAGGTGAAGGCCCTGACTTAGTTTATATTCTTCTAGGGGTGAGGTACACAGAAAATACCCATTAAGATAAAACAATGAGGAACGCTCCGAATGATAAAATAGTAGGTGCTCTGAGGAAAAACAACAGAGCCATGGAATAGAGACAATTTGCCAGTTAGGAAAGGATGGTATATTAGCTACAAGACAGAAAAGGAAGTCTCTGAGGAGGTGACATTTGAGTTTATATCTAAATGAGAAGCAACCAACCTCTCCAACTAAAGAATAGAATAGGTGTGAATACATGAATGAATAAACTTTCTTTTTTGAGTGACAGCTCAAGATAACTAGGAGTTGGCATCCAAGAGGACTTCAAGGAAGGACTTTGCATGTTATGCCAGTGGTGATGGGTAAATACTAAGGACTGTATGACACGGTGACAAGCTCTGGTTGACAATGAAAACCCCACTCTGGCTCCAATGTAGCTGGCTGGCTGACTGAAGAGACTCAAGAGAGAAGCAGGAGAACAATTATTTGGAAGCCACAGACACTGTCCCTGAAAGATACGATGATGGTTTAGCCTGGTGCTAATGGAGGAGATTCACGCAATATTCTACAGCGGAGTTTACAGGATGTATGGATTTGTTGTATGGATTTGGACGCTGGGTAAAGCAAAGGAAGAAATGAAGCATGCCCTGATTTGTTCATAGTTTGTGATGGATGTTCTAGAATGCTGAGGAGACAGGGCTTCTACGCTGAGAGTTCTAATGACAGCTGGTTATAGCAGCCAATCACCTACAGAGCACAACCAACCGAAGATGTGACAGAAGTGCCTGAGTGCGCAGTTCAGAACTACAGTTAAAGAAGGGAGAAAGCTCCACCAATGAGGGTTTTTCATGGAAGTACACAGAAGACAGAGGACCCAATCTCATCTTAAGTGACCATCACTGGCACTTGACAGAGAAGGGCTCCCAGGGGCACAGATGTGGAGAAGGAAAGCACAGCAGGCTCACCCCAAAGAAGGCAGGCAAGTGACTCAACAACGATAACAGCTCTAATGCACCTGGCTGCTGCTTTACTGACAGACTCTGGGAGAGCTGATGCAGAAATAAGGACATCAAGGAGGTAACGGCCTCGACCCCAGGTGGTCATCCTTGTTTATATCCTTTGGGAAAGGATATAAATATAAATTGACATCAAATAGAGAGAGAGAGAGATAGTGTTATGGGTTGGTGGGTTCAGAGCCCTCGGCAGCAAGGCCAGGGTTCCAATCCCAGCTTAGATGCTTCTGTGAAGTTACTCACCTTCTCTAGTCCTCAGCTCGGATGACAATGGTATCTGCCTTGCAGGATTAGGTGAGCACCTAAAAAAGGCTTAGAACGATGCCTAGCCGAGGATGCAAATCCTCAGTGCCTTTGACTTAAAATGACGGGTCCTTCTACAGCATCCTGTAGATCTTTCATCACAGCTTCTACCTGCTTGAGGGCTACTGTGTTTGTCTTCTTCACTGTCTTCTATTTTCCTTCCCCAGGTTTTAAATACACGAGTGAACTGTTTTGGAGTTGCTCATCATTATGAGCAACAGCTAACATGGTGTCTCATATTCATCACAGTCACAATCCTGCCATTATTGCTACTCACGGCAGTGAGCGTTCACTGAGTTCCGACTGTACACCAAGCACCACAGCACACAAGCTGCAGGCATTGGATGGCAGGTGCAGGGTGGTGTGCAGCTATCTGCAATGCTTCATTCTACACCTCTGCTTCATTGTGTACCACACCTCTCTGATCTTTGGCAAATCATTTCACTGTCCCAGAATTCAGTTTCCTCCACTGAAAAATGGGGGGGGGGGAGCCAATATTTGTCTCATTGAACACTGTGCATATTGAATCACTTCATAAAAACAAAGCTCTTACTCTGGGCCCAGCCATGAGTAAAAGCTAGGAGAACGTTACACTGAGTATTACCCATCGTGACGACCTCTAAGTTCAGTGTTGCTGTTCTTAACATATTACAGGAAAACAAACACAGGTTCAGAATGCCTTAGCAACCTCGCCAATGGCCAAACATTACCAAGAGGCAGTGATGCTTCATGCTAAAGCAATCCACCTCCAGAAACCTGGAGTTGAACAGCAAGGCTTTTAAGAAATTGGTGTGAGGCACCACACTTTCCTGAGAGGCTCACATCTGAAGATGTTGGGCTTCACCATCTCTGAGATATTAGAAAAATCAGGCTGGGGACAATGTGTCATTAACATCTCCTCCATGCAGGCCTCAGGGGAACTAAGGTACATGCATGGATGACGAAAGTGTTGTGTTACTAGCGGACATTAACAGGAAATAGAAGAAAAAAATAGAGGCAATGGATAAAAAAGATAGAAGAAGGGTCCGGCATGGTGGCCTACTGGCTAAAGTCCTCGCCTTGAACGCGCTGGGATCCCGTATGGGCACCGGTTCTAATCCCGGAAGCTCCACTTCCCATCCAGCTCCCTGCTTGTGGCCTGGGAAAGCAGTCGAGGACGGCCCAAAGCTTTGGGACCCTGCACCCGTGTGGGATACCCGGAAGAAGTTCCTGGCTCATGGCTTTGGATCGGCATAGCATCGGCCGTTGCGCTCACTTGGGGAGTGAATCATCGGAGGGAAGATTCTGTCTCTCTCTGTCTCCCCTCCTCTCTGTATATCTGACTTTCCAATAAATAAATAAATCTTTAAAAAAAAAAAAGATAGAAGAAGCAGTAAAATTGTGCTGACACAATGGCTCAATTGATTAATCCTCTGCCTACAAGTGCCCACATCCCATGTGGGCACTGTTTTGGGGGGCCTGGCTACTGGGAGAACAGCAGAGTTAGCCCAAAGCCTTGGGATCCTGCACCCACTTGGGAGAACCAGAAAGAAGAACCTGGTTTCAGATCAGCTCCAGCTGTTACAGCCATTTGGAAAGTGAGCCAGCAGATGGAAGATCTTTCTATCTCTCCTTTTCTTTGTAAATCTATCTTTCCAACAAAAATAAATTTTTAAAAAAGAAGATGCAAAATTGAGTTCTTTCAATATGAACACTTTACGTACTCACTGTTATGCTAACGTCTACAAGGCAACCACTGGGCCTATTCAAACAATGATGAGGATACCATGGAAGGACAACCCGGTACTGACAAATTCTGCCTTATATGTGTGTAAAGAACCCATAACCACACATGCTGGGGTCCTCTTTGCAGACACTCCAAACCCATGGTGCTCTCAACTAGAGAACCCTTCCCTTGGGTATAAGCAGTGGTCCCTACACCCTCTCCCAGGTTTATTCAGACAATTGCGCACTTCAAACCAGGGAACTAAATACCACACAAACATAACGAGCAAAGGACTCCTTGTCTAGTAAGTCATCATGATTTTCATGTCCTCTTGTACAGTAGAACAGGATAGTTGTGGGCATAGGAGATTCTTGCAGGACTCACAGCCTTGGGGCAACACAATGTCACAGAGAGCTGAGTACAAATCCCAGCTAGGCCATGCACCTGCTGCATGGCCTTAGGCAACTTATTTAAGTTATTTAATCCATCTGAGCCACAGGTGCCCCATCACCAACACGGGAATGAAAACCTAGCCCCAAGCACCGGGCTGTAGGAGAATGAATGCATTGTGGATGCAAAACACTGCGGCACAACCTGGAACCTAAGAACTCATACATATTAGGAGCTGTTGCTTTTACTCTTGCTGAGGGTTTTTTCTCTTTCTTATTTGAAAATCCTTTAGAAGAAATCAGCATTAATTTCCCCCATGTAAGAAAGACATAGGCCAGAGCAACACAATATAACCTTTGACCTGGAATTTCGGGAAACTAGGCTCAGATAGTCCCATCCCAGCCCTTCAATATCTGTTTTCAGGGGCTGCAGATGGTGGCAGTGCAGACGCGGAGATCCTAGCATGGGGAACTTTCGAGACTGCTGACAATTCTAAGAATAAAGGCAGCAGATGACGGCATCTGACGCACTGCTGCAGGCCCCGCTCCAATCTCTCATGTATTTGGACATCACTCAGGCCCATCAGAATCCTGAGCCTGCTGTCTGCTGACTGACAACAGAAAGAGAAATTTAGAGGTGTGAGTGAAATGACAGAGCTGTCACGGCTGCCTCTGAAACGACTCTTTCTTAAAGAAAAGAAAGATAACAGTAAAAAAAAAAGTCTCAGACAGCTGCAATCCCCTGTCACGGTGGCTGGGGAAGGTTTTTGTTTTTCAAAAAAGCTTCAGAGGAATCTAAAAACTGAGAAGGGGATGAGAGCCACCCCCAATTTCAGTCTCAGCCCTTTATAGAAAACAGAATTAAGTGAACAGGTCCCTCCGTGGACCCAACAGGGGAAAATTTCTGGTAGGAAGTTGGGCTACAGGGGAAAGGAAAGATTTCTTAGCCCTTCAAAACACATTTGTGGAGCTAGCATTGTGATATAGTAGGTTACATTGCCACTTTTGACATTGGCACCCCTTATCACAGTGCCAGTTCAAGTTATGGTTGTTCCACTTCTGATTCGGCTTCCTGCTAATGCACTTGAGAAGCCAGCAAATGATGACCCAATTTCCTGGGTCTCTCCCACTCATGTGGAACACCAGGAAGCAGTTCCTGGTTCTTGACCGAAACTTGCCCACTGTAGTCCTTTGAGGAGTGAATTCCCAACTGGAAGATATCACTTTCTGTCTTTTCTCTGCCTCTCTGTCACTCTGCCTTTCATATAAACAAGTAAGTTAAAACACACACACACACACACACACACACACACACACACACACACACACACACACAGTTAGGCACAGAGTTGAGCCTAGTGATGAAACTAGCACATCCCACATCTAGAGTATCTATGGTTAATTCCAGGCTCTTGCCCCTGACTCCAGCTTCCTGCCAATGCTGACTCCAGAGGCAGCAGTGATTGTTCAAGCAAATGTGTTCCTACTACCCAAATGGAAGACCTGGACTGAGCTCTTGGCTCCTAGCTTTGACTTGGCCCTGCCCAGCCCAGCCTTTGTGGCCAATTAAGGAGTAAACTCACATATACCTGTTGTCTCTGTTACTTAAAAAAAATTCTGTTAATAATTCCAAAAACCAGACTCTAAATTCTCTTCCCTTTCTTTCAGAGGAACCAGTTCATGACTGCAGGTCCTAACTCTTAGGTAGAGTTTTGTTTTACAGAGAGCATATTTGAATACACACCCCTGGACTACTGTGATTTTAACACATCCAGCTCATCTGCTTGTCAAATATTCAATGTCCAGATGATGTGTCCAAGAGCCAGACCTTACATCCTGCTCCAACATTTCCTCCAGTGTTGCTAGTTTACATGTCTTGTTTCTTTCCCTGACATCCACAATAGGAACAATTGACCATGTGGGGACTTGCTTAGCAACAAATCACCACCCAGACAGGCTCCCTGCCCATCAGCACCACTTTAAAGACCTGGAGTCTAAGGCCAAGGAGATCATGTTTCAAAGGCTCTCATTTGGCTCTGTACTTTCAGAGTCCTAACTTTATAAGAACCTAGAGAAGAGAGACTCCCATTCTCACCCACAGGTCAAGCGCAGGCCAGAAAGGAATGCCTTTATTGAGATAATGCATTGCAAGAAAAACCCCAATAATTCTAACAGCGACTGAAAGTACAAATCATAACAGATGGAAAGAAGCTGAAGTCTGAGTACATTTCCAAGAGTCCAGGAGAGCTGAGCAGGCCAGAGTAAGAAATCCCATCCCTGTTCGTAAAATGCTGCAAGAAAACCACAAAGCCACACTGGATGCTGATTGATGTAACACTTGGATTAGAACTACCCCGCATGAAACACAATTTCCAGAGAGGAAAAGGAAGTTCTTGATGAGCCTGCTGAAAGAGTGATAAAAGCATCACTCAAAGCTTCCACTTCAGTATCAGATTGTGGGAAACTTTCATTGAAACAACCCAACTGAGTCCATTAACCATCTATCGACGAGCACTGCACAAACCCTTGACACTTGGCTGGGAGAGGCCTTGCAATCACCCTGCTTTCTTGCTGCAGGAAGGGGGGAAGCAAAAAAACAGTAGGTTAAAGTCACCCCCAGAGCAAAAGAGTTTCTTCCTGAGGTAGAAAGAAACGGGCAGATGAGAAGAGCTCAAGGAGAGAAAGAGCCCTCTGACCAATGTCCCTGTTTGGCAGCACTGACGAAGGAAGGGGACCCTTGGGAACCCATTCACTATGCAGAACTGGAACGGAAATGGTAACGGATCAGAAGGGAGACGATTGGGCTCTGATGCTGGTACTTGCTGGTTACACTGTTCACCCCCCTGGGGCCTTTCCACCATCAGTTCTAGACCCCAGACAGTAATTATACTTTTCCTGCCTTTAGAGGTGACCTAAAACACACAACTGAATGAGACCTATAAAGGTTTTCTCAAGATTTGAAACCAATCAACAAGCATAAAGAAAGCAACATTACACTCAAGAAGCATCCAGGGTGAGGCAGAGAGATAAGGTTCAGAGTCTCCACCCCCATTCCCTTTCACTGTGAGTTTCTGGAACCAAGGAAAGTTCTGGAAACTCCTGAATGCTTCCTCTTTTACAAGTTAGGAGAGTATGGACAACCCAAGAGAAAACACACAATCAAGACCCAAGACTAGTTCTTGGTCTGGTTGGACCTTGCCCTGGTGGTCTCCAGCTGATATTTCTTCTACAGAGTGAGCCATCTGTAAAGGTGAAAGAAGGATTGCAGCACTTTATTACAGAACTAAGAAAACAAGGGGCCCTGGAGCACCCATGGAAAACCTCAAGGGAAGTGCTATGTGTACCTTGGGATCATCAAGCAACAAGGTGAAATCGGCTACCAGGCCAAGACTGTTTGTCTTGAGGAACCCTAATCTCACCAAGCTTTGCATTGTCATTGAGGTCTATCTTGGGCAGGTCCATCTGTGGACAGCCCCTGCCCAGATAGACAGACTTCTCAAACACTACTGGATCCTTGGCACTAGAGCAAGATCCCAACACACCATAGGCACCACACTTCCCCACTACCCTAACTGGCACATTAACATTTGAATGGCATTTTATTTATTTACAGGCCGGTTTGGGGA